>NW_028277030.1:42620000-43881250 GCF_059951505.1 Python bivittatus | reverse complement strand
TCAAAAGTTTGCACTAAGAATTTCTGCTCTATTTTCTTTGTTCTCTGGCTCCCTGTAACGTCCAACCTTCAAGGTCTCCTTATCATAAAGAAACCAAAGCAATCACCATTTTCCCATGAGAAGATATCTTCTAATTAATTTAAACTTATAATTCCAGATCCCTCTGGCCCCTTAATTGGTTATTAACTTTCCAAAATCCATATACTAAGCACCCTTTTGCTGCATGGTCCAAAACGATCATATATTATCAAAACTTTTAAGATCAAATTTACACCATTGTCTTTTAAGGAGGCAGAGACTCACCCAGTGAATACAGTAAAATGTTGCCAGTCCGAATGGTCTTAATCTCTCAAATATACAAAAAATAAAAAATCCAAAAAAGTGGTTAAGATATAAGGCTCAGTCAAGATTAATGTCCATAAGGCTGCTTTGCAAGTGTGAGCTTGATGTAATCCCAACTCCCAGCCATTCCACTCATAAACTAACCATACAACAACAGTTTCTGCAGTCTACTCATGAGTAGTGGCTGTCTGGAGTCATGTGGATGATCTCAATGATCTCTCCTTTGTTCTGGAGAGATTTTGCTGGCCTGGATCCAGCATCCAGCTGCAATTTCCCTTGCAAAAGCTGTCTTACTAGCCAGCAACCAGTAAGATGTCAGCTCGCCATGGCAGTCACAGGAAACAGCTGATTCCTGCATTTTTTAAATTACTTTTTATTAAAGACTTATACTAAAAGATAATACAAACTGAAATCAGGAAAAGAAGAAAAGAAAAGACAAAGTTCAAAAAAGAAAGAAATGAAAGGAGATAGAAAAAAATAATATTTAAAGTGACTCCCAATCTTCCTTGCAACAAGTACAGACAAATTAACAGTTCCCTACCCTCTATGAAATTATATACACTCACTTCTTCCCATAGCCCCCCTCCCCACTTATCCATTCACAAATCCAAAAATCATTGTCATTTCTGTCCAAATGTTGGCAAAAAGTCCATAAAGGGTTTCCAGAATTTTATAAAAATATTTCTTATTTTAGCCCTGATCAAACAAGTGTGTGTGTGTGTGTGTGTATCTTCTAACAATCTTAATCCTTAATTCATCAGATTGCTGTCATAGAACTGAATCTCCATTCAAACTTTCTTTCTCCCATCTCAAAGATTTCATCAAAATTTTAGAAACCCTCTTTTGTAAATCCAAAAATAAGTCCTTGCCCAGGTTTTTTTTCATCTCTTGGTTTATCATTTATATTTCCGCTCTATCATCTCTATTTTATAATCCTCAATTTCTTTGTTTTCCAGTATTTCTCCATCTGCTAGGATTTATCCCCTCTTCCTTCTGTCTGTCTATAAATTCTTCCACATTGTTGTCTGTCACATCTTTCACTTCTTCAAAAACTACATTTACAGGTGCAGAGATTATTGCTGTCAGATTGTCTCTCCCAGTTCTTCAAAAATCTTTTGAAATGTCTCAAGCCTCATACCTTTATCTGTCATTTTGTAGATTTCACTTTTCTTTTTCCTGTCTGGAACTTTAGTCCCTCTAGTGGCTCACTTCTATATTCATAAAGTCTCAGGTTTGTTTCTTTGTTTCTTTGTTTTCAACTTTCAGCCACTGATCTCTCTCCTGATTGACTAAACAATTTGGGTTTCCATGGAAGTATTGTTTTGTTACTCAATTTTTCAAAAATCCCAGCAAAAGTCCTAATATTCCAAATTCATCTGGACCCTCAATCTGTTTATAACTTTCTTAGATTAAATTCTTATTTAGCTTTTTGCCATTTGTTTTGCATTCTTTAAATTCATTAAACTGCTAGTTAGGTTTTCTTCTATTTTGGGATGAAGTTTTACTCACCAGGTAGTTTTTCAAACTTGTTGTTTGGAAGACCTCTTTTAACTGTAAAATAATTGTAAATTCAAAGATGATTAGGAATTGCAACTCTTTGCTGCCATCTAGTGGTCCATAGGTTGATAATCCTTTGGCCAAAAAAATGGAAAAATATTGATTGGGCAAAGCAGACAGAGCATAAGAACTCTGCCCAGCACACTCTGTATGACAAGCTTTTCTTCTGGTTAGTTACACTGGGAAGGCATTTTACAAAATAAAAATTTGCTTCGTTATATGATGTATGTATGCTTTAATATTACGTCCTCTCAGGAATAAATGTTGATTTATAGTAGAATTTGCATTTATATTTCCTTTTATTTTAGAGTACAGTACAGGAATCTTTGGCAATATGTGTAATCTTAGACATAAAGATGATTTGCTAATACAGAATAACGGCCCACATTTTAAACCAAAGCATCACTGTGCAAGAATGTTTGAGCCGAATGGCATATTGCTTGAGGAGGCAATGTAAAGCCTGCCTACTCCTTTCACTTATACTTTGTGTAAGTAATAGAATACGCTTATCACAACTTGGAGTTTCAGAGTTTACTTCCACAGCGTACCAAAAAATGAACACCAGGTGTGCAGCTGACTGCTGCAATCTTCTTCGCCACCCAAACTTGTCAAAATGGCTTTAACAGTCTAGAGAGTAAACTAAGCCAAGCAGGTTTCTTCAGTTGCTTTCAATAGCTTGTGCCATTTTTTCCCTTGATAACATAAAGCAGAGACTGTGAGGTAACTACTAGCAGTCTCTTCTCATTGCTGGGAATGATTCTGAATTAAGACAGTGCTCCTATTTTGTATCCATTTTCCAGTCTTGAAATAGATGAAATTTAGATTCTGTCTCGGTGCAAAACTGAGCTCAGGAGCCACAGGCAGCTCGACTGCATCTCTGTCAATGGACAAAAGATTCCAGAGCACATATTTCTGCTCTATGTTTTCCACATAATGAAATAGTGGAACTGAGCTTTCAGCATGGGACGGTCTGCAAACACTGCATCCTTCTGCCAAGTTCCCCATCCTTTATCCATCATTAGTTCTTTTGTGACAGAGTCACCGAAAGGCAAGGAATTAACAAGAGTAAATTTGCCTGGGTGTTATTCTGACAAGGAAAGAAATCAAAATAACAGGGCAGTTTTGGATGACAATGAGATATCCTGAATCAGATCTATTTCAACTTTTCATGGGGATGCAGTGCTGTTACTGACATTCACCATATATTTTCTTCAGTCCCATGAAGGTGGACTGATTTGGTTCGATTGGTAAGGATCAATTGCTGAAAGAAGGTACAATTTGGTAAAGGGAAAGCATGTATTTGTGCATGTGCGTGCAAATGTTGGGATACCTAAGAATATTTAACATTCTGAACATGGAAGGTTAAGTTTCACATTCAAAGAGAAACATCATGATAATATCACTGCAAGAATATGGCATTTCAAAATCAAGATATTTGGATAATTTGCACAATGCTGATCACTTTCTTTCTTATGTCTATCCTTTAGAATGGCATACATAGTCCACCTTCCTTTTTGAAAGGTCTCAGACAGACATGAATAGAGAGGCATGTATTTCTCATGGTAAACAAGTAAGGCAGAAAGAAAGAGGTAAGGTTAGTTTTTCTGCATGTTAGTTTTGTTTAGAATTAACTTTGTTTAGCATTAATTCATTTTTAGTATCAGCCACAGGGCAAGGATTTGAAGGCCAAGGGGGAACAAGCTTGATAAAACCATCATCAAATCGTACATCTGTCTTCTGTAGAGCTGTAATGGTATGTGGGAATGACCTTGGGAGACAGAAGGAAGAGCCACAGCCTACACAATGGTCTGATAAACAAAATTTGAGTCCAAGAGAGGAGGGGTGGTGAAAGCCTTTCAGAAGGGACCCTCCCCAGTTTTTGGGAGAGTAAAAGTGAGGGGCAAGAAGAGGACTTTCAGACTTGCAAGATTCTGTTAATATAACCCTACAATAAAAATAGAGCTAGTACTCCTGGGTGTGCTTCTTGTCTGGACTACCTCGCAAGGCTAACAAGAGCCTACATTCATTCATCAGGGTGGAAGGAAAGTTTTCCTCTTAACCACACCCAAATGGGGGGAAAGTGGTCTGTGGGATTCATTTGGTCAAGCCTTCCTGTTTTTTATTGAACAGTTAAACCTTTTCAGTTTTGGTGAGTAATTGTTTTGCCAGAAATTTGGAAAGGGGTGATAGACTCTAATTTTAGAATGTCTTTATCTGCCAAACGCATTTCCCTTTTAAAAAATAGAATTGATTACTTTTTAATTGCTGCAAGCTGGTCTGAGTAATGCAAATGCCATGAAAGGGTGGGGTATAAATTTTCTCAATAAATTAATTAAATGTGCTAGCTTATTGGCTGGCCATAAAGGACTGGCTACAGCCCATCCCCCCCCCAAAAAAAAGAATGCCAAGGACCCAAAGAAAAGAAGTTCCCCTAGACCTGGAATCCTCTACCAGTGTTCTCTGTGCTCTAGAAAAGTTTATTCTGGTTTTGGGGGGGAAATGGCTTTGAAGTGGGTATACAGATGTCTGTCTTGAACAAGAGTAATATCAATAAGGTTGGTTAAAGAGAGATCTAAGAGATGAGCTTCGTCTGAACAATATTTGCAGAATGTTACTTGAGTGAAATAATAAATTAATGAGTGATGAATTCAGAAAGAAGGAACATGTGGTCAAACCTCCTTTGGAAACACTACTTCACAGTCCTTTCAGAACATAATGTCATTTGAAATATGTTTCAATAAATTATTTTCATTCCTTGAGCATCATAATGCCATTACACAATAAATCAATTTCTCCAGATTTTTTTTATTAAGCATGCCAACATTCTGAATGGCCTAGACTTGAGATGCATTTCTAGTACTGTTTATGCCCACTGCTTTTCCAACATATCATTATTATTCCCACAAGCATAGGCAGTGTCATTACTTCCAGTGTCTATGAATAAAAACTCTTTCTTGCCAAAATCTCTTTTGAATTTTTGCAAACTTATCTAATCAAGACTGAAATTCAATACTCATCCCTGTAGAACACAGTGAGACTTACTTGACCCTAAACTCCTTGTAGAATTAGTCTGTAAGATGTTTTTGATTTTGAGGCACTATGAGCAACTCACTTTGAACCTGGATCAAGACTTTTTTTTTTGTCCCATTAAAACAAACTGGCACAACCTTAATCCATCACATGGAGCATAATCTATTAGAAATGTATAATGGCCTGGATTGCTCCTGTTTTATACTGTAGGCTGGCAGCAAAATGGATTTGACATTTATTTAGCTTCTAATAGGCTGCTAATAGTAGCTGGTATTTTTATTAATTAATTCAAATTCAGGGAATTATCAATTGTGCACATCTTCCCTAATACTACTATGTTTTATTCTCAGTATATATGTAAAATGGGGGAAACTGTTCAAATTCTGAATTTTGAGAACATTTTGTTATTTTTTTCTGATTTGTAATCAAGAGAAGGTGACCTATGGAATGCATTTCATAAATACTTGTGGAGATGTTTTAAATTATTGGCATTTTTACTAGCTAAGTCTATAGCAAATGTGAAGCAGCTTTTTAACTGGCAACAGCTGCTCTCAATTTCTTCATAAACCAATCGACTCCAAAGAGGGACTCACCAATAAGATTGTAGTTGGAATTCTATCCACACTGACTCTGGACCGGGTAAGAAAAGTGTGATGGAACCCTAAGGTAATTGCTTTTAATTAAAGTATGTGAAGTACATGACACGTAATGATGGACTGTACAAGTTGTTGCAACTTACGTGCATGATTATGGCCATTTGATCAGTACCCTTGGTGTCAGCTTATATCAAATGAATCATCATTTTGATGGCTTTTCCCTCAGGCACTGGGACCAGGATGGTAGTAGAGTCTTGTATGCATGTCTTGTTTCATGTGGTCAAACAACTGTGAGTTGTATTGTCGAAGGCTTTCACGGCCTGAATACGATGGCTGGTGTGGGTCTTCCGGGCTGTGTGGCTGTGTTCTGGAAGTTTTGTTTCCTAACGTTTTGCCAGCCTTCTGTGACTGGCATCTTCAGAGAGCAGGAGCACAGACAGGAGCAGTTCTCTCTGTGCCCAGGATGATGTGACCCTTTTGTGGGTATTTATAGAGATCTGAAGGGGGGATTGGGGTGTGTGGTGGGGGCGTTAGGGGTGTAGGGTGGGGTGGGGGTTTGGGTTAACGAGTGGCTGCTTGTTTTGGTGTCAGAATATGTGTGTATCTTCTTGGGGATTAGGCAGGGTTTTTTCTTCTATTGAGTTGTTAACGAGTGGCTGCTGGGGGTGATTAGTATGTTCATTGTGTGAACTGTTCACACGTCCTGGTGGTTGAGCTGAGTTTGTTGATCTTTTGCAGGCTGTATTTTTCAGGATTGGTAGCCAGGTTTTGTTGATTTTTAGACTCTCCTCTTTTTTATTGAAGCTGTGCTGGTGTTTGTGAATCTCAATGGCTTCCCGGTATAGACTGGTATAGTGGCTGTTGATGTTGTCCAGTATCTCTGTGTTTTCAAATAGGATTTTGTGTCCAGTGTGCTTGAGAGCATGTTCAGCTACTGCAGATTTTTCTGGTTGCTGTAGTCTGCAGTGTCTTTCGTGTTCTTTTATCCTGGTCTGGATGCTGTGTTTTGTGGTCCCGATGTATACTTGCCCGGAACTGCATGGTATGCGGTATACTTCTCCGGCGGTGAGGGGATCCCTTTTGTCTTTTGCTGATTTTAGCACTTGTTGTATTTTTCTGGTGGGTCTGAATTTCCAATTTCCAAACAATCTTCAGATCTCTATAAATACCCACAAAAGGGTCACATCATCCTGGGCACAGAGAGAACTGCTCCTGTCTGTGCTCCTGCTCTCTGAAGATGCCGGTCACAGATGCTGGCAAAACATTAGGAAACAAAACTTCCAGAACACAGCCACACAGCCTGGAAGACCCACACCAGCAATTGTGAGTTGCCTCAATCATTTTTAAATTGGTGTTGTTCATGGCTTGTATATTTTTAATTTAATTTAATTTAATTTATTTATTTTCCAAATTTGGTCACCGCCCATCTCAGTAGGAAGTATTTCTACCTATATTTTTTATTAGTCATCTAGAGTTATTTGTTAAGTTGGATGGCCATATAAACTTGCTAAATATGAATTTAAAATTCATTTCAGCAGCAATCAAAATAACAAATATCTGTCCTAACACACAAAGAGGGGAAAGAAAGAAATCTTATGAAGATGGGTAAAGTATCCATTCATAAATGTTTTCTTAGATACGTTAATACTGACAGAGAATATTTAAATTTTTATCCTTCATAAAGAATTACACAGGGAACTGAATTTTTGTAAAAATAAAAAGAAACAGAATGCAAAGGCAAATATGTCCAATATACTGAATGGGTTTTAGGGATAGCATGCTATAATATGAGAGCCAGTTTGGTGTAGTGGTTAAGTCACCAAGCTAGAAAGTGGGAGATTGTGAATTATAGGCCCACCCTAGGCATGAAACCAGCTGGATGTCCTTGGGCCAGTCACTCTCTCCCAGATCTATGGAGAAGACAAGGGCAAGCTACTTCTGAAAATCTTGCCAAAAAAACTACACGGACTTGTCGAGGCAATCATCAGGAGTCAGTACTGACTTGAAGGCACACACACACAAAACCCCACCATAATATACTTTCAAAGAATTTGAATCAAAAAGTGAGTGTGATGTTTATTCAGTGGCATAAAAAAAGTTGAATGATTTAATAGACAAACAAATTAAATCAGATCTGTCAGGCAGTAGACAAATATACAATAGTAAGCCACTTAAATTTATTTAAGTAAGGCATTTAAATAGGAAAGCAAGCCACTTATAATATGTAGCATCACAAGTGCTGATTGACTATGATCTAGTTCTCATCAAAATCAAATGATGTGGCATGTTTTAATGAAGATTGTAATACTTTAGATGTGGACTGAAGATGTCAGTAGGTACCATCTGTGTGTTACAATCCATCCTTGTGAATTCTCTCAAAATGAAGGTTTATTAAGATGAAGGAAGAGAAATTTGCCCATCTCTAGTTTTATATATGTAAAAATATTCTATTATATGAAACCTTACAACTGTTATGAAGTGATACTGATGAGGACCTCAGCTTGACCATTACATTTGCTGTGAAAGGTATGTCTGTCATCCATTTATTCACTCCCTCACAGGGATATCAGAATTGGGATATATATCCTGTTGAAATAGAGCTCTGGAATCAAATCCATATGGATTCCAAAGATATCTGGGGTTTTTTCCTAATCTCCCCCAGAATATTTTATATCAAAACAAGGATCTTGAATTGTACTCCAGAATGTTTAAGGAAATTCTAGACTCAAGATGTGGCACACCAGCTTCCCAAACACTGAGTCTCTCAGCCATACTAAAAGCAGCGAGTCCTTAAATGCATGAACACTTCTTCAGAATTCTTTTCTATAACTTGTCATTCAGCAGGTCAGGCTGGGAACAGAGGAGACCGGGGGACATTGCAGGGTGAAGGCAGCATGTTCAAATATTCTGTTCAGGCAAAACACCTGAACATGGCTAATAATGACTAGATAAGCCTAAACGTCTTCAGAAGTATATCCTGAAAATAGTTACAAGCATTTCCCCAAAATGATTTCAGGTGCTGAGTTTCAGATCACTTATGAAGCTTAAATTTACATACAAATAACTTTCAAAGTTCATTGATAATTAGCAAGATTTGAAAATGGGACCTGCTTCTCACACTGAATGGCCAAATTTTGGAATGAGGCATCGTACAGCAAAATCAGCTTTCTAAAAAGAGGAGCTGAAATTGTATGGGATAGAATATTGGGTTGTGAAAATTAATTTGCTTTTTCACACACTGCAGGCAGATTATGATTCAGGGAATGGTGCAAATTCTCAAATGTTTCTAATAAAACTAGGCTGACCGCAGAAAAAAAGTTGCAGGTGCAGCAAGTGGATATAGATAGATAGACAGACAGACAGACAGACAGACAGATATTGATTTCAAGATAATGGGCACACTTTAACAACTAAGGATCTTTCACAACCAGTATAATATGGCAATGACTTCAGATCTGATCATCATAATGGAAATACAGATTTCTGCTGGATAGAATATTAAAATGAATTATTGTCTATCTTAATTAGACCAGTACATTAAAAAGTAACATTTAAAACTGAGATTATAATTCTGTGAATAAGGCTAGAGAAACATTTCGGTAAACTGTAATAAACTTATACATGTGTTTGTTTTGCAAAAAAATAAAAATAAAAATTGAGAAATTCAATGTTCATTATTTTAATCACTGACATGTGTCCTGGGAAAGAATGCATGTTGCTTTTATTCCCAAACAAAAAGCACACACTGATTCTTATTAGCCAATTTTATTATAAAAAAGAGGTCTTTTTCCCCTTCTTTGAAAACTATACAAATGCTATGATAGACCTTATTTGGAAAAAATCTTCAAGTTGTCACTGACATTTCCACATTGTCTCATTCAAGACATATCACTTCATCTAAGGCAACAAGAACTGGAATCTTTTGACAGATGACAAATGCATTTGGGGAATGAAGACATTCTTCTCTGATGATGCAATGTGAAGGATGAATCAAATCGGCTGCTGTGCTTCCGGCTGGTATCATCACTGCTATTACTACCAGGACCTGACCTTGCTCTTCAATTTAAGATTCAGCTCAACAAAATGGCCATTTCCCATCTGGGCCTGAAAGTCCTCTGGATTCAGGCTCAGTTTCTCAGTTCAAAGAGGAGCCACCCCATTTATTGCTAATTGTTTCCTCTATTTTTGTAAGGTACTAACTGCCAAAAAGTTCACTTGGCTAGGTGGACCATCGGACACCAAATTATTTCATGAAAGCACATTCTGAAAGAACCAGAGACCAAAGGGTACTCTCTAAAAAATAAAACAGAAGAGGATGAGGAATTGTTTCCCTGATACTATAGCAAAATAATGTACTGTACAACTAACCTAGTTTTCAACTATGAGTTGTCCAACAATGGGAGAAGTATGGTCTATTTCCTGAAACAGCTAATCATAGCCACAGCAGTCACAACTTAAGGAAGCATGGAGGAGACTACAGAGGACTTGTTTCTTCCATGCCAAGAAGAATGTGACAAGCTTATAAACACAATCCCTAGTTAGGCCATTCATATATGTATGCAATATAGTCTACCACTGCTGGGCAGCTACTTTTCAGGCATGGGACCTTCCCAATCATCCATGATTGTACCAAGGATGTACAGTATATATCTATATACTGGACAAGGCAAGTGCTATTCCATTGAGATACTGTGGCTGTTTCCCATAAATTCCCAAGTGGCGTAGTCTTTCCAGTGTTCATAGGGAAGCTTGGTCCACATTTGCTATTTTTTTCTCCATTTCCAATTCAGTGTTGGAAATGGAGGAAGGAGGAAACATATTTGTTGGAAGAAAGGAGGAAACATATAGCAAAGATAGCTAAAGGCAATAGAAGCTCATTTTCATTTTCCCAACTTCAGGTCAGTAATGAATAATTTTGGATATGCTTGGGTTAGCTTGGGTTACCACTGAGAAGCCTATGAACTATAATTTTCTATTATATAAGGAAAATTAGAGGGAAAAGGCAAATCTGAAGTTTTCTGCTATCATTGAATTCAGGTATGGTCGATCTCAAAAAAACAGGACATGTTCTGGTGTTTTTCATTGCACTCAAATTTCAGGGGTACTTGGACTCTGTTTACAATAGACCAAATGTTCAAAGTTCAACTTACTATTCAAAATACCCCAGTATGGGACTAGTACACAAGACTCATTTTGGAATTTAGGCATATCACTCAAGTTATATAATGCAGGGTTCTGCAACCTTGGCAACTTTAAGACGGGTGGACTTCAACTCCCAGAATTCCCCAGCCTTGCTGAGGAACCCTCATATAATGGAAGGAAAGACTGAACTCCTGTTTAGGGCAATTGGGACCAATAATTTTTGGTTCCAGTGCTAAAACTAGTTTGGTAGTTTAGCTAAAGGAAGAAACATTATTGTTCTTCACAAACCCAGGAACTATTTTTATTTGGTTCCAACATGAAAACAATCTGGAAAAATGTGGAAGAAACACTAATGATCAGCAATTATAGAGATTAAATGCAGAGAAATTAAGATTAGGAAATTATTATAACCAAACTGGTAGCTTTCATGGTCTGCAGAAGGAACTATAGGCTAAATAAACTTTTTCCCATACTAATTCTAAATTGTTTACAAGTCTGTGCCATCTTCTTAAACAATAAAGCACATTTTGCCTGGAAGCAATTATACCACATCTGCACACAGCGGATGCTCTGTGGTGTGGAGATGCAAGTAACAGCAATGAAGAATTGGCTTGCTTATTGAAAAAGTGTGCCTGCTCAGAAAATTTTAGCATATACATTAGTCAAATCAAGCAAAAATCAGCTGCTAAAATGAACGAAAGCACAAAGTTGATTATCACCAGCTAAGAATTATTAAGGAATAATCAAAAACACTTTTTTAACAAAACTAATGTTACAATAGTCATAAAAATCACACCAGAAAAGGAAACTTTGTTGCTTTGTCATCCCACTTTTAACTAATGTTAAGTCTAATATTCTAGAATATTTTGCTTCTCATAACCATTTTACAACTTTTTATTATTATTTTTCATTTGTTTCATTGTCAAAGCTGAATTAGAACAATTAGATAGCTTTGTGTACCTTGACAGAATCTATATACTACTAAAACTCTCATGTCTGTAACCTTCAACTGGGTGAAATGATGCATCATAGGGCAACAATTTTTGAACCAAGGTACCTCAAATGGGCTAACTTACAGAATGCATCCAAAATCTGGGACCCATGACCCTCATGGGACTGAAATTTGGGAAATTTGTGGCCGCTTCAGCACCGCTGTGCTGTCGTGGTCATCCCAGGTCATCCCAGGTCACATGATCGTCATGGGCATATCCCCAACCTCTTTCCTGCCTCCCTCTATCCCTTGTGCCCAATCAGCTGGCTGCTTTGGAAATAAGGCAGAAATTTGAAATCTCTTAACAGCTGTGGGTGTTGAGGGAAGGATGAAGGAGTGACTTGGATGCTTGCTGGTGAGGTAGGCATGTCTGGGGGATGCCAGTGGTCGACAGGTGAGCCCTCTTCCTCTCTCAAGGGAAGGGACCCTTGGGGACATGCCAGAATGAGGAGCAGGAGTACAGTTTTCCTCCTGGTCTGCAGCTTGCATTGTTTCACCTTCCCCCAACAAACTGGCAGGCAGTTCAACAGGTCTGCTGAGGAGGAGGCTTCACAGGGGCTCTCCTGAGAGTTGTGAGGGAAAGGCAAATGGTGCAAGCCTATATTATACACGAAGACACGAAGAGTCTTATATTATACACGAAGTATTACACACGAATTATACATGTATTATACACAAAGACATGAAGACACGAAGAGTCGGACACGACTTAATGACTGAACAACAACAAATATTATATGTGGGGAGGGAGGGAGGGAGGGAGACTTCTGCCAGCTTCCCACTAGCAAAGTCAATGCGGAAGCCAGCAGTCAGTCGCAAGTCACCCATACTCCCACTGCTTTTTTGCCCTGATCATTCTGTTTCTCTGTTTAGGTAAGGAAATATCTCTGAAACTATGACCTAACAGGTCACAGGTTGTCTAGTGTTTAGTAAAGATGAGGAAATGGATAGAGAAATGTTGAGACGTAGATGTGTTGGTAGAAATGTGGTGGGCAAAGAAATGGGTTGAGAAGAAAGGAAAAACTCAGAAAGTATTTATTTATTTATTTATTTATTTATTTATTTATTTATTTATTTTTAAATTTGTATGTTGTCCATCTCCCCCAACGGATTGGATGAAGCTGATCTTCAAAAAGACAGGAGTGAGAAATTTAAAGAACAAAAGGCAATGTATGAATCAGTATAGACATCATAAAAGCAAGATTATTTGCAATGAGAATTATAGTGGATAGATATGGTATAAAATGAATTTCGTTAAATTTCCATTCCTTTTATTTTATTTTCTGCCTCCAATCACTTTTGCTTTTTATGTCATACATGACAACACAATTGAAGTCTAATCCTTTTTTATCTGAATCACACATGCAAGACACATAAAGAGGCTGAGCTTCAACCATGTGGTTGCAGCTGTTATCTTGATTTTTTTTAACAACCCTCCACAGACACTCCTGTGCAACATCTGTGTGGATTTATCAGACTTGGACTGAGAACTTGTAAGTGCTCTGCCTTCCTTTTGTCATATGAGGCTCACAGAGCTTGGTTGAGAATGATAATTGTTTATATGAGCTTGGCATCTAGCTGAAGGTTGGCCAAGGCATGTTGTGCTGATCAGTTTTACAATCTTCAATAAAAATGACTTCTATGCAGCCTATTAAATCATAATTTTACATGTCATATTGATTTTTTAAAAATCCATTATATAAAGGGACTATTTACTGTATATAAAGTAGTAATTTTTATTTAGTGTACACTTATAGGTAAGCACAGTATAGGCAAAGAAGAAGTAAAAGCAGGGACATGATGTCATCTCCTTCCAGACTGCATTTAGGATTTTTTTTTTTTTTTTTTAGGGGAAGAAAAGAAACTGGAAGAACAGCAGTACATATGGAGAAGCAGTGGACCTATGTTTAAATAAAAAGTGAACTAAGAGGAGGTTTCCACTTACTAAGTAGCAATTAATTATAAAAACTGAACTTGCATTACATTGCCACTAGATACTGTAAACTGTCCCAAGTATTTAAGAAAACAATAAAGTTAAGTGTGGACCTAAATGCTTACTTGGATCAACTTGGAGGAATCAATAAAAATGTTTATTTGTATTGGGTACTTTTTTGAAAATGAGGAAGATGAACATTTAAGAGCTTCTGACTAATGGGCTCCAGCTGTGCCACTCTGAATTTTCTACCAAAGGAACAAATACTTCTCAACATTTTCTGTTAATGTTTATTAAAAGTGGGCAATTTCTGGAAGTTCAGAATAGGCCGATGGAGTACATACAGTCCTGTGAAATTCCTGCAGGTTTTCTTTGTGGAGGGAGTGTAACATGTAATAATTGAGTACATCCAGGTCTCATTCACATGGCATCTACTGTGGCTTCGAACTAACCAGACACAGGTGGCACAGCCTATACCAGGCATCTTAGGCAAATTGATTGATCGTTCCCTACATTGGTGCACTTTTTAACATGTATTCACACACACACACACACACTGCAACACTGAACATTTAAACCAAAATACTTGGTGCTGACTTTTCAGCTATTGAAAGTTTGCTTCTTTGATCCTAAAAAGAGATAGGTGATTCAGAAACTAGTAGGAAAGACAGCTTATGTTTCCTTCTCTGATTATTCTCTTTATTATTATTCTTTTTACTTTTCTCTAAATCTTCCTGTAGCTGTTTTGCTGGCTTGTTAATTTAGGACTGAGCTGAATGAATATGAGGATCTTGGGTTTTGCCTGCTTATGTTGGATTTGGGACCTTCCTCTTTCATGGCATTTCAAAGGAGACCCATTCTCTTCAAAAGAGACTCATTCTTTTGTTAAAACATAATGCTGACCTATAGAATCATAGATCATTCTGGAGAATGTCTATCTATATGGTTGCTAAGAGCTGACACTAACATGATGACCCATAATCAGTCAACTAGAATAGAACTAGAAGACCTCTATGCCATCAAGCCCAACCTCCTGATCAATGCATACATCCTAATTACAGCATCCCAGAGAAATGACTATTCCTCTGCTTGAACACAAGCATTGATGCTGCCTGAAACGGCATCCCCCCCCTTTTTTTATACTCACTCCACACTACTGACTTATACTCTCTTTAACAAGTACTATACTAAACCAGGTGTCCCCATGTAAGGCCTGTACATTTGATCCCTGAACTGCTTCTTAGCTCCAAATGAATGGACTCCTAGAACAAATACTTTAAGAAAGAGTTAACACTGATTACTTCCTCCCTGCTTCTTTCTAGGACCAAGGGGAAACGAGTTAAAGATGAGTTGTTTGCACCAGCATCAGATCTGAGCCAAAGAGATTACTTAAAGTAAGTATCCTCCTAATTGCACAACCAATTTTTGCTCAGAGTATACTTTCAGATTAAGAGTACCTCTTCCTAGGAAAGAAATATATTATTCTAACGCACCCGACACTTTGCAAGTTTGTATAAACATGCTAGACATATTTGCTTTTTCCTTAGAATGCATGTATTTAAAATGAGCTTATTTTCCACTTGCATAAACCAAACAGCTTTTGCATTCCTGGGGACAGGAATATACTGGTCAGGAAGTCAGTGGCTGGAATTTCATTTTACATTTAACATCAGTCTATTTTTCAGTCTACATCAGTCTACATTTTCAAGACATGGTGAGGGGATATATAATTTATCTTTATATGTGTGTATGCAACCAACCATATATGCATGGGTGAAGAGAACTGTCAATTTCAGCCATATACTATAGACAAAGAGCAGCTTGACAAGCAGACATTTGTGGGTGATGATGTGTATTCCCATGCCATGAAAAGCTTCACCCATTGGCTTTTACACACTGAATTCTTGTTAAAGATACAGAAGCAGGGTATATGGTTTGAAATCTTCTGCTTGAGTGGAGTAACTGATGAAAGTTGTCACCCCTCAGAGTTAGTTACAAAGGTCTTAGTAATCAATGAAGCTCAAAAATGATGAAACCCATTTCTTTTTCTTTACAGGAGTCACCCAGCTTTCAGATTATATTAATAAATGATACACATGTTGGATGAATGTACCTAAGGTGGATGAATGTACCTAAGAACAGAATGAACAGGGTTTCTTTCTAGCAGATCTAGAATTATTTTCTGTATCCCTAGAAATACCATAATTTTGTGTGTGCTATTAAGGAGTCACATTCTAAATGTCTGTAATATTTATTTTAGCTAATAAGGAGGGGTTATCATTCGAATGATGCTGGACAGTGTGGATTTGGGGAAGTTTGATTTCCCCCCACCTGGACCTCTGGAGGAGGCCTTTTCTTCTACCTTAATCGCCAACCCTGCTTTGGTCTCCTCTCCCACTGAGCTACCATATCTGGGCTACAAAGACTAAGACACCTCCTACATGGCAGCACAGAGAATTTACTGAACCTCTTTGTGGACATCTAGAGCCTTCTGCAGCTCAGATAGGGTTGCCCTACTCCCCCAATATCTCATGGGACATGGTATGGAGGCGGTATGGCCCAAGACTGATTTGGCTGGCCTACAAGGAGTCTGTATGGGGGTGAGTTGGAACCGTCTGATGGGAAGAAAGTGGGAGAATCAAAAGAAATGGCTGAGCTCCAAGGGAAGCTTCCCAGACCTTCTCTGGTCTTTTGGCAGCTACTTGCACAAATTTTAAAAGTTTACTATTAGGCCCATTAATGCTGCCATGATCTGCTAGTGTAACAGCCAAAGATCCAAGGGCCGAGAGGAGAGAGAAAGCAAATCAAGACAGTTGTGCAAATGTGAGAGAAAGGTCTGTGTGGGTGGGCATGAATGAGGGTGGAAGACTATAAACCTAATGAGTACATACCTAATTTTATTCCTTACTGTTATTTTTTTTTAGTTGGATGTGCATTTTTTAGGTATTTTAATGCTTACAACCTCTGTGTAAGTGGCCTTAAGGCCTAGGCAAGTTCTTATGTGTAAAAATGGTTCTTCAAGTAATTTGATCAAAGTTTAGGATTTGGAAGTACTTTAGACTGAACCCAGAATTGGTTCCCAATGCAGTTAATATAAACTTCACCTCTAAATATAAAGTTGTGATGCAATAGACATAGTTAAAGAACTATGGATTTCTGAGTAAACTAGGAATTTAAAAGAACAGTTCCCAGCATAATTCAATACTTGTTCTTTGGCTCTTTTCATAGTATACATTTGCAACATATAAACTTGCTGTTGAATTCACAGTCCAGCAAAGGGAACATCTGCAGTTAGCTGGGACTAAAGCCAAAGTCAGCGCCAGTTATGTTGCTCGGTGGAATGTAGTGCAGTGTCCTTGGGTCATCAGGATGGAATAAACCAATAGGCCAAAGAGAAAACTATGCCCTTGACCAATAAATTGCCCAGGAACAGCCTAACCATTAACTTTTTGCATCCTTCTAAGTGTGTTACTCTTACCGAATAAACTAATATTTCCATCTTTTGCTTAAAAGGGTAACCCCTCAGCAAAAAGGGCTAGCTGCTAGGACTCTGCAGCACCCAAGGATAAATTGCTGAAAAGCAGCCCAAATCCTTCCAAAGGATGCTTCATGAAACATCTCTTTCTGAATGTTTAAAGTGACCACAACTTTTTCCAGGCTGTCAGCCATCTCTGTTCGAAAGAGAGGGTTTGGCTTGAAGAAAGGTGGAGACAGCCGGGAGCAGCTTCCGAAGCAGCTGTGTGAGCCTGGAAAAAGTTGTGACTGGCTTAGCAATTTGAAAAGAGGTACTTTTTATACCCTTCTGTATATTTAGAAGCATCACTTTTGACAGAGTTGCAGAGCCCTAGACAGCAGCTCTTGATGCTTACAAAATCACAGGCAGAACTTGGTTGAAATCTTTCCCTGTGCAGCCTACCAGATGACTTCTCTTGCAGTGGCATCCCCTTCCATACAGATTTAGCCTAGTGGCTATGGATAGAGGCTTCTGATCACATATGAGTGCATATTTCCTGTTTCTCCTCTTAATCAGAGATGGCTGCTTAGTTATTATCTTTGATTTAAGCTGATAGAAGCACAGTGTGTATTCCTCTATCCACTTGACTGAATTACCACTGAACTCATGGAAAATGTTACATCTTCACATTCCAGACTCTAGTTCTAATTTGATGGAACCATGACAACCAGTCTGAATTAAGTAACCATGATTTACAGCTGATTTGTTCCCTGTCTGGAAAATAGACAAGCAGACCATTTAAAACAGTAGCTGTTTTCCTCATTCATCATTTTGACCAAACTAATCCTATATTTGGATGAAAGTTAACATGAAGTTAACATTTATGATGTTCCCAAGTATTTGCTCATTATTTCACAATAGCATCCGTCTATGACTTTTGGCTCTTCCTTTTTCTATGATGTCATAATTGTATGAAACTGCTTGGATGATTAGAGCAATCACTAGTGGGTTTATTTTAGAGGAATGAATCACTTGTAGAAACACTGCTTAAGAGATTCCACTGATACATCACCTATAAAATGTAAAAAATGAAGAAGATTATAAAGAATACTGGGAACATTTGTCATAACCATGATACAAAGCTTCTCTGCATATTTCTTTGTATCTACATTACCTTCTTCTTAGGTAAGAATGCAGGTAAGTGCTTGATTTATAAGTCTTCGCCAGCATAACTAATATCAGTGATATAAGAATTGCAGATTAAAATATCTAGATCATGCTGGCTGGGGAGTTCTGGGAGTTGAAGTCCACATATCTTAATTTACCAGGATTTACCAAGATCAAAGATTTACTCATCTAACTAGCACTACAGTTTCAAAGAAAAATAATCTTACTTAAGGTGTTATTTCTATGCTTCCATGCTAAATGGATAAGCCCAGAAAATTTCTGTGGACAATGGTCCAAAGAAATGAGTCTGTAAATGTGATGGCAAACTGAAGATGGCTCCATTAAAAATGGAGCCAATGACCGCGGCAGAATGAAGACGAGGTAATGCTGTCTCTGTCCAAACCACAGTCAGAGCCTTTATGGACACAGGGTTTGCATACTTCCTTTTTTAATCATTTTTGGAAATTGCTAGTTAATTGCTTTTCAGATAATATTAGTAACCTTTGGATTGACACATTTTTTTATAGCACTGGGTGAGTCTCCTTCAATCCTTAGTGAATGAACGTTTAAATACAACTTTAAGGACTTTTAAAAATTCATTTTTTGGAATAAACAGCAAAAGGGTGATTAGAACGTTGATTTTGGAAAGTTATAAATGGACTAAGGGTCCAGATGGATTTGAAATAAGATTTTGAAATTAATTATAAGAATCCTTCCTGTGGGAAAATGCTGTTGCTTTGAATTCTTAAAAAAAAAAAAGTGATAGGATGGGACCTTGAAGGTTGGACACTAGAGGGAACCAGAAGGAACTAAAAGTTACAATTAAAGGAGAAGAACACTTAAATTTGACTTACTAATACAGAATGGAGCAAATTTCTATAACATTGGAGGATATTTGTGAACATTGGACCCAGAAGTTAATTTTAAAAGTGTCTGCCATTATAGATAGACTGTGTTTAAAAGATGGTATGGAAGAAGAACAAGTTTTATTGGACAAGACTAAAATTTATTCAGAAATGGATTTAAAAATGACAGGCTACAAGAATGATATGGAAAAAGCTGCTACACAAAATAAATAAATGAAACCAGCTGATGTCTTAATAATTGAAAGGGATATACAAATAACAAAGCAAAAGAGTGACCCGGATAACTTTTCCATATTGGATTTACAAAAGTTTTGAAGAATTTTCTGAAAAGGAACAAATTAAAAATGAAAAGAAATTAAGTTCTAGTACATTTTTTTGAAGAGATTAAAGATCAAGATTGTTAAAAGTAAAAGGAAGAAATATAAAATTGGTTTATTTGATCAAGGTTAAAATAGCTATGTTGTTATCTCTGGTAATCCTTAATGGACTTTTGCTGACATCAGGACTGAAATGACAAGGCTTTAAGGATTTGTTTATAGATAAGAGATGGGATATGGGAAGATGGGATCATTTGTTGTATTTTAAGAGAAGGTGATAAGTTACTAAAATTGTTTATTTTTATTTATTTATTTAGATTTCTAATTTGGTCACTGCCCATCTCACTAGGAAGTGACTCTATACTTGTTGTGGTGAAGGGGGAAGTCATTTCTTTATATATTTTCTTTTTCTTCACTCTATTCTTATTTTTTCTTTCTTTTCTATTTTTCTTTCTCTTTTTTCTTTTTTTCTGCACTTCCTATTTTTTCTTTTTATCTTTTAGGGTTTTTTTTTTTTTACTTTGTATTAGTTTTTATCTTTTTAACTGTAATGTTTAATAAAATTACTATTAAAAATATAAGGAAGCCCCTAAACATCCAAGAAACCACATCTAAGCAACTTCATCATATAGTGCACATTCATATATGTGCGCACATACACACGCACACGCGCACGTGCACAGAGAGACAAATCCTCTGCTCTACTTCCCTGCTCCAGATTCCTTGGCATTTGCCTCCCCACAATGGTTCTTCATAGTCTATTTCACCTCCTCCCAGTTTACCCAGCACATCCTAGCAGCCAGGGCTGGTGGTAAGGGATTTCCCCTTTTTAAAATCTAATTTTGCTGACCAGATGACAATTGTTCACATTCCCTTACACATAGCTGGCCAGCTGATAATGTGTAATGTTGGTGCCTTGCCAAGACACAACTACCATGAGTGTAATCAGCAGGTTTTGTAAATTAAGAAATCTAAGATCTCCACCAAGACATAATAAATGTGAATCCTTAGACTGATTTCTAGTAGTGCTTCTATAATTTGCTTCCCACTGAAATCAATAAGGCAGCAGTGACAGTGTTAGGGCATCACTTATTATTATTAGAAGCCACTGCTCAACAGTAAGTGTGTCCTGCTATCTGACTACTATATATTTTAACAAAGAGGAACAAGGAAAAAAATACATACAGTACAAGGGACTTAGAAAGTAAAATAGTCATTTAGGGCAAATGTGAGATGGTCCAGAGTATGATCTGCTACCATCAGAACCTGCAGCGATCTCTGCAATGCAGCATGGACTAGATGGAGGGTACTCCCAATTTTGGGGGGAAGAACGCTCATGTCAGAATGAATAATCCAATAGAACTGATCATAGAATGGAAATGTTCGCCAGTGGCTACTAAAACTAAAATTATGAGTGAGCACCCACTGTATGGAAGCCACAGTACTTTGTTTTCACAAGGCACTCCAGAGATGATCAACAGAATCCACAGGGATGCTTTATGTACATTATATTCTCAAAACTAACAAAGGTTCTGTGAGTCTTGAAGAATCTTCTTCAAGGTCAAACATCAAGCAGTATTGTCTCATCCCAATAATCACCAGTATTGCCTCATCCATTTTCATCAGGAAATGCTATTAGCCAAACAGTCAGCATTTGATCTTCATCCAACTGATTGGCCATTCCTGAAAAAAAGCAATGGGTATTGTAACAGTAACTTCCAGAAGGGAGAAGAGGGGATATTGGAAGCCCACTGCCTGGGTACTCGAGGAAGTTGAAACCAAGCAGGCACATTCCTCCCACTTCCATATATAAGTTCTTAAGTGGAAGAAGCAGAGTGACAACACTTTGAACGGAAACAAGTATGATGTAACTCTGAACCAGAAGAAATCGGAATGACTCAAGGCGTGAAAAGTTACAACATAATGACAATAGAGAGGTCTGGATCTGGTGCAAAAATGGTGCAAAAACTTCATGTAGAGGTGTCCAATGTCAGTTTCTTGTGGAAGACAAGAAAATTACGCTAGAATCAGTCTGGCACCCGCTATCTAAAAAGGTACAGGGGGAAAAAAACAACTGATGCTTCCCTTTTGATCATATTATATAATGCTAAATGCAAAATAACATTATGTTAATCTTTCTTTCTTGTTAGGTAGGAGAAGCTCATCAGAATACAAACTTATCCATTGCAAATTATTATACTAGCTATTTTTTTAGGTGTCCTCTTTGTTATTTTGTTGTATTTCTATTTTATTTATCCATAAATAAGTGAGGAGCTTCTGTGTGTGTAAATAGGAAACTATAGTTCAGGACCTATTTTTAAATCAAACTGGCATGGTTTTTAAGATTTGTTTTATACAGTGTCACATAAATCATATTTTAAAACTTTATCAAAAACACAAGAACATTTTATTGAAAAGGATATTGCAATGCTTTTTTAATAATTTGTCTGACATCTGCTTAATATTCTGGGAATGTTTAACTTCCAAGGATGAACTCCCAGTATTATTCCCAAGCAAAGTTCTAAAATTCCTGCCCATTTTCAACAACTGCTTTAAAACATTTTATATATCCTCTAGCAGCAGCAGCCCAAGAAGATCTGAAGACTTTAAAAGTGATACACTAGCAGAATACAAGAACTTAAAAAAATCAGTTCCTCATTGTACCGACTGCTGAATTCTCTGAAATAATAAAGGCAACTCTCATTTATACCATCAGGTTGTTTTGATTTTCAGTTTATAAATTCTTGTGCAAATGTGAATTGCATGGCACTTGAGTACTGCCGCCGTGTAGTCTGATATTATAAGGTACAACTTCATATTTAAATCCCTCCTCTTACTGAAGCTTCTTCCTGCAATGCACCAATGAACATGGCAAGGAGTCTCTAAGAAACTGCAGTGATAGCATGCAAAGCAGTTTCTCTTATCTTGGTGTCTTCTAGGTAAATGAAACTGCCACTCTGGAAAAGAACAACAGAACAAAGTATCATGCAGATTGATAGAATATGCACAAAGGACTATGCATAAAGGGTCAGAACCCTCATTGTGAAGAAGATACTATGCCCTCAGATTGAAGTTCTTTCCCATATCCCCAACAATGTGCTTTCCACCCATCTTCAAAATGGGAGGAGAGTATGTTGCTTAGAAAACCACTGCTCCCACAGCATTCCTCTTGTGATCTCTTTGAAACAAGGCTGCAAAGGGGAAGTAGGCTGCTGCTCCTGCTGCTGTGAGGGGAGTGGGGAGCAGGCAAAGGGAAGGGGAGTGTTCTGCTTCTGTGCTACCTGTCTCTCTTCCCAACCCCAAGCATGGATCCTCCACTTGCCCACCTTCTGTCCTCTTAGAGGCCTTTCCTTTACTTCCACACTTGTTGGAAAGCATTGCCACTGGCCCTGACAGCAGCAGGTCACTGCAACCTCCAAGCCCAGCATGGGATCCTTCCAAGTATATGGGGAGGAATGACCTGGGGATGGCAGGAGAAGTTACAGATAGGAAGATCATCATGTTGGGAGGCAGCGGCAGGCTATGTGAAGTTACCAGTGGGAAGAGGGCCTCCTGGAATAAGTACCCTGAAAATGATTGTCTCCTTATTCTGAAAAAGAAATGATGGATTGCCAGGGAGTTTCTGGTCTTCCCAGAAGCCAAAAAAAGAAATAGGTGCAGAGCTCTGTGTCCATATGGGAGAGGGGGGTCTTGCTTTGGGCAAATTGGAGCCCTGCAGGTTGCTACCTTCCTCCACGTGACCTAGGTTAGGGAACTACATTGCAGCCCTTAGAACATTGCTTGTTAAATCTGCATGGATAGCAGCTTAGCAGAGATCCATTCTGGGTGTGCAGTAAAGGGACATTGCGGGGCCAGTAAGATTTAGGATGGCATGATTTCCTGCTGGTTCCAGAATAGGGGATGTGGGTGAGCATGGCAAAGCAGCTGGGTAGATGTGGGCTTTGAAGGGATACTCTATTTCCTTCCCCCAACTGATACTTTGTTTTGCTTTATTTTCTTTGCAAGTTGGAAAGTTGGAAAGGGGCAATCAAAGCTGTCAACAGAATCAGAGTGAGTAAACTGGCTGTGCCTCTATCAGTTCTGCTAGCAGGATCAGAAGCAAGGGAACTGGGGAACCAAATATTAGCGAGATCAGTTTATATATTAATAAAAGAACCACTTTCACTATTGGAAATAACCTTGACTATATTTAATATCCTACATGAAGCTAAAAATCCACTACTCTATAGCCCAAAAAAGATGCAAAGCAGAAATCAGATTCCTTATTCTACTATAAACTACTCCTTGGAAGATACTGTGACTCTAGGTTTAAAAGAGACCAAGATGGTTATCAGGCAGTGAATCTGGGATCTTCATCTCCAAAGAGATATAAAAATACTCTAGAATTATCCTCTTTTAAGGGTGACAGGAGGCTTATTCTGGCTGCCTTTTTGTTTAATATTCTACACCCAAAACCAAGCCAAGTGTTCACCTTGGCAAGACTTAATCAATTTTCTTTAGAGGTGCTCTTACGCAAGTACTTGAAAATTCTTTTCCAGCAGTGTTTTTCCTTGTATGGTTGTAAAGGGCCTGAGATGGTAGAACATATTGTCTTGTATTATCCTCTTTCTAGTAGAATTCATTCATTTTAAAATTAGGGATATTTTAGAAATGAATGATCTATTGGTTAATATCTGCTGAAAGATCAGTTTTTCGATAGCTCTCACAGGGAAAGCTCTCACAAATTTTATATGGCTGCTATTTGTACAAGTCAGCAGTTAATTAGTCCAAAAGCAGACTGATAAATCAGGTCATTAATATGTTAATAAAATAGTGACAGATAGTGGAAACTCTTCATACTTACAGGATAGCAGAACCTTATGGGTTCTGAATATTTAAGCTGTGTGGATGAATTTCTTATTTCTATATACCATGCTTCAATGATCCTAACGTATGGACTATTAAGACATGATGTAACTTTTACAGGATTCATAGAGAAAACAATTACATCAGGAATTCTGGCATGCTACTATGAAGAGAAGAAGCTATTATTCCCAAAAGCAATACACCAGCTTCACTCCTTCCCAACAGCTTTGCAAACCACCCAGCAAATGCGTATAGGAACCAATTCATGGTCGGAGGGGGAGGGGTGCCTGAAATGTGCTTACCTCTCTTTTGAAGCTTTTCTTTCTCCTTTTACCCTCTTTGAATTCACAGAACAGTGGAAGTTATACATACATTTGATGAGTGGCCTGTTTGAGGCAGAGAGGATGAGAGCACTGATTGGCTGATGTTTTCAAATAGGCTGGGCTCCGTAGCCTATACTAAGCTGTAATTTCCAAGTGCTTGATAAACACCTTTCGGAGTCCTGTAGAAACCCAGGAACAATCAAACATTATTTGCTTATATTTTAAAACAAAGTGTGATACACACCTGCTTGTATATCCTGCTCCTCAGATGGATCTTTATTTCTACTCAAGAAATAATATACACATAAGCAATATATGGTTACTTTCAGATGTGCTTTATAAATTTGGTATGCTTTCAGCGCTCTATCATGTTTTTAGAAAGCATTCGTAATCTAGGTTTCTCAAGATGTTTCCAGCTGCAATTCCCCATTGGCCTTGCTGGATGGGGAATGTTGCGAATTGTAGCAGAAAACCTCTCAGGAAATCCAAGTTTTGAAAGAATAATACTCATTTTGTGCACTTGGTTCTCACAGCTCTTTCCCTTGCCTTAAAAATGTAACAAATGTTTAAATCTCTTTGATGCGTGCTGACTTTTCAATTTTACAATGAGTAATGAGATGGGAAGGGTGCTGAATCCAATCTGAAAGAGTGAGCGCTTTAGTTGCCTTAATACTGGGTTAAGTTAGATTCAGTTTGAGTCAGTAATGGTGTTGCTTTCTTCAGCATGAGGCTGGAGTAAATTTTGCCATTTCTGAAAAATATTTCTCCCCTACTTATTTAACTTCTAAGGTTCAAAGTAACTTCTTTTTTTAAAAAAGGAGTTCCTCTTAGATATAAACCATTCTTCGGTATTCAAAGTTTCTCCTTATACCAATTAGTATGGTATATGATCTCTTCCTTAAATTTACACACACCCACATATACTGTATACCCACACATCCCTTATCACATTATTTATGTAAATTTGGAACAGCAAACAATGATTTAAAGTTAAAACGTGTGATTTAGTTACAAATATGGTTAGATTTTGCAATAGCAGCATTATTTACAGTTCTTAATCCAGATGACACCTCTGGATCTGTCCAATTTACTAATTTTCCTGACACATAAAATAATCTTAAAATTGCCTTGTATTTTCTTTTCCAGCCACACTACCATGAGCCATATTGAGCCGCTAGCTCAGGCGGCAGACCAAGGGCTGATCCACACAATGAGCCTGCTCAGGTGCAAGTACAGGCCCTAACCATTTCTCAAGGGCAGGAATCAACCACATTCTTCTCTAACAGCTTCTGGGAATGGCAAACTTCACCCAGCATTTCCAGCTATGTATCAAAAGTAGCATTTTTGAGCTGTGCTGGTTCAAGTTATGCTGTTTGGTTCACCTGCATTTCATAGTAGGCTACTGTATGCTGTGGCAGGACGTTCCCCCTCCACTCCAGTCAATAGTTACTTCTATCCATGCTCATGGAGCTCTACATGGCCCGGTACCAGATTACTAGATCAGACAGAGTAGTCATGCACTAAGTCCCTTCCTTGTAATACTGCCATCTAGTGGGACCTAAGAACTGTGCCTTTTTCACGGCTGCCCCTACCTTATGGAACACCTCCCCCACCCCCAGTGATCCAGAAGGCTCCAGCCTTTTGACTTTCTAGAAGGCCACCAAGACCTAGCTCTTTGCCCAGGCACTGGGGTAGAGTGGTGGGAGTCTATGGATGGTTGCTGGGGCATCCTGGGAGGATGATTGAGGTGCTGGGTTTTTAGTTTCTGTTTTTTATGGGTTTCGTAGTGTTATTGTTGTTCTGAGGCACCCAGAGTTGTGCTCTAAGATGGACAGCCATACAAATATTTTAAATAAACAAATAAATAAATAAAATTCTGGGCTGCAAGACCAATGAAACACAGGATCTTTTTAATAGGTTTTTAAAAAACAACTAGCGTAAATTGACAAGATTTCTTCCATTTTCCTTTTCTAGCCTAAGTGACAGGAATAATAGTAAAACTGTGCCTTGCCTTGCCTTGCCTTTCCAGCAATGGACACATCAGACAGTAACGTTTCAGTTATGAAGGGAAACCAATGGAGGAGCCTCATACAAAAAGTCTATCAGTGAAAATCATATGCACTCAAAGATCCAAAAGGAAGATTATTGGTTCTTGCATGGATGAGAAGGTAAAGAAAGGGAAAACTGCCAATCAGGAGCCACAGTATGGATGGTCCAGACAGAATAATAGACCATCACTATGGCCAAAGCAAAATAATTTGCTAAACGTTAACATTTGCTATAGCAAAGTCCAAGTGATAATGCATTTCAACAACTGCAAGAAAATGGCAACAGTGCAGCTTTCTCAAGGGCCATCTGGAACACTGCAATCATTTCCAACTGTTTGCTTCATAAGGACTTTTATCTGTTATCTCAAATAACATTAAATCTATCAATTACCAAATATTACACATAGCGTAAAAGCTAGTAAATCGTAATAAGTATACAGGATAGGTACAGTGATAATTCTTCCCTTTTTGTCAAGAAATCCTATTTCTTTTAAACAAACCCCAGCAACATCTGTATCCAGTAAAGCCAGGTTTGGAAAATAATAAATTCAAAGTTTGCAATATCATAAATACAATCCTCTCAACTCATAAAACTACACTGTTACTGCTTTTTCACTCTGATTTCCAAATCTGGCCTAAATCCAGAAAGCTGTGGTGCTTTGATTTTCTATTTTTGGTAAATGCAAAATGCAAAGCATGACAATGAAATTCCTAAGTATAAACACAGTCTAAAAGAAAAGAGGGTGAAGAATATTTATTCTGCCTGTACACTGCATTTACTAAACTCCTAACGGATACTTCTGACACAATTCCATGGGCATAGGTTTGCATCTCATCAATATTCTCCAATCAGACAATGCTGGCAGGCCAATATACAGTACTTAGCCATTGGAAAACCAAATGACCAAGAAGAATAATGTATTCTCTGCTTTAAAACAATATAACAGCTGTCAATGATGCTTAGTAAATTGATGTCCTGCTAACAAGATTATGAAAAGATCCATATTTAACTGATCAACAAGAAGGCTCTACTCATAGGAGAACTACGTTCTGTTGTTTTTTAAAAAGTGTTCTGGATCTTACACAATACCATAAATTGCTTTTCCCCAAACTAGAATCATTTGTTTCTCCTAACAGGCAAATGTGTCCTTGGATAACTGTACATAAATACATAAATATCCATATATCTTCTGAAGATTATCTATAATGTCTTCTATTCTCTCAAAAGTACCATTTTTCAGTACTGTATATCTTTATTATTTAATCTATTTCTGTACTACATTCTAATATTAAAGTAACATACATGAATCACAATTAAAAGAAAATAAAATCACTAAAATATAAGCAAATGAAATCATTTAGATGCCTTTTAAATAGTACAATAATGTATATTATTATATTTATATATGTTGTATATATTTTCATGATTAATAACCCTAAGTTTTTACAACAGAGAAAATAAAACAGAATTCCATAACAGTTCAACAAGGGACTCTACCCTTTACTTTAATTAATCTCTCTTACAATTTAGAACAATATTTGAGACAGTTTAGTTTAGTTTAATTTTGGTGGTGTCAGTAAAGAAAGCAATCTCCCTGGTAATATAAATGTTATTATCTAATAACAAACCACAAATTTCATTGGATGAGACACATTTCTAATCAATAGAGATAAAAAGCTCTCTTGAATAAGGATATAAGCTAAGGGACAATGTCTTTTTCCTGTGGAACTTTACAAATATAAACTTGCAGAAGGATTTAAATATTTACATATTTCCCATTACAGGAGGTGGAGACAATAATCGGAAAACACAACTGTAAAACTCAGCCTCAAAGCTAAATGAGTCCTTGTTTGTAAACAAAGTGCAACCAAATTGAAACAAATGATTCCTTCTTGGAAAACTCGGGTAGTTTGATAGCTCTCATATCTTGATTGTAATTAACCTTGTATAACTAGTCCTGAATTCTATCAACATGATTTGTACAAGAAATTTTTGTATAATATGAGCCCAGCAACATTTGCCAAGCTGCTCTAAGTAACGCAATTGGTCAAATGATGGTTGGGCATATCCATCAACTTTTTATAAGAGAGAAAAATCACTTTACATACCCTAAAAAGCTGGTGAGCAAGGTAAAAGAGATAAAATGTAACTAATAAATTTATTTGGGACTGTTCAAGTGCCATACTTCTGTCCTATAAAGAAACTGTATTACAGTTTTTCCCACAATTACTTGCAAACATTTTGGAAGACACCTCTGCTGTTAAAAAAAAAATGGCAAACCCTCATTGTTGTTAGCTTATGGGCCATTATGTGGCATTGCCAGTATCTGATTTCAGAAAACAGAATGCCTAGATAATTAAAACTTGGAGCAATGGCTATTAAGCTATCATCTAATATCCACTGTTTATTCCTTTGTTGTGGCCAAGTATACGATATAAAAGGATGCTTATTTAGTGAAATGTCATTAGATAATGTAATAGAAAGGAAGCTCCTTCTCCTGTCTTTAGCTCTTGTACGCTACTGTGACTTATATTATATTGGTATTTATTCTTAGTTTCATTATCACTCTTAACTGCATCTCCATTCCTTGATTATTTAGAACCAGCGACGCAATTCTGTCCATCCACAGAAGTTTTTTTTACGTTCATCTATAGTGTTTAATTCCACATCAGCCTCTATGATCTAAATCAGAACTACCACCAGAGACATTAGCTATTGATATGAGTCTTAAATCACTCCCAGAATGGCAATTCCAGTCCTGAAAATGTTCAGAGCTGTCTGCTATGGTAGGTGTATTTACTATTTAATACAATATTCTCCCTCTAGAGAGAATATTAATAGGTTTAAAACTAGCAGTAGCAGTTGGTCCACCATCTGAAGTTTTATCAATAGATTCTATGATAGATGATGCCCATAATATTCCCATATCCATCAGAACACAACCACTTGAATTTTGTACCTCTAAGGTTTGAACTGAGAGGAAACGTTGCCACTCAGTGGTTCATACAGCTGTACTTTGCTTTGAGGAAACATTAGATGTCATTCTAAGCTGTCCACTATCACGAATATTAAGTTGTGCTGTTCATTCCTAGCCTTTACAGTAAAGGGTAGGGATGAATAGCACAAAGTTTACACATCAAAAGCTGGATCCTCAATTGCCAATTAGCTCAGTATTATCTTGAGTCACGACTGCCCTATCATTAGCTTTTTCTCTGCCATTCAGTCTGGAAAATAACAGGCGTCCTTGGACTTATTGTGTCTATCATAAGCAAGACAGGCTGTGGGACAATAGGTAGGCAGTAATCCAATGTATTAAACTTTAAGCTAGTTGCAGTTGGGGTGGATTATCTTTAGATTCAGCTTTAGTAGCCAAGTTGTTGCCATGATAATAAATTACTGAAAAGTTGGCCTCATTTAAAAAACAACACTAATGTGAAACCTGTGAATATTGAACGACATACACAAATGACTAAGTTTTTATGACTAAATGACTAAACCTACTGAGTTACTATTAAACTCCCAGGGTATCTAAAACAGTAAAATATTGAAGATAATTTCTACCGTGGATCTCCCAGTTTCAAGCTTAAATCAATCTATGTCCTTAACATTTATACACATTTACCTAAGTCCAAGATTTTCAGAGGTCTCACAACTGAACACCAACTTGTAGATTCTTTCTTCCAGTTTGGCTCTATTTCTGGTTCCAAGTTCAACACCAAGTGTGCATTTAGCAAAGCTGAGGAACATCTCTGGCAGCCCTGTTTATATATATACTTACACTTGCTGAAGAGAAGAAATATTCTGAGCTTGAGTGGCAGATAAGGCAGAAAACAGACAATGCTGACACTCTTCTCCATGCTAAGGCATTTAATATTGTGTGTATAGTGGGAATGTGTTGGCTGTGTATACATATTTACTTAGGGAAAATATATACATATGTAGTGCAGGTAATTATGGGAGAAGCACTTTGTCCTATGTGACACTGTCCTCATGAGCTGCACTGGTTCCTAATGGGCTTCCAGGTGTGATTCAAGCTGCTGGTTATCACCTTTAAAGCCCTACAAAGCATAGGACTAGGTTATTTGCAAGACTGTCTTCTCCCAAGAACATCTCCCCATCCCTCATGTTCCATAACAGCATGCTCCAGGTTCTCTCCTTTAAACATTGCCATCTTATGGGACTTAAGAAGGGTGCCTTTTCAGTGACTGCCCCTGATCTCTGGAATGATCTCTTCCCTCCACCCCACTCCAACATACAATAGGCCCCCAACTCTGCTTGCCTTTAAAAAAGCTCTTAAAACCTAGCTCTTTCCCAGGCATTTGTTTCCAGTTGAGTGAAGTCACCTTTGGTTGTCTAGTTATCCCATTTGGTCATCATTTATATTTTATATATTGGGTTCTTTCTTAAAGATATGGGGTAATTTTTCTTTGTTTATTTCTGTTGTACACCACCCAGAGTCACATTGTTTGAGTTGATCAGCCCTATAAATCCATGAAATTAGACAGTCAGAGAGCAATGATAGACTCTATACAATTTCTTTATTTTTGTATTTGATCAGCATAAAGTAAAAATATGTAGACTGTGGAATTAACTTTAACATGAAAACAGTCTCTATCTAGAAGACATTGACTACGGAGTTAAAAATGGTAAGGTAAAATTTCTATAAAATTAACTATAGCAAAATACTATAAAATTAACTAAAGTTGAAATATACTTAAAATTCAAGTGATGAATAAAATATAATGTAATATACTCCGCTATTTAAAAGGGTAGGATCCTTAAAACTATAAAACTATGTAAAACTTTAAAGCTATAAAACAGTAACTGGAGATTAGATTCAGCAGTACAATAGCCAGACGTGTGTTGAGACTGATTAACTTTAGCTGGCAGACAACACCCAGCGCACTTTGCATGCACCAAACTTGGCAACATTAGGTGTTACAAGGGGTTACAGTCAGAGAACAATAGAGAGATGTATTGAATTGTAAAGCCTTGTGATCTGACAAGTAGTGAAGAATCCAGGTACTCTGTAAAATGGGCAGGGGATGCTCCTTTGGCCACCAATAGCAAGGATTCGAGAAGTTAGTACAAAATAAAGTTGCAGAGGGTTGGGAAAATGACTTTGATGGAGATATGTAAATTTCACTGCCAAGGCAACAAGGAGTAAAACTGTCCTGTCACAGGCCAAAGACACATACACACACAACCTGAGCTTGATTGCAAAAGGTTTTACTGTGTTTTGTGCAGTTACAGGCAGCAGCAGGCAGGGCACATATGCAATTGCATGCACGGTTTTGAGCAGTCCCAAATTCCTTGGAAACTTGCCTGTAAGGAGTTTTCAATAACCAGAGTCCAAAGTAGTAGGCAGAAGCACTGTTGGGATATGGTCCAAAGGTCTCAGCGTCATGGGGGGTGTCTTCAGCTGTTTGCATTCAGACGAACAGAGTTTCTTCAGGCAGGAGTTCAAGCCAAAAGGACAGAGTTCTGGGTAGCAAAAGAGTTGTTCCCAGAGAGACTCTAAAACAGAATCCTCACCCAAATACAAGCAATCACAGGTGGAACACCCTTGCCTCGCAGATTTCTGTTCAGCCTGTTGCTCAGTCCAATGTGCTTTAGGGCTAGGAGGAGGTCTTGGGTCACACCCCTCAACTTCTACTGCTTCCAGCTGCTCTAAATGCTCTGCAGCCAAATCAGCCCCAGGTGTCTCCCTGCTGCTCTCTGAGACAAGCTGGTGTTCCACAGGATTGTCTGAAGCAACCTCCTCCTCATACTCCTTAGAGTTGGAGTTGGCCCTGAGAAAAACATATTTTAAGCCCAAAACAGCCAGATAACATTTGGAAGGCTCAGGCAGACATCCCCCATTCACTGAATTAGGAGGAGGAGGAGGAGGAAGTACAACATAATCAGACTTGCAAGATTCTGTTATTATAGCCAATCTCTAAACTATTAAACATAGTCTTAGCCTTCCTATGGAATTGATTTCTTGGTCACCTAGTGAGGCTGACATAAGCAGAGTTGAAATAAATTCAACTTAAGTGGATTTGACCTCACTGCCCCAGAGTCAATTTACAGATGGCAAAACGTCTTGTAAAACCATTATCTAACACTGCCCAGCTAAACCTGTCCAATGATTCCATCCCCTAAAACTATCTCAGAACAAAGGAATGTGCTTTCTCTTCTTCGAGTCCAGCAACTCCATTCAAAATAGGTGAGAAACAAGATCCTACCTTGTCTAAGCCCCATTTTTAGCTGAGTTGCAATGTGACCAGAAGGAGAAATGTAGAAACACAGAGATATCATAAAAGTTCATTCTTTCCAAATAACTGATCTAAACCCAGAAGATTAATAATGAATTTCTGTAACAGGAAAACCTCCCTTTTCCATGTTTTTCCAGAGGAAAACAGCATAACTTTGTCTAATTTCACACCAAAGCAAAATATGAAGCAAGGGCTGATGCACAGTTCTCTGAGATTCAAGAGGCAATGGTAAAACCTGGAGTTTTGTCAACAATTTCATGCCTCTAGAAACACCACTCAGTTTATTTTTGTGTAAATAGTATACATGCAGAGCATTGTGGATTTTGACCATTGGTTTTAAATGTAGCTGCGTAGGCAATATAGATGAATGCTACTTGCTGAAAATTGTATTCTGTCATAGTCCTAACTATAAAGAAAGCTAGTTCTTTGTAGTCCCTAATTGACCACAGGTCTGGTAGTATGGAGATGTTTCAAACTAAGAAGCAACTGTTCCAGGCCTATTAAGTTTTGGGAATAAATTTTCCAGCAGTCTGTGTTGTGTCTTGTTTCTCTGGTCTGGGAGGAAGATTGTCCTACTGGGAGGAATGAATGAAAGGAGAGAAGACGGAGGAGGGGGAGGCTCCAAGCTTAGGGCAGGGCTATGAGGCTGAGAAAATTAGAGTAGAATAGTGAACTTATACTGCTGACCACTTCCTTGTTGGTTTAGTTGGTTAAGGTTTTGCTGACTTTGTATCCCAGTGGATTTGTTCTTTTCCATTCTATTTTATCCAGAAATTGCAAAATACATATATCTGGAGACACAATCTGTATTTTTTCTTTATGAATGCTCTTTTGTTAGGCAAAAGCTATACCCATTTGGCTTAACCAATGATCGCAAATGAAAAAAAAAAATCCAAGAATGTCTGCATTTTAAATGCAAGGCTTTAATAGTCTAAACAGCTGTTAGCATTTTCTTAAAGAGTTTGCAAGCAAAGCCTTCTGATCATAGTTCTTTCTTTCCCCCTTCAAAAATGTCATACATTCAGGAAAATAAGAAATAAGGTGGATGAAGTAGCATTCTTTCACATTCTTTGTTTCTATCAAATTTTTTAAAAAACAATTTTCAGTTTCAGTATAAAATCAAATTATAGGGGAAAGGAGTCCATGATGTTTTACTGCCTGCCTAAGGTCAAGCACAAGATGATGTCTTCCCCTCATGTCAATAGACTTACAGCTGAATCTTATATCAGCACTGTCGATAGAATAGCATCCCCCTTGAAACTGAGGGGACCAGATCAGTTTAAGGTGTTTAAGGGTTCAAATATATTGCCTTTGCTCTCCAACTGAAAATGATCTGCCACTTGGGACAGGTATCTAACTCTGTGATAGGTGGCACTACCTCACCTAAGTCTTTCTACAGTTTGTGAAAACCTTTGAGTGTGTTTTCAATGCCAATTATAGATCCCCCCCCAAAAAATTCTTTATATATGCCTTCCTTCGCTTTTCTCATCTGGATTAACAATGATGAAGAGTTGCCGAGAAACAGGGCAAGTAAGACCCAAGACTACATGATGATAATGACGCTGCGTTAAATTTGAGGACTCTTTCCCTGAAAGCAGAAAGAGTGTGGGCTGAGCAGAACTCTTGGGAAAGCTTAGTCCATAGCTTTCCCAAGAGTTCTGCTCTTGGGAAAGCAGAATTCTTGGAAAAGCTATGGAATAAGCTTTCCACTGGGAACAGCACAAAGGCTCTCTCCAGTGAGTTGCACAAATGGACCTCAGAAAGTAAAGGCATCTTTAAGAATATCTCTGACTCCATCTTTTTTCTAGACAGCGTCATATCATGATAAGCTATCCTTCACTCAGCCAAGCTCCAAAGTTGCATGAATATATTCCCAATCACATAATAAAATTTCCTTTATCTTCCTCCTTCCCACATCCCAAATAAACACAAAATTAAACAAAAGCAAAAAAAAAAAAAAAAAACCTTTGTCCAGGCCATTCGAGATCATGGCAACACAAAACCACTGGGTATTTTCAGTGATCCTCTGTTACTTCTAACTTTTGTTAGGTGGAATGGCAGGCAATCAAGCAGCTCTGGTTTCCTATTTACTAACAATCATTTCCTTTGCCTTGATCTTGCCTGGACCTAGCTCAAGCTAATTAAGCCATTTAAAGTCTTTCTAGAAAAACCTGTAACTAGCTTTCAGGCCACATAAACTTTGTCTTTCACAGGCCATTCTTTCTACAGTCAGTCTTGATCCTGGCCTGTTGCTTTGTTTTGGCTTAGGACTGGAATAAGGCACTTTTCTTCCACAGGACTTTTACCTAGCGCAGTGTTGTCCAAACTTGGCCACTTTAAGATGAGGATGCTGGCTGGGGAATTCTGGGAGTTGAAGTCCACTCATCTTGGCCAAGTTTGGACAACACTGACTAGCACTATTATCTCATTCAGCATTATTTTATGCTTGGTATGTGTTGGAAAATATGGGGTTTCAACCAAGCCTGTCTCACACAAGCACGAAGGGAGGGGTGGCTTCGCTGCGGCCTAGCTTTGCTGCTTTGTGTGGGAGGGGCTTGGATCCTGCCTTTTTTTTCCCGTTTCCCTCATTTTCCTTCTCTTCTCCTCATGGCTCTCCACGAGGTAGGAATGAATCCTCTCTCCTCCTCAGGGTTTTTGTATTAACATTTCACAACCCCAACAGTATGGATACTTCATTTGTTGAGCATCTGGTGTTGAAATCAGTGGTTTTATAATGAGCTAAGATACTGCTATTTAATAACCTGATCTAGTTGTGACTATTGGCTACTTTCAAATTATTTTTAACCAAATTGTCTTAAATAAGTCAGATTAAATCTGGTTTGGCTCTCCCTTACTATTACCAGATATAATTTCTAAAAAAAAAAAAATGTTCTTGTTTTGAATAAGAAATCTGTTTTTTAGGCTTGTGGCACTTGGCTTTACCAAACATTTGACTCTCAATTTGAAATTCTAGAGAGTTTCTGGTATAAAGCTACTATTTAAGGCTTCCTCTGAACAAGCTGGAAATGAAATCCATTATGTTGCTCCTTATTTTGAATTTAACTTCTTAATACTACTTTTTTCCTCTCTAAATCTATCACTATCTAATTTTACTTATTTTTATCATTAGTCATGGCCTTTTATTCTTCTTCTTGGGTCATCTCTTCACATCTAGTAGACAATGTTTTCTTCTCTCCATCTTTTCTATCTTTATATTAGAATATTTAAAACCAATAGCATGACAGTGTACCATATATGTACACTGACATGCCGTTCTTTTCTATTCTAGGACTTGTTAACTATTCCATTTTCTCTTCTGTAAAAGTGAGTAATTGTTTCTACAGTGGTACCTCAGGTTACGAACGCCTCTGTTAACGAACTTTTCGGGTTACAACCAGCTCCGGCCGCAAAAATTTACCTCGGTTTGCGAACTCCGCCTCGGGGTACGAACAGGATACGCGGCCATTTTCCCTCCCGTGACACGGTCCGTGGCCATTTTTCTGCCCCTGACACGTGGTCCGCGGCCATTTTTCTGCCCCTGACACATGGTCCATGGCCATTTTCCGCCCCTGACACATGGTCTGCGGCCATTTTCCGCCCCTGACACGTGGTCCGCGGCCATTTTTCCACCCCTGACACGTGGTCATAGGGAGGGGGACTCTCCCTCCAAGCAATAGCCGCCTCCCTGTCCTCCACGCCAGAACGGATTAACGGTAATTACATTGAACCTTATGGGAAAATTTGCTTCAGGGTGCGACCAATTCGGGGTGCGACCAGAGTCACGGAACGAATTAAGTTCGTAAACCGAGGTTCCACTGTATATGCTTGTTTGCTTGAGTGTGTAAAATACACACACAGAAATAAACCACATTTATACACCATTCAAAACAGACAATAAAAAAGCTAGCAAAAAGACCAGAATGCATCCTCTCCAGCAGCCCACACCCAGATAAGCAGGGATTAACACCAGACAAACAATCAAGCAGAAACCAGTACCCTAATCAAGAAACTACCAAGGAGAAAACCCCACCCCACCAACACTAGCAGGGCAAGTTACTGTATATAAACAGGAAACAAGCCCCATGCTCACTAGCACTGATGATGTTACCTAGTTGGGTAATGAAACGTCTGCAAGAAAACAACCAAGCTCAGACAGCATCACCGACTCCACAAAATACGCTAATTAACCTGTTCAAAAGTTAATATATAGTTACACTATTTCTCCATTTTTGTGAATTGATTTGTTCAGTCAAGCATCTACAGTGTGGATTTGAGCTAATTGCTCCCTCAACTCAGGAATCACATGAAAAATTTCCCAAACAGAAAAACCAACAGTTAATATATCTGCTCTTTACATGCCATACCTTGTTATGTCTTTTCCATTGATCAAACAAAGCATATAAGCCAGGAGTATGTTTTTCTTCTACCTCCTTTGCTGAAACTTCTAGAACAAATTCCAGTGAGTCTGCAAGAATTGCAGCATATAAAGGCAGGCCAAGAAAATCAAGTAACAGTACAAGACTGCAGGTGTATTTAACCAATAATAACAACTATGTGCCTCAATTAAAAATATCCTTTAGATGCTATGAATAGTACACCTTCCTATCTCATTTGTTTGTGCTCTCAGACTAGATTCCTAGAGATGTTAATTTGCTTCATGCTAGAAGTCTCAAGATCTCCCTCTTGAGGAGGGTTTATGTAATTTTGAATTACAGTTGTTATCTTCACTACTGAGCACTAGAAGACACTATACAACTGGTTTAATACTTGTTGGAACTCATCAGGCCTAGGTAGCCCCCAGATATTATGTGTGAGTTCACATCTAGGTAAAGAGTTGAAGGGACAATATATAAGACCCATGATATGGGGACTACTTAGGCCTAACAAGTTCCAACAAGAATTAAACCAATTGTATAGTGTCTCCTAGTGCTCAGTAGTAAAGATAACCACCGTACTATCATTTAGACTTATTCCTTGGCCTTATGTGTGCTTTATTTAAAACATTCTGAAACTGTCTTCAAGGATAGAAACCTCCCAAGTTCAGATGCACATAGAGACAGACATCCCCTGTTTCCAAAGACTTTTGGTTTGTGTTTGATATTCTTTAATCTAGTATGAGTTTAATTTATATTAAAAATCCGGCTAACAAAAATCTTAGAGATAAATAGAAAATTATTTTTTAGCATAAGTGAAATAAATTTATAGACATACCCACCATCAAAGAATTATAGAAGTATGTAAACTTTTCTGTAAAAAAAAAAGGTATTGGAAGGTTGGATATCTTTTCATCCATTTTATATTACATTTTTAAACCTGAAATAAACCTTTTTATTTATTCATACTGACTATGATACAATGCAAAAAGATATCTCTGCTGAAGATAAAAGACTCTGCTTCTTGACCCTCACCATGCCACATTTTTATGGGGCTTTGTATATAATTGCTACATATTCCTTCAGACAATCTGCAGAACATGATTAACAAGCAAGGGCTCTTTACCATTGCAAGAAGTGGTTGTAGTTATCAGAAGATATTAAATATATATTAGTCAAATTCATGGTAAATAAAGCTACAACGGTTACTTGCCACAATGGGGTGTTTTGCATGTATGTGCAGTATCCTTTTTTTAAGATAGTAGTGGAAAGACTATCACTGCCCTTACCTCATATCCTGCTTTTGGTCTACCAGTATGTACCAGGGTAGCTACATGAAAACAAGGATGCTGGACCAAACTGGTCTGATCCAACAAGGCTCTTTTTTATTTGTCTGTTTGTTTGTTTATCTATCATATTTATATAGCCACCCATCTCACACAAGGTGACTCTTACGTTCTTCTTACGTTCTTACTCTTCTTATATTCTTCTGCAACAGCACCTCTTTTTATATTCTTATGTCTATTTTTTAGGGTACTGCATCATGTATGGATATAATCTTTTCATTTTTGATGCTGATCTGAAATATCTAGTAAGAACAGGATGCCAAGGTGGATGTGCAAGAACTATGAATTTTCTGCACTTAGATTTCTTCTGAAAGGCTAGAAGGTTTCTTTTCTAAGAAAACACTGAGGAACTCATATTTTGAAACTAATCTTCTGGATTAATCTTGTAAATGTGTTAAAACGTCCTTGTTAGCTTTGGCTTGCTTCCTTTTGACCAACTGCTTTATCATGACTATTATGTCATTGGCTAAAGGAGCCACTGTATAAACCAGTAAGACTGGTATGTCTCATCTCCTATCTCAGTATTGGTCCAAGGGAAAGTAAGAGAGATTTTGCTTAGGAAAGTAAGACCGAGAAATACAATTTCATTTACACTTTGCATCAATAATAAGTTGGTATAGTATTAATTTCTTTTAATGGCATATTAGGACACAATGATGAAAACATCCTTGGCTCCTTCTCTGTTACTTGCAGATGAGCTGGGCAAAGAAAAGAACAAATTTGCCAGGGAATTGAAAAGGAGCAAGAAGGTGCAGCAGTTTGAAATGCTATATACACTAGTAAATAAAGTAATTAATTGTGGGGGGGAAACAGATGGAAGTCAGGTTCTTCTCTAATGCTCCTCTTCATATAATTCTGTTACAAGGTCTTTCCTAATTACCACATCTATGTGAGCAAATGACTGTAGAATCGTTCATAGTATAAATTGGCCAAACATACTTCTAATAAATTGCATTCCTCCACACTTTTATATTCATTCTTCCAAAGACTCCTTAAGACTTCAGCTTAACCAAGTAATATGCCTTAAAGTAAATGGATACACCAGGATAATTCTGCAAAAGCAATTTGGACTAAGATGAAAATATGTACCACAGGCATGTGACACCTCCCCCCATCAACCAAAGAAATTGGACCACAAATTTCTCTTCCTGACACAGCAGTCTTGTTTCTCCTGTCCCATTCTTTACACTTCTTTAACTTCATTAAAATGGGTGTTGCTGCTGTTTTTTCTGGAGGTTGATAGGACCATAATTTCTAAGTTCCAGAAACTTGTGTTGTTTTCAAAACACAAATGTAATTCAGTCGAGGATTGGTTCCTCAGGATCTCAGGGCAGAATTGGTTTTTGTTCTGTCTTTACTGTTCTGACTTTTTTCTTGAGGAATATCTTGGCTCCTGAAGTGGGAAGTACTTCAGATTTGGAAAAATTCCATTGCAACACTATAGCTTTTCAAAACATTATGTTCTATATAGTTTAGCTTTTTCCTATTTTAAGGATTTAAAATTTTGCCTGAGCTTTTCCTTAGATCAGAAATACTAATTCTGTACAGAGCTGTATCCATGTATTCATCAAAACCAAATATTTTGAATAGTAAATTGAAAATAAAAACTCTGCTTTTTTTTCTTTATTCAAAAAGTAATTAGCTATTCATTTAATGGAGTACAATTAGCCCCAACATGTTGACATCTTTATAAAAAAATATATTGGTAAAGATGAATTTGTCTTGATCTTTTTCAGGAAACCATGGACTCAATCAATAAGAATATACTTAGAGTGGCAAACTTTTCCAGTATAAGACGATTTGAGAGAATATTTAGTATGAAAAGGAAATGGCAGGCCATCTTTATTTCATATGTGAGATGAAGAGAACTTTATTCAGAACCCCTGAAATAGTGCCTAGTTAAAATATTATTCTAGAACTTTAATAAAAAGCTAACAGTACAATAAAACTTATTCCCATGAAGGAGATACCAGTTCCAGCTATTGTTGTTCTTACTTAAAGTCCAAGCCATACAATAATATCTCAGACTATTGGTCCAGTTATGAAGAATGATAATTAGTTCCAAAACCCAACTATTGTCACCACTAGGCATATGTTCTTAATTCATGATTTTACCAATAGATTAATGAATGTCCACATTTAAAAATGTTAGCATACTTCTATGATAAAATTAAATTCAAAACTATGTATCAGTGGATACGATAGTAAGTTTTTCCTAAAGCTGTTATCATCTTATCATTCTATTGACTTGGGAAATGCTTACAATTACAGTAGAAAAAAAGCATTGAACGATGGTATTGCAAGCATAACAATATTTAAAAAGAAACATTCTGCCACCCTGAAAGGCTCACAAAAATAAAAGTTAATTAAATGTTATCTGCTTTTGTAATAATGCTATTTGAGTTTTTTTCTTTAATAAATAAAACACATTTCTAATCTTGTCTCTGTGGAAATCAAATAACTATGCTTGTCTTTGCTCTACATTTATCCCTTTATCTTATCTTTAAATCCTTTTAAAATACATGTCCCAAAGCACTAAGATATATTATCCTGAGTATTCCCTAAAGACTTCACCTTTTATCACATACTTTAGAGCTCTATTATCTATTCTGTGATACAGTCTAGAATAAACTATTAAATCAGAGCTCCATCACTGAAGTTTACCAAAGAGCAAGCAGAGGTTTTCTTTGGTAATGCTGCCACATGGTGGTCCAGAAAAAGAACTGCTGAGTAGCCTGTTAAGTATTCTGTGTATATACTATACAGTATTTGTTTATTTTTTCATAATGGTATCAATAATTATTAATTTTATTATCTCTTCAGATCTTAGTTATCAAAATCCGGATACTTTCTTCTGTCCCTGTTCCTGATCTCTGTATGATCATCAGGTTATCTATATAGAAGTTAGGCCTATGCAACTCATTTTTTGCATAGTTAGATTAATGTTTGACGTTTGCATGAGGGCAGATGTACACGATTTGCTGACCCCTGGCCCTAATGTCGCTACACTTGAATTCTTAAGATTTCTACAAAGATTTACCAGAATTGTATCTCTTTATGCTGAAAAAATGTAGAGAAAGGGTTAAATGTAGCAGCCAGTTCTTTGTTAATATGTGTAAGATAGGTGGTCCTTTGGTGGTTGGAAGGTTCTGGAAGACTCCCTTTAAACTCACCCTGTTTGTTGCCCCTCTGCTAGCCCTTCAAGGTAGTCCAGAAGAAGCACAACCATGAATACTAGCTTTATCTTTATTGTAAGGTTACATTAACAAAATCATGCAAGTCTGAGAGTATTTCTCCCCTCCTCTCCTTTTACTCTCCAGAAAACTATGGAGGGTCCCTTCTGAAATATTTCCCACACCCCACACTCCTCCTCCTGAGATACCTTTTGCATAACTGTTGTCTAGGCAGCGGATCTTCCTCCTGTCTCCCAAGGTCATTCCCACATACCATTACACCCCGTTAATGTTTCTCTTTTTTCTCTCATGTTATAATTACATAGAATACTATCATTTCTCCTACCTTATTTGTGAACATTGGTATTGTTTGAACTGTATGTAAAATACATGTTTGGTTAAATAAAGATGCTGTAATTCTTTAAGAGGGGCAATTGGCTCAAGAAGGCAGAGAGAAAGCAGAGGAGAGAAATGAAAATAAAAAGCAGAGGTGAGACCTGTTCACAGTAATAATCGCAATATTGCACAATAATTTCTATTTTTTGCCACACTTTTTGCTGCATAGAATCACTCATACCATGCAACAGATTCTATGCTGGATGGCAAAAAAGGAAGACAAGTTCTGAAACTTGGGCTGGGGGTCAGGGAGCAGGAGGAGGACAAACAAAAATTGAGATGTTTAGAATGCAGCAGGCTACCAAATGTATTATTTTCATTAATTTATACAGTAGTTTTTCCTTCTAAATGGGCTGGTGATATAATGAGTGGCAAGCAACCAGGCTGGCTGCAGGCAACAGAGAAATGAACCTGGGGGTAAGAAGTAAAGAGTGTCAGAAAAGAATCAGCCTTTGAGAGGATGGAGCAGAGAACTGTGAGAGAGAAAGAAAGGACGTACATAGTATGGACATGAAAAGAGGAAGAAGTTTACATTATTGAATAATGTAATTCAATAATTCAAAATCAATAATACAATCTGTTTATTTTTAAATTATTTATTAATAAAAAATATAAATAAATAAATAAATAAATAAATTTGGGGCAGAGGGACAACGCTATTCAGGGGCTGTTGCAACTCTGGAATGAGGAATCCCAGGTTATAGCACGTTTTAGATTCCCATCTGGCAGGACATCCAATGTCTAAAAAATAGATTTACCCAGAAAATAGAGAAACTGTGGTAACACTGTGGACACATTGTATTTGCAGAGCATGGATCAGGATGGATCCTATGTTTCCAAGAGCAGAGTTGTGCCTTGGGTACCCATGAACAGGGGAAAGTGATTTTCTTGAATACCGTTTTCTTTTGTGTGCCTTAAAAATCTTATGGAATGGTATGGAAGCAAGAATAAAAAGTTGCAGGAAGATCAGAAGACATTTGGTGGTACCTTTTCTGATTAAGAATTTTTTTTTTAAGGTATAAGCTTTTGTGAGCTGCAGCTCACTTCATCTGATGCACAGTGGAGCATTTAGAGCAGTGTTTCTCAACCTTGGGAACTTTAAGATGGGTGAACTTCAACTCCCAGAATTCCCCAGCCAGCCATGCTGGGCTGGAGAATTCTTGGAGTTGAAGTCCACCCATCTTAAAATTCCCAAGGTTGAGAAACACTGATTTAGAGAATAGAGAGAGAAAGAGTATAGACAGGGCCTAAAATGATGAAGTGGGCTGCAGCTCATGAAAGCTTGTGATTTTTAATACAATTTGTTAGTCGAAAAAGGTGCTACCAAACTCTTGATTATTTTTTGCCACCATAGACTAACATGACTCTTCTCCTCTCAGGCAGGAAGAAGAAATTCAGCAAGAATTGCCTCTGCTCCTTCCATTTGTAGAAGCTTTTCCTTGATCAGACTTCTGTATAAGGGGCATCCCGGGCACCAGCTCATTAGCTATATTTCTTCTGCATTTCAGTAAATGACATTTCTTCTGTCATTCACTCCCAAGTGGGTGCTATTGAATAAATGAGTGCAGCCTTACCAGAAAATTTAAGTCTTTGATGACATTTCATGCCATCAAATTTTCTATGGCTGGGGGGGGGGGGGGAATGGGGAGGAATGCCACAGACATCTACAGTAAATGCATTCTTTTGATCCATTGTATTTTGGCAAAGTGAGGGGTTTTTTTGTTGAATTTTATAATACTCTTTTATTGTTGGCTGATGTTGTTATTGTCGTGTTAGATGTACTATGGGCCTTTTGGCAGAAAACCAGTGCAGCTCATTAGAATGTCATGAATATTAATGTATATCTCATGCATATTATATCACTGTCTATGTTGTATTTCTGCTATAAAATGCATACTTATAAAAATCTATTATAACAGTATTCAAATTCACAACGCCATAGTCTGTAGCATTACGTGCAAAGTATTGGACAGCATTGCATGCAAATAGAAAACAAGAACCTAAAATGAAAAATATGGAAAACATAATGAAGCTGTAGGCTTTGTAGACACAAGACTCTTTGGCTTTAAGTCAGAAGAGTTTGCCTGGAAACAAGGTCTTTTCTGATGTTCTAAACACTCCCTCCTATTAATGGTCTGCTTCTCTAATGAAGACCAGCTGTCAAGCTTACGCCCAGGATTCACAACTCATGTAAACTGCCTCTGAGAATAAGGTTGGGTGTTTGTCTTCCACCATGGAATGCCCTACCAGCCACTACAGATACACTCCAATTTGTTTTCAAAGCCCTTTTCTTTATTTCAATTACGATAATATAAATTGATGCTTTCTTTGTTCTGGGAAGAAGACAAATGTTTGGAGCAAACCATTAAAAAAAACAAACCCAAAATGGTTCTTTGTGTGCTTTATCCCCTGTAAAGTATTTATAGCATTATCTGATCTCATGAAGTCTCCTTCACTTCACCTGCTGATGATATGGCAAGATCAATAAATATTTCCAAAAGCAAGAGCTGAGGAATAAGAAGAACAAAAATAGTTGACATTTTCCTGGCTCATTACATTCTTTTTCCACATCTCAGATAAATGACTGTTGTGCTCTGAGGTTTCCTCTCGTATTATGTCAACCTCCCAATGCAAGTTATATTTATATTTTTAATATTAATGCATACTTTTCTAGGAATATGCCCCACCGAATGCAGCTCCCTATTCATATGACAAACTTAACTTGATCAACAGGGTGTCAGAGTCCTGTGTGAACACTACAATCCACTCAAGCAAACCCAAAAGCTAATCCAAAAGGAGTTGGCTTTAGTTCAAAGGACCCCCCTAGTCAACTGATTTATGGGAACAAGGCTGAAAGGATTAAGAGCATGTGCAAAAGAGATGAAATCCTAGATTACCTTATAAAAAAGGAAACTTCTATGGAATCATTTTATTTTGTGGTCACGTCTCAGCAACCACAAAGGGGAGTGTCAAAGGGGTAGAAAGTGGTTAGATTGGGCAAGGCCATCCAACTTCTGGTGTCCAATCAGACCACCATAAGGGTTTTTTGCTTATTGCCACAAAAAAAAAAACCAGGTTGGAGCATATTATTTTGAATCTATTAGACACCTATGCAAATCTTCTAGAATAATATAGATTCAGGAAATTACTGGAGATATGGTCCTCCAAATGCAAAATTGGTTCATATGAGTAGTCATAGTGGCTCCCTTTTCAATAAAAGTTATTGCACATATTTTGTTTTTATACATGTATGTATTCTTTGAATTAACAGTCAGGAAACAAATGGAGGGACAACAGAAATGAATACTACACACTTCTGAATTTGCAAAAAAAAAAAAAAGATATTACAAGGTTGGAAATATTTACTTTCCACTAATTAAAAACATCTGAAAATGTAACTGCCAAGAGACCCAGTTGGAGAATTATTTAGAAATCTGGACTGCGTATTCATGTTGTATTTCCTATGTATTTCCTATGTATTCTCCATTATTAAGTAAACTGACTTAAATATTAATCAATGGTGTAACAAGATCTGAATACATACATGTAAGACTAGGTTTGTTTAGTACATGAGAAATTTATAATTTTATGGAGCAGAGATCCATTTTTTCCTTTTATTATTTTTTTCCATGTGCAATAAATAAAGCCAGGTGGCTGGAAAGTCTTCTAAAATAGCTGTGCATGACTGACTGGGTCATCTGTGATTGTGTGCTGCCGATGCACAGGGATGAGCTAATTGCCCCAGAGAGTGGTTGAATCAGTTACTCATCTTGTCCAAACAAAGCTATTGAGACTTACTTCTCAGTAAACTTGCATAGAATTCCATTAACTATTCTTTATATACTCATATATCTTAATTGTTTATAATGATTCTGGATCAACCCCAGACTCACATTAGAAAATACATATAGATATCTTGACATCTGCTTATGTATGGAACATTGGATAAACTCACTCATTTTGCTGTGAATTCTGTAGCAGTCATTTCCCCAAATGGCTTGTATGCTGAATGTGAAACAATAAAGGTACTTTAAAGACAAAACAGTGTTAATCTCCAAGGTGAAACAAGATTCTTTACAGTATAGTGTTTGTTAAATAGATTAACAAACATACCTTTCTGAAGAATGCTGGAAGTGATTTGCATTCATTCATGAATTAATACCTATATAGCTGAATCGACTGTGGTGCAACATGGAGCAGAGCTTCATTTGAACATAGGACATATAGACGCATTGCAAATGCTGCAAAAATGACCAATATGATAAAGAACATCATCTGCACTTTTGGAGGAGAAATCAACCGGGTATGTTTCAAAGAACACCTACTTGACTGACATTATAAAAGTGGTCAAAAGTGTTTCAGAAGTCAGCATTGTATGAATGCCCTTGAACTGGGAAATGTATAAATTCCAAGACTCTTGCTGTGGTTAGAGAGTTAATATGTTCAAAGCAATAGAGCTGGGAAGTTGTAAAGGAATTGCCATATAAAGTCCCACATGGCACAGGACTGGCTTTGTGTGACCATCTCGTCAACCATTTCTGCCTGTCCCTCCTGCTCTCACAGGATAGGCATGTTCCAGGTCCCCTCCCTGAGGCAGTTTCATCCGATGAGACTTTTTTTGTGGCAATACCTGCCCTTTGGATGACCCAACCCTATTAGACTTCTGGAAAGCTTTAAAAACCTGTTTTACGCCCAAGCACTGAGCCAGGATGATAGATGAATCTGTCTATTGAGAGATGGAGTTTGTGTGTGTTTGATCCCGGCCATATATTATTTATGGATGTTATTTCTTTTGATTTTGCAATGTTTCTTACCTGTAATCATTTTTGTAAGCAAAAGGAAAGCAAAAAGTGCAAGAAAAGGGAAAAAAAGTTAACCATAAAAAGGAAAGAAAAAAGATACAAAGCAGTGGCTTCCGATATTGCAGTTTTATTATATTTTAACTCCTCTCTCTAAAGTTACATTGCGATACTCTTCTTTCTATAATCTGTCCTGTCTAATTATCAAAACCATAAATCACAGGTTCATTTTTTTTTCATTTTTATGTAAAAAGTCCATAAGAGGTTTCCAGTCAGCAATAAATGTAGATAGTGTCTTTTCTCTAATCAAAGAAGTTAGTTTATCCATCTCAGCAAGATCTGCCAATTTCACCAACCATTCCTCTATAGTGGGTAGTGTTGAATCTTTCTATCCCTGTGCATATAATAATCTTGCTGCAGTAATCATATATTGAAATAATCTTCCATGGCTTTTTTCTCACCGTTTATCCTAAAAGGAAAAATTCTGGCTTCAATTGAATGTTAATCTTTAAAATCCTCTCTATCAAAGCATGTATTTGAATCCAATTTTTTTTAGCTTTTTTACATGTCCACCAAGCATGATAAAATGTCCCTTCATGTTGTTCACATTTCCAACATACATTTGAAGCACCTTTATACATTCTAGATAATTTCTCTGGCATCATATACCAACGATACATCATTTTATAAAAATTATCTTTAACATCATAACATAATGCACAATTCTGTTTTACTATTTACTATTCTGTTTGTAAAATTCTTCAAATTCTGTTCTACTTTGCTCCATACCAGAAGTCTTTTTGTCCATTTTGAATCTTTCTGATAACTGTAAATGGGAAAACCATCAACAACTACTTCCTTCTGCTATTAATTGCCTTCTTGATTTAACTTTAAATTCCCCTTGATGGTTTTCCAATACTTCCCGGTATGTCAACCATTTGTCTTTGTGTGCTGTTTCTCTTCTATGAAATGCTTCTTGAGCTGAAATCCATAAGGGTGTTTTGGGGCACAACCTGGTTTTATATCTATTCCATATTCTCAATGTGGCACATCTAACAAAATGATTTTTGAAATCCACATTAATTTTAACTTTAGCATACCATAATATCCATACCATCCAAACCTCAGGTCATAATCTTCTATTGCTAAAAGTCTCTTGTTTCTGAGCAACATCCATTCTTTCATCCAGACCAAACAACAAGCAGCAAAATACAATTTCAAATCCAGTAAATCCAATCTTCCTATTCCCTTTGCATCTTGTAACACTTTATATTTAACTCGTGGTTTTTTCCCTTGCCATATAAATGTAGATATTATCATTCATTCATTCATTCATTCATTCATTCATTCATTCATTCATTCATTCATTCATTGTATTTATATAGCTGCCCATCTCACACAAAGTGACTCTGGGTGGCATACAACAATTAAAAAGAATAAATACATGAAAATAATTACAAATAAAAAACTATCAAAGTACACAAAACGGGATAAAATTAATAAGGGAGCAATCGCAAAATCTCCCCAGTCCCCTGGGAGCCCCAGGCCTGCTCACATAGCCAGGTCTTGAGGGACTTGCAGAATGTTAAGAGGGATGGAGCTAATTTCACTTCTGGGGAGAAGATTCCACAAGTCGGGCACTACAACAGAGAAGGCCCACCTCCTGGGACCTGCTAAATGTAACTCTGTGGCAGACAGGACCCGCAGCATGCCTCTTCTGCCAGATCTGATGGGACGGGCAGATGTAATCAGTCCCTCAGGTAACCCAGCCCCATGCCATGAAGGGCTTTAAAGATCAAAATCAGCACCCTGAATTGGACTTGGAAGCAAACTGGCAACCAATGCAGCTCTCAGAGCAGAGGTGTACCACCCTAGGGGCACACATAACTGCCCACACTGCTGCATTTTGCACCAGCTGAAGCTTCTTTTTTCTTCAAGAGCAGCCCCATGTACAGCTCATTACAGAAATCCAAACAGGAGGTGACTAGGGCATGAGTGACAGTGAGTAGATCCCTCTGATCTAGGAATAGGGGCAACTGGTGCACAACATGAAGCTGTGCAAAAGCCCTTCTAGCCACAACTGCTACCTGCTGTTTGAGCAGGAATTGTGAATCCAGGAGGACCCCCAGATTGCACACAGGGTCTGTCTGGGGCAGTGCAACCCTTCCAGCATCAAAGATGGTAAATCCCCAGATACAGAGGGCCCCAGAACCCAAAACTACTCAGTCTTGTCAGGGTTCAGCTGAAGCCTGTGGTTCCCCATCCAGATCCTCACAGCCTCCAGGCACCAGGATAAGACATTCACAGCATCGTTTAACTCGCCAGGGTCAGAGATGTATAATTGGATATCATCAGCATACTGATGATACCTCACCCCATGGCAACGGATGAGCTCACCCAGTGGCCTTATATAGAAGTTAAATAGGAGGGAGGAGAGCACCAAACCCTGAAACACCCCACATAACAGGGGTTGAGGACAGGATCTCTCCTCCCCAACCAACACCAACTGGAATCGGCCCTGGAAGAAGAAGATGAACCAGCACAACACGGTGTCGACCACCCCCAATCCACTGAGCCAATCCAGAAGGATACCATGGCTGATGATATCAAAAGCTGCAGAGAGGTCAAGTAGGGCAAGGATGGATGTCCAACCTCCATCCTGCCCTCGCCAGAGATCATCCAAAAGCACAACCAATGCTGTTTCCATCCCATACCCAGGCCTGAATCCTGACTGAAAGGGATCCAGATAATCCACTTCATCCAAGGTCCTCTGGAGCTGTTGCACAACCAGATATATCTTTCTACCATTGTTTAAATGGTACATCAGTTGTCAAAACAGGTATTGTCTGAAATGAAAACTCCATTCTTGGCAAAACATTCGTTTTTATCACAGAGATTCTCCCCAACAGTGACAATTTTTATTTCTCCCATCTTAACATGTCCTTCTTAATTTCATTCCATGTCTTAACATAATTATTTTGAAATAACTTACAATTCATATTTGTCATAGTAGTACCCAAGTATTTTACTTTTTTCTCACTTAAAACCAGTTTTCTCTATCAGTTCCACTTGATCTTTTAATTTCATATTTTTTGTTAACATCTTTGTCTTCTGATTATTAATCTTAAAACCTGATAACGTACCAAAATCTGTTAATTTTCCCATTAATGTTTCTATTCCCTCTAATGGGTCTTCCAAAACTAACACCAAATCATCCGCAAATGCCCTTAATTTATAAGTTTATTTTTAAATCTTAATTCCCCTAATTCTCTCATCTTGTCTTATGTCTCTATTCAGTACCTCCAGAACTAAAATGTCAGCACAAGTGGAGACAGTGGACATCCTTGTCTTATCCCTTTTTGAATCTCGCAAAGTTTTGTTAGTACTCCATTAATTATTTGTGCTTTCTGAGAAGTGTAAATCAATCTTACCCATTTAATAAAATATCTTCAAGGTTCATATGCTCCAGGACTCTAAACAAAAAAGTCCCATTCAAATTGTCAAATGCCTTCTCTGCATCTAAGAATATCAATGCAGCTTGTTTTTTATTATGTTGCTCCAAGTATTCCAAAATATCCATTAAAATATTAAAATATTTTTAATATTATCTCATAATTGTCTTTTAGGTAAAAAATCTGCACTGATTTTCATGAATAAAATCCTGTAAAATTATCTTCAACCTTTCAGCCGAAATCACGGTAAACAGCTTATAGTCATTATTCAATGAAGATATTGGTTGACAGGTTGTTGTTAAAGTCATATCTTGTTCCTCTTTAGGTGTTAATGGTATATTACCCTCTTTCCGGCTATCAGGAATCTTTCCATTCTGTGGAATAATATTCACTGTTTCTTGTAAAGGTTATTAAAGCTCGTCCTCAAAACATTTATAGTAAGAAGCCGGGAACCCATCTGGACCAGGTGCCTTTCCTGGTTTAGTCTTTTTGATAGCTTCACACAGTTCCCTTATTGTTACAGGTCCACTCAAAATTTGTCTCTGATTCTCTGTAACATTTGGTAAATTCTGTTTATATAAATATTCATCCCCTTTTTCCAAGGAAATTTCTCTTGCTTTTTATAAAGAAGTACAATACTGCTGAAACAGTTTTTCCATATTTGCATTATCTGTTATTACAGTATTACCTTCTTGTAACTTTAATATCACCGCTAAACTCAACATTTCTAAGCTCAGCCAGAAGCTGCAAAGATCTGAAGTAGGTTGCGAGAGGGAGCTTGTTGGTACCTCAACATTCTTTTGCCTTCACATGTTTGGTGAGATGTGAAATGTTCCTTCATGGAGTCACAGAAAGCCAAAATTTTAATGAAATCAAATACTTAAAACCTGTGCAGACCCGTAAAACACAGTTGTTTTATAATGTTTCCTGTAATTAAATTGACATATATGAAACTTGAGGAGGGGAAATAAGGTTTTGCTGGAAAATATTTCACTAGTCATTAATATTTTTTTTATCTGCCAACATACAATTATCCAATTAAATTAAGGCAGACAGGGGCCTGCCTCATTATTGAAAATCTGTTAGCTCGCCATGTATATATGGTAAGTTACAAATATTTTTATTCATCTTCAGCCCTCCACACCCTTTTTTCAATGTCTTATTGTTTATTTTGAAAATAATTTCCTTTGAAATGCTAAACTGGTAATTCCTAACAGTGCTATGATAATTATGCAATGCACTACTCAGAGCAGAACTAATTTGCCGGATTTCCTTGCAACAGCTACTTCACAAATCAAAGTGAAGTATACTTTGCATGATGTCAAATTCAAATAGAATTACTATTGGAAGATATAAAGCATACAGAAATTTTACAAACTAAACAAAAATATAGTATATGTTCCAACTAAAGCTAAGATTCTAATCCTAAACATGTTGGAGCGTTTGTTACATTTTTCTTTCTTTAAAAGGCAAGAGTAATTTTAAAAGATGTGATCAAGACACAGTGATAAACAGCATCAAGATATACATAATAAATAAACATCAAGCTGTCAAAAAAAGTTCAAAAGCTCTTTAATGATGGGCCAAGAGTGCCACTCAAGAGAATCTCTTCCATACAGAGTATCACAATAAAAAAAAGCCTGATTACTTCTACTGGTTTCAATTATTGGGAGGGACATTGAGCAAGTTCTCCCAAGCTTTATTGCTCGACCAGCATTTCACTGTGACTTTAATATAGTAGTCATATCTACACATATTTGAGACACAGCATATATACTGTATCTATACCGTATACACAACTTAAAGTCTTGGTCTCTAAAACACTGGATTGTTTTTCAGCAAATTCCATTCAGTCCCATAATAACATATTTTTTTTCCAATATGTTTCAAAACTGCGTGCAGACCATGGATATAAGAATTTATATAAGTTATACATGGATCAAGCAGGTCGAGGCACCAAAGAAACGTAAAAGTTGTCAAGAAATGCTGACGTCTGGCTGATACCAATACAAATAAATAATGCATTCCCATATATCCACAATCTGGCAGAGTCTCTAATAGAAATAAATTTGTTGTATTAGATATATGACATTTGCTAACATCAACAACCCACTTATATTTAAACAATAGGGAATTTGTGCCCCAAAATCCCATGTCTGGGAATTAACAAGTTGTATTTTTACGAGTCAAGACACTATTGATTTTGGCAGAATTTTCCATTTCCACAGGATCTGCAGTTTCTTATAACTTGTCCACACAAGTATATTTTAGTAATTTTCTGGGAATGACAATGCTAGATGCTTTCCAATTTTTCACAATTCTCAAAGCTTTGCTTTCAGCTATAATTTACTATATGTTGATGGAACAAAAGCAAAAGTAAAACCAAAGGGAGCTTTTTAATTCCTGTTTAATGTAGTGAAGATGAGAGGTAATAGTACATCCAAGAATGGACTTCCACAGCCAAACCCCGCCCCATCTACCAGGGCCATATAAACATCCTAACATGAAGGGGACAGCAGCCAACTCAGGATCAGCAGTTGTATAGAGTAGTGTGCACAAAGTGGAAAACCAACTAATATTTTAAATGTTCTGTGTTTCATAAGAACAAACTTCAAAATAGTTCAAATGATCTGTCATAGGGAACAACCCAAACTTGGAATAAGCCCCTTGCTCCTTTGTTGTTAAGGCTAGGAACACTAAAAGAGGTAGGTAACAGATAATGTCAAATGCTACTGATCACCCAACTTATAGAGAAATTGGCTAAAAGTCCCTTCCTTCCTTCCTTCCTTCCTTCCTTCCTTCCTTCCTTCCTTCCTTCCTTCCTTCCTTCCTTCCTTCCTTCCTTCCTTCCTTCTTCTTCTTTCTTTCTTTCTTTTTTTCTTTCTTCATTCTTCTTTTTCTTCTTTCTTTCTTTCTTTCTTTCTTTCTTTCTTTCTTTCTTTCTTTCTTTCTTTCTTTCTTTCTTCCTTTCCCTTCCTTTCCCTTCCTTTCCCTTCCTTTCCTTTCCTTCCCTTTCCTTTCCTTTCCTTTCCTTTCCTTTCCTTTCCTTTCCTTTCCTTTCCTTTCCTTCTCCCTCCCTCCCTCCCATAAACAATAACACCATAGCAAATAATGAAAGCGACAACTGTATACTTTTTCCATCATGGACTGCCTGAACAAATCACTACAGAACTGGACCATGCAAAAAAGCAAGCAACAGCAATGGATTCATTTCAACACTCCATTAACAACATTATAACAGCAGAAATACATTTCTCTGCCTGCCAAGCTCAATCAACAAGCAAAGCAGCATACTTTTACAGTTGCTGAAAGCACTACAGCATAGCAGAGATAAATATTTTACTGCACTTTCAGTATAATGCTAGCTGGACATTGTGTTGCATCATATGAGATTCTATAAGCCAGCATAATGTACCTCAAGCCAGAAAATGTTATAGTTACATTTAAAAGAGTTCAATCTTTTAAAAATTATTTTTCTACTTGTGGAAGGAGATGGTCCTTGTCCAAGAAAATAGGGTATAATACTCTAGCCTGAAACTCATAATAATGTTATAGATCCATGTTGCAATTGAATGCTATAATTTTTAATCATCTCATTTAGAAGATGTAAATGTATTAGACCAAGTAGAGAAAAGTTTTCACTATGTTTAATGCAGTGTCCCCATAGTATTAAATATTCCTGTTTTAGTCTTTTAAACTTCCCTGTTATTTCAATACTTTATGGCAAGGGGTTTCCAAGCTTCATAAACACAATTGCCAGCCTTAAAACGGAACAAGCTCACAGTTTGGCAGCACTTCTGGGACCCTCTCCAAGTGACTACTAAGGCCAGAAATGAAATTTACCAGCTGCATCCTTTTTTAGAGATTAAGGGCACATCCAGATGGCTGCATTAAAGTGCTTAAAGTCCAGTCCTTGAGGCACAGAAATGTCTGTCGCCATTAATTTTGCTTTCTTCATTGCCAATGCCTATTTTGCCTCAGCAGCAAGGCTGGTAAGTGGTTTTGTGCTTGCTGTTTTAATGTGAGACAAGTTCAGAAAGTGAAGGTTGGGCTCCTCTGGCTTTATTTCCTTTCCCATAAAGTATCACCTGCCCGTGGCAAAAACAGTCATCAGTCACTGTCCTTAATGTGTGGTGGGACAGAATTGGGCAAGTGTAGGGGGATGCTTAGAATAGTTGGTTTAGCTACTTGCCAAGTTGCTTGACTAACAGGTCACAGGCACAGAAGAGGGAGCAACTGGCAAGTGACCTCTTCCCTTGATTAGTGCTGGCACCTCGTGGCCATAGTTGGCAGCACTCAGTAGTAGTTTATGGAGTAGGCAAAACGGTGCTCCCTGTTTGAAGCTGAAGCCCAGCACCTATACTTTGCTGCATCTGATTAGAGGTGATTCAAAGAGCATGTGCTTTGTGCCTGTGTGCTGGGGAAGAAAGGCAGACAAAGGGACCTCAGGCCAGCAATCTGATAGACAAGAGCAGGCAAAGTGGTAAACAAAGAAAGCACGCACAGTAAACCCTTTTCTCTCTATCTACCCCTTCCTGCTCCCTTGTGATCAGTAGCTCATGAGATGCTAAAGAGTCAGTAACATTGACTTGGACCATCAATGCTACCTCACCCTACCCCAAGTAATAAAAACATAATAAAGTGTGGCTACCCAAAACCCTTTGCAGCAGCAGAAGAAGAATGCACCCAGTATTGACAGAACCAGCAGCACACAGCTGAAAGAATCTGGCTTTCTTTCCCAGCTTATGAACAATCTGTACAGCAGAGAACTTTTTAGTGATAATTCTCTTGTTACTTAGTTGTGTTTTTAGTCTCTTATTAGTTAAGATCTAGTAAGTAAGTAAGATCTAGTAATAAGCTTACTAGATTAAACATGAATCTAGTGATTTTTTTTTTAAAGATCACTAAACAGAGAGAGAGAGAGACAGAGAGATGAGCCTGTGTAAGCCCTGAGGAAAGTGCTGACCAGGCCTTATGGGGGGGGCTGCCTGTAATGGCCATGGAGGGCAGGAGAGCATAAGGGAGGGAGCATGGCACAGCAGCATCAAGAGGCCAATAGGAAGTAAACAGGTTCCAACTCTTGACTGCATCATCAAGAACATCATCCTTGAAGCATCCTAAATTGTTTTCAAGAGGGGAAACAATGCTTTAAAACTGGAACAGCTAAAGGCAACTTTAAACCCTCTTGGCTGTGGTCTGGAGTGAGAGGTAAGCTACATCACGAGGACCTGATATAAAAAACAACATGGTTCCTGGGATGGGTTTATGCTGCTGTAAGGGGGACATGAGGATGAGGCCTAAGGAACTGGCTCCTTGTAATGGTATGTGGGAATGGCCCTGGGAGACAGGAGGAAGAGACTAGACTGGACAACCGTCATATAAAAGATATCTCAGCCACAGAAGGAGGGGTGCGGGGCGTGGAAAGCATTTCAGAAGGGACCTTCCCTAGTTTTCCAGAGATAAAAGGAGAGGAGGGGAGAAATACTTTCAGCCTTGCAAGATTGATGTTAGCCCTTTGAGGTAGTCCAGACAAGAAGCACAACAATGAGTACTAATTTTCTCTTTATTGTAAAATTACATTAGCAGAATCTTACCAGAGTGAAGATATCTTCACTCCTTCTCCTGTTCCAATCCAAGCCTAAGCTTGTTGTTATTTGCTTCTTTGTTGTTTAAAGACTGCAACTTACCTGAAGCTCCAGGAATCATAGGATTTTAAGAATCAAAATAAAAGGAGAAATTCCTACATGATGGTGATCTGTCTGAGAATGGTTTTTTCCTTCTTCTGCCAGATGCATTTGGTAAGTGGTTTGGAGCCTCTCGTCGAAAGAATTAGGTCACTCGTGCAGTACTTCCAGCACTCTACCAACAGTTTAGTGGCTTCCTTTTTTGCTGCCTTCTGAGGGTTATATTCTGAAAGGCAAGATATATCAATGAAATGACATGGAAACTCTGTAAGGGAGCCAAGATGTCAATCCTAAGGCAACTAAGTAATGCATGAAAACATTTTTTTTCCCCTCTTTTTTTTTTCCTGCAGGGAAAAGGACAAATTCAAACTAATTAATACCATGCTGCAAGAATTTCCTAATGAAGCTTGACCATTTTCTTCCTTGGCCTAAGAACCAGAGATATCATAAAAAGACACTAGTCAAAAAAGCCACACTGCCCACAGGCATTTCCGGATGGTGTGTATCCCAAACATTTCCAAATTATTTCAGAATGGTTTTGTTCTACAAAGCTTCAGTCAAACCATCATTCGTTCATCCAAATTATGTTCTTCTGTTCAGTATTCATACTCCTTCTAGGACAAAGCTCTCACAAACAGTTTTAAAATGCATTCGTTTTACTTGAATCTTAAAGCTTGCATATTAGATTTGGGGTGTGGGAAATCGTCCCAGTGTCCAAACGGAAAAAACGGATATTTTGTAATATCTCAACTCTGTGGTTTTATAGAAAAGTCAGCAGGCAGATTAATGAGAGCTCTGCACAGATGCACAGCTTGAAGTTGCTATTCCTTTCTCTTCCTTCTCCTGGGTCTCCTCCGCTTCTGCCTCCCTTGATTATCCCTCTAAGGCAGCTTTTCCCAAACTGGTCTCTCAGATTTGCTGAGAAGAGACTCCTAGAATTCCTAGCCACTGGGTTCAAGGCTGGGAATTTTAGAGATGGTTTTCAAACACTTCCCAGAGGAAAGAAGAGGCAGGACAAAGCAGCTCCACACTCAGTATCTTTCTCTGGACTGTTTTGTTAAACCCAAATTTGCATGGCAATCCCATGACACAACCCAACCCATGTTTAACCCATGATTAAGTCTTCTCTGTCATATTACTTCCTGTCCTGGGAGCGGGGAGCCAGGTTTTCCCTGAGCAAAATAATCCATTTGCAGGATATTTCAATGGTCCAAACATCCCCAGTGCTTCTGCCTTCCTGGAGGGCAATCTGACTATTACCTGGGCTCTAATCAGTTCATGTTTTCCCTGACTTCAAACCGTCTTCACAGTTTTGCAAGTCTTTCTACCCTTCGTGTATTGTGTAGCCCATCATGCTAGTCCAGTGGTGTGTCTGAATGCTGTTCTTCATCCAACTATCATCCATTTCAAATATTAGCTTAAAACACAAACCACATTTCAAAAAATGTGCACTCAATCAATCATTATTTCAGTCAATGACCAGCATACGAATAGCTTGTCCTGTGTTTACTTTAGCAAACAGATCGATTGGGGACACACAGATAAGTGGAGGAAATACAAGCAAGCTTTTTTCTGTGGAACAGAAATGGCTTGCTAGTATGTGCTGAGCTTTTTCACCCTAGCGGCCCTTGGTGGGTTGAGTGTTTGTTATGGCAATAAAAAGAGTTGCCAGCAGAAGAAGCCATGATCTTGACACTCTTCATTCTTCTCTCTGGCACAGAAAAGAGTAAGAGTCTTTAAATCATGATTTGGGAAGAGACAAGACCACACTTATGTGAGCAGAGGTGACATTTGAGTTGCCAGGCCATTTCAATGATGCTATAAATCTTTCTTATTTGCTTACAAGTGCTTACATGCTGCTTCAGTCAAAGCAAATCTAAGCAGCTTACAAAAACAACAAACCAAAGATTAGCATACAAAAAATACTGTAAAGGGCAGTAGCAATAACCTTGATGAACAGGAGAAAGAGCCACAACCAAGATAAAAGTTGGACAAAATAAATGTGAGTCTAAGGCAGAAATGTAATTTGAGAAAGTGTCTTAGACCTGACCCTCCCTAGTTCCTTTGAAAATAAAGGGAGGGAGGGGGGAGGCGTGTTCAGACTTACAAGACTTTGTTACTGCAACCTTATAATAAAAGTAGTATTACCCTTCATAACTGGTTTCCTAGTCTGGTCTACCTCAAAGGGCTGACAGATACATATAAATATTCATAATCCACCATTACCATAATAGCGCAGAACCATTAGAGAAGAAACCCTGTCTGATGTCACTTGCTTCCCAAATCTTTTTGAAAGCTATTCCTTTACAAACAGCTGTGAAAGTGTACATTCTCACTTTGCTCAGCAATCAAGTAATCTGAGGATTGATAACAGAACCTTCCCAAGATTGACCAGTGTTGGATCAACCAAGAACTAAGGCAGGGGTCGGGAACCTTTTTGTCTGAGAGAGCCATGAATGCCACATATTTTAAAATGTAATTCCGTGACAGCCATACAATATGTTTAAAACTAAATACAAGTAAATGTGTGCATTTTATTTAAGACCAACACTTTTAAAGTACAATAAGTCTCTGAATTCTTTTTAATAACGTTGTTATGCTGTTGCTAACCAATGATGAATAAAGTACTTCCTACCATTAATGCGACTTCTGGTGCTGCATGGTTTTGCTGATGGCTTTGTAGTCTGGTTGATACGTGGTGAGGTTAAGCTTCATGCAGGTGTTGAGACTTCCATCCGTTAAACGTGATCGTAGGTTGGTCTTAATGTTCTTTAGATGCGAGAAAGACTGCTCACATGCATACGTAGAGCCAAACATTGTCAGTACAGCAATACTCACACGATGCAGTGAGTGGTATGTGATGGGAAGCGCGTTCCAAGTTTTGACAATCAGCTGGTCCGTGGGTTGAAGTTTTTTCATTTCTCCCCATTTGCTCGCCAACTCTGCTTGCTGTCATGTAAGTCTTTCCAAATCTTCATTCAGTGACTTGAACTTATTCACCCACATGTCTGAGGCCTTCAGGTCAGCAGCTTGTAGCTCAAAATCTCTGATGGAGACACCGGGGATGTAACTCAGGTCGGTGCTGTCCACTGCACACTCGTGTGGATGGGTGATGAACTTCAAAAGACGAGTGCGCTCACGAAATTCTCCAAAGCACGCTTTGAATGACTGCAGGAGATTAGATGTGAAGCCCGCTAGCTGCTGAAGATCAAGATGTTGAGCAGGGTCACTTGCTGTGCATGCATCTTTAAACTCTCCCAGTTTTTCAAAGTGTAGTAAACGACCTGTTTCAATGTCGGTGATGAAGACTTCTAGCTTGTTTTCAAATGCAAACACTACTTGTTGAAGGGATAAGACTGTATTTCCAATGCCTTGCATTTTCACATTGAGCTGGTTCAGATGTTCAGTCATGTCCACGAGATAGTAGAACTTCAGGAGCCACTCAGTGTTAGCTAACTCAGGATGCTCGACATTTTTCATTTCAAGAAAAGTCCGGATTTCGCTCAGACAAGCCGCGAAACGGCTGAGCACCTTCCCTCTTGACAACCAACGCACATTGCTGTGCAGAAGCAGACCAGGATAATTATTCCCAACTTCATCCAGCAGTGTTTTAAACTGGCGATCATTTATAGCTCGGGCAACAATAAAGTTGACCACCTGAATGACCAGCGACATCACCTCACCAAGCTGCTCGCCACACATCTGAGCACAAAGCGCCTCCTGATGTAGGATGCAGTGAAAACTTAGGATGGGTCTCTTTTCATGTTCACGAAGAAGCGCTACGAATCCTCTGTTTTTCCCCACCATGCACGGAGCACCATCAGTACACACCGAAATAAGTTTATCCATCGGTAGATTTTGTTCTTTAGCGAACTCAGTGAAAGACTTGAATAAATCCTCCCCTCTTGTTGTCCCTTTCATAGGGAAAACAGCAAGACTTTCCTCACGTAGTGTGTCACTGACAGCATACCTTGCAATCACGCTGAACTGGGATAAATGGCTTACGTCTGTTGACTCATCCAAAGCGAGAGAAAAGAATGGTGTTGCATTTATGTCCTTCACTTGTGTTGCCTCAATTTGATTTGCCATCATGATGGTACGATCGTGAACAGTTCTTGCCGACAGAGGCATGTCTTTTATTTGTTTGATTATCTTGTCTTTATCCGAAAAGTCGTCAAAAAGTTCATTGGCAACATCAAGCATGAATGTTTTGGCATACTCCCCATCTGTGAATGGCTTTCCATTTCTCACAATTGCTAAAGCGCCAGCAAAGCTAGCCGAATTCCAGTCACCTTGTTGGGTCCAAACACGGAGTTGCTGCTGACTAGCTTGCACTCTGCACAGTAGCTCTTGACATGCTTTCTTCCTGCTGTCCCCCACAGGATATTTCGATGCAAATGTAGTATGGCATGTGTCGAAGTGCCACTTTATATTTGACCGTTTCATCGGTGCAATTTTATCATTGCATATTAGACACACTACAAAACCTGTTCTCTCCACAAAGGCAAATTCCTCTGTCCATTCCTGCTGAAAAGTACGATACTCCTCATCTTTTTTTCTTTTAGGCATCTTCTTCAGTAAAAGGGTTTCTGCAATTAGCTAGCTGACTGAGGTGAGGAGGATACCACCCCAGGTAGTGGTCCATGGGGCAGGGCAGAGGTAATGAAGGCAGGGTAGCCAATTGCGGGTGTAGCTGGTGGGATGGACCCTTACAGGCCATCAAGGAGGTTAGGCCCAAGCCAGGGGCTCAATTTTCGGCCACTGGTGGAAAGTGGCACTGTGCCTGAAATATGTCTCGTACCTCGTTGGGGCCACAAACAGGGGGCCAGCCCAAGATGAGGACTCACCCAACAGAGCAGGGGCAGCGGAAGCAGGATGCAAAGCGGTGCACCCAGATCACACTCGCGTGGGCCGCCAACAGGAGCTAGGCCGAAGCCGGGGCCTCGATTTGCGGCTGCCTGTGGAGGAAGGTTTCGGCTCCAGGCCCATTCGGCCGCGGATGCTGCGGGGCAAGGTAGGGTGAGTCCCAAGGATGCCGGATGCGGATGCGATGTGGAGGAGGGCGTGGCCTGTGCTCGGCGGATAGAAGACGTGTTCTAAGCCTTACCCCGTTATTTTTTTTATTAAAGATTTGGCAGCGAGCCAGATGCAGCCATCAAAAGAGCCACATCTGGCTCGTGAGCCATAGGTTCCCGACCCCTAAACTAAGGTATCCTGAACTCACCCTCTAGTCTGGACAACATAGAAAGACACAGCATAGGATGGTAACTATAGTAAGATAAAGGTGTTTCCATTCTAGAATGACACAGCCCGGCCTGAGTAGTGACAGGACATGTTTGTGCAGAAAAGGACACACGGATAAAAGTCTAAATGAAATCTAGAATGGTTTTTCCAATATATTTTGTGAGAACTTTGGGTTTTGGGGCCAGGGAATTTCTGACACAACTGTGATTCCAGTTTGAAAACTGTTCATTGCTATTTTAATACAGTTAAAGAAGCTATTGGCTTGGCCTCCAGTTCTTGTCTCTTAGGCCATCTGCTTTCCTCATCCAAGTATATGAAGTAACAGAAGATTTAATTCATTATAAACCAAACCATTTTTTCCACAATATAATTTCTCCTTCACCTTAACTTTTCTGAAAATTCTACTTCCTTCCTGCCTCAGAATATTGGGTGAAATATCCCCCTGCCCTTCATTCACACTCTATAAATTGTGTGAAAAGGTTTGGGAAGCCAGCTTTAAGAGCTACTAAAAAAACTTATGTATTAACTGGGGCATTGGTACAATACCATGTGCTAATCTGAGTCGTTCTAAAGTAAGGCTTTACTGTCCTTCAGGTTTATGAATGGATAATGAAACATCTCTGTATTTTAAACCCCAAGACTTTTTATTCTAAAGAAAACATCATTTTAAATACATTCTGTACCTTCAAATCATAAGAGCATGGCTTTGCCCATTCAAGCTTCATGAACCACTGAACATTTTTACATCACCTCTGTATATAATACTGAAACATAATAGCTCGCATTGCAAACCCATGTTGCAGACTTGTTCAGCTATATTTCACGGAATTTGTGTTTTGTATCAAAGCTTTGGTTTTGTTTTTAAAATGAGATTGCAGAAGTCAGCAATCTAAAGAACATCACAATAAGCACTTTCTTTTAATAAATACTCCAAGTTTTACTGTTAACTCTGTATTCCTCAACATATGGTACTTTTCGTCCAAAAGATACTGACTTAATAACTTCAGGAATTTTGCCTGCCAAGGTTATTTTTACATTAATTTTGAGTTTCCATATTTGTCAAACCCACATAAGACTTGAACTAATGAAAATGACATCTATTATTTAGAGATTTGGAAAGGTAAATAGGTAAAGCTACTTAGTGGCTTTTTCATGAACATATTTGAGAAATGCCTTTGTGTAACTATCTGCTTCTTTTTAAAATGACCCATTGCTTCTATAGGTAGTCCTTGCTTTACATCCATTTGTTCAGTGACCGTTTGAAATTATGACAGCACCGAACAAAGGGACTTGCGACTGGTCCTCAAAGTTCCAGCCATCCCAGCACCCCTGCAGTCATGTGAACAAAATTTGGGCCCACTCAGGCCCACCCACATTCACAACTGCTTTTTGGCAAGCCACCTACCCACTACCACCTGCTGCCCCTGTCACCCAACCCTGCCTGCTGCCACCATGCCCACCAATCCACATGCGACTACTGTACCAGCTGGGACCTTCTTCACACTACCTTCTTTCACACCAGTGCCCAAAAAAGGCAGGTGGATGAAAGAAGGCCCCAGCTGCACCGACATGAAAGAAGGACCCTTCTAGCCAGGTCTTTCTTTCATGAAAGAAGGCCCTGGCTGGTGCACAAATGGAGGCCCTGGCTGGGAAGAAACCCCAGCAGCACCAGCACAAAAGAAGGCAGTGAAAGAAGGCCCAGTCTGATACAGTAGTGGTATGTGGTATAGTGGCACAGAGGTGGCAGGTAGGGCTGGGCAGTGGGGCTAGCTGGCAGCAGCGGGTAGGCACGTGGCCAAAAGGCCAGAGATAGGGGGACTTAGGTGGGTGGGGGGAGTTCAAGAGGAGGCAGAGGAAGCAGTCCCTTACTTTATTGAAGCTTGGGGCTGGGAGGGACCAAGCCGGGAATGGCTTTGAATGGGGGGGGGGGGGTCCTCAGGTAACGACTGGTGGGATTCAATTAACGACAGCAACAAGGATTGCTGGGTTTGCCATCGCTAAACAATATGGTCACATGACATTGTGCTTTACAACCACATCACTTAGCAACAGAAATTCTGGTCCCAATTGCTGTCATAATTAGAAGACTACCTGTATTTGATATAAATTTGTTTGCTTTTTGTTTAGCATGACAAATGAAGCCACCCATTGTGGCATAGTTGTAGGTCACTGTGGTTTGTTCAAAAACCATAGTTTTAAAAAAGTCTTTGTGAACTCAGCCAGTATTAGCCATTAAGAACTATGTCAGAGGAATCCAAAATGTCTCTAATCTGATGTAAGGGGTAGCTAAGCGGGTCCCAGAAAAGAAGTATGGTGACTCTAAGTTTATTGTCTCTGTTACTTGTAATCACTGTTGTTACTGTTGCACTAGTAAATCTGTCAAATAACATAGAATACATGCAACATCACATGTGGTATTTTTCCATTGCTAAAACACTGCATGGATGGATCATGGGAACTGGGTTAATTCATTCATGCTATGAGATAAACTTGAGGACTACTGGCCATCAAGCAAATGAAATTTCCAGTCAGCCTTAGCTCCAATTTTGCCATCTCTCAGGTTGTGCCACAGACATTTTGGTAGTATGATTTTTCACATGTGTGGCATGTGTTTTGCAGAATTAAAGCAAAATAGGGATATTAAGCATTTGTAGAGTTTAAATTCACCATTTTGCCTCTTAATCCCTCAAAATGCAAAAAAGACCCCACTCTCTTGACATATTTACTTCCCCAGCCATGCACCATGTGTCCCTCAAAGGTCAATATTTTTTAAAGGAAAATGTGGCCCATGGCCATGATAAAGTTGCTGATGTGTTTTCCTAAGCTAGTACACAAATTCCATATACTTTCATGATGTGAAGAAATATTAAGAGCAACTTCAAATAAAACAGGTAAAGACTCCCTTGAATCAGAACTGACATTGATTGACTTCGTGGACATAGCCCTCCAGTTTTTCTTGACACTAGAATGGAAGTTGCTTCTCACTGCCTTCTTCTGACATGCCTTTTAGCTTTCCAGTCTAGCCTGGAATTTCCTAGTGATCTCCCATCCAAATACTAACCAAGCCTGACCCTATTCAATTTGCCAGCCCAGACAAGCTGAGCCAGATGCTGTAAATATAATTGTTTTGAAATGGCTTCTATGTCTCATAAATGCAGAATATTAACTGCAGAATATTAACCTAAACTAGCCCTGTAGCCACCAAAATGACCAATCAGGCACAAAGAAAGAACCAATCAAAGACCAGCCTTCACCAACCTGTACCAATCAGGAACCAGCTCAGCTAAAGACCAATCCGAAGTCAGGTCATCTGGCTCTAAAGACAGGAGCCCAGTCAGTCCCTGCTTTGTTGCCTGTGGTCTGTATAACAGGCCACCTTGCCTCTGAAGATGCCAGACTCAGTTGCCGGCAAAATGCCAGGAAATCTGTTCTTTAGACCACCATCACTAAACCCTAAAGCCCAATACTGCCCAACAGATGCTGGACATAAAAGCCTACACCAGAACAAGATTCTGTTTTCTATCTTTTTCTCCAGGCTTATTCTCACTGTCAGGCTGCCCTGTTGCAAATATATGGGTCAGCAACCATTTTTGGAGAGCCGAAACAGCCCCCCTCCCACCACAAAGGTGACTTCTGGGCTCATTCACCTGTTCCACTTTCAAAGTAATATTTTCCTGCTTCTGTTAGCTCAAGCACTGCTATCCGGTTTGCCTGCTGAACTTGACTATGTTCTAGGCCAAACGCTGGCACTAACTGCCAAGAGTCACTGGGAGTTGAGTGGCATGTAAATTTGATGTATTATTATTGTTATGGTTGGTTGCATAGTCAGCCAGATGTTTGGATTTGGCATTTTAATCCACTTACTGAGTCCTTCCCAAGAACCTGGGATAGGCAGTTGTTGTTTGATGGTGTTAAAGGTATCGTCGCAAGATGTAAGCTGTTCCAAATAAAGCTGCCTTTCGCAATTGACTGATGCTGATTTTGTCAATGCCGATGATGCTCAAGTGGTGCTCCAGATGTTTTGGGATTGCGCCTTAGGTGCCTATTACTATTGGTACTATTTTGATTTCTTTTGCCACAGTAATTCTACTTCTATTGGCAGGTCTTTGTATTTTGTGATTTTCTTCAGTTCTTTCTCTTCTCTTCTGCTGTCTCCAGCTATTGCAATATCCACTATCCAGACTTTTTTGTCATTATTATTATTATTATTATTATCGTCATCATCTACAGTGTAGCATTTTCCCTGCTGTTCCTGAATTATATCTGCTAAAGATTCTGTTACAGCAATTCTTTTTTAAATATTTTAAAATTATTCTGTAAAGGAAAAAATAATGCATATTTACCAGTTTAAAAGAATATAAAAGATCGATAATACAGATTTAAACAACCAAATATAAAGAGCAAACTGTGGGCCAATAGCCAACAAATCTAAAACATCATGGCTAACATACTCTAGTACACCATTTGAAAGCTTGTAATACTATAAAATATTTCATATGTCTCTGTTAAACTTTAAATGTATTTGCTTAACACAGTTACCGCAGTTCTTCCATGCTATCATAACACTTATAAAGTTTACTTAACATGCAGAATAGGTCTGGTTTGAAACCCAGCAGGATTTTTGTTTTTAATTACTATTTGTCTTTCCCTGAGCAACTTACTTCGCTGCTGGACTTCTCAAGTAAGTAAGCAAGGAAATCCAACAGGACATTATTTCATCATTTTTCTAGGCCTTCAAAAAACCCAATGGAAAAGTAGGAGTTGCTGGCGGGGGGGGGGGACGTCTTTTTAAAAACATTTCTGCCAGCTTAAAAGGCAAATGCTGTAACAATTATGTGAAGAAGAAAGATCTGCTATAATAGAATTTGCAGCAGATGTTACTCAGAAAAGGCAGGAAAATGCTAGAAAAGAATGTGGTTGTTCTGCCTGCATATATGTGCTTTTTGATACTTTATATATTATAGATTTAGTTTAATGCTGGGGATATGTGTGTGTGTGTGTGTGTGTGTGTATAGACAAACATATACACACACATACATACACACTTGTATCTCAAGCTGCTACCAAACCATCTCAGTTTGGATTTTCTTAAACCATGTTGCAGTCAAGCTGGCTGGAGGACAGAACAGGAGCAGCCCAAGGGTGCAGTCCAGATTTGGCACTTCTCTTATCTTTTTCTGTTTAGATGATACAGAAATATAAAGTAAACAACGATGAAGAAACTGGTAAAGATAGTCCTTCTTTGTAGGCATTTAGTGAGGAATAACTGAGGACAGCAACAAATACTATTTTAATGCTGGACTGATTTTTTTAACTGATGTATTGTAAGCCGCCTAGAGTCACAAGAGTAAGCAGCACACAATTATTTATAATAAATAAACAAACAAGAAGAAAGTATATGTAAAATATTCTAAAAATTTACATTAATCTACAACTAAACGGCTAAGGCCATTTTTATTTGTCCTGCTTGCCTTTGAAGAAGTATGAAATGGCCAAGTCATCAATCTTAACCTAAGGTTGTCTGTTTTATTATTCCTCATCGCAAGGGCTAAGATTTGCATTGCTTAAATTTTAGCTTTGGATCTTACAGGTCTTTGCATAACTTTTTATTGTCTTACCCTGAAGATTAAATCGTTTGCCTGATGTGTTTATATAAGCCATTCTTGTGTTGAATCGATCACATTCTAAAGCACACATGCATAATCTAGGCTATGAATTTGTGCAATGGTTTATCCAAGCTGGGGTTATCAAATATTCTCATGTTATTTATAGTTAATTAAAAATTAGTACAATAATTTTCATTTCATCTCATAAATCTGTGACATTGAAGGAGTGATAGTGCTGTGCGGCTGATCAGCTGTTATCTTGTTGTATTTACTACTGGTGAATTTCATTTTGATAGGGCAATGATGAATTCAACATAAAACTGACAGAAACTTTATATGAATGAAAGCTCTACTAACAGTCAAATTATCATTTCTTGGAAGCATATTTATATAGCCTTATCAGTGATCATGCTTTATCATGCATTTTTTTCATATATCATAATTTGTAGTTTTATTGTATTACATTCATGCCACATTTTTCTCTTATAGAATTCAAGGACATGGAGAAAAAAAAATCAGGAGTCTGGTAGTACCTTTTCCACTAACACGTTTTATTAAAAGCCATCAGCTTTTGTGAGCTGCAGCTCACTTCATTGAATACAGAGAGTGGCTAGACTGATGTACGAGTTAAATTGGGATGAGGTGAGGTGGGGAAGGGAAGGGAAGGGAAGGGAAGGGAAGGGAAGGGAAGGGAAGGGAAGGGAAGGGAAGGGAAGGGAAGGGAAGGGAAGGGAAGGGAAGGGAAGACTGGTTGGTTATGCAGATCAGGTTACATGTGAGGCAGGTTGCAGATTGTAATGTGTAAAAAAACCTATTGTGTTTGTTGAGATCATTTAAGATTGCCTTTAACATTTTGATGAATGTGACTGAAGCAATCTCTCACTGAATAGTGCTGTTAAAGTCCCTTTTTTCCAAGATGGTTGTCCTTAGGATTGCTGAATTGAAGAAACAATTATTATCTCAGGCCATTTTTCTTGCACTTTAGAGAGGTATAGAGAAACCCTTTCTTCAGATTCTTCACATCCACTAGTAGGTTGCATGATATAAAGAACTAGGCAGCTGGGGAAGAGAGTAGTCACATTGTTCATACACCTTACCCCTAGGCCAAATCCCCAATCACCCGCAGCCCCTTTCTGCAAAGAGATTAAGGATGAAGTTGCTTCCTACCCCTTCTTGCACTGAGATGAAATAATGGTTCTCTATCTTATCCTCACAACATCCTCTCCTAAGCAAGAGGAGATGGGAGCAAAGGATGTACCAAAGAATTGTAGGACTTGGAGCTTCTTACAAAAATAATTCCTCTGTTTTTTGAAGAGGTCATTCACAATTTAATCATAGTAACAACTGCAACAACATTGTCAGAATGTACCCATGTGTAGGAATTTGTACATATCTTAATAGTTTAGACCCATGCGATTCAAATTTACAATACTATAGTCATGTGAAACTGAATTAATCCCCATTTTTGTTTTCTCCATGTTAACATATTTACAACTACGCATTATGCTTATGTTCCCTCTGCATTATTACAGGGACAAATTTGATCAGCCACATTTTGAATATTTCACATCTAAAAGCTATTAATATATTGCTGTTTAAGACACTTTCTTCCCTTGCCCTGATACTTATTTCATGCAACACAGGCTTTATATGAGTGGTTTTGGAAGTCTAGAGTACCTTCAATCCTGCAGAAGGCACCATAGTTTAACAGATTGATCACAAACGGGCTGCTCCAAAGTTTTCAGGGTGTCCACCAGTCAGAGCCTTTCCAAGATAATTCAGTTCATTCTCCCTGCAAATTTCAATCTCTCCTCCAGCCCAATATTAATTTTGTGGCCAGTGGATATGCATTCCTATATGATTGAATTTATTCACAGGTTAAAGCTGCTGATATCAAAAAGGAGATTTGAGGGGTCCAAAGTCTACAAGGGGAAAGAGGAAGTCTTTTAAAAAAAAAAAAACATTGCAATCAGTTTAATACCTTTGTAAAATACAGTTGCAATATTATCAAAAGCAAAACATGGCAATCAAGGTTGCTAAGTTGAATGAGACAGTGGTTATACAGAGATAAATAATTATCCGATTAGTCAAGAATCTAATCAGAAAAATCAGTATCAATAAAAAAGAATATTTATTTATTTATTTATATATCAAATTTATATCACCACCCAACTCCCTCACAAGGAGGGACTCTGGGCAGTTCACAACAAAGCAATTAAAACAATGCTATAAAATTAAAACAAAACAATTTGAACAAGCAGAGCAGAAACTTTTCTTCAAGTTGATTTGGAGCAGGTCAAGAAAAGCTTAGAGCACTAGTAACCCTAGTACATCTAGGGGCTTGAAACACTGTCGGCGTGTGGAATAGTGTTAAGATTTATTCCAAAGCAAAAGGACAAAGTGGACAATTTAACATTCAAGATTCATTGAATGTGATAACAGTGCTTTTGATAAAGCTTGCATATCATTTTTACTATTTTTCTTTCAGTGAAAAAGTACATGATGCATCTGTTGTAAATGATTATCATAATGTCATTCCTAATTACTAATTAATGAACACTTCAAAAGAAAAGGTGGTTGTTTATGAGCCAAGGGAAACATTAGCAATTATTCACCTATTAGCAAACAGACACTTTAATACCTTTGCATACTGAGTCACAGTAAAACAGATGGTATGCATTAGAATGGGTTATATTAGGTTATATGTTCTTGATTGTGTAAGAGAATTTGTATGTGATTACAAAAAAAAAAAAAAACAAGCACAAACTCTGTTAATCCTATTTGCATCAAATGTCTGCTATTTGTCATTTGTGACATATAATAGAATTGGGCCCAGATGGAAAAGGAAACAGTTGCTTCTCTTGTTCCTAAAATGCCACAGAAGAAGGAGACTTTGATATACAAAGGACAAAGAATTTGCTTCGCTCAACCTATGGTTATGAAATGCCTGTTGAATTAGTCTTCATTCTTCATCAGAAAAAAACACAGCTCACCTTTCCATTCATTGTGAAATATACAATTCCTTCAACTCCTCTGCTGAGTTTTCCAGAATTGGCCTCTCCTTCAGTGAAGAAGCTGTCTAGAATTGCAATATTTAATACTAAAGTATGAATAGATTAAGTAGAAATGTGTCTTAAATATCCAAAGTTACCATTATGATTCTTTAACCAAACAATAATAGATGTGTTCCTTATTTGGTAGCAAGTCCCTTGTTTGTATGCCAGTATTTGAAGCAGAAAAATCATCACTGCCTTAATTCTGAAGAGGAAGATATACTGTATATCAATTGCATGACCCTTTTCCTAAACTGTGGTTACATGAAGAGAGAGAGAGAGAGAGAGAGAATAGATAGATAGATAGATAGATAGATAGATAGATAGATAGATAGATAGATAGATAGATAGACAGACAGACAGACAGACAGACAGACAGACGAAAAAAACCAGTAATGGTATAAGAAAATAATTTAAAATTGATCAACTTTTATAATATATTATAATTTAACAAGATCCCATTTACTGTGATGAAAACTTCCAAGTGAAGTCAGAAGTATTTATGTTATCAGCATATCACTGATATAGCAGTTACACCAAAAACTAAGATAACATCGGAAAACTGGAAAGACTATTGATGTAGTCTATATGTTCTATGTTACAGATGGAGAAATAAGGTTGAACCTACTTACTGAGGGCCAATAATTTTCTGGAACTGAACCCCAGTCTACAAGTTTCCAATCAAAAAGTCTATTTCAGTGGATTTGGGTATACAGATTTTTGTCATCCATCAATTTTTCACAAGCATGCTTGAATAAGTTTGCTTAGGTGAACTAATTTTATTTCATAAATAAATCTTCAACTAAGATCTGCATAGCATTTCTGTAGGTAAAGTTATCAGCATTAGATCATTGCAAACAAATGGAAATAAGGCTGAAAATGAAATAGATTCTGATTCTAAACCAGATTAAAATATGATTTTGAAAAATTATAATTAAAAGCAAATACATTTTCCACAAGCAGAAAAAAATGTCCCCTTGTGTCAGGGTCTTCAAATTCTGCTACTTCCCCTATCCTGCTGTAATTCTGCATGCCCAGTTTGATACTGCTTGACCGAAAGTGGATTAATTCTCAGGAATGACTTGGAAGGTTATGGTGGCAACTGTGAAGCACCAAAAAGTTGTTTTGTTTTACCCTCTGACTTCTTTTTCTGCATCCTTTGAGGCACCTCTCTGTTGCCTCTGCGTTAGCCATTCCCCTCTCTACTGTTCAGTTCTAGATCATCTCTAAGGCTGCTGCTGGCCATGTAAGTAAGCTTAGATGATAATTTCAACTGTAGGCCAGTATCCTTCAACTTGATACAGATTTCAGTCTCTTCATCAATGGCTCAGTACATCTGGAGGATACTAAGTTGGGCAGACAATGCATATTACATAATTGTCCTACGTGTTGTGATAATATTTGTGGAACTATGTTTTGCAATATAAGGTCAGTAATCTGGATAACATGCAATATATGAAAGCAGTAATAGATAAGGTGCAGTAGTACTTTCACATACCAGTTCTCCAGTCTGCGGCTCTTCCTCCTGCATCCCAAGATCATTCCCACATACCATTATAGATTACAAGCAGTTACTTACAGAACCCTCAAACTCCCAGGCCTCTGGTAGAGGACCTGAGATTGAGGAAGACACGTACCACCCATAGGGGCAAGAGGGGACTTTTTTTTTAATAAACTTATTTTCTACTACCTTACGAAACATCTTGTTTCACAATAAAGTTTCATACAAGTGGAAGACTTATTTGTTTTGTTCTGTGTTATAGGTATTGAATCTATTTTGCATGGAATTTTCCACTATTAGTAGAAATAAGAAGTCAGCTTCAATGTGGTGCATTTTGCTATACTAGTACCATATTACATCATAATTCTTTATGAGAATTCCCACTGAGGGACACATGAGAAAAATAAAACTGGTAGCTAATAGCTGCATTTTGATATACACCTGGAGATAGACTGAAAATATAAATTCTTGCCTGTTGTTCAAGTCTCTCCTCTAACCTGCTTTTGCCTGACTTTTATCCTGTTTTTTTTTTCAATTAGCATTTTGATGTTTGCTGATGTTTATTAAATAAACATCAAGCTATATTTTTTGCTAGCTGAACTGGAGGGTGCTTGCTGTGAATTGGATATAGGGATTGACGGGAGTGAGGTTGATGCAAACTAACTAGAAATTACCTACAATAATTTTCTGACACAAACTGGGTTTAGAATTGTCACGCTTCTCCTGTAGTCATGGAGTTTGTACATGCTTGTGAAACACCTCCCATGCATTCACAGGCTCTTCACAAATAATGTTACTCGCTCTTGAATCCGTGTTGACATGCCATATTGTCATTATGAGAATTAATTTGTTCTGGCCTATGGTTGTATCTGTATCTGTCAGCATTCCAGTTTTTGTAAAGTCACATGTCTACAGTCATCACCTGTACATCCTCAAGGGAAATTTAGTTTTATTTAAAAATTTTATCCAATATGGAGCAGTAAAGGCAACCTCTTCTGTTGAGGACAAGTGAAAAACTCTGAAGAATGGGTCTGGTTTATTTGTAGAGTTCAGTCCGCTCTAGCAGCATAATATGCATTAGTGACTGTATTGCACAACCAAATTCTGGACTGGGAAAAAGGAAATGCAAAATCACCCCCCACCCTTACCCTCATCAATCAAGTGCCATAAAATTGCAGACACACCACAAGAAGGGTTTTGAAAAATAAAAATAAAATTTAAAGGCTTCATCTTATTTCTGGCAGAATAAACCTGTCAAGTTAAATGGATGTTCACAAAAACAAAAGTTTTGTTTTTGTTTTAATTTAAAATTGTTATTTTATTCCCACCAAGTTCTGGTAAGTTTTTTTCTCTCCCTCTTCTCCAGTCCCCATAGTTAAGGTTGCAAAGATTTGCTCTGCCCCTTTCAATATTTCAGTGAAATAAAAGACATCTCCACTGATAGTTTATTTGGGTTGGTTTGCCAAGCATCTTAGTTTGGTTATTGTTACTGAATAGTTTTAAATGGTAGTTGAGAGAATTATTCCTCCCAGTTTTATAGGCTTATAATATATTTCCTTATGTTGTTATGTTGCATTATTATTAAAAGAATTATTCCTCCCAGTTTTACAGGCTTATAATATACTTCCTTATGTTGTTATGTTGCATTATTATTTATTTATATTATTTAGATGATGATGATGATGATGATGATGATGATGATGATGATGATGATGATGATGATGATGATGATATCCCTAAATCGGTAACTGTAAAAACACAAAGCAAAACTTTGGATTAAACCCCTGATTCTGACAGGGGGAGGTATCTGTAACAAGCTGTCACTCAACAACTCACTTGGCAACAAAAATAATTAATCCAGATAAAAACTGGCAGTGCTGGTTCCAGTACAATGGCACTGCATTCTGTTCTCATTGTTTGAAGGACACATTGTGACATCAGTTCCATTCAACAAATGCTGTACTGCTGATTAAATCCACATCTGAACATTTATCATCTTACTTGACAGATGGTTATGGACCTGACCCAGGGAAGTAGAACACATCTGTTTAATTGATTTTGTTTTCAAAACAAACCCGGGGGCTGAACTCTGCTCTTTGGGATCATTTGAAATGGGTATGATCAAAAGCCAAATATTAGCCCAACATCCAAATATGATATCACACCATTTTATTGTTGCAGGGTTCATAGATATGGCAGAATCAGCAACTTAGATGGTACAAGGAATTTGGCCATTCATATTTCTATCATCACATGTTAGGTAACTAGGCTAAAATGAGGAAGGCAGGTTAGAGAAGATGAGTTAGTGCAAAAGCTGTTTGTGATTACATTTTAATGCTTGGAAAGAAGCAAGATAATAAATCTCTCTCTCTCGGCTACAAGTTAAACCTCTCCAATGGGACCCCCCATCCCACAATCCCAATATTAGTTAAAAAGCTGGGGCCTGCATTCCAGGGAGCAGACCTGTTCTGATCCCTGGGGCTTGCACACCCAACCTGTTGTTGGGGTAGAAGCTCAAGGTGCTCTCCTGGGCAGAGCTGGGCCATCAGGTTCCAGCAACAAGAAGGTGACCTGAGCTGGACTGCAAAAATCTGGGCAACCACTAAATGCAGCAGAGTTAGAGTTTCAGTATTGTTTTGCTGCCTTCCAGTAGTCACCCTAGTCTGCTTCTCCCTATCACAGCACCCCCACCCATTGTGCTGCCAAGGCAAAAGCTTAGGTTCCTTCAGTGTTTCTCAACCTTGACAACTTTAAGCTGTGTGGCTGGCTGGGGAATTCTGGGAGTTGAAGTCCACACAGCTTAAAGTTGCCAAGGTTGAAGAACACTGGGTTCCTTCATGGCAAAAAGTGGCCTTCAGCCAACCATGACCATGTTAAGTTTCTTTAAAATTGAATGCCCAACAGGGCCCTCTGTATCTGCAGTCCCAAATTAACTGCTATCATAGCTTTGACTGTATTTATATGACTGGAAAGATGTCCTGTTTCTATTGATTGCATGTCTAAGATGATGTCGTGTTCTGTCCCTATGGGTTATTCACATCATCCAGGCTAGTATAGTTCCAAATACTTTGCCCCCTTATTTTATTTAACAACAATCCTATTGAATTCAACAGTTGACGAAATGAAGATGGGGCAATATTTTGTTCTTGGATTGGCCCTGACTCCACTTTTTTTTTTTTTTTTTAATCTGCGCTCAGTCGTTACCAACTCTGCAGTGACTGCTTGGACGAGTCCTTTTGCAGTTTTCAAGGCAAGGTGTTTCGGAAGTGGTTTGCCAGTGCCTCCTTCCTAGGGCAGAGCCCAGCTGGTGAGCGCAGGAGGCGAGGTTTCTGTTGCTTCGCGCCCTTTTCGGGTGTGCACGGTTTTTCGCGCTTACCGGCAACTGCTCCCGACTCCTTTTTTGCAAGGTGCCGCCAGCATTTTTCCTCCCACCAGAGTGAGAGTACCCATTTATCTACTCACGTGAGTTTTCAAACTGTTGGGTTTACAGGAACTGGGGAGGAAACAGGAGCTCACCCTGCTAACACGAAGGCTGGACTCGAACCGCTGAAGCGTCGACCATTTCTGGCCGGCAACTTTCAGCGTCATTAAGCCACTGCGCCACCGCGTCCCCCCCTGACTCCACTAGCCCTATAGGAAAAGCCCTTTAAAGTTTTGCTTGGAAGCTCTTTTCTGACAAATTGTCTATATAAAACTTGATTACAACTAAGAAATTGTTTTATGCAAGGAACACACTTCTTTTTAGAATTTAGAGTTGAAGAAAGGCTATTTTCTTCTTAGGTAGAAAAGTAGAAACAGATTCCAGACTGCCTACATTTGCTGTTTTAAACTGTTTGATGAGAAATATTCTTACTTTATAATCACTCAAAAAGACAAAAATGAACATTAAGCACTATCCTATTTTTGATTTCAAAACTATTTGAAGTGTATCTGTTTTAAAATTATTTGAATTCTGAATAACCATCTGCTCGGGCTTCATCTAAGATTACTTATATTTCCTTCTTTCTGATCTGGGATTAAATGTTTGGGTCACTCCCCAACTGTCATTCTGCCAACGCTATTATTGTCAAGACCTTTGTGTTTACTTCCCCAACCTACACTAGGTATGCTAATGCCTAGGAGATTAATCAACATCAAGAGGCAATGCCCTTCAACCAGTTTTTGTTTGCTCCAATTTGTCACAATAAAATTACATTTCTGCACCAGGTATTAGTGAGTTTCAAAAGCAGAGGAAAAATATGAAGATAAAAAGCACAGTTCAGCTACAAAGGCAAATGCCTCTAAGTATCATTGATTTCAGTGGGCAAGTTAAGCAGAATTTTGAACCTCTCACATTAAATTCAATGGGGCTTAAAAGTCAGAATTTGACACACACATGTACACGCAAATGCACAAAGTTTAATTGCTATGATGTGGTTCAAGATTCTTTGAAGGAAGTACTAAAATACCTCTGAACAGACATATTTATTTGCTGTTTTTCCTAGAGGCACATTCACTTTGACCCCTAGGAAATAAACTATTTGATGCGTTGGTAAGAACTTGAAGAGATCTGTACTCTTGGTGTGCAACTGTTATTGTACTTATCCTAGTACTTCTTGGCCTTTGGGCTAAGATCAAGTGCAGTGTAATGCCCTTATTGTGCCTTAAGAAGCTGTTTCAAAAGAGAGTGGCATCAGAGGCCACAACAGGATTTGGGGTGAGGAGTTGATGGGAGTGAATCTACTTTTTTATTTGCTCTCTTAATTTGTGACTTGATGGTGACAACCTCCATTTAAAATCCCAGTTTTAAGAACTGGAACAATTAAAACATATATACTAGTGGTGCTTGTAGTCTCTCCAGAAGTGCACTAGTATCCTTCAGTCAATTCAGTCAACTCAAGAAGTTCCTTTACCTTGGGTGGATTTTTTAATTATCACAATCACCTGATTATAACTGAGTATTCAAATAGAGAATGGACTGAATGAAGCCAGTAAACTGAAATGGAGAAAATGAAATATGGGTCAATCATCTGTCCAGTTAAATGGTGTGAACAGGGTGCATAAGGGGGCCACATTCTCCCTAAAAAAAGATGCATTGTTTTTTCGTTGCCTGATTTATTCATATGGGAAATGAGTCAGATGTTTTAAGTCAGCCATTTCAATTGCTTAAGGTAGGCCACATCAAGAAACAGAGTCCAGTGATTCCAGGAATGCTACTCTATTGTTGTAAAATATAATAACAGAATCTTGAAAGCTTATCCAAGTTTCTCTCTGTCTCATCACATACTAAACAAATTCAAGACAAGGTTATTTTGAGTGTCTTTCTCACACTTCCTTCAGTCTCTGGACTGTATAATCCCTTGTCCAAGATCCTTTTTCATTAAAAAGGATGGCCTTTTCATACCTTTTTCATTAAGAAGGTATGAAATGGCCTTTTCATACCTTCCCCAAGGTCAGCTCCAAACTCCAGTTCAGCCGTCCCTCAACTGAGGTGTTGGGGTTACAAGTCCCATAATTCACTGCCAGTCTGTCCAATAGTTTTGGTACTGGCAATCTTGAATGCCCCAACACATCTGGAAGATACCAGGTTGCATGTGGCACTGTAGCTTATAGCTCAGGCCTTTATCAATCATACCATTTTTAAAGAAAAAAACTTATAACCAGCATCAGATCAAATCACTTTATTTTGGTCTAGAACCAGATCATGTGCAAGATTATTGAAATTGGCAAACTAAGCCCATACCCCAAGAATCTGAAAACAAATGTATCCAAAGGCCATATTTTTATATTGAGCTATAAAATGCATAAATAAAAAACCATAAGGTAGTAAATTTTCTATTTATTAACTTACTGTGATGGAATTTATCCTTGTAATGGCTACCCAATGAAAGTATTTTGTATGATAAACACAATGTCAGTATTGAACTATCTTGCAATTTATTGCAGCATTTCAAGGCCAGAATCAAGAAACATGGTTCAGAAACAATGTTATCCAGATTCTCCATGCATCAGAAATGCATTGGGAATATTAATTTGATTATACTGCCTATTATATTACATAATGTACCCGCTGAACAATTTTTAATTTTCTATTGTTGTAGCCATATTGGTTCCAAAATACAAGTTCCAAAAACACAAGATCCCTCAAATAATCTCGGGGGGGGGGGTTGGGGCATCTTTTATTGGTGATGAAAGTAAATATAATGTTTTGCCAGTATGATTGCAAAATCCACAGTTGACTGATTCATGCATATTTCAATAACGTAATTCCCCACAGTCAAGAACATTTAATATGAATGCTTTACAGATTGCTTCCTCATTTGCAACTGTCTAAATGTTTTAAATGTGGGAAGCTCAAGGGGCTACTCTGCAAGTTCAGGAGAATTACATCCTATTGAATCCAGTACCTGCTGCCAAATAAGCATAAACAGGACAATAATCAATAAATTCATAGCACAGTAGCTAATTGGTATGCTTCATCTATAAAACTGAGATTATTCTAAAGTACATAATTTCAGAACTCTGATTCAAATTCTTGTCTGCAGTTTCAAGAGAAACTGAAAGAGAAGCAATGATAGATTAACAATGACATCTTTATATTAAAGCTATAGGATAACCCCACTACATTTAAATCTTCACAGCTTTGACTCTTTAGCAAGACTGCTTGAAAGATGTTTATAGTTTATTATAAAATGGGATTATCAGACATGTATATTACTGACTACCGAAGTTTTAAAAAAGTTAAAAGTAGAGATATTAATATTGTCTACAATTAAAAGAAGATATATGAAGAATGTACCACTTTTGTAGGAAGAGTCATACATTAATATATGAGACTGTGTAAGACTCAAGAGTTTTCAAGGAAAGAATATAAACAGTAAGAATGTGGGAGTGTTAAATATTAATTTCTCAGAAGCATATTTCCTTGATCTTCAACAATCAAGATGCCACTGATATTGGACCACTATCAGCATTTTTCAGCACTCCCTGCAGGTCCTTATCTTGAAATCTTTTAACTGCTGCTTAATTACTGCTACTGGAACCTGAAGCACATTATTGGCTATTAGAGATGTTTGTCCAATGTTTGAAGATAATGATGAAATCTCCATCATTATTTTCCTTCTTCCCCAAGAATAAAAATATTACTGAGAAAGTTGTTTCTGTTCTTATGGAGATGCAGAGAAGAGAAAAGTTATCAAATTGCTAACAACACTATAAATACCAGATTGGATGTAGCTATGCACAGCGTATTTCATTTGGAAAATCTTGGAAAGTTTGCTGAACTAATTGGTAGCAAAGAAGTTTTTTCAGGACAAGTAATGTCCTGTTTGCCTATTGTTCGAATTCCAGAGCAAGTGGGAAAAGGCTACCTTCTTCTATGACAGTGCAAATACATGACGTTTATGAACAGCGCCAGATCAATATTAAGAGAGCTCACTGCATTACAGACTTTCCCTTTTCTATTGCTGATATATATTGGGCAAATTTTGTGAAGCCGTTTAGATTTTCCCACCACACTGAAACACAGAGAGAAAAGAAATCCTGCTTTTATTTATTCGTTCATTCATTCATTCATTCATTCATTCCATTGATATGGCTGCTCATCTCTCTAAAGTGACTCTGTGTGATACAGTTAAAACCATCAGTGTAATAATACAAAATGAGAATGAAAAATGAGAATACACAACAAGAATAAAATGAAAAAGTGGCATCAGAAATCAACAATATTCGCAGACTCACTTATCCCCTGGGCCCCCATGCCTGAAAGGCTCACAGTGCTGGAGCCAATCTAATCTTGGGCTAGTGGTGTTCCAAAGGACAGGCTTGCTGACAGAAAGGCATGCTCCCGGGATCCCACAAGGTAACACTCTTTAAAGGTTGGGACCGGAGCATACTCCTGGCACCCCATGCCTGATGGGGTGGCTAGAGATAATTGGAGAAAAGCAGTCCCTCAAATATTCTGGCCCCATACCATGAAGGGCTTTTCAAGCTTTGAACTGCACCTGGAAGCCTACGAGGAGCCAGTGCAGCTTGAAAAACCAGGATGTAACATGAGCATATTGAGGCACGCCTATAATGGCTCAGGCCATTGCCTTCTGGACCAACTGCAGCTTCCAAATTTCTTTAAGGGTGAGCCCATATAGAGCACATGGCAGTACTCCAATTGGAAGGTGATTAAAGTGTGATTGCGTGCGGTGCTCCCTGATTCAAGAAGAGGCAATTGGCACACAGTCCAAAATTGTACTAAAGCCCTCCTGACCACAGCTGCCACTTTCTCAAGCAGGAGCTGCAAGTCCAGGAGAACACCCCAAACTGTACACCATCCAGACATAAGGGTGGAAAATCACCAGATCCAGGGGCCCCTAAGATCCGGAGCCATTCCATCTTGCTAGGGTTGACTGAAGGCTGTTCTTCCCCATCCACACCCCTATAGTCTCCAGACATCAAGACAGGGCTTCCACAGCATTGCTCATCCGGCCAAGGGTAGAGATGTACGGCTATACATGCTGCACGCCATGCCATCAGATGACTGCATCTAGCAGCTTCATATCGATGTTAAATAGAGGTAAGAAAAACACTGAGCCCTGCTGCACCCCACAAAAAAGCAGGCAGGGGCTTGACCTCTCCTTCTCTATCAACTCTGACTGGAACTGGCCCTAGAGAAAGGAGGAGAACCAGCCAAGACTGTGCCTCCCAACCACCAGAGCCTGTTTAGAAGGATAACATGATTGATTGTATCAAAAGACACTGAGAGATCAAAAAGAACAAGGAAGGAAGCACTACCCCATCCCACTCTCCAGAGATCATCCACAAGAACGATCAATGCTGTTTTAGCCCCCACTCTCTGGCCTAAAAGTTCAGGGGCCCTCTCAAGCTGTTCCCTTCAGGTTACACTAAAGAGCTCCAATAATGTAGAAAGGTATTCAGTATTCTGAGAATTATGACTCATGAGAGGAACAAAGAGTTTGTCTTTGTTCTTCAAACATTGGATAATGTCCAGAGATCTTTTCATAGACCTGTGGAAGGTGGAAATTTTCCTAATGGTTTAAGTTCCGGCTGAAATTCCTTTGAACAATTGAAAATTTATCATATTTTGTCATTGTGCCTACCTGCAATTCCAGGTTGCCAAACTTTTTATCTCTAATTGCTAGTAGTATTTTATATAGTTTTCCTTGGAACTATACAGCAAATTTTATAGACTGTTGTTTGTTTGTTTGAGAAGAGAGAGAAAAAAGCAGCTCTGATTACCATTTTTCATTACCCATTCGTTTTTTTTCTCTCTTCTCATATAACTTTGTTTAAGATACATCTGTTTTGCTATCATCAAACAAAGGAAAACACTTTTTTGTTTCCTTCTCTTCTATTGATCCTTTTCTCCATCCCATGTTGTCAGTTTCTGCAGTCATCATTTCATTAAAATGTTAGGGAGTATAGAGGATGCTTGCAATTAGTTTGACCATCACTGATTGCAAAGCATAGAATTGATGTTAGTTTTGCAACTTTTTTTTCTTTTTAATGCTTCCACTTTTCACCTTTGTTTTCATTGTGCCCGCAATGACTACCTAACTATTACTGAAGGTGAGTATGGCATATCATGGAATCATCAAGTGGGAAGGGACCTCAGAGGTCATCAAGTCCAACCCCCTGCACACTACACCAGTTGGTATGTGCTCAAGGCAAGCCTCACTTCATCTTCTTCCAAAACTAGTTTTTCTTCTTTCCTCCTTGAAAGGTTCAACCTAATTGTTGAAAAAATGAAAGTATTTATTGGCTCTTCTGTTTTAGTTTTGTCTGAGTAATGAATTAATATTTTCCCCTTAAGTATATCCAGACACAGAGTTCTTGCTCTTCAGCCAGCTTAACTTAGATGTCATGCAGTGGCTTTAATACCAGGTCACCATGCACAAGTCCTTGCCATCTTGACCTCTCTTTAGTGATAATCCTTAGCTTTTCCAAGGACATCTACTATATCCCTTGTTCTTCCTCCTTTACTTCCCTTAGCCTTCCCAGGCCTAATTATTGTTTCTATTTCATCATTATCCACTCACCCCATAATGAATCACTACAACTATCAAAGCCTGAATTATATATATATATATATATATATATATATATATATACACACACACACACACACACACACACACATACACACACAACAGAGTTGTAGTAGGATTGTTATTAAAATTTACTACCTGAACAATAACAAGTACCCCTGCTTCTAAACCATATAGAAACATATTGCCCTATCTTCTCATTTTTAGAATATGTAGACATTTCAAAAATTGGTAAAGAAGACATATATTGAATCCATTATTTAACATCAGGAGTCTAAATGTCTTTCCATCTATGTAAAATAATTGCCTTTGCTGAACTCCAGGCTTGATAGAGCCAGAATTCTTCATAAAATGTCAATTTCATATTTTGGGAATATAATTCAGCATCACATTTACATCTTTAACTACCACATTTTTCTCAAGGCTTTATTAGCATGTGTAATAACTGGAAACCAAAAAAGGAGCCATGACTGGATGTGATGAAATCATATGAGTCAGAGAGTCCTCAAATTTCTTACAATGCCAGGACAAGAAATCTGGTATCCAGCCTTCCAGGGCCCAAAGTGATTTCTTATCTTGGGACTGGCTTGAGGCAGTGGCAATAATAGTTAAAAATCATGGGAAGAGTGACAGAGTCAAGGGCATCAACTCCTGTCCATTTATTACCTAGGTAGATCTCTTGAAAGATTACTGCAGATCACGCCCACGTCTTCCTTGATCTAGCCATCAATCTAGAACTGAATATGACTGAAAATAGCAATATCACATATTAAATAAAGCTACAGTAGAATTGCTCATGACAGTAAGGCTGTTGCCCTTTCAGTATTATTTGCCAGAAGCCTTTTCTAAGCTCAGTTTCACTCAACATCAATCACATAACTATTACACTGAACACTTTACAATGGACAAATTGTTTCTGTAATATGACAAAATGTTTGATAAACTCAACCTGCATCAATAATTAAACAGAGGCCACATCTGTTTAAACCGAAATTGTTAACATCTTACGTTAAGAGAAAAGAGGCACTAGCAATACAGAGAGCCTGGCAAAACATTAGTTATAAGGGGGGGAAAAGACTTTATCTCTTTTTTAAACATGGGACCCCAGTGACAGTAGGCTGAGTCACTAAGCTGTTTGCAGAAAACATTTGCTTCAAATTACCCAATCTATGTCCCAAAGCATGACAGAAATTTCCTTGAATCTCAGCAAGCTATGTCCTTCTGATGCATGAATCTCATTATGCATCCTTAGAAGATTTGCCTATTATCTTATTTTAAAGAAGAAAAACAAATCTTGAATTCCCTGAACGCTTCTCCACAGATGTACTGTATAAATAATCAGCATAGCTAAGCTTGGACTTTTCCTATTATATGAAGAAATACATTAAATGGTTTCTCCCATTCGTTGCCACTGAAAAACACTCCTGTTGCTTAAAATGGCTGTACACAAAATTAGAAAACATATCTCTTTGTCCAAACCCCACAGGATCTCAGCCAGAGCTTTTTCATAGCCCTACCCTTTAGATCCTTCTGGCAGGAAATGCCAGAGACCCAATCCAGCACTGTTCTGCAGAAGGAACATATGTCTTCAACCATTGAGCTATGGCTCCTCTCTGATTTCATTCATTTTGGGTTGGTTTCCATTGGAAGCATGACTTTCATAGGATGCCAAATGGTTTGCAGCATCCCTTTTACTGAGTGTGCTTTATGATTTCATTCTCTTTACACCAGGACATGAGCAATATTGCATCAATGTCGCATACTAATACCATGGCGTAAAGGTTAAGGCCTGACTGAAATTAATGAATCAATTGCATCCAACTAAATAAATCCAGTTGTAACAGGAGTCTTTTCCAGCCTTAACTGAAGAAGCCAGGGTTTGACCCTGGGAGCTTCCTTCTGCAAAGCATGTGTCCTGTTGCTAAGCTACAGCCCTGGTGCTTATTAGTACTGAGGCTCCGCATTTCCTCTGTCTGCGAGATTACTGATTTGCCCATTGTGAAAAATAAATGCTCCCTATTGCTTTCCTCCATAAGTGCAGTATGTTAGCTGAACCTCCACATTTTTTCAAATATATTGCAGTATTTTTGTATGACTATTCCAATTACAATGGTGATCCTTTTGCTTTATTTTTACAAATGCCGTCTGTAAATATAACAGGTTCCCGCTTCTGCTTCCAAGTGATGACTGGTGCTGCATCACTACGACTTCATAGTCAGATTCCAAGTGGAGGCTTTGCATCAGCCTTCCCACAGCCGACCTCCTTCAGATACATTGGGACTGCAGTTCCCAGTTATCATATCTAATGGCAGGTAGATCTGGGTCAGATGCCAGCTGGACAAAATCCAGTGGGGTGAGGCTTGATCTTGGGAGGTTATCTGAGATTCTTTTGAGCTTCTTGCACCTGAGGAATTGATGCAATGTCTTGCTGGTTCTTAACTGGTAACCAGGCAGAGTATGAGTCACTGAATGAGGGAAATGGTCAACTCATTTTTCTGGGAGGGAGTAATGCCACTGACTTAAAAGAGGCAGTTGTGCATCCTTCCTTGAAGATGCCTTCCCTGGGTCCAGCAGTTTTTGATAATTTCATCCTGTCTTCAACCTTCACATAGTGGGGTAGAAAGTGGTGGCAGAACAGCCTTAAAGAATCCTAGGGGAAACAAATTTTCTGGATCTCTCCCAGTCATTGAATGGAAACAGCATTGATCATTCTGGCTGATTTTATTGGGGCCTGAATCTGAGGAGTGTGCCCTCCTGGACCTGTTGGGCACCTCAGCAGCTTTTGATACTGTCAACCATGGTATCTTGCTGGACTGCCTGCAAGGGTTGAGAGATGAAGGCACTGTTTTGATGTAATTCAGCTCCTACCTGAGTGGGCAGTTTCAGTTGATAGTTACTGGGGAACAGCTTTCAAGATCTTACTCCAGTGCAGGATAACTCAGGGTTCAGGGCTCTCCCCTTACTATTTAACTTCTATATGAAGCTGCTGGAAGAAGACATCCATTGGTTGGGAATGAGCTGTTATCAGTACATTGATGATACTCAGCTATACATTGTAACCCTAGGCTGAGCTGGAGATAGTACCATAGAAAGCTTAAACTGGTGCCTGGAGGCTGTCAGGCTCTGGGTAGGGCAAAGTAACCTCAGATTAAACCCTGCAAAACCAAACTGTTGTAAATTAGTAAACGTCATCCCAATAGTTACTCTGAATGAGGTTGTGCTCCCCCAAAAGAAGTTGGTTCATGAGCTGAGAACCCTCTCGGACTCACAACTACTGCTTAAGCAGCAGATGGAGGCCATGGCCAGGGGGACCTTGGCTGGTGCCCCAGTCACAACCCTACCGAACCAAGACTCCTTGGAGATGGCACCTTATGCCTTGAACACCACTCAGCTGATTAATGTAACACGCTCTACATGTAACAGCCTTTGGAGATGGTCTGGAAGATCCAACTAGACCAGAAGGCAGCAGCAAGGCTCCCATAGCAGGGCAATACCACTCCTGAAATTGCAGCATTGGCTACTAAGAGGCTTCCAGGACCAATTCAAAGTGCTGATAATGACCTGCAAAGAGAAGCGGTTGTGCGGCCAGCCTCCCTGTAGGAAAGGGGAAGAAGGACCCCTTCTCCTCCTTATCTCCACCAATTTGTTTGCAAGAGAAGCAGCGGGAAAGAGACAGACAGACAGACAGACAGACAGAGAAGGAGGGAAGAGGAGCTGTGGAAAATGGGAAATGGTTTCTTTGGTTAAGGCAGTGCTGTCCAAACTTGGCCACTTTAAGGTGAGAGGACTTCAACTCCCAGAATTCCCCAGCCAGCCATGCTGGCTGGGGTATTCTGGGAGTTGAAGCCCACTCATCTTAAAGTGGCCAAATTTGGACAGCACTGGGTTAAGGGGTCTTCTGCAGCCAGTAACTAGCACCTAAGGAGGCATTTCCTTCCCTGTCTCTCTCCTCCCTGGGGCTTCAAAGCACACAGAACCTCTATTCAGTTTGATTGCTGAGGCAGAATGGGGTCCATACTGCTATCAGCACTCCTTGAGCCAGAACTTTAAAGGCTGCCATGCAGAAGAGCCCAGGGCCATGACCTGGAGCTTTTCCGAACAGCTGAAACAACAGTTGCAGGTTACAGCATAGAGCCTCTTGCAAGTGACTGGGGGAAGAGAAAGAAAAATTAAAGTCACTTAAATTCAGAAGCAGAAAGGGTGGCTGAGGTAAGAGCTTGGGGCAGGCTGCTTATGTAAGTCTTCTCAGTGATGCCCCCCACCCCAAGAACAGTTTACCCCCAGATATTCAGACCACTCCCTCCCTAATGTATTTTTGAAAACATGGCTCCTCGGAGAAGCAGGTGGGGACACTTGAAGAACTGACTACCCAGATAGTGTCACATCAGGCCTTGTTATGTTTCTTGTGTTACATGATGTTATGTTATAGTAGCTCTATAGTATATAATGCTTAATATGTAAGGCCGTTGAAGTCTTCAGAACTGGAGTGGCACATATATTAAAGTAATTAATGCATAAGGAAGCAAGGAACCATGGAAAATCAGTCAGAGCAGGATTTTTTTTTAACAGAATGTGAAACTTATTAAAATAACTAGAAGCATTACAATCAGATTTGTTTTACAATTTTTATTTTATTTTATTTTATTGACAGAATGTTATACCACCCTGGTCAGCTGATTCTGGGTGACATACTTATCATTTTCTAATCAAGTTGCTGGTGAAATCTACTAGACAGCTCCAGTTCAGGAAGTGGGAGGTAGGATGATCCCACACATGAGAAAACCATCTGCCCCTAGTCCCATGGAGCCCAGTGACATCAACCAGAAATAGGACTTCTGTCATCTGCCCATGGAGGAGAACATCCTGGGAACACCGCAATGCAAGGCCGATGGTAGGACCACATAGATGCTATGTGTGGAGGGATCCACAGCTTTCACAATAGTTCCATTTCCAGTTGGATTCCAGTAGATGCTAGTTCCTGAAACTAGTTTTGATCACTCAGTTGCCAAAAAGACATTTGAAAACACTGTACTGTTTAAAAAACAGACATTTTTAGCTTAGATTAGTGTTGTAACTACTAAGAAAACACGTACTGGGCTTAACAGAAATATCAATTTATAACTATGAGCTCAGGCAGAAAACAAGTGTCCTGGAACAAATCATGCCACTTTTAAACCCTGGGAGCGTTCCATAGGAATTAGGCTCCCACAAATCAGGCTTATGCATTAGTTCTTATGAGTACAATGAGGAACAGAAATCAAACTGAAAGTCAGATGCAATCACAAGGCATGTAAATCAGTAGAGCTCTGTGTCAAGCCTGTTTCTTATTTTTCCAACCTTATATTCACTGGGCCTGGGGAAAGTATCAAAAGGGTTCCCTCCCAAAATCCAGTGACACCTGGGGGCAGCCCTTCTTCAAGCAACAAAGCCGCCACTGCCTCTAGAATATTGGTACGGGTGCTTCAAAGGCTCTCCCACATTATCGTATATATTTAATGTGCTGAGGAGCACCTCCCCAGGACCAACTACATTTTGCATAGCATGCTTTTGAATGCTTTACGCAGCCCCAATATTCACTCCATCTATTTTCCTCATCAGTTTGCAATGCTTTCTTTAAATCAGCATAACATCTCATGAGCATTTCTTCATATCTGCATCAGTGTCTCCATTTTTCCTAATAAGAACATTTTTCCAAGCCCATTATCCTAAAAGAAAGTGGTTTTGTTTATTAAAGTGATCTGTTTAATATAAATTATTGGAAGAATTTGTTTTTAAATATTAAAATATTTATGCAAGTGACAAAATAAAAATATACTTTCCCTATAAATCAGCATTTTGTTTCTATTTCTCATTCAGGCAACTAGATCATGAAGTTTAAGTAACTGTCACTATTACAGAATAATAGTTTCTTCGGTGCTTATAGGTTTGAGCTATACACATTTTGTACATTCAGTCTGAAACATAAAATAACAAATTTCTCATCCATTCTTAATTGTGGTTCCCTATACTGGTTCAGTTATCTTCCTATTATTCCTGGATGAAGCAATAGATGCATGTTGACAAATTAATTCAGGTCACAGAGGCAATGAGATCCACTTTGTCAGAGTGAAGAGGCTTCCCAGTTCACTGTCAACTGTGGAACAGACTGAACCCATTTGAATTGTCATGAAACAATTCAAATGGGTTCAGTCTGTTCCACATGATTGTTGCAGGAGTTGGCCCTTGTTCTATGCAGTGTTGGCCAGAGACTATGGATGCCTCCTTTTGACCATTTGCCAAAGTGGCAAGACATTGAGAAGAGGCAAGTTGTGACCCTTCCATAGTGACCACTAAAATTTTTGGCTTGGGGAAAGCTCAGCCTAGGCTATGTGAGTTAGGTGTTCACACCAAAGCTGCTCAGCTTGGAAGACTTTTGGAGTGATACAAGGAGAGTCAAGGCTGGCCACCTTCGGCACAAGCCATGGGCAATCTCACTATGTTCACAGAAGCCACCCAGCCTGCAGGTTCTTCAACACATGCTGAGGAAGCATTTGGGTTCCTTTCAGTGTTGTCCTGCAATATTAGGGCTTCAAAGCAGAAAGAGGGGAGGCAATAAAGTCACTTACGTCACTCTTAGAAGCAAGGGGACCATGTTGTTTTGCAATGCAGCTTGCTTTTTTTAAAGCTTCATCAAAGCAAAGTTCCCCTTTGACATTTTGCACAGCTCTATTTCCTGTAAGTGTAAGTAGGAAGGGTAGGTTTAATCATTTCCTACCTCACAATATAAAAGTGTTTCAATTTATTGGACCATAGGACATGAAGACTGGGTAAGTCCTCTGCAGCTGTAAGATTAATCCTACAATATAAATCATAACATATCACACTGCTCTAAATTCTGGCCCTCTGAAATCAAATATAAATTTTATCTTTCACCAATGTGGAAGATAAATGGTCAAATGCTCCCAAGGTGTGGAAAAAGTATGAACATTTATGAATGACATGCTAAAAAAGGCAAAGAAAAAACTCACAATAGCGTTGGTGCTCAGAATCAAAACCAGAAGTATTGAAGAAAAAGCAAAGAAATCCGAAAGTAGGAAACCAGAAGTAGAAAGTAAATAGACTTAGGAGAAGAAACATGAATTGGGAAGAATCAAGGAGAGAGTTGGAGAGGAAAAGAAAAGTTATATGCAAAAAAGTTTTTAAAAAAATCTATGGTGAGTATTGATTTGAAGAATGCAAATCATCTGTGCTCAATTCTGTTATGCGTGTTATGGCCTTTATCTCTCACCTAACTCTCCTAATTATCTAAAGCTGGTCTTCACTTCATGGAGAAAGGAAAAATAAGCAAGGCATGAAGAATATAATTCATACCAATTAAATTAGCTGTAGTAATGTTATTATAAACAGCAGTGCTTATTTTCTATAAAGCAAGGACAGGCTATCTGGTTTTATTTTTAATAAATTTCTCTTTCAAGCATTTTGATATCTTTTAAGATTCTTCATATGCTAAAATAATGGTACAATTGTTCTTGCTAATGTCTGTTTCAAAAGAAAGAAGCAAGACAAATACAGTATTTATTCTTGGGGACACCATTGCAAAGCATAGATCGACTGGTTGGCCAGTTCTCCAATGAAATTAGCATTGCTGTCATAATTTATTTCAAAAGAATGTTGATATTAGTCCATCAAACATAAATCTGACATAAACAATTACATCATTGATCCAAAACCCCATACATTTATATCTGGAAATTTTCCATGGCAAGAGCTTCAGAGATCTAAAAATAACAGCCAAAACGTACAATCATGCAAATATAGATTTAGATTCCTACAGTTATGCTTACTCTTTATTTCAAATAATATCTTCAAGAGTACAAGATTACTGTCAACAGTACTTACAGTATGGAGTGACTGAATGAAAGAAGAAAAGGAGGAAAGAAAGGCCTGCTCCAAAGAGTTAATTATATTTTAACAGAGGAGGACACAAATGAAAGTAAGGAGATACTGTGAAGGTTAAATGAACAAGAGATTAATATGAAGAAAAAAAGTTGCCAGTTATTTGGGTAAATATTGCATATGACTAAGTTATATCTTCACTAATGAAGTCCTAGCTCTCAGTGATTCCCACAAAAGAGATCTTGGCCAAATGATAATGATGACTGAAAATAAGTAAATTGAGGATCTTTATGAAAGTAACTGAATTGAAAATAAAATCATGCTTTTATGAAAGTAACTGTACAAGGTATTCACTGTATACTGTTCTGGTCAACACTTTTGAAAAAGGCATTGTAGTTTTTGAAAAAATATAGGAAAAGTTATCAAAGGGTAGAGCAATTACATTAAGAGGAGATTTATAAACATTTGAAACTCTTCAGCTGAAGACACAGACAAATAAGAGGGGACCGAAATTTTAGAAATACCTAAAATGATGAATGTGCAAAAAGGTGGTAGATGCACAGATGCACATGCACAGAGAGAGAGAGAGAAAAAGAGAGAGAGGGTCATCTGAAGAAGCTGAGAGAATATTTAGAGCACACAAAAAGAGTGTGCAATATGTAGAATATATGGCCTCCAACTTAGCTTTACAGGGGAATTAGGTAAATCAAAACGATGATAGTTAAGCTACCGGTGGCTACTAGTTTAATATTAGCAATTGGAGAACTGAAGTGGGAGCGTGTTATTGCCCCATGTCTCTTTATGAGCATTCCAAAGGCATGTAATTGACCACGCTGGGGAACAGGATATTGGAAAAGACACAATCATCATCATGACACAAAGACACAATCATCACACATCATCAGAAGAGTTTGTCTCATGTTCTCATAGGATTTGAAATGACCAGATTCTGGCAACCTATCAAACAATAATGTTTTCTAATATGCATTCAATCTTAGCATACTAGGATTGCAAACAATGGGGAAAAGACACATTGTGTGGTCCTTTATCCTGTGTGATTTAATTGCTCTATAACAAGATGGTTTCCATTTATATTGTACGCAGAGAAAAAGCAAGGAAAAAAAACTGGTTGCCAGGCCACAAAGATTATTTTGGTAGGACAAAATTACCTCATAATGCTTACACATAATTCTGAAGTTAATTCAAGTGAGACTTTCTTGCTCTTGTTACATTTATGGAATCTTTGCCTCATGAAGATTTGTTATTGTTCTCTGAATCCATTGTCTGATATCAGTCTGTGATGCCTTTTATTCCAAATGGAAATCAAGAAATCTTCCAATCACATTTTTTTAGAATGTTAACACTAAGGATACAAGAATGGTTAATCAAAAGTCCAAGATAAGTGAAAAATGTCCTTTAATATTTTTTCATTTTATGAGAATGTTTGGGATTCTCCCAAAGCACGAAAGCCCAGCATACTTAATTGAAATAGTTTTCCTCACCTAGGATTAAAATGAGGAGCTTCTGGAGATTTAATTAATGAATTAAACCAGGGAGACATGTAAGAGACCAAACTGATGTTCAAAAATAGGGATAATGCTTTCTGTGCAAGAGTTATTTTGAGTTACCTTTTATGATTGAGTTTACTGACTGCACACATTATAAATAACTAGTCCAGCTGCTTAATATCACTGACAACCTCCTGTTGATCCTGTGAGTTTCAGAACCCAAAAGGCTGTAGGCCATGGAATGTCATTTTCTCAAAGTTTAGCAGATTTCCGCTGTGTGCACTGAACTTTCATTATGTTCCCTCTGACCTGTTAAGAGCTCAGTGACTAAGCAAATCAACAGCAGACCATTCAATGATTCTTAAAGTCTTCCACTATCCATTTAAAAGCATTGTAGCTTTACGAGAGGAAAAAAAGGAATAATAACCAAGCGCTGTCCAAGATGTCTCCCAGCTGGGAAAGTACAACATATTGCCAGGCAACGGTTCTTTGGATGAAAGTTCATGGAATGAATTCTATTTTAATTACAGCACAGACATTCAGTGAAACACTCTTTCATTAGATCCTAACTTCAAAACATATTGTACAATTCCTACCCTAAACTTCTGTGGGCACTTCCACACAAGCTCCTGCTTTGCCCTTCATACTTCTGCATTTTACCAAATCTCATAAACATCCTCAGATCTGTCCTCATTGCTGCACTCTATCTAGCAATTAAGCCAACCCATTTTTATTACAGATGGCTGCACAAAAACAAATAATCAGCCAGCTCCTTGTCTGTTCACATTCTTCTCCAACTATGCTTGCTTTTCAAAGGCAGGGAGCAAAAGAACCACTTTGAATCATCCCCCAAGTGGCCACCGTGGGGAGAGATCAGTAAAACTGTCTTCTGAGCAACTGGAAAGAAAGAAGATGGCACCTTAATTTTAGATTAAAGGAAGGGAACCTTTGAGAAGCAGGGAAAACAGATATTCTTACCGATAGAAAACACCCAACCCATAGTTCCAGGGCAAAATAATCTTCACTGTATTTCCTCTGGAGCAACATTTGAGCTGAAAATGAGTCATCTCAGCTTGCAAAGAATCTTGAGATGTGGTAGGACATAGGGGCACAGCCCTGAGCTTGGATCAGCATAACATGCATGTGTAGAAAATGCCCTGATATAGTAGAATTTGCCTACTAATTTGTTATAGCACTATCAGGAATTCCTATCACTTCTTAACTTATGTATTGGTTTTCATATATTGGAAGTCAAACCAAGGATGCATCTTTCTGATCCTCCTCCACTCTTTGGCCCTGATTCATATTTATCACCCTAACAAGGCAACCAATAAATCCAATTCACAATAGATTCCTTCTTCCAAATGAGGCCCCTCATTGTTTGTGTCTATCTAGTTAGGTCAGTCAATATTCCAGTGCAAACGTGTATCCCTATTGGTTGCATGAATGGAAGACTGTTTCTAAGCATGAACGCAGCTTGCTGGATCAGAATGTTTATTCTGTTATGGTGCTTCTCCTTGCTTATGTAAATCTCTTTTTGACTATATTCTCTCTGGCAATTATAGATTCATCTCTCATGGAGAGCTACAGTAATACAGGAAACTACACCTCTTAAATGGTGCACAATCACAGATCAAATAAATGTTATAAGTACAGTAGGACAATTTTATCTTTCAGAAATGTAATATTTACTGCTGCATTTTCTTAATTCACAATCTGAAGAGCTCTTTTTTTAGCCTTACATTCTAACAACTTGATCTCCAATAAACAGGTTACACTGCAGCTTTTCGGAAACTGAAGAATTTATTTTTATATTGATAATTTTCTCTTACTAATACATCAGCTGCTTTTATTGTGTGCTGTAAAATGTGAACACATTCCTCTGAAGCAGCTAGAACTTTTATATATATTTCATTTGCTGTTCAGATCACCATCAGTGCTTAATCTCAATGAACCCTTGGCCAACAAACTGTTTCAAAGTTAGCCTTTAATCATGATTTGGTTGACTTAATTTGGTCTTGCAATAGTAATCGTTAACAGTAAAATCAGTTTTGACCTTGAATCAATGTGTTGCTCTCTTGATCAAACTCTATCCTTTCATAAACCTGTTCTTGGCTGCAGTAAATAATTTTGGTCCTTTGATTATTCCCCCAAGCTAAGAAAACAGCTTGAATTTCCCTTCAAAAACAAAATCAGTGCACAGAATCTATTTATCAAATGTAGATAATACGGAAATGTTAGGGTGTGCTTTTGTAACTTAAAACTACTTTTGATATAGTAACTAGTTATTGACCACTAGGATGACATCAGGGCTACAATTACAAAATGTGTTCTCTGTGTTTTATTATTACATGTTATTACATATACATAAAAAATAAATATAACAAAATGCATGGTAGGGATGTAAAATAAATGTGTCATTAGTACACATTTGCAACCTCTACCAAAGCAATTCTTCCATGGCACAGAAGGCTTCTCTAGCTTTAAAAAAAAATCGAACAAAGTAGCCATTTGTAAAGACGTATCTAAAAAACAATATACATTTCTGAAAATTGTATACTCAAAGGAATTCCTCAGTTTGTTTTCCATCTCTCTTTTTAAGAATGGAGGAATTTGTGGTTAAAACCAAGTACACTGGAGAAATTTGCACAACGGAGAGTTATATTTTTATTTACGACAAGGTTTCTTGGCAATTTTCTCTAAGGAAAGTTGCATACAAGAATTCCGTGTGGATGAGAGCCTGTGGATTTCTTCATACTACCAAATCCAGATAGACAAAATACTACCTTATTAATGCAGAAACTCAAACAGATTATATCTAGACTGACTATCTGCATCCTAGGATATCGACTCCTAAACTTCATCTAAATAATCAAAACTGTAAATATCAATCGCATTGTGATATCAGTGAATGCATACCACTCAAACAGCAGTATAAAACAATATAAATAAACTGATCTGGTGAAATGAGGGGAGAAAATGGAACTTGGCAAAGAAATAATATTGATGCAGGTCCATACAGATCTCCATCCCAGCTCTATTTACAGTTCCTTTCAAGTAGCTATAAAACAGTGTTGTCCAAACTTGGCCACTTTAAGATGAGTGGACTTCATGGCTGGCTGGGGAATTCTGGGAGTTGAAGTCCACTCATCTTAAAGTGGCCAAGTTTGCACAACACTGCTATAAAAGTACAGGGGCAGGACTGGAGCCTCATGTTCACAGAGGTGTTGCCTCTGCGCTACCCCAGCCCACAAATTGGAGAGAAAGGTGTCTATAAAAAGAAGTCTGCTTATGTGAATACTAACCCCCCTCCCCCCCCCCCGCTTCTTCTCCATGCAATTTTGCAGAGAGAATTTATCTAAATAAGGGAAGAAGGAGAAAGTCCTTCACAGAGAATCTACTCCAGTTGGTTCTCACTTGTGATGGCCTTTCTTTTTGTTCTCAGGTGGTCTCATCTCTCAGCATCCTACTCATTTCTCACTTAGAGAATTAGGTTCACTTCAACTGCCACACATGGTCCATTGTTTCCTGTTATGGGGGGGATGTTTTTCCCCCCAAACCAATCCTTCCAGTAGTCTTCACAGTAGCAGATTTTATCAAGATTTTCATTAGAAAGATGGAGCAAGGCTTAATCTTTAGTCCATTCAAATAATGTCATAGAATTTGGTTTCTTTTCATTTCTTCTTTGTCCCTTCTCACAAGAGTCTTCAAAGCTTTAACAAGCTTCTTTTGTAAATCCAATATAAAAAATTATCCAGGTCGCTCTCTTGGTATATTATTTGTATTTCCCTTTTGATTTTTTAAACATTAACCAGTTTCTTTTGTATGTCTGGTGAGACATCCTTTTCCATGTCATTCTCATAGCCTGTCATTTGTAGATCCACTTTCGATGCCATCTCTGTCTTGTCAAATAAAACTTGTTCTTCATCTGGCTTTTTTTCCATAACATCTTTTGGACACAATCTAGCCATAGAAGCAAACATTGCTATTGACATTGTTGATATTAACTTCTGATTCCATTTTTCAAAAGTGTCTTTCAGTATTTTCAGTTATAATATTTTGCATCATTTTATAAGCCCCAGTTAATTAGCTGTTAATCAGGCTTGTGTATTTTTGTCTTTTAACTAAAATCTTTAGTTCCCTCTAGTGTCCAGTTTTTAAAATTACTTATCCTTCTTGTGTCTTGCAAAAAGTCCAAACAAATCTATTTCCCATGGGAAGGATTCTTTATATTTAATTCTAAAATCTTATTCCAAATTTATTGGACCCTTAATCTGTTTATAATTTTCCAAGATCAAAGTCTTATTTAGCTTTTTGCTGTTTATTTCAAATTTTTTAAATTCTTAAAAGCTTATGATTAAAATTTTCTTTTGTTAAGGACTGAAGGCAAACTCAATCCTGCCTGGCATCTTCAGGCAGGTTGATCTGAAGGTCTCTAATAGCTTAAAAGTAGTTAACAAGCAATTTCCAGACATGATTAGAAAAGGAAGTTTGTGAACTTAGTGTCCTTTAAAAGGTGCTGACCATGGTTGCAAGCAAGATAGTTATTCCTGTTGTCTCTCAGTGCTCAAAACCCACCGGTGACTGCTGTCGTGCGGTCTCTGCACATGGAGTAACTGTTCAGAGCACATGTGGGTGATCTTACATCCTCTCCTTGTCCAGAGTGGTTCCAAAGAGCTGGTCTACTCACTGGCTCTTCATTCTTCACCACGGTCATTGCTTTTCATAGAGCTGTCTTCAGTCTACCATTTCTTCCTCCGGAATTCAACACAGCACTTTTCAGACATTTTATCATCTGTCCTATACTACCGTATTTTTCCGTCAATAAGACGCCCCCATGTACAAGACGACCTCCACTTTTCCAACCCAAAATTAAGAAATCAATATTTTAAAGATAGTGCAGAACACATTTTTATTTAGTAATTAGGTAACATTTACTTGATACACTCGGTGGGAGGAGGTCCAAACCGTCTCTCTGCAGCTCTATTTCCATGCTCTTTTGCATAACTGATTACATTCAGTCACGAGTGAAACTGCCGATAGCTTGTCTCTGCAAACAGACTTCCTCTAATTGGTTTGTTCAGTATCAGCTGACTTCAGTTACATAAGGCTCGTGATTGGAGGAAGTCTGTGTGCAGACTCAAGCTATTTCATTTGTGATTGGAGGCTAGCAATAGGAGGAAGCTTCTCTGCAGACACAAAGTATGGGCAGTTTTGCAACCGCGCGGTACTCTCCTCAGCTGACTTCCTTGAATAAGACGCCCTTCAATTTTTAGCGTAAGGATTTTAGAAAAAAGTATCGTCTTATAGTCGGAAAAATACAGTATATATCAAATTCTTTTTGATGTATTTTGCCCAGCAATTGGGGGAAAAAAGTGATGGATTCAGCAATTTTGCACCATTTTCCATAACTGGAATGGGGGGGGGCATATTTACCAGTTTGAGTTCTTCATACAACCACTCTTATATTTCACCGCATCCCCCTTTTCCTCATTGTGGTACATAACTTGTCACAGTACTTACATAATATGAGAAAGCATGACCTGAAACAAATATGTAGTTAATTACAACTAAATGAAAAGAAACTGCTGACAGATCAAGAAGTATGAATTTAAATGTTCCATTAACTGTGGAAAAAAACCCTCTGGTTCCAATGTAGGTCTGGCCACATATCATAATAACCTCCATGTAGGACTTTGTGAAATATCTTCTGCATGGAAAGTATTTCCCATGGATTGATCCAATTGCCGATGCTTTATTTACTCATTTATTTATTTATTGCAAGGAGCACAGGGTAGCCTGATTCTTCTTTCCTCCATTTTATCCTCGGGGGGAAAAAAATGACAACTAGTAACGTAGTTCAGGCTGTGAAATAATGCCTGACCAAGTTCACCCAATTCATCATGGATTATTTAAACCTGAATTTCTTTGGTCCTCATCCAACACTAGCTTCTATGTCTCTCATTGTGTCACAGACAGGCAGTCATAGAAATAGCTGTCTGGACTGTGCAAGCTCTTCCCATCACAGCAGTTTGTACAGCTAGATTGTTTCAAAAGATCCCCCCACACACACTTTTTTTTTTTTGCAATACATATATACCACACTAAACTACGGCCCAGTTGTGATGTAATGTCAAGTTATGGTTTGTTGTTATGAGAATGAACATGCATGATTAGATCTTGGTCTGGGATTCCAGTTTAACTTTCTCTAGTCTTCTGCCCAAAGAAAGAAACTGTAACTGCCTAGGAAAAAAGGGTTGTGCACCCAGGCCTCACCTTGTATGTATGTATCTATTTTGTATGCCTCCCAACTCCCAATTACTCTAGATGGGTCAAAAGCATTTTTTTTAAAGAAAATACAATAAGAAACAAAAATAAGGGAAAAAAGATAGCAAAGGTGACAGAAATTGGACTGGAAGGGAAAAAAGAAACTGACTCACACAATCCAAGGGGCTTATGGATATCCTCTTAGATTCCTATATTCAGTGGCAAGGTTGGAAGACAACAACTGGTGCTCATATGAAATTACTGAACACAGAATGAGACTTGGGTAAAAGAATAGAGGGTGTATTATAAAATATATGTGGTCACCTGATATAGAATGGAGATGTTGACTATCACACTACATATCTATATGTACATTTTGGGGAGTGGGCAGCTATAACAAATCTAGATGATGATGGTAGGAAAAAGCTGAAGTTATTGTTGTCAAATAAGAAAACATGGAGGGCATTAGAGGCAGTGTGGAGGCCTAGACTGAAAAGAGCGAACTTGTTATAAAAATTATCCAGAATTGGTGAGAGCAATGAGGTGGCTTGATTCTAAGTGTCTCAGCTGACACAGAGCTCTTTGAAGGCAATCCCATGCTTATAAGACATACTTCATAACGTACTTAATTTAGAGATCAATGTGGTATAGTAGTTCAGGTGTTGGACCAGCACTAGGATAGCCCATATTCAAGCCCACCCTCAACCAAGGAAGTTCACGGGGTGACTTTGGGCTACTTGCCTTCTCTCAGCCTAATCAATCTCAGGGTTATTGTTGGAGGGGGAGGAAATGGGAGGAGGAAGTGCTGCATACCCTGTATTGAGCTTCAGGACAAAAGGCAGAATATGGATGAAATGAATAAATGGGCATATTTTATTGTCTTGGTTAGGTCTGAACCCATGCTCCACCAGCCTTCCAGCATTGCTGAGTCACACATTATGCTTCTTTCAACAAGATCCTTTGAAGTTCTCCAACAGGTCCCAACCGTTGTCAGCAAATGAAGCAGGGAAGATAGGGCAGTAGCTACTCTGTTGTTTATGACCGAACTTACATTGCATTCCTCAGTTTTGCTTGCAGGTGCAAAGTGCAAGATGCACTGCAGTGTACCTGGGTCTGGCTGCAGAAAAAAGAACTGTGGCAGGGTACTTGGAATAAGTTCCTCATTAGAGCTGTACCACACCAGTTTCTGCCTTGCCTCCCATGACACAGTCTGATATATAGAATATACCTTAAAAGAGCAGTTTGGTGACAAGAAGCAGGAAGCTACTGTACTACATGTTACTGATTAGGGAGCAATGCCAAGAGAAGGCAGATGCCTTCTTGTTCTGCTGGTTGGCTTCCTGGAAACTTCTATTTGTCATGGTAGGAAAACAGATGGTAGACTAGGATATAAGGTAGGAAAAAGAGAGAATATACTGGGCTTAAATGTTACTTTTGTTTTAACCTATTAACCACTCTAGAACATGTTTGTTTGCTTCTTTTAATTTCCAGGGAAGCAGTGAAATAAGAATGAAGAAAAATACATCATTGTTCTGTGGCTTTGATGGCAAACATTCTAATGCCAAATGTAATTGTTATAGAGGACCGTGAAAATAATATTGCTAAAGACAGCATGTTGGAAAGGATCCATCCACAGTCTACACTCGCAGTCTCTTGGGCTGCTATCAGCTGTGGCTTATCCTAGACACTTGGAGTCTTGTCTACAAGTTTATTACAAATGCTGCACAAGGGGAGTAACAAGAGATTATTCTGACATATTCGTTACTGTAAGATGCAAATGAGGCTTGAGACCATCTCTCCAGCAACAGCATCTCACCACTGAGTAAGGCAAGACTTCTCTGTATGTTTTGGCACTGTCCCAGTTTTGCTATTGCTTAAGCAAGGGTTCTTGGAACGTCGCGCTAGGTAGCTGCGCCTGGCTGGCCTTGCCTGGACTTGGAAACTAAGGAGGCCAGGCCTCCTTAGCACTTGGACGAGAGACTGCCAGGGAAGGCCAGAGCTGTAGGCTAGACTGGGAAATAAAATGCAACAGCAAAGTACTGTAGCTTGGAAGAAGGTAATGGCAAGCCCCTTCCATACTGATACCTGGAAAGCTGCAGGGATACAATCTTGTAGTCTCCCGGAGTCTTTACCTTTGTGCTCTTGGGACAGAGCTGGTCTTTTCATTCAACTAAAATAAGAAAAATAATTCTAGGCCCAGCTTCCTGCCCAATTTTATATGGAAAGACTGATAGTATGTGCATCTGTCTAAGTCAGACAAAAATGAACCTTGAAGAAGCTATAGATATTTTTGTGCCAGGACCATCTGTCCTGACTGCTGAAAAGTGAGTCAAGAGTGACACCTCCTGGCTATTGCATACAGAATTTTGGAATGTGTCGCTCTGTCGAACTAACCTGCAGCACAGCAATAATTCATTTCTCTTTTCTCAGCACTGGGCTTGTGATTGCCCTCTTGCTTCGTACTGTTGCCAGTGCTCTGTGAGGCCACCTTTTCCCCTCCACAAACGGTCTTCTACAGTTCTAATGCACACTCTCAAGAGGTTGAATTCCTGTTACTGCAAGGTACACATGGTTGCAAGAAGCCCCCTATTATTTTTATTATTATTATTCAGATTTCAAGTTTGACACATTATAATGATCCCATCTCCTACTTCACAGAGGAGAATCTTCTCTTTGAAGGGCTGCTTAGCCCAGTTCTGGCTTAACAATCAAGAACCAGAGAAGGGAAGGGCCTTCAGTAACTAAGGGCTAGAGTGTAGCTGGATCAGGTGCACAAGTAGCCTGGCCACAGAGAACTATAGATCTGCTTTAATAACGCTTTATCTCTATGTACAGCTATCACTTTAAATTGGTATATGCAAACTTTAGATGAATCTGAACCCTCTCTGGTTCCTCTTTCTTTCTTTCTTTCTTTCTTTCTTTCTTTCTTTCTTTCTTTCTTTCTTTCTTTCTTTCTTTCTTTCTTTCTTTCTTTCCCTCCCTCCCTCCCTCCCTCCCTCCCTCTCTCTTCTCTTCTCTTCTCTTCTCTTCTCTTCTCTTCTCTTCTCTTCTCTTCTCTTCTCTTCTCTTCTCTTCTCTTCTCTTCTCTTCTCTTCTCTTCTTTTTGGCAAAACATCAGAGGCATACCTGGATCCAATAAGCACCTACAGAAGACATAAAGACATTTCAAGTCTTGTGCACCTCCACACAGGGGTAACAGCTCCAGTCTACTTCTAATAAGACAGTCTACTTCTTGATCACTTGAAATGTGTGGTGATTAGTAACCAGAGCCTGACTGTCTTTTTAGTAGGCAAATATGGAGAGTGGGTGAGAAGGAAAAAGTGCTTAATGAAATTACCTTTAAATCATGTCTATAATTCCATTTTCTGTGCCTGCAGTAGACCATTCTCACAAACATTTTCAAGTGCAGTCATGACACCTTTTTCAGAATCAGCTTTGGCTTTCTCCTGCCTCCATCTCCCAAATTCTCAATCGAAGAGCCAAGTCTGTTAAAAATGATTTAGATGGTAGCAGTGCAATCTTGGCTGGAAGTGCAGCCTCTGCACTTATGTCAGCAAAGTCTGATCCCAGAAGACTTCGCTTTCAAAACCTAGCCTGGCTGCCTAAAAGGAAACTTGCCTTCCAGATGTCATAGTAACTTCTTAGGCCAAGTTTCCACAGGGGGGGAAAAATCCGTTTTATTGAAGACCAAACCTCATAGTGTAAGTATACATATATATGATTCTCCTCTGGGCAACAGATTGTGCCACAGCTTATCACTCACTATATATGTTGCTTCTTTGTGCACAGAATATGCAAACAGATCATTCCAGTAAGGATTCATAAAAGAACATTCCTGGCAGTTTTGAGGATATGGAATCCCTTCTGAGAGCTTTCTTGAAATCTTTATGGGCTTGCTGCAAACCAGATAGGAAAAAAAATCTTATGGGCAGATGAGACAGATTTTTTTACAATTAATCTTCAAGTTAGAATAAATTAAAATGCCTTATTTACCTACCAACATTTTTTCCAACAATAAATCAGAAGAGATCAGAAAGTGTCTGCCACGTCCTATCTTCCACTAAGCCCAGAAGTGTTCAGTCTTGGTGGGAAAAGGAATCTAATTTCTCTTAAACTCCAGTTTGACATCCCTTTGCACTTGTGAGGCAGACCCTGATATGTAAAGCAACACTTGATTAAAAGAAAAAAGAAAAGGCAAACATTCCAACAAGCCATTTTTATATGCTCCCTCCTTTCATAGCATCCTGAGTTTCCATTGCTAATGATATCTTGGCAGTAGGTTGTAGCTGACATAGATATATGGTTATTATTACTATTCCTAATAGTACTTTTAGTAGTAGTAGTAGTAGCATCCCACCTAAACTCTCTGCGGTTGGATGAAAGTTGTTCCCCAAAGTCTGCATGCTAACTTTTCCAGCTCCTTGGTTAGGGGGAATAGAGGCACAATGTCTGATGATTGAAAGACCAGATGAACAAATCAGGGGGTAAAAAGGACATTTTCTACCCAAAAGGCAAGGGCTTCCTAGTGACTTATAGCATCTTCTAGAGTCACCTAACCATTTTTTTTTGCCAAAGTAACAGTAATAAGACTTGATCTTTTTTCAACAGCAATTAGTCACTGGTGAAGAAATAGTATTTCAACCCACATTGATTCCCCCCTCCTCTGTGATCAGGCTTTAAATTATCTCCCCTTGTTGTCAAAAAGGGATGCTTTTAATCTGAATGTTTCTCTCTGCTTTTGTGTGTGTGTCTGTGTGTGTGTGGGGGGGTGGTGGTGGAATATAATATAGTATCTGGTCCCTTTGTGAGAGTGTGCCTTCAAGTCAGTGATGACTTCTGGGAACTGCCTGGACTACAGTAGTCTCTCCAGTTTTCTTGGCAAGGTTTTTTGGAAGTGGTTTGCCATTGCCTGCTTCCTAAGGCTGAGAGAGAGTGACTGGCCCAAGGTGACCCAGCTGGCTTCGTGCCTAAGGCAGGACTAGAACTCAGAGTCTCCCAGTTTCTAGCCTGGTGCCTTAACCACTAGGTCAAACTGGCTCTCTAGTACCTGGTCACACATCATGCTAAACTGTCTAGGCTGCCCTCTGGGTTTTTCTTTGCTGATTTCATTTTGATTTTGGTTGGGATGTTGTTACTATTTATGGATGCCTGATTTATATTACTGTGGGCATTTGATGCTATGTATTTTGTTTGTTAGCTGCCAAGAGTCCTAGTAGATAACTTAGTGCGATATGGGAACCAAGACTGCATGTGCAAGGACACTGAAAGGACACTGCCTGTAAGTGAGATTTCCTGCTGACTGCTGGCGGGTGACCTTGGACATTCTCGTCTGAAGTCAGTTCGGTTCTTCACCAAACGAAGTTCCCCATTCTTTGTGTAAGTAAACAAATCTGTTTCTCATGGGTTCCCCCGAAGCTGCTGACAAAACGGTATCATTGCCTCCCTGTTCCTGACTTACAGGCTTCCACCAAACCCAGAGAGCACAAGCCTGTCAGAAGATGCCCACTGTGTCCGTTTTCCTAATAGCTTGTCCCATACAAGTAGCACCCCAGCCATTGCCGGACACACTGAACTAGATGGATAAATACAATCACGAAGCTGTGAAGATAAATGCTTCTCAAGATCATTATGGCATAGCTTAATTTAACTTTCTGTAATGAGACTGAAGAAGGTCAGTCTAAGGTTATTTATGGTAATGGAAAAATGCCTGGCTGGCACTTTTGATGGAAGGTATTGGCAATATTTTTGAAAATCACTAGAAATGCAACATGTATGGTTTTTATAGAAAAGAAGGAGCTATTGGCAACACCTTGAACTGAAGACAACTCAGTGGAAATTTCTCCATTCTGAAAAAAATAATGTAAAAATCTGGTCATTTGATCAGATTCTGTGACAATATACTGGCATCTAGTGGACAAGACAGAGAAACGCGAAGGCAATTCAGGCGTTGCGCTCAGGGTTTTGAGTCCATCCAGAGCAGCAAATAGTTCATGTATTTGGTTTCCTTTTGCAAGTGACTTAAGACTGAAATGTTTATCTCTATAATAACATCTGTTGCATATACATACACTTTTCTACAGGTGAAATACATATTATGGAGAGTCAGAAATACTAGTGAGATTCAAATGGCATATTGAGACCCTCAAAACAGTTTTGTGCCATAAATCTGTTTATTTAGTGATTCATTCATTCCAGCAAGGTCAAACTAGTTAGACTTCTGCTTTGCAATCATATATATGTATTAGTTTTCATGTCTCCCATGTGTATGAGATACAAAATACAGAAATGTATGAAATGATGATCTATTCATTGCCTATTACTTAGCAGTCTCTATTATTTAGACCCAGATTAAAATTTATTTAAAATGTCTGGTTCTGCTTTTAAAGAGGATGCCTTGTTAAAACACTTTATAAAACTTACTGCAGTTTAGGACTATAACATCTGGGCTGCCAAGATCTGGACTACTAGATAGCAGCCAAAGAGTTAGAGTGAAGTCTTCTTCGCTGCCATCTAATGATCATCCAGATCTTTGCAGCCCACATGAGTAGAATGCAGAGTTCACTCCCTTCACTTGGATCATACACACACACACACACACACATTAATTTTATTAAAAATTACAGTTACAACAATAAAAACAAATGCAAACTAAAAAAAATCAAAGAATAAACAGAAAAAATAGAAGGTGCAGGAAAAAAAGAAAAAACAGAAAGAAAAATAGAAAAAAAAGAAAAAAATAAGAATATAGTAAAAAAAAAAAAAAGGAAAGAAATGTATTTAAAAAATGGCTTCCCCCTTCATCACAGCAAGTATAAACAATTTTAGCAACTTATCACCTTCTCTTAAAATACAACAAATGATCTCTTCTTCCCATATCCCATCTCTTATCTATAAACAAATCCTTAAAGCCTTGTTATTTCAGTCCTGATGTCAGCAAAAGCCCATTAAGGATTACCAGAGATAGCAATAAATCTATTTTAACCTTGATCAAGTAAACCAACTTTATATTTCTTCCTAACAATCTTGATCTTTCATCTCTTCAAACAATGTCCTAGAACTTTATTTCTTTTCATTTTTTATTTCTCTCTTCTCACAGAATTCTTCAAAGCTTTAACTAGCCTCTTTTGTAAATCCAATATAGGAAAATTATCCAGGTCATTCTCTTAGTTGGTTATTTGTATATCCCTTTTAATTATTAAGACATCAGCCGGTTTCTTTTGTATGTCCAGTGTAACATCTTTTTCCATGTCATTCTGGTAGCCTGTCATTTTTAAATCCACTTTCAAATCAGTCTCAATCTTGTCAGGTAAAACTTGTTCCTCTTCTATAACATCTTTTAAACACAGTCTATCTATGGAGGCAGACACTCTTAAAATTAACTTCTGGGTCCATTGTTCAAAAATATCCTTCAGTATGTTGGATGTCAAAATATTTTGTTTCATTCTGTATTTGTAAGTCGAGTTTAAGTGTTCTTCTCCTTTAATTGTAACCTTTAGTTCCTTCTAGTTCCCTCTAGTGTCCAATTTTTAAAGTCTTTTTTTTTTTTAAGAATTCAAAACAAAAGCATTTTCCCATAGGAAAGATTCTTTATAATTAATTCCAAAATCTTACTTCACATTTATCTGGACCCTTAGTACATTTGTAACTTTCTAAAATCAAAGTTCTAATCACCCTTATGCTGTCTATTCCAAAAAAAGATTTTTTTTAAGTCCCTAAATTTGTATTTAAAACTTCTTTCACTAAGGATTGAAGGAAACATACCCAGTGCTGTAAAACGTGTTGATCCAAAGGTTCCAAATAACTGAAAAGCAGTTAACAAGCAATTTCCAAAAGTGATTAGAAAAGGAAGTATGTCCTTTCAAAGGTGCTGACTGTGGTTTAAGCAAGATGTCTTTCCCTCATCTCCCAGAGCTCTAAACCTGTCAGAGACCACTGTCTTGAGATCTCCTTACAAGGAGCAACTGTCTGGAGCACTTGTGGGTGATCTCAAGTCCTCTCCTTGTCCAGAGAGGAATTACAAAGAGCCGGTCTATTGCTTTTCATGGAGCCATCTTCAGTCCACTATTTCTCCCCCAGAAGTCACATCCACTTAGATCTCTAAAAGAAATGTGTGGGAAATAGATGTCTCTTCTCTCATTCTAATGCACATGCAAAAGCATTAAAGCATTCTGCTATGTGCAAACTACCATTTGAAGTTGGAACTACAGGGATTATAGGAGTTGTGGAACCACTGGCAACCTAGTTCAGAACAATCATGACTTTCTAGATTCGAATTTGAGGAGTTGCAGTCCTAACATTTCGGGTGTTGAAAAAGTTGGATTAGGGTGATGGTCTATGAAACTTGGAGAGACATAGGAAAAGAAAATGATGAGACAAAGAGCATAAAGAAAACATCCTGATGCAATAACAGCTTTTTATATAAAGCCTTGCCAGATTAACATAAGAAATCAAGCAATATTCAAACTGCAAGTCCTCACATGGTTTAAAATACTTTAATGTTTCATGCAGATATCCTTCAAATATTTCTTATGTCTGCGTCATACATTTTGCTGGTAAAAGTTCTTTGCCGATCCTCACACATATATGGAAATATATTTGCAGGGACATGGTGGGTTTAAAGATAAGATATTAAGAACTTGACTCATATTCTTTGAAATTTCTCCTTTCTGGAAATTCTTTGGCTTCCTCTCCTAGGCATAAGCTAAATGGGATGTTCCACTTGAATCTTCTGGCATTTTTTCTTCAGACTTAAAAACAGGCTTTCCAATATGATGTGCTCCAGGTACCTTGACATCACAGCATCCCAAATTCCCAACTAATTTGGCTGAGATCCCTATCACTGTGTTGGCTGGGAATTCTGGGTGTTGTAAGACCAGAAGGCACCAAGCTGGGAGAAGGTGATTTAAAACCAGTGCAAGGGATAACCCATCTTTCCTTCCTCCTCCTCCTCCTCCTCCTCCTCTTCTTCTTTCCCTTCTTCTGCCCTCCCTCCCTCCCTCCCTCCCTTCCTTCTTATTCCAACTACTACTTAAACTTCAAGTTACCAGTTTTTCAACCAGTTTTCATAATCAGAGCCAACACCAGTGGGAGCATCCTAACACCAGACTTATACCTAGCCTGGACTCACTCCTCATCACCATCATTGCTTTAATAGCAATGCTGCCAATGGTAGTAGAAACACCTTGTCTCCAGCCACCTGCTTGGCTTTCTGAAGTGAACTTGCCTGGTGCCCGGGGTGTTCTTTGGAAGGTTGTTGTGAACACTGGTCAGCTGCCATGTTCTATTTCCTGCAATACAATGTTCAGTGCCTAATGTAGTTACAGTATATAGGGTGCTGTACATCTAATTGTGAGAAATTAAACGTTTCATACATCTGGTGCCCTTAAAGTGGTTTCTAGGCACTATACCTCAATCCTTGTATGTGTTCCTGATTCAGCAGGAAACCTTTGCACACCCCTGATCTGAATCAGGAGCACATAGAGGGATCGAGGTGTAGTACTCACTGTATCAAAACAGAAACATTTTCTGTCCATTTGCTCCCAGTATGCTCTGTGTAATAAACAGTCATTCAGGGACAAAAACAGCAGCTGCCACAGATCTGACTGAGCCTCACAGTTGCTTTTTCTTCAAAGGAGAAGCAGCAAAGTTTTTAATGCACTTTTCAAAAAAGAAAACCACATGATGAGACTTGACAGCAGCAACAGGCAAGTGACATACTTCTCCCTATAGAGCAAAGCAACCTTCATCCTCAAAGCAGAGTTGCAAAGAGAATTCAGAGATGTTTCTGGCCTTCCTCACCCCAACAGTGGATCAGGACAGCCTGTAGATCCAGCCCCTGCCTCCCCCTTCATCACCAAGAGGACTGTCATTACCAGTGGCTGCACCCTTTTGGTAGAGAAAAATGTTAGCTTTGCTCTAACCATTGCAACATCCCACATAGGCAGGTTTTCTATTCTGATAGACTCGCCTACCTTACATCCTCTAGCTGTCCCTATTTCACTTATGTCATTCTTTAAACCCCCCCCCCCATTTTTTAATCTTTTTTGTTGTTGTTCCTACACAGCTCATTCCTAGGCATTTTATTTTTCCCTTTGAGCAGTGATTTAATATCTCTTCATAATTAAAGCCATATTTTCTCTTTGCTCCCCTCTAAGATCTACAGATTCTCATTGCTGGGTGTGACTTAATACATCTGCTGAACAAAGTGTTAGGCCCAGCTGCAACTTCCCTATCTGGACATTGGGAAACATTCACTCTATTTTTTAATGCTAGGCTTCAATCTGGTTTTCAATAATAAAGACAACAGGACTTTGGTAATTTCAGTTCCACATCATGGATAATTTATAAAGTCTGTTCTGCTTTAATGTTTTTCCTGAGAAAATTCTTTCTTGAGAAAAATAAGAAGATAGGAAACTTCCATATAAAACTATATACGGATTGGATATTCCTACATAACCAAAGTCAAGAAGCCAAACTTTATTATTATTATTTTTATTAAGACTAGGATAACAAATCAATAAAGAATATATCAGAGTATACGAATCACAGCCCCCAAAACAGTTTACAGCAAAGATGGAGAATCTGCAGTCCTCCATACATTATTCAACATCCAACATACCTAAGCCACAAAAGGAAGATGGGCTTTTAGTTAAATGACATCTGGATTACCGCAGAGACCCTGCCTCTGGCTTAGACTCTGGTCATCTAAAGATGCTTCAGTGATACTTTCTAATCTCCCAAAGAGGCTACGTGCCAATTTAGATTATATTGCTTATCTGTCATCTCCTGTAATATCTAATTCTTGTTAGATGACCATTAAAGGAATTAATCTAACTTTATCAAAATAGTTCAAGGCAATAGTTCAAGGCAATAAAGCACACTAAATAGATGAAAAATATTGAATGTGCATAGCTACTCAGTGCCTTCTCTCACTGCCTTAGTTCCCCTTTCTATGATAATCTTCCTCATCTCTCCTTGAGTGATCATATATCCTACTGGATGGGCAGCCTTTAGCCTACATGTAGTCCCAACCCCCACTGTTGCTATCTCCAAGCCCTTTGACATTCCAAGCTCCATAAAAATAACAGCAAAGTGTCTCAGTTCTGTCTCTTCAGATTACTACCATGCCTCCTGGGGTCCTGAAAAATCTCCAGCTGCAAAAAGTTTACCTACCCCTGACATTTTAAGCCAATGATCTAAAGATCCCTTGTAAAGATACATGGTAAGACTAGAAAAATGAAAGGCAATAAATGTGGATCTTATTTTTAGTGACTAACCAGACCTGCATGTGACAAAAAAAAAACACACATGCAAAGATATATACAGAGACAAGAGACATTTATTAAAATGGGTTTTTATTTACTATGCTACTCTCTTTCTTCAGAAGGTATCAACTGCCCTAGCTTGCATGTCTTCTCAAAGTCTCCTGCAAAACAAGACATGTCACAGAGAAAAGATCTGGGCAAAAATGTTCTTCAATTACTCCAGCTCCCACTTTTTCTGAAAATCGCCATGATTAGGAAAGATTTCAATACTTCAGGCCACCTCACTGCACATGGCCTTCTACACATGCTTGACTTGTCAGTAGTGGAATGCCTCTGGGGCCAGCAGAGTCAGAAGCATGATGTCTCAAGAGTCATATGATTACACAGTCTGGAATGTTTGACTGCTGCACCTACAAAGCAGAACCTCCTAAATATTTCCACAAATTATTTTTGTCTATTTTCAAATGCCTAATTAGAAACCAGCTGAGAAGAAGCAAGTTAAGTTAAGATGACCTTTTGGCTCCATTTTCTCTGCTGGCAAAGAGAAAGCTTGGATTTTTTACTGTTGGCTTGTTTCAAGCCTTCCATCCAATAGCAGAATGTATTATATTGTTGTGTTAAAAGTTTTACAAGCCGGATGACTAAAACTGTTGCCACATCAGATTATGTAACCCCAACTGGCCAGTTGTCAAAACAGCTTTCAATTATCCTCTTTACCACCCATAAATTAAAGTGGTTAAAGTATGTCTTTCTTTTCTGAAAAGTACTACAAGCTGCAAGCTGAAGTACACTTGCTGGTAAGTTTCACACTTAAGACCACTAACCCAAACTTATCAGGATGAAGGAGAATAAGGAACCACTTTTTAATTTTTTAGTCACATGGTTCAATTGTACTGTACTCATTTTAGGCCACTTGCAATAGTAATCTATTAGAATGGTGGGGCCAATACAAACACTGATGGGTCCCCTTAATTCTGTCTTTCCATCAAGCTCTTTCTCTGTGCCCCCACTCCTTTACTACATGCTGTCCTTTCTCACACAAACACATACAAAGAGCCTCAGTCACTCTTCCATTCATTCTCTTGCTTTCTGCCATTCCTTTCTCTTACCTTCTTCCCACTCAGGATTCACTGGGCATTGGGGAGATTATGCAACTATTTTTTCAATTACTTTCCCCATTTCAGCATTTTCTCTCTCTCCATTTTCTCCTTCATCCGTTCCTCCCATCTCTCTCCATGTCTCTCTTCTTCTCCCCCTCTTCTTCCTCCTTTGGGTTTTCCCAATGTGTGGGATGAAATTTGGCCAAGAGCCACATGGCTGCAAGTTGGCAGCATTGCTTAAGGAGAATTGCCATGTAAATCTTCCCTGCTAATAATAGACAGGAATAGAGAGATACTGATTGAAGTATTAAACAAAGCCCAGAAAACCTGGTTTCAATCCCATTCATCTATGAAATTACCTAAATTACTTATTAAATGGCAGGGAGCAGGGGCATTCTTGGAGTCAGGGGTCAAAATTCACCATGGCAGATGCAATTGCTCATTCGAAACTCAGCCCATTTTTCAATGTATGTGGGGCTTTGATTATGTAATCATGGCCACCGTCTTGAATATTTTACCGTCTGTGGACACTATAGACAAGGTAGGATTTTATTATATGTATTTGCATCCTAAAGCATGTATCATAGCTTTATCAATGGTACTGAAAATGTGATAGGGAAAATCTGCAAGAATCAGTAACATAGCTTTACCTCTTATTTTCCATGCATTTCAACCTGTAGTCTTTTAATGGAAAATTGTTTTCTGAGTGAAAGAAGACAGTTGAAAGTGTTCCTTCATTTGACACACATTGCCTGTCCTTTCTAAAGAAGCGATAAGCAACCTTTTAAAGCCACTGATCATATATGGAAATCTGAAAATTGTTGTTTGTTTCTAACAAAAAGGTTACTGTGGCTGATGCAATAAGTCAAAAGTATCTATCTATCTATCTATTTACTTACTTACTTACTTACTTACTTGAGTATAGGCTAGTAATCTACCATTCTAGCTTGCCTTTTTTCTGAGCAGATGGGCATACTTCCAAGCAAAGCACTGACTGACTGGCCATTTTAATTTTCTTAAAAAGCTTTTTGAGGGCCTTTTTAAGGCCTTTTTTGTTCAATTCCACCTAGCCACAACACAGCATACTCTGGCAGCATCTTCAATCTGCTGCATCTCTCATCCCCAGCTCATGAGTGAGACAGATTTTAATAGTCCTTGGATGTATTGGTATCAAAGTAATATTTTCCCCTTATTTTGACACCTTCCAAGGGTAACCTCAAGGTATATGAAATCTGGTTGGTTTTGTCATGCATAACCTTGGGGAGAAATCAAAGACTAGCAGCGATTGGGCACAAAGATAAGAAAAGCAGGTAGCAATCAGCAAATGTCAGGCTGGAATGGGACGTTGGCTGACTCCAGGATGGCTGGATGGTATTCTAATTCAGCAGTGGAGAAAGCCCCATTACTATTATTGGGCCTCTCTCAGGCCGAAGTCATTGCTGCTAATAAAGATGAAGTTATTAATTGGCATTTTGCTTTGCAGCATGCCAACTTTCCCTTTCTTTTTCATTAAAAGAATATTTTAAAAATATAATCTGATGGAGTAGAAGCTTAGTGGGCCACAAGAAAGGTGTATATGGGCATCTATGAGTTGGTATTCCCATTCTATATTCTGGCTGGAGCAGCACAGACCTTTACTAACATAAGAAAGATCTACTGTTAATCCATAAATAGGGATATTTTCAGCAGTTGAATTCTGCTTGCTGTGCCACTGATACACCAGAACAGACACATTATAACAATAGATTTGCATAAACATTCCCTTAAATGCTGAATTTTTGCATGTTGGGAAGTGTTGCTTTGGTCTGGGCAATTCTATGGGTTTTAATGTGTTTTGAATATGCTTTTCATATATGTATTGGACCTATTGCATTCCAAACAGAGTCTTCTTGGAGTTGGGCAAATTCAGTCAGTCAGTCAGTCAGTCAGTCAGTCAGTCAGTCAAACAATCAATCAAATGTTCAATGAAACGTATCATGTAGTACAAAATCATATTTTAGTAAGTTCATGATAAATGGAGCAAAGAGCTAACAATCCTAGCAAAAGCAGGCTCTCGGGTTTTTGTACTATCACCCGAAGATAAAGTTATCCCGCTTTCAATCTAAGGCAGAATCCATTTCAAAATTTTCACTCAGAAGCCTGGTTCTGAAAGACACCATGTCTCTGAGCTTTTTAAAATGAAGGCCAGCCCTACCATGAGGCAAAATGAGGTGACCACCTCAGGCAGGGGCTGTCTATGGCAAGGTGTGATATTACCACAAAACCTACCTGTACCTCCTCATCTCCACTTTTGGAAACAGATGGAATGGGAGGATGGGTATCGTACTGTCCTTCACCCCAGGACACAATACTTTGGGGGCTTGTCCTGTGAAAATGCTTCACTAGAAGTAGTTTTATTTTATGTTTGTTGGCAATAGAAGTATTATTTGTTTTGATACTGGTATTTTTAGGTATTTGTTCTTGCAGAATTCTTCTGAATCTGTTTTTAGTAAGGAATGTTTTGACCTGCATTCTATACACTATATATGAAAAAGCAGTATGCAAATAAAATGACTAACTAGGAGCTTAGAAAAACCATTAACTCCATTGCTAGAAATGATAAATGAAAGGACCGAGGCAACCATGGTCTCAGCAGATACAGAAGTAGCAACTGTGACAGTTTGGAGGCTAGTGACAACAACAGGAGAGAATTAACAAAACCTTAACTATCCAAAATGGAGGAACGCTTTCTGTCTTGCACAATTTAAGGCAGCTGCGTAGCCCATATTTGTGGATGAATTCTGAAGTCAAAAAAATTTACAAAACTATTTTACTCTTGAGCTTGTTCAGAGCAGAACGCCATAAATTGCTGTGATTCATAGCTATGTGTCTTTTATTTTTAGTTTATTATGCAAGAATTTTCCATTCTTAAAAAAAAAAAAAATCTATGGATGCATTTATTTAACTAACCCCCACCCCACCATCCCCCAGTATATGGAACTTTGCAGAATAAAAAAAGAAAGGTCTTTCTCTACTAAAAGACTGAAAAATCTAAGGATAAAAATAAACAACACATTTATTATAGGAGCTTCATGCTGGTTAGCCTCATTCTGATGGGCCTAGTTGCCATGCTCTTTCCTTTCCTTTCCTTTCCTTTCCTTTCCTTTCCTTTCCTTTCCTTTCCTTTCCTTTCCTTTCCTTTCCTTTCCTTTCCTTTCCTTTCCTTTCCTTTCCTTTCCTTTCCTTTCCTTTCCTTTCCTTTCCTTCCCTTCCCTTCCCTTCCCTTCCCTTCCCTTCCCTTCCCTTCCCTTCCCTTCCCTTCCCCTCCCTTCCCCTCCCAACTTCTGCACATGCCAAAACTTTTCTGATTCACTGTACTTCTTTCCATTAGGCTGTGCTTAGACTCTCCACAGGCTGGAGCAGGGCTGTATCCTAAACAGTGCAGCCTATACCTGTTTAATACCAAAAGAATCTGGAGCTGTGGAAGAGTTTATAGTGCTCTCCATACATGGATACTCTTGCTACTCTTCTGAAGCCAGCCCTACTAAGATTAAAAGGGTTTTCTACAGGGAAGGGGTCCAACATTGGAATGCAATCTCTTCTATGGGTACTTCTGCACTGCCCTTGTTTGTACTCCCGTTTCTCAAAATCATCCTGAAGTCTGTAGTAAGACTTGTGGAGTTAAATAGAAACATACAGTTTCTAACCTTTAGATTTTTCTCAAAGCTACTTTTATTGTCCTAATCAGGCTGTATTTCTCTTTTCTTCTAAATAAAACAGCCTGCCTCTTGTGGGCCTACAAATAATAATAAGCCCCTGCCCATTTATGAAAACAAGAACATAACAGTGGCAATGAACATTAATTAAAAAAAATAGTAACAGCAAATTATGTCATCCTTTGGCAAAATTGAAGAATTTGTGAAATAGGACTGGTAACGTTATATCTAGAGACTAGGCCATGGTCCACCAACTGCTGGCATCTCAGGTGAGAATAAGCCAACCAGCAATCTTTATTAATATGTGTGGGTGTTACAAAGCTTTTAGAGCCAGAGAATAAAAGTTTAGCAGGTTGGACAATTTGTCTGATTATTATATACTCTAGCCAAATATCATCATGGAACATTTGAAATGGTAGAGAAAGTGAATCTCAGTATGATCGCAAAAAGCTGACCGTACATTGCTTTTGGAAATATTCTAGAAGGGATGCTGAAAGTTTTCTTTGTGACGGAGACCATGTGGAAATTGAGTTAGAGGCAGATGCAGATCTTGCCTGAGGCAAAGCTGTAAAGCTGGCTACCGCTATGGAAGCAGCACTGAACAATGGCCAAGCCCTACATTTTCATAATAAAGAGGCTCCAAAGAAAGTCCAGACTTCAAATGAAAACCCCAAAAGAAGTTTAAGAATCTGGAGACATCTGTTGTCTTCATCTATCAACCCAAAACTATCCCATTGTCACCAATGCTGGGAAATGGAATACCTAGCAAGGAATTCCAAAGGAATTTACTGGGCCAACCACCAAAAGAATGAATTCTTATTTCCAGGAGGAGAAGGGAGAAGGAGTAGATGAAAATCTCTGTAAAGAGAGAGGAAATGGAAACTTAGGAAATTGTTGTGACATGTAACAGCCAACCTGTAGACAAGAAAATAGATACGATCCCTTTTGAAGAGTTTATCAATACAAGAAAGAAGACTTGAGTCCAATAGCCATGGAAAGAGCAAGATTCAAAACTTATCCTGAAGAAACGTCCCTTATTAGGATCAGCAATGTATAAAGAACCTAAATACATAAAGAACAGCTGACAAGCTTGATGATGTTAATAGCACAAGGGGAAAGTCCCAAAGTGTATAATCAAAAATGGCTGAAAGAACTTAAGACTATAATGGGTTGGAGGAGTCTGTATGAAAATCAGGACTAAGATCATAAGTGTACAAGAAATTGTACAAGAACTCCTCAAAGCTTACTGCACAGTACATCAGGAGAAGCTGGTTACAATAATAAGAAGGAAAGCGTACATTTCTGTTCAGGAGGACTATCAGCTAAAATAGTTTAAAGCCAGAGAGTTCTCTATGCCCTTCAAGACAAAACTAAAATGGAATTGGAAAGATTGTAACAGGACGGTATTACCTCCCCTGTACATTTTCTAAGGGGGCGAGATCCACTGTCTCTGTGGCTAAGACAGATGGAACCATCTGCTTTTGTGAGGACTGCAAAGTCTCTGTTAATCAAATCTGAAGTTAAGCAACTTCCCATTCCAAGAGATTGGTCTTGCTAAAACTGCTGGACAAGAGGACAATTTTAGTAAGCTGTGTACTGCCGTATTCCATCAGCATCTGACATTTTGAAAAAGCCATGGAAAAACTCTTAGAAACGTAGCCTAAACACAAGCAAAAGTGATCTATAACATCTTGTAAAGCTTGAAACGATGTTTGAAAAAATAAGAAATGTAGGGCTGAGATTGAAAGAAAACTGCACTTGGGATATAAATTTAACAAAGATGTAGTTATTCTGTGGCAAAGTTTTAGTTATTAAAAGAGTACCTGTGCTACAAAATACATTAGAACTTCAGTGCTACCTGGAGATGTTGTATAGTAGGTTCCTGACTAAGTTTTGTATGACTGGTTGTGGTTAAAATTTAAAAGTCAACAGAGACATGACTCCTAGATTTAACAAAATATTTCCCATTTTTAATACTGATTTGAGCTGTCTTTAAAGTCCTTTAACTAAGGAAATTCTGTGAATGATTTTCTTTTCCTGTGTCTGCCTCATGGCAGAGCTAAAAATATCTTTATTTATTAAAAGTATATTTGTTCTATGATGGTTAAAGTAATAGGAATCCTGGTAGAAAAATGTTACAAATTTGTCCACATATTAAATGAGCAGATGCAAAAGAATTAATACAAAGGGCTTTCTTTCCTTTAGCTCATACTTACATCTCAGCCTCTTCACACGTATCACCTGAACCCAGATATCCGAACCTATGGCTTATTGTATACATTACAAGTGGATAAGCCATAGGTTTGTTTAGCTTTAATTAAGCATGTTGCATATCTCTAGTCATTAACTGGAGAAAAGAACAGTGGTTTTGACCTGCCCCTCCTTTTGCAGGTGAGTGCAATCCACATGAATGTCACATAAAGGAGATTTTAGTCTCCATTTAATTTGGTCATCTTAGAATTAAGCCCTGCTGAGTTTATTTGTTAGTTCAAATGGAATAGACTTAGTTCAGAAATATAAGGCCTTCCAGATGATGATGATGATGATGATCTCAGTTTGTGGTACACCTTTACTAATAGTTAACTGCAGAGCATCCTATGTTTTCAGACCAGGGCATGGGACAGAAACCATATTGATAATGCTGGTAGATAACCTACAAGTGCATCAGGACTTGGATTAAGGGAGTATGCCATTCCTGGCCCTTTTAGATCTCTCAATAGCATATGATGCTACCAGCTATGGAATCCTCCTGGACTGTCTATAAAGGTTAGCACTACTGGGCAGTGGTTCTGCTTCTTCCTGAATGGGGTTTTCCAGCCAGTGGGGGAGAAGAGAGGTCAGCTTAGCTGCTGCTTCAGTGTGGAGTGCTGCAGGATTCAATTCTCTCTCCCATACTCTTTAACATTTATGTGAAGCTGTTGGGGGAGGTTCTCTGTTGGATGGGGGTTATAAATCTTCACCCTGAGCCAAGTCTTAACCTGGTATACTGTGGAAACTGTAGGGATCTGAATGGGGAGAATCAAGTTGAAGTGGAATCCCAGCCAAACTAAGTTACTGCTTGTCCAGAAACCATCTGGCTCTCTGACTACTTCAGCAATGACTCTGGGTGGGATATTATTTCCCCTAAAGGAGCAGATTCATGACTTGGGAGTCCTCCTAGACTCATGGCTACTGCAAGATAGGCAGATGAAAGCCATGGTTAGGGTGGTCTATATCAGTTGCAATCCTTCCTTCCAGAAACAGGAGTAGGAGAGCAGAAGACAAAGATTATAGCAGCAACTTAACTGCCAGTGATCACATATGTCAAACTTTACATTAGACCTGGCTCTTTCTGGAGGTATGACACAACTGGCACTAGAGTATTTCTATTGTCACAGAGATGCTATCATCAAAAATGCAACATTTTGACATATTCCATTTGCTAGCTGGAAAGTAAACTATCCAACCCCAATGGGCCTTTTATAATACCAGTATTCCCAGGGCTGAGGGTGGAAATATGGAGTAATTTGAACCAGGGTAGGTTCAGATGTCCCCATGTTATTAAACCAGGAATTCTGTCTCTTCTTTGCCTCTTCTCTGATAATTGCCTCATGGTTTCTGTCTTTGAATGGAAAGCTTAAGTTAAATCCAAACACTGCCTGGCCTCTTCTGTTTTTGAGTAGCACATGCAGTGTTTATTTTAAAAAATGGAAACAAAGAAAAAAAAGGTTAGCTTGGGAGGGTTACATCCTTTTGCTTCTCTACCACTTGCTTCTCTCCCAGTTAGTGTAGCTATCAGACAAAGAAGAGGACAGACAGAAATAGCTGTCTTTATTTAATTAGGGTATTTAAAGGCAATGGAGAAGTTGTTGCAGCTCTTCCCCAGTTGATTTAATTAATATCCATTATTCTTCTTTAATAAGGATTGAATGGGATGTTGAAATGTCGCTTCACAAGTGTATTTCCAAATGTCCTTCACAAATGTATTTCTATAATCTCAATACCATTATACTGACAAGTAATAAACAAAGGAAAACAATTTTAAAATAGCCAAAATGAAAGACTACAACAACACACACTCAGAACACTGCAAACATTTTTAAAATTCTTAACCCAGAACAGATTAAAAGCTGATTAAAACAAAATGTTTTAACATATTCTCATGTCCTTGAAGAGGTTTAACATGAGATGTCCTTTTATCCATAGAATGAAGGTTGTGTTTTCACGTCCAGCTTAGATCCAGATGACTGTACTATGCAGTGAAGGTATCCTTGTGAAGCAGTGAAAATGGAATTGAATTTCTGTGTTTTGGGGGATCAGATCACAAATTTGTCTTCTTATTAACAAATGCTGAATGAATAAGGTATTATTGGCCTCTTGGGGTTGAAATCAGATACCCTGCCTTTTCTTTTCACACTTTCTTATACTGCTAATAATAAAGGGATAATTCAAGGAACATGGCATGATACAGGTCAACCTCCTTCACCCAGCACCCAGGCACCAGTCCATTGGTGTTTACACAGAGACTTGGATACACACATCTGCTTTAAGCAGTGAAAAAAAAAAAAGAAATGCAATAATGAGTTTCCTTTATTGTGCCTAGTTTGGCTTAAGGTGACACTGAATAAGCTCTAGCTCAAAATGGTCCTTGAATATCATCTGATAGGTATGGACATAAGTTCATGTGAAAGTGATTGCAAAGCAAAGTCAACAGCGAAGGCAGTTTTGACAAAAATCCCAGCTTTTCAACTTCACTTTCTCAGCTGTAAGCCAAAAAAGGAAAATTGTGCAGATGAACCACTTGCCTTGCTGATACTTAAGATTCTGCATGTTCTAGCTTATCTTAGAAGAACTAAGCCCCAATGTCCCTGATAGGAAGAACTGTAGAAATAGCTTTACTGCTTAAAGTTACAGCTGTATCACATCGTTTCTTGAATTCAAGGACATGTTGATAAAAAGCTTGGGAGTTAGAAAGATCCAAGTTCTTTAAAAAGTTCACTGACTTTTGACAGTAGGTTTTTTGTCTATATAGGACTAAGCTTGGAATGGAATGTCAAGAGTCATCAGAACCCAAAATAATAACAGATGTAATAAAAGAAAAAATGACTATGTCTAAATTCTTCATGGCATTTTGTTCAGAACTCTGAGGGTGAAAGGCTTTGCAACTTTCCTCTAGAAAATATGTTTCCTCTCTCCCCCTGCCAAATCGTTTGTAGTCAGGATGTTTCTAATATGAAATTTAAATATTTTCCCCATGTCAGGAAGAAGGTGGTACTATTTAGGTTACATTAAAAACAGTTATGGTGGAACATTCTATCCTATGAGCCCTTACCTGCAGCCGGACGTGATACAATCCTGGAACAGGTTGGCACTTGAGTGGGAAGTAGATTTTAGGCCAATAGTCTTCGGTTTAAAGGGGATAGATATTATAAGGGACCTTCTGCTACCCCAACTCTTGTTTTCCAACTGGAAAAGAACTGTGTGCCACAATGTCATTACATTAAACATTTTCTTACATCATGGATTCTTACAAGGAACAATGGAATGGCAACTGCAATCATCTCACGGGACACATGTTATTCACACATCAGAACCAAAGAGAGGGTAGGCAAACACATCACACATCTTTCATAACAATTACTTATGCTCTTCCCATCCAGCACAAAGACCAAAGGTTCATGACATTGTTTCTGGAAACAGTGAAGAAAACTGGAAAATCTTATTCAGGAGAGTTTCTATAGACTTTCTTGTTGCATCCCAAGGCGAAGCTCATGACATCCTCAGTCCTTCGCTAGACAAAGTGTTCATGCAAAAAGAATTCTGAGAATCTGCATTCTGAGAATCTCTTATGCATGCAGCTCAAGAGTTTGTTCCATGCAGCTAATTACACACAGTTGAAGTAAAGCCACATCTGAAGTACATCAGCAATATTTTTTGCTCTTGCAGCTGTTATAAAAATAAATGATAGTAATTTCTTTACTATCATTATTTCTTTCCTCCCAAATCTCCTGCTTTGCCAAAAAATTAAAATTACAAATAAGAATAGGCCATAATATAATTATAGTACTATAAAGTCATTGTGAGAAATATGCTAAGAATTCAGCCGATAAAGTCAAACGGACTCATTCTAATTGGACTCTGGCTTTGCAGCAAGTCCTGTGGAGGTTACAAGGGCTGGGACTTGCTTGGTCACCTGGGGAATGTTGATGTTGTTGGGCCTGAGGAATGGACAGGATTCTTGTGGCTGTTAGCTCAGCTACCTCTGCATTAGATCCATGTCCCTCCTGACTGGTGAACGCTGCCAAAGAGGGGACATGTGGCTAGGTCCAGGTGGTGGTTAATTAATATTATTTTGAACCTCTTTGGGCTTTGCAGAATGAGAAGCAGCATAAGCAGGTTTTGTCTCTTTTATTAATGAAGATGTATCTCAGTGCTGGTATCTCTGTTACATGGCTTCTTGTTGCTGAAGGGTGTGATTATTTTCCAGGAATAGGTATAATTATTGATTATGTCTTGTATCCACATTATAAACCACTGAGGCTTGTCACTCAATCTTCACCCACAATTATCGCAGGTGAATATTTGGGGAAAACTCATAACTTTTGATGAGTACTGTCCTAGGTACTTGCATAGTTCCACAATGGGACATCAATGCCCTACTAAAAAGGAGAGCCACCAACCATATTTCTATTTCATGACTACTTGACTTCATAATTACATTTTTCTTTAAAGTATACCCATAAATGAGTATTTGTATATCTGTATGTGTGTGTGCACACATCAATTGAAAATTACCCTTCATTATTCTGGTGAAAGGCTCTTTTAGTACAGGTAGTCTCCAGGTTAAGAAAGCCCGGGTTACAGGCAACCCATAGAAAAGCAAAATTGTAGCAAAATTCAAGTTAAATACACAATGATTTGAGTTAAATACACAATGTAATTGTATACAGTATTATACAATAATACTGTTCCAGCTTACATACAAATTCGACTTAAGGACAGATCTTGGGAACAGAACTCATTCTTAAACTGGGGACTCCCTGTATTATAGTTATTTTGTCTCTTGTAGACAATGTCTATTATTGCAGTCCAAAATAAAATGATAACTCTTCAGATTTATTTGTTTATTATTTAGTAGAGTTATAGGCTACTCTAATCTGTGCAGACTCAGAGCTGTCCACTTGCCCAAGTCTGACTTACTGATTCATATTCAGTCTGTAATTCGTTGTAATACAATATGTGGTCTGTTAGACACTTCCATTCTGTATTTTCTTTTAATTTCTTCTTTGTGATGTTTTACATTTGTATTTCATGGCTTTTATTTATGGTTTCCAATGTAGTTTAAATAATTTCTTAAGACTCTTCCACTTTCTGGTTCTGTTCACCCAACTATTACCATTTGCTTCCAATTTGTTTACATGAATGCATCAAAATCCTCTTTTTCGGCAGAATTCAATTACCTGACCCAGATAACTTAGGACAACCCTTCCATGTCTCAATGTAAAATGGGAGCCCAGCTGAAGTTCTCTATTGCATATATTTTAATTTGTCCAATCTGATCTACGTGCAAAGTGCCAAGAAATTAATTTTCTATAGTAGTGATCCCTAGGCCTGCAAGCCCAATCATTATCTTCTGATGAACTTCTTTGTTTGTGTAGTCAGGAAACGGCATCCCCATTTTTGAAAAGCAATAGATTTTCATCTGGAATAAAAGTTTCCCAATGACTCTGCCCTCTAGAAATTTACTTGCACAATATCTGTGTTTCCACTGCTGTTGATGCCTTAAGCAGGATGAACCAGGGTTGATAAAGTCAGAATAGCTCCTCTCTTACAGACAGGCTGATTTGCCTCTATCAACCTTGCCTTAGGCTTATTTAGTTGCCAGGAAATCAATATACTTCAAAATCAGGGAATAGGCAGTCAGCTTTCTTTAAAACAAAGAATCTAAAATGAATATAGACTCAGAGGGCTTATTTTTATAACTACATTTTGACACATTTTCCTTGCAATTGGCAGGAATTTATCAGTTAATATACTTGTAACATGATGAGATGTGATCCAGCCAAAGCATTCTGAAGCCCCATATATTTCAGAAACATCAAGTTAAGGACTGAAGTCAGATGTATTTAATTTTAAAAAGAGAGATTTTGATTATGAACTTTCCACGTCTACTATGTGTATTACCATATTTTAAAGAGCAATGATGGTGAGAATAAGCAAATGTTTACTTGATATTTAATCAGACATCCCTGAGAGTTTTATTGCTGCCACAGAGGAATTTCCATTCCTCGCTGGCAGAAGATACACTTTGCAATGATAAAGTAGCATATTCAGTTTCTGCCATCTTCATTTTTCTCAACAGAGGCAAGAAAAGGTTTAGGCTTAGAAGATGGTTTTTGTGTAATCCTAAAAAAAGTTTAGGAACCCCTGCAATATAGCCAATGGCTGGGATTGATGGGACCTGTAGTCCAATATATCTGGTGAGTATCAATCTCTCTTAATGTAATTTTAATGTACACAGCTCCCCTAAAAATCCAAAGACTGAAATGAACACAAATGAACAATGAAAACAATACAGTGAAACCTTGGGAAAGGTGGATTTATTGTAACAATTTACAACTCCTCTGGACTTTCTGCACCTCCCCAAGGGAGGTATGCCTCACAGTTTGGGAAACTCTGCTATATTGGCTCGATAACTTTTCCTACCTCTAGCATCCTACATAAAAGTGAACATTCCAAAGACTGAATGCCATACTTTATCAGTGCAAGGCTTGGAGATGTCTAAGCTAAACAGACCACTGCATTAACTCAGTAAAAGGCACTCCTTTCAGAACCACAGATTTTCCTGACTTTATATTCGTTTAGTGTTAAACATATTTAAAATATATTCATGCACACCCACAGACATGCACAACATATTTTTGTGAACCCTAACCATATACCATTTTTGTTCGTTTTTTTAATCATGTTAATAGATTGCTGCAATTCCAAAAGTCTCTCAGCAATAATTTGGCACCATGAAGGGCTTTATAGGTTAGCACCAATACTTTAAATGGCTGGCAGAGGCCTATTGGTAACCAGATAGGGCCCACAACATTTGTGTAATGTGCTCTCACTGGCAAATGCTGGCTAGAAAAACAGGGCATTGCATTTCCAAGTAATCAGCCCATATAGAATGTGTTTCTGTAGTCTACATGGGTATGAGTCACTGTTCAAGGTCCTCCCACTCCAGGTAAGGCCACAGCTGGCGCACTAGCCAAAACTGGGTGAAGATTCCTCAGATGCAGCCTCACCTACTGTTCTAGCAGGAGTTGTGAGTCCAGGAGCATCCCGCAAGGTACAAACTTCCTCCTTCAGGGATAGTACAACATTGTCAAGAGACATCACTGGGGCAGACAGGGAACCCTGATGAACAAATAATAACTCTATCTTGCTAGAATTAAATTGAAGCCTGTTGTCTGCCATTCAAACCTTCGCAACCTCCAGGCACCAGGACAGGACTTCAGTGGCATCACCACTCTGGGTTGGGATAGCAATGTAAAGCTGGATATCATCAGCATATTGATGATATGGAACCCCAAACCACTGGATAATCTCTCTCCAGGACTTCATGTAAATGTTAAATAAGAGGGGGGAGAGGATTGCTCACAGCAGTATCCCACAAGGGAATAGTATCTGGGCCAACCTCTCCTTCCCCATCACCACCAAATGGAACTGCCTACTATAGAGGAAGTGCAGAACTGCTGAAGCCCCTAATTCCCAACCCCCACAAGTGACTCAGAAGGATACCATGGTCGACGGTATCACTGACAGGTCCAAAAGGACAAGGATGATGTGTTTCCCCCATCCAGGTCCTGGCAGAGGTCATTTACTAATGTGTCCAATGCCATCTCCATTCCATTTCCAAGCCTGACCTATGACTGAAAAGGGTCCAAATAATCTCCTTCCTCTAGGATGCTCCATAGTTGACTCCCATCACCCTCTACAAAGTTACCTAAAAAGGCAAGATTGGAGACTGGTCAATAGTTGTTTAACACTTCTGGATCCAGGGAGGGCCTCTTAAGGAGGGAGTGCACTACAGTTTCCTCCAAGACCAGTATTCCCTCCCACAATAAGGCATTAACAGACTCCCAGATTCAGGAAACTCTCCTCTCCCCTGCCCCCCAGATGCACAAAGGAGCCAAGAGAGGCAGAGATGCCCTCAGGGGCAGAGGGTATCCTAGAGAGCACTTTACCTACTTCGTTGGATTTCACAGGCCAAAGAGCATCCTAGATAACCAGGCATGCCCTGGACCCTCCCCATCTGGAGTCAAGACTTGAATGAATCTATACCAGTGAAGTGTTGTGCTAATGGATCAGGGCTGAGCTCCTGGCTCCTGATGCTGGTTCTTCTTAATCGGGAATTGGCCACCTAAAACACAGCTGCCGGGTGACAATCTGCCATGCAATATCAGAGGAAGAGTAACTATGCTTTGCCTCTCTTGTTGCTATAGAGTAGGCCCAAACCCAGTAATGTATCCAAGTTCAGTCAGATTCACTTCTAGTCTTTTTTAACTGATGTTCTAGGCATCAATTCTGCCATTACATCTTCCATTGGCCCTCAGTACACCATGGAGCCAAAAGAGTGATACTGTTTGGGGACAATTTTGTCCAGTGGGTCTCCTCACATTGCCAGTAGTGAGCCAGGCCCTCAGCAGATTCACCTGCTGGATTGTTGGGAAACTCTCCAAGCACCTGTTAGAAAACAGATTTATTTATTTAATAGAACTTGCAGTAGTAACACAGTGTTGCTACTGGAATCAGTAGCAACAAAGACTTGTAGATCCTCCATAGATACACACATATGTGCAGTAAGCAAGTTCAGCTTATCTACTATGCAAAGATTTTCCAACCTAGTGCCAGGAAATGTATTTACTGCAACTACTGTAATCTCAGCCACATAACCATGTTGTCTGGGGATGATGGGAATTTTAGTCAGACATATCTGTAGGTCTGCACTATGCAAACAGGCCTTTGTCTGAGTGATCAGTCATAAGAAACTGGCCCCACATTTCTTGGATATAATTTTTAAGATAATACTGTGAAAATAGCTAGGATACCTGGGAATTAATATCTCAATTCATCTTATTTTTTTTGCAAATTCCATAAAGAATCCTATCTCTATCCATCTATCCATCTATCCATCTATCCATCTATCCATCCATCCATCCATCCATCCATCTATTTAATCATCATCATCATATTTATTTCGGTCATTGACCAATAAAAATAGATACAATAAAACAGACAACAATATTACCCCTTTCATCAATAACTACTAGCAACCATTTGTGGGCGAAGCTTACACATTATGTAGCAAAATTTTGCAACTTTTAAAGAAATAGATCTGTCTTGATTATTTAACAAATAATGCAAGTAAAAATTATCGGAATGCCCGGGGAATTTAAATAAAAGAGGGGTAGTCAGCTGAAAGCGAATGTCCCTTTAATACTGACAATACAAAAGAACATGGACTGTGGTTTCAATGGCGCCTGTACCACAGGGGCAGTATCGAATATCATTGTTGTTGTTGTTTAGTCGTTAAGTCGTGTCCGACTCTTCGTGACCCCATGAACCATATTGCGCCAGGCCTTCCTGTCCTTCACTGCCTCCCTGAGTTTGCTCAGTTTCATGCTCATTGCTTCAGTGATGCTATCTAACCATCTCATCCTCTGCCGTCCTCTTCTCCTTTTGCCTTCAATCTTTCCCAGCATCAGGGTCTTTTCCAAAGAGTCCTCTCTTCGCATTAGGTGACCAAAGTATCTGAGCTTGAGCTTCATTATCAATCCTTCCAATGAGCAGTCAGGGTTGATTTCCTTTAAGATTGACTGGTTTGACCTCCTAGCAGTCCAGGGAACTCTTAAGAGTCTTCTCCAGCACCACAGTTCAAAGGCATCAATTCTTCGGCGCTCGGCCTTTTTTATGGTCCAGCTCTCACAGCCATACATTACTACTGGAAAAACCATAGCTTTGACTATGCGGATCTTTGTCGGCAAGGTGACGTCTCTGCTTTTTAATATGCTATCTAGGCTTGCCATAGCTAATATCATAAGGGATATCTATCTATCTATCTATCTATCTATCTATCTATCTATCTATCTATCTATCTATCTATGATTTTGAAAGCATACCTGAACTAAAGGAACCCAGTATAAATTAATATCAAATGACATCTGTTTTTAAATATGATTTCTGAAAGAACACATTGTACAATCAAACCTATTTGATTTACTGATACTGTATCTAATCATGCTGGCTGGCTGGCTAGTTTTGGTTTATGTGAAACTGCAGAACATTAATTCCACGTGTGCACATAATGTTATTTTTTTTCCCCCATTTGGATCAGAATTTTTAATTCTTTTAATAGATAAATGTCTGCTCTCTAGCATGGTTTCTTGTAGACTGTCCTCTCACTTCTGGCAAATCATAATGTCCTCAAGTGAACACATTTGAATTACAAAAGTACGAAATATTACCAGTTTGGTGAAATGCATGAGCAGGAACAGCCCTGCTATTATACCAAATGGCACATCTTCTTCAAGGACCAGATCTGAGGTATTCAGGTAGAATTTTTACACTAGAGATGAGGACTCAAAAAAAACAACAACAACACAAACACACACTTTGGCAACAAGGCTATGAAAGGTAAGATCAAAATAAGGCCAGGACAATTCATTATGAAGCAAGCATAGGCTTTCATGCAAGAAGAAGATTTCCAGTGGTGAACCATGGGGAAAGAGATGGGTCACAATTCTTGCTCTATCACAGGACTTCTCTTCTTTCAGAGCTGTTTCCCCATATTGTTTTGACCACCTCAGTCTGAAATAAAACAGAAATCCCAGGGAAATCCTGTTAGGAGGAGCTAATTTCCCTTTCTCCTCTGCAAATACCTTGTTCTGCCTTCATATTAATAATGGCATATTAATGGTTTACTAATAGTAATGGTTTATATAGGTTTGGGAATTCCATATTTGCCTCCTAAAGTTAGCATCCTGATGACAAACAGTCCTGCTGAGTACAGAATTAATTAATGTTCTGATGAATATGTATAATAGTGTAGAATGCTGACTTTCCTGTTCATATTGATTTTAATGTTTCAAGGTTGTTTGATTTGTGTAGTATACAGTGCAAAGATCGACACACAGACATACCCTGCTCTTCTCAGAAGATTGATCTGGCACTGAACATCGAGATATAAATTTTACAAAATCAAATGTAATGTGTGCTTCTCAGTGGACTGTGGCATCTTATGGTGCAGTCTCCATTTTGTTCCAGATCAAGGCCCTTAGGAAGTCTTGGCACAACGGGATGGGTTGCTCACCTAAGAAATTCCATAGCTCTGAAACCTTATAACTAGACCACTTTCTTCAGCATGGAATGCGTGCACAATCTTTGCACTGCTGAAACATTTGGGATCAATTTATTTAGTACATTTAATTAGCATTAATTGTAATTTCTGAGTCATTTTATATGAGGCTCAATAACTCAGTCTGACATGTTTTATTCTGTAAGACTTTAAGAGGAAATGAAAAACATTAAATTATTATTTTGTGGAATTCAGTAATCTGGGATAATATTCCTGGTACAGTTACGTAATACCCCATTAGATTCAAGGAAAAGGGAAGCTTGACATGTGCTCTTTACCACGTTGAAAGTTTGTGGTTTGGGAACAACAGTAACAGCATCAGCAAGAGCAGCAATTTCCATGTGGTTTTCTCCTGGAAATCTGTGGTTCTCACACATTTGGAGGCCTGTATCTATTTTGTGCCTCTTGCCTATTGTGAACTGAAGTGAGCCTGGGTTATGCTGCCGGTGCAAAGCCCTCCCCCAGCTTCCATCAAGTATCTCAAACCAGATGGCAGGATGGAAGGATTCAGAACTGCAGCTGCCAAAGGAATCAAATGTCTGGGTGAAAGAGCCCTTTTAGACATCTGAAACCTCCTTTTCGGGAGAGATATTGGTGAGAATCAGCACTTGGTTTGTGTTTGTATGCGCAAAGGGCAGCATGATGGGCAACCATTCTCCCAATACACACTCCTTTTGGCAACAGGTTAAAACTGCTGCTCTGCTGTGCTTCCTGCTCTCCCAGAGCCATCAGGAAATCACCCTGCCCTAAAGCCTGAAGCTCCTGCAGCACATCCTTACTCTGCACCCAGAACAAGTCTGTGCTGTGCTGCTGTCCATGCACATTTAATGTGCAGCATCCCAAGAACTATGATTGGTGGTTCCAGCCCCACCCAACATCATCCATGTGAAAAGCCCCCTTCTATTGGCATGATAATGCTCTGGGCACTGCATGCCCCACATTTTTTTTCTTTTCCAGTCATACAGTATCATCATCATCATCATCATCATCATCATCATCCCAAAAAATTAGGAGTTGACCAGTGGACTGTTCAGCCTATTAAATGCTAGGTGGTAGCAAAGAGTTAGAGTCTTTGTACCTCTCGGCTGCTCACCATGAATATTTGTGCAGCTACTGGATAAATACTGTTGAGGAGCAGGAGTTTGAAGAAGGGGCCTAACTGTGGGAATCACTGTGGAAACAGTAAAGTAGTCTAAGACAGGGTTTTTCAAACTGGGTTCCATGGAGCCCTAGGTTTTCATCAGATGGGGTTCTGTGAGAAACAAAGGGCAAAAAAGTTCACTCAAACACAGCCAATTTTCTATCACTTGAGCCTGATGATGATGATGATGATGATGATGATGATGATAGACAAGGCAATTAACACTTGGGCAATGCCAGTCATCCGATATACAGCTGGAATAATGGACTGGACTCAAGCTGAATTAAAAGCCCTGGATAGGAAGACCAGAAAAATAATGACAATGAATCATGCCTTTCATCCACACAGCGATCTTGACAGACTCTACTTACCAAGGAGCATGGGTGGGCGTGGAACGTTGCAAGTACACCAGACTGTTGAAGAAGGAAAAAGGGCATTGGAAGAATATCTGAAGGACAGTGAAGAAGATGCACTGAAGCTAGCAGACTATGAAGGCTTACTGAAGAGACCAAACTGGCCTACAAGAAAGACCAAACGAAGAATAAAAAAGAGACATGGCAAAGCAAAGTATTACATGGCCAGTACACACACACACAAAAAAAAACCTAGCAGGCAAATCAGATAACAACAAGACCTGGCAATGGCTAAGAGCAGGAAAGTTGAAGAAGAGACAGAGGGGCTAATTCTGGCTGCACAAGACCAAGCCTTAAGAACAAATGCATACAAAGCCAGAATTGAGAAGACGGCAACAGACAGCAAATGCCGCCTCTGCAAGGAAGCTGAAGAAACAGTGGACCACCTAGTTAGCTGATGCAAAAAGATCACACAGACTGATTACAAACAACAGCATAGCAAAGTAGCAACAATATTTGCAAGAAATGCCATTTACCTGCATTTGTCCGCAAGCAAGAACTGATGGGACCACAAAACAGACTAAGTAATAGAAAATGAAGAAGCTAAAGTGCTCTGGAACGTTAGAATTCAAACAGACAAGCACCTGGCACACAACACCCCAGACTTAACAATTGTTGATAAGAAAGACAAAAAAGTCTGGATAGTGGACATTGCAATACCTGGAGATAGCAAAATAGAAAAGAAAAACTGGAGAAAATCACAAAATTCAAAGACCTGCAAATAGATGTAGAATAACTGTGGCAAAAGAAGGTAAAGATAGTACCAACAGTTACAGGTGCCTTAGGTGCAATCCCAAAACATAAGGAGCACTCCTTAAACACCATCAGCATTGACAAAATCACCATCAGTCAATTGCAAAAGGCAGCTTTACTTGGAACAGCTTCCATCCTGCGATGATACCTTTAACAACATCAAACAACATCTGCCTATCCTAGGTCTTTGGGAAGGACTCAATAGGTGGATAAAAATGCCAAATCCAGTCTAAACATCTGGCTGACTGTGTGACTAACAATAATAATTTATTAAACTTGTATATCGCCCAACTCTCAATGACTTTGGGTGGCTCACAACAATCAAACAAATTAAAATAAAATCAATGAAACATAAAAGATAAAGGTAAAACATGGCAAGCTTGAAGAAGAAAGAGGCTTCCCTCTCCCTCACCAAAGGGCTAGGTGAAGAGCCAGGTCTTCATGGCTCTTCTAAACAACAAGCAGAGGGGGGGCATCCAGACCTCAGGGGACCTTTTTCCAGAGGGCAGGCAATGTTACACAGAAGGTGCATTCTGGGGTCCCAATAGATGATGTTGTTTAATCAAAGGAGCCCAGAGCATGCTGATCTTGCAGAATCGAATTGGGCAGATGCTATGGGAGACAAGTGATCCTCAAGTAACCAGCCCCTATGTCATGTAGGGCTTTATAGATTACAATCAGCACCTTGAATCACACCCAGAAGCAAACTGGCAATCAGTGTAGCTCACAAAGCAGGTCAGATCAGAGGTTCCAGGATTTATTTTTTTTAACTAACAAATTCTGCAGCCTGAAAAAGTTTGAAAACCCCACCCTAAGAAAAGTTACATGAGGAAAGGAAGTGAGGAGTTAGGACTGTTGGAGCAGCAGCCACCGTGAAGAAAATTCCCTGCCAGATGGCCCTAGAAGTTCAAGTCCTTTCAATTGTGGCCTTAAGCCACAGATAGGCTAGTCAATTTCAGGGCATTATACTCTCTAGATCTGGCTGATCAACCCTATAAAAAAAGTGGCTGTGGAACCCAGGGTTCTAGACTGTCTCACAGAGAAAAAATATTGAAGATTGGGAGAACAGGTCAAAGACTGGATGGAAGCAGATGGTCCCACAGGGAACCAGCAAAACCAACTGGAGCCACATGCTGCCAATACAGAATGTGGGATTTCATGTGCATTAACATGCCCTACTTTGCCCACATGCAACACCTGGAGGCAGGATAAGAAGGAAAACACTACTTCCAGAGTGAATCTTCCAAAGCTGTGCTTTGGCTACCTCTGCAGCAGGTGGACAATGAGATGCAGATGTTAGCAATGTGGACTTTGTCCCCTAGAAATAGTTAGTGGGGTGTCTTCTTGCTATGGATTTGCTGTCTGTCTATTCCCTTTTATCCCCTTGTGGGCTATGAGGTGCCAAAGAGTTATTGTCCCTGGATTTGAACCTCTAGTAGGAAGAAAACTAGAGCAGATTTTGAACACATGTAGGGAGCAGTAAGAGGGAACCCATCCATTCTATGATGTCAAGACGTTGTGCCTGGATAAGTTATAAAGGACTTTATATGATTTTATTCTGATATTTTAATTGTGGATCGTGAGAACAAGGAAGGATTTTTCTTGCTTGCAGTTTTGTGGATAGATTTTCTTTACTGTCAAATAGCCAAAAGCACTACAGAGATTTCTGACTGGTCATCTTGGACTTATTTTCACATACCTATTTTATCTGGATAATTCATTTGATGAGTTTTATCCACACTTAGTCTTACTTCATAAAATATAGTTTTCCAGCACCTCAGTCACTCTTTTACTGGAGTCAAAGTCAGAACTGTTATTTCAGCGCTATTTTCCTCACATCAGTATAGATGGTTTTGATTTCTTGAACCTTATTATTAGGTTTAAAGAATAATTCTTGGACCTGAATTGTGTCCATTTACCAGCAAGACAGACACTGCTGAAGAACTGATTTTCCCTTACTGCTACACACCCTGTGCATTTTTTCAATTTGTTATGGAGAGCTGAAAATGCAGAAATGGAAGAAAACAAAGGAAAATCCTGCTGCATTGGCAGAATTCCTTTACCACTACATGTACTCTGAACTTTTACAAACCAAAAAATCAGTGATGCTTTATTTGAAAATAAATCCAAATATTAACCAAGAATTCCATGCTGAATTTGGGGGTGTTGGTGCAGAAGAAAAAATCAGAGAGGGACAATACAAACTAGAGGACCTTTAACAGCTAGTGTTTATTTTTTTAAAAATGGGGGACTTATCAATGGCTTGTTTATTCTTCCTAGCAAGCTTGGATAGGGACTTTAATGCAACCTAGTGCTACTTACATTGATTGACTGATTAATTGATTGATTGATTATGCGCCATCAAGTCAATGTTGACTCAGTGACCACATAGATAGATTTTCTCCATGACGATATGTCCCTAACCTGGTCTTTCAAGTCTTCCAACAGTGCACCCATCGCCACTGTAACTGAGTCCATCCACCTTGCTCCTGGTCATCCTCTTCTTCTCTTTCCTTCCACCTTTCACAGCATCAGAGCCTTCTCTAGAGAGCTAGGTCTTTGTATAATGTGTCAAATAATAATCAGGAGAGTATAAAGAGAGAACCATTTCACGAAATTTTTCTCCTCAAATGACTTGCCATGTTATGCATTTTTTATCAAATCACTATTTCCTTTCAGTTATTTTCTCATTGGGACACCAGAAATGAAATGCACATGTGCCTATTATCTGTCCCTTGTTCTTCTAAAGTATTTTCAATAGTTCTACTGGCTTAAGTGCCTAAGTCCTACCTTTGAGATTAAAAGGAGTTTTGTTTTGATGCTGTGGACTCTGTGGGGTTCTACTGCTAGTGTACGTATGTGGGAAATGTCTTGTCAAGTGAGTGTTGCATCGGGAGATCTGAGTCCTATCTACGCTTGTATTCTACATCATATTTATGTAATATTGTACAGATATTAAACTGGTAAGAACTAATTTCATGCTGCACAACAATATCCTTCCTGAATCCCTTTTCCATCACAATCTACTCTGCATTTGGTGCCAGGAAAATCATATCAGAAAGCAGAAAAATTATTTGTGACTAGCCCCCACACAGTAAAAAATTAAAGTTTTGGAAACCCACCTAGATGAAATGCTTGAGCAAAGTTTCACAGCCAATTGGGCAGGGGTGCTAACTGGCTCCCCCTGCAGCTAGCTTCTACGTTATTAAATCAGAGAATTCCTGCAGCATCCATTTCAGTTGTGATCATAATATAAATCATAGCTGATTTGTCTGCCTAATGAGGCTTTGAGGCATGTATGTGTGCACCTTCAAGTCAATGTTGACTCCTGGTGACTGCCTGGACAAGTGCTTGCAGTTTTCTTAGCAAGATTTCAGAAGTGGTTTGCCATTGCTTCTTTCCTAGGGTTGAGAGAGTGACTGGCCCAAAGTCCCCCAACTGGCAGGACTAGAACTCACAGCCTCCCAGTTTCTAGCCTGCTGCCTTTAACCACTACACCAAACTGGCTCTTCTTGAGGGATGAGGGAATGACTTTTCAACTAATCCATAAAATTGCTAACCACACAGGTGAGTGACATAGCAGATAAAATAGGGCAAGTTGCAAACCCTTAGAAGTTGGCATGGAACTGAATTCAAACTGCAGTACCCAGTTTCTATTCTATGAGTCACTTTAGGTGTAAAATTGTATTTGCTTTTTGTTCCATGGTTCTCCCAGAACAATTCCAAAGCCACCTTTTTAAAAATAATCTACTAATGATGCCTCTGTTCCAGGGCTGCCAATCCACGTAGATGTAGTTGTATGCTGTGGTACTCAGCAGGCCACACCTATATTTTTCCTTCCATATCCCAGCCTCCCTTCTACAGCTGTTGTAGCAGAGGATTTTACTACTGCATTCACTGACAGCAAAAATGCGAAGCTTTTCAAGGAATGTTAAAGAAAACGAATCACTGGGAATATAAAAAAGCATTATTTTTTGACAGCATGGTAGCAGTAGAACTTCTCTTCCTGGTTGCTGCCCAGTGTTTCCTCAGTTCATTTTACCTTTTCCAGAATGTTTCAGAAATGACCCTATGCTAACACATGATGACAGTCCGGAGGGACCTTCTAGGACAGGGAGAATGGCAGGTGATGAACATCCAGAGGTGCTTGGGGGGCCACTGCCACTACCTCCATAGTAGTAAATAATCACACCCCTATCCACATTAAACCTTTCTTTAAAAACAATAATTACCCACTTTCTGTGTTCCTTCTCAGTGGATTGGAAAGTGTGCTTTGCAGAGAACATAAGGGTGCACGTGGCTGAGAGTCTCCACTGCCAACTGCCATTGCTGTTCATAAACTTACCCTACACTGACTCTCCACATTGGAGGCCAGCACTGCCAGAAGTGTGTTGCAGAAGTAAGGGAATGAAAGAATCAATAACCAGGGGAAGAGCAATTCTAATTGTGCGTATGTTCCCTTTCCCCGCCTCTCCCCCCTATAGCCTTGCCTACAGTGCAGTGTTTCTCAGCCGTGGCAACTTTAAGATGGGTGGACTTCAGCTCCAGAATTTCCCAGCCAGCAAAGTGAATCCTTTTCAAAGTTGCCATTATTCAGTCTTCAAATTATCAAAATGGAGTAATGAAACTCTGAAATGTTTTTACAGAAATTCTTTGAATTCATTTACCCTCAGTTTGATTGAGGATGAACTATATACTGCTTCATTAATTTTAGTGGGAATTACATATGAGAGTTTTCCAACAGGAGTGTTCTAAAAAGAGGTCATTTCATCTAACAAAGAAACTGGCTTAGTATAATGTATTCTGATTACTTACATGGTATATCAGTAACTAAGTCACATGCTTATAAAAGTAAGTGGTTGATGAATTGGCTCAATGCCTTCTTGATAAAAGAAGATTAAGTGGTTTATATTTGCTCTTCTCTGATCTTCTGTGAAGGACACCTATTGTCCATGAACTTGATCATGATTTCTTGAAAGTTTGTTTGTTTATTGGTGTCTTAATCAGAGCTCCGTGTTTATTCTGCAAGGAAAAATCCCAAGAACATGCATGTCTTGGCAATGAATGAGATTAGTTAAAATTTGTTGAAAGAAGCACTTTTAAAAAGCAGAGAAGCGACAACACCATTGCTCTTTCAGAGTCCCTGCCTATAACACTATTCTTGTGGTGCTGTGTGATGTTGCATTTGGCCTAGCTGCTGTGCATAAAATCAGTACAGGCACGTATTTGTCCCTAAAAGACATGTTTCCATTTTTAGAGTGCTCTGAAATGGCAACTGGTACAAATCAAGCCACATTCTTGCATTCAGTGCTTAACTCTGAATTACATCAGCCATAATAAAATCTAGCCATCGCTATTTCCACAATGCACACACTTGGCCATGGGCAAGGAACCCTGCATTCCTTATCTCCAGGGACATTGGACTCCACATTGTGCCCAGCTTGATACCTTTGAACAGAAAAAGAGATTCCTGGGATGTATCTGCATTCCAATGTGGGTGACACATGTTTTGCAGCCAGACCTGATCCACACATGGAGTCTATTCTGCAACGTGTCACGTCAACACACTTAAAACAGCAGATTGTCGTAGCAGAATCTACAAATGTCAAGAATGTTAGATATTCAATAGAATCAGAATGAACATGACTTTGATCCAAAGACTTCCCAAACCTCACTGTTTAACTTTTACCTCCAATCTGCAAAGCACTTGCTCTGACATAACGCCAAGCAAACCTGTTTCTTATTTTCCATTGGAACTTCTTTGAGTCTCTTAGGATGCAGAACTTGAGTGATATATATCCATGCTACAGTGCTAAATTCACATCTTTAAGACAGCGGATAATACAATGATGAAACTTGCGTTCTTGGATTTGGACTAAGCATTTCAAATATATAAAATCCCACAGAGACATGAAATGCATTTACCCAAAGTTATGCCCCACATACCTGAACTTTCATTTGTGCAGTTGTGCTGAGCACAGTTCACCAGAGATTAATTTTGTTGGTTGCTATTTGTCTTCAAAACAATAAACATGATTGACCTGGCTTGGTAATTTATAATCCAAATGTGAACTGAATCATGCCTAGGAGAACTCAGTACCAGCTTTCTGAATTCCACTAGTGATATTGTTGACTACAAATGTACTATCAATGGAAGAGTTTCTTTTGTTATATCACCTATATCACACATGATACGTTGCATATTATGAATGGCAGAGACATGTGCCCTTTTTTCAGAGTGAAAGTCACCCTTGGTTTTTGAGTGGTGAGACTAGAACAAAAATTGAATTAACTATATTTTTAATTTCAATGTGTTTTAAATTTAGTTAATTAAATATAGCTCATAAGATCACTTCCCTTATATGTAATAGTTTTCTAATTGTGTCTCATTTTTCATTACAACTTGGTGGCGACTTTTGGAACAGCTCAGAAGGCCACCCCAATGGCAGCTCAAACCCCTGTGATCTACTGTTTAAGAGGAGTGAAGTGATCCCGCATTATGCACCAATAATCTAAACACCCCTATGGCTGCTTGGCCCTGATTGCCAGGTGGAACTTTTGGAATGGGAAATGCTATTCTCTCAGATGATCAGCACAAAGTGCCAGGAAGCAGAAGCTAGAAAAGGAACAGCCAAAGCTGAGATGTTGAGATCTGAGATCTGGATATATCCCATCTTCATCCTCCTCCTCCTTGAGCCTTGATGATCAGCTATTGTTGCCTTTTTAAGATGTTAATTATGGATTAAGCCATTTTCTGAAGAATTTGCGTCTGAACACAGTTGTGTTTTTCTGTTCCCTGTGTGTTTTTGAGATGCACCACTTTATCAAGGAAAATATTTCACTTGATTCTAATAGCACCTAAGCAAGTAGTCCAGACCACCTCATTCATAACTTCCTTAACTGAATTAGAATTGAAGTTGTTCTGATTAGTTTCTTAAAAATTTTAAAAGCAAATAAATCTTTTTCCTTGGTAGTGACATGTCTCAAATGCACTGAGTACAGTCCAGTAGATATTTTTATTTTACTAGTGCTTCCACCACTTTTCAACCTTTCTTTTTGTATTTTCATGTTCCCTCCTTATATATTCTTTTGTCATTGTCTTCTTCATCTCTTAAACTACAAGCCTATGGAGTAAATAAGGAGTCTTCTTTACAGCTTCTAGAACATTTTAGAGAGGACAATGCTGCAGAAATAAATCGGGATGCCATTGAACATCTCCAAAATCATTGGCATAGGCTCAGAAAAGAACTTCAGGGGCTCAACAAATGGCCTCAGAAGAGAATGCTCTGAGCCCTGAAATTCTGATATTGCTCAGATCAAAATCCAAATGAGAAAGAAATCCCCAGCTTCGCCATCTGCCTTTGCAGATCTACAAATGTCATTCCCAACAACCCACAGCCATCTCCTGGGCTTTCTTCCCTTCTTTACTCTGCAACAACACAGAAGCCAAAGTGGAGCTTCAACACCCTCTCCTCAAATGTTCTTTCTTCAGAACTCTTTCAATAAAAAATGCTAGCATTTGAGCAGTGTGTGGGTCTTATATTTAACTTTTAAACTGGTGGGTTTTGCCAAATAATGGTGGTTTGTCAAGAGGCAGAACATGTTGTTTTCTTCTTTTGGGGGGATCCAAAAAAGAAGCATAAATACCGTCCCCCCCGAATTACTTGGTCGAATTATTTGGGGAGGGGGGAATTATATATCCTTTGGTTTTTCCCTCTGCTCTGTAAGTGGGGGAGAACCTGGGTCCTTGTTCCATTAGGAGACAACATAGTCCTCCAGTGCATTAACTGATATCAGTTGACATATGTTTACAATTTGCATAAAAAATATTACTGAATTATTAAATATCCTGCAATGGCTGTGGGGGAGAATACTTTTAGAAAACAGAGTATGGCATTTTTCCTTGCCTGGGGATTTCTTTTTGCTTTTATGTGGCCAATTCACATATAACCATCAAGTATTTTAAAGAGTGACCAAACCCATATGGCAATGTGAGTGAATAGTATAGTATGGTGCTAGTTTTTTGTAATGCAAAACAATCTCAAGGTCTTACTTTCGTCTGGAAAGTTAAATAATTAAAAGAGGAAATCTTTCATATGTTTCAAATATTGACGGTCATCTAGTGGTAGAAAAAGGCTAGTGCACTTAGTGTGGTAATCGCTATCATTTTACATATCATCATGTAAGATAGTTGTGCGTATAGTCAACAACTTGCTCATGTATTCTATCCTTCATTCCTGACTCCTCTGTTTTGGATCCCCTGCAACCATGACTTCTTCTTTCTGTCCTCTCAGCTTATGGTTGAAGCATCATTTCTGAATTTCTCCTAAATGCCAAGGATCCAAGATCCAGCCCTCTGCATGCCGTAGATTCCTTGTACAGCTGAACAGGTACTCCTCACTTAATGATGGTAATTGGGACCGGAATTTCCATCACTAAGCAACACAGTCATAAAGTGCAATGTCACGTGACCATGCCGCTTTGTGATGGAAATTCCAGCACTTCCAGTTGCCGTCATTAAGTGAATCACTACAGGTTGTTAAGCAAGGAAGTCACATGGTTGTCATTTGCAACCTCCTGCTGGCTTTCCCATTAACTTTGCTTGTAGGAAGCCAACAAAGAAGGTCATGAATGGCGGTCACATGACTGCGAGACACTGTGACCACCATTAAGAACGAGGACTGGTCGTAACTACCACTCCTTCAGTGCCATCATAAATTTGAACGATCGCTGAATGAGTGGTAATTAAGTGAGGACCACCTATATGTTCTGTAGGCACATTTTTGTTGGCAACCATTACGTTGAGCCAGGTGATGCTTGTGACTCTGGTTGAAACTGTGGCAGCAGGCAAAGAAAGGGAGCAAAATGGGATAATGTGTGTCCCTCCCAAGAATATCTTAAGCAAATTTCTCCTCCCCCTTATTACAGGATGGTCAGAGTCAGAGACACGAGAGAATTTCCAATAGTGGTAAATAGGCCAATGCCAGCGTGGTTTTGATTTATTTGCATTGATGTTTAGCCTGCTTTTCATTAACAGTAATCCTGTAGCTGTATTAACAGTGTTCTCTGGGGTTCTGATAATATACTGTTTCCTGGATAGACTGAGAGGTTGTGGAAGAAAAAGGGAAGAAATACATTTAAAAACTGAATTTCTATGAAGGTAGGATTAGATGGCAGTGACAGGAGCCTGAGAATTCCATCTTCCCTGAATCCCTTGAGCTTTATTTTTCCATTTCTGCTTTTCATAGTCTCCTCAATTAAGTCCCTGTTCCCCTTCTCTCTCTTCACAGATCTGCTCCCCGCCTGATTGTTTCCCTTCCTCCTCCTTCCTTCCCTCAAATTTGGTGAATTAGAGTCCCAGAAACCATACAGTGTTATTCAAGTCTTTCTCTTTGAAATCTGATTACACCATACCCCATGTAACAGACAATCCTATTTCCTAGGACCTGAGGTGCCCAAATTTCTGGATGGCAACTGAATGTACAAGGGGGAAATGCATTTGATTAAACTTCAGGCTATTTTAAAGTGAGGTATTCCAGGCAGGTTTCAACCTGGCATCCTTGTAAAAGTCAGAAGAGTTCTGGTTTTCTGTTTTTGCAGTTTACTAAGCAACTAAGGGGACGCGGTGGCGCAGCGGCTTAATGACGCTGAAAGTTGCCGGCCAGAAATGGTCGACGCTTCAGCGGTTCGAGTCCAGTCTTCACATTAACAGGGTGAGCTCCTGTTTCCTCCCCAGTTCCTGTCAACCCAACAGTTCGAAAACTCACGTGAATAGATAAATGGGTACTCTCACTCTGGTGGGAGGAAAAATGCTGGCGGCGCCTTGCAAAAAGGAGTCGGGAGCAGTTGCCGGTAAGCGTGAAAAACAGTGCACGCCCAAAAAGGGCGCAAAGCAATGGAAACCCCGCCTCCTGCGCTCTCCAGCTGGGCTCTGCTCTAGGAAGGAGGCACTGGCAAACCACTTCCGAAACACCTTGCCTTGAAAATTGCAAAGGACTTGTCCAAAGCAGTCACTGCAGAGTTGGTAACGACTGAGCGCAGATAAAAAAAAAAAAAAGCAACCACACACACCTGCCCTCACTATGAGATTTTGCAATAGTTTGGAAAAACTGAACGACTGTCCATTTAAGATAGAATGCGCCTCGCTCTGGCCCGGCTGCCATGAATGAACAGCCTCGCTCTGGCCCAGCTGCCGCTCGGAAGCAATCGCCCAGTGTCTGCTCTGGAAGCTGCAGGGCTGGAGCGCCACGTGGCTTGGGGACCAGCCATTTTCCCATTCATAGGAACTTCTGTTGAGATAATAGATGTTATTGGCAGCCTTATCAAGGAATCTCATCCTATTCTTTTTAGTCATTTTCTGATCAGTTTCACAATCCCATTTTTAAAAAACAACCTGTCTAGATTGATTTTTCCTGCCTCTATAAAGTGCAAGCAGTAAACTCGTCTCCTAGCCTCTGGGCTCAAGCAAGCCATTATTTTTTCTCTCTCTCTCTTCCTTCACATACACAGACACAGAGAGACCCTACCTAGATGCTCTACACTATAACCGCAGCTGCAGCTGTTGGGAAATGTGCCTGGCTGCAAAACTAGAGTGTCATGTCACGATCATTGCCTTCAACAGAAATTTATGTTCAAGCAAAGAGGGTCAGGAACTTCTTCCCATATACCAACAGCTCAGTATTTTGGGAAACTGCCAAACATACACGCTACAGGAAACGTAAGAAAAGGAACATGCAATTTACTTTTCCCCACTCAGCACAGATTGGGGTTGAGGGGATTTTTGGTACTCCAATGGCTGCAAAACTGGGGGTAGAACACTGACTTTATAGCAAACTTTGAATTATTTCATTCAGCTGGAAGAAGCATAGATTGGCTCATGCTTTATCTGCATCTCCTCAGCATTTTAACATCAGCAGGATGGCTATGATTGCACCACCAATCTTCCTCAAGTACTTTGGAGAATGATGCTGTAAGGAAGCCCCTCAGCCTCAGACCACACCATCCTCACAAGCAGGATGTCCCAGAGCCAGGAAGTAGCAGAGGCTCCAAGGTCGACTGCTTGAGACCTGCAGGCATGAGGATGTGACCCATGGGAAAAGAAAGGAAGGCCCACCTATGCACTGTGTTAAGAAATTTGCCAGCAATACCTTGAGAGTTGGCTGACTAAACCAAGATAGGGACCCCCCAACCCAACTCTCAATCATTGCTATTGCTCCATTCTTGAGCTTAGCCCACAACCTTCTCTACATGCCTGCGCTCAACTCCTGCTGTGCTCACCTTCATCAGCGCTCCCCCATTGCTAGCAGCTTCACCTGCCTACTTCATATTCTGTCCATGCCTTCATTTGTCCCTTTTTCAGCTTTCCTAACCCAAGCTTGGCCTGAAATACCACTATACCAGCAATATATAAAATTGCTGAAGACTTGGAGCATATTCAAGCATGTTAAGCATTCCTGATAAGAGTATTATAGAACTACTTCTAGCACCAAGTTTTTTGATGAGCAGTTTTTATTTAATGTTTTTACAGAAGTTTTAGCTGGAAGAGAGGACTCTTTGGAAAAGACCCTGATGCTGGGAAAGATGGAAGGCAAAAGGAGAAGGGGACAGCAGAGGATGAGATGGTTAGACAGCATCCCCGAAGCAATGAACATGAAATTGAACAAACTCCGGGAGGCAGTGAAGGACAGGAAGGCCTGGCGTGATATGGTTCATGGGGTCACGAAGAGTCAGACACGGCTTAATGACTGAACAACAACAAACTGTAAGCCACCTATGCTCGTATAAGTAGACAGCATAAAAAGGCTGGCAAATAAATAAACAAATCTGATATTAAAATGTTGGAATAAGTGGGACTTTCTTTTGAATAAACACACAGAGGGATGACCAAAAAGAAACACTGTGTTTATTTCCGTATGGATCAGCCCTATGGATATATTTACTAAAGTGTATGAAGTGCTTTTTTCTTGATCTGGTAAGAATGCAAAGAGATGCAAACTTTAAATTTTCACCAAGAAATATATGGTTTAATAGGGAATGACAACATAAGTAAATACCCCTGTCCCCACATATATGTACAAAATACTGAAATCCTAAACATGTATTTCCTTTCAGCCACAACACACATTTCTTTATTCAATGTTAGGCAGGTGTATACATATGTGAACACAGAAATTTGTGTTTCCAAGTGCGTGTGTATGTAATCTTTACCCCATGCACTCTTTCCCCAAGGCTATTCAATATAACATTCAAACTAGAGTGTACAATGCCAAGAAAAATAGGCAGATAGATAGGCCAAACCCCCTAACAATTTATTTTACACACTTAAGACTTATGTAAACCTGTCCCTGACCACATCATTATTTTAATCCAGTGCTTCATTTGCAGGAATTCCTATCCAAGTGAATTTGATTGTTGCAATATATAGCTGATAAATTAAAATGGAATCATTACACTGAATGTTAATCTAGTCCAAAGTACTTATTAGTTAAACTGCTTTGAAGGTGAGACTCAATCCTTTGCCAGTACAGTCAATAACACTTGTGAATTAAATGTTAGCCTAAAATGTACCATGAACTAAATTGGATGTAAAGCTTAAATAATACATTATGTAACTACTAAAACTAAAAATATGCTTTAAAAATACTCATAAATTTACTATAAAAATAAAGAAACTGCATAAAATATATACACTCTGGTTCAGTTTTTTCCTCTATATCAGTTTGGCCTCATACATTCAGATATGTTTTAATTTTAAAAATGGTTAAAGTTTTGGACAAGACAATTTAATTAGTTTTAATTTAATATTATCTAATTCAGAGTAAATTTTAGAATCTGGATCCTCCATTAATTCACAGGACAAAATAGTTTAGGCTGCAATCTTATATGCACTTACTAGAAGTAAGGCCCTTTCAGGCTTATTTCTAGGCACATATATAAGATTTTGCAGCAAGTCCTTAAACATTTAATAGGTAAAGAACAGTGTTTCTCAATCTTGGCAACTTTAAGCTGTGTGGGTTGCTGCTTGGGGAATTCTGGGAGTTGAAGTCCACACATCTTAAAGTTGCCAAGGGTGAGAAACACTGGTATAGAAAATATCAGTGAGAATAAAAATGGTACAGACTTGAAGCTTTCCATTCTGGGAAACTCACCCTTCCTGATAGTTATATAGTTACTTTGAGATGCAAGTTCTTGCACAGAGTCTAGGCCCATAAGTCAATTTTCACAGGGTCCAAATCTCTCCTTGTGCAGGAACGTACAATCAATGGTACTCTTAAAAGTGCAGTAAGAGTCCGTCACCCAGTTATTAAATCAGACAATTATATAGCAAGCTGACAGTACTAGCAGTACTAATAGTTCAAAAGACAGAGAACTGGTGAATCAGATGGCACCTGATTTACAAAGCATTGTCTTCACAGAAGGTACAAGATAAACTCTGCATCACCAGGGAGTTGTAGCTTTTCACTGTTCCCCCCCCTATTGCGAACAATTGAGAAGAAATCTTTGGTGTTGTTAAAGCCCATCATATTCAAACAAACTGTAATTTGATGGTATTGATATGCTGCTGAAACAATATCAGAAACAAAGCTATCATATAACTTCAGTCTCAGAAATCCCACTGTACTCTGCAGAGATTTTGTATGATGCCCTGATTTCAATTTTCTATCTGGAACAGAATGAATAAAAGTCCTTTTTTTACTATTTAACTGTGAATCCAAACTATTGTCGAATTTGTTGAAATGAGGAATGGATTAAGTAATGAAATCATTCTTCGTTGAAGAAGAATTATATCCTGAAATATAAGGATTGATCTTACAAAGAGTATAAATCAAATGGACTTCATGTTCCACTGAACACTGCCCTCTCTCTCACCACCACTACCCCTTTCTCAAGAATTTGCATTAATGGAATTAACATTATTTAAGTTCCTGTGGTTTCCATTCATGCCGATGTCTCATTTACAATCCTTACTGTAACTTTAATTAAATGTGGTCCTTCCTTAACAAACAACAGTTCATTCTTCACTTTCCAACCTAAACTGCATACTTCAGCACTGAATACATAAAAAATGATTGACACATACTGGGTTCATAATAATCCATCACGGTCACAGAAGCATCCTGGGTATTTGCCACCTTGAAGTCTCTCACAGCTGGAATATCTATACAAACCTGTGGTTTGTTTAGCTAAAAAATAAAAGATAAAGCCTTCAGAGAAGTCTGTATGCTTCCATAGTGAATACATATGGAAAACTAGAGGTTTAATTAATAGTTTAACTTATTTAAAAAAACAGAAACTTCATATGCATCCATCTTTAACTGCATTACCCAAAACAGTAGATATAGGTGTATATTCAAAAAAGACCATCCTTTCTGGCAATGTTATCTATAGTTCACCAATAAGAGTAGACATAATGTATTGCACTAGTGGAGTAGAATCACAAACAGGAACTGATTCACACACACAAAGACAAAAGTAAAAAAAGTCTAGTACAGAATCATACATACCAAAATTCATTCTTATCGACCTACTTGTTTTGAAAGTAAATACAGGTAGACTTTGCTTAACAACTGCCTCGGACAGCGACTATTCAAAGTTACAACGGTGATGAAAAAGTAACTTTGCGACCAATGCCCGCATTTATGACCTTCGCAGTGTCTCTCTCTCTGTCACATGCTCACCATTACAGTCAGTTACTACGCATTGTCCTGTGCCTGACCCTTTTTTTTGCCCCCCTTCACAGAGCAGAAAGATTGCTTAAATATGCTATCTCTTCCTAAGCTGCTTTTCTCTGCAGCACAGTGATACCCCAAAAGGTGCTAACTGCAAGTTAACAACTCAGTTCTGGGACCTTAATTATCTGGCTTGCGGCTGTTGCCTGTAACTGACAAGACTTTAATCAGTTTCACACCTTTGGCTTTTGTTTGCCTCCTAAGTAGCTCAGAGCTCTGAGCCATGAGCTGCTAGGCAAACAGCCAACACCAACGCATTCCTTTCAGTGTGTATCCCCCACTGTGTGCCTGCTTACTCTCTTATAATCCCTTCCTCTCTAATGAATGCAAATACAAACATTAATTCTCTTCTTGCTAATAATCCTAGTGCCCAGCAACCAAGTTGCCAGTCCCAATTGTGGTCACTAAACAAGGACTACCTGTACAGTTACACTACTACACTTACCAACCACAAGTGGGACCGACAACTCCATCACTAAGTGCTATGTCATGTGACCACGATTTGTGACTTCCCTCCAGCTTCCCCACTGACTTGCCAGAAGCAGGCTGTGAAAGTTACAAATGGCAATCATGTGACCGTGATTGCACACTGGTTGCCAAACACCTGAATCATGATCACATGACCATAGGGATGCTGTGACAGCCACAAGTTTGAGGACCAGTCGTCTCGTTTTTCAACAACATCATAACTTTGAATGGTCACTGAACAAGTAGTCAGTAAGCAAGGACCACCTGTACCATGTGAATTTGCTTTTAGGCATCAATCTTTTACACATCTCCTGAATAAACACACAGATGCTTGCACTACTAGTGTGCTTAATCTTGGCACAGCATGGCTCCCAAACAGAAAAAAACAAATAGAGCAAGCTCGCTATGACAATTTTTCAGAACATATTGCAACACCCCACTTTGCCACATTTTAGGGCAATATTGCCCTGTATTATCAGTTGCAGGAAGGACTGTTTACATGTTTTGCATTTCTGGAAATAAATATTAAAAAACATTTGGATACAAAATGGCTAGATTCTAAAATATTCTGATTAAGTCCTGTTAATAAGAGTAACTTTACATGATTGTAAAAGTGGCAAATACTGGTAGGGTTCCCATATTATGGGAATATGCTGGGTTAAATTGTGGGATGTAATTATTCTGATGTCATTATGGGTGAAATCACTTTTCTAAATAAGCAAGATTGCCATATATTGTGTTTGAATGCAAAAAAACAAGTAGTAAACTTATGTGTGTGCATTTTTAATCAAGCAATTATTTTGGTAATTTAAGTTTCTTATACCATTCCTTAGCTTCACCCATTCAGACAGCTTCAATATAAAAAGAATAGAGTAATTCTTTTCTGTTTCTCCTTTCCTCAACTATGAAGACAGAAAGTTTAGAAGTACAGGCTTTCTATCAGAGCTTGTAACTTAATAATTTTTATTTGGCCTTTTGGATCTTAAACATCTGTCTCTACATATTCTTACAGGGCTTGGTCAAACTTACACAAGTATACTTCATTAAACATGGTCTCTCCTAAATGAACTGGAGGATTCCAATTAAGTTACCTCAAAATTTTGTCTACAGTGTTGACAAAATGTAATGTTTATTTTAAATAATAATTTTTTAAAAACTTTTCACAAATATACAACATCTCAATGTTAGTAGTTTTTGAATCAAAGCTTCAGCTCATCATCTTTCTGACCAGTATGTCCTTGTTTTAACTTACAGAGTCCAAATATAAATGGATTTTGCCTTCATCTTTTTCCACCTTTTTAACTGGGCCATCTAAATGACACAAAACCGGGTGACAGAGAGAAACCACTCAGTAATCCAAACTCCATGACAGCCATGCCACTTCTTAAAGATGAGCCAGTACCCAGATATCTAACAAACAAAAAAGAATGATTTACATAGAAATAACTGTGCATGCACACATACATACACAAGCATGCAATGTTACTAATTCTTAGTACAGTAAAACCTTGGATTGCGAATAACTTGATCTCCGAGTGTTCCGCAAGACGAACAAACATTTCTAATAAATTTAAACTTGATAAACGAGCGATGTCTTGCAATACGAGTAGAACGTGACACCGAATGTCACATGATCACAACTGAGCCAATGGTTCTTCTCTCTCTCACTGCGGGATTGTGGGTGATCATCTCCCATGCTAGTGATAGTGAAAGTCATCCTACACAATAACCCTCCTCTCTCTTGTCTCCCTCACACCAGCCACGAAGGTTTTCAAAGGTAAGTGCAGGTTAATTTGTTTTATTTTTCTTTATATTTTGTATTTTCTTTATTATTTTGTATTACATTACAGTATTGTAATCATTTTTATATGAATATTTTTGGGTCGTGGAACGAATCATCTGAGTTTCCATTATTTCTTATGGGGAAATTCGCTTTGATATACAAGTGCTTTGGATTACAAGCATGTTTCTTGAACGAATTATATTCGCAAACCAAGGTTTTACTGTATACAATACTGCGTAAAGTACAGTCCTTGAAAAAGCCTCTCCATTCACACTGGAGGCATATAAAACTATAGAAGAGCACAAACACTTACACACCCCAATATTATCTATAGTGTTTCTGTATATCCCTCTCCCACCCATTTTAAAGGAGCCAGATATCTAAACCAAGAACCTTGATTTCCAACTGTAACATTATGACAGGAACTATTGATAGGACAAGCTAAGTGAAAGCTTCAAACAGCAATGACAAAAGTTCTTCAAGGGGATGTCAGAAGACATCCATTTGGCATGAACAAGAAATTTCTGTCATAATTTTTTAATAGAACACCTCTCAGATTTGTGCTCTGAATGCTGGGGAACTGAGTAAAACAATGTTTCTTGTTATATCGGGGAAATTTACAAAAAGACTCCCTTCTCCAAGCAAGGCTCTTGGGCCTGTAAGTATGATTGACTAAACACAGATCATATCTGGACAGGAATTCAGTACACCCTAAGAGCAGGACAGTCATGCAGGATCAGAGCGAAGGCCACTCTCGCCCAGCATCTTTCCCCAGCCCCACACATTTGGGAAGATCCAAGGACAAGTCAGCAGCCGCACCTTCCTTCTCCTTTTCTTCAGTGACTGGCAATGAGATGTACTTCAATTGATAATATATAGCTAAAGGGACTAGTAGCCCCTGATGGCCTTATCCTCCCTTAATTTGTTTCAGTCCACTTTAAGGCAATCCAAATGGGCAGCCAACATTATGTCACGTGGCGGTGATGTCCAAAGTTTAGCAATGCATGATACGAAGTACTGTTGTTTGACGTTGGCTTGTGAGACTAAAAGAAATAAAACCACCTGTGGGGCAAATCACCAGCCCTCAAAGCTGCTATGGAAAGCAAATAACCAAAACTGGTTTTAATTATGTCTTTGTTGTAATTGTAGAAGGAAAAAAAAGTTCTCTCTGGACAGTACTTGCAGGTATAATCATTTTTTGCCAAGCCAATATGAAAAAGGGAAGCCAACAAAGTGACTGGCCTGCATTGTGTTCAGGAGAATGCCAAAGTTTTACTGAAGGACAAATATATTTATTTATTCTTTATTCTGCAAATTTATATGGCTGTCCATCTTAATCAAATAATTCTGTGCAGCTAGGAAAGGCATAAAAACAAAAGTATGCCTATAAAACAGTGAAAGATGCTGGGTAAAAATATGGAACTCCTCATTCAGTGCAAGACAAAACACACAAACTGGGCTCTACTAACTTTTGGCCCCTAAAACCTGAGGGAAGAGCCTACTTTTTAAGGCCTTCTGAACTGTCTCCTTAGATTTAACTGGACTTTAACTTCGGTAGGATTTTTTGTTTGTTTCATTCATTCATTCACTCATTCATTCTTTCAGAAAACCTGGCAAAATATAATGGAGTGCCATGCACAAACTTTGATTCCTCTGAAATATATTATAGTGATATATCTGTTAAAGAGAGTAAGATTCAGCAAAAAAGTCATTTTAAAAATTGTAAATAAAAGAGAACTGATGGTTTAATACAGTATATTTACTTACCTGGTACACACATTTAAAGTTAAACTATTTATGTCTTTGTCATCCTTTACATACACATCTAAGTCAAAAGCTTCTTGATTTTGTGCAGATCTATGCCTTTTGCTCGTATGTGAATTTTTCATATTGTATATAACATTGTGTTATAAAGATGTAAAAACAAAAAAAATGGTGATATTCAGTGAAGAAAACACAATCATTTGTAGAGAAGGGTAATAACAGAGCTACTTCATAGTTTATCAAATTAAATTCATATATACAATAATGTAATACACATTAAAAAAAATGTGGCACAGTGTACCATTTTCTGAAATAAAACCTCCAGTTTCAAAGCCTCAAAACAAGCCAATCAAAAGCCCCACAAAATAACAAGTCAAACATGCTTTCTTCTTACTGGAACTGCTGTGAACTTGGTCAAATCAAGCTGGAAACAAATCAAAAATTTGTCATCACCCAAATGCTGTTGTTGCGGTATTTCCCAAGAAAAGCAAAATGGTAAGAATATACTGGCAATTCAGGGACATCTGGATCAACATACAGGATAGCCTCTTAAACAACTATTTTACTGGAAGGAATTTTAGGTTCAATTTTTCATTCCTTCTTAGCCTTGAACAAAGAGAAATCCATGAAGAAAGGAGAGCCTACAAAGGAATGACCAAATATGCTTTCAGCTGGTTGTGGCATCAGTTCAATTTTCCTACCCAGCCTGCTTCGAATAGGGCAAAGCAAGATATGCTGTCATAGGCAGAAAGAATTTTAAAAAGTACTTTGATATTTTAAACACATTTTAAAAACATACTTTGATATGACAGTTTAGACAGGGGGGATGGAAATGGATGCAACATATAACCACATATTTACTAGCTGACACCCTTATGATGACTGGCATCCTGGCTTATACTTACACCTGCCAATATGTAGTTTCGGTAAAATGCAAAACATCATTCAAGACATCTGGAAACTCTGGTACAATTCATATACATTTGCCGATTCCTTTGGAAAACCAGACATCTTTCCTTAAGAGTTCACTTCTGTTCTGGAATTAATGATTTCTCTGCTGTGCATCCTCTGCTTCTATGATTGTTTGTGAATATGATTATGGGAGTTTCCCACATCTGGGTCAATGACTCAACTAAACTGACATTTATGTCATTTTGTGATATTATTTTTTTCTTTAAAAAAAAGCATTTCAAGTTTTGCTGCCTAACTCCAAAACTAGAATGGTAATGCAACTACAATTTTCTAAATGGCAAAGTCTCTCACTTATTTATTTTGTACACATTTAGTTAAAGAATAACTGCTGCACGTTTTGCATCAGTTTTTGTATTGGTTTTAGGTTGTGATTAAGCACCTTTGGGGAGATGCAAACAGCTATCTGCAAGGAAGAATAGGGACAAAAAAATCCAAAGCCAGGAATAGGAAGACTCGTAGCTGGCTATAGCAACTATCTGGAAATTATTACTTCTGCCAAAGTAAAATTGTTTATATACAAAAATAGTAATAATATGGTATATTCACTGTTTTCTTATTCTGAATATGAAGACATCTACATGAGAGCCAGTTTGGTGTAGTGGTTAAAGGCAAACCACTTCTAAAAATCTTGCCAAGAAAACTGCATAGACCTGTCTATGTAGCTGCAAGAATCAAGAATGATGTAAAATCACTATTTTAAAAAATCTGCATAATAGTAAATATGCATTCACACTTGCAGAAAGTCTAGCTTTGTACCATGCAGAGCTTATGTCCTCTACTGTTAATTTAATGATTCACTAAAACATGCCATTTGACCAAGGGTGCCTAAATTTATGCATATGTACATATATTTTGCATGTTGTGATTTTATACATTTTTATTTCTGCAGTAAAATTCCTCCATCTTCATAGTCAGATAAAATATTGCAAACTGGAGGCTGGATCTGAGAGGCACGAGCAAGCTTTGTTTCTGTATATCAGGTGAGTGTTCTCCTTAGCAGATGTCATGTTCAAGTACATTGGCAAAAAAACCTTGCTGTTTTAAAACTCATCTTTCTCGTCTACCTACAATTCTTGTTTAATTCACATACAGATAGCAAAATTTCACCTAAGGAAATATGAAGTAGTTCTGTCTTCATGAAAGATGCTTGAAACAGAATGTTTAACACGTATGTTTAACATACATCATATTAAACCACAATATATGTTGATTTTGGCTTAGTGTGGTATATGAACCTAGCTATTCTAGTTGGAAAACTATGGTTATGGCTAAGCCATATATGTAAATGTAGTCACTGTGGCTTAGATAACAAACCAAGGTTAAAATAAACTTTGGCTTACCATGATGCATAAACTTGGCCTTAGTATTGCCAGTTCTTGATTGCAAAGAATCTCCAATACTTTTCCAAGATAAATGGCAGGGAGATGTTATCCTTCACATTTATGAAACTGCAAGACATTCTACACTTCTGGAACTACTTTGCTTCAACAATCATTGAAAACAAGGAGTTTCCTTCTGAAAGCATTATTAAAATCCTTTTAGCAGCAACCTTCACAATATTCCAGCTTAAAAAAAATCAAGAATTTGGAAAACTGCCTGTCAGTCCAGGAATCTTTGGTCTCCCATGTTTATCCTTATGGTGGGATCTTAAACAGATGTCTGGATGAAGGTATATGGTTAAAGGGTTATTTTCAGCAAGAAATTTTTGGCAGCATTTTCTTTGGCTGCTGAATTAGGCTTTGAGGAAGAAAAGAGAACATTAATGAGCTTGCTTTAAAAATATGAACTTCAGCAGGTGTGAAAATGGATGGGAAGATTCACACCATCCTAAGCTGGCCTTTTTCTGTTAAGGAGCTCCAGATATATCTTGTTTAAACTTGGGGTGTGTGTGTGTGTGTGTGTGTGTGTGTGTGTGCATGCGCGCCTTCAAGTCAGTGTTGACTTCTGGCAACTGTCTGGACTAGTCCCTGCAGTTTTCTTGGCAAGGCTTTTTCACAAGTGGTTTGCCATTGCCTCCTTCCTAGGGCTGAGAGAGAGTGACTGGCCCAAGGTCACCCAGCTGGCTTTGTGCCTAAGGTGCGACTAGAACTCATAGTCTCCCAGTTTCTAGCCTGGTGCCTTAAGTGTGGTTAAAACCCTAATGCCAAAATAAAAACTAATTTGAATGTATTCAATTGCTTCAGGAATGTGTATGCACTAAACACACACACACGCAGAGCTGGCCATTATTGCCTCATAATGCCAAATGTTTTCACTTTATTGACATATGTAGAATTGAAAAATCAGGGTTGTTCACTAGACTGGAAATTGAAAAACATCCCTGAAGAAGGAAATAGGAAGTCTCCTTGCTGACAAGAAAATTACATGGATGTAATCACAAAGACTCAACCAGACACAAGAGCTTCTTTATCTTTTTAAAGAATGGAATAAATGCTGCTTTCCTTACATCTAAGAGAACAGTCTATATGTTTATCATACAGAAAGCATAATTCTGTTTTATCCAAGATAAATAAAGGTTCAGATAGGCTGAGCATCCATTTGAATTTTTGGATGTAATTAAAAGAACCTTAGAAGTCTACTAACCAATTTATGAACCAAAACAATACAAAACAATGGAAAGTTTAGAGGGAAAATATATAAGATTCTTTGAAAAATCAGTGTTGTGGAAAAATGTACCAGAATTGGCATTCCCCTTGGAAGTGAGTGGTCATTAGACTTTGCTATATTATATAATACACTATCCAGAATGGATTCAAAAAGTGAAATGGAGTTCTCAAATGACATGATTCATTCTTACCAGATGTTTAACAAGCTTCCCTCTCCCCTATTTTTTTTGCCCAATCCTACATGGGCATAAATCAGGAAGTCTACTGAGCTTCTAGTGAACAGCTAGACATGGCTGAAGGGCTGCTTTTGACGTGATGGATTACAACTAATACAACAATGGTATTAATGCCATTGCTAACTTTAAGTGAAGGGACAAGTGTTCCTCTTTGCATATGATGTAATGATAGTAAATCATATTATTGATTTGATTCATCTACTATACATTCCAAATGTGATAATTCTTTACAGGCTGCTTACATGCAATGCATAGCAGATGATAAGTCGTACAATATTGCTATTGTTAGCAGCAATTATTGCATTCTGTATTTGTCCAATGGGCTATTTAAATGCACTCACACACATATACACATGCATAAGTGCATGTGTGTATGTATGTATATAGTTCTTTTTTAAATGGAAATCTCACATAACATTTGCTTAAAGTTGTTTTTTACTGTACATTGTGGCATATTAATCTATTAATATACATTTGGCATATTAATATTACTCCTAATGTTAGATTATTTTACTAGAAAAGGGTAGCTTGGTTGGTTGGTTGGTCTTACTGTAAATCACAATCATAAATCATATTATTATTTTATCTGTCTACTTTTCTTAGGACAATTCAATCTGGATAACAAACTACAATAATTCTTAAACAATGGAGCATTAATAAAAGAACAAGAACAGGGCACAGTTTAGCACTCTCCAGCCTAGAAGTAATGTCTTGGGAAGCTTTAGAAAGAGTTGCCTTCAGCTTGCACAAGTTCTTTGTACCGAACAACCGTGCCATAAATGAGAGAATATGGGCAGAGAAGTGCCTTGATCAGAGCTATAGTAGAGTTTAGAGTACTCCATCTGCAGGTGGAGACAAACTGTTCTGTCACTCCAGGTGCAAGGGACCATGAGCCGTGGCTGTACAGAAATGGCTCTTTGGATAAGGGTTAGAAGTCCTCTTGAGTTTGGCTCATCTACCTACTGAGCTAAAGAGAAAAAAATGATTACTTGAAAAATAATCACTGCCCTTGGTTTGAATCTTGTACTAAGTTTCTAGGAAAGCCCACTGCCCTCACAGCTCCAGAATGAAAGGGAATGAGCAGTCTTCAAGAATGAAAGGTAATCTATTGTCTCCCCATTTGCTTATTCAGCTGAACTACGTACAGTGGTACCTCGGGTTACTAACGCCTCTGTTAATGAACTGTTCGGGTTACGACCAGCTCCGGCCGCAAAAATTTACCTTGGTTTGCAAACTCCGCCTCGGGGTATGAACAGGATACGCGGCCATTTTCCCTCCCGTGACACGGTCTGCAACCATTTTTCCGCCCCTGACACGTGGTCCGTGGCCATTTTCCGCCCGATACATGGTTCACGGCCATTTTCCCGCCCGACACGTGGTCCGTGGCCATTTTCCACCCCTGACATGTGGTCCGTGGCCATTTTTCCGCCCCTGACACGTGGTCCGCGGCCATTTTTCCGCCCCTGACACGTGGTCCGCGGCCATTTTTCACCCCTGACACGTGGTCTGCAGCCATTTTTCCGACCCTGACACGTGGTCCGCGGCAATTTTTACGCCCCTGACACGTGGTCCGCGGCTATTTTCCGCCCCTGACACGTGGTCGTAGGGAGGGGGACTCTCCCTCCAAGCAATAGCCGCCTCCCTGTCCTCCACACCAGAACGGATTAACAGTAATTACACTGAACCTTGTGGGGAAATTTCCTTCGGGTTGCGACCAATTCGGGGTGCGACCAGAGTCACGGAACGAATTAAATTCATAACCCGAGGTACCACTGTATAAGCTGTCCTTTCTCCTCATGACCCTGGATGTCATTAAAAGACATAACAAGTAAAAATATGAGAACTACCTCAAAAACATTTAAAGCCTAGAAGATCATAGGCTGAATGCACCCAGGGCTGCACTCTCAAAAGGTGATTTCCTCTGCTGATAAGGCTTTAAATTCCATCATGAACACCCTGAATTGGGCCTGAAAGCAACTTGCAACAGTGAAGATGTTTCAGCCAGGAGTTACATGGGACCTCCAGGAGACACCTCTCACTACCTTTGATGCTACTTTTCTGGGGTAGCTGCAATTTTCATCTTCAAGGGCTGCTGCTGAAAAAAAAACACATGGCAATAAACCAGCCTTGAGGTTATCACTGCATGAATCTTAGAATTCTTGGTTTATCAGCCAAAGCTGCTGTGGCTATCCAGCATTAATGCTGAATCTAGAAGACTACAAAATTGATCCTTAAGTGGGGAACTTTTTCTAAAACAAGCATTATTTCCCAAATCCTGATGTCCATCCCCCAGCGTTATTAACTGCCGTGTCTTATTTTATTCCTTCACATCTAAATCCAGTATCATCTGGAGACATTCAGAGGCCCTAGAAACTTCAGACCTTAAGTCTGCAAGAAAGGAAAAATACAGCTAAGTATCAACAGAATATTGGTGGCTTCTGGCTAAACCTGAGAATGACACTTCCCTGCGGTTTCATATTGGAATTAAACAGAATTTTCCAGTCTTTAACAATACACTGGCATTGCTGATACTAGCATCAAAGCTATCTTTTAATGCTATTTAAAAATAAATATATTAATAATATCATCCTATAGACAGTTGATTAGGTAAAACACCCACTTTTTCCAGATGGTAATAACAAGCACAGGATTAGTGTTAGTTTTCAAATCTATGTATGTTTATGCCTGTGCATTTGGCATCTAAAATTTATTTATATTTAAATTCAAAAGAGAGTGCTTTAAATTATTAATAACTAGATAGCACATCAGTTTTGTTTTTTTAAAAAATAAGCTTGTAATATTTTTGCATGTGTAGACAACTTCTAGCAGTTTGACTCCTGTTAAAAACAATTCCAGCTGAGTCCACCACTGTCAGATATGATGGATGAGCAAATTATTGCATGCTGTGATATTTTCAAATGTTGGCCTTCATTAGTGGAACTGAAGTTATTTTCAAATGTATATGATTTTTTTTGATAAAAAGAAATATGATTTATGAAAATGCATATTCCAGAATAATGGCATTTCATAACAAGCCCAGCCCTCTCTGAAATTTTGTAAAATAATACATAGCTTATTCTTCAAATTCTGTTTGTGGTCTATTATAGCTCTTACATTGTTAATGTCACGTATTCTACTGTTTATTTGTACTGAATTCTAATCAGCATGGAATTTGGCTCATGCAATCCAATCGTTCTACAAGGATTAAAGATAAAAAAGATGTAAAACAGGCTTGGGGTTTCTATGCTAAATTGGATTCTGTGTCCTTAGCATCCCTTTGATCCACAGAGAACACCATTTCCTTTGACAGCAGTCCAAATATGGAGGCAGGTCCCACATGCACAGATGCTTTTGTAAGTTGTTTCACTCCCCTTCTCATCTCCCCCTGGGCTACCAGACAGCATATGGTTTGCTATGTTGGGTCGTCTGTCAGAACTGGACAAAATAGGCCATATGCTACTGGCTGACCACAGAGTGAAGAGTATGCATTTTGCCAGGGTTAAAATGGAAAGAAGTTTAACCATCACTGAAAAATCTAAGCAACAACTGTTCTGTCAGGTTGCAGAGCAGAGGGAGGAAAGAGAAGCAGGAGACCTTCTCTGGAAAATCAAGTGACTATTTTTAAACATAGTGGATTGGGCACAAGGGCTGAAGAAAGAGAGAAAGAAATTGCTCCAAGTAAGGAATTGCATGGAAAATAGCACTACCGCATTCCACACTACTAACAAGGAGCCAATGCTTATTATATTTCAAATATTTATATTTCAAATTTAGTCACTGCCCATCTCACTCAAAGAGTGACTCTGGGCAGTTTACAATAAAATAAGAATAAATGCTGATTAAAATACAATAAAACAATGCACATAAATAAATAATGTCTTCCAAGACACTGATGGTAAATAAAGGTTATTTACCTATTATTTTGAATTGTGGACTGGCAGCATTTTGTAAAGGACAACACTCCAATACTGATAGTAGCGATGGTCAGGATTTTCTGGAAGCCATCATAGATCCAAAATGAAATTAACAACATGTCTGTCAGCAGAGTTCACTGTTGTGCAGGCTGTCCTGCAACTCAGAATAAAACTATTCACATCAAAAAGTCTTGCTGCTGATTTAAAAGATCCACTCTGTACACAGAATACTAACCTTAAGGTGACATTTAACAGGATCCTGAAGCTATTACAATTACCCTTTAAGAAAACACCAGGAGCTGAACAGGAAAGGAGAAAACAAAATCCCTTTAGGTGAGACATTCACTCACAGTAATTAGAATCAAAACCATACTTTCCAATATGATAGGTACAGTATGTTAAGAATATTACATAATTGCTACAACAGAATAGCCGTCTTAATATGATATTAGTAAGCAGAGCATTTTAAAAAAGACCCAACATAAGAATAACATATGGAGAGAAGATCTAAAGTAATTAAGTCATAAATACAGCTCTGATTTTATTCTAGCTCTAGTTTGTGGTTTATTAATATAACATTGACTCCACCCTTGATAATCCAAATATTATCCAACCAAATGGAGCACCTAATTCAGTTCAAGATCCTTAAAGAAATAAAAGTGACAAAAATGAATATACTCTTACCTGAAAAATAGCAAAACCTTGGCCATTTGCAGAAATTGTAACTCTAACAGGCTGTGTAGCTGGAAACTAAAAGAAATGGCAGGTTTTAGTATGGTGAGAAAAGCATACCAAACTGAATGAATTGCCTGAAACTCATACTGCTTTTTTTACTACAGTACCTCTTTGGTCTTGAGAACAAAACAGTTTTCACAATCAATTTGGAAAACGGTTGGACTTTCTTCCAAGGATCCATTCCCTGTTACATCTATTTCTGTCACAGAATCAGCTGTGAGTGTTGCAAAGGTACTCAACACCAGCAGAGATAGTGTAATGTCCTACCCAGAGAAGAAAGAACAATTCTTGTTAATATGAATGTGGACGAAGTAAGTAGGTCAGCCAAGTTAGCAGGCAGTACCCAGTGAAGCTTGGCTGATCTCAGAAAGCAAGTAGTGGACCTGGCTAGTACTTGGATGAGGAGACGTAATCTGGAAATCCTAGAGCAGTGGGCTAGATTGGGAATTTTTTAAAAAATGGTCTCCTATGCATATTCAGTCCAAATACTCATTTAAGTATTGTGTGTTATTAATAGAAAGGGCAAAGTCAGCAAATAGTCATTTATAGCAGCAACTATAGTTTCATTTTGCAAGGCATACATTTATTCATTCAGTAACTGTTACAGAAGTAAGACAAACTGGCCTGGTTCATATACAGCATTGAGACATAATTTGATTTGCTTTTGGCTTAACATGATGCATGAGCTCAGCCATTGTGGCTTATCGTTATATCAGAACCAGGCCACTATGGCTTGTTCAATAAAGCACATTTATAAAAAGCTTATCTCAGCAATGTGCATGAACCCATAACATCACCTTGGTGTAAAGATATGAACTTAGGTCTTCCCAGCCCAAATTCACCTTTCTGTCTATTTTTAAGTAGGGCTGATGCATCAAATGCAACCATGCCTTTGGCCCATTTAGAAAAGTAACTGAATCTTTGGCATGCACACAGAGTAGAAGGTTCTTGCTGGCTTCCTTAGAGAATCAAAATCTTATCATTCTTAGAAACATTTATATATACATTTCTGGCAATCCAGAAGGCCCTGACTGAGGAGCTCATCAATCAAACTTCACACAGTGCTTTGCAGATTCCTAGTTGGAAGTTTTAAATGAAAATAATACATTCCTGGAGTCACATAAAAGTTTAACGATTAATTCTAAAAATGCCTGATAATTAGTTTTCTTGAGATAATTTCTAACCTGTGTAGAATAACCTCCCAGGTGGTTTCTTTGCTTGCTTAGCCATTTCATAATTGGAATCCCTTTTGTTGAATAAAATGAGACAAGAGAGCATATAACCTACAACTTCAATATCTGCAGAATGTGGCTGCCAGGAACTGGAGAGTCCAGAAGATGGTGATGTCCAGAATCCTAGTTCTTCTGGAAAAGAAAAAGAAACAAAACTCATAAGAAAAGGATACAACTTTTGTAATGTAGGAAAGATTTAGTCTTCTGAAGTTTATATACTGACAGTTATTTTTTTCAGCAGATTGAAGTCAATTACTTCTTAATCCTATAGTTTCTCATATTTAAAGATAACTATCCCCCCCCCAATCAATTTCACATTTATCGGATTAATAAACTAGGATTTGTTCTGCTACATATATGGCTTTTCTGTACTGCAACTTTCAGCTGTTTGTCTCCCATACATCAACTGACTAGAAATGAAACTGGCTAAAGAAAACCCTTTCTGATTTACAACCCCTACCTGTACTTTGACCATAGTGATGACTAGATGTTCCATTCAGTGTATAACATAGCTCCCAACTGGTAAATTTTCCTGCTTCTCTTCCATTCCCATCCATGCCAGGAAAGCAAGTACCAATTGTCTTCCCTTCAATCTTTTAAGTTGCATTTAATGGTTTCATTTGGGCTAGAAGGAAAAACTTGGCAAAACTCTTGTCAATTTCACCCAGTTAAAAAACAAAGAAAAAAATGGCCAGCATTTCACAGACCATCTGCTGAACTTTAAAAAAAACAGCTACAATGGAGGAATGGTTGCTGAAGATGATAGAATTTGCTGAGATGGCCAAATTGACCTGTCTGACTAGAGAAAAGACAGTATCTATGTTTATTGCTGACTGGAAACCCCTTATGGATTTTTTGTGTAAACAGAAAAAAATGAACTTATGAGTTATGGTTTTGACGATTAGATAGGATAGATTATAGAAAGAAGGGAGTCACGATATAACTTTAGAGAAAGAGGTAAATCTACAATTGTACTTCTAACTTCTGTAAAGAAGATCAGAAGCCACTTCTTTCTTTTTTCAGACTTTTCAATCTTTTCTATTTTTCTTCTACCTTATTTCTTTTTTTTTTGCACTTCAGCTTTCTCTTTTATTTCTTCCTTTTACTTTTTTCCTTCCTACTCTATTTTAGTTTCTATTAACTTTTCCTCATTTTTAAAACTTTCAATAAAATTATAATAAAAACAACAACACAACTACAGGTTCCCATCACTTGAGCTAGAAGGGGAAACTTGGCAGAACACTTGTACATCAAGAAGAACACACAAATTATAAAATCTTACTGCTGGAAAGGCCATTTAGGCCATCAGATCTAACTGTCTGCTTAGTGCAGAAATTCAGATTAACTTCCGTCTTACTAAATTTTAAAAAGTGGCGAATTGAACAACTAGTTGTGGGATTGCTACAGATGATAGGCCCTATGAATGTAATCTACATTTTCTTTATAGCAGCACAAAGAGCACAAATCAGGTAATAGTTCACATTCAATTATTAATTGCTACCTGTATATTTTTTAATGTAAATAGAATCTGTAACATTATGGAACTGAATTGAATTCAATACTGGAAGGTTCCTTGCAATTGTATTATAACAATAAGCATTTTAAACATGACTAAAAGACCTTTAATATCATAAATAACTTTTAACTAGATCACATCAACCTATTTTGTGTTTCTTTTCTTTTATTACACTGGCATATCTTGCCACAAGGGTAACTGGAATGTCAGATTACTCACCCAGGCGTAAAGACTAACTTACACTACCTTTTCGTTCTGATCTCTCATTCAGTTTGTCGAGATCTCCCTTTGCTGCTGTACTCTCAGCAAGCGATAACGCATAAGTCACAAGAGCCAGTGTATGATTATCCGATATGTTACATAATTGAAAAGTCCAGTGTTCTTTTTTTAAATTTATCATTCTGGAGAAAGAAAAATAGCATCTTAAGAAATACTTTACTGTAAATTACAATAATTAGTAGCAGTCTTTATGGTGAACTGTTAAATTGCAAATTTATATCCAAGATAAAAACATAATGCTAAAATGTGGGATGTGCAAGCAAGCTGGAATTGAGCAAGAATGCACTAACACTAAGTCTCTAAATATGCTTGAGATGAGTGGCCTCTTGAAACCTCAAAAGACAGAAGACAGTTAGCAAGGAAAGGTAGTATCAGTTTGTACAAGCCATATACAGCACATCTCAACACCATGAGACTAGTAATTCTCAAAATTCCATGTTTGGAAGAAAAAAGTATTTGCTGCCTGCCTTAATTTTGAGCCTAACAGAAATATAAATTACTGATGATGATGATGATGATGATGATAACTGCAACCCATATGGAGTTTGTATGTGTCTTTACATTATAATCCCATGAAAACTGATTTGCACTACAGAATGAAAATGCCTCAATAACGTTCCCATGTTCAAACAGTTCCAGTAACTATTAGGAGGCACACAACTATTGACTTAGAATCAGATGATGCTGGAAGGCTTTGAACTAACATTGTTCCTGTTAGAATGAGCATAGCAGCACTATGACTTCTACGTATTGTGGGCTTCTCCCTATTTTTATCTTGGGCCAAGCCAAGTTGTTTAATTCCACACAAAGGAAACAATTATTTCAGAAATGTAAATGTGAATATATGTCATTGTTGTGTCATGCAGGCATAACTATCAGCACTCAAGTGCTCTTTCATTACAAAACCTTTTGAAAAGATCTTTACCTACTAGGAGTGTGACTCTTTAGGAAACAAGAATCAATTCATGCTGCAAAAGACTTTCCTGCCCTAGCCCACTTCATAAAAGAAAAGAATCTCCCTGAATACAAAAGCTACCCACTCCTGCACAGCTATTAATTAAGGTATTAATCCCTCCACTAATCAAGCAGAATGTCATTCTGCAGAGATAAAACCTCAACTGAGAAGAGCAAGACACTATACACTAGCATAAGAGGTCCCAGGTTCAATTCCTGGCACTTTCAAGTAGAACTGGAAATAGCTCCCAACTAAATCTGTGAGCTTCTGGCAATCAATATAAATCAACCTTCCTCTACTGTCCAGATGTTTTATTATACCCCAACTCCCATAAAACTAATTCAACACACCTGGAGGAAATCAGATTGGGAAAAAAGGATTGGTTGCCTGACTGAGAACACTGCAGCTTCAAATGCATTCTTTGGCATTATACTGATTTAAAGTACTAGCCCGTATTGTAAACAGCTTCACTGTACTTTTTTTTCAAGTATATTAATATTAACATCACTATCATTATTACCTTACTGAATTGATACTCTAATAGAGCAGTCAAAATGTACGCTGTATGCGAAAGAGAACAGCTAGTGCCTCCTTGCAGTTCAGTACGTAGAGCTCTTCCTCAAATTCCCCACTGAATTTCAGACAGCTGAGAATCCAAGCAGCTGTCTCTCCAGGATATACAGATCAGTATCAATGTATGGCTGCGCTTGAATGAAACTTCTTAATACAAAAACTGATAACCCAGAATGAAATTATAATGAAAGCATACTGCTAAGCACTTTCACTCAATCTAATTCTTTCTCATAAATGCAAAGTTGCTAGTCAATTTAAACTAAGGGATATGCAGACAAGGATCTCCAGGACAGACTCTTCTCTCAGTCCCATCATCATTAGTGGTACATTTGATGGGAACTTGGGAGAGACTTCTCAGCAACCGCCGTCAAGCTCTGAAACTCCCTGTTGTTTTTCTGGCAGGCAAAAAATTTACATTACTCACATTGAGTTTCATTTGCTTCTGGAAACATGGGGTACATCCAATAAATAATAAATAGAAAACTAAGAAGAAATCCTCTGGTTGCAAACGCAGCAGCGTACTTAGCATCAAAATGGCAGGGAAGGAAGAGAGAAAAGCTGTAAGTCTCTAATAAAGCTGCTCTGTATTTGCACCAGGATTACCATAATCGTACAGCATAGTAACCTGGCCTTCTAACTTCACCATCTCTACTCAGTCACTCATGCCCTGGTCACCTCCCATATGGATTACTGTAATCTGCTCTACTTGATGCTGACCTTAAAGAGTATTCGGAAGCTTCAGTTGGAGTGGGCAATTATATGTGCACCTAGATCTGTGCATGTTACATCTCTGCTCCGTGAGCTGCATTCGTTACCAATTTGCTTCCAGGTTCAATTCCAGGTGCTGACGACAACCTATAAGGCCCTACATGGCATGGGGCTGGGTTATTTGAGCGACTGTCTCTCTCCAGTGACATCTACCCATCCCATCAGGTCCAGCAGAAGAGGCTTGTTGCAGGTTCTGTCCTCTAGAGAGTTTCATCTGGTGGGTCCCAGGAGGATGACCTTCTCTGTTGCTGCACCCGCCCTACAGAACATCATTTCCCCCAAGGTCAGGCTGGTCCCAAACTTGCTAGCCTTCTGGAAGGGCCTGAAGTCCTAGCTTTGCCATCTGGCCTGAGGATCAGGGAGTGGTGTAGAGCCCATAAAATGGCTGTACTGTTCTTAAATGACTGTGTTCTCCCAGAGACTGTACTATACGGCTTGTAATTGTTTAATTGTTTTTAATGTTTGTATTGTTTGTATGGCTGTTTTATTTTTTTATTTTTTTGGTGCTGTTTATATTTTAATTGTAAGCCACCCAGAGTCACGAATGTGAGATGGGTGATTATATAAATTGAATGAATGAATGAATCTTGTCCACACTTTGCAAAGTGAATCCATTTCAGTGATTTTGCCAGGCAGGGCCAGTAGCATCTGTGGCGGGGGGAAGGGCTCAAAATCATCAAAATCTCAGATACAGCATTGCAACGCAAGCCCCACTCCTTCCATAGGTGTCACAATGTCATTCATCATTCTAAAGGGGCAAGGTTAGCATTGTGATGCTCCATCCTCCATCTTGCTAGTTTTACACACACATCGCGCATGACGCTGGGCAGGGCACTGGGTGGTTCATGTACCTAGTAATAATCAGCAGCGGCAATTGATGCTGCTGACTCTCATCTTCTCCCTACAGATCACCAGGATAAAAGGGAGAAAAAAAGCCTCTTAAGCTAACTTAGCTTCAGATATGATCATAGAGGTAAAATCCTTTGGGTACATGAATACTATTCCCTGGCCTCACTGTAGTAATTTGTGAATAAATATAAAAGTGAAGGAAGATACATCAATATACAGTTTTCCTAACCACTGCTACTACTAGGGCATAGCTCAAAATACATTTGAGATTTTTTAACATAAAAAACATATGGTCCTATTCTGTTTTCCATACAGTTGCATCTTGAACAACTTTCTGCTCAGCTTTGAGAGGGCAGGAGGGATTGAGAGAGGGGGGAGAGAAAGAAAGCTCAGTACAACTCAAACTTACTCCTCCACTGCAGCTGGTTCTTTTTGATGTTTCCTAGCCAAGAAAGGAATGACAAGGTGGATCCAGGAAGAGGTGAATACTTTGTTGCATGATGGAATGATCCTGCCAGCTTTAAAAGAGGCAGTAATGTACCCTTTCCTGAAAAAAACCTTCCCTGGATTACAGCATGCAAACTTCTGTACAATCACAAATACCTTTGGAGCAAAATGTTGCAGAGGGCACTGGTCATGTAGTGCAGATGTCCTTGGAAGAAAACATCTTGATTTTTTTCTGTAGGTTCAGGCATATTTGGGGACTTAATCAGCCTTGATCATCCTGATGGATGGCTTCCTACAAAACAGAGACAGACAACTCTGTAATCCTGAGGGATCTTTCAGAGGTGTTTAATCGGGTTTTCTGATTTGTCCCTGGACAAGGGGAATTGGGGGAACAGTTCTGTAGTGGTTTTACTCCTAGCAGGCACCATCTCAGAGAGTAGTATTGGATAGCTATGACTTGGCATCTTTTGACTTGACACAAGTCAGTGTCTTTGCTCTTTAACATCCATATAAGGCCACTGGGTGATCATCAGATGTTTGAGGGTGGCATATGCTGACGACACTCAGTTTAATGTCTCTATAGCTTCTAAACCAAGCAAGGTTTCTGCATGTCTTGAACTGATGCTTGGAGACAGGGATGGATTGGATGAGACCCATAAATTGAGATGATTTATACATCATCTCACATCATATCTAATATTTGTCTTTTTTTCCTGTTCGTCCTTCCTGAGACTTGGAATCTAGAAAATCAGTTAGCAGTGGTCTTCACTTTCCCTAGATTTATGCTTATAGAAAGAGTATAAATTGCAAAATCCAGGAATCAAAAAAGTTTAAGGCTAGTGGCTTTTTTTTTTTTTTAACTGATTGGTTGCACAACAAAAAGGAAATTAGAAAAAAAAAATCGTAGCAGCTTGCTAGTGGAATGAAAGATCCAGAAAGCTAATGGTCTCTCCTTCACTTGGTGTGTTCATACAGATCCTAGACATACATCTATCAAGGATGCTTTAATTTGGAAGAAGTAGGGCTCAGTGGCCTAAATGGCCCATTTTATGATGTGGATTTGAGTTGTAATAAAAAAACTATGAAAACTACATACTGTGTGACAATATAAGTACTTACCACATACTCCCAGAGGGATCACTCTTGCGAAAAGCACTGAAAGAGCCATCAGGTCTTTTATAGAGAAGCTTTCTTTGATAATCTGAACAAATGAAATCTGAGAACAGTATTGAACAAACCAAGCAGTCTGCAACGGCAGGAGATGCAGTTTCAGGGAAGGCTCTGAAAGCCTTATCACCCACTGCAAGCTAATAGCCTGATCTGCTAAAAGACAAGATCCACAAGGACTGAATTTACTCAAGCAATGTTTATAGGTTTCCATTATCAAGTGTAAATAACATAATATAGAGATAGGCAACTTCTGAGGGGCTGAAGGCTGAAATTCAGCTTCCCAATCTTCTGAAGGATAAAAGAAAGATATCCAATGACAACGTAACATCACTGGAAAGGGCATTTAAGAGATTAAGGATGGGAATGGGAACAGGGAGGCAAAAACCTAGTATTTCTCCTATTAACTCCACACCAGAACCTGAAAAATAATATGAAATAATGCTACCCAAAAGTGATCATTTTGCCAAGGAATATCAGCAGTACCATTTCAGGATTTGGGGGGCTGCAAATAAGGTCCTGGTGGATTGCATGCAGCCCATGGGTTGTCTACAGTGGGGCAAAAAAGTATTTAGTCAGCCACCAGTTGTGCAAGTTCTCCCACTTAAAAAGATGAGAGAGGCCTGTAATTTTCATCATAGGTATACCTCAACTATGAGAGACAAAATGGGGAAAAAAATCCAGAAAATCACATTGTCTGATTTTTAAAGAATTTATTTGCAAATCATGGTGGAAAATAAGTATTTGGTCAATATCAAAAGTTCATCTCAATACTTTGTTTTATATCCTTTGTTGGCAATGACAGAGGTCAAATGTTTTCTGTAAGTCTTCACAAGGTTTTCACACACTGTTGCTGGTATTTTGGCCCATTCCTCCATGCAGATCTCCTCTAGAGCAGTGATGTTTTGGGGCTGTCGCTGGGCAACATGGACTTTCAACTCCCTCCAAAGGTTTTCCATGGGGTTGAGATCTGGAGACTGGCTAGGCCACTCCAGGACCTTGAAATGCTTCTTACGAAGCCACTCCTTCGTTGTCCGGGCGATGTGTTTGGGATCATTGTCATGCTGAAAGACCCAGCCACATTTCATCTTCAATGCCCTTGCTGATGGAAGGAAGTGTTCACTCAAAATCTCACGATACATGGCCCCATTCATTCTTTCCTTTACACGGATCAGTCGTCCTGGTCCCTCTGCAGAAAAACAGCCCCAAAGCATGATGTTTCCACCCCCATGCTTCACAGTAGGTATGGTGTTCTTTGGATGCAACTCAGCATTCTCTCTCCTCCAAACATGACGAGTTGAGTTTAGACCAAAACGTTCTACTTTGGTTTCATCTGACCATATGACATCCTCCCAATCCTCTTCTGGATCATCCAAATGGTCTCTAGCAAACTTCAGACGGGCCCGGACATGTACTGGCTTAAGCAGGGGGACACGTCTAGCACTGCAGGATTTGAGTCCCTGGCGGCGTAGTGTGTTACTGATGGTAGCCTTTGTTACTTTGGTCCCAGCTCTCTGCAGGTCATTCACTAGGTCCCCCCATGTGGTTCTGGGATTTTTGCTCACCGTTCTTGTGATCATTTTGACCCCACAGGGTGAGATCTTACATGGAGCCCCAGATTGAGGGAGATTATCAGTGGTCTTGTATGTCTTCCATTTTCTAATTATTACTCCCACAGTTGATTTCTTCACACCAAGCTGCTTGCCTATTGCAGATTCAGTCTTCCCAGCCTGGTGCAGGTCTACAATTTTGTTTCTGGTGTCCTTCGACAGCTCTTTGATCTTGGCCATAGTGGAGTTTGGAGTCTGACTGTTTGAGGTTGTGGACAGGTGTCTTTTATACTGATAAAAGGTCAAAGTGGAGGACAGAGGAGCCTCTTAAAGAAGTAGTTACAGGTCTGTGAGAGCCAGACATCTTGCTTGTTTGTAGGTGACCAAATACTTATTTTCCACCATGATTTGCAAATAAATTCTTTAAAAATCAGACGTGATTTTCTGGATTTTTTTCCCCATTTTGTCTCTCATAGTTGAGGTATACCTATGATGAAAATTACAGGCCTCTCTCATCTTTTTAAGTGGGAGAACTTGCACAATTGGTGGCTGACTAAATACTTTTTTGCCCCACTGTATCCCAGAAGTAATAGGAGAATGAATAGGCCCGTGATGAAACATACAGGCAAGTTTGTAAAAAAAACTGGTGAGCATGAGGAGGGACTTTCTAATTAACCAATTGCACCTTATAGGGCAAAGTCCTTTATCTTAGCAAAACAATTGTTTCCATTTTATAAAAGGCAAAGTATAATAGATTTATCCCAAAATCTCCTGCCAGTACAACCTTATATATCCATATCTCCCGTAAACTGCCTACTTCAGTGAGATCCTTGTAAACAATATCCCATATATATTTGAGTTAGCTCTGCTCTTGAAAGTGAAAATGATATCCAGAACAGAAAAAAACTAGGATATAGTTAAGGAAGGAGAACTGCGCAAATAAAAAAAGCATTTGGTATCTGTAATAAACAGAGGGAGCAGGAGAAAAACAAGGAGAGCTAAAAACAGAAACTTCAATGTTGGGCTAGAAAGCTAGGATTATTCATGCATCAAAGTTACATTGATATCATGTTATATTCAAAAATATGGTAACATGAAAAGCAAAGTAGGCAAAGGAATACACACCCCACATGCTTTCAATGCATTCAATTTTTCTTGCTCTCTTTTGCTATGTAAAATCTGAAAAAATTACTATTAAAAGTATCTGGTGTTTTTAGCCTAGGAAAAAATAATTAACTCATACCGCAAATGGACCGGCAATATTTTTCAAAATATAGACTATGTAAAAATAGTAGTAAAAAAAACCACACATGGAAAGTATTGAGTAATTCCCCAAACACCCAGACTGTTAAAATCAAAGGGTAGTGTGATTCAATAATAAATTTGGAGTTGCTTCATGTGTTATAGGTCACCTATTACATGATAGGACACTTCAAAAAGAAGAAAAATAATCAGATCCATTGGAGGCAGATTAAGAATTCAGAATAAAATATCAGAGGGAGATGTCTGGGACATTTTACAATGTATGTGTGTGTGTGTGCCTTCAAATCAGCTTTTGACTCCTGGTGACTGCCTGGACTAGTCCCTGCAGTTTTCTTGGTAAGGTTTTCCCTTGCCTCCTTTCTAGGGCTAAGAGTGACTGGCCCAAGGTCACTAGCTGGCTTTGTGCCTAAGGCGGGACTAGAACTCATAGCCTCCCAGTTTCTAGCCTGATGCCTTAACCACTACATCAAACTGGCTCTCATTATTGTCTCTGTCTCTAATTAGACAGAAGGAAATTTGGGTTTGCCTTTATACATGCACCTAGCAAGAAACTTTTGCCAACTGCCATCTCCTGATAAGTGATTTCATTTACATAATATTTATGTTGGTTACATTCATATTTTAGGGCTTTAAAAAGTGCAGATCTAACAAACATAATGGCACTTAACCACCTGAAAGAAATATTAATCAGCTGACTGAGTCTGCAATACTAAGCACACCATCTAGACAGAGAGTACCACTGAACATAATTGGAGCTTACTTCTAAGATTTCACTTTACAGTAAACTATTTCTCAACCTTTCAAGTCTAAAATGTAGACTATTAGAGGCTTTTATAAAGAGTTCTACAATACAAAGCTGAGAATAGCAAACAATTATCAGGCAAAACCTTCTCAAGAATACAGATATATATTATAAAGTTTGAGTTATGTTGGTTGGCTACTATTGTATTCATATAATTCACAATTAAGTACCAGCCTTAAAATGAGAAAACATGAAACAATTAAATACTACTGCCAATAATAACAACTATTACTATTACTACCCAACAATGCAAAGATGAATGCTTCCATTTTTAAAGGTAAAGACAGTTCTTGTTTTGTCTAGAAAAGGATTCAAAGAACATTGATTTAAACCCCCAAACCAAGCAGTATTTAAGTGAAACAATAATTACTGAATTTCAATTTAGCATACCATCATGACTCATTTAAAATAGCTTTAATAAAAGTAATGTTTAGAGAACTTTAAAAAATCATGGCAATGTAAATCAATCTACAGGGAGTGACAGACTGCTTGCAGACTTCAAAGAAGTTCTTAAAAACAGATGTTCATTATTTTTGAAACTAACTGTGCAACTTTAGGGTAGCCAAAGTTCAGATGTCAGGCCAAATATAACCCATGGAGTTAAACCAAGCAAACAAAACTGTTCCTGTAGTTGGTAGCTTTTGTTCCATCTTTGTGGGAGACTGATCTGGGATGTAAGTCCAAATTTAGTTACAATGTGACACTACCAAATTTAAACTAAAACTTAAAATGGGCCAGTTGTATTCAAAAGGCAGCTATGTAGTGCAGGGACAAGTCTGAAAGGCATATGAACTGTAACTTCATAACAGTACAGAAATGGCACAACCATATAGAACTGTACACTAGTCCAGCTTCCTAAGGTGAATAACTTTTTAGTTTCTTATCTTTATGCTACAATATAGTGTCACAACTTCTGTCATACAAAGCCTCCTTCAAGAATGAACAGTTGGTGTAAATGCTTTCAAAGAAATGCACACTGAATTGTATGTTCATCACCCAAACATATTCCTACCTTCTCTCATATATGACACAACTTTTGTTTTAAATTTGGTTTGCAGGTTGCCTGTTTTATTCAAATAATCCTGAATATAAATATTAGGTGCAAAGTTAATCATGTTTTGCTCCCCACAATCATAAAGCATGTTGGCCAGTGACTCCAAACCATTGACAGAGGGACTAAGCTTGTCACCTGAAAGATGAAATTTGCACGTCAGTGATAGAAGGGGCAACACCAACAACAAGTAAACATGTAAACAAAGACCAAAGGAAAACAATTAAAATGTTCTTGTTTTTAGACTCAAAATCAACGCAAGCATCACCATAAGAAAGTATTTGAAATCCCCAATCCAACTAGTCTCTTAATGTGTAGACTTCAGTTTTCAGAATATCCAACCTTGTTTCATAAGCTTGAAAGATTTCATCAGAATTGAATCTTATTATGATATATAAATGTGGCTTTGTCCTGTCATTCCATGTTCTGTGTCAGGAACTGGCAACGGAGATATCAACTGTGCCTGCCATCCCCTCAGATGGCAAAATAGAACCCCTGCCTTACTTAATAAACCCTAAAGGAAATTTATCTAAAAACAGTGAAGCTGGTGTATTAGGCCTTATTTCAAACAATGCCCCCACTAACGCAGTTAATGGGGTACTGAAACTCCAACCTCATCTTCTTCAATACAAGAAGCAAGATTTTCTGGCTTCTTTTTAAATGATGCATAAGTGCTTTAAACAATAATCAAACGGGATTTGGGTAAAGCTTCTCATCTGCCCAGATAAAGATTTTTGAAATATGGCTGCTTTAAATTACCTTCACTAATAATCTCTGGAGAAGAGCATCAGAAGCAATGTGTGATACTGCTATCATTCCAGTGGGAATTTCTCCAATCTGCTTTGGCTTAATTGGAAAGAAGATTGTCTTCCCATCTTCACTTGGTATCCAAACAGATTGTTGATTTCCAATGGCATTTATATCATTAGAGATAATAAGAATTTCAAAGATATCACTTGTGTCAAGAGTAACTGTAACTTACAAAACAGAAGTGGCTAGTTAATCATTTTTTGTGCTACTAGCAGCAACAGTTAACACAACAGCATTAAGTATTACAGAAAAAAACACAATAACGTGCCTGCTGGGGGCATGGGAAGGTTCCCACACTTGGAGGATTTTCTTTCTCTATCCTGATTCCTTCCCCCACAAAGGAAGATAATAAAATAAACAAGTGCCTGGATTTGCACTCTTTTTATTTTCCTCTTGTCAAGTTTTGTACAAACAGCTTCTATACTGTGTCTAGTGCAATAGCTGGCAAGATTGCACTATTGTCAAAATGATCAGCTGCAGTATTCCACAAGCTATCTAAATTAAACCTAATTTAATTAAAAACCTAAAAACCTAATCTTTTTCAGCCAGCCAGAATATAGAAAATATAGGCTGATGAGTATTGGCCTCTTAAGGACTTATAACCATGCTAAGAACCAGGAAATAGCTGAACGAAAAACTATTTCACCAATCAACTGAAAGCTGATATTTTAAAAAAAGTCTGTCTGTCTGTCTGCCTGCCTGCCTGCCTCCCTATCTACCTACCTACATACATAATACAGCACCTGCGAAGATGTATATTTTGCTGTGTGATTCACAGCCAGGCAAACACTACTGTATCTAGAACAATGACAGACCAGCATTAATCTTTCCCCAGGAGAAATCAACTGTAAGGACTCTTACTTTCTGAAACTTACACCACAGCTGAGGAGTCTCTCATATTGCTTATAACTTTGGCCAACTTTGTATGATCATATAACCAGGGACAAAGTCTTTATTCTTCAAAGTGCCTGTCACACTGTAGAATGCCTAGCTTTTTAAAAATTGGCCATCTCATATGTTTTTATAAAGTACAATCCCATCTTCCTCCCATCCCAAACATTGTCTGATTCTTTTTCTATGTATTTTTAAGTGTAAAAATCTATACAAACATTTGCTCCCAAAGAAGACATTTGAACCAGTGAACTAATCCACTCATCCCCTGTTAAGATTTGGTTTGGAGGGAAAATAGCACGTAAGAAGCAGCAAACACAGAGAGAGGGTAGGCGATCATAAGAAAACTATGACAGTGAAGAAATTCAGAGATAAGGGGGCAGTCTGAGGGAACTGAGATCACAATCAGAGCCCTAAGATCAGATTTTTAGAGATCAATGAAGTTTTTCTGCAGTGAGCTGGGTGAAGGTCTTGAGGAAACAACAGAGGGAAACCTCAAGTAACATAATAGGCATAATATGCCTGCACAATTATTTCCATGAGGAAGCAAAGTTACTCTAGAAGAAACCTGCATGAATCCAATATTCATCAGGTTTGTATAGCTAGAAAACAGGAAAGGTTAGAAAAAAATGGTTGGAGGCCTTAATGTGTTGAAAAACTCCACTGAAGGATAGATATAGAAAGACACCTGCATTTTAAATAAAGATTCCATTCTACTCTTTCTTTTCCTCTCTTTCAACATTATATGAAAATAAGCATACATAAATTTAATCCAACTTTGTGTTTTATTTCAAATAAAGTTATCCTTAGCTGAATATTCAATCTGCCTTTGATTATGTCATCTGCACTCCTATGTCCACTAAAGGATAACAACTAGTCACCTTTCCCAAGGAAAGATTATGGCAGGGAGTAATTAGATTTTAAAAGAAAAAAGGGAGGGCCTGCTGTATTCATTTCTTGATTTGTCTTTACTTACAATTGCCATAGTCCTCATGCTCTGAAAGGTTGGCATCAGTCAATATCCAGACTTTGCTATTCTGAATACAGTACATAAAAAGATTTTTCAGTTTAAGTTTATGCAACATATCAGTATATTTTATTATTGTTTAATATATTCTAGAGCACGTAGAAAAAACCTATACACATACATCTATTTACATGTGCATGTATGTATGTGAAAGAGAGAAAGACATTTTCATATTCCATCAGGAACCAAAACACATCGGGAAACATGAAAATTAACATCTACACATGAAACTGTACCTGGAAGATGCTGAAAGCATTTCCAGCTTCCCATAAGATGATTTTGTATCATATTAACTTATCTCATGGTATATGTATTTTTAAAAAGGAGAAATAAATCAAGGAACAGTTAACCAGTTCTTTTTTAAAAGTACATATTGTCAAGGAACAGTTAATCAGTGATGAAATAATAATAAAATATATTAGTATCTATGTTAGTGTGTACTAGATGAAATAAATCCGAACAATGATAATTACTGCATAATATTTTAATATGCCAATGCAGAAGGCACATGAAAGAATCTTCACAACAAAGTTAATTCATTATGACCTTTCTCTGAAGAGTGTTGCTTGATGGAAAACCCAGTAATTGAGTTGCTGCACAAGGGAGTAATTTACTAATAAAATTTTGGACTAGGGCAGTAAAGAATGCCACCAAAGATTGAACTATAATTGGCCATCAACTTTATCAATAATCAGCATACAGTCTCTTGGAAATGTCTAGACACATTTTATTTCTTTTTCATCACTGATTAAGACTCTGTGGATGATTTTTAAATGCATGTGAACTCATTACATTTGTTTTTATTTTTCATTATTTCTTTTGCTATGAATATTCTAGTTTAACAAAAATGTAGAATTACACATCCTTATACATTCTTTAATTGTGCATGTTTATCAGAAAATGAAATAAATAAATGCAAATATGTTTGATATAGAAAGCACCAAGAATTACTCTGATTATCAGAGAGTGAAGTTTATTGTAAATAACCTAGACCATTAACATTAATGCATAATATTAATTGTTCTGTGGTTTCAATGTCTTGTTTTGACATGTTAAGGAAACTAGTCACAATAAAATATAGCCCTTCTAAACTAATGCACCCTTGCCAAAAATAATAAAAAACTTACAGCATCCTCTGTGATATCATTTCTTTTTCCCAGCAAATTTGTACTTTTGTCAACAACTAAAAGTCCAATTGTGGTTTGGGGTTCTTTCACCTTGATTATGAGGGAGATATCCTCAGCAGGCCCAGCTTTATTTTTACTCCAATGCATATTAATACTATATATACTTTCTAAGAGAAAGATCTGTTGAACTCAGTGGTTCTACTTCTGAGTGGAAGATCATACATCTTTTTTTTTCCTGGTAAATTGAGCTATAAATTAAGGGGAAAGATTCGAGTTGAGGCCAGGGTGCTAGAGAAAGTATTATATTATTTATCTGTGTACTATTCTCCCTGAAACCTTTCCCTTAAATGTATTATTTTTCTTGTCAGCTTCTGAATATTTGCTCTTGTGGTGGATAAATAGTAGTTCAGAATGGTAACCTGGATTGTGAAAGGACTACTGAGGAATGGGAAGGATTAACAAAATAGGCCATTTCCAATTGCACGACTCCACATGAATCCCTCCTGCATTTACTATTTAAAAAACAAGAGGTTCTCCAATCATAGATTTTTTGATGCCATACCTACTATAGTTTGAACAAGACAGAGTCAGAGGCCATCTTGGAATATAGCATAAGATGAAACATAGGACAGGACATCTGAAGAAAGAGAACAGGTAACAAGGCAGCAGACAAGGAATGTTAGGGACTGGAGGTCACAAGTTGAAACTAGGAAAAGAAAAGGGGAAGGATGGACCAAAGACACGAGAAGGGAATTGGCTCCAGCAGTCAATTGTTCACTTGGTACTTTATGGCAACAAGCATCTTGCACTTCACTTTGGTTGCACTTAATGTAATTTTAAACAATAGTATTACAAGAATAAGCTCAGAGTAGCTTCAGGGTCTTGTGTATCTCTTTTCCTCTCCTGATAGAACCAGTTCAGAAGCCTCTATTTCTATTTTAGAGATAGAAGTATGGCAAGTAATTTATGTTACTTATGGCAAGTAAAAACAAGCCACTTTCTTAAAATATAGATTCAAGTTGGCTTGTTAGCATTACCTGTACTTAAGATTAACTACACCTTGTCTTGTTTCACATAGAGCAAGCAGTAATTAATCAACAGTGGGTTCTTCAGTTTTTTGTTTTCCAATCCTCTATATGAAAGTTTTTTGGACACATGAAACATTTCATCGTTTCAGTTTTTTCCCTTGCCTTTTACTACGCTGTACCATAAGCAGATATTGATGGCCCAGAAACCCAAATAACAACTTCAAGAGAAACTTTTAAAATACAAAGTAACTAACTAATGAAGATTTTTGAAGTAATTCTAAAAATCCAAAGAAAAAGAAATAGTTAATAAAATTAGTAAGAAATCCCCTCCCACCCAGTGTAGAGGGGAACTGAACAGTGAGCCTCCAGTAGACCGAAAGGAATTAACAGTGAAGATGATTATATGATTTGAAATGAAACTGGAATGAACAGTCTACATATATGCATAGGAATAATAGTGATATGTCTACGAGTGAAGTTGAAACAAATGTTGTAAATGTTAATGCCCAAGAAAAGGGAAATCATAAATGCTGTGAGAATGTTGGAAAATGGAAAGCTTGCAAAAACAGTGCAACAGGAGAAATGTTAAAATATGGATGTAGTCTGCTTATATTATGGTTGTGTGAGTGTGCCTGATGACTGGAAGAATACTGTGAGAAAGGCAGCAACAGTGAATACAAAAACTACAGGGAGAGCCATTTGTGAAATAGGCCTAGGAAAGTGTTTGGCAGAATTCTGACTGAAAGGTGATAAGAGGTGACAGCAAGCAACATTTGAGAAGGGCAGTATGGCTTTATGCCAGGCAACGGAGGTACAGTCAGGATGTTTATCCTCCTGCTGTTTAATTATGGGTAAATAGATAAGGAATGCTTGTAGCAACATTGAAGGTGTGTTAATTGAAGTTGTAAATATCCAGGTATTTTTTGATGCAGACAATGCTGCGCTATTGGCTAAGGAGCTGCATGGCTTGCTGCAAAATGTTAATTAGACTGTATTACACCATAAAGAGAATCTATCTACAAATTAATGTATTAAAGACTAAGGTAATTGTGTTTGACAGGAAAAAGAATTAGATAACTGCAAGTTATACATAAATGGTATAAAACCAGAACAAGTAGATAAGTGTATTTTGCTAGAATATAAAGATGAGAAAGTGGATACATAAATTTCAAGTTGTGCAAATTCTGGTAGAAAGAAATTTGTGGTCTGCTATGAAGAATGAACGTTTTCCAAAGAAGTGAAAGTTGTTGTTCATGAAAGCATGCTTCTGTCTCTATAGACACAGAGTTGTGTACGGTAGGAGAAATAGAACTAATATGAATTCAGTGGGAATGGGCTGAGTAAGAAGTGTGTGTGTGTGTGTGTGGCAAAAAAAAGAGTCAATAATGAATGAACAGTGAAGGAATGTGAATTGAATACAACAATGATTGGCAGGAGAAAAGAAGTACATTGAGATGATCTGGTTATATACAAACAATGAATGAGGATCAAACCTCAGAACCAATAAATGAAGAAAGAAGGAGTGAGTCAAAAGGGAGGCAAAGACCAATAAAGTCGTAGTTGGATGGAGTTGCTGAGGTCCACAAAATGTCAGAAAAGTCTAGCCCAAAAGGAAACAATGTATGAAGCAATGCATGGACATGGTGGAAGCAAGGATGGTTTGCTAGGATAGAAAGTATGAAGGGCTCCAAGGAATGGTGGTGGTATAAACTAGATTTGGCTGTATTTCTTTCTCTTTTTTTAACCTTATGCCTTAATCAATCAACTAACTAACTGTACAGGGCTTGCAGGCCATTCCAATCCCAATGGACTTCAGTTTACCACTTTTTACTTATTTTTTGCAATCTGCAAAACATTGCTTATCCCAAAAGGGAATGGAGTGATTGGTATATGCCAGCATGTATATAGAAAGCATGTTTTAACTATGGAGAAGTGAAAATGTGTCTCTCAAAATGAAAAATTGCTCTTTACTGAGAGGCCTTTCTTTAAACCCATACAAAATGGAAATTTAAAGAGGCACAAGGAGCTTGGATAATGACTCAAACTGTGGTTGAAACCTTAAGCACGCCTACTTAAAAACAGGTTTTGAGGCATACAGGGGAGCTGAATTTGGTAAATCATTTCATCACATTTTAGGCCATATTTATGCAGAAATACTGAAAATTCAAATAGGTTCACAAACTATTAAGCACCACCGTATAGGTTACTCCTTCTGGGCTAGAAAAAAAATTGACAACAGTTGAACGGCTACAAAGATACAGGAAACACCATGTCTTTGCTGCCATCTAGTGGTTCTCTGGATATCATGGTCCTAACTATGAATGAGTAGATCTCAGTCCATTCAAACTACCAGCTTTAAAAAGGTTCTTCATGGTTTGGTAGAGGAGTATCTGAAGGGTTGTATCTTACCATCTCTCCTTATCAATGTTTTAAATTCACTGGTTAAAGGTCTTTTTGAATTTGCTGTAACTTACAAGCCTTTTCAGCCCTGGAATATGCCTTCTCCCAAGCGCCTATCTTCGTATACGTTTCATGACTAGCAGAGATATTTTTATTGCCTCAGATATTTTGGGCCATATTACTCTGTGGTTTAGCATTAATTTTTACTTTTTTTCCTTGTGGCTATATTTATTGTTTTTGTAGTAATTCTATAGGTCAACAGTGGGATAGAAATTGCAAGAATAGTACTAAAAAGATAATAATATTGCTATTATTTTATTATTTTGTTTGATTTTAAAGATATTTTATAGCCATATTTGCTACTTTATGTAACCTTAATTTTAATAAAATATAATTTTAATTTGTGTGATTTCACTTTCAACATTGTTATTGTTAGAAAGCAACAAATATAGTAAGATGTTATGAACTGCAACATGCACAATTTATATGTTAACACCTCCCTTTTCTTTCCTTTTTCCTTTTTGTTTTTCAAAATAAACATATAAGGTATAATTCCCGAAGGAAATGTAACTCTACAGATTGGAAACTCTAGCAAGGAGAGTACATCTATTTGTTCAGGCATTGATTTAATTATTTAATATGTCAGGAGTTTATGCTAGCTTTTCATAACAGGTTCTTCTTTAGAAGAAAAACTTTTTTTTAATAAAAGAATAACTTTCAATATTTTCCTAATCTAACCACCCACATCCTATGCTTTTCCACTGCTGCATCCCTGTAAGTCTATCTCTGCAGCACTGATATAACACTATGATCTATAACACAGCTGATTTGTAAAATTCCCCCTCTCAATTTATTATGAAAAGAAGGCTTGTACATTTACCAGATTTTTAAAGGTCAGTTGAACAGGAATATGTAGAACACTATTTATTATTTCCCCATTATCATGCACATAGAAGACAGTCTGAATAACCCCATTTTCTGGAACAGGATAACTTAGCTTACAAACTCTGTTATTTTTCTCTAATTCATTTTCATCATCATATATGTGATAAACAGTATTTGGCTGTTTGACTAATGTCACGATTATTCTTTTGTTCATCAGATGTTGGTGATTATCAGTTCTTCTTACTTTCAGCTGAAGATAAATCAAACTTTAGAAACAAAATTGTTTAAAACAACAATAACCTTTATATAGAAATGGCAATACTGCCTTTGGCAGCAGAGAACAAGAATACCTGGTGACTTCAACATTGCTGTAACTCCCCACCTTGAGTTGTAGAAAATAAAGGCAGGATATAAATCCAATAAATACCAAAATAAAGAAATAAACTCAGAGATGGGCACACCAAATAAAAATACTAAATACTGTGATCACAGTCTACATATAGACCTCAGATGAATGTTTCAGACAGGAACGAACATTTCTGGCTTGTTTTGTTTTGGTGTGGAATTGGAGATTTTAAGAAATAAAATGGCTTCCTTAAGCCTTGCAGCTGAACCCTTTAGCTCTTAAACATTTTTAGAACATTATTCTGTCTTTCTGATGCATGTTTCATTCAGTCCATTTCTGGAATGAAACCGATAAAGCAAATAGTAACATTACTCACCATAGCAACAAAGTTCAGCGAAAGCTTCAGGAATCTTGGATACTCAAGAAAGTCTACTGCATAATTATGCAGCTGTGGAAATACTGTAGTACTTGCATTTCGGAAGATCCCTGTTGTAACATTTAATTATAAGATTTAATTGTTCCTAATTGAAGCAAGAGAGCTCACACTTATTATGCCAAGTGACAACACTCTGTAATTAGGTTCATACAACATGCTAAGATAAAAAACAAATCACTTTATGTCTTAGTATAATATATGATCCTAAGTTTTATGTTTTGTACATCGTAGTTTATGGTTCAGCACAGTGGTAGACAATATGTCCTTTTCTTTTCTTTTTTTTTGGTTTCCAGAGCCTTTAAGATTACTTTGCTGAAATTTAGCTGCAAATTGCCAATTTTAGGTTATAAATTTTCACTGTTACTGTGTAATTAAGCTTCTGCAAATCCTATCAACCCCCCCACACCAACAAACAAAAAAGGCCCCTCCAATGACAGCAACAAGCTGTGGTGCCTACATTAGAAGCACCATGCTTCTAAATATCAGTTGCTAAGAAAGAGGAGTGTGATACTGTAACTGTACTATTTTACTTGTAGGATTCTGGTTGCCCACTGTGAAAAGATACTGCTGGATTAAGTAGGCCTTTGAATTGATCTCTTCCAATGTTCTATAAAAGCCACATTAAACAACATACCTGTAAGTGATTCTGTAATAACAGCTATAATTTCTCTAGGTGCTGGGTGCAACATATCCTCATCTCTGAAAGTTACATCTTTTATCTCTGGGTTCTCCAGTGTGAAGTTCAAAGAACCATTAATCTGAGATCAGGAAAAATACATTGATTAATTCTATGTTATCTTTTAAGCAAAATAGCCAGTAATAATATTAGGACACAATGTTTTTGTTACTGCATTTTACTGTGAAGTCAAAGCAATATTAGTAAAACATTATGTCAACATCTGAACCTGAGTTGAGTAAGTTTTAGGTTGAAATTCATTCTAAGCACTATTAGTCTGTTTTGGACAATTTAAGGAGTTGCCCTGCAGCAATCACAGAATCTTCTTTATTTATTATAAAGATCATAGGTTTCCCAAAGCTATAAATGTTATTAGATCAGATTCTCACACTAGCCAGAACATCTAGGGGATCTGTTCTTCTTGGCCATATATCATTGTTACATTGTATTTTTGATGCTTTTTCCATAGACAAATTTATATGAACTGGGGTTAGCATTTTCCATCTATAAGATGTCCCCATGTATGAGACGACCCCCACTTTTCCAACCCAAAATTAAGAAATCAATATTTAAAAGATAAAGCAGAACACATTTTTATTTAGTAATTAGGTAACATTTATCTGATACACTCAGTGGAAGGAGGTCCAAACTGTCTCTCTGCAGCTCTATTTCCATGCTCTTTTGCATAACTGATTACATTCAATCACGAGTGAAACTGCCAATAGCTTGTCTCTGCAAACAGACTTCCTCCAATTGGTTTGTTCAGCATCAGCTGGCATCAGTTACATAAGGCTCGTGATTGGAGGAAGCCTGTTTGCAGAGACAAAGTATGGGCAGTTTCACTCGTGATTGGAGGCTCGTGACTGGAGGAAGCCTGTTTGCAGAGACAAGCTATTTCACTCGTGATTGGAGGCTAGTGATTGGAGGAAGCCTGTTTGCAGAGACAAAGTATGGGCAGTTTCGCAACCGTGCGGTTCTCTCCTCGACTTACTTCCTTGCATAAGACACCCTTCAATTTTTAGTGTAACGATTTTAGAAAAAAGTATTGTCTTATAGACAGAAAAATACGGTATCTACACTACAATTTATGTAACCGCTATTCCTCCTCCCCAGAACTATAATCTGAGGGGAAGAAGAAATAGAACCAGAGATCTGTTAGCACTGTATTCCTCTCTCTTAGCTTAGCTACAGTTCACAAGATTCTTGAGGAAAGAATAGCCACGACAGCTGAAGTGTTATAAAGCTGATATAAAATTAAAATTAAGGGATTGTTTTGAGTGATGAATTGAACTTGGAAGAAAACACTTCAGTTTGTGAAAGCATGATATCTGGCTGTAGTTAATCCCTCGATTTACTGCAGACTTCACTCCTTTTTTTAGGGTATCTCCTCCAACCCTCATTTTCAGAGTGCTCAAGTGGGTACAGAACCTTCTAGATTGGTGATTCTCAACCTTTTTGAAGCTGCCGCCCCCCTAAGGAGCAGAAAATTTTTCAACGCCACCCTTTGTGAAAATCCTGTAATTTAGGGTATGGGGAGTGGGGGGGAGTTACTGAATTATAAAAGGCAAAAATTTTAAGTAATTTAATTCGAACAAATCCAAACTTCAAGTATGTGGAACTGTATTGACAACACTTCTTTTTATTAACCGACATCGTTGGCGGCTGCAAAATATGATGAGGGAAAGATAACTATTTCTCAAAGTTAATAATTCACGACCACGATAAAGAACTAATAAGCGCACTTACCTAGCCGACTGGCCAAATAAACAACGAAAGTAAATCGAAACTGAGGGGAAAAAACAGAAATGAAGCGAACGAAAAGCAACTCAAGAAACACAGGTCAAATCAAACATTCATATTGAAAGGACGCTCAACGCACGCAATGCGATTAATCGCGCGGGAAGACAGCTGACGCACGCGCTGTGCTGGTTGGGATCGGAGAAGAATCATAGTGTCGAGTTCTTCAAGGTCAGCCTACCTAGAATACAAATTTATCTCGCCATTCTTAGAAGTGCGTGAGGGCAGCCATCGCGTAAGTTCGTTTTATTGCTGGTACAAATGGTGTAAACCGGATAATCGATTAATAAATTTTGGGGGGAGTTTTAAAATTAAGTTCGAATGCCAAAACATGCTCATCGCCCCTCTACCGCCCAAAACATGCCCACTGCCCCCCTACCGCCCAAAACAAGTTCACCGCCCCTCAGCATCCTCCCACCGCCCCCCGGCGGTGGTATCACCCCCGTTGAGAACCAATGTTCTAGATATTGAACTGGCTTGCATAACCCATGGCTGTTATGGGTAGGCACTTGTTTCAACAAGTCAAAGCCAAGGTTACAATTTAAATCTTATAAATAAGGTTTCTAAAAAGTACAAAAAGTACTTATAAATAAGATTTCTAAAAAGTACAAAAAGATTTAATATAAAATATCATACTTCTAAAACAGATAAAGAAAAGAAAGTTCCTTTACATAAGCTTCTTTCTAAAATGCCTGCCAATAAGATATCAGGCATGGTCTCCAAATCATCCTGACTCCAACACTCTGAAATGCCACTGCATCTAGATATATATCGGTGTTGAGACAAAAAAGCAAGAAATAGTAAAAAGTACAAAAAGCTTTTTAAACTTAATTTTGTTCTGATAAGGGCTCAAAATAATGGTATGAGGGAGAGGAAGAAGCTATTCCAGATCAGAAAATAGCAAGGAAAATAGAAAGATCACAGAAGAAATCACTAGAAAATTTTGAGGGTGACCCAGGATGCACAATTTTCCTGAAATATTCATAAGTATATTGTTAGGAACTGAATATGACTCACCTCCAATATTTTAGTTATCTTTGTGTTCTGTGCTCGAAACAATGAGAAGAAATCAATAGACCTTTCCTTTCATTGGTTTTCCGTATGTATACCTGAAATGAATACCCCAACTACCCCAAAAAAGTATCAATTGGAAATCTTTCGTTTCAAAAGACAGACTGAAAGGATATAATAACCTTGCAGGTACCTATTTGTACCTGGACAGTTAATTTTGGAAACAATGGTTTCCTTTTTCCTCACCTTTTTCCTTTTGAACATCTCTTCAACAACATCCAGCCACAACTTTTTCTTCCCCTCCCTTTCAATCCATGCAGTCTTTTTCTATATATTTGTTTTGCAATTTGATTATCATTTTTTCTTTCCATATGACCAAACAGCTTCATTTTTTAAGTATGCCATTCTCATAGCAGTCAACTTTTATTTTTCTCCTGTCATACCCAATTCTCACATCTATATAAGTGTACATCTGTTTTTACTTATTTTGACAAACATTAATTCCTCCCAACAGACTATATACTACCCTACTAACTTTCTGCCAACGTTTGAACAACTTAAATGACGCACAACTGGATATACTAGCTCTAGTTTTTCACCACTGATGGTTAACTTGCAATCATTCAATCTATTTTCCTGTCAAACATCACTCCCTTGGCCTTTGCTACATTAATTTTCAGATCCATTCTCCTGGTTGTATTGCCCATACTATCTAACATTCACAGCAAATCTTTTGAGTTCTCAGCCAACAACCCAGCACTCTTTCTATACAGAAATACACATATATTCACATCCCAAGCCAACACACCTCTAATGTCACCACAAACATTTCTTACATTTATCCACAAACACATTAAACAATCAAGGAAACATTGCACATCCTTGTCTTATTCCCTGCTCAGTGCAGAACCATTCACAACTTATTCCCTGCTCAGTGCAGAACCATTGTCTTATTCCCTGCTCAGTGCAGAACCATAAAGGAATGGTTTACTTCATTAAAGGAATGAAGTAAACCATTCCTTTACTTCATACATGCTTTACTTCCACCAGTATTTATGCAAAACATTCCATAGTTCAAGCCTATTTTTGTGTTCTTACAGTCAGAATTCTGCCAGACACCTTCCCAGGCACACTTAACAAACTAATTCCTCTGCAGCATTTGTTCTCACTCTTGCTGTCTTTCCTCTGATCCCTGATTCCTGCATAGGGGAACAATAATAGCATTCTTCCAAAAGTCAGGCAATCTGCATTCAGTTAAACAAACTGTACAGTCACCCATAAACCAATCAGATCCACATTTTAACATTACTCTAGTTATGCTATCTACACCTGCAGCCTTACCATTTTTCAACATTTTTACAGCATTTATGACTTCCTTTTCTTGGGTACATGTTTATAGCATTCCCTTCCCTTCCAATCTTTGACATATCATTACCATTCCTGTACAGATCTCTAGAGTTCTCCCTCTAGCAACTTTCTGTTTCAGCCAAATCACTTCATCACTGTTATTTATAATTCCATTGACTCTGCTGGAAGCTCAATGTTTATGTAAACAGATTTATGGAAAAATCTTTAAATGTTAAAGATGTTAATGTAATGTTAAACTATATACCAAAGCTTTGGAATCTGACTGTTCAGCAGAAATTATGGTTGTATCAAGCATGAGGGGGGGCTAAAAAAAATCATATTGAGAAATTGGAAATATATTATTCCTGATGCCAAGGAATGATTGTCAGGAATGTGTGATCTATCTGCTTTGGAAAAGGCAATCTTTTCTACTAATAAAAGGATGCATTATTATGTGTTATTGTGGCAGAGATTTTGTGCTATTTCACAATAATATTTTCTACTGATCATATTATAGTAGTGTATTCATTAGTAAACCAGTAACTACTGATTAGTATAAAATATAAGATAGATTTTTTTTCTTTTTCTTTTCTTCCTTAGTTTGTATTTTTAGTTTGTTTGGGGGTATCTCTTTTCTATTTTTTTAAAGTTTTTTTAGTTTAAATATTGTTTTGTTAATTGGGTATGTTTTAAATTTTAAGAAAAATAAAGAAATAAAAAATGTTTATCCCTTTTCACCTATTCCCCAAACAATTTTTGTTACCATCAAAAAACTCTACAATTTCTCTTTTTTAACCTTAAATGTTCCTTGCTTTGACTATATTTTTTTTCAGATATCTTCTTCTCTGTATACACGTTATAATTTCCATCCTCATTTGTTGCAGTATTTATTCTCCGATGTGCCTTTTTTTCATCCACAGCCTCTTTCACTTCTCTATTCCACCAAGCATCTTTTTTGTACTATTAACATCACTCCACACACTTCTGTGGTCTCTGTAACATAATTCACTTTTCACTTCTGTCACTGTTCAATCACAACTGTCACTCACTCAACTTTTAACCAGGAGACTGTTGGAAAGCATCAGCTTTAATTATTTGTATTTATCTAAAGCATTTATATGGCCACCCAACTCAAACAGTGTGACTCTGGGTGGCATAAAAGAACATTAAAAAATGTTGGGGTTTTATTAAATATGTTCATGTGTAGAAAATACTTTACCATCAGAAAATGTGCTACAGTGGGCCTGATATGCATTGTACAGCAAGCCATAATACAGCTGTTTGGTTTCAGTGAGTTGTGGTTAAACAAACCATAGCTTAGCAACTAGCAAAGTAAGAAATGAGAATTTGGTAACAAATGAAAATTTTCTTCAGAAATAAAGTCCTCCAAGACAGTAGCATAGAGGGTCCATAACAAATCATGAAACTCATTGTGATATAATGAGAAAGTGAAAGCATTTGTGAAAATTAACATTTGTCACAGGAACTTTTATCTGCAAGGAGAAGGCAACTTTTTTGATTATCTAATATAGTTGGAGAAGTTTTCTAATTGAATGTTTTCTACTGAAGCATACTTTGTTGCCATGAACCTATTTTAGCAGTCATATATTGCACTAAATTCTCCATTCTGAATATATACAGTAGTTTAGCATATACTTTTTTTTTTAAGGATCCTTAGCAAAATTTGATTCAGCAATGGTTGACACAGAATGAAAGACTGGGCAAGATTGCTAAACAGTTCAAATTATCCAAATATCCTCTCTTGGGTGATTGGTCTGTAGAAGTTCAAATAAATGTGAGTATAAACGAGATGTGTTTGTCATTAAGGTAGAGGTGGGCAATGTTTTGGTGGCCAACAGCTTTTTAAAAATTTAATTTAATGAGGACCAAAGGCTGCAAAGTGGGTGGAGCTATATCACATAGTTAGATTAAGCTTCAAGGGGCACAGAAAGGTTGATTCAGAACAGACTGCCTGCTTCTGATTTAAGATGTCATGGTACACTTTTCACATTTTTGTAATCTGAATAATTCATTCTATAGAAAATTAAAGGAGTTTGGTTCTTGGTTGCTGAAACTGAGATTATCATGAAACAAGAGTATACTATCACTTTTGGAAAAATATATCTCAGTGTGTGTTTATCCTTAATTTGCCAAGAAAATTTTGAACAAGGCCTTACCTTAGATGCAGTAAACAAAGAAATTCAACATGCTTTTCATAGACTTTTATGTTTTCTTGTGTCTCCATAGAATCAAGAATCAATCAAGAATTTAGTATAGTGGAATATGGTAAGTGATAACTATATGTTGATGATATTCAGTTATACATCTCTACCCATGGTGGGTTAAGCAATGCTGCGACTGCCCTCTCTAAGTTTCTGGAAGCTGTTGAGATCTGGATGGGGAGCGAGAGATTGAAACTGAACCCTTGAAAGACGGAGTGGCTTTAGATTCAGTGCTCCCTGGTTCTGGGAGAATTATCAACTTTGGTCGTGGATGGGGTGCCACTGCCCCATACGGACCCAGTGCGCAATCTGGGGGTTCTTCTGGACTCACAACTCCTGCTCAAGGAGCAGATGGCAGCTGTGGCTAGGAGGGCCTTTGCACAACTGCGAATTGTGCGTCAGTTGCACCCATTCCTGGACCAGTGTGCCCTTCTCACAGTCACCCGTGCCCTAGTCACCTCCTGCTTGGACTATTGTAATGCGCTCTACGTGGGGATGCCCTTGAAGAGTATTCAGAAGCTTCAGTTGGTTCAAAATGCAGCGGCCTACATAGTTCTGTGCAAGTCCAGATTTGCACATGTGTCACCTTTTTTGCGGGAGCTGCATTGGTTGCTGATTTGCTTCCGGATCCAATTCAAGGTGCTGGTTATCACCTTTAAAGCCCTACATGACTTGGGGCTTGGTTAGTTGCAGGACTGCCTTTCCCCAGTTACATCTACCTGGCCCACCAGAGCAAGGCTGGGTTTGTTGCAGGTCCCATTGCTGGGGGAAGTACATCTGATGGGACCACAAAGAAGGGCCTTTTCCATGATGGCCCCTTCCCTGTGGAATGTTATTACCTCTGAGATTGGCCCCACCTTGATGTTGTTCTGGAAGGCCCTGAAGATGTGGTTTTGCCAGCAGGCCTGGAGACCCCAAGCTGAAAAGGAGCGGATCAAATGGTTGTGTTGATTTTGTTTTTGGCCGCCATGGGGGGTGGGAGTTGATGGGTTTTTTATATAGGGGATTTTACTTTGTAAGCCACATGGAATCACTGTGTGTGAGTTGGGCGGCCATATAAATTTGTTAAATAAAATTTACTGTCAGTTGTTATTAAAATGCATAATATTAGAATTTGCTATTGCTACCTATATTAACTAGACTCAATCCTGAGGGTACAAGGGCAACCCATCAAAAATTACATCTTTCTCTCATCAGTTATGTCGTTTTTAAGTCTTAAAATAATTTCTTGGGGGACAGGGTTGAGCAAAATGAAAGTAGAGAGGAAGATTATACTGTAAGTAGAAAAACTACTTGTTTGTATCCTTCACACAGTTCTGGAGAAGCCACACTGAAGCCTATACATGGGACACCATTTATCCCTAGGAAGTTATTAAAACATAAGCAAAGGAGCCCTGATATGTCTCTGAGATATACTGAAATAAAGGTATAGAAGCACAAGGAGGTTTTTCTCCAATAATGAGAAGATTTTGGAGAATCTCCATAACGATCTTTCCCCAAGCTTCTGGCACCACATCCATTCATGCCTGCGATCACCTGCATCCAGAAAATTAAGCAGTTGTTCGGGCAATTTTGAGCGTAGCGCCTAATATTCTGCACTCTTTTGCTCCAGACTACGAACTCCTGAGAGATGCAAGCTGAGGCCTCCCGTGGAGGACGCAATTCTCAAGGAAGATGCTCTTCTCCGCTTTCCTTCCCTTCTCCCTTCCCGCCATAATTCTCCTTCTCAACCCCTTCTCCCCCCATTTTTTTTTTTCTTCCCTACCCAGCGGCAACAAGCGATGAAACTATCACGAAGCCCCGAATGAGGGGGAGGATGGGGAACAGCCAAGAGCTCCTCCGGGTAGCGGGAGCGACTTCCAGTAAGAAGTCTTCTTCTTCTTCTTCTTCCAGTAAGAAGTCGACTTCTTCGTCCTGGGGAACGGGGCAGCCGCGTTGGAGAGAACGGTGCTCCGCTCCACTCGCAGCGTCACCCTGCTTTTCCGCGCTAAGCCGCGAGGAGCCGCCCGCTAGTTCGGGAGGTGGAAGCAGCTCCTGCTGTCGAAACTGGGTAGCGTCTTCTGCAAAGGCACGGCTCTCCTCCGCCCCGCCTCTTCCACTCGCGGCTCCCGCCGAAACGGGGACGGCCTTCATGCCTACAAGCCTTTTCCACCCTCCAGGTGGAGGAGCCGGGGCGAGGGCGAGGGGGAGGGGAAGCCGGAGGAAGGTATTTTCCCACACGTAGGGCCAGCGGTGTTTTATTAGGTAGCTTTCTAGTCCACGAAATAGTGCGCGGGCTCTCACTCCGGAGGTCTGGTAGCTGAAAGAAAGGCAAGTTTTTAAGAGATCCAGCGCAAGCCAGCAGTTTACGGGGGAAAGGAGCTGGGCTGCTGGAAGAAGTGAGTCAGCATTGGAAATACAGACTCCAGCAGAGGGATGTTCCCGCTTAGCTGGTTTACAACAGGCCTCGCTGAAGTTGGTAACTAGTCCTCAGTTTATTTGGAATATGGATCTAAGTGAATGCACTTTGGGACCTAAAGCTAAAAGCCTAGGCCTAGCTCCTTGCCAGAAAGTTTGAGGGAGACAATTTCCCAATCAGAAGATTAAAAAAATAGCTCCAGTTCTTTATGTTTTGTTACCGTTGTTGTTATGTGTCACAGTTTACAATACTCTTCACGCCCTGCATAAAAAATGTAGTTTTGTGCTGGATGCCAGTCAAGGATGGCACTGTCTTGAAAATGGAGGGAATATGATTGAAGGTGGGTGAGAGCTTCCTGTGGAATGGATAGCACCGTACAAGACTTGGTTTTACTAACCAAGTGTGGCAATGTGCTGCTTATATGAAAAGTCATTATGGAAGATTTTCTGGACAAGTAGGCTTATTATTTCAGATGGCCCACAACCTATTTTTGCACTGCAACAATCAGTTTCTAACTGATTTGCCTTCTGGAAAATCACTTAGTAATAAGGCTCTTTTGATGAAGAGAAATGATTGTTTATTTTGTGGAAGCAAGTTATCCTAGGTTTACCTTGCAGGAACATATAAATAATGTTTTATATATTATAAAATATATTTTGAACTTCTGCATCTGAGCAGCACTTTAAATTTTATGTAATGTTTCGCAAAGAGGCAAAAGGGTGAAAGTGTTCTAAACTATACTGCTATGATCATTTCAGACATCCCAATTCCAACATACAGTATACATTTTTTGCCTAGCTATTTAAAAAAAATGTATTAGCCTAGCTATTTTTTTTTTAAAGAGCAAAGAATAAAAGCATGCATTTAGCATCAAACTCCATGGTCCTTATTGGGACCCTTCTGCTGTAGGTAACCAAATGTTATCCTTAAGAGTGGGGTCTTAAGGGCCTTCTGAAACCCCAGGAGAGAGGGTGCTATTCTAGAGGAATGCTATTACAGGGAGCAGGGGCAGCAACAGAGAAGGCATACTTCCTTGGTCCCACAAGATGACAGTGTTTAATTGAGGGGACCTGGAGCCTACTCACTCTGCCCAAATATACTGGGAGGGCAAAAACTAGGCGGTCCCTCAGATAACCAGGCCCCATGCCTTGAAAGGCTTTATAGGTGACAAACAGCACCTTGAATTGCACCCAGAAGCTGACCAGCAACTAATGCAACTCACATAGCAGCAATGAGAAGTGCCCATTATGGCACTTCCATGTAGAGCGTGTTCCAATTGTGAGGTGACCAGGGCATGAGTGACCATCTGAATGGCCTCCTGTTCAAGGAAAGAGTGCAGCTGATAGACAAGATGAACCCATGCAAAGACCCTCCTGGTCACAGCTGTCACCTGTTTCTCAAGCAGTAGTTGTGAGTCCAGGAGGACCCCAGAGTTGCACACCAATTCAAATAGGGAAGTGCAACCCCATTTAAGAACAAAAGAGAAAGTGTCCCCAATCCAGAGGATCCCAACAGCCACAGCCACTCAGTCTTGTTAGGATTGAGCTAAACTCTGTTTGTTCCCTTCCAGACCCGAACAGCCTCCAGCCACTGGGTTAGTACATTGACAGCTTCACCTACTCAGCCCAGGATTGAGATGTAGAGCCATCTGTCATCAATATACTGGTCTTGACAGATCTTGATATTTTTCCTGAAGTCAAGAGAATGAGGGCCAAAATTAATTCTGGAGCAAATACATTTCACACTTTGAGATCAACATAGGAAAGCATTTGGGATCAACACAGGAAAAATCTTACAGAAGAATTTTTCTGGGCAATAAAGCCTCTCTACAGTTTAATTACTAGGCAGGGTTATATTGGTAGAGGTTTTTAGAGCTCATTAAAAATTAAGCCTTATGTCACAAAGTTAGTGATAGGGTACCTCTATCAGTAGTCTTTCAATATTCTTAGAATTACACCTCCAGCAACAAAATAAACCTGACTTATGGTGAGGAATACTAAATATTGTAGTTTAGATAGCATCTGTTGGGCCACCAATTCCCATTCCTTCACTAAGGATTTTAAAAATGACAAACAGCACCTTGCATTGCACCTGAAATATTGTTTCTGATTTCTATTACATATGCATCCATAATAATTTTAGGGGAATCTGTGTATAAACAAAGTAGATTAACTAAACATTTAGACTGTCTACAAATGATAATTTTATAGTATTTCAGGTTTTCAAACATCACATCACTATTAATCACCCCACCATATGTCAGATATTCTTCTGCCTCTTTTTACATTCTTTAGAAATAATGTTTTTTCACTTCATACGTATCTGCAGCTATTTAACTAACTTTGCTTAAAGTATATAAAAACAATCACTGCAATTAAATTAGAGTGGGACAATTACACAGTTGGAAGGGGTTTAACTCCATATTTCATCACAATTCCTCCATGTAATATTTATCATTCCTTGCTTTTCTACTTCAGTAAAAAAAAGGGGGATTGTCTGAAGGCACCCAGTAAATAACATAACTGGGAGGATTTGAACTTATCTTTCTACTCCAACACTCTGTCACACTATCCTGCCTAGTATATAATTACAAATATTCCAAGTGTTCTTCTGTCTGGAAAGATAAGGCTTTTGTGCACTCCAACAGAACAGGACATTTTATAATATTTACCAGTACAGTAATTAATTTGTATTTTGGCCATACTGCAGCTCTGCAAAAGACAATGGAAAAGGATATGAAAAGTCTTCCTCTACTTAGCTGCCTTGACACTTTATCTCAGAATGATATCCTCCCCTATTTTTAACAGTTTAAATACCCTGCCCTATTCTCAGCATTTTGGTGGAGGGTCAGGACCTGACACTGCGGTCATCCTTTTGCAACCCTTCTATATTTCCTTACTGCTTCTTTTTTACTGCTCCTTGTTTGTTCCTGACCAGCTCAGCAACTGGAGGAAAACAAGCCAGTACAAGGATAGCAATTTAGTTATCTCTTTTCTAAACAAAAAGTAATGTAAAAATGAGGTTTGTGGAAAGGTATGCATTTGCTATTTATTTTAGAAGGCTACTTTCATTATCATCTAGTCTAGAATAAGTTTTTTTAATTATTATTATTATTATGGTTTCTGTACTGTATGTCTTTAGTTAGTATATCTATCTGTAGTCTGTGTAAGAAATAGGATAGCCTATGGATAGGATAGATGGCTGTCTATAGGATATCCTATTTCTTACACAGACTTTAAAGTACCACCTAGGCTGCTGAGCACCTTTATACATGTAAATTTGCTTTTGGACTACACAGAAATCCAATAAGATAGAGTATAGCCAAGTCCATCACAGGATCTTCTATTTTGCAAATAAGCCATCTTTTTTCAATAAATACTTTATTTCTAGTTTTCTTCCCCAGTGCTTGACATAAAGATAGTTGTACCTGGATTGAAAGAAGTTCAACTGAGTCCAAAAATAACAACACACAAAAAAGGGGGCCCTCACTGATAAAATTGGAAAGACCCATTTCCTGGAAAAATTGTTGAGCTGTAATTCATAGATCACTACCAGAGCAAAAGTTTACCAATGCCTTCTGGCGTTTTCACGGATTTCCTAGGCTGGGCTCTCCTGAACCTAACCCTGAGCAGCCAGGGGCACCTAGGTGCCGCCACCTGCTGGCATTACAGGGCAATTCTCCATCTCTGACCCTTTTCCCATCACTTCTCCCCCTGCCCCTTGAAAGTTCACGCGATCACAAATTCGTTAGCGCTGCAGGTATGGACAGACTTCGCGGTTTCCACGGCCGGAGGCGGGATCCGCAGTCCCCCGCCTTTGCTTGTATCAACCGGAAGACGAATTCCAGTACCAAAGATGGCCGACTACAGGAAGCGGGGAAAGAAGAAAAGCCGGCTGAGGCGGCTGAATCCTGAGAGGAGTCGTATTTCCGCCCGCTGGCGGTCACATGCCTGCTCCGGTGGCTTTGCTTTTCTAGCCCGGGAGACGCGGCGGGGTGTCTCGCGGCGTTCTTTGGATTCCGGAGAAAGGCGACATGCAGACTCCGGAGCCAGAAGAGGCAGAAGACGAGGAGGACCGTACTCCGCTTTTACTCACCGACTCCCAATCTATCGCCAGAGCAGGTAAGGATCACTACCGAAGGGGTCTCTCGCGCTCCCCTTGCTCCTGCGGTTCTCTTTTCGCCTCTGACTTCGCGGTGTTCTAATCGGGGCGCCGCCGTCTTCGGTATTCCGGAGAACTTGTAGGTGCCTCTGATAACAGTGGGACATTTGGCTGCCTAGCCACTAACAAAACAACTCTAACCTCGGCTTAATCCTCAAAGAATAAACCCCGCTGGATTCAGCGGTGCTTACTCCTGAGTCATTCTGGGAAGATGGTTGCTGCCAGAGCCAGAGGCACCGAGTGTGGTGGACGAACGGATTCATTGAGGCACCTCGCCTTCATCAAGCCGACCAGGAAGGGTTGTCAGCTGGCAGATAAGCCTGTAAAACGCTTCCATGCAATGGTAAAGGGAAGTGTGAGATGTAAAAGCTCTGGGAAATTTTAGCAAAAAAGGCTGACTTCCACCTTCACCTACTGGGAATGGTCACCGGTCGTTAATTATGTAAGAAAAGAAAATAGTATAGATTGTATTGCTTGCAGGTCAAGATGCTTTGAGCCATGAAATATTTTCCCTCCCACTTAATACATGAATAGAAGAAGCTGCCTTACATCATACTATTAGTCTCTCTAGGTTGTTATTGTCTACTTACTTCCAGACACACCATCTCTGCCATTATTCCCCTTGCAATGTAAACAATAAAGAGATCTGGAATGATTTCCCACATGGGAAGGGGAGTATTTTGTAAGAATTCAAGACATAACTTCTGTGGGTGGGGAATGTCCAATTTACCTTAACACAGATATTGCAAGACCATGTTTATGGTGGCCTAAGCCAGTTTACAATAATTAGAGAGTGCATATATGTACATTATATATACAGTACATATACATACAGTATGTATGTACTATAGAGAGAGTGTATATGTGTACAGTATATATACAGTATATATACATACAGTACATATAGAGAATAACTCAAGTTACTTAAGATTACAGTGTACATAGAATCTAGGATAAAATATGGTTTTACTCTATTTGTTGTCTTGTAATTTAACTTACTTTGGATTTCCAAGCCTGGTATATTTTGAGCCCTCTCTTCTGCCTATAGAGATGAGAAGGTAGGCCAGCCATCTGTAGCTGCTCTACTGTTCCATCTCTGGTTGTTGTCATTTCAAGCACTAACCCAGAGTTGTACAGAAAAATAAAAAGTAAACAGAATGGGGAGGCTAAGCCTTTTCCTACTCCATCTGCAGTGGTGCACACCAGGGAAAAAAGTAACTGACAAACACCAATATAAACAGATCTGACTGGTGCTGGATCGTCAAATAAATCAGTATCAAACTAGGTTAGGTATGTCATGCAAATTCATTCTAATATTTGTGGATAATGTTTCAACACCCCATTTACATTATTTTAATTACTAGTGCTAAAATAATTTGTGGCTGTAATTAAAACATCCACACCCCACATTCATTTAGAAGACAAATTGGTAAGATTGTTCTCAGTCACGTTCTCTAGTTTCTAAGGCCCAAAGACACTGTTGAAAAAGGAATTATGTTTGAGGCTTTTTAACATCTCTAGCTTCCTTTAAAAAAAAATCTAAAAAATTTAGACAGGGTAGAAAGTCTAATTTCCTGGCTTCACATTGGGGAAAAAAAATTCAGTCACTGCAATTTTAATTGAAGCATAACTATTTACTATTAAACAGGTAAATAAATGGTGCTTATGGTAGAAGTAATAGTGAACGTGTGCTAAACTACGATAGAGTTATAAAAGACACAAACATTTCAGACTATTTTTCTATTTGAAACTAGAAATACGTTTACAAGATAGCAAAGGTTAAAATCCTTTATTTCACAAATAAAGATATTAATTTCATACTCATTAAAGCAACTTCCACTGAGTTAACAAAAACAGTATTTGAATTCAAAGGTGCATGCAAGTGGTAACAATTTAATAATACCTTCATCTTATGTAAATTGGTAACTCATTTAGGAACTTTAATTGATTTTTTAGGAACTCCTAACAGACCTTGAACTTCAAAAGCAGCAATAACATCAGAACCAAACAACCCAAATAACAAATGCTTAAATTCAATAAACTGTTATTCAGTGTGAAGAAATGAAAGTAGGAAGACCTTCTAAAATGTAAATCTTGACTTCTGTAGAAGATGGCATCGTAGCTGGATAATCATTACATTTTCTAGTACCACCTACATTAGTTAATTTTCTTATAATAGCTTAACTGCCCCTGTAACTGCTACTATTAAAATAATAAACATGATTATCTGTTTTGGCACTTAGATAGGGCCTGTTCTTAATTTGTCTGGGATAGCAACCAAGAAAGTTTTACTATGGTCATTAAAATGAAAATTTCAGTAACTGTTGAGAAAAATGGGATAACTCATCCTTTTTCAGTCTAGAAGTTATTAAAGGTAAGATATTAGCACCAAGTTGCACATGATTGAGAATAGAATACAGTTAGAAGACTGTAGAAAGTCTGTGGAAATATTTGTAATTACTAATTTTACTAAAGACTGATAAGTTCCTTCAGGAGAAATAATTTCTTAGATCACTCTTGCTGGGAAACTAAGGTATGACTGGAATTCCAAAACATGATGAGAAAGGCCTGACAATTCTCTTCATGGAAGTTTTAATACATGACAGTATTGGCGTTGCCAGAAAATGATCTGTCTAGTATGAGAGAATTCGCTGTATTTCAAGTTTTCCTTTCTGTATAATTAATAAGTGAAATTCATCAGATTAGACATGAAGTAATAACATTTTATAACTGGCCCAATCCATTTGAATGATTGAGTGATAGAATGGGGAAATAACAATTCTCATGTTTCCTCCCCCCACCCCCATATTATACAAAGGAAATCCAACAACAAGAAAATAGGTTTAATGCAGCAAGAATTATTGCTTTACAGAATTATCTTCAATATTTCATCAGGTTTCCAGCCAGAACATGTTTTGAAATTATTGCACTGAAGTCAATAATTTCATCATTGTTTGGAGCTGAAAAACATATTTCCTCCATGTTTGCTGAAGTTCTTTTGCAGGAAGATTAATAAATATCCATGCTTAGCTAATGTGCTTAACTTGCATTCTAAGAATTAGCTTGTTTTTCTCTGTAATTGTGAATTAAATATTTGCTAGTTATATCTGAATATTCCTGGATATAAGAAAAGACTACAAATTGTAATCTGTTTTGCAGTTATGTTCTGCCTTGTTTTCTTCCCTCCCTTGCCCTTTTTTAATTCAATGTTTGGCTAAAATGAATAAATAATAAATAATAAAATAATTTTAATAATAATTTTAAAAAGACTATCGGGATTGACAAAATCACCATCAGTCAATTGCAAAAGACAGCTTTACTGGGAACAGCTTACATCCTGTGACAATACCTTTAACACCATCAAACACCAACATCTGCCTATCCCAGGTCCTTGGGAAGGATTCAATAGATGGATAAAAATGCCAAATCCAGTCTAAACATCTGGCTGATTGTGCAACCAACAATAATAAAAAATAATAAAAAAATAAAATTTTGGGCCAGTCTCTCTCAGCTAAACTCACTTCACAAGGTGGTGTTTGTGGGGAAAATAGGAGGAGAAAGGAGTATTAGGTATGTTCGCCATTTGAATTATTTATAAAAAATAAAAAAATTTAAAAAATTTTAAAAATCCATATATTTCAGTAGGTTAATCTTTTTTCTGTTTTTAATTTCTGAGTTTATTTTTACTTTTTTGGCCTAGAATTTCTATATTGCCATTTGTGTATGCTAAATATAGGAATGGCATATTCCTTTTTCCTTGCTCTCTGTTTCTGGTTTTATATTGAATGGCAAGTTGTTCAAGTTAGTCAAATTGAAAAAGATGAGCTGAAATTGCTTGTTTGCAGGAGATACATATTCCACCTAAAATCTGTTTTGAAAGCATAAAAGTTTTTGAGTTCATATTATAAGTTCTATATCATTCAGGGCTTGGATGGGATATGTAAAGAATGAATAATTATTTAACTTTCTCTTTTAAAGATGTAATTTTAACAGATTGTAGCTTTTTATAAGAAACATCTCATCTAGGTCAAGCTCAACTCCTGATAACTTCATGAATATGTCTATGCATTTTCTTGGCAACAGTAGAGAAACATAGTATGACCTCAAATAAAGGCTTTTGAAGTATTCCATACTAAAGATAGTGATATGATGGACCATTTACAAGATGTACTAAATTATTGTAAAATAGGGACATTCACAGGAGCATGGTCTGAAAATTTATAGTATCTTTATCACATACTTTGACTTTAGATGTAAAGCAGTGAGATAATACTCAGAAAATAATCTAAACAAATGCAGCATCCGTATACAGAAGAAAGCAGAATTTATTTATGATGGAAAGATGAATGGAAACCAAATGTCCATTAAATTAAATTTGTACATATAATCTTGCAAAGTATTAGAAATCTGAGAATATAATTGGGGAGGGAGAGTTTTGATGTACATAGTACTTCTTCCCTTCACTAATTTTACCTCTGGATCAACTTTGTGAAGTGCACTGGAGTATCTCTCAGACAAGTCACCCAAAAAGCTGTGGCTAACTGTAGAACTGAATCTCCTGTGTCCACAGCTCTAGTCGAAAAACTTACCAAATAATTAGGCAGCAAATTAGCCCAAATTGCTTACTTTGCTTTTGTGCAATTATAGGCCATTATACCACATGGCAAGCTTCTTTCAAAACTAAGAGGAATTCCAAAAGTTCTTTGTGATGTGGCTTGGATGGGCTGTCACCTGGTCAAAGAAAAAGGTTTAAAATAAGGGGGTAATGCCTTAACTGGGCCTCTTGGGTATTTGGATTTCAGACTATATGTTTTTTATGTGATATAATTAAACATAGCAATACAAGGTAAAGAGTGCCTATCACAGAAAACTCTGATAGTTTAAAATGAAAAGTCACAGTTCAGTGATTGAGAGCTTTAGCTTCTAATTATATTTTCTTTTAAAAATAAAAAGTACAGTATCTAAATATTTTGCACTTACAAGTAGTCCTCGCTTAACAATGCTAATTGGGATTGAAAATTCTGTTATCAAGCTACACGGTCACAAGTCAGAAAACCACATGACTCTGCTGCTTAGCAACAACAGTCCCAGTTGCCAGTGTTAAATGAGGACTGCACGACTTGTGACTTCCTGCCGGCTTCCCCATTGACTTTACTTGTGGGAAGCCAGCAGAGAAGGTCACAAATCATGATCATGTGATCACAGGACACTGTGGCAGCTATAAGTACAAGGACCAGTTGTAACTAGCACTTGTTCAGCACCATCATAAGTTTGAATGGTCACTGAATGAGTGCTCGTTAAAATAGGACCACCTGTTATCAGAAAATAATGAGTTTCATCTCACATAAGGTTTTTTTTTTTAATTTAAAGTAATTCTACTCAATAGATTTTTGAAAGACACTGACCCTTGTTGATTTTAAATGCAAATTAGCCCGCAAATTGTATCAAGGATTTCTAACTAACTACTGGCGAAGTTCAGTGTTTTGTGAATAGCTAAATTGGCAACTAGGCAGATTCTTCTGGTTTGTACACATCCTTCATTCCAATCTGTGAAGTTCTACCAGCTGTAACAGATGATTTAGGATTAGCTGCTATTATTCAGCTAATGGGAGGATACAATTGTGTACTGTTGGAAGAATGACAGGATAAATATCTGATTATACAAAATGTAAACATAACTTAAAATTCCCTTTACCTGGCTTGTCTAGTTACCTTGGTACACTGCTAGCATTGCAGTGGGGTTGCAGTGTTTGTCATAATCTGCTTGCTTTATTTTTGAGCTTGTAAGACATCTGGTTTGTTGCTATTGGACATTGAATTCTGGACTTTCATCTGCCCACATAAGGTAGTTCTTATTTCAGGCTGCTGTTTCAGTGTCTTCTATTTAGCCCTCCAACCACAGTTAACTGTGAGCTAAACCCAGCTCATCATTAAAACGTAGTCTAGTGGGTCACCATAAATGATTATGTCATATTTATACGAGATAAGTTGTAAGAAAAGCCATTAAATTATTAGTGCATTTTCAAAAAAAAAATTGAAATATGTGCCCGTCCCCTTTTCACACTGCTCTTTTATTTCACAGTATTTACAGCAAAAATTATACTAATAGTACTTTATGTGTGTGTGGATTTGTACCAGCAAAATAAGCCCAAGGTACTTCTCTTCCAATGCCTGTGCACCTCATGTAAAATGTAATTGATTAAAGACCTGCACACAGTAGAAAATAAGTGCATGTGGTCAACATATCATGTTGCTAAATTGTAAATCAATAGCAGCTAAGAAAAGTAGATTGATTCAGAGCAAATGTTTAGTACAAAACTAAATGTATATTTCTGTGTGTGTGTCTATGTGTGTGCACGTGCATGTGTGAATAGGAAACAATGGAGATAGATGATGGGAAGAATGGAAAAATGTTTGTGTTTAAATCTGAAAGAACGGAAGTTGCTGAAAAAATGCAGCTGTTCAACAGGATCTTTCACACGCAGCAGAGAAGTAGAACTGGGAGGGACAAGTGTAATTGGTGAAAACAGCAGTGGATTCAGGTAGCGTCACTGATGAACAGCAGCATATTAGTGCCAATAGCAAGGGTTACGTACTATTAACGTTTATACAGGGACAGCAAGATCTTCACAGAATATGCCAAGTCTAGTTTAGACTGTGTTTGCTTGAAAAAATAGAGACAGCAGCTTCCTCAAAGTAAAAAAGCTGCAGGAAGTTCCTGTTCAGATCTCTGGAATATTTCATTTAATCAGCACAACAGTAACTAGGAAATGATACAATATGGATGTGAAAACGAGATTAGTTACAAAAACAGACGCTTCGGGGGATGTTAAAGGTAAGAAATTAATTTTGAAGGATTACTTATATAAGTGGTGCAAGGCAAAATCTTTTCCAGAATGGAAAAAGGCATTTTCCTTTCTTATTTTTAACTTTTCTTATTTTTTTCAAGAAAAAAAAGTATTTCCTTTGTTTTATGTATATTCAAAACAAGATGGTGGTGAATGTGGTAGATTTGTATATCAGGACTGTAAGTACTGTGTTAAGACATACATGGCTTAACAAAAAGGGAGACTGTTTTTCATGTTCATTTTGAATTGTAGTATGTATGATTTTGTTCCTTACTTCCTGTTTATTCCAGTTGGACCTGTCGTTGAATAATTGTGCTAGAATTACAATAGGCTTTATAATATACCAGCTTGCAGTTTTGTAAAAAGTAATAATATACAAGAATATAAAATTCATAACACTTATTATTTGATCCTACTATTTATTAGACTTTATGTATTGTTGACTACCAAGGCTTCACACCTAATCAAATTTATGTTCTATTCATTTAGTTTTGCTTTGCCTAAAAGTATTAGGGAGGCTACTGCTAATGCCATGTAATAAATCTTTTAAAGTTCTTTTTTTTAATAATTTTTATTAAGAATTTTAAACAGAAGATAAAAACTAACAAGAACTAATATAAAGGAAAAAGGAAAAAGAAAAAGAACAGAGAAAAAGCCAAAAGTGCAAAAAGAAAGAATAGAAAGAAATAGAAGTAGCTTCCGATTTTCTTTACAACAATTATAAGTACAATACAAAATTGCCTCTTACTCTATGGTTGCAAAAACAAATTATCTTTTTTCTATTATCTGTTTTTTCTAATCATCCCACAGGTCAAAGTTCATTTTTTTCTGTTTCACACAAAACATCTATAAGGGGTTTCCAGTCAGCAATTAATGTAGATCTGGTCGTTTCTCTAATCAAGGAGGTCAATTGGGCCATCTATGCTAATTCCATCATCTTCACCAACCATTCCTCCATTGTGGGCAATGCTGAATCTTTCCATTTTTGTGCACATAATAATTTCGCTGCGGTTATCATATATAAAAACAAAGTTCCATGACTTTTTTCTAGCTGTTTGTCCATCGATCCCAAGAGCAAAGACTCCAGTTTCAATTGTATATTAATCTTTAAGATCCTCTGCATTAGTGTATATATTTATATCCGAATTTTTCTGGCTTTTTTACACATCCACCAAAGATGATAAAATGTCCCTTATATTGTTCACATTTCCAACATAAATTTGAGGTATCTTTATACATTCTAGACAGTTTCTTTGGTGACATATACCAACAATACATCATTTTATAAAAGTTCTCTTTAAGGTTATAGCATAATGTAAATTTCAGTCCTTTCAACCACATGTTTTTCCATTGTTCCGTTTGTATATTGTAACTATATTATCATACATTTTAGCCCATTTTATCCTACATTTTTTCACTTGTTCTTCTGTTTCATATTTCAATAAAAGTTTATACATTTAGCAATTATATGTTCATCATTTGTACATAATTCTATTTCAAATTCAGTCTTACAGTTTTCAAAGCCATGCATTCTTTTATCTACTTTAAACTTTTCTAATAATTGTATATAAGAAAATCATTGACAAGTATATCTCTCTGCCCCCAGTTCTTCTCTTGATTTTATTTTACATTTCCTCTGAAACAATTATTGTATCACATGGCTAGTTAATTATATATGTTTGCTTATCATTTCTCATCTGTAATACTCTTCTTGTGCCACAAAGGCATTTTCAGGCATAACCTGGATTTGCATCTATTCCATATTCTTAATATGGTACATCTGACACAATGACTTTTCAAATCTACATTAACCTTAGTTTTATCATACCACAAATATCCATGCCACCCAAATCTCAGATAACCCTCACTCCAAATGAATCTTTTAAAATTCAAAGCTCTTTATTCCCTATAAAATGAAACCTGCATCTATAGGATCTTAACCTGTTTGGGTAGTTGATCAGATCAATCACTTAGTTAATGTTCAAGCATTTAGTTATTTATAAAGGTAAATTCATTTTTTAAGGCTAGAATTATTAGAGAAGGAGCAATTGCTACTGTATATGGATAATCTTTACTCCTAAAAAAGCTCAGGTAGTGAATGGGTAGCAAGTGATATCGTGGTTCCATGAGTTGGGGTGGGGAGCTGCAGGAAGGAAGGTCACTCCTGCTGGAATTTCTAGAATAAATTCTGCCAAGAAATTGTTACTGAAGGGAGTACGCTCAGCTTGGATCTCCTGAAGAAGCCCTGCAAAGGAGTTTGCTGTTTTGATAATGTTTTAATCTTTGTAAGCCACCCAGAGTCACTTGTGTGAGATGGGCACCTATATAAATCAATCAAACAAATAAAATGTTTATGCTAGCTGCAGCTTTTATGCTCCTGAGTTTTGAAGAGACAGCTGTGATGAATTCAACTCAACTTACAGATTCCATTTGTTCTTAGTGCTCTTCGTGTTCTTAGTGTTGCAAGAATTCTGCAGTCATCACAAACTGCACCACCCTTTCTTCTCAGCAGTCATCATTATGACTAATTACATCAGGTCAGCTGAGAGGGATCAAGCAGAGAAATTTCCACTCTTCAGCTTTGATTCTATGAACTGCAGAATGTGATATCTGGGGAGATAGGAGCCCACCAATCTTCATTGGTCTTTACTAGCTCTGCTGGAATTAAATATTCACCAGGAACTTTCCCTTACTTTAACTGATCTATTAGCTGCTTAGTCTTGCTGATCTGATACCAGAGCCCAGGCTTGTAGGTGGTCATCTGCTAGTGGTGAGCTTGCTATCTATTTTGGAGGCCTCAGTTTTGACCAAGGAAAACTGCAGACAAAAACATACTTAAATTAGTGTTCTGGAGGTGAGATGCAAACAGATGTAGAACTATTGTATCCAAAAGCCCTTCATTTATCAAAGTGAATCCAGCAGCAGCTCTCCTACCCTCTTTTGTGCCCATGTGGAGCTACCAAAATAATTTATCTGTATTGATTAAGGCTGTTTATTTTATTGTGAATCTCAGTTATTGACTCCCATGTACAGTCTTACCTAATCCAATACTATGGCTCTTTGCTCTAGGTAAATGGAGTGGAGAACACTTGGATTATGTCTTACTCCTTGACTAGCCCTAATGGTGTTAGCCCATGTATTTGGTTAAATGTTACAGCTGAGCAGGACTGTAAGTATTTGGGAGGAAGTAGTATTAACAATTATATGTTTTTCTTTTTCTTTTAGTGCCGATATGGTGTTCAGCTCGCCTCAGTTTAGCAATATGGGCCTTCTTTGGATTCTTTCTCTTGTATGCACTTCGTGTGAATTTAAGCGTTGCTTTAGTGGACATGATAGAATCAAATACAAGCATGAGCAAGAATATCACCTCAAATGTGTGCCCCGAGCATTCTTCCACTCCAGTAGCTCCTCGTAACCCTACGGTAATTTTAACAGGTTTATTTTTGAAAATGTAAGCTATATCTAATTGTTAAGAATTAGATCTGTACTGGAAAACTGGGATGACAATAGGTTTGTCCAAGTTTTTATTGACTAGAGCAGTGTTTCTCAACATTGGCAATTTGAAGATGTGTGGACTTCAACTCCCGGAATTCCCCAGCCAGCATGGCTGGCTGGGAAATTCTGGAAGTCCACACATCTTCAAGTTGCCAACGTTGAGAAACATTGGACTAGAATATTTGTTTTCCTCTTTCAGAAAGAACGTCTGTGGAAATGATAAAAACCAAAGCCTATCATATGTTGGTTCTTCAACCTTCAAAAAGATGTGTTCTAGAGTGAATAGGCTAGGAAAAGAGGCCCTGCTATTTCTTTAAACTAATGTACACATTTCTAACTGAACATATTTGGGCTGTAATCCTGTACATATTATCAGGAATAAACTGTTTGAACACAGAGGAACTCAAGTCAGATAAATGTATATAGGATTGCATTGTGTATAAAGTTTTTGATTTGAATAAGGCCCTTTATGAAATATATAAGTATATACATAGATACATACACCTCATGCTATTCCCTCTCAGGGTAAGTATTATTATGCTGGGCACAGAAACAGAGTAAAAAAATAGTAATCCAAAGAAAGGCATGAGATAAGAAAAACAAAAGGGAACACAGTAAAGCTAGTTTATACCAACATCATTCACTATATCACACCATTCCTTTCTATCCTTGCAACCATCTTTGCTTTCATCATGTCCATACATTGCCTTTTGTTCTTTAACTTTTCACCTCTTTTTAATGCTCTCATCAATTCCAACCATTATTTTCTGAGTCTTCTCCCTCCTCTCAGCCACTCCCTCTTCTTTTTTATGCTTGTTCTGTGATTTGATTCTCATTCATTCTCTCTGTAAAGACCAGACCACCTCAACATACTTCTTTCATACTGGTCACTCATGTTTGTATTCAGTCCAGATGCATTCAGCTCCCATACATGCTTGATCTCATCTCTTCTTGTTTTGCCACATATGCTGAAGTACCTATTCCCACCTCATTCAACTTCTATCTTTCTCCTGACATGCCCAGCTCTCACTTCCATATAACATAGTGGACAGGAGTACAGTCTTTCAGACATTTTCACTTTGTCTGCTAAACACCCTCAGAATGGATTATATGTTACCCATTGCCTTTCTACCAGCATTTTCACATCTTAAAAATTTCCCATCTTTATTGAACATTCTACCAAGGTACACAAAATATAAAAACAATCCGTTATAAAAACAGATTTAGGGTGATTTAATGGGTGGGTGGGGGAGCAGTGTTAAAAGATTTTATTAAAAAATGCCATCACATCACTATATACTACAAAGACAAATTTGTTCCACAAGATAGATGACAGTGCAAAACCCTTTGTGTTGTCACCAAACAGTAGGCTGAAGCACAAAAAGCAGGATCTTCCCTGAAGATCATAAGTCCATGGGAGGGTAATGCGATTAAAAATATTCTTCAAGATTTTTTAAAAATTGCATGAGCTGGAAAGTTGACGTTGACAACAAATCCAAAAAGAGAAAGAGTGCTAATCACTTTTCATCCTACCACCATACAGCATTAGGAGCATTTGAAAGAATGCATTCCTGTCTGTCTGTCTGTCTGTCTGTCTGTCTGTCTGTCTGTCTGTCTATCTATCTATCTATCTATCTATCTATCTATCTATCTATCTACAGTGGTACCTCTAGTTACGAACTTAATCCGTTCCGTGACTCTGGTCGCAACTCGAGTTGGTCGCAAGTCAAGGTAAATTTTCCCATAAAGTTCAATATAAATATGGTTAATCCGTTCCGCCCTCCGAATTTGGTTGCACCACGAGGCAAATTTCCCCCATAAGGTTCAGTGTAAATATATACGGTTAAACAGTTCTGAAACATATGCACCTCTTCCAGCACTTGTGTCCTCTTCCTCGTTAAGATCGTTACTCCTTTTGCCACAGCAGCTCCTCTGATGGCATCTTTATTCTTCAAAATAGTCGAGATGGTCAACTTCACCATCTTGTACTCCAAGGCCAGATCAGTCACATGAATACCACGATCGTGCTTTTCTATAATGTCCTTCTTAAGTTCGATCGTCACTTTTTTCTTCAAAGCCTTATTCTTGCCAAGCCTGCTCTGCATTTTCTTTGGAGCCATGCTGACAAGCACATCAAAAACCTTCCAAATGCCACAAAACACACCACAAGCCTCACCGAATGTCTCCTTGCTACTGCGATCTCGCCCACAGGAAGCCGCGACCGCGTGGCAGCAGGGAAAATGGCCGCGGATCCGGTTCGTAACTCGAGGCGGAGTTCGCAAGTCGAGGTAAATTTTTGGGGCCGGAGCTGGTCGTATCTCGAAAAATTCGTAAGGAGGGGCGTTCGTAACTCGAGGTACCACTGTATTTTATATGGCCGCCCATCTCAACATAGTGACTCTGGGCAGCTAACAATACATGAAATGTAAAGTAACTTAGTATAAATAAACAATGATACAATGTAATCAAGATGCTTAATAAACCATCTCTTATCTCAGCATAATACATATCAGATTCCACTAATATCCTGGCCCTAGTGCCTGAAGGAAAAGCCAGATCTTGAAGGAGGTGCTGCTTATTGAAATGTAGAAGTACAAGTAAAAAAATCCTGCATGCAGAACCATAGCTCAATATAAAGAGTAAATGCCTTTTTTTGCAAAAGATCTCACATTTAATGTCTGGCATCTTCTGATATGGCATAGAAAAATTCCTGCCTGAAACCTTGGGAGAGCAGGACAGAGTAAGACATATCAGTGGTCAAATTTGGTATAAGACACTTCTCTCTCTCTCTCTCTCTCTTTTTTTTGCATGGAATAGCACTCTTTGGACTGTTAACAAAGATGTGTAATGTCTTGTATCTCAAGCGTGGTAACTTATCAATTGAATACATTGATAAAAAGAAACAATAAAAGGATCCCAAAGCAATGTATATATGATTTAAATTGTTAAAAAAAATTATTGCACTTCTCTTTGACATGCTGTAAGAATTAAATTAGCAAACAGAGTAAAAAAATAATTGATGTCTGGAAATTAATGTTGTTTTTGTAGTGGGTATACAGTATAGGAAGCTCTTTTCATGCAGCTCATAATAATGAGCAAGAGAACACTGTTACAGAAAATGGAATTTGTTAACTAGTCTGTAGCTGGGAACAAATGCCATAAAGGATCAGGTACCATTAATGAATGGGAGAACACAATGCTTTGTTTTTTTTCTTTATGATATGAAAAATATTGACCAGACCTGCTTGCCTCTTCCTCCTCTCTTTTTAGGGAAAAAAATATGCTTGGGATGCTGATATGCAAGGCTGGATCCTTGGGTCCTTCTTCTATGGCTACATCTTTACCCAAGTTCCTGGTGGATATCTCGCACGCCAGTTTGGGGGAAAGCTGCTGCTGGGATTTGGCATCTTGGGTACTGCTGTTTTCACCTTGTTCACACCATTAGCAGCAGATTTAGGAGCTGGATTCCTCATAGCAGTCCGAGTTTTGGAAGGCCTGGGTGAGGTAATCTCTTCTTTTTCCTTTAACATTGACAAAACAGTAGGGAACAAGAGGGGCAACACCAACTCACTAGCTATCCAAACACGCTTCATAGTTTGCTGACATGAGCAGCTCCTGGTTCATCAGTCTGTTAGTCTAGTCGCAGAACTTGAACTTGGATATGGGACTTGAGCATTCCTTCCTTTCTCTCAGTTCTTCTAGGTTTCAGATGAAAATGATGTGTTTTCTGTGAGTGCAACTGTATTGTTCATAAGGACAAGTGTATCGTATGGAGTGTAAAGCACCATCTTTGTGAAAAAATTTACATACAAAGGGCAGTGTGGTATTGTGTACCCAAGTAATCCAACCCCTTCAAGTCCTGCTGCCTCATATTGACAGAGGGTGTTCCTGGGAGGGATGAGCAAAGAATGCCAAGAGCATAAACTTCCAGCAGGGTAAAGGCACGAAGGTCATCCCAGCTAAAGCAAGCAGGCACCTATATCAGGTAACAGTGATATAAGAAGATGTCGAAGGCAAAAAGTCACTTTAGTGACAGTGGCAAAGAGATCATACTGCCAGGAGAAGCCAGTGGTAAACCACTCCTGTATATTACCAAGAAACCACATGGAGATAGGCAATATAAAATTATTCTGGAGAAGGTTTGTCTCTATGGTCATTGTTGTCACCAACTTGATAGCATATCACCAGTCAGGAAGTCCAAATCCTCAGTGGAATTCTGCCTCTAGTACCATTTTCTTTTTTGGCAAATTTCAGCACCACCCATACCTTGCAGGATTTGATGGTCAAGAGTTGACCAGAATAAAATATTGTTTAGTGTTCTTGGGAGGCACCCAAAGTGACAGCCATTATAGAATAGACTCTACCCATAATACTCACCACCCTAGTGAAGAACCAAAGACTAGCTTCTTAGAAGCTGATCATAAAATGAATTGTCCCAATCCATTTAGGTCTTTGCATTGTTCCTTACTGTTTTTACTTTAAAATCTGCATTACTTTTGTTAGGTTTCTAGTTTAATTGAAGAATGAGTTTTTGTTTTGTTTTGTTTTTAAAAAAAACTTTCACTGCCTGATTTTATTGCATCTTGCCTCCTTACACATCAGTATTTACAGTCTAGATTGAAGAAATATTTTGGCGGCTATTACTTAGCAAAAAAATAGGTGTTCAGTATAATTGCCCACAAAACATTGTCATCTGAAGAACTAGGGTGGGCAGGATATTAGTTCTGCTTAATTGGTTTTCAGCTATGTGCACTTGCTGAAAAAATTAGCTTCATACTAATATAACCAGTACTTTCCCAGGATTTATTGAAGAGAAACATTTCATTGTAATAAAACATGATATTTAACAAATGAATGTTCATTTTATTTTTGACATATATGTTACAGTATATTATAAGCAAATATATTTTCCAGGGTGTCACATTTCCAGCCATGCATGCTATGTGGTCCAATTGGGCTCCTCCATTAGAACGCAGTAAACTTCTTAGTATATCATATGCAGGTAAGATTTCATAAACGTTCTTAGATTTGACCATGATTGACTATAGGGCGACCCTAAGAACATATTGCAGGACTATGAATTTCCTCCCTTCATTTATACTGTATTTTTCCTTCTACCCATAGCCATGGCTCATTGTAAGACAGGCATTGCCCCTAACCAAGGTGATCCTTAGCTCGGTTGTTATTTTAGCCACACTAGATAAATAATTTCTGTTTACTAAGGTACATACTGTCAGCATTTTTTAAAAAAAATCTTTGATTTGTAGGTGCACAGCTAGGAACAGTTGTGTCACTTCCCTTGTCTGGTTTAATATGCTTTTATATGGATTGGAGTTATGTATTCTACATATTTGGTAAGTACTGTCACTGTAAGCATAATTCTCTGGTTAAGCTTTTTGTATTTAATTCTAGAATAGTGCAACTAATTAAACTACTATGGTTGCATGGATGCTTTATCTTTTCAAACTTCTGGAGCTTTTGATTTCATGATTTTTTTCTGTCAGGGAGATGCATGCATGCAAATTGTCAAGAAATGTGATGATTCCAAGCAGTGATGGGGTGTGGGCTTGTATTTTCTTAAATAGCCCAGTCTTTATGTAATAATCCCATTTTCTAGACATCTCCCTTACTTTTTTTTTTTTTTTTTTGCTTCTCCCCTCCCAGCTGCCGTCATTTTGTATTTAACACTTTTAGCCATACTGGAGCCAACTGATCTAAAAGTTAATATGTTAAGTAATATCTGTTATGTGCTAAGAATTGATTTTGATATAATTGGGACACATTGATATGTAAACATCACACATAAAAGCAATACTGTAGGTTGAAATGCCTTGTAATCTTTCAGGGGTTTTTTTCTTGCATAGATTACTACAAGGCTCTTGTATTCGCATGCAGATCATTTCTAGTTAGTCTAGGCATAGACTTTTTTCTGCCTTCAACTTAAACAAAAGCACTTTTTTCTTTCACTTTAAGGTACTCTAGGTGTGTTGTGGTTCCTCTTCTGGATATGGATGGTTAGTGACACGCCTGAAACTCACAAGACAATTTCCCCTACAGAAAAAGAATACATTCTCTCTTCCCTTTCACAGCAGGTATGAACCATGAGCAAATATTTGGTTATTATCCAGGTTAATCACAATATATAAATATACACTGTATACTTAAAGGGAAAAGTAACCCTTAAATATGTTTTTAATTTTGCTAATTTTTTACCAGTTAAAACACAAAAATGCCTAAGGGTTCTATGCATCTTCAAAAAGCCATTCTTCAGACCTATACTTTTCATCTTAAGTAAACACAGCCTAACAAACTATAGCGAAATGATGGTAGCAATTCTCCAATGAAAGAGATTTAGACTCAATAAGGAACCTGATCATGCAGCCTATTCTTTATCTTCCATCTATGAGTCAAAGACTTAACATTATGTCTGAATTAATCCTTCATAATGCTGAAGAACAACAGGCTCTTTAAAAAATCAAATACCTTGAGATCTAAAGGTTTTGAATGTCAGTATGAATTTATTTCCTTCTCTTTAGCTATCTAGCCAAAAATCTGTGCCTTGGGAAGCCATGTTGACATCTCTTCCACTGTGGGCCATTGTTGTAGCACACTTTTCTTATAATTGGACATTCTACACTCTCCTTACTCTGCTGCCTACATACATGAAGGAGATTTTGAGATTTGATATGCAGGAGGTAAGCCATCATATGCATTCCTATTTTACCAAGATTAACTTTAATCCCAAAGTAATAGAACCATGAGCCTAGTTTTAAGGAAGCATTATAACTAATAATTGGACTGAAGTAATTCAGTTAGTATCTAGGCTGAATGAGAATTTGATCCCCAATCTTTAGCCAATGTCTAACATGTCTGTCCATCTTTGTTTTTGGACAGAAGTTGAGGGTTTTGTTAGAACAAAATATTAAATAATCTTCCTGGGATATGGGTATAGTTAAATTAGTTTTTCTGTGTACTCCTGGAGAATTCATACTAGTTAATAAATCAGAGGTTTGGGGCCAATAATTTTACTACAATTACAGTGCAGTTTTTAAAATATCTGGTTACTTTTTTAAGCAACTTTTTGTGTGCCTTTTATGTTATAGAAGTAAGTGGGGCTGTTTTTGATTTTTGAGTTAAAGCTTCCAGATTATACATGTGCAATTAAGAAATGGTCTGTAAGATGAAACATCTTTGAAAGCACCCATTTCCATCCCTGCTATCTTGTTTAGTCATTCTTTTCAAAGAGAGAAGATTGAAACAAAGGAGAAGCTATACTAATGTAAATTGGGAAGAATCTTCAGACAGTAAAATTGGTATTTTTGTTCCTCCTCCTGAAACATTTTATTCCTGCTCTCCTCAGACCCATGCAAGTGGTGAAAGAATCTTTGAGTAACTAGAAAGAGGGCGTTGTGAAAACTTTCTAATTAGATTTGAGGCTTAAGACCTGTAGGACAAGGTGTCTGCTGATGAACGTGTGTTCCCCTTCAGATTATGTATGAGTAGACATTCTGGATTCTGTTGCTGGGTCTATTCACAAGCAATCATGTTTTCTGGGTAGACTATTCCAAAAGGAACAATAATGGAGAAAGGTGTTGGCTTCCCATGTACTGCCTGGTACATGCTTGTATTTCTTCAGAAGGTTATGTATTTAGTAAGTACAAGGGAGGAATCTTAGAAAAATGAATGAGCAATTTAAATGCTCTCTTCAGTTATATTATCATGTAATCCATGCTTGGAATCTTGCTTTCTTTTATTCTTTTTACATAGTCTATATGGTGGGGGGGAGTTGATCCTTTTTTTACTGCAGTGCCTTAAATCCAAAAGAGGCTGTTGAACCGATTTTTGCCTCTCCTCGGTAAAATGAGCTAAACCAGATGAGGCGGTGGCAATATCCACTCTAATCCAGAATCATGGAAAAAGGTTTCTTCTCTTAAAATTATAGTGTGCCTCCAATTAAACAGGTGCTACATCCTGGGCACATACTTAAGACTCATTACTTCACTTGTCTTTCCATTGTGTTTAAAAAAAAAATGTGTCACTTCATTTTTCTAAAGAAATTTCATTATCAAAGGCTTCAGGCAATTTCAGTAATTGTCTGGAAGCTCTGTATCCATAATATGTACACACAAAAGCTCTCCTTTTATAGTGGAGGAGGCCAGAATGCAACCCAGGGAGAGGCTATATTTTTCTTATCTTGCCAAACATCTGTTTGATGGCTGGAAGGAATGAGGTAACCTGAAGACGCATCAATATCAAAAAAGAGTCACAAGTTGTATGTAAATTACCTGTTGCCTGCCCTGCATTATATTAATATATTATTTGTTTCTGTTCATGCTTATCTTAAACCTATGATCATATACATAGATATATTTATGATTATATCTAACAATATGATACATTGCTCATGCTTATCTTATATCATAAACCGTATCTACGATCAGACAAAGGTTTGTTCAAACAATTTAAGTAACAGAACCAACCCCAATCCATTTTTTTTCCTCTACAGAATGGATTTTTATCTGCACTTCCTTATTTTGGCTGCTGGATTTGTATAATTGTATCTGGTCAGTTTGCTGATTATTTACGGGAAAAGCAAAATAGGTCAACGGTCTGTGTTCGCAAAACGTTTACAGCAATAGGTAAGAAAAGCATTGTTTTTAATATAGCCTATAGTTCACTGAGAATACTGACAGAAAGTGAATTGGTTTGGTATTTTAAGTAGTTGAGCATTAATACAACCCCACCCTTTAATTTTTTGAATTTAATAATTAAAAATATATATTCATTACCAAACTAAATCCATGGCATTTCTTATACAAGGTGAGCTTTTCCAGTTACAGTAGAGTTGTTGCTCAGAAAGGACCGGGATCCTTCCTGGATAGACCCAGCATATCTTGCATATGTGTGAAGTCAGAGCCTACAAGGACCATATGAATCTTGTACAACCATGATTCCTAAAATAAGAAGATTGTCCTACTGGGCATGAATCTATTAACAATAACAAAGGTCACCCTGAAATTTTTAGGAACGCTTTTTAGAGGGGAAAGCATTATAACTTTGCTCAGAATGTTGTTCCTTGTTCCTACTGGTGATAGGATGATAGGAGGTTGCTTATGCTAAGTCAGACTTTGGTCCACCTGGCACAATGTCATGTACAAAGTAGATTCTGTAGTACTGGCTAGATACAGCTCTCCCAAAGTTCAGACAAGCATCTTCTCCAGGGCTACATAGAGATACCAGTATGCTTTCTGATACTTACGCTTGCTTATTTAAGTACAAGTATCACGCTCTGGCTTTCCTCTCATTCCTTTGCCTTTGATAATATAATATCTTGAAACAAACTGAAAAAACATTGCATAAATTAATTTTGAGATAATTTGATAAAAAAATGGGTATCATCTTTTTATTGATAAATCTTCAGTTCCGTTCTTTCCCACATTAGCCTTTGCTGCCTTACTTAAAATAAGTAGCTTTGAACACAACAAAAACTATTAATAACTTTGTCTGTTCTGTTGTTTTTTTTAATGATCCAATTGATTTTTAAAACAGGTATCTTGGCTTTAATAAAGCTGCACCAACAGCTGGGATGCTGTGATAAAAGTTCAGAGGCGTGACACCCCCGCCTGAATTTTATAGTTTGTTTTGTCCACTAGGTGGCAATAGAATGCAGGATATTTTCTAATTTGATTTTTAGTTTTTTATCATAGCAAAATAGTAATAACCATCCCATCTCAAAATGTCACAAGGGGCACACAAATTAATACAGCTCTCAGATTGCTTTTAATGATCGCATTAAAAAACAGTTGCTGATTTCTTTAGATGCAGTCATATGCACAAATATTTAGGAATAAGTGCAGTTCCAACAAAGTCTAGCAGGAATTTTGGTGCACATTTTATAATATGGGATAGTACAAAGCACAGCTGTAATGGAGGCAAGCCAGGAAAAAAAGTTTCATAATGTTACTCCAGCAAACACTATCATTTTGCAATAATTTGAATCTCGCAGTAACCACATTATGCTCCTGCCATTTAACATACTGAACCATCCTTGAAATGCTTCTGTATTGTGGATGCATAAGGTATATAAGCTACCTTGTATTCAGATCATTGATCAGACTGTTGAATTAGACTGACAGTGATATTCCAGGATTTCAGGAGGATGTATATCCTATTCCTGCTACTGGGAATTTATGGAAAAATCAGGGATTGAACCTTTCTATGCAGTGCATATGTTCTGCGATCATCAAATTACAAATACCTTCATCTGTGTGTGCCCACTATTCTACCTGCTTTTTTCTAATATCCTACTGTCTTTGATTGCTTCCAAATGTCTACATGATACTAATCCCCTGTGTCTCCAACAAACATACTGCCTTTCTTGTGCCGATTTTATAAGGCTTGTAGTGGATTCTTTGAACTTGGGTAGATCAGAGGAGAATATACCTGCTCCATCCTGTAAATTCCAAGGAACATGTATGACTGTTCTTGTTCCCTATGGCAGAGCCTGAGCTACTATTTTAGACAATGTTATATCTTTATTTAGGGATGGAGGATGAAATCACACTTCAGTGATGCTCTGTGGTAGGTCAAGAGCTGAAAGCTATAACCACTTGTATAAAATAAACAAAATTCAAAACTACACTAAAATATCATGAAAAGAATAAACAGGAAGTCTTTTTACAGTTACTATTTTTGTTTTAATTAAGGAATGGTTGGACCTGCAGTATTCCTCATAGCAGCTGGATTTATAGGTTGCAATTATGAAGTGGCAGTTGTATTTTTAACCATATCAACAACACTTGGAGGGTTTTCTACATCTGGTTACAGTATCAACCACCTGGATATTGCACCATCGTAAGTTTTTTTTCAGGCTTACTAGCTGTTGATTAAGCTTTCCTGAGACAGATAATCTCATTATACTATGGGTAGTATAAGGCAGAGAATTCAATGAAGTAAGAATGCTTTTAAAAGGACAGTTGTAGGCAACCATGTCATTCCCTTCGTAAAAGGTTCTCAAAAGTTGTTCTTGAATTTTTATTTTCTGTTGTCATCAAAATCAGCACATACAGCTACCAGAGGACAACTATGGGTTCTTCCAGGTAGACAGTTCTTAGTTATAAAAGAAAAAAAAATGTTCATCCTTAATATTTTTGTTGCTTTTCCATTAAGAAAAAAGATAAATGTAGAAGATTGTGGAAGGGTGACAAATAGAAGATAACAACATCTGAACTCTTTTAAAATAATGTTGTGTTTAAAGTAGAGAGATTATTCAGTGCATGTGACAGAAGCTAGTTTCTCTACAAATGTACCCAGTGTTCCTCCCATTTTAGGCATGCTGGGCCATGTTAACCATGGTTTCTCCCAGCTGGAAGGAGAGAACCCAAAAAGCTTGTCAAAACCAAACTTAGAAAGCAAATCTTGGGCTCCCTTTCTGGTATCCTCAGTCAGAAGAAGCTATCTTACTAAATTCTGAAGGCATGATTGCTGGATAATTTGCGGTTGGTTCCCTTGGTATTGGGCAAAGGAAACCACCACCAGGCATGTTCATGTAGAAGACGGATTTTGGTGTAGCCATGTCATACAAATCTACCATTGAGAACTCCATTCGGAAGCATTCTTTGTTGCTGAAGTGAACAAAAGGAATACAGAGAAGCAGGTTGGGGAAAAAAGTTACCCTGTTATGAACAGAAAGTATGCAGTCCTCAACATAGTTCCTATAACCTTCTCACTGTAGTAGCCACCAGATGTTATTCCTTTGCCTTATCACTACTGCCATCTGGAGCTGGTGGACAAACAGACAGCTGTTATTCCTCCTTGCCATTTGTCATAGTTCTCATCATGGTAGCATCTTCCAGTATCATCAAATGCTCCTCTGATCCATTTGGTTTTGTGTGTGTGCGTGTTTTGTTGTTTGGGTTCCCTCACTATACATACATGGGATCATGTGCCACTCAGTTCCCTAGAACTTGGAACCAGCTGGACATGTTTGGGTTTATTTTTCACTTTCTGGAGTTTTTCTAGAATATTAGATACAATAAATTAGCTATTCTTCTACGGTCATTGCAAATATAACCTCAAGCAATAGCCACATCAAAACTTAATGTTTAAATTCTTACTTGTTAATCCATTGCAGCAAAAACAGCACAGATTCCCATGGCATCTTTAAGAAATGTGTTATGTCATAAGCTTTCCTAGATACAGCCTATTTCTTCTAATACATGCAACTGATTGGCTGTTTTTAAATTATAATTTAGACTTTTCCCATTTTGTTCTAATTATTGTAATGCTAATTACTAGCTATACTTATAAAATTAAATGTTATATTATTTGTCTCATAGATCCCACAGCTTAAATATATCCAGTGAAGGGAAACCTATATTCTGAGAGAGGGAATATAAGAATTGATTGTGCAAGATTGTAGAAGGCACCAGCTGCATCCTGTGATACCAATTCACAGTAAACCTATACCTACTAACAGCCTCTATGTTTCATATATTTCCCAGAAATACAATTTTGTGTGTGTGGTGTGAAAAAAGAGTACGCGGTGATTCTCTTGTAATCACATAGTTGTTGAAAAGGGTCCACTGTAGACATCATATAACTAAGCATTTTCTTAATGGGAGGAGGATCTTATTTTTCCTGGAAAAAAAAATGCTGCACTGAACTGTTTTGGGTAGAGGCTTTGTGTTCGACATCTGTATGATACGTACCATATTACGTATATATGTATTTATTAAACAGCAATACTGTCAGAAGGTGTAGTTTGTCTTAGGCTGTCAAGTGTGTGCTGAAATGAAGTTGGAGGGAGACCATTTAATTTGCAGTGGGAATCTCTGTGCTAATGCCTGAGAAGCTTGGGCACAAGAGAAGCTTTTCTAATCCCTTGCAGACAAGTGGATGAATCATGTGTGAAATTCTTTCTGGTGTCTCTTGTTTCAATCTGTCAAGAGGGCTCTGGATGCCAAAGTGCTTGGGCTGCTGTTGAGAAAATTCTTTCCTCCCTTATGGAAGGACACATATCATTTAATCTGGCTCTAAAGGGGCAGGAAAAGAATTGTAAAATTCAGGGCTAGAGAATTCCAAGTACTAACCATTGTTTTCCCCTATGAACATAGCTATGCCGGCATCCTCCTTGGAATCACAAATTCATTTGGTACTATTCCAGGAATGGTGGGACCACTTGTTGCTAAGGGTCTGACTCATAGTGTAAGTCACGCTTATTTTATTTTTTGAGATTAAATAGTTTGTTTTGTGCATTGTTCTTAGTTGGATAATAACTGTATTCTCTTGGCTGGTCTCAAAAAACTAAGCAGAATAGGATCTGGTTTATACTTGGATAGGAGATCACCACAAAATCCCAAGACTGTAGACCAGACTGGGAAGTTGGAAAAACTTCCCAGAAAAATGCAATGTTAAATTGCATTTTGTTACTTAAGAAAATCACATGAATCTGTCTAGATATTGTCCAGAAGATAAGATTGACTTGAGAGTTTCTTAAATTAGATATTCATTAATAAGTAAATTCAACCAAGGATTTGTTTTCTCTTAATATTTATTGATAGAACCCTGTAAAAATATGTCCTTTAGCAAAGAATACATTTTTTGTTCTGAGACTCACTGAAATAATACAATTTATCTTATTTTAAAATAATTCTTCTCACAAAACAATGCAAAATAGCTCCCAAAATCAGCCAACCAGTTCAAGGAAATGTAAAATAAAATTTGGGTAGACTGTAGTCTGGAGACAGCATAGCACAAGAAAGGAAACATGGATTCCGAATATTAACTAAAGAGCATATAGGCCAGACCTCTGAAGAATCTTTCCATACATTCACATGTTTTGTCATTCAAAAAAGGCTATTTAATATAGTTAGAAGTTTTCAACTTTGAGTAAGCAACTTCAGAAAGTTCTTCAGACTTTTTTTTTCTTAATATAATTCTGGAGGAACATCCTGAGGTTATATTTCAATGAGTATTAAGCATCTTTAGAAACCAGGATTAAAATTCTCACTAACTCTTGACTGTAGCTTATGTATACAGTGTGAACCACATACTGTATATATTATAATTATATCTGTTTTGTCCTATTTAGTAGTAGTCAGTTTGATAAAATATGTCAAATTCCATATTTGTCTGTTTTGCACAAATGAATCTATCACTTTCAAATATCACTTTTCCAGTTCTCCAAAATAATACTTTAAATCAGAAATAGTGCTACATTTCAATATGAGCTCACTCAAGTCTTAACTAAATTCTTATTTTCCATTTCCACACATTGTTGTGGTATCTAAATCAGTAAACTGAGGTTACTTAAACTCAATGCTTGTTTGCTGAACAAGATTAGGAATGTGGTATCTATACTTTTTTCTAAGAAATGATTGAAACTTCACATTCTTCTTTTCTTCTGACTTCTTGCCATTTAATTATATCCTTTTCTTCTGACTTCTTGCCATTTAATAGAATCTACCTAAGTCAGACAGTAGCCATAAGCCAACATGGAATTAAAACTAATTGTTAATTAGTCCTAGCTCTCTTTGTCCATGTGCTCAGAAAGTTCTAATTTACATAGAGTATAGTGCAACCACTGTGAGTGCTTTAGTGTGTTAACAGAGATCATGCAGTAGGTGGAAGTAAATTTCCTGGTAGAACTGGCTGAAACTGTCTTCTGCGTACTGGTGAAATAGCATTGCATTTTTATTTAACGATGAGAATTAAAACATCTTAGCTGTGTCAATATTCACATGCTTCTTTATACATTTTACTGTGACAGTTATAAATTATTGGAAACTTGCAAGCAAAGCATTGAAGAGTTAGCCCAAAATATATTTAAAAATTCAATTTCACCTTACTGAGCTTCTTGGACACGTGTTTGCCCTTCTTTCTGTCCTTGAATTCCTATGTTCTCTCTTCGGTTCCCTGCTAAAAGTAAACTGTTCTCCTGTTTGTAAGTTGTAATTTTTCCTGACCTTACTTTCACCAAGTTCCTTTCTTTCTTTAGTCACCATCTGTAGGATCTTCTTGCTTCTTCTCTGCTGTATTCACCACTAGTCCATATTTAGGTTCACCATTTTTCTGTGCTTTACTCAGCCTCTTCATTTCTAGGATTCCTTTCCAACCTACACAGACAGTTCTAATCTCTGCCAGACTGACGAGTACACTTCCTTCGTGGAAGGTGGGCACCCTTTGTCTTTTAGATTAGGATTTTTTAAAACATTTCACAGTTGAAATTATGGTCACAGTATCATGGTAGAAGCAGGAAGCCCCAGGTTTCATTGGCATCTGCAGTGGAGGCAGGGTGGGGAGATCTGACACAAATTGCAGTATGATACCAAACCTGCAGTTTATTTAACAGCAACAGACTGTAGGCCACAAGTATGTAAGAGTGGAGTTTGTGTCGTGGTATCACTGTGAGTCTGTGGTCATTTTGATACAATCTCAGATTGCTTCAGATGCCTGTATCAAAGTTTGAATCTTCATTCAGTTATGCGGTTCAGTGGGTAATCTTAAAACAAGTACTTTATTCCTCTTTAATCAACTCTCAGGGTTGGTGGAAAAAAACAAGAGGGAAGAAAACAATGTATGCTGCTTAGAGCCCTTCAGAGGGAAGTTTTTTATTTTTATTTATTTATTTAATTTGTCCCCGCCCATCTCCCCACAATGGGGGACTCTGGGCGGCTTACAACATACTAAAAAACATGACATACAGTTAAAAGTTATAAAACCAAACATTAAAAAATAAAAAAGCTAAGAAATCCAAGAGGCCGCTGGGGCCACAGCATACCACTAAGGAGCCAGCCAACCCCAAGTTAAGAGTATAAATAACTTTATTTAGATATAATGATCTGGCACAAATATCAAATGTTAGTGAACTTAGTTGTAATAATCTTTAATGTATGAATCTCCTCCCCCTTATTAAGAAAGTTGAAAATCGCTGAGCTGTTAACTGGGTTAATTACATCTGATATTGAGAAAGAAGAATGAATAACAATTTTAATCAGATTAATAATGAAAAGAAAAAAAAACAAGAAAAGAGATGCAAGAGGATACTGAATGAATATCTTAATGGAAAGCATTTTTCTCACTCTTGAGCATGATTCTGCTATACTGATTTATCCTTGTTTGCATTCCTCTTTTGCCAGAACACTATAGGAGAGTGGCAGATCGTGTTTTATATTGCTGGTGCCATTAACTTATTTGGAGCCATTTTCTTTGCACTGTTCAGCAGTGGAGAAATACAACCCTGGGCACTCAATGGTTACCACATGCATAGGAACTAAAGGAACACTGGAGAGTATCACAAAGCATTACAGTCATGTCATTTGGAATGCCTTTCGTGGGGATCTCTATAGAGCGAACTGAATTCCTTCCCTGAAGTTGTAAAGACACTTTACATTTTAATATGCTGATTTTTGTAGTAAAATGGGATCCAATCCAACAGATCTACACTTTCATTTAGTAGATATCTGAAGATGTGGCACATTTTAATCAATGTATCTACTTTTTAAATGTTTATTTATGAAATCAATGGAATATGAGTGATTGTTAAAATGGCAGTAAGTAGTAAATGAATGATAATGTAGAAAGAAGTGCAGAATATTTTTTCTGTTACCTTAAGAGTGAAGTTTGTTAGACTTGTTACTATTTTACCTGTACTACTTTTCTTGTCCTATTAATTTGAATAAGCAAATGGAAATTAAATTATATGTTCTCTAAAAAATGTATGTGGGTCCCCATAAATTTGTTTTGAAGTTTCCACAAATCAAGGTAGCATACCCCGATGATTCAAGAGAATAAGCCCAAATCTGTAGCTGCTTTCTGTCAGACAAGAACAATTTGAAAGCATGACATCTCACTTTCATCTCTTTCTTACCATCCCAATACTGGGATTGAAAAACAACCCCCTTTATCCATATAAATTAATAAAATTAAAGATGATCATAGAAGCATACTAATAACTGGAGTAGCAAGTGGCAAAGCATGTTTAATTGGCTATTAGTTCATCTTCATTCATAATCATTCAGGCTCTCTTCAGGGATTGGATGTGCCCCTGTATCGTCAGAAACTTTTAGCCTACTGTTAGTACCTCACTTGTACCAATCTACATTGCAATAAGGCCTATGTCAAGTTATTTTGATTATGATATCCAGAATATCTGCATAGCGTGCGTTGCATCACACCTTTTTCATAGAATCATTTCTCCCAAACTGCCTCTTTGACAGTGCATTAAACTAGGAGGGGGCTTTCCTGCACATATCTCTAAGAGACCTAGAAGTGTCAGGAACATCTAACCCCTTACTTTGAAGAAAAAAAATATATTAGGCAATGGTAGATAACTTAGGCCAGTGTTTCTCAACTTTGTCAACTTTAAGATGTGTGGACTTAAATTCTCAGAATTCCCAGAATTCTGGGAGTTGAAGTCCACACATCTTAAAACTGACAAGGTTAAGAAACACTGAGTTAGACTGTATATAAAATATGGTGGAAATAAGCTCATCAAATTTAGCAATGAGTTAGGGTTAGGGTTAGTATAATTGTATAATGAAAATTAAAACTGGAATAATACCCAAAACAATGGTTAGTTGTACAGGCTTCCTTCATGTCACATTGGGAGTTGAAATGACCTAGTGGACTATAAAGCTTGAAATTCAAGTGTCATGGTAAGTAAAATATTTTTAATGGTGGATAAAGATCTTGTGAAGCTTTCCAGAACTAAAGTAAACCTGAGAGAAGATACACATTGCTAGATACTGGTCTTTCCACAGCAAAATGTCACTGATAGCTTTGTTGTACATGATTTCAGTGGAACCCAGCTGATTTCATTGCTAAGAAATGGCAGTTACTTCTCTTCTACCTTACCATAGATTTGAAAATTAATTGAAATATTCTAGTGGCGTTTGTTCTGTTCTATTGTTTTAGAATAATAAGCAGTATTGGCTGTGAGGTTAGTGTTTTTTGCTGAGTTACTTAATTCAAATCTAATATGAACGCTGCAACTATTAATAATAATGAGGTGGGGATTTTCTCACTTTTAAGATTCTCACTTTTAAGATTAAGAACTTTTGAAATCTTTATAGTACAGCATACTTACACCTCTTTAGCTCACTCAGCCTTCCCTCATCTCATGCCTCCTGATAACTTGGACTTTAGTTGTCCTAATTCTTTGTAGCATAGCCTTGGGAGATGATGAAGCTGGTGGCCATCTCCTGGAAGGCACCATCAGGGAAGACTGATCTTGCCTCTACAAGTCAGCTGAGGGTGTTTCATGAGCAAGAAATGGTCTACTACCCACACTTTTTGATTTCCTTCTTTTGTAAGGAACAGACCGTTTTTAAAGACTTGGAAAGAGAAACAGCGTAGAATAAGCTTCTCAACAATGCCAATTTGTGCCTGCTCAAGAAATAAGCCATGGAGGAATTTCAGCATGCATGGAGTACAGCTATGATAGGGCATCATTCAAATGCATCACCTTTCACCCATCACTATCATCTGCAGCTAATGTGATGCTATTCATGTGATTGGTTCTGTTGAGTTTTTCTGCAAATTGGGTGTAACTTTACTTTCTGTTCTTTGATTACATATTCCCCCATTTGAGAATGTTACTTGGTCCAACAGTGTAGAATCTTTTTGTTATGTTAATCTGTTTACCCAACCTTTTTAGTCTGAAATTGAGCTGTTATGATCATGCTTCAGCAAGTTTTATTTATAAATAAATATTTAGAGGCTTGCCTTCCAAAGCTAGCTACAATAGCAAACTCAAACAACAATACTATGAAAAAAAATGAAACCATAACCATAGCAGTGTGGGGAATTCCTCAGACCCTAGCAATTAAAACAGCCAGACAGCATTAAAATAAAAATGTCCAATAAAACTGACTAAAGAAATGGCTAAATGGAACAAATATGTCTTCAGGCCTTCCCCTAAAGCTTGTTTGTTTTAAGCCTGACAGATCCCAGATGGCAACAGATTATAGAGGCATGGAGCCATTGGAGAAGTTTCCTTGTATTCCTTTTGAAGGGCCTCCAGTTTTGATCTAAAAGGGCAGGCAAGTTGATAGCAATGAATATTCATACTTGTGTGCTCTTCCTGGAAGTATGTATAGGTAGTCCACATTTAGCAGCCACAATTGGAACCAGCAACTTGGTCGAAGCACTTGCTAAGTGAAACTGCAACTGTGCTTGTGATCTTACTTCGGCTTTCCTTTGCTTTACAGACCTGCCAAGGTTGTAAATGCAATGATTGGTCACAAAGTTACTTTTTCACCACCGTCGTAACTTCAAACAGTCACTAAACAAGGACTACCTGTATGTATTTCACAGAAAGGAAAGTTACATTGTTGCTAAGAACTATATACACTTTTTTGTGAGACAGATTTTTTTTCTTCTTTTTCAAGAAAAGTCAGGGTATGCAACTTTTCCTGTAGAGGGTCTACAGCTGTAAGTTCAGTTGCACCCAGAAGACTAACTGGTGGCCTTGGGGCTGATTCACGCTTAAACCACAGTGCATTAAGTGCTTTGTCCCTAATGTACCATACAAGCAAGTTACTTTGTTTAGCACAGTTCTGTTCCTGGCAGAGGGAGGAAACAAAGAGAGGGATTTAAAAGGAATCACTACACAAAGCTAAACTCGTGGGCTGCCTCTGGAACAATCCAGAGAGCTGCATCTGGATTGCTTGCCACATGGGGCCCTTCCCCCATCCTCGAATGAATGTTCTATCTTACAGGAAAGAGTTGTGGAATCCTGATGGTTCCAAAAGATTAACCAGCAAGGTGAAAAATGACAACATAAAATAATTCGACTACAAAAAGCAAGGAAGAAAATACAAAGAAAGCTTGGGAAAAGGTGAGCATCAAATCAAGCATAAAATGATGTCAGTTACAATTTGAGTTTGCAGCATAGTTTCTGTCTAGTATTTATCAATCACATCTGTAACAATAAAGAATTAATTACCAAGCCACGGTAAACAACAGATGGACACCATGTTATGATAGCCAAAGGGAAGTAGAATAAGGCTCCCATTTGTGCACAAATATTAAAAGTACAGAAGCTTGCTCAGGCTTTCCATCTTGTCCAAGTCTTCATAGCCATACTTACGTATCTAGTAACGAAGTATGCATGGCAATTCCGCTGAAGTCCTTTTTCTTAAGCATTCTTATAATACACAGCAATATGAGTGTCATAAAACTACAAATGGGAACCATAATCACACTTTGGAACTGAAATTTATAAAACATTTATACGGCCACTCAGCCTAGGCCATGTGACTCAGGGTGTTGTACAAGGAAAGAAAAAATGCCAAAACCAACAAAACCAGCTAGAGAACAAATAGCAAACGCAGCTGAAATGAGCTATACCTCCTAAAAATGGGGACTCTATTCATCCTGGCCAAAAGGCCTGGGGGAAGAGCCAGGTCTTAACCGCCTTCCTAAAGGCCTGCAGAGCAGGAGCCACCCGTGAGTCGAGGGGGAGGTGTCAGGTTTAGCCCAAAGAACTCCAAGAGACAATGCAAAATCAGTTCAGTATTTATTAGCTACAACCTCTAGACAGAAAATCTCCCCAGACTGAAACCTAGCTCCCAAGCCAGCCAGCCACAACACCGTGAATTCCTCAGGGAGGTGCCAGCCTCATCCTCTTGAACTTCCCACGCTCCTCCGGTGAACTAAGAACACGCTTATCTCCCTGAGCCTGGCCTTCATAAATCCATTCCATCACAGGAGGTTGTTCCAAAGGGCAGGAGCTGCTACTGAGGAGGTGTGCCTCCTGCATCCCATAATGTGACACTGCTTCAAGGAAGGGACCCGGAGTCTGCCCTCCGCATGTGGAACAAGCAGATCGCCTTGGGAGCAGGCAGTCCCCCAAATAACCTATCCTATGTCATATAGGGCTTTATAGGTGACAAATTTAATAAATAAATTTGATAAATGCATTTAGAATTGCACTCAGAAGCCTGTGAGGAGCCAGTGCAGTTTGCAGAGTAGAGGTGTCCCATGGGCATAAAGAGAGAGGTAACTATCTGCACTGATGCATTCTGGGCCAATTACACCTTCTGGATGCTCTTCAAGGGTAGCCCCATGTATAGTACATTACAATTCTTCATTTACTGAAGACCTACAGGAGATGAAGCAGCAGCAGAAACAATACCCAGGGAAGCTTTGTAGTGGGGAGCAGCTGGCCCTTTAAATCAAAAGGATTTTTTTGTATTTAAACTGTGTGTTGTGTGTGTGGAAACTTTTTTGGGGGGGTACCTTTAATAAAGCTGATTTTTGCTTCAATCCTGGAATTGACCACTTGCCTTCTATCACCCGTCTCACTTTGGCTGAGCTACTGACTCCCAAACTTTTTCTTTGGTCTCCCTTTCTGTATTAACCAGACATTCCCCTTCAGTCCTCTCCTGGTTCCCCAGAGAGCTGGTGTGGAAGGGAGAAACCAGCTTCTAGTGAAGGGGTGATGGCAACAAGGATACCTAATTTGCCAGTCGCTGTTCACTCCTAGTTGTGGGTGACCTCTGAACCAAAGTATCTCAGAGGAGGGGCTGGTTCAATCCTGAAGCACCTTTCCCTTATTACAAGGTTTTTGAGACAATGTTGGGGGACCATCCATAGAGCACCTAAAGGAAATTATTTGGGCCCTCTTCAGTCAGAGTCCAGATTTGGGCATGGCATGGCATGGCATGGCATTGGTTGCACTAGTGGATGACTTTTGGACCTGGATGGTGGGAGTGCATTTGTACTGGTCCTTCTAGACCTTTCAGTAGCCTTCAATACCATCAACCTTGGTATCCTTCTGAACCATCTGTGGGAATTGGAGGTACAATTTTGCAGTGATTTTGCTCCTTCCGCAGTGTATGCTTCCAATCAGCAGTGGTGGGGGAACAGAGGTTGGCTTCATGGCTGCTGCCTTCCGAGGTGCCACAGGGGTCAGTCCTTTCCCCACTACTATTTAGCATCTACATGAAGTGACCAGGAGAGGTCATCTGAAGGTCCATGTTTCAGTACCATCAGTATGTTGATGATACCCAGCTTTACATCACTACCTCAGGGTGAGCTGGTGATGCTGTTGAAGTCTTGTCCTGGTTCCTGGGAGCTGTGAGGGTATGGATGGGTGAGAACAGGCTAAAATTTAATTCCAGCAGGATGATTACATTTTTAATTCTGATTGTTTAATGTCATCCATTTTGGGGTAGGTCAACGAATCTACTGTATATGTTATATGCTGTTTTATAGGTTCAGTCTGTTGTATGTTATCCAGAGTCTTCAGATTGTGGTGGGTTATAAAAATTGAAAAATAAATAAATAAGAGGAGAAACCAAAAGTATTACTAATACATTTTCAGCATATTTTCCTTAGTTAATGTATTGCTTTCATTTGTAAAGCACTCAACCAACATTTCAAGATATCTTAGTATTTTTTCTTTAGCATCCTTTAATTTTCAAAAATAATACATCATATCTTAGCACTTCTTTGAAGACAACATTTAAACTATATATTCCTTCCAGTAGACATTCCTTGTCACAAACTATCAGTGGTTTTATTTGTTTCCAGTGCTATTGATGTGTATTTATTTACTTATTGAAACATTTGTATACCACCTACTTCACATGACTCAAGGTAGATTACAAGAATATAATAAAATATAAAACTAAAGTGAAAAGTTTTAAAATAATAATAATTATGAGGGCAGTCCAGCCACTATTGAAGCACAAATGCCCTGTGAAATAAATACAGCTTCAGTACATCCTTGAAGACCAGGAAGTTAGGACCCTCATGCTTCAGGAGGCAAGGTATTCCAAATGGGGCAACCATAGAGGAGCATCATCAAGCCCTAAATTCCTTTACTTCATGTGGTGGAACCTTCAGCATCTCTTCCCTAGGAGGAACACAAAGGATGGGTTGAAACATGCTGGGAAATGTGGCCCTGCAAATACCTGGAATACAAGCCATTTGAGGCTTTGAAAGTATCTTGAACTGGGGTCCAAAAGCAAACTGGTAACCATTACAGTGACCATAATATTGAATTTTGGACCAATTTTAGCTTTAGAATTGTCTTCAAAGTAGAGAATATTGTGGTAGTCTTAACAGGGAGGTAATGAGAGTGTACATATATCATTGTCATCAAGGCCTCCTGGTCCAAAAAGACCTACAATTCACACACTAGTCAAAGTTCAGCAAAGATCTTCCTGGCCACAGCTTCCAGCTGTAGCTCAGCAGAAAATGTGAGTGTCCTGAACGACAGTAAAATTATGAATATGTGGAGATCCTTGATTTTACCATTGGTTCCACATGAGAGGATAAACCTCCACTTGTCTGTATCTCTGTCCAGATTTAAATGCTGAGTTGAACTGGACTACCTCTGGAACAGTCATAAAACTCCGGATTGGGCCTCCAAATCAGATCAAATAATCTCTACAGAGCACTGCTACCTATTAATTAAGTATAGATTCTTATATTGTCAAACCTGCACTATTCACATATAAGAGGGGGAAAAATCAGTTGATTTGCAGAAGCTTCAAGCTCTGAAGAAGTTTAATTCAAAACAAAGCAAAACAATTATATGAAAACTGAACGTGCCCTTGAGTCATGGGCTACTGACAATTCAGGCAAAGTACTGTACAGTGGTGGAAAGCCAGAAGTGGTGAAATGGAATGGAGTACTGGAACTTGTTACTACAGTTCATCCCAATAGCATGGAAAGAATAATGTTACAATGGAATGCATATGAATGTTAAGTTTAAGGCATGGGGATCAGAAGAAGGATAGAAAAGCAAAATCCTGCCCAATCCTGCCTTCCTCTCATTCCTCTGAAATAAGGCAAGACCACATGTTCTACCTAGTACAATCTACCAAGAAAAATGTATTGAGTTAAAAAGCTAATCATGCAGTCTGGCAGCTTGTTCTAACGTTTGCCAAAGATGATTGGTATTATTGAGCCTTTTTCCATTAACTTGAACTTGTGGAACCAGTCTTATGACAGCAGCAGGAGAGTGTGATTATCCCTTTCATGAAGTGTAGCAACGGCTATGCCAGAGAATAAAGATAGGTTAGGAAGGCTTAGAGGACAGGACTCTAAACATGTAAGAAATATAAGTCTAGGCTCGTTCTAAATTCTGTTTACAAGCATTGTGCTCTTCTCTTCTTCATACTTATTTTTTGCTTCTCAATAATCAAATGTTAAATTTTTTTACCCAAACCGAATGACTAATGTTACAAATTCCAAGTCAGACCTGTAATAAATTTCATTACAGCTCCTTTGATCTTTCTTTGAAAGTTAAGCTTTCCTGGCAGCCGTTGCTGCTTTGTTTCATAATATTTTGTGCAGATTCAATACATTCGTTCTCAGATGCAATTGAGGATCTTTCCGCATTGCGCTGTTAGCACAATGCCCCACCGGTACCCAATCATGCTGCAAATACGTAGCGTATTTCTGATTCCCCAAGAATAGAAAAAAGAGTCTTACCATGGATTCCCCCCACCGCAATGTTTCACATTTTTAAAAAGTTGACACCACCTTGTAATATGTAATGTACAGGAGTCAAAGAAGACCAAGTTGAGCTCAGGTACTGGTGGTGCATCCGTGAGGTTTTCTTGACAGCTGTAGAGGAGCACAGAGATGACTTTGGAGAAGATACATGGCAACAATAAAACATGAGCTTAGCCCAGAAAAACAAGAAAGTATGAGAAATAAACTTAAGATTTTTCTGCCTTGACTCTCTCTGGTATAAGAGGAAGGGAAGACAAAATGCTGTTGGGCTTTCAAGATTCTGATTTTAGCCTAATATCAATAGTTCTAGTATTCCTTGTAGTATCAGTTTCCCCACCTGGCCTACCTCGAAGGGCTGACATGGTTTGTTGCTGCCTTCTTCAAGGATTTTTTTTCCTCCATCCAACAACCCTGCTTAGTTTCCAGACTCACCGAAGGTCAGCTGTGTGCTCCCAGTCAGGCTGCTGTCAGTAATGTGGAAATGATTAAACATATGGAAAGTAAATATTAATTATTTAATTAAATCAGTGTAATAAAACTGAAACAAAATTATTTTATAAAGCAAGACTCATGTATTTTGAATTGAAGTGGTTCCAGTTTAATTGTTTCCCAGAAATCTGTCCCAAAATAATAAAAGGGTATATTAACTGGCTATTTCGCATTATATGGAACAGAGACAAGGACCCTGTGGCTCTGTAGATGTAGCTGGACTAATATGCCACCATATAACCCGTTGTGATGTTGACTAGGGTGGATTACAGTTCAAAAACATTGAGATGGCCACAGATTCCCACCACATAGCAGATTAATAAAAAAAATGGAAGAATCAACATTCCCAAGAACTCCTAGGAGAGTTCTCAGATGTAAGGTTCTCCTGCAGCCAAAGGAGTGGGAAAACGCAAGCATCATTGAAGGCACGCAGTACTGCCTTGGAGCCACAGAAGGATAAAATTGCTGAAAATGCTCGGATATACAGTAGGTTAGACAGATGGCTGAGTGGGCAGCAAATAAGTTTGTAGCATATAAAAATAAGAAGAAAGTACAGTCTAGATTTAGGCTTTATATTAGTTGGAATACTATATCACACGGTATTGATTATCCACTGCATATTGTGAGGTTCATTTTATGGAATTACTTTTCTGAGAAATGTATCACAGATAACATTGATCAAAGATATATCACAGTACAAATCGGGCATTTCTATTTAAGTGAAAGTTACAAACTATTAGCTACCTACTGTCTTATATTTATGAGCACTGTTATTTTTAATAATGGTAAGTTCAAAACTGTAATCCCAATATGGGTTATACAAAATCAATAAAACAAGGATGGCATAAAAGATCAACTACTCCAGCTAGTCCAAGACAGATCCCCACCCAGTCTGTCAAAGGCAGAACCCCTAAGAGAAACAGAACCAGCAGTCCTCAGCTTAATTTCTTGAAGAAGGCACAAAGGTGGGAAATGGGGAAAAGCCACAGGGAAGGAGGGATAGATTGAGGAATGATGAGCCCTCTGCTAGTGATTTGTTCATATCTCTGGCGAGAGCAAACAAGACATTCTGGTGGTAGGTGGAAGAAGAGAGAATGACTAAGTAAGTAGCAGTGGAGAAGAGAGAGCAGAAGAAAGGGAGATGAGGTGGGGAGGGAGAGAAAGAGAAAAAGTGACCAAAAGTGAACCTTCTACAGCCTAGATTTTGGATTCCAACTCCCATCAGTCCCAGCCAGAATAACCAATGATCAGGGATGGCAAGCAATGTCCAAAACTCTCCACAGCATCTGCACGCATCAGGCTACTTTTTTACATATGTACACTTTTCAACTCCTGAACAGTGTTAATGATTGTCCTGAATAAATTGAAGTTTTTTATTCCATCCACTAAGTGGCATCTGGCTAAAGAAAATGCTAAGAGGCAATAGAACATGCTCATGCCATGAGCCTCTTGAGCGTGTTTTACATAAGATCACAGTGACCCATTCAGGCCAAATCTGATTGAATACTGAGTCCATTTAGAAGCATGAGAGCTAGCAGTTAAAGATAGCAAAAATACTTCCTTCTAACCAATAAAATACCACCAACAAAGCTATTTCAGGTTACTGGTTTGTTACTTCCAAAAAGAGATAAGATTTTTTCTTCACCATCATAACTAATTTTCATTATCATCATAATCTCTAACTTGTTTGTTTTGGTGTTACTTTTAGTGATAGACTCAGCATTGTGGAGAGAAGCCTTCATCCATCCTGGAGTGTAGATAACTACGTACAGTTTAGGGAAGCTTAGGGGCATAGAGAATCACTGCATGTTTTGATGGAAACAACAGCTTAGAACACTACAGGATTACTTTCATTTTAGCTTCTGCCACAACATCCCCTTGAGTCCTCAGTAAAGCATGGAGCCCACTGGTATATATGGATGGCTATTGGTATAGATGGGAGAGGCTACTGCAGAGCAATTCTCTTCAATCCACTTGTTGATTCCAGGCATCCCAGAGACCAAAAAGAATGGGAGAACAACAAGCCACTTTGTTGGGGAAATCCCTGAGCACCTGCTGGAAACACAGCATATTCACTAGGCACCTGACGTGAACTATCTTAATCAAGTTCAGATCAGTAGCAGCAGCTAATCATACTCTGATCAGAAAGTGATCTGAACATGACGAAAAACCTGATGTTAATGTCCTTCGGTTCACATCTTTTAATGGTAGCCATGAATTCCTGAGCTACTCCAATTCACATCCAGAGTACCAGCCTGAGGAAATCCAACACCAGTTCTGCTACAGATCCAGACGCTCAATTAGATAGGGTATTGTACAGTTGGGTGAGCAATGCACCTGCACCCTGGAGCCCAGCCTCAGGTAAAGACACTTGCATCCAGCTGCCTATGGCACAGGATAGCTGGTAACAGCTAAGTTCTCACAAACAATCATTGCCATCCCTTCCCCCAACCTTGAGTTGTGGCTGATACAGCACATACAATCCTGGTAGACATATCTCAGGTAGGGAACACCTCCCATCAAGGTTTCAGTGATACATGCTAAGTCTGCTTTCTCTTCCACAATGAAGTCATAGAAGATGTGGTCTTATTGCCTGCATTAATAACCAACAATCTTAGGCTGATAAAGATATTTTACCTCTGCTTGGAAAGATCATATGCCATTTAGAGCTCATGGAAGTGCAGAATAAAGATCCTTTAAAGAAAGAAAAAACAAGCTTTTTCTCAATGTATATTTTGCACCCATTATGTGATAATAATAGGTAGTTTTACAATCTTTCTATTTACCAATATTATCTGTCTTCTTTCCAGCATTTCTTCTCCTGGCAGAGGCTATGTGCCTCTAAGAGTTGCACAACCAGCAGAAATTCAGCTGGTAAATCCTGTCTCAGCTAGGAGATGTCGTCATAGGGGAAAAAAACCTGATAATGTTATATGCATGTTCAACAACTGTTAAAAGTACAATATGCCTCACTGCAGATGTAGGTGTCAATATCACAGTGGAGAATATGAAACAATTATATTATGGAATTTCTATTGCTGACATGGCAGTGTAGCAGAATATGACACTTTTGCATATTGTACTAGTTGGTGTAAATTCTCAGAAATTTTATCACAAAAAAAACATGAGCCAAGAGAACCCAAGTCTGCCATAACAATGTTTCAGAGGAGGCTGATAAAACAAAGTGAAATTCTATCTATCTATCTATCTATCTATCTATCTATCTATCTATCTATCTATCTATCTATCTATCTATCTATCTATCTATCATCTGAATACAGACACCATGATATTTCCAAGCACCATCCATTGAGTAAAACTGCATAGGATTACAACCTTAAATCTTTCAAAGAGCAGATAAGATGTTATGCCTGTATCAAAGTGCATATAAGGAAGGACAGGCACTGAATTCAACATTCTTCAGTATAAATCAGTCTCCTCTGAACAGCAAAGGGATCTGTGGGGAGTGCAGGGAGACTGCCACAAGGGCACGAGAGCATAGTGGGCCCATCTTGCTGCTCCTAGATTAGAAGATAAAATTTAGATTTGAAGAAGTAATTTTGTGCACAAACACTGGGAGTTGGGGGGGGGGGGATCTGGCATGTTTCCAACCATCCTAACTCACTCCCAGTCCCACAAAGAGATTTGTAACAGTAACTAAGCAACTAAACACAAACATCATCCAAATATACTATTTTCTGTATCTTATTTTGTTTCAGATTACTGACTCTTTTCAGTATTATGCCATTTTTATTCCAGGGTTCACTAATGGTCTATCTAGGATTAGAGGAGGTAACTTTTGGTCTTTTTTTTTTTTTTGAGGGAAAATATAGTAACAGCAATTACTGGCATTCCAAGAAGAAATAAATGGAACTTTTTATCCCCCCGGGACAGACTAAGGAGGAGGAAAAGGAGATTTGAGGCCAGACTCCACAGAGCCTCCATAGGAACTGCCAGCGTTTAGCCTTGAGTCCCTCTCTCTCAGCCCTAGGAAGGAGACAAGGGCAAACCACTTCTGAAAGACTTTGCCAAGAAAACTGCAGGGACTGATCCAGGGAGGCGCCGGGAGTCAAGACTGACTCAAAGGCAAGGCAAGGCAAGGCAAGGCAAGGCAAGGAAAGGAAAGGAAAGGAAAGGAAAGGAAAGGAAAGGAAAGGAAAGGAAAGGAAAGGAAAGGAAAGGAAAGGAAAGGAAAGGAAAAAAGAAAGAAAAGAAAAGAAAAAAGGAGACCAGCTCACTATGCTATCATTGTCAACTAATCCTGATAAAACAGGTATTATGTTATGTAGTTTGTCTTTTTGCATATATGACAGATACAGATACAGAGACACAGATACAGATATATTAAAACACATTTTTCAATTTTTGAGTTTAGTTATTGCCATGTGGCATCCATAGAGGAGGTAAAAAAAAAAAAGCACAATTGAAACCCTGCCATTTTTTACATGCATCACATACACAAGACACATAAAAAGCTTTGGTCATGCAGTTCCAGACACAGTCTGGCCTTTTTTGGGGGGGTCCCCTTTCGGCAGCTTCTTGGCTGCCATGTAGTAACATGGGCTGTCATGATAGAACTTGGAGCTGTATCTTGCTTGAGGAAGAGAATTTGCAGCTACATTCCATTGTGTAGCAATGATTTTATCATCGCTACCTATGATATAGCTGGATTTGGATTAATGAACTATGTTTACATGTTACTCTGTATTTTGAAGAATCTTTCAAAAATGTACTTGTTTCAAAACATGGCAGCCAGAACACTGATACTTTATTATAACTTTATTAAACTTACAGGAGACTGGCTTGATTTAAATGGTCTTCACTGTTTTCCAGCTTGCTTATAGGTGCTGTTTGAAGTGATTTTAACCTAAAGAGACTGGGATCAAGTTATATGGATCTGTTTATTCATTAAATCATTAGCTGAGGTAAGTTCCAGATATTCTTCAAAGGTAAAGAAGATGGTGCTCTAGAATTACTTCCATGTGATCTCTTACAGCGTAAATTAACTACAGTCCAGTTTGTTCAGTCTTCATCTGTTTCTTCCATGGGGTAAAATTACCTCAGGTAAAAGCATAAATTTATTATATTATAAGAGTTGCACCCAGATTACTGTTATTCAGACTACGAGGAATGCAGTGTAATGAAATGAGAAAACAACAGCTCGAAGTGTGTTAACTGAATTGCAAGTCCTGCTAAGTTTAATGAGTCTTACTGTTACAAAAGTGCTTATAAAGCTGCATAAGATTTCAACATTATTAGGGGGAAATATGGTGAGGGCAAGCTGAATTGTAATCTTTATTAATGCCATTGTCTCTTTAAATAAAAAAGTAATGACTCCAACCACTCATAGAGTTTTTGTTCAAGAGGGCCATTATCTTATAATTTTTGAGCTTGTATTTAGAAAATGTTAACATATAATGGCATGGCAGGTGGAGAATATTCTGACTGAATTTGGAACAATGCAACTTATGGTAATCTTAAACCTTTGTCAAACATTTTTGACATTCTTCAGTTCATTCTAACCTATTTCAGCTATAGATAATTGAAGTTAGAACCTTCAAATTCCAACCATTTTAAAAGAGTTTGTAGTCAAATTATGAAAGATTGAAGGCAAAAGGAGAAGAGGACGGCAGAGGATGAGATGGTTAGATAGCATCACTGAAGCAATGAGCATGAAACTGAGCAAACTCAGGGAGGCAGTGAAGGACAGGAAGGCCTGGCGTGATATGGTTCATGGGGTCACGAAGAGTCGGACACGACTTAACGACTAAACAACAAGTCAAATTATATATTAAATATATCAATTTAAATCACTATGAATCTGCTGCAGCAGGGGTAACTAACTTCAAGCATGTGAGATTTATCTAGAAACTTGGTATCAATGAACCATATCCTGGTGTAAAAACTTACATTTAGACTTAAACAAATCTAATGACCAGGAATTTGTAAAACAACTAAATGGAATTCATACTAAAATCCTCTCCTAGTTACCCAAGCTTGCTTCTGTTCATATACTAATTTAATGTAATGTAGCAATGTAACTAGTATACTTTAGGAGATTTTGTTACTTTTTTTTGCTAAATGAGAAATCCTTGCCAATATACTATAGATAATCTGAGGTTCTAGTAATAGAATCAGACCTATTTTTCTGCCAGTGTTGTGCTATAGTAACAGTTCAGTGCCATTTCATCAGAGGTAAGCTTTGTTTAGTTCTGTGGGACTCACTCCTAGGTAAGCCTGTAGAGCAGCGTTTCTCAACCTTGGCAACTTTAAGATAGGTGGACCTCAACTTCCAGAATTCCCCAATCAGCCGTGCTGGCTGAGGAATTCTGGAAGTTGAAGTCCACCTATCATAAAGTTGCCAAGGTTGAGAAATGCTGCTGTAGAGGATTGCAGAGTATCAGAGCTGCTGTTGCAGATCAAGGAGGGCCTTCACACATTATGTTCTGTGTATACCTATCAACTCAGATAATTTCCCAAAGTTAGGAAATAATAAACTATTCTTGCTGGATAGAAATTTCCATTCCAGGGAGGCATATTTAAAAAATAGTTTACTGTAATTGTGAACCCTCTTTTCTGACTATGTTAAGTTTTGCACTTCAGTCAAAAGGTCTGTTAAATCCAAAAATGCAGTATAGCTGTAGGTATGCACTGTGGGACAGATCTTTTGTGGATGTGAGAGAAATTTTATCTGCTACAGGCCTGCACAGGTACACATGCCTCTTTTATTCAACAGTAATAATGTTTAGCTCTCCTCTGAGAAGAATAAAGAAGGTCACCTTTAAAGTAAACAAAAGAAAGTCTACAGGCTCCTCTTAACAGCTGAGTTAAAGTGCTATCCTCCAGTCCCTGGCCTGACTGAAAAATAGAGAGGCATAAGCTGCATTGCCCTCGTTGCCCCTCCCTATTCTGCCATAGTACTGTATTACTGTTGTCCTTATTTATTGCCAGCAGGAAAAAAAAAAGCCCTCAGTTACTCTCCTGAATGTGGGGGGGGGGGGTTGAATTTAGACAGATGGTTTAGGAAGGCAGGTTTAGCCACCTATCTAGTTGCCCATTTAAGAGGCAGCATGGCAGCAGCCACTGGAGGAGGAGTGTGAGGTGAAGGGGGAGTGGGCTCTTCTAGTGCAGTCCCCCCTTTGTGCCTGTCAGGCTATTTCCAAACACAGGTTTTTAAGAACAGGTCTAGCATTCTTGCAGCCAAACCCATGGGAAGCCCTCCCTAGTCAGGCATTATGCAGGTAGATTGCCTCTGGGGAGCCAGACATCTGGTCTCGCTTGCAGACCAAGCTAAAATAGCCGTAGAGGGCAATGTCCAATGACCCGAAGTGGGAGGGCATGCACACAACTGCCTAAAAAAGAGCGAGGCAGATCCCAGCCCTTGACTGCATCAGCAAATGGCCAGGGAAGCAAACCAGGTGATACCACTGAAAAGTCATGTTGGAAAAGGGACAATGGGGCTTTACAAACCAAATGGCTTGGGACTGACCTCAAGCAGCCTCCAGCAGGGGCAAATAATGAGGAAAAGGCCACGTTGAGGCTTTGGCAGGGGAAAAAAGTGACTAGGACATGTTTGTGCAATGGTTAGAGGCACAAAAGGAAGAGCCCTATGTTTGCATACCTGAGTTGAACCCATGTCTTGCAGATACAGTTACTAAGAAATACTATATACCCCATGGAGATAAAGCACAATCCTGCAAGCTTTAACTTGGTTGAAAGTAAATTCCACTGACTTTGATGAAGCTTATTTTGTAAGTGATTTATCTGTGAGAAGCAGGTGAAAGGGATAAAATATTTAAACCTTTCATCATTTAATAACCCCACAGAAACTTCTCTGGTTTGACTGAGTAATTATTTCTGATGCATATGCTAACAATGTCCATGTTATTAAATTAAGAGAGCAAACAATTCTACCAGATTTTTTTAAAAACTGGCACAGGGACAATTTTAGTCCATTTTTATTCTTCCTGCTTTGAAGTATTTAGCAAGGTCCAGAAAAATTGCCCCAGTTAGCCTATATGGTATTGTAACATAATGATAAATTATGAAGCTTTATAAGCCCATTTCAGTTAAAGTTAGTGTTTAATTCAACTATTTAAACTCCAGAGATTCCAATGCAAAGGTCATAATCCAGCTAAAACAAGGTACGTTCTTATCTTTTGTCTATAATAGTATTCTCACAGGAAAACACAAACAAATCTGTGAAGACTGCATTCGAAACTGATTTTTTTGTTTTCAAAATTAAAATACACATTAAAATATACAGAGCTTACAGCTCCTGTGGTTAGAGATAAAACAGCAATGTATACTTTTAATTAATAATAAAACCTTAAAGAAATCAGGGAGGAAATATTCCCCCCCTTTTTTTTTTTACAGCGTATCACCATTTGGAGAAATGGGTCCACAAAGAGAGATGTGTGTTATTCTATTGATGGATGAATGGAAAGTGAAGCGAGGCGGGCGAAGGTCCGTTCGGGAGGGATGTGAGCTGTGCAAAAACTACGTTAGGGTCGGGTGGAGGAGGTGCGGAGGGAGGGCATGAAACGAAACATCCTAAGTTGGTTAGAAGGCGGCACCGCTCTTGACCCGCTGCGTTAAGCAGGATCCCAGCGGCTCCTGGGTTCGCCCTTGCTTTTCGGAGTAAAACTCTCTCCTTCCCAAAGCAAAATGTGGCGCGGCTCCAGGAAAAGGAGAGACGCTGCGGACTGCTCCGCGCTGGGTGCGGAAAGGCGGCGGCGGCACCGGAGGTGGGGCGGGGGAAGGGAAGCCCAGACAGGTTTCAAGGGAGGGGAAAGCCCGACGACCTAATTCAACCCACTCTTTGCATGGATAATTAAAGAGACGGTCTCCAAATTCTCAAAGGAGGAATCAGCGCCGTTTCTCTCGCACAGCGGGAGAAAAAGCGGTGGAGCCCCAGGTTGCGCCAAAGACCAGCGGCTCACCAGCGAGAGAAGAAAATCCGCCACGATGAAAAAAACAAAAAGGGGGGGGATTTTCCCTCCTCCCCGGAACGTCGCCCTCGACGCGGGGGGAGGAGGAGAGAGTCGGATAGAATGCTGGGAGCGTGACGTGTCCTTCAGGCCGCCGCCCTCCCGGCTCAAGCTATATAAAGGGCGCAGCTCACCCCGTCGGTCTTTTTCGCTACGGGTTTGCCGCTGCTTCGGAGGTGAGTCGTGCTGGGCGTGCGTGGGTGCGGCCTGGCCGCGTTTGGGCCTGGGCTGGGGAAGGCCGAGGACAGAGCGAGGCGCACGTGCTCCCGGCACGAACTAAAGCCGTTCTCGACGCCTGCGAGGGGTTCGGGAAACCAAAGGCGCAGCCATGCTTTGGCTGGCAAGCGGGAGAAAGGGATCCGCGTGTGCCTCTGCGTCGCCGCCCCCTCCTCCCCCTCCCCCCCGCGTAGGCGGGATAGGGACTCAGAGCAGCGCGAGGGCTTCGCTCCAAATCCGGATGGGCCCCATTCATGTCTCCGGGATCGAGCGACGGGATGGGAGGACTAGGAGCGCGTGCGGGACCTCGGCGCGAAATGTGGTGCTTCTGGCGGGACGGGTGCACTCGTGGCACGCTGGGTCCTCCGCTGCTAGCCCCAGCGCTCCTTTCAGTTTCGCCCGGCGGCGTCGGGGCTCGGGGCGGGAGGGATCTTCGCTGGCCTCGGTCTCGCTGCCGCTGCCCGCTTCACACAAAAAAATGGCCGCTCTCCGCGGCGGAGGTGGCTGCTGCCGCTACCGTCACAAAATGGAGGACGCGGGCGCGCGGGGCGGGGCGCGCCAACAAGTGGCTCCCCTCCCCCTCCTTCCCGGCTCGTGCTCGCTTGGCGCCGACACAAAGGAGCCGCCCGGCCTTCGCCTTCCTCCCGCCTGGGATGCCCCAGGCGGCGGCCTAGAGGGCGAGAGCCTCCCCAAATTGAGTCCCAGTTGCCTCCGTGACCCTCGCCATCGTGAAGGAGGTGGAGCTGAGGAACTCGAGGCAGGTCTGGGCCTAGTTGCGGCCTTCGAGCCCGGAAGGAGAGACTGGCTCATTAAGCTCGCTGACCGTTCCCCATGTTTTTGATAACTTCTCACCAGAGAGCTTACGTGAATTTTCTCTTCTGTTGGAAAGGCTGGCTTAATTTTTTTTTTTTTTGGCCTTGTGTGCTTTATCCCGCAAAGGACCTTTATTGGAGCCGACGAAAAGCATATCTAACCATCCAACATGGGAAAGGAAAAGACCCACATCAACATTGTTGTCATTGGACATGTCGATTCTGGCAAGTCCACCACCACTGGTCATCTGATTTACAAATGTGGTGGGATTGACAAGAGAACCATTGAGAAGTTTGAGAAGGAAGCTGCTGAGGTGAGTTTGTCTCCTGAAGAATTGTTGGTTTATCTCCATTTATGTTAGGTGCTTGACTTAACAGAAATAAGGTCTCATGTTAAGTTTGCTGCTAAAAGCCTTAGTATATTTGGTATTTTATCTTATGTAAATCAGTGTAGACCAAATAAACTCTGCAATTATGAATCACATAGTCTGGTTTTTTGTAGACTTCAGGGGAAAGGAATAAATATGTAAATAAATGCATGGGGGAAACATGGGAGAAATGCTCTAACTAGGGAGATAACTAACAGTTTTATTTATACATACAGTTATAAGGTGATTGTGAAAGGAACACATTTAAGTGGATAGCTTTAAACAAATCATATTGACATATACAGGGCATTGGATTAGCATGTCACTGGGTTAAGTAAGTGAAAGATACTTGGAATTCCTCAGTAGTTGTGCCAGTTGTGTGACCTGCTAAACATAGTTTGCAGATTATGTTTCAGAGCACTGATGCATACTTCCTTTAAAAGAGCAACAGCAGTCTTGGCAACAGTTATGTCAGCATATGCTTTATAAAAACTTTTTTTCTCCTCCATTAGATGGGTAAAGGCTCCTTCAAGTATGCATGGGTATTGGATAAGCTGAAGGCAGAACGTGAACGTGGTATCACTATTGATATTTCACTCTGGAAATTTGAAACCAGCAAATACTATGTCACTATCATTGATGCTCCTGGACACAGAGATTTCATCAAAAACATGATTACTGGTACTTCCCAGGTGAGCAACTAATGTGAACTTTACCAGATGCAATAGAAATTTTAATATTGCAAGTAAAAGTATTGGAGTTAATAATGATCTTTCCCCCCCAAAGGCTGACTGCGCTGTCCTAATTGTTGCTGCTGGTGTTGGTGAATTTGAAGCAGGTATTTCCAAGAATGGACAAACCCGTGAGCATGCCCTTCTGGCCTATACTCTGGGTGTAAAACAGCTCATTGTTGGTGTCAACAAAATGGATTCCACTGAGCCACCTTACAGCCAGAAGAGATATGAGGAAATTGTCAAAGAAGTCAGCACATACATAAAGAAAATTGGCTACAATCCAGATACAGTGGCTTTTGTGCCAATTTCAGGCTGGAATGGAGACAACATGTTGGAGCCTAGCTCTAATGTAAGTAATAGTTGGAGGGGTTTTTTGTATGCAGTCACCATCAGAAAGAATTGCAGATAATGAATTACTACTTTTTTTTCTTTTGTAGATGCCCTGGTTCAAAGGGTGGAAGGTGACTCGTAAAGATGGCAATGCTAGCGGAACTACACTGCTGGAAGCTCTGGACTCTATCCTGCCACCAACTCGTCCAACTGACAAACCTCTACGCCTGCCACTTCAGGATGTGTACAAAATTGGTGGTAAGTATAACAATAGCAAATAAATGTATATTTAAGAAAGAAAATTAATAGGGCTGTATACTTGCATTTGCAAACATAGCTAGAAAAGCTGTATTTCTTTCTTTAAGGTATTGGTACTGTTCCAGTCGGTCGTGTGGAAACTGGCATTCTAAAACCAGGCATGGTGGTGACATTTGCTCCAGTTAATGTTACAACTGAAGTAAAATCTGTGGAGATGCATCATGAGGCTCTAAGTGAAGCTCTGCCTGGTGACAATGTTGGCTTCAATGTAAAGAACGTATCTGTAAAAGATGTCCGTCGTGGTAATGTTGCCGGGGATAGCAAAAATGATCCACCAATGGAAGCTGCTGGGTTTACAGCACAGGTAACTTGGCAGAAGCTGTACTTTGTCAACATTCATAAGTTCCACAGTTAGAATAATGTGAGCATAGATTAATTTTTATCTATCCCCATAGGTTATCATCCTGAACCACCCAGGCCAAATTAGTGCTGGCTATGCCCCTGTTCTGGATTGCCATACTGCTCATATTGCTTGCAAGTTTGCTGAGTTGAAGGAAAAAATTGATCGTCGTTCTGGTAAGAAGCTGGAAGATGGTCCAAAGTTCCTCAAATCTGGAGATGCTGCCATAGTTGACATGATTCCAGGCAAGCCTATGTGTGTTGAGAGCTTTTCTGACTACCCTCCTCTGGGTAAGTATGTTATTTATTAGAGTGATCTAATTATAATAGTTGGTATTGTTACTGTTACTGTCAAGTCAAAGTATAGTGAAATTTCAATTTACCAGATCTTGGGGCAGTGGACAACCACGTTTAACAGGCCAAATCCTGCTATAGTTAAGTCACTACACCATGCAGATGACAAATCCCATGCAGAAGACAAATCACTAAAGATGTATTCCAGTTCACCAGACATTTGCAATTGATGGACACTCACTCCTTCCTCCCCCCTTAGTCTTTTGTAAAGAATTTTCACTATACAACTTTTTAAAAAACCATCTTGAATTAACTGTAAGCTAATGAGAATGGGAATGAAAAGAAACTCATGCACAGGAAATTTTGTAATAAATTAGTCTCTCTCTTCTTGACTCAGATAAGAAAACATTATAATCTCTTGTCCAATGAAGAAGTTAGATTGTGTTGGTGATAGTGTAGACCAAGCAGTGTTTTTAATAAGGTAGTGTTGATGAACTGCTGTGAAATACCAAATTAATTACAATATCACTTACAGTTGGAGTTGAAGAGGAGGATCTTAAAAGCTCAATTAGAAAAAGGAAATAGTGCTAATCTATATTTCTGCTCTTGTTTGAAAGCTCTAACCGCTTTTTTCTCCTCCGTCCTTAGGTCGTTTTGCTGTGCGTGACATGAGACAGACCGTTGCTGTTGGTGTCATCAAGGCTGTTGATAAAAAAGCAGGTGGTGCTGGCAAGGTCACAAAGTCTGCCCAGAAGGCTCAGAAGGCTAAATGAAAATTCTGTACAACTGCCACCTCAGTCTTAATCAGTGGTGGAAGCATGGTCTCAGAACTGTTTGTCTCAATTGGCCATTTAAGTTTAATAGTAAAAGACTGGTTAATAATTACAATGCATCGTAAAAGCTTCAGAAGGAAAGGAATGTTTGTGGACCATTTGTTTCGTGGCAGTTTCTAAGTTATTAGTTTTTAAAATCGGTAACCTTTTTTAAATGGAAACAACTTGACCAAAATCTGTCACACATTTTGAGACCATTAAAAACAAAAGTTTAATGCAAAGTCTCTGTGTTCTTTGGGGCTATTAGTTATACATTGATATTCAGAAACCTTTATTTGTGCTTTGCAGAACTGTATGGTAGCAGAAAGTAAAAATTATACTTTATTATTGATTTTGGGACATATGATTGTTTACAAAAGTATTGCAGCACAAAGTCCTTGAAGGGGAATGATCTTAATTTTGTGCCAAAATCTAAGAATTCTAAAATAGTTAAGGAGTTCAATCTCAAATATATTGAAACTACAAAATTAGGTTTGTAGATTCAATTTTCCATGTTTAATATTCAAAAGCACATGTAGGCAGTGACTTGTCCATTTTCATGCTATTAGGATAGATTAATGATTCAGTGATAATTTTAAATTGAGTTCCTGGGTTGATTAAAGCATTGTGTGATCATGTTTCAGGTTAGGGCATAGAAATTCACCTCTGATAGAATATTTCTCAAGCTATTGCTGCAAGTTAAAGGTGGTTAATCAATTAAAAGGTCAAATGCTGTTTTGCTGCTTATAGGAAAGTTCTGAGAGACTAGAAAATTTTCCAAGTTGATTATACTTGATCTTCAGGCTAGTAATTATAAAATCAGGAAATTGTAGGTTTCAAAAAATCATGAACAGTTAAACATTTGAGATTTTGTATAAAAGCAATATTGTGCTGAGAGTATAATCTATATTCAGGTTCTAGATGTTATGCCAAAGTTGGTGGCTTAAGTCCTATAGTAAATGAATGGAGTCAATTGTATCATTCCCTTAGAATGGATTTGGTATTTTAATAGTGTTACTAGCAGAAGACATTGCTATGCACCATTTCAAGCTTCAGTTTTAATTTGCATTTGTGGTATCCTTGCGGGTGGGGGCGTTGTGTGTGTGTGGACAATAAGAAAAAAAAAATCCTGTAGCTTTTGTGGGGCCTCATAAAGGACAGTAGAATTTTATATTTAAACATTTGTTATGTGAACAACTGGCTATTTTGTACCCATACAGCCTTTTAAAATACAAGGTGTAATGTGCAGGATAACAGTTTGCTTTTCTGTCCTTAAATACTTTGTTTCCTTCAAATTGTTTTGATGTGCTTGAGTTTGTGGACATTGGGGTTCTGCTTTTCACCTGACCATAGCCTGGTCACATACAGGCAACTAATTTAAGGACTAGTTCTGGTTACAGCTGAGCATTTTTAAAGAATTCAAAGTGAGTGAAGCATTGCCTTTTTTTTTTAATTAGAGCTAAATTGACCTGAGTTTATAAATCTGTCTGGATTGTACCTTTAGTGTCTTTCAGTATCTGAATAACTGCTAGATAAATTTAACAGCAACAAACTAATAACAATTTGGCAGTATAAAAGTTATTTTCAAGGCACTAACAGGATTTGAAGAAAAGATACATAACAAGTACTATTCAGTGAAGCTACTCTCACACCATGAAAGCCTTAGATTAATCAGCTTAGTACTTGTCTAGTATTTAGGAAACTAAAATTATAAGAAGACTGGGGAAAATAGTAATTTGGGAAGGATATTGGCATCTAAGTCTTAAATGAGCAGATTTTACTGCTTTGTCCAGTGGCTTTCTCTACATTTTTTCAGCCACCTCCCTCCAAAAAGTAAGACTGACCAAAAAGACCACCTGTTGAGAAACATTGAAATCAAACAGTGGCTACTATGTTGATGAAAAGGGTGTTGCAGGCAAGTCATGCTATGTCCTATAGGGCAACTGCTGCACCTCAAAATTATTTTAGAAGTGTGCCAGAATGCTAAGACAGGCTTTACACAGATTGAGATGGTAATTTTATGCTGTCACTGGAGCTGATAATTAGCGATTACTTGCCTATGTCAAATAGCTGCCTTTGGTTATTAAACTAATCTGGTCAACATTTTCTGGCTATTCACATACATTGATTAGTTTTGCTTTCCATTGCATATGTGATAGTATACTTCTGTTGGGTTAATTGAAAAATACTAAATTTTGTAAGCAAACACTTGGTCTTCTAGTTTATCTTCAATAAATTTTGAGTCTAGAACTACTTGACCTCTATGGCTCTTTATTTTTCAGGTAAGGTAGTGTTTCAAAAAATCATGTTGCTCACACTGAACACAAGCAGTACCCTGCTGTATTGAACCATTGGCCCATCTAGTCCAGCAGGTAGCCTTCATTTCAAGATGTTTTACATTGATTGCCCTTGGAAGTATCTGTTTAGTAACTTTAAGGCCTAATCAAGGTAAAACAAGTACTTAAGCTATACCAGAAGCTGCAGGGATGTATTATGATTCTGGTGAGTAAATTACCCCTGTGCAGTACATGTGGAAAAAAGTCATTCATGTATATTGGCTATAAAGTAGCTGTTTTGCGGGCTGCCTAGGCTCACTTCAATATGCAACGTATAAAATTGTGTATGATAGCTAAAAACCTAGTTTAAAAAGACATGGTTTGTGAATTATGCTTGGAGATAACTGAACATCTGAGGAAAAAACTTAAACCAACATGCAGGAAAAAAATGTGAACATTAATTTTAGGATTTAGTGTGCATGTGGAGAAAACTAAGGTTGGCTTTGCATCATTTGCTTACTGTTGCTTGAGGGTATCTATTGCTCTGGCAGACAGGAACAAACAAATTTTCTTTATTTTCCTCCGAAGGCCCAGAAAGTCCCACATTCCCTGAACAGATAGGGAGTTCTTGGTTGGATTGAGCACAACTCTCAGTGCTCCATCAGCCTCAAGAGTTACAACTGCTTGTTCAGAAGGCGCTCACACTCACCCTAAGGGACATTTTCATTGCTCACTTGGAGTGATAGAAGTGTCCTCATTCCTTTGGAAAGTCAAAGGACTTGTAGGTTGTGGGCAGTAGCTGAAGGAAGCACAATTTTTTGCTATTTTCTTGCCAATTGGTGGGGTAGGGCTACCTCCTATATGGATGTCTATTATACAAACCAGGGAAGTCATCCTCCCTGCTCTGAGCTCACTGTTCCCTCAAATGTTCCCAAGAGCCAGCTCTGCCATCCTGATGAGGAATAGAAGAGAAGCACTGCCCTTACCTTGCTGAAGCATTTAACGGGGGCCACTTGTAAGCGCTTAGAAAATGCCTGTGCTTGTCTTCCAGCTCTTTGCTGTTATACCTAAACTTCAGGGCACTCTCCCAAGAGACAGAGCCAATCACACAACCAATCCAGATATGATGAAGATGCCTCTAAGATTCTGGATGTGTGCTTCCTGGGTGTGACTCGTGATAATCTCCCAAGACCTTAGAAAGGGAGGAGAGCTATCATGGGAGGATCAAAGAAATTGTTACCATGATCTCCATAGGAGAAATTTCACTTACAAATTTCCCCACAAGTTCTTTAGTAATGGGGATCAATCATACACTTCCACTGAAGCACAATTTTTTAATGGTACCAGAGGCAGTAAAAACAAACCTAAAAAGGGTTGGGGATGCAAGCCATTTATATTATGTGAATAAAGTGACACAATATTTGGATGTAGCAGCACATCAGGTGTTTAGTGAGGTCATTAGGCAATACTAAGGGTGGTACTGTAAAGACATGGCTGTGAGAGCTGGACCATAAAGAAGGCTGAGCGCCAAAGAATTGATGCCTTTGAACTGTGGTGCTGGAGAAGACTCTTAAGAGTCACTTGGATTGCTAGGAGTTCAAACCAGTCAATCTTAAAGGAAATCAACCCTGACTGCTCATTGGAAGGATTGATAATGAAGCTCAAGCTCAGATACTTTGGCCAACTAATGCAGAGAGGACTCTTTGGAAAAGACCCTGATGCTGGGAAAGATTGAAGGCAAAAGGAGAAGAGGACAGCAGAGGATGAGATGGCACCACTGAAGCAATGAGCATGAAACTGAGCAAACTCAGGGAGGCAGTGAAGGACAGGAAGGCCTGACGCAATATGGTTCATGGGGTCACGAAGAGTCGGACCTGACTGAAAAACAACAGACATTTTGTACATGTTGCATTTGAGAAGACTGAAGCTGTGTTCTTTGGAATAAAGGTTATTGAAATGTTTTTTCCCCGTTATCTTCCTTTGGCCTTCCTTTCCAGAGCTGTTCTCACTTCCCAATATCCTTTTACAGTTTAATCAACCTTCTTGTGTCCAAATGTCTGATGGCTGATAATTTGAAAAGAGCTCAATTCTAACCACTCACTGACCATTCTTGGATCCAGATATAATTTAAATATTCCTTGTAGTTTCAGCGTCAGCATTCCCTTCCCAACACACTGAGAAGGGACATTATAACAGGCTGCTCCAGGTACAAGAAAATGGTTCTCCACTGCAACCAGACAGACATTACATTTCTGCCTAGCCATTGCTTCTAAAGATTATACTAGAAGAAACCCAATAGCCTCCATTGTTTCAGGGATAATGATTTCAAAGGATGGGACTGACACACCTAAATATTCTAACTAGAGATATAATCACCTTCTTTTAAATATGGGAGGAAACAAGGTCAGTTTCATCTGCCAAACAATCAGCTTTAGCAATTCTGGTTCACTTTCAGAGCTTCATAATCTTATGGATGAATCCAGTTCTATAAGCCAGGGCTCACTCATGCCTCTTATACTGGGTACTATGTCCTTTCCAGAAGCAAATAATAGGAAGATGAGACATGAGTTCACTGAGCCATCTAACATTGTCCTTCCAAATGGTGGGTGTCTAAGACCCCAGAGAGGATCAAACTCATCTTGGTGGTCATCCTCCATTCTAGTCACGAGCACCAATCACAGCATAAACATTTAGGAAATCAAAATAATCAGAGTAGCAATCTGCAGATTTAAGTCTCTGCTACATCAAAATCACATCTAGTTCTGACCAACAATTCAGTCTGAACATACACGAAACTCCAAAGCAAAACTAAGTCCCACTCATGGGAGAGAACTGGGTAGTCACACCTCCAGTCTCTTTTGGTGAAACATATTCACCAGCTAGTCCTTATGGCTCTCAACTGTCCCAGAAAATCTTTGTGGTCCAACAGGGAAGCTGCCCATAAGCTCTCTATGGGATCTGCTCCTCAGATTGGACTGCTTCAGCTGGGGATCCTCCTTCCATTCAGACGTGAGCTGGTTAGATACATAACTGGAGGTTGCATGTCAAGCGCTGCACACTGCAGGCTGCACTGCAGTCTCTGTCCAGATCAGCCTAGCCTCCTGAACAGCACTGACAGTCCAGATCTATAAGACCACTTGATGTGCCTTCTCAAATGTTTTCCACAATTGCCCTTTATGTCAAATCTTACATAGTGCACTACTATGAAGCTCAGTCTGCTGCTTCCCCAGCAGGTATCATGATCCATACCTATTTTGTCAGCATTTTCCACTCCACTGAGTGAAACATGAAGGACAGCAGAAGAAAAAAATCTTCATCCTCTTCTTTTACAAGGCACTACAATGTTAATTTACAGGTTGCAGCTGAGGCTTCCTTCAGAAATTGAGTCCTGCAGCAAGTTTTGCCTCATTTGTAGATCTGTTCAGTGAATAGTTTCCATCATACTGGGAACTATTTTAGGAACTCTCAGGTAAGCATACTCTCCAGCCAGAGTCGGGAAGCAAAACAGTGAACTAAGCATGAAGTTCTTTTTTAAACCATTGCTGGAGGTCATTCACACCCATCCCTTGGTGAACCAACCAACCTACCTTCCTTCATTTCTTTCTTCCTCCCTCCCCTTATTCAAAATCAAATTTATTTATTCAAAGTTGTTATAGCCACCTATTCCAGTAGACGCTGGGCTGCTTACAAAATCCAGGAACAATAAAAACAGTTAAAAACATACAGCAACACAGCCAGCCTGGGCTAAAACAACCATAACAATAACAGAAAATCACAAACATGTTAACTCCAGGGCCGAGACCAAAGCCAGGTCTTAAGGGCTTTTTGGAACCCCAGGAGAGTAGATGCTGTCTGTATTTCTGGGGGGATGGTTTTCCAGAGAGCAAAGACCATGACAGAGAAGTCACCCTTCCTCAGTCCCATAAGATGAAAGTGTTTAATGAGGAGACCTGGAGTGTATCCACTCTGCCGGAATGTACTGGGTAGGCAGAAACATTTGGAGATAGGTGGTCCCTCAGATATCCAGGCCCTATGCCATGAAGGTAAAAACCAGCACCTTGAATTGCGCCTGGAAGCCGATTAGCAACTACTGCAGCTCATGTAGCAGAGGTGACACATGGGCATACCAAGAAGCATCCGTTATTGCTCACACTGCTGCATTTTGAACCAGTTTTAGCTTCTGAATGGTCCAAGAGCAGCCCCATGCACAGCACATTGCAGTAATCCAGTCGTGAGATGACCAGGGCATGAGTAGTTGTCTGAAGGGCCTCCTGGTCAAGGAAGGGGTACAACTGGCACACAAGATGAACCCGTGCAAAGGCCCTCCTGGCCAGAGCTGTCACCTGTTCATCAAGCAATAGTTGCAAATCCAGGCGGATCCCACGTTGCGCACCAATCTCGAATGGGGAAGTGCAACCCCATCTAAGACCAAAGGTGAACGCGTCCCCAGTCCAGGAGAGCACCACAGCCACAGCCACTCAGTCTTGTCAGGATTGAACTGAAGTCCGATCACCCCATCCGACCCGAACACCCTCCAGATACTGGGTCAGTATCTTTTTGCTTTCTTCATTTGTTCAATCCTTTTCAAGTAGTCAGAGCAGTACAGCCTCCACGGATGCAGCATGCAGCATGTTTATCTAACACCACCTTGTGGCTGCTATGCAGCTTTATTATATAGGGCTGTAGAGCTATCAAGATTTGAAGTTTGGAGGGCACGCAGATACACCAGTTGCACTTGCCAGCACCTCCTTACAAAAGGTGCATTTTTTCTTGGGCCAATGCAGTGATCATGTGTGCTTGGAATCATCATTTCCCCTTTAAATGTCAGTTGTGCACAATGCTACACAATTTTTATAAACCAGGCAAAATTTGACTACATTCTCGATTAGCATTATGTCAAACTAAGTTAATCATTACCAAGTGGTCTGCTTAATCAAATTAACAAATGAGAAAAAGAGAGGAATAGGCATGGCATGTGGAGCAACTTTGGCTAAACTGTAGAATTCTATATAATTGAAAGCATCACAGGTGCATCTTATTTATGCTTCCCCTGTTGAAAATGGAACAAGTTTGTCCCTTCTAGCTCCAGGTATGTTGTTGCTGGGCAGTAATCACAAGTGGTGGAATCACTGGGTGATTAGAGTTTTACATGTTTACACAGATATACACTAGGCAACAATATGCTGGCTATTTGAAAAATGGGTCAGCGATCACAATATTAATGTGTGTGTGTGTGTGTGTATATGTATATATAATATTACACACACACATATAATTACTTGGCAACAATATACTACCGTATATAGCTATTTGGATTGATGAAGGGACCTCAGATTTCTGCATCTTATTAATTAATTTATTTAAATTTATTGGCTGCCCAACTCCAGTGAGCTCTGGTTCTCCACCCACACATTTCCATTTTATGGCTGAGGAACTACCAATTAATGAGCTAAATTCAAGATATTGTACTAGTCTATGAAATCCCTTCCATTTCTCTCCATAAGATATATTTGCCCATTAAAATGAACCAAGGTTTTTTTTTAAGGGTTACTCTTTTTAGGCCAAAATACTTTAAAAATCTATTTGTGAGAATGGCTTCCCCCCACTACAGATTTGCTACCTGGGAGGAATTTGCTACTGAAGGGAAATTCAGTATCTGAGGTCAAGGAAAATGTCTGAGATATTCAATAACAGAGCAATTACTGTGAATTTTTAACTATGCCTCCTCTTTTCACATTGCAACATGGGGTTAGATTTGGGGGAGACCCTGTAGCCTCTGGTTGTTGCTGAGTTAACGCAATGGTGAGGGAAGCTAGTCACTGTAATTCAGCAACATCCAAAGAGCCACAATTTTGGAAGTATATATCTGCATACACAGCCAGATATAGTATTAAGATATTATAGCTTAAGACAACTGAATTAGCCTGGATGGAACAGAGACTCAATAAATAGCTAAATAAAACCATACAGGCACTGCTTCTTTGGAGTATCAGAATACAACAAAACATACTGAAGACTATGTAAATGCATGTTATTCACTGTGACAGTTACACTTTTCTTACTTATTTAGGAAGAACTGTAACTGTCTAATTGGACTCACTGCCGCTGCCCTTTCTTGTGGCCAGGGACCACACAAAGCAGTGTGTTAACATGTCCATGTGTTAAATGCAAAAAAAAAGGTTACAAAAAGAGCCCCTCCAGCACAGACTTTTAAGAACTTCGCATTACACCATGATCCTCTTTAGTCTCTTAAGTCAAATTCAGTGATGTGCTCTTTTGTGGATACAAAAAATAACACAACTTATCCACTACCAAGGTTGTTATCAATATTTGTGTATTTATTAAATGATATACATTAATCAAAGTTCATGGACTTAAAATTATAAGCACCAGGAATACATATCACGGTTCAGTAGCTCGGGCTCAAAATGACCTATTTGTACCAGTTGCTTCAAACTTTCTTTGACCCAGCAGTTCCGTATCTGATAATGGCTCAGCAATCCTAGACGAATTGTCTGTCTGCTTTGCACTTCCATGGTTGGCTTTCACAAATCTGAGTAGATTACAAACAGCAGCTGGTGTAATCCCAGGGATGCGGCTGACAGCGCTGATCTAAAACCAGTGAGAAGGCAAAAGAGCTGGTTTTATATAAGGTAACTGCAGTGAGGCTATTATACACACAAAGATGGAAGACTACAGAAACACCCATAATGGCGGAATGAATCGTGAAGCTGGCGGAGTTTGCAGAAATGGCTAAATTGACTTGTTTGATTAAGGAGGGAACTACAATTACGTCTATAAAAGACTGGAAACCCTTTATGGTCTTTCTGCTGAAAATGAATAAGAATGAAGTGGTGATTTCTGGATTTACTGATTAAAAAGGCACTGTTTATAGGAAGAAGAGAACCAAGATATATAATTTGGGAGGGTGGAGATGATAACTATTATGTCTGTAACTGCTGCAAAGAAGATTGGAAGTTGCTTCTTTAGATACCTTTTCTTTTTTCTTTGTCTTTTGCTGCCCTCACTTTTTCTTTTATTCTTTTATATCTTTTTCTTTTTTCCATTTTTCCATTTAAATTTCTGTAGTTTTTAAATCTTGTGTAAAATTCTCTTTCAATAAAAATTATTAAAAAAAAGAGCTCATTTCCATGATCATCGCTTCCTAAAAATCATTCTATTGTACTGTTTTCCCAAGGTTCTCTCCTCTCCAGTGCTTTTTAATGAGTGGAGAAAGAAACTAGAAATAAGCTCTTTCAGCATATTAGGCATACGCTATCAATTAAAATGGCCGTCGCAAGGTTTAATTAATAAAGGTGACTTTTCACTCATTAAGCAACCTCTAAAAGCTTTCTTTTAAAAGCTCATTGGAAGGACTGATAATGAAGCTCAAGCTCAGATACTTTGGTCACCTAATGCGAAGAGAGGACTCCTTGGAAAAGACCCTGATGCTGGGAAAGATTGAAGGCAAAAGGAGAAGAGGACGGCAGAGGATGAGATGGTTAGATAGTATCACTGAAGCAATGAGCATGAAACTGAGCAAACTCAGGGAGGCAGTGAAGGACAGGAAGGCCTGGTGCAATATGGTTCATGGGGTCACAAAGAGTTGGACACGACTTAACGACTGAACAACAACAAAAAAGCTTTCTTAGATTTTCCAGGGTTCCTGGAGGGGATGCAGGCATTATGCTTTTCACTTCCTAAACACAACAGAAGGTATCTGATTACACGATACAGCTTCCAATGTTCCAACTCCTCAGTGTGGCTTCTATTTGCATTGTTCTGTGAAACTGATTCCATTTCTGCAGCCTATTAAACATGCACCTACATACAAATCACTATGTATTTATGTACTGATGTCCAATATGTTCTGATGTATATAAGTTCATATATCTAATGCGGTATCAATTATCGTATTTCTACTTAGTGTTTGCTCACTTGAATCAAGGATGTCCTATTTGTAGCTCAATGTCTTTGCCAGTATGAGACATTCCTTCATATGTGAAGGCTGGCGTCACATAACACACAGAACCATAGGAGGTAGCTTTGTATTCTGTATTGTGATGAGTGAACTCACCCATTACCCAACCAGCTTAGCAAGACTTGCAAACTGGATAATATGGCTTGCTGAAGAAGCCATGGTTAAATATTCTAGCTAAGCATTAAGAATGATAGATAGGGCACTGTGTACTTTTTTGTGTATATAAATATATACAGGGTGATAATAAGAAGTAGGCTGCCTCTCCAATGAAAGTTCAACAAGGCACTTATGAAAGAAAATAGGTAAAATCAGTGTAGAAAGACTAGGCCAAATAACTCACTTCTTTTTATTTTGTTCACTGCACAATTCTATGCATTTATACTTCGAAAGTAAATCCCACTAAATTCAGGGACATTCCCTCCTATTGAAATCAGAATTGCAAGTGAAACATTTCCTATGGTAACTTTTACTAAAGGGATTGCTAACAGAATCCTGCCTTCCTAAATGATTCCCCTACTCTTTCCACAGCTGATTCTTTCTTGGATTAGAAATGAACTTTCTTTAGCATCTTTTGCCGGGTTATCTTGAATGGCTGGCCAGGCTGAAGAATAATGCCAGTCAAAGCCCATGTTATTGTGGTGACTGAGGGGGCATACAAATAGAGAGATAGGCAGACAGATAAGCCTTCATGAGAGAAGTATTGCAATGGTTCCTCTATATACAACACCACATTTGGACATTTCTAGCTCTTCCAGGATACATGTAACAGTGACTGCTTACACAACATCCATTAAGCATTCTGCCCCCTCCAGTACTTTACCGTTGGGGGACGGTGGGCATCCAGTTTCTCTCGCACTTCCCTGGATAGAGAGGCATTGATGGTGAAATAGTCCAGATCCTCAGGTAAACAGAGAGCCTCATCTTGACGTACTTCCTCTATTTCCAGCTTTTGATTGACCACATGCAAACCATAAACAGCTTGTAGGAAAAACCAAGGGAGGAATAATAATAATAATAATAATAATAATAATAATAATAATAATAATAATAATTTGAAAAAAATGAAAGATAGAGAACAGAAAAAAAAAATCAACTGCATCCTCCAGCAATCGTTTAGGATTTTTGGTGCACTACTTAATGTGAATGGAGAATAAAATGCCTTATCACAAGCAATAACTTTGCAAGAAAAGCAATGTGGGTAGCTTGGCTTTTCTCAAAGCTGCAGGATAAGGTCTGGAAAGAACTCCATTATATTCAATTTGGCTTTTTCCTTAGTTCACACAATTAGATTAATTTCCTTCTGCACTGCAGAAGAGAAGGAAAGCAGACTTTCCCTTTATAGCAGCTATTTTCAGAGTGTCCTGAGATTGGCAAAAATGTACGTCCTGAGCTAATTCCCCGCAAAAGAAGTTCTACTGGCTATTATAACTATTTACCACACAATAAAATATTCTGTACCTTCTATTTTCAACTTCTCTGCCAGTGGTTTCCATTCAGCGAATTTTTTCATGGGCTCTGGGAGAGCTCTAGCTAACATCTCCATATTGACTTCTGGGTGCTGAAAGATGTCCAGAGCACTGAGCAAAAAACCAAACCATCCTGTTATTAGGCAGTGAAATAATCTCTAAGAGTGTCACAGGAAGGCAGGATTGATTGATTGATTGATTGATTTATACATGGACTTATCCCCGCCCATCTCCCCACAATGGGGGACTCTGGGTGGTTTACATCAAATTAAAACAAATAAATACATAATTAAAATTTATAAAAAGACAAACAGATCTACATAAATGGAAAGAAGAGAAAAAAATCCAAGAAGCCAATGGAAGCCACACTAGGCCTCTAGGGGGCTAGCCAACCCCATTTCTGACAACCTCCCTCCCTGCCCCAGGCCAGATGGCAGAGCCAGGTCTTCAAATCCCTCCGAAAGGCTGGGAGTGAGGGGGCCTGTCTCACCTCTGGGGGCAAGATATTCCAAAAGGCGGGGGCTACAGCAGAGAAGGCCCGCCTTCTGGACCCCACTAATTGGAGTTCTTTTGCCGAGGGGGTCCACAGCATGCCCTGTGGGATTGGGTGGGATGGGCTGAAATCGTGGGGGCGAGGCGGTCCCTCAGGTAGCCTGGCCCCATGCCAAGTAGGGCTTTAAAGGTGATAACCAACACCTTGAATTGGACCTGGAAGCAAACAGGTACCCAATGCAGCTCACAGAGCAAAGGTGTTATATGGGTCTGTCTTCGGACCCCAAAAATAGCTCACGTAGCTGCATTCTGGACCAGCTGAAGCTTCCGGATACTCTTCAAAGGTAGCCCCATGTAGAGCGCATTGCAGTAGTCTATCTGGGAGATAACAAGGGCATGAGTTCCGATCCAGGAAGGGGCGTAACTGGTGCACAACCCGAAGCTGTGGAAAAGCCCTCCTGGCCACGGCTGCCACCTGCTCTTTGAGCAGGAGCTGTGAGTCCAGGAGGACCCCCAAATTATGCCCTTAATTTAAAATATAACTTAAAAAAAACTTAGTTAATTTCTATTTCCACAGAATGTTGAATATTATAGGTCTAAAACATTTTTAAATCTGCTAACAAAGCTACAGATCAGAAGTTGGAAAAAAACCCCTATACATAGCAGTTTAGGAATAGCAGTTTATCAGAAATGAGCATATCATATTATACTAATGAAATCAGAGGGTAATTATATAAAGGAAAAGAATAGAGGTCCCCATAGGATCTGATACTTTTGTCAAAATGATGAAAGTAACATCGTCCCATTGCAGCGGAAACTCTGTCCCGGTTGTCATGCATGGGACATGACATGTGTACAAAAGGGGTGGAGCTTGTAGCACAATTCTATTTTCATCGTTTGTGTTTCCTTCCCTATGGAATTAAAGAACCCAGTGGAGAGTTTTCTTGGTTGCTCTCTTAAAACACAACATAAATGTTCACATAAGAAAATAACAACGTGGGATAGCAGAGCTTTGGCAATATAATGAAAGTAGACCTACAGGGGAAAAATGAGTTCTTATTTAGAAAACTGGGTATAATTAAGAATTCAATACTAAAACCACTTCAAATTAAAAATTGTATGTTTATTTTGACTAGATGAAGAATATTTTCTGGAATTAGGCAAAATCCAGTTTTACTCCATCTACATTTATGCAGGCAATAAATGCTTGATTATTTTAGTCATGATCTCAAATTGTGCCTTAATTCCACACTTTGCCTATATTTTTTCTAAAGGTATTGATTCCCAAAGTAAAATAGATACTTTGAAAAAGTGTACTCAAGAATTCCTTTGTTCTGTTTTGAAATTGTGATTAAAGAGTTGAATACATTCGTATCACAATAGATTACCCAATTTTTCCTATAAAGAAAAAAACCCTCTCACTATAGCTCCTACTTCATCAGCACAGATACTGATCCTACTGTCCTACTTAGGACCAGGTTACTTCCATATGTACCTACCTGGGTCTTAAGGTCTTCCAAAGAGGCCCTTCTCCAGATCCCCCCAGCAAAGGAGGTAAGGTGGGTTTCTATAAGGGTGGTACCCCATTTATAAAATGCCCTCCCCAGTGAGGCTCTGGCATCCACATAGGGATCATTTTGGCACCAGGTGAAGACCTGTATATTTTCTCAGCTTTCTAAATTGGCTTTTAACTGCATTTTAAATCATATTGTTTTAGAATTTGAATGATCATCTTGCTGCTGCCTAGTTTGTATGGTGTTTTTATTTTGCATTTCATTTGATTTTATTGTTAGGGGGTTTTATTCAAATTGCATCTTTTAGTGAGTTTTATTGTAAATGCTCAGAGACCTTTGGCTATGGGGTGGCTTATACTTTTAAACAAAGTAACAAACAAACAACATTCCACTCCTCATCCTATTTCCAAGATACAGGTGGACAGCTTTATGCACTCAAACACCTTCCTAAAATCCTTAAATGTATTAGATAGTTCCATTAAAAAGTGAGAAATGGAATGCAAGGATGATGGTTTTATGCTTCACTAAAGAAAAACACTAGAAAAACAAAGCAGTAGCCACAACCTGCGAGGGAAATTATGATGAGGACTGATTCTAGCCTCCGGAATGAGCTGCCTCCACTTCGTATAGCCAAATTGGACAGACTTCAGTGCTTCCATTCCTTCTTCCAGCATTGCTTTCATCAAAGAGGCTTGTTCATATCGCTTCTGTGACACACAACCAGCTTCATGATAGCCTTGAAATGTATACCAAAAAAAAAAGTGAGAAAGAATGGTACGTGGTGACAGACAGAAAAAAGAGTGTATCAAAACAGATGTTGGAGGAGTGACTACCTCGGAAGGTGAGCCTGCTATCAGCATTGTCTGGACGCAGGGACATCCGAAACTCTGCTCGACTGGTGAACATCCGGTATGGCTCTTTGGTGCCAAGAGTGGTGAGATCATCAATCAAAACCCCAATGTATCCCTCAGTGCGACTGATGATAAAAGGAGGCTTCCCTTGGATTCGCAAGCCAGCATTGATTCCAGCAACAACACCCTGTCAGAAGATAATGGATGAATAGGAGTTATAAGGAAAATAGGACTGGAGGACCAATATCATTGGTCTGTTTGATACGTGCAACTGCTCACGGTTTTGGACTCAAGCTACTTTAGTTCTAGAGCAGTAGTAAGCATCCAATGAGTCACATATTGCTCTCCAGTGCCCTATTTGGACCCCCAGTATCACAAGGTCATACCACAGAAGTTTGGCAGCATATGACTAAACTGTGACAAAATTTTCCCTCAGTTTTTCAAAAAAGAAGGGTGAGAATGGGAGTGAGAGGCCTGTGGGAGGCAAATCACTTCCGTTCTTATCTTTAATGCCCGGTCCCTGGGAAACAAAGAAGAAATAGTCTGAAAATGTTTAGATCTGTCTGGTCACATCTCCACATTAATGGTGTAGAGGGACAGCAGATCAGGAGGCTGAGTTGAAACCCCTAGTCCTTTACAAATTGCCCACCTCCTAGAGAAAATCAACCTGAGAGACCTAAGAAAGTTGGGACAGAAGAACCATGGGCCAAGGATTCCAGCAGAAGAAAAACTGAAAAGCTTAAGAGAGTAAGAACAAGGAAGTTTCTAGAGTAGGAAGAATAATACCTGAAGGCGGACCTCAGAAAGGAAAGCTGGTGCAGATGACCAAAAGCTGTGTAGATAATGCCATCAGGGAGCAGCAGCTCATTTTCACTTTGTCACCAATTAAGTTGCTTTCTAAATGCTAGATGATCCAAAACATTAACTAATGAAGCCAGCCAAATGGGGAAAGGGTGTATTTGCAGGGCTAGCTATTAACTTCTGGATAAATAACCTTGCTTGAAAACCCCTTAATGCATCAGATTGTTATGCAATCAAAATAATTATTTGGCACTTACCCAGTGAGAGCCCTGTTCTCTTGTGTAACCTTTCCTTTACAAAGAGCCTAGAATCAAGCATCCTTTTATTCAGAAAAGTATGGATCATCCTCCTTCTCTTTTCATTATCTAGGCCAGACATCATTTTTCCATGGCCATTATTAATGCTGGATCTCAGGACCTTACTTCCCCCTCTTTCTCTATCTCAGTGTTGGGTTCAACACTTCTCAAAGTTTTTTTTTTCTTTTCCCTAAAGATCTTGGCAAAGATTCCTACTATATCCTCTTTTTCTGGATTTTTTTCTGCTTCCCTAGAGTGATCCAGCTTTGGGTTAGATGTCTGATGATCTCCATACCTCTTGTCATCTGCCGCAGCAAAGTCTTCTATGGTTCCTGCTTAATAATTTTCATTCCTGCTTCTTCCAAGGATCTCTGACTCCCTCTCTCTATGACATTTCATACAGGTCATAAAGGAAGGACAGGTTTCTTTCTCCATTCTTTGATTTCAGATACTTCCCCTTAGAATTTCCCTTTTCTTTTACCAATAAATTCTCAGCTTTCCAAAACAATTTAAAAAAGGTCTCTGGTTTCATCTCTTATTACCCCCTCAAGGGCACTCTGCTACTTAACCCAAATATTCCTGTGTTAAGCATGATTCCTTCTGCGTATTTTGATAATCCAAGTGATTTGACGGACTGCCTCCAGAACCCACGATTTCCTCTAGGACAAGAGTAAATTCCCTCACTGCTTGCATTCCAAAAGTGTGTGAAAAAGTCATTGTCATGTGTTCCAAGCAAGCCCTGACAAGAATGAGGAACAGCATTTTAATCTGAACTATCAGAATGAACTAGTAAAATGTCTCGTGGCCAAATGTCACTGATGAAATTGGTATCACAGATGGGGTTCTGAATCCTGCTCCACTTCCAGTGTGCTTTTCTCAAGCCACTCACCTGGGCTGCAGCTTCCTCATAGCCGGTTGTGCCATTGATCTGTCCTGCAAAGAAGAGCCGCTGCACCAGACGAGATTCAAGGGAGGCGCTCAGCTGACGTGGGTCCAGATAATCATACTGAACTCCATAGCCTGGTATGGGTAAAATGGATAAAATAGCTGTTGTGAACAATGTCTGTCATGCACACATGTAAACCATAACTCTAAAAATGTGTGCTGTTAGGTATTTCTGCAGGTGCTGAACAAAGTGCTAGTGTACAGATTAGTTAGTGAACCATTTCTCTGAAAGCAGAAAGAGATGCCTCCGCACTGAACAGACAAAATCCCTATATGAATAGGAGGATATAGGAAATAACATGATCTTCCAAATGATAAACTGCTTGCACAAAAACCTGACCTTCTTCCGACTTCTCACCTGGTTGTACCACCTTAGCATGTTCCAAGCCTCTGATAAGAGTGATGATTTTTTCCTGGATCTCAGGAGGCAAGGTCATGGACAGTCCCTGTGGGTACGTGACATCAGAATCCAGACCCTCGGGCTCCAGCCAGACCTGATGCTGGCGATTCGGAAAACGTAGAACTTTAGACTCAAGGGAGGGGCAGTATCTAAACACAGGATAGTCAGCTAAATCAGGATGTTGACACTGTCAGAAGTCTGTCTGCCTATCTGTCTGTCTATCTGCCACCCAACTCCCAATGACTCTGGGTGGCTCACAAGTAAAAACATTTTTAAGAAATACAATAAGAAACAAAAAATAAAGAATAAAAGATAACAAAGATATCAGAAACCAGATGGGAACAGAAAAAAGAAACAACTCCATGCAATCCAAGGGGGCTTCACTCACCCACATGAAAGGCCTGGGAGGGACTACTAAGAGTCCTGCACACCTTGTCTTTGTGGTGAATTCCTCAGCTTTTATTGCTACATAACACTGAAAGCCTTGTGAGCAGAACTCTGAGTCTGTTTGAAAGCTGCCATCAAAGTTTTAATGTTTAAATTGAAGTTTAATGTGATCGTAGAAAAAACAGATTAAATTCAAGAGGATTTAATCGTATTTTTAATATGATTAGTATTTTAAAACTGTACAATTAAAGGTATACTAAATTAAATTATAGTTGTTTTGGGATCACCTACTTTTTGGAATGCAGTTCCTAGCATTCTGCTCAAAAGCCTTCAGCTAAAAAAAGAAAGCAGAGCAGAGCAGAGCAGAGCAGAGCAAAGCCAATAGAAATCATGGCTCAATATGGTGCAGTTGCATTTGTGCCTCTCCTTCTCTCTTGACCTTGCAGCTATTTTTCTTCCTTTTGGCCTCCTGGGTTGACATTTAGATTGTAAGCTCCTCAGCATTTACGTTTATCTCTAATTTTATTTGGGGGCTTATTATACTCTGTCAAGTACCACACATATTTGTGGTAATACTGGGAATCAGTAATATGGCACCTATGATATCACTAGATGGCATCCAATATAGATAGATAGATATGAAAATGGCTGATTAAAAAAATATTCAGGCATATAGATCATTTTAATCATGAACACGGTAAGTCTAAGCGATTTACATTGCCCGTTTTAGTAAAAATGTTAAAATAATAACAGAAAACAATAGCAATTCCCAGATTGCACCAAGACCAACAAACCAAGATTCATACCAATTTGAGAGAAACTGTGAAATCAAGCAAGATCTTTGTTCACAAAGGGTATCACATGATATTCTGACCATTGCTCATTTTTAAAAATAAAATTTTATAACATTTAAATATTTAAAAACTACTTTTGGTGTCTACAGCATTATACAAAATCACACAACAGTGCTTGACACTTGGAAAAGTTGCTGAGCCTAGCACTTCACACTAAGAAATATAATAAAGAGAGATTCACCGGGGTCCTTTTATTGTTTCTTTGATGTGATTGCTCAGGTGAAGATTTTCATGGATGATCTGCTCTACTTCAGGGCTGGTGTGAGTCAAATAACAGGACAACTGGTCCTCTGGCTGTAAAAAAATTGTCAGGATTTGGTGAATAGATTAGATAAATTTTATACATGCCAAATTGTATATTGGGTCTATTTTTGATTCTACCTACTGGGAAGAAAACAAAGCCTAATTAGAACTTCTAAGCCAGCTAATGTGAGATGTTGCTGGTCACTAGGTTAATCAAAGGTCATTCAGGAAGCTGAGCATCCAGATCTTCTTAATGGTGACCCCCGTTTTTAAAATTATTCTTTGCTTTCTCAATAAACAGTCAGTTGAATACAATTATGACAAAACAGGATCTCCTGGATAAAGATTCTCCCTCCTTCTGTGCTCCACAAATCTGCCCTGAAAAGTTGAGGGATTTATGGAATAGATGTAGAGAATGTACAGGAGGGAAGAAAGCAGTGGAAAGTCTTGTTGTATGAACTGAGAAAGCCTTTGTGCAATATGCTTTTATAAATACTTTAGTATTAAACACTAATCCTAAATATTATAATGTTAAATAGCATATAGAAGTATATAAAATGTTTAAGAAAGGAATAAGGATGAAGACATGGGGTGTAAGAATCAAAGGGCAGCTATTTAGGGCAGCTATTTATTAGAAAAATGTCCAGCAGAGAAGGGGGGAAATGGCTTTTAAAAGCTATCCTTAGTCTTCTTACTGAAAATTTAGAAATAAATATTGTAAACCAGAATTACACAACCTGAGGTCCTAAAGCAACAGGCCATTCCCAAGGATTGAGGTGCAACTCCCAAAGACCCCTCAATTTCCATTAAACATACTTGATTGTAATTAAATATACAGTATTTTAATGTAATTAATTCAAATTTAGTTTTTGCTAGCTCTATCCACCAGTTTTTAGAAGGTGACTTGAGAATACCACTTAAAGACCTAGTGAAACATGGCCCCCCACAGTTGGGCATCTTTTGTACGCATAAGCAACAGACTGTCCCAACATCAGTTTCCAGAAACTGCTTCCAGTTTTCCAGAAACTGCTTACATGAATCTTAGCAACTCCTAACACAGAAAGAGAGAAATTTCATCTTTAGGTCCCTTCCTCCCACATACAGGAGCATGCAGGAATGGAAGAGAACTATCACCCGTATAATCTGCTTCGAGGTGTCCTCTGAGAACACTGAATGCTGCACTGGATGGACTTTGGCCCTGATTTAGGAAGGCTCTTTTTATGGAACCCCATATTCATTTGGACCACTCCCATATGAAAACAGCCATTTCAAAAGATTCTCCTCGTGGGCTGAAAAAACCAGGACTATATGAATACACATGCACTCCCCTGGATATTCAGGCCCACCTTAATCCACACAGCTTCACTGAGGAAGCTGAATGGTGCAGGAGGGTCATCTGCCACCTGTTTCTGCAGATGAGTGAAATCAATGGAGTTTTTCAGCAATCGTGGTGGAGTTCCAGTCTTGAGCCTTCCCATGGTAAATCCAAGCTTCTCCAGAGTCTGGGCCAGGCCAATGGAGGGCTGGTCTCCCATTCGCCCTGCAGGATGCATTTCCAGTCCAATTAGAATCATCCCTCTCAGAAATGTCCCTGTAGTCAGAATGACACTCCCAGAATGTACTTTCATTCCGTCTTCTGAGGATGGAAAACAAAATAAAACAGACAATGTATCATACTAGCTTTTGCCCTCATAGTAGAAAATTGTATTTATCTACTGTTTTCCAGTCTAGCAGGTTTATGTCAACAGAGGTAGTTACAATATTAGAAAAGAGAAATAATTTTATTTTTTTCAGATTAACATCATTTAAAACTCTAAAGCAGCTTCCTTCAACTTGGTAACTTCCAGGCATAGCTGAGAATTTCAAGAGTTACAGTTCTAACACATCTGAAGGATATTAATTTGGGGGAAGCTACCCCATACGATGCTGCTATTTAAAGTCAACATCTTACACTATATTCTCATCTACCACAGAAGTGTATGTGTAAATTCTGCCCTATCTGAAAATAAAACATCTGTATTTAGTCTGATCCTTTATGGATATCAAAGAGTCACACACTTAACTAAATAACAAAGCCCAAAATAAAACAGTCTACTGTCCTGAGACAGTATTTTTTGAGGTCAACCTAAGACATATTACTGCCTAAGAGGATGGAGAAGATGGTGTCCCTCCACTTTATGTATAAAACACAACCAGACTGGCAGTTGAAACTCACTTCCATTTTGGCAGTAGGACATCCTGCCCCTAACACTGGGGATGCAAAAGGCAAGTAGCATACCTGGTTCTGTCAACTCAGCACTCCTCAGTTATCTGTTGCCTGAGCCAACTCTAAAAATTTGGCACTCTTATAAGATTCTTTGGAATCCAACACAATCCTAACCTAAAAAAATCCTATCTCCAGGTCACGGTGCATCTTGACAATTATTTTGAAGCTATCCATTATGTATGGTGCAGCCATATATATACCCATATACATACACACACAGAGCACACTAAGCCATAAACCACTGTGTACAAGCTCCAATGCCTTGATTTACAAAATGAAACCATTTCCACTTTGTCTTAATGCGATAATATGAGACATTTATATTCCTCCTTCTCAGGATGTATCTGAATGCCCTGCTTTATCACAAACAGGCACCTGGAACTCACCATTTTCTGGTTAAAATTGACTTTCTGAAAATGGAATCAATTTTGAAGACATGGCAGAGGACTCACACAGTTGAGTGCCTATCTATCTCTCATGAACAGATTTATAGTAAATATGGAAAATAAACCTAACTCAATAAGCATTCTGGATTTACAAGGCAGCTGCAGTTCTTCTCTCATTTGAGGCAAAACTAGCATCTGGGTTGCTACAGAACAATGAAACTCCTGATGGCTTTTCAACCTGAAAACTGACCGTGTGACTCCTTCCTCAGAATGGATATGCACCTTTCTCAACAATCTAAACAATGGGCAAACATGTAGGTATTAATTCCCATAATCTATTTGTGTGAATAGTCAGTCTGCTTTCCAAGCACTGCAGCTTCCTTGCCATCCTCTCTTGTCACACAACCTCAGACACACCCCATATACATTTTCTCTCCAACATGGGCTTCTGCACATCAGCAAAAGGCAGATTCACTCCAACCCCTCCAGGAGGCAGCAGCTCTGCTCTTTTGGGACACTGCAGGTGGAACTCCAGAAGAAAAGGTGGAAGAAAGTCTGCGGTACTGGGGGAGAGAGACAATGAACTATAAGTGTACTCTAACAATCTCTGATAAAAGCGGAACTTCTAGATAACAAGTCTAGGTACTCCTTGCTTAATGACTGCCCTGTTTAGCAACTGTTCAAAGTTAGGACGGCACTGAAAAAGTAGCTTTACGACTGGTCCTCACACTTATGACTGTCACAGCATCCCCATGGTCACATGATCAACATTCAGGTGCTTTGCAACCAGCGGGTGTTTACAACTGTCACAGCATCCTGCAGTCACATGATCGTCATTTGCATGCTTCATAGCCGGCTTCTGACAAGTAGAGTCAATAGAGAAGCTGGTAGTAAAATTGCAAGTCACGGTCATGTGATGTCTCACTTAACAACCACGCTGCTTAGCAACAGAGTTGCTGGTCCCAATTGTGGTCGTTAAGTGAGGACTACCTGTAAATCAAAAAAGGAAATTTGATTCAAGGCTGGAATAGGAAAAAAATTAAATAAATGTCTTGTTACTAAGTTTAGTTATTATAAGAACTGAACTGTTTGATCTTCATTTTATGTGTATTGCAATCATTTTTGTGTCTTTGCATACTTTAAGGATATTTCTGTCAATCTGAACCAAATCTCCAGGGAAGCTGTCTTAATACTTGAAAAGAAAAACAGCTTACCCTTATTGGCATCATGTGATTTGCCAGAATCCCTATATTTACGTCAGGCCCAGCCTAAGAACAATGGTGAAACAGTCCAGTTAAGTTCCTTTATTTGCTTATACCTTATAGACAGAATCTTGCCAGACTAAATCTATACTACTGCAACAAGTGAATATACCCCGGGAGATTCTAGGGAGTGGCTATCCTGAACCTATTTCATTTCCTACGCTCCTCCTCAGGACTATGTTGTCTTTTGCCTCCTTTCCCTTCCTGGAATACACCCCTCCTTCCTGATAGCCTTGATCTCTCACATCACCCTCCTCTTCCATTCCATCACAATTTACTTTCATATATTTTGTTGAATTTTTTTTTTTTGGTTCCATTCATTGGTATCCCCAGATTGGAATAGCTCTGTAATCTATTTTTGGCAGCACTGATCCCCTGCATTCTACTATTTAAAATTCAAGAGAGTTTTCTACTCTCTTTCTTAGTAATGAAGTTATCTTTTTTTTTATGAAGTTTAATTTTATCTATATCCTTCAGCACTGATTTATTTCCAGGGCAGGGGAAGGGCTGAGACCATTAGTCTCATGTCTCAATGCTATTATAGCCAGAAGGTAGCACTGCAGCAATTATTTTTCACTGTTGCCTGGTAACGGCCAGGAAGTTAGACTAGGTGAGGTCCTCCCTAGCAGATAAGTGATGACAGAAAGAACTACTAAACTGCTACTCTAAGGGGTAGGAGGCTGCATCAAGGTGTGGAGAACCAGAGGGTTTCTGAGCAAAAAGGTTTACGATATCTTAAAGCTTCCTCACTCACATTGGATTAACTCAGAAATAAGCCAAACTACTTTCTACAAAATTAACTGTGCTAATTTCCAAACCAAATCCCATCTCCCGCCTGCTCCGATGTGGATAAATTGTTCTAATGCAAATGAATGGAGACAGATTTTCTTATAGACTGCTTTACAAAGTAGCACCCGGAAAAACTAACATTGGGGAAAAGAAGTCCCAGTCATGAGAACCTTTTGCACAAATCACCACCAGCAGCAACTAGGCTTCTCCGGTCCCTTGAAACAGTTTTCCAAAGAAATGATTCTCAGTGCAGATGGATGGACTCTATTGATTCAGGAAGTAGCACTTTCTTCTAATACTGACCCAGAATGACTCCACTGACGCAGGATTTGCCAGGATGATTTGGCTCTGGTACTGTCAGCAGCAGATCTTCCACTGATGCTTCACAAATGGTCAGGAGTGGGGTTTGCATAATTTCTTTCTACCAGGGAAAAAAAAGAATTGAACACACTTACTTAGGCAAGACCTCCTGTGGAATGGAAAGCAAACAAAAACCTTCCAATTATTAGCATGGAACCTTTCTTCCTCCTCAAGGATATCTCTTTAAATGCAAGCTGTTGGGTAAACTTTCAGATCCCAAATCTACCTTGCTGATGATAAATAAAACTTAATATCTAGAATACATTTATTGCACTTAGGAATTTCCTACACTACATGACTTTATTAAAATGTAAGGCAACGGATAAGCAAAATAAAAGTTTTTGTTACTTTATTTATTGCACTTCCCTAAAGTTTTACAATTTCACTATTTACAGTGAACCAGCAACATTTAATAAAGCTGTGCAAACCATGCAAAAGGGTGCTTCATGAAACAAGTAAAGCTTTCCTCTGAACTTGCAGCTGGGAGTGACAACGTTCAGTATGCTTTGGTAGCGATCGTGGCAGAACTATTTTCTGTGTGTATACATGCATGCTCGGAAAATTGAGAAGCAATTTGACAGCAGCCACATCAAGTGTTTGGGAGACACATCAGCCTTGGCACCTTAAGCAATAGATTCAGACAGATGCTTTGTTCACTTTGCAAAGTGTTCTGCTAAATGATTTGCACAGTGTAGTATTGAGATGACAAATTATAAAGAAAATGTATACTATACAAATGGAGCCTTGAACAAAATGTCCCTTTTTCTATTTTTTTCCCTTAACAATCAATCAGCATTCCTGGGCTGTTAAGCATACTCAGTCCTGAATTTTTTTTTCCCGAAGGAGGTCTTTTCAAACTTTTAACTCTCCCAAGCATTCGGAGATCTATCTTTTGTGTGCTGTTTGGGTTCCATAAAGATTGACATCTGAGGGCTATATATTATAACAATATTCTTTTTCCTTCTAAGTCCTCTCATATGTGCTGTTAAAGAAAAAAACCAGGATGGGCCACAGCTATGAATTAAAGGTAGCCTTCTCAATCAGTGGAATAATCTTGTTGACAGAAGAGAGACTACTGATTCACCCTCACAAATCCCTTGTGGCCTCCAGAGAGATCAGAACCCTCTGGAAGAGTGGAGAAGGTTCTTAAGGCTGCAAAGGGAGAGGGGAATTGGTGAAAATCTCCCCAATTTCTGGGTGAAAGTATTTGCCAGAAATTGACCCCAAGGAATGCTCCTACTGGTAGAAAAAAAGCTGGATGTAATGCATCATCAATAAAAAGTCACTTAAAAATAACTTTTTTTCTTTAGCTGTCTGTATAGTGGCCTTTCCTTTATTCTCTTTCTGTTTAGTTGTACACAGTTTAGTTAAATATCACACCCAATCCATTTGGGTGTGATATTTATGTAAAATTATATGGTTTTATGTTCATATTGTATATTTATTTATTGACTTTATAATTAGGTTTTTAGTTAGGATTTTTAATTGCTCTGTTTGTTATATCATGACTCCCTTTGGACACAGTCCAATGGAAAAGCAGTATCCATACGAATCACACATTCATCAATTAATGTTGATGAACAGGTCAATTTTGCTGGAAAGTTGCAGTGTTTCCATCTGAAAATCAGGATGTTATTAGTCCTAGTACCTTTTAACCATTCAAGTTACACTGTTCTCCACCCTTCCTTGATTTGAAAGAAACTGGGACCAGCATTACATTGACTTTTCTCATTGCACATCCCTATCTATCTCTACTGCCATGATTCCCAGTCACTAAGGCCACCTACTCCCCCCAATGTAATGGGTGACAAAAGCTAACTACACATATTGATCCAGATGTGTTGGGATGGCAACTCCTAGAATTTCCCTACCAGCAAAACAAAATGCTACTATAACCGGAATTCAGGGACATGAGGTCTCAACATTCCTGAGGTTGTGGAAGGCTGCCAAAGGCAATAGTAATTGTCCACCCCATCCACCCCCCCGGTCAGATGAGTCTTTTCTTTTTGAAGTTCATTTTTAATGTTATATTAGTCTCGTTTTTAGAAATAATAAACCATAAATGTATTAAACAAATGCCCTATGCAAACAGCTGGAGAATTACCCTATAATACTAAAATAAAATACACCAAAACAGATGAAACTCTATTGTTCAGTATAACAGACATCTGAATTGATCTAGACACAATTGTTGGTTTTTCTTACCAAAATTGTACAAAAAAGGACAGAAACCACATCAGAATCTTTTTTTTTTTTTACACAGCACTTTCCAAACTCTCCCACTGAAAGCCGACACAATCTTCACAATAGTTCATTTCACAGAATGATGAACGAGTTTAATTTAATTCAATAAACTTTAATTTATTAGATTTGTTATGGCCACCCACTCCAGAAGACTCTGGGTGGCTTACAAAATCCAAAAAAACCCCAGTTAAAACCCAAATTAACAGGCAGCCCTAAAACAACTAGAATAAACAATCCAAATATGTCAGGGGGCCCACAAATACATAACAAACACATTAACCCGGGGCCTGGAAACTTAAAATGCTCTTAAAACAAAGGTACTTCTTGGAAGATCTTTGTATTTTATCTTCTAGAGTACCTTCTAGAGCAAAATGGAGCTCTCCCATGCATTGGATCATGTTGGCATATGTTGTAGTCCAACAGGCCTTGAGTTGAATATGCTGGGGAAAGAAAAGAGAAGCATCTATTTCCTACAATTAAAGCAGGCCATGGTCTTTCAAATGCTGCTGAACTGCACCATTCTTCCCCACTGGTCATGCACGCTAAGGCTGTTGGGAGTTGTAGCAACATCTGGAGAACCACAGGTTCCCCACCCCTCATTTAACATATTTGAGAAATTACTACTTCGAATGACTGTCACTTATAGATGTGAAAATGGAATCATATATTATTTGGAAATAGAAATACTTTTGTTTCGATAAATAATTCTGAACTGCATATATCAAGAGATGCATTCCTTATGGAAATGTACCTTTGGAACATTTCACTCTGAAATCAACAACTAAAAGGATTGCCTAGCCTGTTCAGAGAGATCCGAGGCAACCAAAACAGGACTGGCTGAGACCAACCTGGGAATGGCAGCTGATTGGTAATAATCTTTGATCTGTGATCTTGTATGAATTATTTGCATTATACTACTTTCATCATTATAAATAAAATGTAAGACGGCTTCCCAACAGTCATATACATTTTGCAAGATGGGGAAAAGGTAAAATGTTTTTATAAGGTATATGTTTCAAAAATATGAAGAGATGTTTTTCCTATGTATCACAACATGGATTTCTCCCATTAAGGCCTTTGCATTTGAAGCCTTTATATATTACTTCAGGATCCTGTAAGAGGCAATATGTATATTTTTAAAAATAAATGAGATGCTTGCATCTGCAGAGTCGCGACTGCACATTTTCAGAAATGTCTCAGAATTAATAGTATAAGAAAGCACTGTTGTTTTTTTATACTTGGAATCCACATTGAATTCATGCATCCTTTGTTTATATGTTTAGCAGTTGCTTTTTTCATCTGACACCCAGTAAATCCAACTGGGTATTGGGCTTTCTTCCAGGAAATAAGATGGCAGCCTAAGATACCTATTTTTGTACTTTGCTCTTTGCCATCTCACCTGCATGTTCTCTTTGTAGAGCTTTCGGTCAATCTGTGCCCGGAAACCCCAAACTGCCGGTCCTTTTCTCTTGTTTAGCACTTTGTAATGCACTCCGGACAGATCGCAGATTCGACCGCAGAGCCCATCCAGTGCATCCACTTCTCTTACGAGATGTCCTTTCCCAATTCCACCAAAGGATGGGTTGCATGACATTTGTCCTGCACCAAATACAAGGTTCAAAGCTTTTTATATAAAGGTTTACGTATCATACAAAGACACACATATAGAAAGAGGTGTAAGGGCTGATAGGCAAGAAAAACAGACACTTTCTATGGGTTGGAAATAGTAATTCCCTAGTAATTTAGTAGTAGTAAGAAGTTACTAACTTGAGGTATTTATTATTATTAATGTAGTATGGCTGGAATACAGCAAAAAGGTTAATGATTCCATGCAACTGCAGCTGTGCTATGGAGACCATGATGAAGCTTTTACTACAACATTCTACATCATAGGGCAACTGGGAGAATGCCACCATATTCTACATTAAAAAAAAAGGTTAGCAAATGCTATTGGAAAGTAAAACACATAGGTGTGTTCACATAGCATGCTTATCCATGATTAAATGGTTAACTGGACCATGGTTTATTCAATCCAACTGCTTGGCTTTGCCCAATACAACAAATCATAAACTAGCCATACTGGATGGGTTTGGACTACATAGTAGCCTAACATGTGGTTGACGAGCTTACATTCAAATGCATCCATTGGCTATATTCATGCTACTTAAATTCCAGTTGACTAAACTCAATTGCTCCATACATAGAACATGCTACAGGTAGTCCTCAAGTTATGACTGCAATTGGGATTGCTGTCACTAAACGATGTGGTCATAAAGCACAATGTCACGTGACTGCATCACTCAGCAATGGCAATCCAAGCAGTCCCAGTTGTTGTGGTAACCCAAGACATGCGGTTGGTCAAGCGGGAAGCAGAGGGAGTGCGGCGTGAGCTCAGTAAGGCCAGGGAGGCCGAGGAAAGAGGGCAGAGAGGTGCACATGCATGAGTGAGCGCAGGAAGGTCAAGGAAAGAGGGTGTAGGTTTGGTGTATACATGTGTGCGATCACAGGGAGGATGAGGAAAGAGGGTGTAAGGTGGATGTATGTGCGATTGCAGGGAGGAGAAAAGAGGGTGCGGGGTATGTGCATGCATGTGTGTGATTGCAGGGGGGCCAAGGAAAGAGGGCACAGGGTTGTGCGAGTGAAGTGGGAAGGAGGGCATGTGTGTGAGTGAAAAAGGGCCAGGGGGAGGGAGACTTACCCCAGCAACTTGCAACCTTCCTTGCCGGCTTCCCATTGACTTTACTTGAGGGAAGCCGGCAGGGAAGGTTGCAAATGATGATCATGTAATTGTGGGGCACTTGGCAACCCAAGTGCGAATGGGTTGCCAAGTACCCAGTTACGATCACATGACTGTGGGGGTGCTGGGACGGTTGCAACTTGGAGGACTGGTCGGAAGTCTCCTTTTGCAGCACCACTGTAACTACAAACGGTCGCTGAATGATTGTAACTCGAGGACTAACTTGTAGCATGTTCTGTGTACAGAGCAACTGAGTTTATTCAACTGGAATTTAAGTAGCATGAATATAGCAAATGATTGTATTTGAACGTAAGCTAGTCAACCACGTTAGGCTACTATGTAGTCCAAACCCATCCAGAATGGCTAGTTTATGATTTGTTGTATTGGGCAAATTCTCCCAATTACCCAAGCTTACACAACATGCTAAGATAATGGCTGAGTTCTCACAAAATACCAAATCACAAACTATTAAACTCCACTTCAGCCTAGCATTGTGTGAGCCCAGCCATTGTGGTACTTTTTCACTCACCTGAATTCTTCCCTATAAATCCTTTCATGAATATAGAGAATCTTTTTTTCTAGGAGTAACTGCTTTGCTGGCCAACATGCCATCTTACTTATTTCTGGTTTGGTTTTTAGGGCGTAGCTAGCTATTGATAATTATCCTGTCACATTGGAATACTGAAGAGGGTTTTTTTTTAAAGATTTTTAAAATTATTTTTATAAATATAGTATAGTCAACCCAAGGTGGCAAACATATCTAATATTCCTTCCTTCTATTTTCCCCATAACAACAACCCTGTGAGGTGGTTAGGCTGCGAGAGTGACTGGCCCCAAGTCACTCAGCCAGCTTTTATGCCTTTTATGCGTAGAATTCAGTCTCCTGCTTTCTAGGCCAACAGCTTAACCACCACACCAAACTGACTCTCATACAAACAAACGCTTGCCCCCTACAAGCCTTGAACCTCACTTTTCAAATAAAACTCCGGTAATCCACAGTAATTTAAGACGCAATAAAAGGTAGCCAATAAAACACCACAATGTTTTCTTTCTTTCTCTGTGGGTATTTATTCTATAAGAATTGTACACCTGGCGGGTTGGAAGGAAAAAGCATCCCACGGTGTTATCTGGAAATACTTCATCGTCCTCCCTAGCGGGAATTTTGGCAATGCATCATTCATGTTCTACGTGCACTTTTATTAGCTCTGATCTAGCAATAGTAAAACGGCTCGCTTTACCTATGGAGTCTATTTTATGCGTGATGAGCAAAGTATGGGCTCCCACCCGGGCAGCCGCCGCAGCGGCCTCCACGCCAGCGTGGCCTCCACCGATGACAATGACATCATACTTCGAAGTGCCGAACTCCGGATCCGCCGCGGTCCCATTATTCCGCGCACGCTGCAACCTTGCCCTGACGACCGCGGGTGCCGCGAGGCTGCGCCAGCCACGACCGAAGGGCAACATCCGAGAGGAGAACGGTGAATAAATCACCGAGCCCCCTGATCAACCCTGAAAGAAATTTGGAGCGAAGTTGAGAGCCCGGGAATGCCAGCAGCGTCTTACTCATTGGACGTCGCCATCTTTCCTGTGACGTCGGTGGTTGGTAGGCACCTATGGATTATACGTATTAGGCCTGGGAAATCCTGCGCATGCGCAGTCGCGAGTGGGCGTGACAAACTACTCTGACGTTCCGAATTGACCTTCTTCGCGGGGAGCCGAGCGGTTGCAGGAAAATTGCGTGGTTGCGCATCACGACCCGCGCCACAATTCTCTGATCTGTGACATTAAGAGGATTTGTATCGTCCCTTTTCGAGACTATCCCGTTCATTCCCCCGGCTGGGTTTATAAATAAGGACAAGAGAGGAATTGTTTTGTAGTGTTTCTTTCCCTAAAGGGGACTCTTTTTATATGACAACAATTTCAAATCAATAGGGCTTATTACTCACATGCCCAGTCGTGACCAGTTGTTAAGTAGCAGACTTAATATTTAGAGCATCTGTTCCCAAGCTATTCAAGAACAGCAGCAAAAACAAGCCAAAAAAAGCCAAAACCAACCAGCAGCATCCGGAACCATCTGTAAAAATTAGTCATGCTCGGGCTTACAATATACGGTAATGAGATCAGAAAAGAAAAGAACAGGAGCGGGAAGGGAAAAGGAAAACAAGAACTAACGTTATATCAGACTTCGAATAACAAACTGTACCTAATGCCTTAATGCAAGTTGGTAAGCTATTCTTTTTACTGCTCCTAGTGGGAATGAAAGCAGGTCACAGAAGTTTCGAAAACAATTGGCATCTCAGTCCTCCTTTCTCTCCCTGTGCTCTGGCTGGGGGAAATGGCTACTGGATGGCGGCTGCAGAGAGCAAAGCCCAATGAAGATGGCAGTTCAAGTGAGGAGGGATTATTTTCCCCTCTCTTGCCCTGCGGCAGCCTGATGCAGGTTTGGACAAGGATTTTCCTTTACAGGAATGTCTCTAATCCTGTCTTAAAACTGTTTAAACTTTTCACCTTGCATTTCCTGGATCATTCTTTCTAGCTTTCCTCATGCCTTCTAGTTCTAGGAGCTCTCTGCAGTTCAGCAAAGCTTGCATCTGATGAGATAAAACATGTTGGATAGGATGGAACAGAACGATCTGAAACTACTAGCGAATGATGAGGGGATCAATATAAATTAAATCACAGTATAACAGAACTATTAAACATTTTAGGTATAGGGAGAACAAAAATATTTAGAAAGTATCTGTATTATTTTATTCATTTGATCTAAACCACATTTGATTAGAATGAATTCTACATGTGTGAATTGGGTAGTAACAAGCTGGTCTACAGTACATGGTTCATAGTTGCTTGTAGGTAACTACCTAGCCTCAATACCTACCTACCAGCATGAACAGGCCATAACATAGATAAGATATAACAATTTAATCCTGCAGCAGACTGAAATGGCAATTCTATTTCCATACCACTAAAAATGTAAAATATAATTATTTATTGTTACAATCACTGATCAGCATTTTGTACAATTATTATAAAAGGTTACAAGATTCAAATTAAAAAGCATAATGGTTTCTAAAATCAATAAAAGGAATAGCTCACTATAATGCTATAAAAGCAAATAATAGAATACTAATTTTAAACATTACTAAAAGAAACCGTGATTATTAAAAACTAATACTGTAGCAGGATTATAAAACTATTTTATGAACGAAGTATTAAAAAGCCTGCTTATTGCTACGCTGCTGAGTATGTATGTGCACATATGGATGTCTATAACACTTTTAGGGTCAGTGACTGGTAAGGTGCAAATTAAACTGTATATTGGTGGGATCTTAAAGATTCAAAGACTGATTTCCTATATAAAGCAGTAGCAGCTGAAAGACATTTTTGTGACTCTCCTAGAAATGTTGTTCCAGTTCCAGTCTAACAGTAGGAAGCTAATAAAGTTGCCCTCAGAATAAGTGAAATTAGCAAGTTACAAAGGTAGGGTGCAAACTGCTGTAGAAAGGACACAGAAGGAATATGTGGGCTAGATTGCAGGGGTAGGTTCACTCTACAAAAGGAATATTATACCTTCCCTCTAAAATTTCAGAGGATAAAATATTAAGATGAGCTAAAGAAAAAGCTTTGCAGTGCATTCAGCAAGTACAGATAGTCCTTGGTTTACGACAGCAATTGGGACTGGGATTGCCTTCGCTAAGTGATGCAGTTGTTAAGTGTGGTGTCATGTGACCGCATCACTTAGCAACGGCAATTTCAGCAGTCCCTGTTGCTGTTGTAATCTCAAGACGCGCGGGTCATTCAGTGAGAAGCAGCAGGAGTCCCAGGTGGTTGGGAGGGTGGTGGTGTCTTTTCAATGACTGGACAAATCCGAGACCTGAGATTTATCATACCTATTATTGAAAATTTAGGCCATAAGTAATAGAATAAGTAATTCATAATCAGCCATGGTTTATTTTAACTATGGTTTGCCACATAAGTCACAATAGCTGGATTCACATAATACTAACCCATAAACCAAGGCATAGAAGCCACAGTGGCTGGATTCTCATAATTAAACTAAGTTAAAAACAAGGAAATCTCAAGCCTTTAATATGTGGAACTAGACATTATTGTTATTGTCATGTATATAATAAGTGCAGAAAGGTACCACAGTACTTTTTTTTCTTCTTCAGTTTTGTGCTTTTGCTTGCTGCATTACAGGCAAGCCTAACCACAGCATGTGGTTCTCAGCATGTACTATACAGTATATACTATTGGAACCACCCCCCACAAAAAACAATAATCTTTTCCTATTGCAGACAAAGAAATTCATTGTTTCTATAAGCATGAAAGAATGGATTGAGCAGGTTTTCTGATGGATGAGACAATGAGTTAAAGGGTCTTTCCCAAACACTGAATTAAAGTGTTATCCACCCATCCATGAATCAGCACAAAGTAATGCCTGTTTTAACTTTGCTGTTGGTCTGGATGATTGTCACTCCTATGAAACAAATTTGCTCCTCTGACTTTGTGCTTTTCCCCTTCAGCATGACACGAGTTTGCAGGGCAAATATGCACTAATCAGCACACTGCAGCAGGAACGGGGTGGACCTGACTTGAGAACACTGTCAGCTTTTCTAGGCTAGCTATTTTGCCCTTCCTCACTAACCCCGTGTAGCCATCCCCCATGTTACTGTAAAATAATGTGAAGACATCCAAGGAGAAATGGGGTCACAGATGTGGGAGGTAGACTGTCCCATAATTGTGCAACTAGCTAGGTCCTGAAGAGCTGGATGACTGAAATGTATTAGCTGTGTGCTGAGCAACCACCTTTTATTTTAGGGGAGACAACAACTGACACTCACAAATAAGCAAACTGGCAAATAAACATATTCCTTTCTTTTTTCCCCATATGAAATTGTGGAAGCCTATCTTGTCGTCTTACCTTGCTGGAAGCCTGGAGAGAACTCAATGTAAAAAGTAGAACTGGGGGTGCTGATTGGTCTGAAAGGGATTCAGGAAATGAAGTTATAATGCAGAAGGCAAAGGTTAAGGGAGAAATAGCTGAAGGGGTGGGGGGGCTGGCTTGTGATCAGAGGTGTGGGCCCACACTTCTCAACATTCCCAAAATACACCTCCAATCATATCCACCCTTGATCACTTGACTACCTTCAAGACAATGGGTGGCAAAGTGTAACAGATTTTACACACTTAGATCTGCCCTTGGATAGTGTTAGAATAAGAGAAAATGTACTACATTTATAATAGTCCAGATAATAATAATATAGGCCTGACTCACATGTGACATGGTCAGGGCACAAAGACTGTCATTGGAATAAGGAAGGAAATTGCTGTTGTCAATTATTCTGTGGTTAAGGGCAAGTGGAGACAAACCATATATTGACTTGTAAACAGCTTTTAATCCAACCTCATACTCACAATTTTGCAGTGATCTGCATCAGAACATTCAGCCTTATGAAAACTAAACTCAGTGCCTTTTCAGATGATCTATCTGCATTTTAATATCATCAGGATCCCAGGTATCTATCTTTCCAAGAAGTACTTCTTTTGTGGTTAACACTTTACTTTTATTCTACAACTCAGAGATTCCCAAAGCATCAGGAAGGCTGCTAAAATTCTGTGTGTTCCAAATTGAAAGTCATTCCATTAACTTAGAGGTAGTCCTCGACTTATGACCATTCGTTCAGTGACTGTTTGAAGTTACAACAGCACTGAATGAACGGTGCTTATGGGTCCTCAGAGTTCTGGCTCCCAGCACCCCCACAGTCACATGATTGTGATCTGGATGCTTGGCAACCCGTTCACACTTATGACCGGTTGCTAAGCACACCATGATCACACAATCACCATTTGCAACCTTCCATGCTGGCTTCCCAAGAAAGTCAAAGGGGAAGCCAGGAGGGGAGATTGCAAATCGCTGGGGTAAGACTGCCTTTTAACTAAACTGTTTTAAATGGTTTTAATTATTTAAATATTTTATAAAACATTTGACTTTATAATAACCTACCTACTTCTTGGCAATAATCCTGTGAAAGATCATACAGTGGGGCAAAAAAGTATTTAGTCAGCCACCAATTGTGCAAGTTCTCCCACTTAAAAAGATGAGAGAGGCCTGTAATTTTCATCATAGGTATACCTCAACTATGAGAGACAAAATGAGAAAAAAAATCCAGAAAATCACATTGTCTGATTTTTAAAGAATTTATTTGCAAATCATGGTGGAAAATAAGTATTTGGTCAATATCAAAAGTTCATCTCAATACTTTGTTATATATCCTTTGTTGGCAATGACAGAGGTCAAACGTTTTCTGTAAGTCTTCACAAGGTTTTCACACACTGTTGCTGGTATTTTGGCCCATTCCTCCATGCAGATCTCCTCTAGAGCAGTGATGTTTTGGGGCTGTCGCTGGGCAACATGGACTTTCAACTCCCTCCAAAGGTTTTCCATGGGGTTGAGATCTGGAGACTGGCTAGGCCACTCCAGGACCTTGAAATGCTTCTTACGAAGCCACTCCTTTGTTGCCCAGGCGGTGTGTTTGGGATCATTGTCATGCTGAAAGACCCAGCCACGTTTCATCTTCAATGCCCTTGCTGATGGAAGGAGGTGTTCACTCAAAATCTCACCATACATGGCCCCATTCATTCTTTCCTTTACACGGATCAGTCGTCCTGGTCCCTTTGCAGAAAAACAGCCCCAAAGCATGATGTTTCCACCCCCATGCTTCACAGTAGGTATGGTGTTCTTTGGATGCAACTCAGCATTCTCTCTCCTCCAAACACGACGGGTTTAGACCAAAACGTTCTACTTTGGTTTCATCTGACCATACGACATTCTCCCAATCCTCTTCTGGATCATCCAAATGCTCTCTAGCAAACTTCAGACGGGCCCGGACATGTACTGGCTTAAGCAAGGGGACACGTCTGGCACTGCAGGATTTGAGTCCCTGGCAGCATAGTATGTTACTGATGGTAGCCTTTGTTACTTTGGTCCCAGCTCTCTGCAGGTCATTCACTAGGTCCCCCCGTGTGGTTCTGGGATTTTTGCTCACCGTTCTTGTGATCATTTTGACCCCACGGGGTGAGATCTTGCGTGGAGCCCCAGATCAAGGGAAATTATCAGTGGTCTTGTATGTCTTCCATTTTCTAATTATTGCTCCCATAGTTGATTTCTTCACACCAAGCTGCTTGCCTGTTGCAGATTCAGTCTTCCCAGCCTGGTGCAGGTCTACAATTTTGTTTCTGGTGTCCTTCAACAGCTCTTTGGTCTTGGCCATAGTGGAGTTTGGAGTGTGACTGTTTGAGGTTGTGGACAGGTGTCTCTTATACTGATAACAAGGTCAAACAGGTGCCATTACTACAGGTAACGAGTGGAGGACAGAGGAGCCTCTTAAAGAAGTAGTTACAGGTCTATGAGAGCCAGACATCTTGCTTGTTTGTAGGTGACCAAATACTTATTTTCCACCATGATTTGCAAATAAATTCTTTAAAAATCAGACAATGTGATTTTCTGGATTTTTTTCTCATTTTGTCTCTCATAGTTGAGGTATATCTATGATGAAAATTACAGGCCTCTCTCATCTTTTTAAGTGGGAGAACTTGCACAATTGGTGGCTGATTAAATACTTTTTTGCCCCACTGTATGTATTATATACTATATATATATACTATATATACTATAGTATATGATATACTATAAAGATTACATGTGCAATTTATATGCGGCTTTTATTTAGCAAGAAAAATAATACTGCAATTGTAGATAAGTGAAGTCATTTTTAATATTTTTAAAGCTCAAAAGTTTTGCACAAATGAAAATTCAGAAAGCAAAATGCTATTGAACCAAGTTCGTAACAATTACACTGTTTTACATATGTTACCATCAAGGTTTTATCAATTCACTATTAATTTACAAATGGGACTATATCAATGACTACAGCTTCCCAATAAAAAGGGTGCACAGCATACACAAATAATAGTCAAAAACACACTCAAATAATACTCAAAAACATTCTAATTTTAAATAACTGCTCTCATCTTACTAGAAATATTCCAGCTTGAAGTGTTCTGAAATTGTTAGAACTGCATGAGAAGGTTGATGTGATCAAGTAATCCCATGGTATGTCACATTAGGGTTTTTATTCCCATATTTCTTCAAAATAGTCATATTAATATCCACAGAATTCAAAGCAGCACAGAAAACATCCTCAAGTTGTTTCCAAATCAGGTACCAAATAGAACGTAATCTGTTTCAGAAAGACTGAAAAGCCTTGAAGAAAACCAGGCTAATACTTATTTTGTTGCCCTAATAGCATACAAGCCAATCTACTGAATTTTCCATAGGCACTAACTATAATCAATCTTTCCAGACTTTTTAGAAACCTTTCCGTGGTCTCCCCCATGGCCTTCCTAAATCTTTTTCCATTTCCTTTTTCAACTGGAATTGCTTATATCTTTCAGCCATCGAAATGAGTTCTTCAGGAATCACCTAATAAGTTTAGATAACCAATAATTAGTCATAATTACATTTCCAGTTTCTATAAACTATAAATATTTCATGAAAATATTCTATAAAACATTTTCTGTAATATATATTCTACAAAAATCTTCTAAAAGTTTAACAAGTCTCATTTGCATCAAGTTAAATTAGGGTTTACCATTTACTCTTAAATATGTATGTTAAATGTACAAGAGCTATTCAGTAGCGGCAAACACAGAAATCAATTTGAACAACTCATCTTTTTTTATTGTCTGTATCTTAAGAAAAGCATTTTGTGGAGAATTAGGAGGTCTTCCTGGAGAACATGGAGTGTATTGAATTTATTGGCCATATGAGAGAAAGACACTTGAACTCATAAGTATAAATCAGTTATCTAAGTTCCCTTTAATTTTTGAGCAATTTCCTCCTCTGACATTTTGTGGAGACAATTCAGGGGTATAGGGGCAGAAGGAGAAAATCTGATGGAGCAATTCCATTTGTGCAAATAACACATTTAAACCACAAAATTCATGTTACTATAATCAGTCTATAACACTGCAATTTGTAGTGAACACTAAAATATTTGATAATGGTTTGTGCACAAGCTTTATACTGAAATTTGCAAGAAGGCCTATAACAATTTAAACAATATAGATATAACCTAGCAGTAAAATAACAAAACAGCAAATTAACACATATTTTGTAGCAGCAACAAATTTTGACTATAAGCTATTCTTCTGTAATATAGCAAATATTTACACAAAAGAGTCTCAGCTAGCTCGATTTGGTATAGAATAGCTTTCCTATGCAGATTCATAATAAAATAAATATTCTTAGCTAAATTTAAGTATCTAAAACCCTAAACAACATGACTGGTTTTTTTAAAGACTTCCTTCAATTATATCAACACTGAAGACACCTGCAGTTCTTGGGTGAAATCCTGCTCTCTGTTCTATAGAGAACAGGTTGGTGGCAATGCAGAGACAGGCTTTCTCTATGGCACGGCCTCCCCTTTTTGATATGCCTAAATGTAATTAGGGGATATTTGAAAATGCAATTTTTAAAATTATTGTTTCCCACCTAATGGAAAGCTGGAAATAAATTATGTAATGGGGCTCAGGACTCTGACTGACTGACCATCAGCAGGACAACTCTGAAAACAGAACAAGAGAGGGTTAAATGTGGTGCAGCGGAAGGTGACAAAAGAAAGACTGAGTTTGAAAATGGGACCAATCTGGCCAGAGGCTTTGAAAAAAAGTCCAAAAAGTTCTCTCAAAATATCCCTATGGGAGAATAGCAGCTTGGAATGTTGCCAACTCTTCTGATATAAGCCCTCTTATTTCCCAATCCCATGACCCAGAATACAGTTGCTATTAAGAGGTTGGATAGCCATGATTTGCATTCCCTACATAGGTTTTCCATTTATCATGTCTGTATTATATGTTTTTATAACTACTGTAAACTTTATCATCATTCTGGGGAAGGTCTATTTATATGGTCACTAAGATTTGACACAAGATTTGACCTATATGGTCAGTAAGATTTGGCATTAATTGAATGAGTATGTGCTACCAGGAGTTTTGAAGTAAGAAATCTACATAAATATTTTCAAGAACTGAAAAGGTCCTCATTTCCCTGAAGTAGTAATAAGGCGGAAAGTACTTGGGACTTCTTGGTATCCTGTTTCAAAACTTAGGCACCACTTAAAAAACTATCTCATTGTTTATTTGCAATAATTCAGAAGGCAGTGTGACCCGAAGGAAGCCTTCTGAGTTAAAGTAAAAGTTCCCAACACCCTTCTACTAGAAATTAATGGTGGTAGTGAGGGGTGGGGATACGTTGCAGTTGTCAGCCCTTCAAGGTAGATCAGACCAGGAAACAAAGTCATGCAGGCCTATACTACTTTTATTATAGACAGAATCTTGCAAGTCAGGATGCACCTCCCCCCTCCTGTCTTTTATCTTGTGAGAACTAGGGAGGTCTTGTCTGGGACATCTTCTCAGGTTACAGATCTGCCCTGGACTCAGGTTTCTTTTATCTGACTGTTGTCTTGGTAGTGGCTCTTCTTCCTGCCTCTCAAGGCCATTTCCTCTGTCTACTCCAGTAGTAGTAACCTTTGTGACTGTGTAGGGCTTTAACAAATAATATAGCACCCAGCACTGAGCCTGAAAGCAAACTGGTACACAAGGGGGCTGTTGGAGAAATGGTGTGATTTCATCTGAATTGGTAAACTCCCATATGTACCAATTAGAATGTTTGCTCTACTTCAAGGGGAGATACATGTAAAACGTATCAGAAGAACTGAAGTTTCAAGTATCTTGGATTTCTGAAGCCAGGTCATGTTCATAACATGAGTACTCTTAGCATTAGCCTTGCTGATAGATGATCATGTAGCATCTGTAACATATAGTACTTTTCATCAGTTTTGGCTGCAGCAAGATGAATGTAATATATTTATATGTGCGGCTGTCTCTGATAGGTATGTAGAAATTGATACAAATGGCAATTATTGACTATTTCAATCTGGTTCTAGTTGTACAATCATTAAGGTAACTCTACGTTTCCAACTGAAATATTCCAAGATTCAATTTATATTGTATGTCTAAGCCTTAGAATGGAGTTGGGCAAAAGTAGAGAAACCCATTTTATGATTGGCAAATGGTGTTTTTATCCCATCCCAGCAGCCCTACATCTAAACAGAATAAAAATACTGCATGTGATTTGTGAGGCTGAAAAGCATTCATCCTTGCTTTTGAATTCCATTGGAACTTCCTCTGTTGGAATCAGGGATTTGGAACTAGGAATCTTTTTATTCCCAAACTCAGAATTATGTCTGACTTTAAGATTTATAAATACCATATTCTGGCTTGTGCATCTGAAGTCTGAGTAAACAAAGAGCAGTTCAGAAGACTCATAATTAAGCAACATTCATTATTTTCTTGGCTACGCTTACTGTTCTGCATACCATTTTTGTAGTGATGTCTCAAATGATGCTGAGTTATCAACATTTTGATTTTGCTACTATGAGTATTATTCTATAGGCTCCTTAGCGTTATGCTTATGCAACATATTAATGTCAATGTTTCATATACAGTATTGTCTCATCTTCAGATGTGCATAATGGAAACCAACTCATGTTGATTTTTTTTTTAAATAATTACTTTAACATGTTTCATATTATTTCAAGTTGGTGGAATTTGAAATACAGGCAATAATTTCCATAACTCTTCCAATTAATTAGGCCATTTTTAGCCAGATTGTACTGTATTAAAACATTGCTCTGTTTGTTTCTAGGGTCAATTTAATATATTGATTTTTATTCATTAAGTGATAAAGTCGCTTGAGATTTTAATAACTAAATCACCATTTATTCTACATTAATGATGATATACCCTGAGCCTTTTTTTGTAGCTGCCAATACCACTTCTATCCAATTACCAGAAATCGATGATGCAGTCTCTTCTTACCATTTTAAACAAGAAACATGAAAATTATAGTGTAAGTTCTGAAATAAACTTCAATTAAAAAGAAAATCCCATCATTCAAAATTCTGAACATTCTGAACCTGCCCTCCAAGTCCTTATGCACCCCATGTATACCATGGCCCTACAAATTTTAACCCTTGCCCCTCCCTTCCCCAGTTGCTCATTCTGTTCTATATGACCCTGCCTAGCAGGTAAGATGCAGTTTAGAAATCTTTCTCTGGGTATCTTTACCTTATATAATCAGTGATACTTACATGGGATGCATATACTTTGAAGGACCCTTCCTACACATCTATAGCTGGTTAATTTAAGATATCAGGTAAACTGTATGTTGTTCTCCATTGTCTTTAATGGTTTCTAATGTTTACTTTTAAACACACTTTGCTGTTATAATTGGGTTTATCAACTAACTTTTTAATTACTTTAATTTATGCTTCTATTATTATTTAAGCTACTTGAAGTTACATGCAGTAAGAGGATCTAAAGTATAAATTTTTCAAATAAAAGTTTAAAAATCAATGTAAATGTGTATTTAATGTTTGATATTTTATTATTTTAATCAAATATTGTAAAAGCATAAACAGAACAACAGGAAGAAAATAGCAATGAGCTTAGTTATGATGTTACCTGGTTTCCTCTTTCTAAAATGTCAATCAATTCAGATGCAATTCGCCAATCATTCCTAGTCACAAGCGTTACAGCTTCCCCCATGCGTCTGTGTAAAAGCACAAGTAAATAAATAAAGACACAAATGGATAAATAAATAAATAAATAACCACAGCTCATATCTGGATTTTATTTAAAAGAAGACAGTGCTTAACATCAATCCAAACTTTTCTCCCAATAAAAAGGGGTTTAATATTTCTATCAGAGACTCCTTTTTATAGGTCTGTGTTGATAATTTATTAAAATGTTTTATTTTTAAATCCATATTGTACCCTTAGACTCTTAAGCAATAAAAACTGATTGCTAGTCTCTGAATGCCTGAAATGCACCAGTGGTAAAAAAACAGACTTCTACTCAAGCAGCAATTAAGCTAGATTATGGCAGGAAAGGAACATCTGCATGCTACCTTTACAATTTATTCTGTGCAGAAAAAAAGGAAGAAAAAAGTGCCTTACTGTTAAAGAGGCAATGTCTTGCTAAACATAAAATAGATTCCACAGATAGGCCTCAATACTTTTTAAATAGGAATATTAACATTCAAAATACAAGGAAAAAACAAAATGGACAGATTCAGCCACCTCTGCCTGAGCAGGTAATGAAGATGAAAGCTCTGGAGCAAATGGTACTTTGGAGACATTAAATGATGGAGCAGCTGTAGAACACAGGTTGGCAGTTAGGTCTTTGGGGTTCTGGGTGATTAGTTATAGAGTGGGTAAAAAGGGAGTTTATTAAAAAGCAAGTAGAAACTTTACAAGTCAGCATAAAATGTCTCCAGATGATTTTTTTTTGTACATTAACATTTTCTCTTCTGCTCCCTCTTGACATGGCCCAATCTACTTACAGCAGGGTCCCTTAACTCTGAGAAAAGTATTCTTACAAATCTGACTGGCAGGAAAGTCAGTGCAGAGGTATCTGCTTTCAGCCTGATGTCTATAATGATCAAGCAAGTGTAAACTTACATTTTTAACTATCATCTGTATATTGGAAAGAGTGGGGTTAACAATCATCATCATCATCATCTTCATCATCATCAGATTTCTATCCCACCTATAATTTTTTAACATATAGTCAGCAAGGTGGATTGTCCCAATTGGATGTCTGCTGTATTTCTCCTAAAAGCTATGAACAGTGATTAACATCCAATTTATATGAAAGTATACTTATATAGGAATATGTTCTCTTTTTCCACTCGTTTTGCAGTTCATTGCAATTTCCTCCAGAGTCTCTTTGGAATAAATTATTTTTAAGAGGAAAAAGAGGAATCGGTTCAGCTGATGGATAATATCCTATCAGGGGGAGACACTACTACATTTCCCTGTATGTAATACTGCAATGGGTCTGACATAAGATGTAAGAATACGCTGAAGAAAACACTGGTATTTTCTAAGTAGTAACACAGAAGCAATTTAGAGTTTGGCTTACCCAGCTCGTCCAGTACGGCCCACTCTATGAACATATTCTTCAATGTTACGAGGGAAATCAAAATTAAAGACATGAGTGATATCTTGCACATCAAGTCCACGGGAAGCCAAATCTGTTGCTATCAATATACGAACTCTGCCTAAAACAAGCACAATTAAATGAAAACTGGTAACTTTCAGAATATATCTGAATGAAGTGTTACTTATCTGTGGTTTTTCAAGCAGCTGGTACTTATGGAAATCTGTTTGGATTGTTCCAGATCCTAGGATTATTTGGGGATCTCTCACCTTGCCTCCTGCATGAACAGTTTGAAGATGAGACCTTGGCAATTCTTTCAGTCCTGAAGACCACCACAGTGGATTGAATTTGAAATGAACTATAATCAAAGCCAAGTGGGGAGGATGGCCACATTGAACAAATTCACATTCAAAGGACCACAGTTACAAATAAGTAACCTATACTTCACTGTGGTCTTTGTGAGTAGAAAGCTAACCTACTGAGTACATAATTATCATAGCACTGAGGACAACACAGCCCTTCCAAAAGCTGTAGAGTATCCTGATGAGATCTAGTGGATGTCTAGCAAATGTGAAAGGAGATGACCAGATGCCAGTTCTTAAACAAAGTTCCACCTTTTGAAAAGAATTCATTGCTTGAGAAAAAAAGCCACCAGAAACACAATGTATTGGCATTTGGTTCATCATGGCAAACAATGGCTGTCATCCATTTAGCAAAGCATGAGAAGAAATCAAAGGACCCTGTTTAGAACTGAAATAAGAAATGAACAAGTGCAGACTGTTTTAAAAGGGTGCAATCTGGTTAATGTAGAATGTGACAGCCTAATGTCCAGGGTATGAAAAAAATGCTTCACTGAAGTAGTAGCATCCAGAAAAAAACATGGAAAGAAGTATTTTCTGGCACAAATGAAAGTCAGAGACTTTGGTGATGGTGGTACCACTTGGGCTGTAAGAACACTTTGTAAAGCTCATTTGAGTGAAGAGAAAAGAGTTCATTAGTGCATCTTGCTAATGTGGTATCAGGGCTGGCCTTACCATGAGGCAAAATTAAGTTGATGCCTCAGATGTTAGATGGGCAGAGGGCACCACTAGGACCCAAAAATTGTGTTTGCTGCAGATGCATGTATTTGTTCTAGATGCACAGATATACTATGCTGTGGAGGAACAAAGGAGACATAAAAAAGAACACAGGAGACATAAAAAGTAGGCAGGGAGGAAGTGAGACAGAATAACAGATCTTCCAGTTAGAGTGCAGCTAAACTGACAGCTACCTCAGTATCCCTATCTCCATCTCAGATGAATACAACCTTGAACATTGTTAAGAAAAATACAGGCCAGAGAAGTGTTTTGCTGAGGGACAAGTATAAAAAATGGAAAAGGGGGCTTGTAATTAGAGCAGAATACCAGCAAATAGCCCAAAATCTGCAAGGATGGAGTCAGGAAGGCTAAGGCTCAGAATGAGCTAAGACTTGCAACAAATGCCAAAAATAACAAAAAAAGTTTCCTTTGATATGTAAGGAAGAAGAGGAAAGTCAAGGAAATGGTTGGTTCACTAGTGGGAGAAGATGGTAAGAAGATGACGGTCAGCAGGGAGAAGGTGAAACTGCTTAATTCCTTTTTGGCATCTGTCTTTACACAAAAGGAAAAAATAGTCCAACCTATCAAAAGCAGCACCATGGGAGACAGAAGAGCAACGCAGATCAAAATAGGTAAGGAATTGTTTAGAAGAATACCTAGCTGCTCTGAATGAGTTCAAGTCTCCTGGCCTGGATGGTTTACACCCCAGGAAACTGAAGGAGCTGGCAGATGTGATCTCAGAATCACTGAATGAAATCTTTGAGAGCTCCTGGAGCATGGGGGAGACTGCCAGAGGACTGGAAAGAGCTGATGTGGTTCCAATTTTTAAAAAGGGAAAAAAAGTAGATCCAGGAAACTATAGACCAATCAGTTTGACATCAATACCTGGGAAAATCCTGGAAAAGGCAATCAAGCAGCGGGTTTGTGAGCACCTAGAAATGAACAAGGTGATTACTAGAAGCCAGCATGGGTTTGTTAAGAACAGGTCATGCTAAACAAATCTTATTGCCTTCTTTGATAAAGTGTCTAAATTAATGGACCAAGGAAATGCTGTGGATATAGTATGCTTAGATTTTAGTAAGGCATTTGATTAAGTAGACCACAGATACTTCTTGGCAAGATACAGTGGGGCAAAGAAGTATTTAGTCAGCCACCAATTGTGCAAGTTCTCCCACTTAAAAAGATGAGAGAGGCTTGTAATTTTCATCATAGGTATACCTCAACCATGAGACACAAAATGGGGGAAAAAATCCAGAAAAGCACATTGTCTGATTTTTAAAGAATTTATTTGCAAATCATGGTGGAAAATAAGTATTTGGTCAATATCAAAAGTTCATCTCAATACTTTGTTATATATCCTTTGTTGGCAATGACAGAGGTCAAACATTTTCTGTAAGTCTTCACAAGGTTTTCACACACTGTTGCTGGTATTTTGGCCCATTCCTCCATGCAGATCTCCTCTAGAGCAGTGATGTTTTGGGGCTATCGCTGGGCAACATGGACCTTCAACTCCCTCCAAAGGTTTTCCATGGGGTTGAGATCTGGAGACTGGCTAGGCCACTCCAGGACCTTGAAATGCTTCTTAGGAAGCCGCTCCTTCGTTGCCTGGGCAGTGTGTTTGGGATCATTGTCATGCTGAAAGACCCAGCCACATTTCATCTTCAATGCCCTTGCTGATGGAAGGAGGTGTTCACTCAAAATCTCACCATACATGGCCCCATTCATTCTTTCCTTTACACGAATCAGTCGTCCTGGTCCCTTTGCAGAAAAACAGCCCCAAAGCATGATGTTTCCACCCCCATGCTTCACAGTAGGTATGGTGTTCTTTGGATGCAACTCAGCATTCTCTCTCCTCCAAACATGACGAGTTGAGTTTAGACCAAAACGTTCTACTTTGGTTTCATCTGACCATATGACATCCTCCCAATCCTCTTCTGGATCATCCAAATGGTCTCTAGCAAACTTCAGACGGGCCTGGACATGTACTGGCTTAAGCAGGGGGACACATCTGGCACTGGAGGATTTGAGTCCCTGGCGGCATAGTGTGTTACTGATGGTAGCCTTTGTTACTTTGGTCCCAGCTCTCTGCAGGTCATTCACTAGGCCCCCCTGTGTGGTTCTGGGATTTTTGCTCACCATTCTTGTGATCGTTTTGACCCCACGGGGTGAGATCTTGCGTGGAGCCCCAGATCGAGGGAGATTATCAGTGGTCTTGTATGTCTTCCATTTTCTAATTATTACTCCCACAGTTGATTTCTTCACACCAAGCTGCTTGCCTATTGCAGATTCAGTCTTCCCAGCCTGTGCAGATCTACAATTTTGTTTCTGGTGTCCTTCGACAGCTCTTTGGTCTTGGCCATAGTGGAGTTTGGAGTGTGACTGTTTGAGGTTGTGGACAGGTGTCTTTTATACTGATAACAAGGTCAAACAGGTGCCATTACTACAGGCAATGAGTGGAGGACAGAGGAGCCTCTTAAAGTAGTTGTTACAGGTCTGTGAGAGCCAGACATCTTGCTTGTTTGTAGGTGACCAAATACTTATTTTCCACCATGATTTGCAAATAAATTTTTTAAAAATCAGACAATGTGATTTTCTGAGTTTTTTTCCCCATTTTGTCTCTCATAGTTGAGGTATATCTATGATGAAAATTACAGGCCTCTCTAATCTTTTTAAGTGGGAGAACTTGCACAATTGGTGGCTGACTAAATACTTTTTTGCCCCAGTGTAAAACAATGTGGGATAGGCCACCAACAGGTGAATTTGCAGTTGGCTGACCAACCACACTCAGCATGTGGTCCTTAATGGAACTATATCTACGTGGAGGGAAGTATGCAGTGGGGTACCTCAAGGTTCTGTCTTGGGCCCAGTGCTCTTCAACATCCTCATAAATTACCTAGATGAGGGGATTGAAGGGGTGCTCACCAGATTTGCGGATGACACAAAGCTGGGGGAAATTGCTAACAACATTCAAGATTCAGAAGGATTTTGACAGACTTGAGCATTGGGCTCTATCCAACAAGATGCAGTTCAGTGGAGAGAAAAGTAAGGTCCTGCACTTAGGCAGGAAAAGCCAGATGCACAGGTACAGGAAGGGCAGTACCTGGCTCAACAGTAGTGCCTATGAGAGGGATCTAGGTGTCCCAGTGGACCACCACTTAAGTATGAGTCAGCAGTGTGCTGGAGCTGCCAAAAAAGCCAACACGGTCCTGGGCTGCATCAACAGAGGAATAGTATCAAGATCAAGGGAAGTGATAGTACTGCTCTACACTGCTCTGGTGAGGCCACATTTGGAATACTGCAATCAGTTCTGGTCACAATACAAAAAAGATGCTAAGGCCCTAGAAAGAGTACAAAGAAGAGCAACAAAGATGATAAGGGATCTGGAGGCTAAATCCTATGAAGAATGGCTAAAGGAACTAGGTATGTTTAGCTTAACGATGAGAAAATGAGGGGAGACATGATAGCAGTTTTCCAATACTTGAAGGGCTGCCACAGGGAAGAGGGCATCAATTTATTCTCCATAGCACCTGAAGGTAGGACAAGAAGCAACAGGTGGAAGCTCGTCAGAGGGAGATTCAACCTGGAAATAAGGAGGAATTTCCTGACAGTGAGAATTGTCAAGCAGTGGAACAGCTTGCCTCCCAGAGTTGCGGGTGCTCCATCACTGGAAGTATTCAAGAAAAGATTGGACAACTTGGTACGAGGACTCCTGCCTTGAGCAGGGGGCTGGACTAGAAGACTTCCAAGGTCCCTTCCAACACTATGATTCTATGATAAGTGTGTGCGGAGGCCTAAAAAACAGCTGCTGAACTTAGTGAAAATTTCACATTCTGCAAAAACAATGAAAATAGGAGTTCCCATCAAATATATTACTTGTGTGAAATTCCTAATGATGTCACTATGGAAAGGCCATGGCCTGTGTATTAAAAAAATCCAAAATGCTGCATATTATTTTTGATGTAAACTGTTCTGTTCTAAAGTTCCAGTAGAAGCCAAACATTGGCTTCTACTGGAACAGAGCACTGGAACAATCTGGCCAGAAGTTTGTCAGCAGATCACCAGACAGCATTCCATAAATGGAAAGAGCTAGAGATGAGACCAAGCCCTCTAAAAAAAATGATGCTAATAGAATCTAGTGAACGTGTCCCTGCAATGATGACTGTCAGAAAACATTTTCTAAAATTTATTTACACTGATATTACAGTGCTGAAAGGAAAGGAATGCAAGAAGTTTTGCCTTTTGGATCTTTTATGTTAACAGATAATTTCACTGACCTACTTCCTGTACTGCCATAATGAGGTGGAATAGCACATCAGTCCAAAAGGTAGAGGATAAGATGTAGTAGTAGTGATTTTGGTCATCCTTGCGTGTTCAAGTGTCATAATGAAGTTGAATAGTCAGTGATTATCCACATTACATGACCGGTCAGCCAAATGAAAATGCACTGGGCCTTGAATATGGCCAAGAGTTCTAGCTGGTTCTTGTGGAGCTTCCATACAGTTCCAGTGTTCTTGAATTTTAAGATCCTGATAGTGAGCTCATATCCCATAGTATAGGTATCCAGAGTCAGGACAATGGATAAGGAGTGAGGAAAGACTGTCCACTCAATATATTTTTGGGATTCATCCACCACATTAGAGATATGGTAACTTACTAGAAAAGAGGGTGACAAAGCCCTCAAATGCAAGGCAGAACCAATGCAGAGGTGAGAAGTCACGCCTGGAAGATTCCTATCTGAAGTCTTGGCAAAGACTGTAGTGGTTGATGCCATATGATTCGGTAAAGGACAAAAAATGTTTGGACCAGGCAATCACAGTATACATTTAGTATCAGGTATCCAATGGATCTGAAGCAGTTTCTAGTATGTATTCAACCTTTCTGGTGTGATCAAGATGATTGTTGATGACTGGATTGCTGACTCAATGAGAGATGCAATTTCTCAAAATTTACCTAGATACCAAAAACAGAGAGCAAGGAGAGCGTGCTGTGAACATGATTGGCTAACTCCGTCTTAGACTGTGTGATCAATAACTAGTTTTTCAAAGAAGAATAAATGGTAATATCTTCTAAGCATAAATGGGATACCACAACCATCAAGAATACAGTAGAAACCCATGATGACATTGTGAGGCCAAAAGGGAGGACTCAAAATAGGCACAGGATAGCACCACTCAGAATAAAGATACTGACAATGTTTAATACAATGAAAATGGGAAAGTATCAGTTAAGTCAACAGCTACTGAAGAGTAGAGGAAGAATGCGATAAACAGAGATGTCAACCTGGTATCAAAAGATTTGGAGTCATCTTTATCTCTGGTTGCTGTAATCATCCGTTGCCAGGTTGACTACCTAAATTCTCTCTAAGATTTATAAGGTTTCTTCTTTGCAATTATCTCTAAATAAGGGGTTTGAGTTGAATCTTGTCTGTGGACCTGATAGGTGGCAACCATCTCTTTCCTAGCTCTCAAACCATCTCAATCAAGCCACTGTTTTAATTTTAGTTTGTGGGGTTTTGTATTGCGTGTATAGCAGAGCTTGCCCACAAATATTATTTAGGTTCTGATAGCGGCCAAGTAATTTTTTACCTGAAGAATTCATAATAATTGTTGAGTGAGCCTAAAGTAGCTGATCAGAGTTTAAAAGCTTGGCCAGAGGTAGGTTCATTTTAGATGGCCTGATATCTGGATTGGCCAATATTGGGAAACATTTTCTACAAATCCTTTTTCGACAGGCGGATGTAGACCATCAAGGGAGCCGGTTATCTTGAGGTATGTCACATTTCTTAAAACGCCTCTCAAAACTGTGATGTAGTTGATTGTACTTAAATTAGATCTGCTCTAAAAAGAAAATTTCCTGGGCCTGTCCCCATCAATGGCACCATTTAATATTGGTACACTGTGCCACACTTTTTCTTTTTAAGGTATTAGTATACAGTTTACTTCAGAAGTGGATTAATATTATACTTTTCTATGTACGGTCCTAACATTCATATAATTAATTTTAATCTCTATTTCTTATTTCTCTGTTGAAACCATTTCAAGTTGGTCAAAGACTGTAATAAAGATTTGAATTTGAGTTTGAATTCATGTGTTTTGATGGTTAATAACATTAAGTTAAACTGATTAATTAATTATATTAATTGCAAATTTACCTTTTTTGAAATCCTCCAAAGCTTGTTCACGATCACACTGTTCTCTATTGCCATGCAAAGACTGAACTGGAATTCCCTGAAGGCCAAAATCACTTGAAAGATCATCAGCACTTTTGAGAAAAATTAAAAGCAAAGCCAATACATAGACGAATGTTTTTCAATCCAATTAATATATCAAGAAATATTTATAGATTACTTAGAATAAACACTCAAACTTATATCTAGTACTGCATATTCCAGATGACTCATTTAATTCCCTAAACATTCATAATCTAATGTTAAATTTTAATTGTTGTATTAATTTATTCAAATGACTTCTGCATATTTTTAAAAAATCATCAGATAGATATCCCAAATATATACAGTAATACCTCGGTTCACAAACGCTTCTGTTCATGAACAATTTGGTTCACAAACAGCAGCGTTCACAAAATTTTGCTTCCATTCATGAACTCCGCATCGGGTGACAAACGCGACCCGCGGCCATCTTCCCTGCTCTGACACGTGGTTGTGGCTTCCTGTAGGCGAGATCACGGTCGCAGACAGACACTTGCTGTGAAGCTTTTTGGTGTGCTTTTTAGCATGGCTCCAAAGAAAGTGCAGAGCAAGCATGGTGGTAAAAAGAAAGTGCAGAGCAAGAATGGTAAGAATAAGGTTTTGAAGAAAATAACCATTGAATTGAAGAAGGAAATTGTAGAAAAGCATGAGCGTGGTATTTGTGTAACTGATCTGGCCTCGGAGTATAAGATGGCGAAGTCGACAATCTCGACTATTTTGAAGAATAAAGATGCCATCTAAGGAGCTGATGTGGCAAAAGGAGTAACGATGTTAACCAAGCAGAGGACACAAGTGCTGGAAGAGGTGGAAAAACTTTTGTTAGTGTGGTTGAATGAGAAACAGCTGGCAGGTGATAGCGTTAGTGAAGCTATGATCTGTAAAAAAGCCAGGAAATTGCACAGTGATTTACTGCAAAAAAAAAAAACCCTCTACAAGCGCAACAAGAATTTAAAGCCAGTAGAGACTGGTTTGATAAATTCAACAAGAGAAGTGGCATCCACAGTGTGACAAGACATGGTGAGGCTTCCAGTTCTGACAAGGCCACTGCCGAAGCCTACAAGAAAGAATTCGCGGAATTCATGAAGGCGGAAAGATATGTCGCTCAACAACTGTTCAACTGCGATGAAACAGGGCTCTTCTGGAAGAAGATGCCGAACAGAACCTATATCACGCAGGAGGAAAAGGCACTGCCGGGGCACAAGCCCATGAAGGACAGATTGACCCTTTTGCTGTGTGTGAACGCAAGCGGTGAGCTGAAGATTAAGCCACTACTGGTGTACCATTCCCAGACCTCTCGTGCATTCAAGGAACACAATGTGAACAAGGCCAGACTGCCTGTCATGTGGAGGGCCAATGCAAAAGCTTGGGTCACAAGGCAATTGTTCATGGAATGGCTGCACGAGGTGTTCGCACTCACCGTTAAAAAATATCTTTCTGACAACCAACTGCCTGAAAGGTGCCTTCTTCTGATGGACAATGCCCACCCTCCAGCCTTGGTGGATGATATGGACGCTGAGTATGACTTCATAAAGGTCAAGTTCTTCCCCCACAACACGACACCTCTTCTGCAGCCCATGGACCAGCAAATGATCTGCAACTTCAAGAAGCTGTACATAAAGGGGCTCTTCACCAGGTGTTTTAATGTCACTGAAGACATGTCCTTGACTCTGAAAGAATTCTGGAAGAAACATTTCAATGTCCTCCACTGCATCAACCTCATTGACAAAGCCTGGGAAGATGTCACGTACCGGACCTTAAACTCAGCCTGGAGGAAACTGTGGCCAGAATGTGTCACTGAACGTGACTTTGAAAGGTCTGATGCAGAGATAGTAGAGGAGACTGTGTCCATGTGCAAGAGTATGGGTCTGGATGTCGATGGTGCAGACATAGAGGAGCTTGTTGAGGACCATAAGGAGGAGCTTATGGAACTTCCTGAACTCCAGAGTGAGGAGCAGAAAGCACTTGTTGAGGAGCATTCCACTGAGGAAGAGGAAGACAGGGAGGAGGTTAGCAGTGATGTGATAAAATCCATTATGGAAAAATGGAATGAGTGCCAGGATTTCTTTGATAAGCACCACCCCAACATAACCTTAATGAACAAAGTGTTGAATCTGATGAATGATAATGTGGTCTCTCATTTCCAGAGGGTTATGCAGCACAGGAAAAAACAAGTGACATTAGACAGATTTTTTTGCCAAAACTGAGCCTGCAGCTAAGAGACAAAGAAGAGAGGACACCCCTGAAGGAGATCTCCCCGATGTCCTTTTGGAGGGGGACTCTCCCTCCAAACAATAACCGCCTCTCCACCCGCCTTCCTGTCCTCCACGCCAGAAGTCACCTCAAGCAAGGTTAGTGTTCTCTCTCTTCATACTGTACTATACCGCACTGTAAATTCTTTAAAAATCAGACAATGTGATTTTCTGGATTTTTTTTCTCATTTTGTCTCTCATAGTTGAGGTATACCTATTATGAAAATTATAGGCCTCTCTAATCTTTTTAAGTGGGAGAACTTGCACAATTGGTGGCTGACTAAATACTTTTTTGCCCCACTATATTTACATTGAACCTTATGGGGAAATTTGATTCGGTTCGCGACCAGAATCATGGAACGAATTAAGTTCGTGAACCGAGGTACCACTGTATTTTAGAGGATGGTATCGTTCAACAACCAGAGGCTGAAAAATAATACAGAAGCTCTGTGGCAGAACTGAAATACAGTTCATATTTCAAACATTATGGTTTGGATTTTGATATTTGAAAATAATTTTTTATCAGCTTTCTCTAAAATAATTGTTTTGGACTCTCCCTATTAAGAGAAAGTCCATTCCCAGATGTCAGTTCTGCTATTATTACTATTGTACAGAGAAAGAAAAAAGTAACTGTTTAAAGTGTAAAAACTTCGGTTTGCACTGGAAAAGAATTATTCTTATGCAAAAGCTTCTAATATATGACTGATTCATAACAACCAAGTTACTCCACAGAATTGAAATGTATCATCCTATCATATAAAAATATACACAAGTCAAATGCTCTACACTGAGTTTTCATTGCAGAATGTTTCAAGAAACCATTCTTTGACTTCCCAAATGTCTCTGTGCTATGTGTGAAAATTCAACTGAAGTTTTATGTGAGAATATAACTCAGATATGTCAAAACCTAATTTTGAACTAAAAAAACAAAACAAAACAAAAAGAGTCTCCAGCAGCAATAGTTTATAAAGCAGAATCTGGAAGGAAGAGAGAGAAAGTAGTGCCTATGGTAGGCACTGGCCTCTTTTTCCCAAATTCCTATAAAACTTAATTTTCCATAATATTTATGTTCAGTATGTTAAGAAAAAGGAAAAATAGGAAAATTATCTATACTATGATATAAGGAACTGGTAGTTTACTTTGCACAGTATATACTATTATTAAATTAATGAGAAAGAACATAAGGCTTACAGTAGTAACTAGTATTGCCCTCCTTAGCCCCAATTAGCACAGTATACAAGGCCAAGGTTACTCCTATGCTCTTATATTGCGCTGAAGTTTGGGACTTAAAACACGTATCAGTATTAGAACAAACGCATTCACAGCATTTGGGAAGTATCCTGGGCGTGGATAAAAGAACTTCAGCTGCTGCAGTTAGAGCTGAATTGGGAATCCATACAATTTGTTCTTTGTCTTATAATTATTGGTACAAAATCAGTGCTATGGAAACTGACAGACTCCCAAAACTGTGTCTGTTAGAACAGACAAAATCTCAATTACAGACCTCTTGGATAGTATAATTGACAAATTACATTAGGAGCTGTGGTCTCCCTGTCTCATGTCCAGTTGTTTCCGGAGAACAAGCTAAAAAGATTGCCGCACAAAGAATGTTGGATATAGAAGTGTAGAAAGATACAGCCACCCTTAGTAAGGTTGGCTCACTGAAATGGATGAGCCATTATAAATGTACCTTCCAAATTGCCAAGTATTTAAACACAGAAATGCCCAAATACCTTAGGGCGGTATGTACTCGAGCAAGATTTGAGCAGTTGGACAATGGTTAAATATGGAAGATTTAACCAAGTCCCTTATAATGTACGTGCTTGTATTTGCAGAACTCCAGAGATAGAAGACATAACACATATATTATTTGAATGTCAACTGTATAAAAAAGAGAGGGATTAGTATCTTGGACTGCACATTAGACAAATGATCTATTGGGATCCTTATATTAAAACAACATATTTAATGTGCGGTCAGAATTAAAAAATTATATATAATACGGCCCTTTACTTGAACAAAACAGTACAGTTGAGATCTGCATATGTGGATCTGATTGGAATAAATTGTAGGGGTGATACAGAAATATTATTTGCATCTTTTTTCTTTTTTAATTTTGTTTCTCTTATCTTATTTTTAATATATGATCTTAATAATGTCTTATGTATTACATGTTTTATACTCTGTATCCTGATATGGCCTAATGGCTAATCAATAATAATAAACTAAACTAGTATTGCCTTGCTTTTTTGCTATATCTTTTTAGATTGTAAGCCTAGGTGCAAACAGTATCTTCCTTTTATTATTCTGTTAGCACTCAGGGAGCCTTTGACATTGAAGAACTGGTTATAAATTCTTTAAATAGGTATGCCCTACATATGGCTTCCCAGCACCTCATTTACAGGCATCAACAAAGATTGTGTCACAGAAATTCAATGACAAAATGGCTGATGTTGGAAAATATGGGGTTTCAACCAAGCCTGTCTCACACAAGCACAAAGGGAGGGGTGGCTTTGCTGCGGCCTAGCTTTGCTGCTTTGTGTGGGAGGGGCTTGGATCCCGCCTTTTTTTTCCCGTTTCCCTCATTTTCCTTCTCTTCTCCTCATAGCTCTCCATGAGGTAGGAATGAATCCTCTCTCCTCCTCAGGGTTTTTGTAATAACATTTCAGAACCCCAACATTGGGCTATGGGCCCAGCATATCAGCGCAGGAGGTTTCTTTGGTTTTACAGCCAAGAAGCTGCTTGTACATTTTTAAAAAGGCTCAGTTAAGATTTCTTTTTTCCTCTCCTTTTAACATTGAAGAGGGAGGAGGGGCTTCCCCCCATCCCAAAGCTGAACGAAGATAATTTTTCAGCTTGGCTATACTGACTAAGGCTACGATTGGACTTTCGGGACGGCCTAGATTGTTTAGATTCCCCTCAACCACAACCAGGGGATTCTGAGGAAGCCAAGAGATTATGGGGACAGAAGAACAAAAGGGCCATGATTTTAATTTCTAGTTCACTACCTGATCACAGACTGGCAGAAATAAAAGATCTTCCCACTGCCAAAGAAATGATTGAGAACCTGAGGACATATTTAGAAAATGATGATCGGAAGATTATTTCGTTACTGAGGGAACAGATTGCATCTAGTTTTTTAGAAGATGAGGATATGAACGAGCATTTATTGAGAATGCAGTCTATCTTAGAAAGGCTGAGTGCAATTCAAAATCTCATGAATGAAAGACTAAAAATGGCTTTTCTACTAAGCTCATTACCTGACAAATATTACCCTTTCGTAGCAGCGCAGAATTTACAAGGGGTGAATTTGTCTCAATTGTTTGGAGCAATTAGAAGTGAAGTGAGGAGACAGAAAAATTATTTGTATTTCCATAAAAAGTCAACAAAAGACATGGGTTACCTGGCAGAAAAAGGGAAACGTGAGCAGAAGCCATTGATTGCTCATCAGCATAACAATAAACCCATTGTTTGTTATTCCTGCAACAAGCCAGGGCACATAGTTAGATTTTGTAAAAGCAGAGACAAAAAGGATTTTTCAAAAGGAAGGCATTCCAAAGAAAAATTAGCTCTGCATACAGTTTTCAGAGCAGAAAATGCTCTTGGGGCTAATTCTAATGAAACCAAAAGTCAATAGATCTTAGATTCAGGTGCAAGCCAACATCTTTGTGGGAATAACTTTAGTGAACTGAATGAAAAGCCACAAGGGAACATTGCTCTTGCTGATGGGAATTCCATCTCAATAAGAGGAAAAGGCAAAATACCCTTGAGATCTTTTAATGGAGAAAAATACAAAGACCTCATAGTGACAGATGCATATTATGTACCACGATTGACAACCAATTTGCTGTGTGTGATCATTAAACAGAAATGGTTTCAGTGTAATGTTTAAAGTCAATAGAACATGTGAAGTAACCAGCGGTGGGCAGATTTATCATACAGGCTTTGAGAAAAATGGAGTGTGCCAGGTAAACTGTAAACAGCCACCACCAGATGTCAGCCTCACCTGCCAACAGCAGCAGAGAAAGAAGGACATCAACGCCACCATATGGCACAAGTGATTTGCACACAGGGACTTTGATGCAATTTTTAGAATGAAGAAGGAAAATATGGTAAGAGACCTTGAACTAAGCAATCGTGAAAAATACCAGTCAAAGTGTGTAGTGTGCATCAGAGGAAAGGCAACAAGGCCTGCCATACCCAAACAAAGGGAAAGGCATGCAACTAAACCACTTGAACTTATCCACACTGATTTATGTGGACCTCTTCAAACGTCAGCAGGTGGAAACAAATACATAATATGTTTTATAGATGATTTTTCCAGGTATTGTGTAACCTATCTGATGAAGGAAAAGTCCCAAACTGGGGATATGCTGAAGACATACATTGCTATGGTGAGGAATAAATTCAACCGGACCCCTCAAGCCCTTCAAAGCGACAGAAGCGGTGAGTTCATTTCTAACACCATGCAGACATACCTAACACAACTAGGCATAGAGCACAGATTAACTACTCCTTACACGCCAGAGAGTAATGGAGTCACAGAACGAAAGAACAGATCATTGATAGACATGGCAAGGTGTATGCTGTTAGAGGCAGATCTACCTGACAAATACTGGGCAGATGCTGTTATCACAGCTACGTACTTGCAAAATAGATTGCCAACCAGAGCCAATAAGGTAACACCTTTTGAGCTTTGGCATGGGTGAAAACCAAGTGTCAAACATTTAAGAGTTTGGATCTAAGGCCTATGCCCGTGTACCAAAAGAAAGATCCAAACTAGACCCTAGAGCTGAAGAAGGGGACATGATTGGTTACGCTCCAGGAAGCAAGGGATACAGAATCCTGAACCCAAAGACAGGAAGAGCAAAGGTATACAGAGTGGTATACTTTGATGAGAGGGAGAGAGGCTGCTGCACTCAGGTGGATAATGACTGCAGAGAAACCAGCAGCAGCAGTTACCAGCCTGAGATGTTCAGCCTGACACCAGAAGACACAACCACACAAATCCAGAGGGAGATGGAAGTCCAGGAAGAGACTCCACCAGAGACAGATGATGAGGCCGAGGATGCAGAGGAGGGCGAACCACCAGTCGTCGCTCCTGAACCTGCTCTGAGATGCTCATCAAAACCCAACAAAGGAGTTCCAGCTGACAGACTTACCTACCTCGCAAGGTTGTCGCTACCAAGCAAACCTGCATCATGGAATGAGGTGCTGCAAATGCCAGCAGACGAGGCAAGTAAGTGGAAAAAGGCAGCATAAGAGGAGCTAGATGCTCTGTACAAAAACAAAACATGGACTTTAACTAAACTACCAAAAGGCAAGAAGGCCATAGGTTGTAAGTGGGTGTCCAAGGCAAAACAAGACGAGAATGGTGAAGTACAAAGGTACAAGGCCAGACTGGTAGCAAAAGGCTACTCACAGAAATATGGACAGGACTATAATGAATGTTTTGCTCCGTTGTGAAACGCACCACAATTAGAATGCTTCTAAGTCTAGCAGCGTCCAGGAACATGGACACTGAACACTTAGATGTTAAAACTGCATTTTTACATGGGGAGATAGAAGAAGAACTTTACGTGACACAGCCTCCAGGCTTCACTAATCCCAATACCAAGCATCTCGTTCTCAAGCTTCAGAAGGGGATTTATGGCCTGAAGCAGGCAGCCAGAGCGTGGAACAAGAAGTTAAACCAAATACTTCTTGACCAGGGTTTTGTTCAAGGAAAAGCTGATCCCTGACTATACACAAGACACAGAAATGGGAGGGATGTGTATATACTTTGTTATGTGGATGATTTAATGATTTGCCACAATAACAAGAGGGACTTTAATGATACTGTTTCTCAACTAAATAGAGAAGTAGAAGTGAAGCATCTGGGCAATGCCAGCTACAACTTAGGAATACAGATTGAGAGAGAAGATGGGAGCTTTCTTCTAAGTCAGAACCAAAAGATTCTAGAACTGTTGGAAAGCTTAGGGTTGCAAAATGCCAATCCTGTGCCTACACCGATGGAGACAGCTTTCCACAAGCAACAAGAACCCAGTAATCTCCTACCAGAGAACAATGAATATAGAAATGCCATAGGAAAATTGTTGTATCTAGTCATCACCACTAGACCAGACATTGCAGCTGCAGTGGGCATTCTATGCAGAAAGACAAGCACACCCACACAGAGAGACTGGACTGGTGTCAAGAGGGTGGGAAGGTACCTAAAGGGGACCATGCATCTAAAACTAAAACTGCCGGCCACTGAGAATTCTAGACTAGTGGGATTCACAGATGCAGACTGGGCAGAAAACATTGCTGACCGTAAGTCCACTAGTGGCTATGTATTTTTCTATGTGGGTGGAACAGTGAGCTGGGGAAGTCACAAGCAAAGCACAATAGCACAGTCCTCTGCAGAAGCAGAGTATGTGGCAGCAACAGACGCATGTAATGAGACTGCGTGGCTTAGATTATTGCTTGCAGACATGGGTACAGACAAACCAAACCCTATACAAATCTTTGAAGACAATCAGAGTGGCATCAGACTTTCACATTCAGAGAAAGTAGGTGGGAGAACTAAGCACATTGATGTAAAGCATCACGTGGTGAGAGAGTTGCAACAACAAGGGTTAATCCAACTAGACTACTGTCCCACGGGAAACATGACAGCGGACATCTTCACGAAGCTGTTGTCGAGAGCAAATTATCAGAAACTAACAGAAAAATTAAATATTGTAGGATACGGAGACATGCAAGATTGAAAAGAGGTGTTGGAAAATATGGGGTTTCAACCAAGCCTGTCTCACACAAGCACGAAGGGAGGGGTAGCTTCGCTGCGGCCTAGCTTTGCTGCTTTGTGTGGGAGGAGCTTGGATCCCGCCTTTTTTCTTTCCTGTTTCCCTCATTTTCCTTCTCTTCTCCTCATGGCTCTCCACGAGGTAGGAATGAATCCTCTCTCCTCTTCAGGGTTTTTGTAATAACATTTCAGAACCCCAACAATTTACAGGCACCAACAAAACAAGATTGTGTCACAGAAATTCAATGACAAAGTGGCTGATTTTTAGCAGCAAAATAGCCAAATTTTCACCAGTACAATTTTTTTGTTCAAAATTAAGAGTGGAGTAGAATTGGGAAGCCTTTGGAAGGCAAAACGCTGCCTTTCCCACCCTTAAGCACACTCAGAAAAAATAGCTTGAAACTCTCTCCAAAACAAAACAGGACATGTTTTCTCATTTGCATAAGATGAGGAGAACGCAAAGTGAGAGGTGAGGCTGTTTGCCTCATATTCCCATCCCTAACTTCCCCACAAACATAAAAAACAACAAACAAACAAACAAACCTTCCAGTTACATCACCAGAGTCTCTTGGAGCCAACTGGAAGGTCAAAAGGAAGATTTGTGGCCTCCTATCCCTCAACCATTGTTAGCCCCTGCTTTAAATAATTGAGTCTGATTATGTTGTATTTCCTCCTCCTACTTATAGTTCACTAAATTAGGGAGGTGTCTGTCTTATGAATATTATCAGTCTATTGTAGCCTTAAACTATATTTTACCCCTTGTTGCCTGGCAATGGAGCTTGCATGTCTTCATCAAGGTAATTTTCCTTACTCTATACAGCATGTTCAAGAAGCATAGCTTCTACCTTTCCTGTTTCCAAGATTACCACAGGAGGCAAGTAGTGAGGCCAGTAAAAATACATGCAGTGGGATTTAAAGGTGGCTTATGTGACTGTACACATGACCATTCAATAAAACAGGTAAGGACTGGTAAAGAGCACTGCTAAATTTATCAGTGAATTTAATCCAATGAACACTAATGGCTGGAACAGATATACTACTGCATGAAGAACAACTCTAGAAATTGCCATAGTTATAATCGAATGCCTATGCATTGCAACTTATTGAAGACCAGCAAACTCATAATTCTATTAATTATAGTGCCCTTGTGTATCATTGGTGGGGAGAAATCAAGAGGTAATTTCTAGGCTTAGATGAAAATACTGTAAATTCTGCAGAATAAATAAAGTAAAAGGAAATGCTTCACTGAACAGCAAGCAGATGGAAACAGGCTGTGATGAAAATGATAAAAAATATCCATAGGATAATTGATCAGCATGAAATGAAAATACAAACTTCTGAAAGAGGTCTTGTCTAGCTCTTCATAAAGATAAAAAATTATTTTTATGAATAATAGATTAGAAAGGAGCTTGCTTTCTGTTCAGCTTTCTGAGACTGTTGCATAACTTGCTTGAATGATACACAGATCATTTTGCCACCAGGGCATTAATTTTTAGATTCTACAATCTCATGCTACAAGAGGCTAAAAGCTCAAAAAGACTTGGAGTTGTTTCTCCAAGATGCCTGAAAGATTTCAAACCAGTTGCTAAGGCTAATGCTTACACACCTGAATTGACATTAAGACACTTATCTTGGGATCGGGGGGTACTGCTGCAGAGGAATAAGCCAATGTACATTGACAGCACTACATATTTATTGGACTGCTCATTACTACAAAGGATATTTTAACCATGTTTGTTAAATAAGCCATAGTGACTTGGTTTACAACACATAACATTACACCATAGTGAGCAAGTTATGTCAAGTTAAGCCAAAAGCAAACAAACCATATCATCCAGTTATACATGATAGCTTTGACAAGCTAAGGAAGAACTAAAGATCTTTTCCCTTGATTTACAATTATAATAATTGAATTAGAAAATAAAAATCATTATTAAAATTTAAGCTATCTTTAAAGAGCCTAAATTTAAATTAGCCTCTTATTCAAGATGAATATGCCATAGCTAAGTGTACAGCACCCACTTTACTTCAGAAAGTTTTAATGCCAGTTAAATATTCAAATAGGTGGTGATGGGAAAAAACACCTCTGAAGGAAAACTTGTAGGTGAACCACTAGAGCAAATAATACTGGACTAGACAGAATGACTATGTCATAATTAAAGGTCATTTGTGTCACAGTTTTTCTACATACGTAAGTTTCTTTCCCACAAAAATTATGACCTTGTCATCAGACTTCATAGTATCAATGAAAAAACGTGTGAAAGCTCTTTTTTCTTCTTCTGGAATAATAACAATCTTCTGTTCTACTGTATCGACTGCCTGTAAAACCAAGTTTATTAAAAGGAAATATGAACGAAAAATAATGACATTTAATATATTGTCAAAGCTTCACATAAGAATTGTAGATACTGAAATAAAGTGGGGACAAAATGTTAGTAGAACACCTAAAAGACTTTTGGATACTATACATGCAGTTTAGAAATGGCAGCCCATTACTGAAGGACTATTCCTCAGATAATTACTTTATTCTTTCCCATTTTGACAGTATAGTACTGAATATTTTTTTAAACTACTCAGCAACTTAAACTTGTCAGCAACAGACAAATGAAATGACACTGTTGCATGCACACAAATTTCTGTTAGATGAGAAAAAACAAAGTTATGAAACTTACCTAAAAGGAAAGTTTACAGTCAGGCACGTATCTAATTTGAAACTTGTTCACTTTGAAATTTTATTTTAGTATATTCTTTTAAAACTAGGATATTAATATGTTATGGTCACTCACAAATACAATCTTCTTTCAGATACACAAAGCAAAATCAGACATTTTTGTTATAAATTATGGATATGTATTCCCAGAATATTAATGGAGTAGCAAGCCCAGCACAACAGAAAACAAAGCAACTCACCGCTAAATCTAGAGTACCAACATATACAATAATTGGATCTTTCAAGTATGATTTTGCAAGGCGGCGGATACCATCTGGCCATGTAGCACTGGTGGAATTAAAATAGATAGATATTTTTATATATTTTAAGACTATTATTTCCCCATTCTAATTCTCTTGCTATTTCTATAAAAAATACTATCAATCCAGTTGCATTTAAAACTTTCTACAAAAAATAAAAGATTCTGTTGCCATTTGTTTAACTGCTTTGTCCCATCTCATGGCATCTAGCATCTTTCCATCTCATTATAAATTGTTTCATCCATGCATTCATCCTTTCCACTTATAAAAAGTCTGATTTAATTATTTCCCACATTTTTTTGAAAGAGCTCAAAAAAACTTTTTAATTATCCCAGCTCATTTCCATTATAACTTTACATTTCAATATTGAGGGTTATGTATTGCCCAAGTTTTCATAGTAAACTTAATCACTTTGTGGACAACTAATCATGGATCTCCCTCAATTAATTGAGAAAAACAGAAACACTGGTAGATGGTACCTCCAGAGATACAATAGCACCATCCTACTTCCATAGCAAAAGAGGGTCTTGTTACAAAGAAAAAAGAGTCTGGGGAAATAGGACATTGCTATAAGGAAGTAAGAAATTATCTCTTAGCTCATGTGTTAGGAATAAACCAATGTACTCTAGAATCAATGATATGCCTTCAGAGAGGGACTGGGGTCAGAAGGAAGCACTTGCTACTGGCAACTTAGAAATATAGAGAGAAGAGTTTACAATAGACATGCAGACAATATGACTTACTTCCTAATATGAAAGCAGTGGATATTCTGTGTGATAGTCTGATAGATATTACTGTGACAATAGTCAGAACTTTGAACATTTAGCATCAGTGACATGGGGAAATGTAACTGTCAATTAGGAACAGAATGCTGGGATAGATGACAATACAGCACTGCTTATGTTGTTCAATGGGGAAAGATTATTTGGTGTATAAATCCAAATCATAGATTTTATAACTAGCAAAGCAGCTCTATTTAATCTGGAAATGAGATCACTTCCCATCCATCCTCCTATACCAGAATTGGAAAGGTAGGAAAACTTGTTTATAAATTTTTTAAAATGAGAACATACTGAACAGCGATGAAAGGAAAAGCTTGTTCTCTAGTTCTTTCAAAACATGGCTAAAGTGTGTACCAGCTGGCTGCCTGAAGTGCCTTTTCCCAGAAGAGAGTATGAAGCCCTATTTCTCTAGGCAAGGAAACAACCACATCAGTTGGTGTCAGAGCCTTTGTCACATCTAGAAATAACATCTATGTCTCCCATTTAAAATAAAAATAACAATTTAAAATTAAAGTGCCACAAATTTCTCAAGTTCATCTATTTTCCTGAGAATCCAGCAATCTGTAATTTAGCTATTTATCTAAAGAGATATACAAATTGCTTTTATTTGCAATGTGATGTAAAACAAATTATGTATTTTCTGTATAGCACATCTTTAGGCAGCGTTATCTATCAACAAAAAGTATATTACCTGGTCATAACTGTTTGTCTGTCAGGACGTATATCTAACAAAATCTTCATTATTTGAGGCTCAAAACCCATATCCAGCATTCTATCTGCTTCATCCAATACCTATGAAAAATACTGGTTAACTACTGTTGATTTCAATGTACTTGTTTGAATTTGATGTAAAAATCTGAAAACTACTAAATTACTGTGGAGTATATTTCTATATTTATTTTAATGCATATGTTAGAGTTGAGTTAGTTACATGTGCTCTTTGTTGTACGGATATTTTTCATTATCCTTTTGTTCTGGTATCACCACTAAGGCCTTGTGAGGTTTTATAAATTCCTATATGGTAATGGTATGGTAATGGGTAGAATATGGGGAAATTAGAGGATAGAATCTCCTTCATGGATCACTGCCTTGTCGTGGCGAAGGGGCTTGCGTAACTCAGTGAAACCATGAGCTATACCGTGCAGGGCCACCCAAGACGGACAGGTCATGACAGAGAGTTCTGACAAAATGTGGTCCACTGGAGAAGGAAATGGCAACCCACTCCAGTATCCGTGCCAAGAAAACCCCATGGACAATGTTAGAAGGCTAAAAGATATGACACCGGAAGATGAGCCCCTCAGGTCGGAAGGTGTCCAATATGCTACTGGGGAACAGCGGAGGGCATTTCCAAGTAGCTCCAGAAAGAGTGAAGCGGCTGGGCCAAAGCCGAAAGGACGTTCAGCTGTGGATGTATCTGGAAGCGAAAAGAAAGTCCGATGCTGTAAAGAACAATATTGTATAGGTACCTGGAATGTAAGATCTATGAACCAAGGCAAGCTGGATGTGGTCAAACATGAGATGACAAGATTGAATGTCGTCATCTTGGGAATCAGCAAATTGAAATGGACGGGAATGGGTGAATTTAATTCGGGTGACCATTATATCTACTACTGTGGCCAAGAAACCCTTAGAAGAAATGGAGTTGCACTCATAGTGAATAAGAGAGTGGGAAAGGCAGTAATGGGGTACAACCTCAAAAACGACAGAATGATCTCAGTGCGTATCCAAGGCAAACCATTCAACATCACAGTAATCCAAGTCTACGCCCCAACCACTGATGCTGAAGAAGCTGAAGTTGACCGGTTCTATGAAGACCTACAACACCTTCTAGAACTAGCACCAAAAAAAGATGTCCTTTTCATCATAGGGGATTGGAATGCTAAAGTGGGAAGTCAAGGAGTAATCGGAATAACAGGCAAGTTTGGCCTTGGAGCACAAAATGAAGCAGGGCAAAGGCTAATAGAATTCTGTCAAGAGAACAAGCTAGTCATAGCAAACACTCTATTCCAACAACACAAGAGACGACTCTACACATGGACATCACCAGATGGTCAATACCGAAACCAGACTGATTACATACTTTGCAGCCAAAGATGGAGAAGCTCTATACAGACAGCAAAAACAAGACCAGGAGCTGACTGTGGCTCAGATCATGAGCTTCTTACTGGAAAATTTAGGCTTAAATTGAAGAACATAGGGAAAACCACTAGACCACTCAGGTATGACTTAGATCATATTCCTTGTGAGTACACAGTGAAGGTGATGAATAGATTTAGAGGGTTAGATTTGGTAGACAGAGTGCCTGAAGAACTATGGACGGAGGTCTGTAACATTGTACAGGAGGCAGCAACTAAAACCATCCCAAGGAAAAAGAAATGCAAGAAAGCAAAATGGCTGTCTGATGAGGCATTACAAATAGCTGTGGAAAGAAGGAATGTGAAAAGCAAAGGTGAAAGGGAAAGATATAAGCAACTGAATGCAGATTTCCAGAGAATAGCAAGGAGAGATAAGAAGGCCTTCTTAAATGAACAGTGCAAAGAAATTGAGGAAAACAATAGAATGGGGAAGACTAGAGATCTCTTCAAGAAAATTGGAGATATCAAAGGAACGTTTAGTGCAAAGATGGGCATGATAAAGGACAAAAAAGGCAGGGACCTAACAGAAGCAGAAGAGATTAAGAAGAGGTGGCAAGAATACACAGAAGAACTATACAAGAAAGATCTTAATGTCCCTGATGTCCATGCTGGTGTGGTCACGGACCTTGAGCCAGACATCCTAGAGAGTGAAGTCAAGTGGGCCTTAGGAAGCATTGCTAACAACAAAGCTAGTGGAGATGGCAGTATTCCAGCTGAGTTATTTAAAATACTAAAAGATGATGCTGTTAAAGTGCTGCACTCAATATGCCAGCAAGTTTGGAAAACGCAACAGTGGCCACGGGATTGGAAAAGGTCAGTTTACGTTCCAATTCCAAAGAAGGGCAATGCCAAAGAATGCTCAAACTATCGCATAATTGCACTCATTTCACATGCTAGCAAGGTTATGCTCAAAATCCTACAAGCTAGGCTTCAGCAGTACGTGAACCGAGAACTACCGGATGTACAAGCTGGGTTTCGAAGAGGCAGAGGAACTAGAGATCAAATTGCCAACATTCGCTGGATCATGGAGAAAGCACGAGAGTTCCAGAAAAACATCTACTTCTGCTTCATTGACTATGCAAAAGCCTTTGATTGTGTGGATCACAACAAACTCTGGCAAATTCTTAGAGAGATGGGGGTACCAGACCATCTTACCTGTCTCCTGAGAAATCTGTATGCGGGCCAAGAAGCAACAGTTAGAACCGGTCACGGAACAACCGATTGGTTCAAAATAGGGAAAGGAGTACGACAAGGCTGTATACTGTCACCCCGCTTATTTAACCTATATGCAGAGTACATCATGAGAAATGCCAGGTTGGAAGAATCACAAGCCGGAATTAAGATTGCAGGGAGAAACATCAACAACCTCAGATATGCAGATGATACCACCCTAATGGCAGAAAGTGAAGAAGAACTAAAGGGCCTCTTGATGAGGGTGAAGGAGGAGAGTGCGAAAGCTGGCTTGAAACTCAACATTAAAAAAACTAAGATCATGGCATCTAGACCCATCAATTCCTGGCAAATAGAAGGGGTAGAAATGGAAGCAGTAACAGATTTCATTTATTTGGGCTCCAAGATCACCGCAGACGGAGACTGCAGCCATGAAATTAAAAGACGCTTGTCCTTGGGAGGAAAGCTATGGCAAACCTAGATAGCATATTAAAAAGCAGAGACGTCACCTTGCCGACAAAGATCCGCATAGTCAAAGCTATGGTTTTTCCAGTAGTAATATATGGCTGTGAGAACTGGACCATAAAGAAGGCTGAGCGCCGAAGAATTGATGCCTTTGAACTGTGGTGCTGGAGAAGACTCTTAAGAGTCCCCTGGACTGCTAGGAGGTCAAACCAGTCAATCTTAAAGGAAATCAACCCTGATTGCTCATTGGAAGGACTGATAATGAAGCTCAAGCTCAGATACTTTGGTCACCTAATGCGAAGAGAGGAGTCTTTGGAAAAGACCCTGATGCTGGGAAAGATTGAAGGCAAAAGGAGAAGAGGACGGCAGAGGATGAGATGGTTAGATAGCATCACTGAAGCAATCAGCATGAAACTGAGCAAACTCAGGGAGGCAGTGAAGGACAGGAAGGCCTGGCGCAATATGGTTCATGGGGTCACGAAGAGTCGGACACGACTTAACGACTGAACAACAAAGAGGATAGAATAGATACTTGGATAACAGGAATATAGGAATAAACTGACTTCTTTAAATAACTAAAAATGAGTTTTAAAACAGATTTTTATAAATTAATTGCATCATATCAATACTACTGTGATGGAATGGAATTATGAAGGCCAAGCTCAGGGAGACAAACATTTTCTTAGCTCACCAGAACCGCGTGGGAGGAACAAGAGGATGAGACTGGCACCTCCCTGAGGAATTCACATTGTTGTGGCTGGAGGACTTTGGGAACTGGGGTTTTAGTCTGGGAAGATTCTTGCCAGAGGTTGTAGCTAATAAACATAGTTGAACTGAATTAGCATTGTCTCTTGGAGTTCCTTGGGCTAGGCCTGACAACTACCCTACCTTAGCCCTCAAGTCATTCCTAACCCTGTCTCCTTGTTAGGGGGTGGTATTCCCAGGCTTGGACTCTCAGCATCTCTCCTTTCAACTATTCCTTTCAAATCCAGCTCTCCAGTTCTCTCCTCCTGTTGGAATATAACCTGGGAGAAGGCACCCAGTGCTGCCACACTTTGATGGGTAGTCCATAACTCAAACCTCACAGGGCTGCATTCAATTTTCTAATTGTCAGTAGAACAGCATCTACTGGAAGAACAGATTCCCTGTTACCACTTTACCTCTCATCCTCACTTTAAAAAATCTGGAGTGTCCTTTATAGAATATCAGAGGAAAAAGAATACTTGTTAATGGAGTGAAAATCTTCACAGGTAACATTATCAGTTTTAGCTTTAGTATGTGCATTGACTGTACTTCTATTAAAAATTCAACTAATTTCTGGCCTGGAGTTAATTCATACAGGTAGTCCTTGACTTACGACCAATGGTTGTAAGTCAAGGACTACCTGTATGAATTAACCAATTCATTACGATGGTGCTGAACGAAGGGACTTATGACCCATGCTCAAAGTTACAGCTGTTGAAGTGTCCCTGTCATGTGATCAAAATTTGGGTGTTTGGCAGCCCGCTTGCACTTACGACTGCAGGGGCACTTCAACTCCTCCCCCCATCTCCCCCCCAATCTGCCATTTTGGCCGCCCTGCACCCTGCCTTTCAGGGCAGCAAGTAGCCCCAGAACTGTGTGGTTCTGGGGTTGCAAGAAGCCCCTGAGTCTCAGCATAGCATGAAGCTGCAGCTGCCCCACCTCCGTCCTGTGAAGCCACCCCAGGAAGCATTTGTTCACCCAGCTGCCTTCTCTCCCAGTTCCCCGCACTGACCTTTTGCCTTTTTGCACCCAGCCTATGGCCAAAGCAGAAGCGCCCTGCTGCCTTTGCTATCTCCTTTTCAGACCCAGCTTCTCCAGCAAACTTTTCCAACATGTGGCTTCCTGAGCCTTTGGGAAAGCTGTGCTGACTTCAGAGAGCTTCCTGGAGAGGCTTGGCATGGCTGGGCTGGGGCAGCTGCAGCTTCTTGGGACAACTTCGTGTAGCTGGGCTGGGGCATCTGCAGCTTTGTCTTGTGCTGCGGCTCAGGGGCTTCTTGCAGCCCCAGAGCCGCGCAGCTCTGGGGCTGCTTGTCCCCTGCAAGGCAGGGTGCAGGGCAGCCAAAAGGGCAGAGATGGGGGGAGATAGGCAAGTGGGGGGAGTTGGAGGCAGTACCTTATCCTACTGAGGCTCAGTGCTGGGAGGGACCAAGCCCAGAATGGTTTGGTTGGGGTGGGTCCTAGGTAAACAACTGGTGAAATTCACTTAATGACAGCAAGGGGAATTGCCGGGATTGTGATTGCTAAGCGATGTGATCACATGACATCTCACTTTACAACTGCACCGCTTAGCAATGGACATTTCGGTCCCAATTGTGGTTCTAGATTGAGGACTACCTGTATTAAAATGTTAATCTGCTGACTATAATACTGGTTAAAACTAATTTTGGATCTCATTCTTTGGCTCAGTCAATTCTAGCAAATAAGTTTGTTTTCTTCCTGGAAAAAAGGCATAGCTGCATGTTTGACCCTAGAAGGCACAGCCACCCTAGAAGTTAAGCAAAAAGTCCATCAGGAAATATTGCATGATGCATCTAAAACTTCTTAGATTCATCCTTACATTTATTTAGATCTTTTAGATCTATTTAGATAAATAGATCTAAAACTCCTTAATGTAAAGGGCAGACAGGTGGATGGTGGTGGTTCTGCAACAGACTTTTCTCTATACAGTACCTATTTCTCCCACATTACAGGTAGTCCTTGGTTAACAATGGTAATTGGGACCTGGAACTCCTTAGCAAAGCGACATGGTTGTAAAGCATAACCATGCCAACTTACGACAGATGTTCTAGTTGCAGTTGTTAGGTGAATCCTGTGTGTTTGCAGCGTACCACAGTCATTGATCACCATTTGCGACCTCCTACTGGATTCCCCATTGACTTTGCTTGTTGGAAGCTGGCAGTGAAAGTTGCAAATGGCAATTACATGACCGTGGGATGCTGTGACCATCGTAATTGCAAGTCAGTTGTCAAACGCCCAAATCGCAATCATGTGACTGCAAGGATGCTGCGACGGCTGCAACTTCAAGGACTGGCTGTAACTTCGAACAGTCACTGAACGAGTGGTCATTAACTGAGGACTACCTGTATTTCCATTCTGCATAGGAAACCACAATTACATTAACTCACATTAACAAGAGAAGGCATAGTAATATTTCATGTCAGAAACACCTTGTTCTGACAGGTTTGTTAAGACAGCTTCACTTCTTGTACCATACCTGACACTCTAATTTAATAACTCTTATTAATTAAATATATAGGTTAGTCTGTAGAGGACACTGCACTTTTTTTTTTAAATTAGTAGATTGACAACTCTCTTAGAAATTTCTGTAGCCAAATTTTCTTCAGTTTAGATTGCTGTTAGAAAGCGCTGGGTCTAGGACTACTGGCTAATTACTTTTGCCCTAAAGGTCTGTTAGCAGCCTGTTTTACTGAACTACGTTGTATCTGCTTTTTTTGGTTTTTGAAAGTGAATGAATAAAATTATTATTATTATTAAACTTATTATTACATTAAAATTAAAAAACAGTAGGTCCACTTTAATCCAAGTTTTATTCAGTAGGCTCTCCTGCTTTGGGTTACAAGCTGCGCGAGGGAGTTGCTGTTACTTCGGTGCTTTCTTCTTCCCTTTAGGATTGTTGCTGGGATTATGGCCTGTTTGTATTAGAACTACTTCAACACCCTTCCTTCACATGTCATATGGAAGGCAGGGGAAAGTTATGTGTTGATCTGATGTGTTGGGTGTTTGACAACTGTTTTATTAAATCTTGCAATTTGTAGCTTTTTATTTTTTATGTACAGCAGCATCATGTGAATTGAAAACATGTCATGATGGCCTTTTTATGAACTGCACCATGACACATTCTAAGAATTCTATTTGTGCCCATAGACCCAAAAAGATTGTACAGCCTTGGTGCAGTTGGGGTGTGTTGTATGTGTATAAACGCCACACAAAGTATCTATGTATGTGTGTGTGTGTGCATGTGTCTGTGTGTTTATTTTATTTATATATATATAAATTTTAAAAAATCAACTTCTGGAAGACCTACTTGCAGAATGACATTTGCTACAGTCAGATTTTTCCATGATAAGTATCTAGTAAGTTATCAAAACTAGCCAATTTATAGTGTAATTTCATATTCAGCAGCTTCTAATTTACAATATGGTACATGAAATCAGATTGTCCATTCCTCATTTAGTGGTGGGAACAAAATCAAGGCATTTTAATTAATAATATTATAATAATATCAAAATATGCCATAAAATAAACATATGCTAACTTTAAGTGAATATGTTATTTGTTTCTAGCACCAGTAATACAGATCAATGTGTGCTTCTATAGCCAAAACTGCATCTCTACAAAACAATTTCCAAAGTTTTAATAGAAAATTAAGGCATAAGGGACAAAAAAAACAGTCCAGTAATTATCAAGCAGGGTCACTGCTGACTTTTGGGGAGGGGGAGGGGGAAAAATGAGGAAAAAATGGTACCAAAAACCCTGGAAGAAAGCACAGCTAATTGGTCAAAACACTGAACAGACTGCAACGTTTTGCTGCAGGTCTGCTTTTACTATTTATATTTAATTTTATTCTACTTGTGTTTAACCAAAGTTGCACCCACCCACACATACAAATGAGGAAACAGTAGCCAAAAGTGGTTGAGTTGGTAGGGAGAACATCTTTATGAAAAACGCACAGGGGCTCATTCTCATCTCAGCAAATTGGTGTAAACTGAATACATCCATGGTTATAAAATGTTAGCTATATTACAAAAAGAAAACTGGGGGAGAAAATAGCATGAATAGACTTAGAAGAGGTTCCAGCCAGTTATGAATGTATGAATATTTTAAACTCCCAACCTAATATGTAATGGTGACTACTTGCCAAGTATGTTATGCTCCTCAGATTTATGAAACTGTTCATTTGCAGGTCATTCAATCTACCAGGAGTAGCAATAACAATGTCCACGCCTTTGGTAACCACACTGATCTGTCCTTTCCGGTCTCCACCACCGTATATGCAAATGCTAGGAAGATTGTTTATCCAATATTTAGAACTGAACTGACATGCTACTGTGTATTTTAATATTTTATCTTCTTCACAGATTTCACAAAAAGCCTTTCATAATGTTTTACTTTCCTAAATGAGAGCAAAGGGAACAACATTTGAACAACCCATAAAATATCCCTTGCTTGAAAAGCTTGTTTAAAATTTTTCACTAAACAGAGTGTTAATTTTTTTCCAATGTATTATTGATTTAATTAAAATAGGTGCTTCTTTAAATTAGATCTAACATTACACATAAGAAAGGTAGAGGGTGACGGAAAAGGAATTCAAAGTCTGTTGCTGTCTATTCTGCATTTCCTAATAGTTCTGAATGTATTGTCAACAGTTGCTAGATGTTAAGTAGTAACCAACCACTCTGCATATCAAAATAAGATAACACACATTTAGAACATAGCTTAACATTTTAGCCAAATCAAGCACTCCAGAGATTAAAAAATATATACTGTAATCTTTGTCAAATAAGAGGATGTGGATATTACCTTTTAATTCCTTTATAAGAATATTTTAAGCACTCTGCTTCCACTTGAAGTGCCAGTTCTCGAGTGGGAGTGAGAACCAACATACCTGGTCCACCTCGTTTTTCTCTAGAACTGCAAGAAAATACAACCTTGCTTAGACAATCATCCAGAGGAAATCCCCCCCAGAAAAGACAATGTAGCAGCTGAATGACCATGGAAAGAATAGAGGGCACCTGAGAATTTTCAGTTAGTCCCATCATTGAGTTGGAAAAATTCTAGAGGATAGTTTCTACAGTTTAACTTGCATGCAAACATTATTCAGCTTTGGTTCAGATCACAATAAAGCCACACTCCTAAGCATAATTATGAGAAAATAAGTAAAAAAAAGCATGCCTGGTTTACAGCCTGACTATATTACTTGGATCATGGTGCAGTTAATGTGTCACTCTCATCCTATGTACACCTGTACATCCTGGCAGAGGAGGAGGAGATCTAAAGTGGCCCTGCAAAAACAGAGCTAGTTCAGGAACTCACTCTCTCCTTTAATTTTACTTTTCAAGCACACCTGGCCACACGGGAGAGAGGTGGAGGAGAAAGAAGTAGGGATGGTATGCCTCCAATTGCCTTGGTAACATCAATCTCAATAAGCCACCATGGATTTTTTTTTTGACTCTGTGAGAAAAGACATGAAATGCCAGCTTCCCAAAGGAGGTCCTTTGTGGCACTGAAAAGCTCTCATAGATGGCCACTGTCCTGATAGGCTTCTATGATCATGTGCTGTCAGCACATGAGGACATTTACTCCAAGAGAGTGGTTGGCTGAGACCGCTGTGCACTACAGCTGTAACCGACAATTGTTAGCTTCCTATAATAAAGGCAATGTGATATAAATAATCCAGACTTATTTCAGTACAGAATGGGTACACTGAATGGGTATGCATGTGTTAAAAAGCTAATACGTTTTGAGAGCTATATGAGAGAAAAGGCAGGTATGCCTAGGAAAAGCTGTCTTTTGAGGAGAGGTAGGGCTACATAAAATGATTTCACATATTAGATACTTCCTGTTAATTTAGCAGCATCTCTAATTTGATGGATGAAATTATATGGATTGGCATTCCATATTCAAACAGTATTAGTGCCAATCCCAGAAATACAAAGAGCAACTCACAGCTGGGGCTAGGTATTTGATTTCTTTTTCCATAACTCACAAAAATCACAGAGGAGTATTCTGTCTACCATCAGTAAGAAAACCTAATTATTTGAGGGACTGTCTTTCCCCAGTGGCATCCACTCGTCCCATGATGTCCAGCAGAGGCTTGTTGCAGGTTCTGTCCACTATGGAGCGTCATTTGGCAGGACCCAGGAGGAGGGACTTCTGTGCCGCTGCACCCGCCCTATGGAACAACATTCTCCCCAAGGTCAGGCTGACCTCAATCTTGCTGGCTTTCTGGAAGGGCCTGAAGTCCTGGCTTTGCCATCTGGCCTAAGGATCAGAGAGTGGTATGCAGCTCATAAAATGGTCATACTGTTCTTGAATGGCTGTGCTCTCCCAGTGATTGTATTGTATAACCTTTACAGGTAGTTCTTGACCTATTACCATTCGGTCAGCAACCATTCCAAGTTATGAAGGCACTGAACAAATAGTGGTTATGACCAGTCCTCAGAGTTCTGACTGTCCCAGCACTCCTGCAGTCACACCCATGTGATCTGGGTGGTTGGCAACCCGTTTGCCCTTATAACCAGTTGCCAAGTGCTGCATGATCATGATTGCCATTTGCAGCCTTCCCTCCCCGACCTGCGCAGCACCTCTCACGCACCCCCTCCCACCCAGCAACAGCCACTTACCTGCCTGCTGGCCTAGGACTTGCAACTTCCTGCCAGTTTCCCCACTGACATTGGCTGTGGGAAGCCAGCAGGAAGTTGCCTCGCCTAACAACTTTGGGATTCAGTTAATGACAGTAACCAGGACTGCAGGGATTGCCATCACTAAGTTGTGTGGTTGTGCTTTACAACTGCATCTCTTAGTGTCAGAAATTCCGGTCCCAATTGCCATCCTAAGTCAAGGACTACTTGTAATTGTTTTTGATGTTAGTATTCTTTGCAGGGCTGTTTCATTTTTTGATTTTTTGGGGGTATTTTTTATGTTTTAATTGTAAGCTGCCCAGAGTCATGAATGTGAGATGGAAGACTATATAAATCGAATGAATGAATGAATGAATAATAAATATGAAAGGAGGTGAAGCATGACTCAAGATACCAGAAACTAGCCCCAAAGTACAGACTGAAAAGTTTTTTTATGCACATATGTGGAGTGATGTTTGGACTGCCTTGCTTATAGTCATATAAATATTAAAATATTTACTGCTACATATTTTATCACCATTAAAAATAATATATTTTCGGAAATTATTTCCAGTTATGCATAGTATTAAATATATAACATACAAAATATTAGGGTTTTTTTCCTCTTCTACTATATGGCAAATGTCTAAATTTTCATGGCGAAGATTAAGCTATATGTTACAATGCAAAATTCTTTCCTAAATTTACCTGACTTATCAACAGTAATCTACTACAAACAGAATACAAGAAGTTGCATCTCATCTTGTTCTTACACTGGTTGTGAATCCAAATGAATGAATCCAGGCATTAGATAAGCTAGTGTCTTTCCAGTACCCGTCTGTGCTATTCCAATGAGATCAAATCCTTGAAGTATGATTGGCCAAGCCTGTGACTAAAATAAGAACTTCTATGAAGTTGCTGAAATGTAAACAGAAATGTTTTTGTACTATTTAGATAATAAAGCTGAAATACCTGAATTGGAGTAGGCTTCTGAAAACCAACTTTCTTTATATTTGCCATAATGTCAGGATAATGTTTAAAAGCCTCTTCAAATTTATGAATAGGATTGGGAATGTGACGTTTTTCACCATCTTTCAGATCATCACATGTGATATTATTGTTTTCTTTTCTTAAAACAAAAACCAAAATCAAAGAAATAATGCTTTACTGTCAACAGGCAGTATCTAGAGCACAAATCTGTTATTTAATTTTGATATTTTTATTTATTTATATATCAAATTTGTCACCGCCCATCTTGTTAAAAAGCAATTCTGGGTGATTTGATATGAGTACTATCAGAAGTTTATGCCAGAAGATTAAGAAATTTTATGCACATGCCACAAACTTATTCTAGACAGTTATATGAAGATATATAATCAAAATCAATTAGAAAGGATGAGTTAAATATTGTATATTGTAGTCTGAAACTTTTAAAGTAAGACATAATTCTAGACATTCCTTAAAAATGACCTTGGTAAGATCAGAACAAAATGTCAGAATGCTTCAACCCTGAAATGTTTTGCATACCCCTAGTCAGTGCACAAATTCATTTTATGTAATGTGTGCATTTTAATGGAAAAATATATGTATATAATGAAAATATTATCTATATTTATAATAGACAAATTGTTCAATGTTCTTCTTACTATTAGAAATGTTATAGTCCCAAGTCTGTAACAACCCTTTATACATTTAAGAGGCTCTATTTCTCTGTCAGAACCATCTGCAAATGGTTCTGCAAAACTGAACTTTTCATCCTCCTAACTTTGCTTAGAATTCATGTTGAACAATACTTTCTAATTTCGCTTTCAATACTTTCTAACTATAGCTATATATTTATTTGTGTGTGTGTATATAAATATAAAAGCCACAGAACATATGGTACTGAATATGCCAATCAACAACGCTCAGCATAGCAATACAACTAATCTAAGTAGTCTTTGCATTTTTAGAATGTATCCTGAAAGTTCAACATCAAGACATAAAACTGTGCACAAATGTGCCACAAAACCAACATAGTAGCCTTTGCATTTACAACATTAATAACATTACTGTAAAGCATGGACTTATTTTTGATTCTATACAAGTTTCTTGTCTGCAATAAAAAAAACATAGAACAGTGACAAATTATGAACTTTAGTTTCCTCATACTAAATGTGGTAAAAAAGCAAATTTACTTATCAGGCAGGCATGGGATCAGCTGTACCAAGCTGTCTCTATGCAGAATAACCAGGATATTATGTGTTCTATGGGTTTTGTGGGGGCCATATGACTGGAGTTATGAAAGTTAAAGGCTGAATCCATTCAGGTCATGTGAACTAATGCCCTATTTCAATGGGACCCACATTCACGCAACTGGCTGTGAACGTGATACAGATAAATTGTTGACTGATATAAGCTGTTGGTGGGTGGTGAAGAGAAATTGAGATTAAAATAGGCAAGGAATTGGTGAGAGAATACCTCACTGCTATGAATGAATTCAAGTCACCAGAGCCATATGGATTACATCCTAGGGAACTAAAAGAACTAGCAGATGTGATCTCAGAACCACTGACTGTAATCTTTGAGAACTCCTGGAGTACAAAGGGAGAGCCAGAAGACTGGAGAACAGCTAATATTATTTCAGTCTTTAAAAAAAGAAAAAAAAAAGGACAGTGGAAACTACAGACCAATTACTATAGTTTGACATCAGTACCTCAGAAAATCCTAGAAAAGATAATCAAGCAGTGGGTTTGTGAGCACTTAGAAAGGAACAAGGTGATTACTAGAAGCCAGCATGGGTTTTTTAAAAATAGATCATGCCATACAAATCTTTTTTTTTTAACAGTTTCTAGTAAATCAAAAGGAATGCTGTGAATGTAGTATACCTAGACTTCAGTAAGACACTTGATAAGGTTCACCATAGCCTCCTTCTTGATAAAATGGAACAACATAGGATGGAGGGTCCCACTACCAAATGGATTTGCAATTGGTTAAACAACTGTAACCCACATGTTGTCCTTAATGGATCTGTCTACATGGAGAGATGTATGCAGTACCTTAGGGTTCCTGGGTCTTTGCTTTTCAACATTTTTATAAATAAAATAAATGAGGGGATAGAAAGGATGAACAAAGCTGTGGGGAAAGGGTGAGGAGATTGCTAACACCTCAGAAAACAGGGTCAAGATTCAAAAAGGTCATGATAGACTTAAACATCAAGGCTTTTCCCAAAAAAAAAAAAAATGCAGTGGTGAGTAATATTGGGTTCTGCACTTAGGTAGGAAAAATCAAATGTACAGGTGTAAGATAGGTGGTATGTGGCCTAGCAGTAGTACTTCTGAGAAGAATCTGGATGTCCTGATAGACCACAAATTATGTATGAAACAGTATTGTGCTGCAGGTGCCAAAAGAGCCGATACACTATTGGGCTGCATCATCAGAGGTATGTTGTCAAGATCATGGGGAGTGAAAATTCCATTCTGTGTTGTACTGGCCATGCTGCACTTGGAATAATGTGGAATAATAATCTAAGAAGGATGCTGAGCAACTGGAAAAGGTGAGAAGAGCAATAAAGATAGCAATAGGCTTGGAAGCTAAATCTTATGAACAGGTAAAAGAACTAGATATGTTTAGCCTAAAGAAGAGAAGGCTGGGGTGAGGGAGACACTTGAAGACAGCCTTCCAATACTTGAAGGACAGTCATAGGGAACAGGATGTGGATTTATTCTCCATAGTGCCTGAAGAGTTTACAGAGATGGATCCAAACCCCAAATAAGGAGTAATTTCCTGATTGTGAGCTATCAAGCAGTAAAACAGCCTATCACCTGGATTCATGGGTGCTCATTCACAGGGGGTTTTCAAACAAAGGTTGAATAGCCATTAGTCTAGGATGGTCTGGGTTTTTCTTCAGATCACATAAATCTTTTGCCTGGGATGGTCCGAATATTTCTCTCCTGGGCAGAGGGTTGGACTAGAATACTTCCAAGGTTCCTTCCAGCACTATTCCAATTCTATGTGGGACAATACTCATCTGCTATCATTGGGCATATGCAAATATGTGTAAGTGGCTGCTAGTGATCCATAAGATGTGATAAAGAATTAAACATTGGTATCTTTCCAGTGGTAAGATTTGCCTTCTCCAATTCAATATCCACATATTTGTATTCTTCCTCAGGTAAACTGAAACTTGACTACAGCTAGGCCTTTCCAGTTAGGATGGAGATATTAGCTGTAGCTCTTGAACATTTCTATTAGCTTTGGAGAAAATCTTTTACCTTAGACAGCTTATTTAATTGGTAAGCAGAAATTTTCTCTTCTGATTAAGTCTTTAGCTCTGAGAGAGAATGTTTCAAAAACACTCAATATCACAAAAAACAACTGTTCTCCAGTGTCATTTAATTCAGAAGCAGAAACATGAAAAACTTGAAAGTTTTTTATCTACTGAAAAATCTGGTAAAGTTGATGACTGGTAAAGCTAACAAATGAGAAAAAATTCTAATTTGGAGTTAGAATTTGGAATTCTTGGTACTTTTAAAATCTCATTCAACAATTACAAACATATTCAGCTAAAGTTGAGGTAATTAATTAGAAAATGGGCATTTTTCATAAAGGTATGAAAGAGTTAAAAAAGAACATAATTAAAGAATATCATTGGATTGGTCAACCTGAAAATACTGCTAAGAATTTTTTTTAAAAAAAGGGTGGATCTCCAAGATGAAACCATCCAGATGCAAGATTCATTATGTAAAAATAATCTAAGATTTTTTTCTTTTAAAAAACCCTTCAGTGGGGAGCAAGAGCAGCTTCTAGTGGCTTTTACGGATAAATTCATATGTGAGCTTTTCATATTGCAAACTGACTATGGTTTGGAAATCAAATCTGAAAATTATAGGGGCTTTTGTTATCATTCAACATCAAGGCCTAGGCTATTTGTAGTTTGGTTCCTTAAATGAACAATTTGAAATAATATTTTGCAGCTTTCTGGACAAGCAACTTGTTTGGAATATCCTAGAGCAGTGTTTCCTAAACTATGGTCCTAAGACCCCTGGGGGTCCCCCAAGAACCTCTCAGGAGTCTGCAAAATCAAAATTATTTGCCAGCCTGCGTTGAAAAATAATACAATATTAAAATCCCATCAAACAATTGTTAGAAGCAGTACTGGCAGTGAATGCGTCAATTTTAATTTTTAATAAGGTAAATATTGATAAATATAACCCATACAAACAAAAGCTCTTTTGGAGTCCTCCATAATTTTTAAAAGCAGGAAGGGATCCTGAGAGAAAAATGTTTAAGAAACACTGCCCTAGAGTATAGATTATTTTTAAATTGCCGCCTCAGATAATTAACAATATAAACAATTCAGTAAGGTCCACCTTCCAGCGGGATGGAAAGGGATCAGCAGCACTGTTCTTCATCCACAGATTCCAAGGTGAAAAAGTTCCACATGCTGTTGACAAATATCTTAAGTGGTAATCAGAAGGAGAAAAGAAACAGCAGTCCATTTATATAACTTTTATAACTTATTGCAGATGGAGTCCAACCCAGAAGGAATTTCCATAATGTAGCTTGATTTGTCCCTTCCAGAAATCCATATACTTGTAGGGTACTTTTTTTAATTATTTCACTTAAATTTTGGGACTCTATTTGAATGTTATTTTCCTCACATGAATAATTGTAGGCTTTATTTTTTTTCTTCTGAATTAGTCTTTTATTAATAAATTGAACCCCAAACATTTGCTTGGGAAACTTGCTGACTGATTAGATCAAGAACAAGTCCTGGTCAAGATGCAAATGGGCTTCAGGACAGGCTACTACCCTATAGATGAATGCGTTATCTTGATCCACCTGAAAGAAAAATATTCCTCTCAGTCTCAAGATGCCACATGTACTGCCTTCATAGATTTGATTCAATGTCTATGGAGAGATTGTGGAGGAAATTAATAAATATACATGGATCACTATCTTATTAGGCTAATTAGGAAGTTCCATAAGAACCCAAATATGCAGGGTTAGTTGTTCAGCAAGAGGAGGACTTTCAGCCCCCCAAAAGTTCCAAAAGTTTGTCTAATCACAAAGGTGTGAGCAGACTCTGAATTTAAATAGGATTTAATTGGATCAATGTTATTATTAGAAAATGATTATTTATTTTACAATTTAAACACCATAGATTTATATGCCTTGTTAAATAATTTATTATTTAAAACTTAGCCTATTGGGGTGTGTGTGTGTGTGTGTGTGTGTGTGTGTGTATCTACCTAAGTGTGTGAATGATCTGATAGTTAATAACCACAGCCTGAGACCCAGATGTCCAGCAATACAGACCTTTGGGGTCTCAAGAGGCTACTAGGCTTTAAAGATGGACCAACATCAATCTGCCTGTCTCCTTCTCCTGTAACACCCACATTCCTTTCCTAGCAATACAGGTAGTCCTTGGGTTACAACAGCAATTGGGACTGGGATTGCTGTCGCTAAGCAACAAGGTCATAAAGTGTGATGTCATGTGACCACATTGCTTAGCGACCACAATCCCAGCACTCCTGGTTGCCGTCATAACCCCAAGATGCCCTTGTCATTACATGGGAAGCAGGAATCTCAGGGAAGGAGCATGGGGGTGCTGTGAGGAGGGTGGGGGAGGCCTTGGGAGGCCCTGTGCAGGAGTTGGGGGAGGGCAGGGGTGCTGCGGCACCACATGTGCACAGGAAGGCTGTGGGTTGGAGGGTGAGGCACCACACAAGTGCAGGAAAGCCTGGGGGACTTACCGGAGTGACTTGCAATCTTCCCTGCTGGCTTCCCCTTTGACTTTGCTTATGGGAAGCCGGCAGGGAAGGTTGCAAATGCTGATCACATGACCACAACTCCCTGTAACGTCGTAATCGCAAGCCAGGCACCCAAGTGTCTGGATCGTGATCACATGACTGCAGGGGTGCTGCAATGACTGAACTTCGAGGATCGTTTGTACGCCCATTTTTTTCAGCTACCTGTAGGATTACATGTAGTATATGTATACCTGAGGACTACACCAATTTCCATTGATTCCACTATCCCACTCATCCAATTTATATATATTCTCTATCATCTCTACTGACGTCCTCCAGTCTCATCCATCTGAATCTTCCTTATCTATAGAACTCCCACAGATGTTCTCACAAGCCCACAACCACACTGCATACTAGCATTCTATCCTTCCTCACTGATAGCCTTCCAGAAGCTTTTAAATCTTCCAGAGGGCCTTTGGAGAAATTGTGATTATTGCTACTTGGATATCTATTTCTTATTACTACATACTATAATTATTGTACGTAACTGTATTACTACTAGGTACTATTACTAGTAAACTGTAATAATTAGTTTAATTAGCTAACGTAATCAGAATCATGAAGATGTGGTGGCATACAAATTTGATAAATAAAAAATAAATAAAAAAAGTTGTTCCATGGCTACAGTTTTGTAGGTTGCATACTGTAGTATACATTTGTGCATGCCAATACTCTGCAAAAAAGAAGACTCAAATAAACAGATGCAAACTATTTTAATACACTGCATATATCATCTACCTTTTGAAATGCAGAAAGGATCCATTTTGGCTTTATGATAATCATTCACACATACTTTAAAGTATTGACTTACTATTTAACAGAGAACTCCAGAACCAAATATGTAAAACATCCCAATCAAATACAAAGCATAAGTTTCTATATCCTAATCCTTACCGCCACTTATCAGCTTCTTCTTGCGACATAAAAGCAATCTTTGGTTCTTCTTTGTAAAAGCACTTTTCAATTGGAGGCAAATCTGGTAAAATTAACAGAAAAGTTTGTTACAAAAAACAATTTTTCAAATTATTATTTTTAATTAAGACATTTTTTTTGGGGGGGGACAATTATTTATACTGTAGATGACAACCTAATCCTTGTTTTCAAAAATAAATTTTATTCATGTGTTAAATCTGCAGATAGTTCTCCTTTGTGAAGCACATACAGTTTTAGTATGGCTTGCCAAGAATTGAATATAATATACAGAACTTTAAATTTATTTTATATAGTAGTTTTAAAAACCATTACAAAAAACTTCACTAAGCAATAGGTATACACCCACAGTAAAAATACTTCAGTACCTCTTTTACTTAAAAATGTAGTGCAGAATTTTTATACACACACACACACACACATTTAAAGTCTTTGGATATAAGTCTGTGAGACTGCCTATATATATAAATATATATAGACTACCTATATATATGGGGAGGGGGAGGCAATCTCACAGACTTATATCCAAAGACTTTAAAAATACCTCCTGCAGTGAGCTAATTTGTATCCTGCATTCAAATCCCATAAGCAACTAAATAAATATTTCTGACATATTTCTTGCTCATAGGTCTCTCTGGGTCTAGTCTTTTCAAAGTTTGACGATATAACCATTATATTGCATTGATCACAAGTGATTGTGCACCTGCAGTTATATCATAAGATAATCACGTATGTGGCTCAGGTGCATGACACTCATATCACCAATTTACAGATCACACCCAACTCTACCTCTCCTTTTCATCTAATGCAGGTAAGGTGGTTGGTATTCTGAACCAGTGCTTGGGCAGAGTAATAAACCAGATAAGGGTCAATAAACTGAGACTCAATCCAGACAAGGTGGATATACTGTTTCTGTGTGGTATATTTGTCCAGTGGAGTGGTGCCCTGCCATTCCTGGAGTAGTCCACACTCACCCTAAAGGTACAAGCTTGCAGTTTGGTTCTAGATACATCATTGTCACTAGAGGCGTGATCTGCAAACTTCAGCTGACAATACAGAAGCTAGACTGTTCACTAGTTCTGGCTGGTATGAAGTTATTATGCCAGTACTTCACCATCTACACTGGCTGCTGGTCTGTTTCTGGAGGGGCGGTCTGTTTCTAGAGGACTTCAAAGGGCTGATTTTGATCTTTAAAGCCTTCAATGGCTTAGAAACAGGTTACCTGAAGGAGTGCCTTCTTCTGTATGTTTATCCAGACCTTAAGACCTTCTAATGAGTCCCTCTACTAGGTCCCTTACCAAAGGACCTGGTTGATCACCAAGGCTGATCTCTACAAGGGAGAGAGCCTTTTCTGTGGTGGCAACCCATGAAATGCTGTCCCTAGAGAGACTGGACTGGTGCCAACATTCATCATTTCAACGCCAGGTAAATACCTTCTATTTTTTCAGGCTTTTAATTGTATTTTAATTCATACTGTTTTAGATTTTGACAACTGCCCTGCTGCCTCCTAGTTTATATAGTGCCTTCATTTTATATTTTATTTCATTTATTGTATATGCTTTAACTCAAATTGTATTATTTTTTCTTGCTTAGCATATTTATTGTAAACTGCCCAGAGAGTTTTGGCTATTGGGCAGTTTAAACATTTTTAAAACTTAAAAAAAATAATCTAACAGTAATGTTAAATCATTGAAAGGAAGGTAGCTGATCCTGTACACTACCTCTTATTTTGTAACAGGAATGTTAATACAAGATAAGGGAAATAGCTCCTCAAAAAAAAAAGAAAAAAAAAAGGAAGACTATCTTCCAAAGGCCTTTGCACTAGATCCTACATGTTCTACTTCAGAGGACAGTAACCCATTTTTAAAGCAAATGACTTTTGATAAATAATTTACCTTGAAGGCTAATAAGGTATCATTCATTAAAAAAAAAACTTGTTACACTAACCAGCCCACTTCATGGCTTCATATTTAGCTTTGTTTTCTCGAAGGGAGGCCCAATTAATGGGTTGTTTTGGACTATTAAATCCAGAGTTGAAAACTACAGATTGACTTTCACTGTAAGAAGTACTTCCAATATCCTTGTACTTAAAGGAATCTGTTAAAACAAAATCAGGCTCTGGTTATTCAAATAGTTTAGTATCAGATTGCCATGCAATTTAAATGAGGACAGGGCAAGTCTAATAAAATCAGATACAAATTGCATCTCAAGGCCATCAAAGGACAGTCTCTATCAATTAAAATAATTTTTTGGCATATTAAAAGAACAGCCTTAAGAAATCTGGAAATTTCTTATTCCACTATTATATACATTCTATAAGCTTTCAATTTATTAATGTCTCATCAGCAGAGTGGCTAAATATTATCTGAACATTAAATCAATAAAATTAATTTTCTGAGAAACCTATGTATAACATGCACACCAAGTTTTAGAGTCTTACCTTTAATACATTTTTCTCCTGTATTGTTTTGACTATACTTTTCAACAAGATTGTCAATCAACATTTTAGCTTTTGTCTGCTTATCATTTCCACCAAATATCTTTATTTCAGCTTTATAATTTCCCTTTGCAACCTAAACACAAGATTTTAATTTAGATCAGGAATTAAAACTAAAAAATGAAGCAATCTACGTAATTGAATTGTAGTGATTTAAAATAAAGAAAATATACATTTTTATGACTTAAAACATTTACAAATATTCCTGCAAAATTAATTAATTAATTAATATATTCAACTAATTTATATAGTCATCTATCTATTCAAGAAACCTGGGTGGGAGAAGAAATAAGAACAAACCAATTATTGATTATGTACCATCAAATTGTTTTCGACTCCTAGTGACCACATAGATTTCCTCCATGATGAAACTGGTCTTCAGATTCTTTAAAAAGAAACTGAGTTAAGGTCCCTAAAAATCACATTATCAGCTCATCAAGCAAGCCACATCCACATCAGAGCTCCATTGACATCTGGACCAGGATGCTGGAGCCAGGATGGCTCGGCCCAGCCATGTTTTTACAGCCTTCCAAAAGGCCAACAAGTAAAACTTTGAATTAATTAGAATGACACTCAAGCCATAACAAGTATGTTTCATTGATTTGTCTAATAAAACATTTTATTGCAGCTAAGCAAAACCTTTGAAAATATTTATGTCTCTCTATATTTTTATTAACTTTTTAGTTTTGTTTCCTAATATGTATAAAACATGTCAGCAACAAAATCATATAGTGCTTACTCAGAAGTAAATCCCATTGAATTCAGTGAGGCTTACTCTGAGGTAATTATAGCAATCAAATTGACATAAGCCCACAATAAAGATGCCAACTTTTTTTTCCAGAAATGTTACCACTAGTCACAGTTCTCAATGTTTTTTGGTAACAGAAGTAAGAAGTAAACCTAACTTTATGGTGGAAAACCCAAGTATTTAAAAGATGCCTATTAAAAGCTACAATAACAATATTATTCAATCACAAATATTTAATATTTTTAAAGAAAATCTGTTTCCTGTGATGCAAAATACATCAGTAGGCTTTTTGTAGAAATATAAATTGAATAGTCAAGTATCACTTAACTGAGTTAACTATGTAAGCCTATATGCATATTAGAAGTTGTCTTCCCAAATCCTTAGTTGTTTCCTCCATGACCAGGATACGAGGACTGAATGTAGAAAAGATTTCTCTCTCACAGAGCATTTTCCCCCCACAGAAATTGACACATGTGAGAATCAGAACATCTTACCTGTATTTTGCAACCTGATGATTCCTCAAGCTCCTTAATTTTAGTTCCACCCCGACCTGTTGTAAAAGTAAATACATTCATATGCAAAACTTTGCCACAACTTAAGTCCAGTTTTTAACATGCATACTGCTGTTGACAACAGTGTAACTTTTTAAAATCGAGAACAGAATTAACAAGTGTCTGAAATTCAGTAAAAAAAAAAAAAGGACACAAACTTCAAATACAAATTCTCAAAAGTTATACTGTTTCACAGATTATAATTTTTTCCCTTCTCCAATATCAACCCGTATTTTAGTGACAAATCATTATACAAGCAAAACAATCCTTTTACTATATTCCTCCTTTTCCTTATAGGTATTTGTATGCCACCTATTCCTGAAGGCTCTGGGTAGCTACATCCATGTACAAAGCAATGTCAAGCACTTTGAACTAGCTGAAATAAACTTCATGTGTTTTACCAGATTATATTATAGTTCAAATGGATTTCCCCTGAATCCATTAGAATACCTAGCCTTAAAAAACATTGATATTTAACAAAACCGGACTATTTCACAAACACAATAAACAAAATGCTACTTTTCCTAATAATTATTCAAATTTATTAAAATATTGCAGTTGTGATACATCATCTTACATTAGAAATGGCTGAATGAATTTCCTATGACATTCATGTTACTCTTGATATGAAATATTCAGATAATCTGAGCTGATAACTATCAGAAATTTGATCTGTAGCTGAATCTATAAGCACCAGAACTAATATGCTCTTTGTGATCAATCAGGTTTGATTTTTAAAAAATAAAGACAACACCCAGTTATTTTACACACCCTAAAGCAGGTTGATATACTGCAAATGCAGACAATTGCTGCATTCTTCTTCCAACAAATACACAATTCATCTAATTCAATTATGAAGTTAATTCTGGATACACAAAATCAATTTGCTAATAATTTATTTGCAATTATATTTTCCTTATCCATTTTATCAATTAAATTACAAGCAATTTTAGATTATAAACCTTTGTAAGCTGTGTAAACTTTTGTAAGCAGGAAAGGGTTATGTACATACTGCACAGACAACTAGGAGACACTTCTCAAACTTAGTGCCCTCCAGATGTTTTGAAATTCAGCTCCTCTAATCCCCAAATAGCATCTGAAAGCTGAAATTCAAACCCCTAGAAAAGTTCAGGTTAGGCAAGTCACTAAGAAGCCATCCAAATCTACTTTTCATTTACCACTGCTGCAGTCTTTCATTCCTTTTGGTAAAGGTTACACATTCAGCCCTGGTATAATCCATCACACTAAGCCGTACTGATATGGTTTGCTTGGTTTTGGTTCAGTGTATTGCCCTGTCTGAACCATGATTCAAAAAACCAGGTTAAACAAACCATGGCTAAGTCTGATAATGTTAAGTCAATCTTACCGGGGAGTTACTCAATAGACTTAAGACTCAACAGACTTAGCCAGCAATTCTGTTTAGAAATGTGCCATTACATATTCCTCAGGCATGAAGCCGGCTGGGTGACTTTGGGCCAGTCACCCTCCCTCAGCCCAACCCACCTCACAGGGTTGTTGTTGTGGGGAAAACAGGAGGCAGGAGAATTAGCTATGTTCATCGCCTTGAGTTTATATTAAAAAGGCGGGAAATAATAACAACTTCGCCCTCGCGAGTAGCGGGCTTGGCTGCTACCTATGAGGGTTCCAACGAGAGCATTATCCAGGTGGAAGCACAATGGGAGGGACTCCACCCGCCGCCTGCCTCCTCCTCTAAAGGAGCCGCGTGCCCGATATTCTAGGGTCCCCGACTGCCATGGCTCGCGGGCAGACGCCGGCCGCGAGCCCCATCTCTTCCCGTCGCCTCTCCCCTCTTTATCTTCGCCCACCGGACGGGTCCCCAAAGCCCGCGAAGGACCCGCCGTCTCCGAGCGCGACTCGCTCAGGGGAGGCTTAGCGGGGGACACGCAAGGCTCGCCCTCATCACTGTCCGCCTCCCAGTCAGACATGGCGAGAGACGCCCACAGGCCGGAAGAACCAACGCGAACTACCCGCCGGTTATCCCTGCACGTGCGGCGCTAAACCGCCCGCTACCGGCAGCGGCTATGATTGGGTGGCGAGCCCATCATTGTCAGGAGGTGATTGGCCGAAGCGCGTCCGTCTTTACGCCGACAATTCCAAAGATACTGAACAATGCCGAGTGTAGCTTTAAGGTGGCTCTTACGAAACGACGAACTGTAATGGTGGGGGTGAGAAGCCGGGCCTCTGCGGAAGTTACGCCCAGCTCTAGCCACCATTACTCCCAAGTAAGCATGTTGATGCCCTATGTACCTCGCCTCGAAGCACGTTTTAATTCCAGAATCAGTTCCACGTAGTTGTAGTTTGGGCATGTGGACTTCTCTTTCGGCCTTTTTAGTCTCTAAAACAATTCGCTTTAGGCCCAAGACTAGCATTTATTTGGTAACAAATCTTACTGAACGCCATGCGACTTTTCTTTCGAGTAAACCTGCCTATAGGATGGCTGTAGAGAGGTATCGTTTAATAGCAGAAAACCAGGTTATCTAAAACTTTTTTTCCTCAATGGTCTAGCTATGACTAAAAGACCCCCAAGGTCCCTTACAACCCTATCATTCTATAATGTCTCCCCTTTATTTCATAGCTACACAGTGAGGAGAGACAGTTTTCCAAGATCTGAGGGAGTGGTGTGCTACTCTGCTGTAGAAAAAGCATATATATGTATGTATGTATGTGTGTATATACATACATACACTTTAAGATGGTTTTCCTCAAATTTGATACAGTATGCCCCAGAAGTTTGGGGATTCAGTTCCCTTAAATTTCTGCTGAGATGCCAAAGACTCGTACATACAGAAGTTGTAAGACTAGTCCTGCTGGATCTGACCAAGGCTTATGCTTTGGCTAGGGGAAACAGGGCTCAGAACAAGCCAACTGGATTCAAAAGAACCTGCACAGTCACTTGATAGTAACAAATAGATACATAAACCATTCTGTGGTGCCATCTGGCACTCATCCATATTCTTGCAGTCCCGATATGATAGCCTTAGCTTTAGCCTTCTTTGAACTCAAAATAATTTGATAAAAATAGCTTGCCTTGAGGATATAAGGGTATACTAATTGAAAAGAATGTGAAGAGACAGATTACTAGTAGGCTGGCTCTGTGTTCTCGATCTCACACATAAGACATATCTTTCAAATCAGGGCAGTAGGACTACACAGTATGTGCAGAATTTTTTTTCTTCATTTTTTAAAAATTAAATTTCAAAAATTGCAATTAAAATTTCTTTAAAAATACCTTTAGTAGTTTATGGTATTATATAGAAACTAAATAGCAATACAATAATATAATATTATGATTATATAAAAATGAAACCTAACTTTAAAAAACCTATATACAGTAATGAAGGAAAAAAGACATTATACTACATAGAGAAAAAAATGAAAAGAAAAAATCCTAGAAAATAGAAAAAAAATGAAAAAGCTGTAAGCTAATAAAACAAAAAACAAACACCCAAATTGTATCTAATTCTAAATACGTATATAGAGAGAAGAAGAGACCTATAAAAGCCTATTTAAAGTTTATAAATATCAAACAATTAAAATTCTAAACTTTCTTCAAATGTTTTCAGTGTAATAGTTGATTTTTAAACAATAAATTAAGCCTAGACCATATGGATATTCTCCAGTCATGCCTCTCCTATGATACAAAGCTAATTCAAAGGCTGAGAGTTAACAGTCTTCGATAAGCCAACATTTAAAGTGGGACACAGCATTATTCTATGAGTAAGTACATGGCTGCCTTTTTCACAACAGTCCAAGCTTGATATTATCAGTTATTGATAGATTAAAGATTACAGATTTTTGGAATATATTTGAACAAAACATTAACATCTTTTGTCCTTAACTGCCTTTGAGGAACCTAGTTCATCACAGCATAATATCTAACAAATAAGTTACAGGTAGATACAGTATGCCCATAGCAAAATACATCAAATTTTATTATATTTCCAGCATATAAATAATGACAGCCACCCTTTTTTAAATAGTCCCTAATTTTTTTTTTGCTGAATTGAATGTTTAAATCATAAAAAACAAATCTGATATTCCTTAAAACCCAAAGCCACGAATTGAGCAATAAGGGATACTTCAATTTACTATTCTGATTTTTTAGCATATTGTTCAAATTTATTTTTGAATTTAAAAATAATAAAGTTGCAGTATCTCTGGAGTTTCAAGAGGCTGCAAAGGCATCAGAGCCAAACAATGTGGATGCCAGGTGTTTTAACTCTATTTAACTCTTGCCATTTAGTCTTTCTAGGCAAATGCAATTATGAATGGATGACAATTATGAGTGAACTTCACTCAGGAAGGCAGCCAACTAGAGTTGTTCTTTGTTTTTCAAATATGCTAAACATAAAAATCCCAGCATATAAAGCTCATATGCTAAACATGAAAAGCCCAGCATAGAATTTATGGGGAAAAATATAATTAAACAATATTGAAGATGGCTTACTAAAGTTGGGATATGCATGTGGACTCTGTGCTTTTCTGTCCTGTTGATTGGAGATTTCAGAGAACTTTTGAAGATAAAGATCCACTCAGTATATAAAGGGACCCTAAATTTAATAGCAACATGAATCACCCCACTACCTCTTTCACTTCTGCAAGGGAGAAAAGTTCCTGTTCTAGAGCTGTTCCCTTCCTCAGTCTCATGCACCATGATGTGGCACCAATGCTGCTACAGAAATTATGGCATGGTATTAAAATGCAGCCTCCTTTGATCCAGTTCCCGTCTCCTCCTTTGATCAGCAAACTGGCATGCTCTTTGCTCTGATTATCTAATTGACTTAACTTGCCCAGGTATGGCTTCCTCAGTTTTCTTTTATAGGAGAGTGGATATAGTTTGGAGAACTGGGAGGTGAGGAGAAAGAAACCTTAAAGGAATGCCTGTTTTTAAAAAGACAGAAAAAGTGCTCTATTAATTCCTGCAAATGAACAGCCATAATTGGGGGTAGAGGTTTTTTTGGAGGAGGAGAAAATGTCCCTTTAAATTCAAAAGGGGGCTTATTTGAAAAGCAAGGGAATGGGAGGGATGGGAGATACCCTTTTTCAAAAACTGTTATCTACTACACTGTATTGAATCAAAACTGAAACTAAAGAAAAACAAAGTAAAGTAAAATTGGACTGGGGTTGTGGAGGTTGTCTCAGAGGCAGGCAATGAAATACTTGCTATCAGTCACCATCCCTGCAGCAACAGTACTAGGGTCAGGGTTGATTGCAGTGTTCTCTCATAGCAATAAAAAAAGAAAAGGGGTTGTGGTGGAAGGCTTGGTAATTATGTTATTAAATAAAACTCCAAAAATGTCAATTATATTGCTTTTGCAGTTCTTTTTTGCCCCTTTGTAAAACAAACAAACAAAAAAGACTAATTCAAATGTTAGCAAAACAACACACATCAAGAATCCATTGTTTCAAATCAGGTACAGATTTCTACTGCCAGTGTTGATCAGTGCTAGATGATTTAAAACAAGCTCTTTCCAACCTATATCTGATTGCTAATTTGGGTAATTTAACTCCAGCATCCAGTATCATTGACAAAGATGCAATGAAGTTGTTTCTTCAGTCTCACCAAAGATATTGCCTCTTAGATCTCAGCAAACAGTTTATTCCAATTGCATCTCAATTTTTCCTCATATCCCCAGCTGCTACTCCCAGAATTTTACCCAGTGCAGAAGCAAAATCTCCCCTGCTCAGTCCTGATCAAATTAAAAGCTACAGATCTTGTCAGCATAAATACTAAGGCTGACTTGATGCAGAATTCAAACACTGCACATTGTAATGTGTTCCATATTTACCAAAGAACATGCCCAAACCTTTCTAATTGAAGTACAGTATATGAGTTGCTGACAATACTTCAGCTTTACACGCTGGCCTGTCTTTCCATTGAGAAGCTATGGTGTCCATTAGGCCAGCACCAGTGCCACCCCCTATAAAATAACATTTGGCCACCCAGCCTGCCATATGGCTGTTTTTGTGGAATATTGATAGTTGATGTGCTAAATGCGAGGATCCAGCTTTGATTGCTTCTTTGGGCAATCTGAAATCCTTTTCTTGCAGGAAATGTGGAAGTGTGAACCTATAGAACTAAAAAAAATACGTAGTTGCTTCCTTGTTAGCTATATGTAGCCTAAAGTGTGGCCATGGACACTTATTTATTTAAATCCTGTATTACTTTCTTCTCCGTTTTCTTTGATTCACTAGCACTAGCTATTAGGCTTGTCTCACAAACCAGCAGCATCTGGAACTGTTTTGAAGACTGGCTGCTCAAACTGACAGTCTAGTTCCTAAATTCAGAGATGGTTCTCATGAGATATTTTAATGCTAGGATAGGTTTTGATGATGAATCCCTCTTCCAAAATTTCTATGCTGCATACTCACACATAGCTAGGTCTTACCTACCTAGCCCTCGCTGTTCCAAGGACAAGGGTATTAATGCACAGAGTGGAGATTGGCTCAACTGCCCATTAAATTTGATTTCTTAATACTAAATGGCACAGCCCAGGAGACTTGGAACAGGAGTACACTTGCTGGAAAGGGAGAGGAGCTAGTATACCTGATTACACATTAATTGGCCACAATTTGGCCACCTGCTGTATCAACTTTTGCATCACTCCTACCCTGACAGTGACCCTTTACTGAGACCTTTTTCCCCTTGAAAGCTGATACCCTGACTTAGCATGCCCCAGAAAATGCAGGGTATAAGAAATCTCTGTGCATTAAGAGTTCATAGATTAACCAGACAGGATCTCGAACTCATATATTAATGAAATAAAATTAGGAATTGAAATTTCTGGTCTATTTTAAAACATAACAATCAACATGTAATAAAATCTTACGCTCTGTCTCTCCTGTGCAATAGCATTAATATTTTCAGAATTTCTAATTATACAGGTGAAGAGTTCTCAAGTCAAATTAAAAAGAAAAGAAGAGGGTATTCTTAGCATGTACCTGTGATACCAGTTTAACCAAGTAGAAGGCGCACCATTAATAATCTCCCATAAATTATCAGTTTAATAAATCATATCAACCTAAACTATAGAACTCTGAGGAAATCCAGAATAAAGTCCACTTCAAAAACTGTAAAGAAACCAAGAATAAATAAGATTTGGATTTTGAAGAATTTGGCTACTAAGGTTCATAAAGTAGAGATATTACCATGGGGGGGGGGTGTCTTTGCAGCCTCACTAGAAAGAGACCATTAGCTTGAAGCAGGAGGGACACCTACGCAGGATACCTTGAGGGTATTCAGGAAAGGGTCTACAGTTAAACTGGTTCAACCTGCCTTGTGTACCTTGAGGGTATTCAGGAAAGGGTCTACAGTTAAACTGGTTCAACCTGCCTTGTGTACCTTGAGGGTCTCCAGGAAAAGGTCTACAGCTAAACCAGTTCAAACTGCTATTCAAACTGCTGTTCAAACTGCTTTGTCCCTGTAAACTATAAAAACTGAGCTTGCATTTCCAGTGGGGTGGCAAAACCCTGGCATAGTTGTTGCCTATGCTTTGGGTTATTGACCACCCAGCTTCCTTTACTCGGCCAAATAAAAAGCTGTTTTTTTCTAAGAGCCTCCTCCTGAATTCTTGGCACTGGATTTCTCTGAGATTCAGGGTTACGAACCTTACAACCAAATACTTTTTTGGATCATAATCCTATAAGTTTGATTATAAAAGGAAATCCAGTTCTTTTAGATGGAGACTAAATGAAATATTGTTCCATAAAGAAGTAATAGTGGAGGATTCTAAAAAGAAACTAAAATAATTTTTTGAAAATTATTTAGATAAGAGTACTGAATTAAGAATGGCTTTTTATCAGAGGTTATTTGATACAATGTAATAGCGAATTCAAAAGAGGCAAAAGAAGAGGCAAGAGAAAATACAAGCTGGTTTGGATGAGACCAGAGGACTTTCTTTTGGGACTGATGGACAAACAGTTGGAAAAAAGTCATGGAACATTTTTTTTTTAATATGATATCTGCAGCGAGATTATTGTGTGCACAAAGATGGAAAGATTTGGCAATACATACAATGGAAGAATGGTTGTTGAAGATGATGGAACTTGCTGAGATGGCCAAACTGACTTCTTTGATTAGAGAAAAGACAATATCTACATTTATTGCTGACTGGAAACCCCTTATGGACTTTTGGCATAAAACAGAAAAAAATGAACTTCTGATTTATGGTTTTGATGATTAGACAGGATAGATTATAGAAAGAAGAGAGTCATGATGTAACTTTAGAGAAAGAAGTAAATTTATAATTGCACTTGTAACTGCTATAAAGAAGATCAGAAGCCACTTCTTTGTATCTTTTTTCTTTCTTTTCTATTTTTCTTGATTTTAGTATATGGTTGGATTCATATAACACTGAATCACGAGCTTAAGCAACCATATTTTTCATAGTGTAATCCTGACCTTTATGTCATAAAACCTTTGTTCTGTAATTCTATAGTAGAATTTAGAGCTGACTTGGAGAAGGAAGGAACAAGCTGTTACAGTCCTGAGAAAGAAAAAGAAGAAAGAAATTCAAAATAATCCTGCCTTGATTTTGTTTAGTATAAGTTTAGTCAGAGAGAAACTTGGACAAGATTTCAGGATTGTAATTCTGTTTTACAATAATGAAGAGCATTCCTGGAATCCCTGCTGTGCCTGTGTCTTGATCGGGGCTTCCTAGAAGGACCAACACATTCTATCAGTGTAGTAAACCATAATGTGCAGAGACCACTGGGAGCAGCTGTGTGAACCTGGAAAAATACATGACAGCTTGAACAAATTTAAAAAGCTGCTTCCTTTGAGCTCTCAAATGTTCCACATGGCCTCTTTAAAAGGATTTGCACAGCCCTAAAAGATACATGTTTTCTAACTAAATAGCTAAAACTTTTGGTAGAAAGTTTTAATGATAGAAAAATCTTCATGATTTTTCAAAATAATTGTTTTAAAATTATACTGAGTACAGTAGCAATTTGACTATTCTAATTTGAGAATGCTTATAAATATATAATGTGTCGGCATGTAATCAGTTAAAATGTGAGAGGGTGCATCCAGTGAATTTAACCCTAGTATTGCAAAAGTCTTTTCCAGCTGGAGAGAGATATAGAACTATTGGGTTCTTTATATCTCAGAGAAATAAGAAGACATAATACAATTTCTATGATGTCAGAAAGGAGTATAACATAGGTTTGGAGATGCATAAAAAGGGACCAAGCAATATAATGGCATGTCTATATCCAAGGAGATATCCAAACCATGACCACCAGGGAAGGAAAATTTACATATTCTTAGCTCAGCCACACAGCTAACTGAGATTAATCATTCAGACACAACATGAATTTAGGCTATAGGCTCTGCCACCATTTCTTAAAGTTAACACAATACATTAATCATAGTATGTAAAACCAATTTTATTAATAATATGGACATTTTATCATGTAATTACAATGAACACTGTATTTTATTGTGATGGTTAAAGCCATTCTAACATCAGTGGTAATGTCCTTCATATTTTACTATTGTTAGACAACCAATTGCTCCCATTGTTCCCTCTGTTTGGGCTAGGCCTGCACTTTGTGGTAGAAGATTTTTTGCCTATGGAAATAGTACATATTTAAATGATTGGGAACTTTGTAAATTCTGTTGAACAATTTTAAAAGTTACAGCAATTTTGATGTAATTAACCTGAACTCAATTAAAATATTTATTAATGAGATGAAGAAATAAAATGAATCCCCCATTCCAAACACCTGCCTTATTTAGTATATTGAAAAAAGTAAATTCCCTCCAAATGGATGATCAAATATCTTTGAACAACAAATTACTTGTTCTGCAGATAATTTGAATAAAGTCCATAGAACCTAAACAGATTAAATTTGGTCTCATTAACTAAGGACAGAGTTCCAAATATCTCTATGTTTATTGGTGAAATACTGTTATGTTTAGGATGAACTAAGGCTGCAATTCTAAGCATTGGAGGGCTACACTGTGCATTATATACAGTACCACATAATGCAACATAAGCCCACGGCTCCCATCTCTCTTTGTCTCTTTAGTGAAAGCCACTTCAGGAATAAGATACTGAAGCTGCAGAAGCAAAAAGGAGAAAAAGAAGTGGGAGCTCTCCGCTATTCTGTCATGACTTTTTTGCTTAATTACCACCTTTCAATATGATGTCTCAGCAAGAACAATTCAGCTGGTTGTCATTCTACATATTTGTATGCAATGTACAGCTTAGGGAGTAAGTCCCATTTAACTCAGCCTAGCTGAAATAGGAGAAAACAGGCTTCAACTTTCTTTATACTTTTGCTTATATATTTTCTTTGTCTCCTAAATTCTACTTTTTTCAGCGTTTTGTAAAAAAAGTTTATTCCCTTTATCCCTGTTTAATATTTTGTACATTAATTTTCAGCGTCAATGTGACATATGTGACATAAGTATTAAGTTTCCTCAGGAAATAATTGGAATACCAATATTTTAAGATTAAAGATATGCTTAGCAAAGGTAATAGTTTTAACTTCCATACTTTACACTGGAACAACTCTTAATGTTGAGGAAACAAATAGGAATCTTTATTTAGGACTAAGTTCCAATCCAGAGATAGCACATTTTAAGTGTTAGAAAATAATTTGCCCGGTCACAGAAGAGGATTAATTATCTGTCATACTATTTAATGACAGCAGTTAGTTTATGTAGAATAATCTTGTATACACATATAAACAGTTGACCAGTGTTAGTAAAAGTGTATGATCTTTGCCTTATGAATGGAACACTCTATTCATATTTAAATAAAAATATAACCAGAAGAAAATATCTATTTGTAAGGCTATAATAAAAACTATTCTTTTGAACTCATTCTTCAAGCCAGGAATACTGGTATGTTCAGCAAAATGAAAGGATTTGTATACATCAAGGATGCGGAACCTCCCCACCAGACCTGCAGACTTGTCCCAAAGGCCTCAGGGTCAGCTGGTTCTGCATCGCAGAGTGGTGCACTTGCCTATGGATAACACTCAGCCCCAGGAAGTGGGTTGGTAAAGGTCCCCATCCTTGATTTATACTGTATTCCCCAGACTGTTTTTAAAGGTCAGATTTTTCCTCTCTTTTGTGAGGTTCTTTTTATAACTTTCTTATGCAGCAATACGTTGTCAGATATAAAGTTCTTAGAACATTAATGGAAATATTGACTTTGTCCCCCACTTCATCCCAAACAGCACATTTATTATCATGGTCAGTAATACTCAGCATGAAAAGAGAAGTTTCCCATGCAGATGGTGGCATAACATGGAGCTCAGAAAATACTTAAATAAGGATTTCTTGTTGAATTTTGATTTTGTTACTTCTGGTAAGAAAAAGGATTTCACCCTTATAAGAATTCCAACCGTGTATAAGAATTCCAGCTGAGGATACAGTCTGTGAAACATTATTCTCCTATTTAATACTCAGGCTAAAATTTACATACATTGATTTTTTTAAAAAAAAATCACTTTAATAGTAGAAAAAAATTAAATGTTTAGAACATTATCTGTAAAATATTCCCACAAACAAGGGAGTGGGATAATATAAATATTAGCTATAAGTTTGTAAAGATACTCCTGCTTTGTGTTTTTTAAGAGCCATTTAGTTTCACATACAACATTATATGCATAATTAACATTATGAGGACTCAGGCATGTCCTTTAATTAAGGCAACAATAGCAGAGAAATCATCTGCTCGCATTGGAAATGGAGCTCTGTCTGAATGCTGGTGTCCACACCGATGTATGGCAGGATAATGTCTCTCATTTGTATTTTTAAAAAGGGAAACCTCTCTCTGAATGAGTTCCTTGCCTTGTGCCTTTGCTTTTTTGATAAGCCTAAGTGCAGATTTAGGACAATATACATAAAGCATAAAAAGGCACTATAAAACATTGAATAAATGAAGGGCTTGTATAGGTATGCTGCCATATTTCTAAATGCATATCTTGGGCAGGACAAACTGTACATAAACCCCCACTTGGAAGTAGTTTTGGCAGATTTGCCAGATTTGAAAAGGGAATGAGTAGCTGTAGGTTCAAGTTTCACTGCAGGGGGTGGGGGGAGGGGGATCATTCCTCCCTGTGGCCAGCCATATATACAATTCACCAACCACCTTCTTTCATTTGGTTCGGCAGCTGGAGTAGACAGAATCAATTGGAAAAAGAAAGCTTGGTTGAGAGGCATTCAGAAACTGTTTCTACTATAAATGTTGTGGAATATGCTGCCACCATCAACTTTCAGGATTGCAAATTATAAAACATTCTGTGAGAAATGAAAGAGTATCATGTGTTTCAAGATCTTCCCATGGAAATTATCATATGAGCTCTGACCAAACCAAAACTCTGGAATAGCATTAATCATCTTTATATGAAGGAAATAGTACAAACACTTTACAATTTGTGGGTACTTTCACAGAATAATATAACATCCAGACAGTTTATCTATATAAAAAGAGGCAGAAATGAATGGAGTAAACAATTTAAATTGCAGCACAATCTGCATCATTTAATCATGATTAAGACTCTTGTGATATTTTGATGTATAACTTCATTTTCAGAGCAGGACTGACTCAGGACACTGAGCTAGTGGCACTCTTCAATTTGTGGAAAGCCTCTGGAATCATGAGAGAATATCAAGCATAAGACATCTTGCTCATGAGCAGATACAGGACATGGGGGGGTGAATAATGAATAGCAAATTTGGCTATCAATAGGAAGAGCAATTAGAATGCCATTAGGCTCTTAAAATAATTCAGTGGCAAAACATAGCTATGCAATTGTAATCTTGTTTAGTATTGTTTCCTAGTATTGTCAGGAGTAAAAGGAGAGGTTGGAAGAAGAACAGAAATCTTCTGCTAGTTCAAAACTATATCACAGACTAGTATGGATTGGATTTGGGAAGAGAACATTCCTAAAAACATATTTGAAGGAGGCACTAGTTTTTAGTCACTTATAGTGAAACCAGACCAGACTTTCAGCTCTTGTCAATACAAATATTTGGAATACCTGACAGGTAATGTTCAGCACCATCAGATGAGTTGAATCACCAGAATTTTTTTTAGAGGGGGAGAGAGAAACAGTCTTTAATTTACAGGGAAAGGTTATAAAATCCCTTTTCTATGTTCTGTTTTTTTCCCCTTAGGCCTCACCTGATCCTGCACATGTTCATTTTTAAACATAATTATTTTTTATCTACCCTTTTTGTATAGTCTTTTATAATTACTATTTCCTTTCTTACTTTCCATTTTTCTTTTGTCTCCCCACTTCATCCATTACTTTCTCTTTTTGGTAACTTTTCATTGTGCTATCATTCAGCCACAGAAAATAATTTTAAATAATAATTACATCTGCAAGGAAACATCTATTTCTTGCAGAACTTCTGGCAAAACAATTAAGATCCACAAGAAGATCATCTATGAATTTAGAAAGTTAGAGAAAATTTCACATTGAAGATCAACCTTGATGACTTGGAATTTTAAACAGTTCATAGAAAGAGAAGGTGAAGAAGAAATAGTAGTACTACTGTAGTAATAGTTCGGTCACAAAAACCTAATAAAAGTGCTGTGCAAAATATTTTGACTCAATCCTATATCTATATCTTCAAATGGATATAGACATCAAAATTCTTCTAAAATAGCTGATTAATTTTAGCTTGCAACTAACAGCTATTTCTAATCTCATACTGTGGGTATCTCTTACTAGCAGCTGCAAATAGAACTTTCCCCCCTTGTAAACATAGCTATGATCTAATTCAGGTCATAAATAGCTTTTATTTTAAACCAGAGGCAAAATTACTTTTATATTATTTGAAATTTATTTATGAGCTGTAAAAACTCATGGTTTCTAATGTTTAATAAAACTAACATGAACTTTGCTGGTAATTCATTTATACCTGCTGTATTAAATGAAAATGCCAATGTACTGTAGGTATAAATTAGAATATTTTCCATCATCTACACATGCATTTACATGCAACTAAAATATATGGACTCATACAAGTGCCTTTCTTCCGGACTAATTTATTTTTAAAAAAATAATTAAAGGGTTTTCAAAATAGTCCATGCCTTGATATGTATGATTGAAAAGATTACTTAGCAATGAACAAAACCAACAAAATCCTATTTAAGTTTGACATGAGGAAGGCTGAGAACATCTGTGCTGTCTCCTGGCTTGCAAATGCTTTGAGATGATCTTGACATTCCAGTCCTTAGAGAGTCAGTAGAGAGAGTTGTTTCCACTAATGGGTGGGAAATGGCTTCAAAAGTTTCATTTTCTCTCTCTGTTTCCAAATCTTCATCGGTTATAAATAATTTTGATTCCCTCCATTTGCTATATAGTTCTTGGCTACTTCTTGAACTACTGGTATCACTTCCAGAAATCTGTAGATTCAGTTCTTCAGCTGTTGACTGTATAAGGTTTTGTACTGACAATGATTTTCCTATATCCATTTGTACTATTGGTTTCACGGAGACTAGAGGTTCACCCTCTGTATCAAGGCTTTTTCTCCACGAAAGATCCTTTGTCACACTGGACTGTGCACTTTGTCCATTATCCTTTGAGGCAACAAGGCAAGCGGTGACATCAGAAGTATTTTCCTGTGTGTTAACGGGAATAAAATGAATAGGCTCCAGCCTATTGATATGCTTTACTGATGAAAAGGGGGGTATCTGTAATGTAGTGGGTGCTGTTGGTTTAGATGTCTGGTTTATTTGGTTTAGTGCATTATTAGTGGACAGTGTTACAGGTCCATCGCTTGGCACCTGTGTGGCTTGACTATGCATAGTTGGACTAAAGGCATAGTAAGCTTGAGTGTTGAACTCATTTGGTGTCAATATAAGCTGTAGGCCACATGGCATGTTGACACTGGCTGATCTGGAAACAGATCCACTAGTCTGAGCAGAATTAGACAAATCTTTACTATCTACAGGACTCTGATAACCAGAGGTTTGATCACATTCAAAAGGTGGCATTTGAAATGAAGCCAAAGTCAATGCAGACACAGATCCTTTCTTCAAAACCTGTTGATAAATGTCTAGTAATGAATCTAATTTTGATTCAATAGATTGGACCTAGAGATAGAAGGAAAAAAAAGTTTACAATAAACATAAAAAAGTTCATAAACTAAGATTCATGCCATTAAAATAACATTTGTAACATACAATTTATATTTCATCATATATGATATATATTTTACACACACACACACACACATATATGTAAAACATTTTTAATCACAAAATAACACACATTTTGCAAAGGAAAAATGTGAATTTTGTTCAATTATTACATTTTTTTATTGCAAAAAATAATTCTTATCAAAAACATATGATTCAAGTTGTCATTCATTCTAACTAGCCCTTAATAAATTATATTAAAATCATGGAAATTCATGAAATATTTCTGTGGATCACTTAGGATATGAATTGCCACCATTCAGATTCATTCTATGTATATTCTATAGCAATGGAAGAATGACATAATTGTGCAAAATGCCATTGTCACTCTGGACTTCAGTAAAATAATTTAGCACAATCATCTTGTTGTATGAATAAATGGAAATTACTTTACCTAGCAAATATTAATGATGAATTTTATTCCTGAAATAGTTAAGTAACATAAAGCAGCCTCATGATCTTTAAGTTGTATTACCTGTTTTTCCACCTTGACTACACGCCCTAACATGCTAAGGTCATCAGTTGTCTCATTCTCTACAGTATTTTTCTCTCGACTTCTTTTATCAGTGGTAATTTGTCCCCTTCCAAGAATCTGATCAACCCTGCAAGATAGTTAAATATAGAGATATGCAAAAGGTAATAATGCATTCATTTGGAGACTAAGTATTCTTGTGTTATTGTAAGTTATTGGGCATATATATATTCTTAGATTTTTATTTAGGGTGCACATATTAACATGACTATTTTTAATACTTTCCATTGTTATAATTTCTAATAATCTAAATAGTTTATCTAAATGTGACCGAGACTAACAAATGTGTTTGTTTCTGCTGTATACAGTGCTCTCTGTTACAGATGAGTTATTGATGCTGCCAGATTTTTTTCTCTGAGTATGCTGGGAAGGAGTTGCCAAAATCAACTTGCAACTTTCCAGTGATCAGAGTTGACAAAGGTTAATAATACTAGAAAAGTTTTAGTGGATATAAATTAGGTTGTAGGGAAGAAGGGCACAGCTAGCAAAAACAGAAGAAATATGTCTACCACAAAAAAATTAAGTGTCTTAAAATACATGACTCAGCTTATGTGATACTACAAAAGGATTTTACATGATGAGACTCCTTTATAAAAGGACTTTTTGTCCTCTTACCGAGACTGAAGACTTTTAATTCTACACAGCATATCCAGATGACCTGCTGAATACTGTTCAATGACATCTTTGACATCATAGGGACGTAAAGTTTCTTTAAACTTCCTTTTGGCAACGTGAAATTTCATGATTCTATAGAAGGAATATTATCCCGAATCATTAATTCATATATTTTTTATGCATTTAAAAAGCTGACAAAAATAATTCATTCTGATAGGATCACATTCAAAATACTGTATACAATGGACTAAATTCTAAACTGGTTAAGGATGCTAGTTTTTCTTCTTGACAACCATGCAAAAATTACTTGTACTTAAGATGCTAACCTCCATAATTGAGTTGATAATTAATATGCCTGTGCAAACCCTCCAAATAGTTGGCAAAACATTGATAATTAAATTAATTATTCTATGAACGTGCTTACCTTGAAGAATGAATGCAGTCTATAGCATGAGAGAAAATCATGTATAGATTTAAAAACTTTTATTCTTACTCATTTCAAATCTATATCTCAAATCATTCAATCAGGTTCTACACAGATATGTATAATATACTGTAAAAGTCAAATTATATGTGAGGTCCCCAGCATGAATCTCATAAGCAGCAGTGGCTTAGAAACACTAACCTTGGTGCTTCTCAGTTTCCCTGCTGCACTCAGTTTTTACATTAAAATAAATATACTAAGAAATAGCAACAGCAACTGCTTAAAATGGAAAGCTGACCAGCTGTCAAGCAAAGTACCAGTCAACTTCATCCTCATCTATTCCAAAAAAATCTGTGGATTCAAATAGGCTGCATTAGCATTCTTAGAAAATAAAAAAGATGGTCAGTGGGTGGAGTCCAGTGCATTGTTTGAAAGAGCTTATCTGGGCCAACAAAAGAGAGAGCAAAGATCAGGAGTGGAAGGGAGGGCCATGAGAGGTGTGGGAGAATTTTCTTGGGGTATGTTTGAACTGGAGACGAGGCTGCATTATACTGAAGCACAGACTGAAGGAGAATTAAGGGGGGGGGGAGCTCAAGCCAAAAGCCCCCAAGCCCAAATACATTTTCCCAGGGAAACTAAAACTATTAGCTGAGCCATAAAACAGTTAGAATGGTAAAGAATGCTGATAAGCTGGAAAAAGATACTAGGAGGTAAGCAAAGCTCTGGGAAAGCAAAAGAAAGTAACTCCTTAGAAAGAAATTCTCCTCGAAATACCTCTTCTTTGTTCCTTCAAAACCCTATTGTTGTTGTAGTCCCTAAGGGCCTCACTGACCACATTAGGCATGTGATACGTTGTATCCAATCAAATATCTTGCTGTTGTATCCAATCACATGTATATACTAATTTGCATAAATCTATTAAAAGGGACTATAACCCCTCCCCTCTTCAGGCCTACCTTTGTCTCCAGCACTATCAATAAGCCAATTTGTGCTTCAGTGAAAAGTGTCCTGATCTTGGTTCATGTAAGTTTTTGACTCCTGGTGACTGCCTAGACAAATCTCTGCAGTTTTCTTGGCAAGGTTTTTAGAAGTGGTTTGCCCTTGCGTCCTTCCTAGGGCTGAGAAAGAGTGACTGGCCCAAGGTCACAAGGTGGCTTTGTGCCTAAGGCAGGACTAGAACTTACAGTCTCCCCGTTTCTAGCCTGGTGCCTTAACCACTACAACAAATTGGCATTCTCTCCCAAACTGGCGCACTCTCGGTTCATACATATCCCTGGGAAAATCCTCCTATAGAGGTGAGAAGAGGGGATGGAGAGAATCCGCATCAGTCTGCCTTCTAGAGCTTTTGGTACAGGTATGCCCACCGTGAGAACCATTTTATGCATTTGCCTATGTCATGGCATCCCTGCTACACCCAACGGCAGGAGCCCTGTGGGTTGAACGGTGATTCTGCCCTAGTTATAAAAAGGGTGTGTGGTGAGATCCTAAGCATCAAACTTATACTGTATGGGCAGTAGAAGTGAATCCTTCTTGCAGCTCTTACTTAGTAATTCATTCCCATCCATTTCTCCCCTCTCCTTCCTAAGTTAACTCGCAACCTGAATATAAATGCAGCTGTGGAAAAGGGCAGAGGAGCGAAAGATGATGGCACTCTAAGTCACAACTCTTTCCTGTGCTTTAGATGTAATTAAATGAGCATTGCGTTTGAAGATAGGGACACCTATCTTCCAGCATTTCTATTTAATTACTTTTTGTTGTTGATTTTTAACACTATTCTAAAATGTCCCTAAGTATGCCTCTAAAACTTTCCCTTTTCAGTTCCCACTCATTCAAATAAAAGCAATCTTGAAAGGCTTGACTGCTTGAATCAGCTTAATTATAATTAAAAAGGAAAAGGGAGGAAATCAGTCATGATATATATGTTAAGAAGCCATTTCCTAGTGTTAGCATTGTTCAAGAATTTTATCAGCAGAATACCACAAATGGCAATTGATATTATTTTCAGTATAATAAGGTGGTAATAGATTACACAAATAATGATAAATGCTTTTCCATTTAATGACATGATCTAGCCAAATGTAACACATTGTAATGATAATTATTTGTGATAGTAAATTTAGGAACGTGCTTAAATTTTTACTATTAATATCAATGGCCTTAAAAATAACTTAAAAATTATTTTACAATATTTTGCTGCATTGTAGCTATATACAGGTAGTCCTCGACTTGCAACCATTGTTCAGTGACCATTCATCATTCAGTGACTGTTTGAAGTTACAATGGTGCTGAACGAATTATGGTTACAACTGGTCCTTGGAGTTCTGGCCATCCCAGCACCCCCACGGTCAAGAGATTGTGAGCTGGGCACTTGGGAACCGGCTCGTACAGTTGCAGTGCCCCGCAATCACACAATTGCTATTTGTGACCTTCCCTGCTGGCTTCTCCAGAAAGCTAGTGGCAAAGCCATCAGGCAAGGTTGCAAGTCACTGGGGTAACTCTTCCCTACCCACACACCCTCCCCCAGCCCTTCTACGTTCGCGCCATGCTGGCCACTTGTGCACCCCTATGCACTGTCCCTGAACCTCATGTGCCTCCCTCACAACCATGTGCACTCCCATGCACCCTCCCAATCTTGTCACACCTCCCTTGCATCTTCGCACACCCCCATGCACCCTCCCTGACCCTCTCCACACCTCCCTTACACTCTTGCGCACCTCCGTGCACTCTTGCTGTGCCTCTCACCCTCACACCCCCCATGCACCCTCCCCATCCCTCATCACACCTCCCTCGCACCCTGGCAACCTCCCCCACCTTGCAGCAGCCACTTACCTGCCTGCTGGCCTGCTTGCAAACCGCCTGGGACTGACTTGGTTATGGGAAGCCGGCAGGAAGTTGCCACACCTAACAACCGTGGGATTTGGTTAACAATCAGGACTGCAGATTGCCGTCGCTAAGCGCTGTGGTCTTGCTTTATGACCACATCGCTTAGTGATGGAAATTTTGGTCCCAATTACCATTGTAAGTCGAGGACTGCCTGTACAGTAATATAGCAGGTTGGATGCTCTCCTTACTGTCATGCATAACCTTCTGTTTTGATCAGAAGATTTCAAAGTAGAAATTATTGGAGAAGGATATTTTCATATTACAGACAGTATTTCTCATTACCATTTATAGACTGGTCTCAAGGAAAAATTCTTGAATAATTGTACTAAAGTATCCCAAAATTATGCCATACAAACTTCTCTATATTTAATATGTGTCAATCTGGGGAGAATTATGCGTATGACATACCTCATATTTGTCTCCCAAGAAAATATTATTTCAACAACTGTAGTCTGAATTAGAATTTTATACTAGATAAAGAACATGACATGCTGTTATCCAAAATTTGTTTTTGCAGGAAATAAAATGACTGAAGAGTAAACTTATATAGCTGCTAAAGTTATTGAAAATCAAACACTTTTTTTCTTATCCATAGTACTGTATCTAATGTTTGGTTTTGGGAGCCTGGGAATTTACATAATAATACTTTTCAAACTTTTCCACAAGGAAGAAAAATCATTTAGAAAGCCTCCCATTCCTATTTTTCTTTCTTTCCCAGAATATCTTAACACATCTCAATGTAATAGCCTGAACAATTTAATTTCAAATTAAAGAACTGATTGTTCCTATTTTATATGATTGAAAGGAAAAAAAAGTGTAGTGAATGACAGCTGTATGCTGTTTTGTAAGCAACAGTCTGGAATCCAGTATTGTCTTCTAAGCTGTTTGTCATGTAATATACATGCTTTAAATTTCAACATTTCATTGTAAAAATAAAAGGGTAAACTTAAATATATAATTATATAAATACCTGTTTTATTGATAATGTAAGGTGGAAAGAATTGATACAAAATCCACTATCTCAGCTAACAGATATATAGTAAATTCAGTTTCCACATCAATGTATAAGCAATGTGTAGTATGTCATAGAACAGTGTTTTTCAACCTTGGCAACATGCTGGCTGGAGAATTCTGGGAGTTGAAGTCCACATGTCTTCAATTTGCCAAGGCTGAGAAACACTGTTGTAGAATCACAGATTTTTAGCAATATAAGGATCATCTTTAGTCCAGCCCCCTGTTCAGCTCTTTTGGTATAGTATCTGCTTATGAAAAGTCTTACATGTAGTTTTGGACTGTGCTAATGAAATCAATAGGAGTGCTTCTTAAGTGTACTTTTTTCTTACCTGATAGCTCGGATAACTGTTTTAAGTGCTGGGGTTAGATCTTCTACTGACACATCACACTGACATCCTCTTTCATCATATATGTCATCAGTACCAAGACTGGCATCAGCTTCAAGAGAGAAATTCCACATAAACAATACGCACAGTTATAGAATGCAAGTCTATATGAAGTTATTAACTGCATCTGTTGAGTGTGAAATACACTAAAGGAAATGTTTTAACTGAACCAATGTAATACAAAAGGGTTTCATTGCAAACAATATGATTGCAGGGAGTTTTTCCTCCTGATTTCAATAATGCACATAAAAGTCTGTTTTTTTTGTTTTTTTTTTAAAGAAGATGGGAAACTGTCAGTATTTAGATGAGATATGCATAACAGTCCCACTGGGATGTTGGATCAGTTAATTCACCTTATTCTAAGTCTAGTGGCAGACCATCTTAATATGTAGATTTCTGTTGTAAGACGGAGAAGTAGTTTCAAATAAACAGAATATGGGAAGGAATGTTGAATGTTGAAAAGAGGAGGATGAACTAAATGGATTCCACAATCATCTTAGACCTGCATGGATCAATCAAATATATTTAAACTACAAGTAGCAGGAGATAACCAATATATCACAGATACTTGCATATAACAAACTTCACTTTTTTATATATATGCAAGGCTGAGGTTTTGAATGCCTGTTATGTTTTGCTGCATAACTACTGTATTGCTTTTACTTATGGCATAAGTAAGAAACTTTTTAGGCCAGCAGGCACATTTGGAATTTTGAGAAAATGGTTGCAGGCAATTAAAACAAACTGTCTGTGATGCTCTGGGAAAGGTTTGTCTATTCATACAACGGTTGCTATAACAGGCAAGGCCACTCATGAAACAACTGTTTCCCAGAACATGGAGGAGGTTCCTCACTGCTTCAGCCTCCAGGATGCTCTTTACCACCCAAGGTTACCTGTGTCTTTAGTTTTGGGCGCTTGATACCCTTCCAAACAAAGCAGTGGGTTGCTATTCTCCAGCGTGTTTATTTTCTGAGAAGATGGGCCTATGTAGGCATACAAATAGATGATGCTTTAAGCAAAGACTTTGCTTTTGTAGCCTGCCAGTGTCCTGTTTAAGGTTTTAAAATGTAAACATCTAAAAACATGCACTGAGGTGAGATAGGAAGCCTGATGGATAGGAAAGGAGGTGAGTGCAGGGACTTTAATAACCATGGCCGATATTACCTCCCCATGCTCTGTGGAGTTCATGTACATGTATACAGTACTTCTGTAACACCTCTACTTAAAAACATGCTTTTCAAATCTTGCCTTTTTTTTTGCCAATTTTTTTTAAAAATTGAGCTTTGTAATAGGTGTCTGAATGTAGTGTGCTTGCTATCAAGCAGTCCAGACTGTAGATAGCAGTCCAAGCTGTGTCCTTAGCACATAGATAATAAATACTGTACATATTTAAACAATATTGTAATCAATTGGGAATATGCTACAGGAATAGTCAGAGTCAAAGCTGATTAAGGGAGAATCCTAGTTAGCCATAATCAAGCTTGATGGCACTGCTAAATTAAGCTTAGTGTGTATTTCTAATCTGCAAAGGTGAGTGCAGTGGGAAGGGAATATATGAGCTCCCAACCCACTCCTAATAGCTTACTGAATCATGTCTGTTAAGGTTATGTTTAAACTGACATTTGTTATCATAGCTTTTCCTTGGTCCTCCCTAAGAGAAGGGGGAGAGGAAGAAGCAGGATTGCTTATTGTGATGCAGGGCTCAGATTGGCAGAGAAGCTGAAACAGAAGGAATCTTTGCAACATCTTTCAGCTCTACAACTCCAATCTGATCTGCTGCCTCTGAGTCCTAAATACTATTCCTGCTGTAAAAGAGAGAGCTGAATGGCAAAGAAGCATCAAGTTGAAGAGCCAGGCCCCTGGCAGAAACAATCTCCCTGGGAATCAGAGTCATCATGGATGCCAGCTGAGCCAGGAAGGGGCTGGGAGCTTTACAAGGCAGAGATTGAGGTGGTTCTGCCTTGGAACACAGAGAATGGCATGAGTAACTCTTTGGGTCTAGCATCTTGATGGGATTGATTTACTGGCACTAGAGCTTGGCTAGCTAATTGTCCAGGCCCTCACAGTTCCTGGACCTCCAGAGGGGAGTGCAGCTTGGAGCTATTTTGTTTCATTAGTCTCAGCAATAAAAACTTGAAGTGACAATAATATAAACCAGCACAAAAAGGAAATGCAGTTCCTATTCTAGAGTTTAATAAATACATTTTTAAAAACAAAGTTGTATAACAAATGATCAGCCTTTCACAGTTACTAAAGCATTTCCTTGATATAGCTTGGAAAGTTTCATGAAAAGAAAATCAGCTTGCACTGCTTTCTATGCAATTCACAATTAGGTGTATTTATGATATACGCTGGAAAATTCTTCTAAAACTATCAACAAGTGGAGAATACTGATCTCATTAAGTCATCCCCTTTCTATTTAATAACTTCTCTATAATCATGAGTACCCTTATGTTATATCAGGTTTTTACTACCCAGGGTCAGAGTTGCTGCTATAAATTCTATCTGATCTGGAAATCTGGATGCTTCCTATAGCAATTAAAGGGCTTCTCTAAGACATGGAAAGTATCTTCTGAATAGAATTTAGGAAATTTTCTACTTGAAATATAGACCTTGTCCAATGGTATTTAATAGGATTTTATATTGTATGCATATATTTTGTATATATTTCATAGTATATAATTATATACCCAATAATAACAGTCAACATTGCATGATAAAATGATTTTGTATCTTATGGCAGCTTTTTTCAATGTGGTGCTTTTCAGATGCATTAGATTTCAGCTCTCATTAGGAATTATGGGATCTGAAGTCCACTATTATCTGGAGACTGCAAGGTTGGAGAAGGCTTCCCTACAGGTTAACATATTAAACCTGACTAACTTAGTTTATGTATGCATTATTTATTTTCAGTAATATCTTTTGCAGTTTAATTCTGGCAATAATTTTGGAACTATTAATGCACTTTAACTACTAATGCTGTGCTTTCGAAGTTATCAGTAGTTAAGGCATATCATTCTAGATAACAGAAATACTTTTATCAATCTACTTGTTGAGAGCTACCAGATGTTGGCATTAATCAAGCACTGATTAAGATCTAAAACTTAATTTCCCTGTAAGCCCACTGCAGCTGCTATTTGATCCTGGGAAAAGATGCACCTCTTGAAAGAGTTGCAGACAGGTGCTATATTTATGTCCCCCTGCACTCTGAAGCACCATTTAGGAGTGGAATCTGAAGTATTGCATAGCCCCAATTGTATATCAAATGCATGCTTTGGATACCCTGTTCCAAAGTGAAAGGTGTTGGCAGAGAGATATGTACATTAAGGGAAGTATTATGGTTCAGTGCCTGAGGGTCCCAGTTTGGATGTATGATGTGCCAGGAAGCTTAGATGTGTTAAGTATGAGTATCTGTTTGACTCTGAAGAGTATAAAAGAGCCCTGACCTACTTTCTTTCCTTCACCCTTTCATACCTTTTTAGATTTGCAGCTAAGTTATTTTGAAACAGACTGCCAATAGCTAATCACAAACAAGAAGGTGATGTAAGTTAATTGTAGAAAAATGACACACTTATGCAGGCAGAGGAATTGTGAAAAAGAAGGCAATACCATCTCATATGGAGAAGTGGGATAAAAAATAAATTAAGAGGGATTAGCTGGGAGACAAGGAGATGTGATATCACACTATAAGTTTTTAAAAAGGAGAGACAGCCAGAAAAAGGGAGAGGAAAAAGATTCTAGGCTTTGCCTCCCAGGAACAGACTGGCCTGTTGGTTCCCACTTTCTCCAGTATCCGTCTTTCACTCGATCCTACCTCTGAAAGACTGACAAAGTACAGTGCTATGGGACTTTGCAATGGATGGTGAGAACGGATGGCAATAGCATACAAGTTGAGTACGCCAGGAATATTTAAGAGAGTTTTTCCCATGCCCTGCTTCTTTTTTCCCATACCTTCTGTCCCTTTCCTTTCCCTAATCTGGGATGCTAAACTGCATCAACTTTAGGTGCTTAATTTTATAATTGTTTCTCAAGGTAAATCAAGCCACAGCAAAAGAGCAAACCTGGTATGATTTTAAGTCCTGATGCTTACAATTTACTGAAAGAACATGAATGGATATAATCTGGATGTGTATGTGGCATGGCCGTGTTGATGGAAGAGAGTGTGTGTGCATCTGAGTAAGTGATAATTCAAAAGATCAGGAAACTGGTAGTCCCCATTCAGTAGTCAGAAGACTACCAGGCCCTCGGCAGTGATAAATCTAGTGGGCCTGAGGGTCCCCAGTCAGTGGGCAGAAGATCATCAGTCTTTCCATGGTTAGAGATGTGCAGGGAGGTTGTTGTTGTTGTTTAGTCATTAAGTCGTGTCCGACTCTTCGTGACCCCATGAACCATATTGCGCCAGGCCTTCCTGTCCTTCACTGCCTCCCTGAGTTTGCTCAGTTTCATGCTCATTGCTTCAGTGATGCTATCTAACCATCTCATCCTCTGCCGTCCTCTTCTCCTTTTCCCTTCAATCTTTCCCAGCATCAGGGTCTTCTCCAAAGAGATCTCTCTTCGCATTAGGTGACCAAAATATCTGAGCTTGAGCTTCATTATCCATGCTCTTATTATACAGCGATTTTCTTTCAACAAACATTTACTCCTTGCAATGGACCATATACTACCCACTTCCTGTGTACCAGCTTTTTCATGTCTTAATATGACTCTATCCATTTTCCCATCTTTAGTAAACATTCTACCAAGGGACACAAATTCATCTACTTGCTCTGTTTTTTCCAATATTTTCACAGCATTTATCACTTTCTTTTCATCATTTATAGCATTTGTTTCAATTCACTCTTTAGTTACCATACAAATCTCTAAATAGTCCTTCAAACATTCACTCAGCCCAAATCATTTCATATTTTTATATATTTTATATTGTATTCCATTCACTTTGCTGGATGCTTGCTCTTTAGCTCTCTTCACCTGCTTCCAAAACAATTTTTAATTTCCATCAATCTCATTCTGTATTTCCTTTGCCTATTTTAATCATAAGCATATCTTGCTCTCTTTGACTATTCTTTGCAAGTACATTTTCTGTATATTGATAGTATGCAGTAGCTTTCTCTCATCCTCACATTTGCAGTAAACATTGTCTTATATGCATTTTTTTCTCATCCACAGTTTCCTTCATTTCAATGTTCTACCAAGCATCATTTTCATACCTCCCGTACCGTAGCATAACTTTACACAGTTCAATGGCATTCTCTAACATAATTATTTTCTCACTATTCCAAACAGGTTCCATATCCTCTTCCTTATTTCCATTTTGCATTTATTCTTTGGAAAATTAATCAATGTTCTAATACTTTGTCATACAGGGCTCATACTTTCCCCTCCTACACTTTCCCTGCTTTTACTTCTTCCCTTAACTGGGTGTGCATGCTTCTACTTCTACAAATAATACTGTGTACTGCTGAGATCTACCTATATCTATATTCACAAATTATACAGATGCACTCTACACTACTAAAAACTGGTCTGTCCCATGTTCATTATCCTTATGCCCTTCACTCATTCTGTCAGTTATTCATGAGAAACAATAAAATCAATCATGCTTTTCAATTCATTCTTTTGCCATGTATATATATATGGATAGACTTATGCTTAAACCATGTATTCAAAACAGACCTTTTTCTAAGCAGATACTCACTAGTCATCATTCTCATTCATTCTTGCAACTCAAAATAGCTGACCCATTTTTGCTGTTTTATTTCATCTCATTCCCACCCATCCATTCATGTCATCTCACAGAAGATCTTTTTTTCCTCCTGAATTGCATTCATTCAGAATAATGCACGTTTTTTCCTGAAAGTCATCTCTGGCTCTTAAGTTGTCACCATACACTGAAACATAATATGTGACTATCACCTACCTATAGATTCTTACTTTTATGTGCACCCATAGCAACCTAGAACTTACCCATACCTACATTTTGACATACATTTTAACCCTTTCATTCATGATTAAACCTATCCTTTCACTTCCCTGCATGTATTTCTCAACTCCATTCCACAAAATAAAAGCATGTTCATTCAGATTTATTACATCTTTTCCTTTTCTCTTAATTTTACAGACACATATCTACCTTTTCCTTTTAATTTGTTAATTCAGGATATATGTTCATTTTACATTCAAGTTGCAATCTTCTATAAGCTATAATTCATGCCTTGGCTTTCTGTATCTCTGGACCTATTAATCACTACAGGCAACAGATGTAGAGATAGTTAGCAGAGGGACTCTGCACTGTTACCTTCTTTCCTTGTCTAAAATACTGTAGTTGATTTGCATGTGTCTATGTAACACATCTCTTATTGGTTAGACTGATGTTCTTATGGCTTTCATCATTTTCTTCCTTTCAGTTCAGTCTTCTTTCTCTTCTGTACAGTTCAGACTCTTACCTGACTTGCTCTCTCTCATTAATAAGGAGGAGAGCACATTGTAGGATCTTAGCTGCAGATAGACTTAAGTAATTAAGCCTTTTCTCTCACCATGCAATTTTATAAACAAAGTTTATCTGTATTTTCTTTCAGACATTTATGCACTTTTTTCCCCACTGTATAAAGCTATTTACTATCCAACAGTGACATCACTGAAAGAATCCAAAAATATTGATCTCCACTGATCATCATGGCTTTGGTTGGTTGAGTCTAGATAGAGAAGGTCTAGATCAGGTTACCAGCCTTCTTTGTACCACTTGCAGCTTTCCCTGCTAACATTAAGGGCAGTGCTAAGCAGTTGTGGTACATTTTGCCAGAAGAACAACCAAGGCCCAGTCTGCTTATGCTATGCAAATGAGGTTCTTTACATTGACACCATCTTGCAAACCAACATACTCTTGTCCACAGAATAGGCAAGTAGAAGGAATATGTAATATACTGCACACTCAGGATGCTCAGTTAATATTAATTACATAAAATTCATATATTATTTTTAAATAGCAGAATTGTTGTGGCATAAATTCCTGTAGATTATAGTCCACTTTATCAGATGGAGTCTGGAAAAATGAATGCCACAATAAGCTAATTAGCTTTAGGATGTCAAAAGGCTGTTGGAAAAGAATAAAATGACCACTACTTTACAACTAAATTTTAAAAAATATTTTCAATAGCTTATTTCTATAAATTGAAAAATAATTAGGTTGTAACTGTAAGATCTGTCCCCCCCGAAATTCTTTGTTAAACTTATGTTCAAGCTTCTTGAAATAGATATTTATTTTTTTGATAGCCCAAAGAGGATAAATGTAAAAGGCTTTACTATGTACATAATTTGAAGAACCAGTAATCAAGGAGGTATTTATGTACTATATTCTTTTACCTTAATTAGTGCCCTCTTCCTGTGCTGTTGCTCATTCTGCCTCCTTTAATAAAGCATTTTTATTAAAAAAAAAATTAAAAAGGTCTACACTGTTGTTTCCTGCTTGTTGGTTTGTGACTTTTCTGAGATTCAATATGGCAGATATGGCAGTTTCCTTGTATGATTCCTTGATTACTCTTCCATAGTATAGTCCCCTGCGTGGAAACCACATGACCAATACTTAGAACCAGGTTGCTCACTGGGTTGTAGTGGAATCCACATTTATATGGTAATGCTTAGTAAAAGGCTTTCAGCAAAAGTCAGAAGGGATTGTTGTCCGCCTACATAATCCCTCTTTATTCTATAATCCAGTTTTCTGGAAGCTATTCATCAAGAGGTGAGTGGGAGCATGTTACCACAGCATGATGTGACTGTAGAACAAAAAAGTTCTTAAGAAAAAGCAATTTCTCTCTCCTGCTACTGATTCCATGTGTATAAGGGAGGCTCTTTCCAGGACAAATATCATGAACAATGTGACAATAAATAAATCTTTCTGTGATTGAGTCTAATGGATACTCAATATGATTATAATATATGCCATTTAACTTGTATGAACAAGCTTTGCATGCCAAATGTCTATATATTGGTTTTCTGTTTTTCATTTAATAGTGAAAGGCAGATATAAACTTGTTCAAAATGTTCATCTTGTAAATTGACAACTGTCATTATTAATGTATAGCTAGTAAAGAGACACACATCATAAATGTATGTTAAGTGCTAGTCAGAAGTATCCAGTTGCCTAGTTGTCCAGCCTATGGGGAGAGGGTGAGCACTGGATAGGGCCACTAGGCCTGGGGGAGAGATGACAGACATTGGGGAAAGTTAATATATTGGGGAAGTTGGGGGCAGACAAAAACATTGCAGTGGTGACGCACAATGGGAGATGGGGTGGGAATCAGAGAATGGAGTCACAATGTCTTGTACTGGTACTGTGTTGTGGCCTTCTGCACTTGCCTCCAAAGCCCAGTCATCAAGCCTAGCAACCCTGGGCTCTGACTGCTTCTGCTGAATGCCAGGTCAGTCTTTAATAAGGCTGTTGGCCATATAAGGTAGAACAGATTAAGAACTTAATGCCATGTAGGTCAGGACTACTTTTAATAGAATCTTGCAAGTCTGAACGGGCTTCCCACTCCCTCAGTTTATGTGAACTAGAAAGGGGCCTGTCTGAGATGTTTTCTGAAATTAGTTTTTTGGAACAGGCTCTAGCTCGGCTTATCTGACTATTGCCTTGGTAGAGGCTCTTCCTCCTGTCCTTCAAGGCCATTCCCTATGTCTTCTACAAACACTCACCTCATCCGTAATTTAATAATGGATGAGAGTGCTGACCTGGCATGCATTACTGGGACTTGGTTAGGCACAGGGTATATGTGTCCCCTTTCGAAAATTTACCCATACAGGTTTCAAGTGTGGCACCAGCCATGACCTTGGAGTAGAGATAGCGGAGGGCTGTGATTATCCCTGAGACTCTGGAGATTGTCAAGGGCTCTGTCAGCACTTTTCAGGTGCTGCCCCATAGAAAGCTGGGTATGAGGTTGGGCATTTAAAGATCAGCTGGGATTGCTGCTCCTGTATCAGCATTCCTGCTGTATAGCAGCTTCTTTGTGATGCTCCATGCTTTGTGATGCTCCAGGTTGGCAGTGGAATTCCCTAGGCTTATGGTGCTGGAGGATTTGAACCTGCCTTCCTTAGGTGCACATTCAGCAGCTCAGGAGTTCATGGCTACCACCTGACCCAGCTTATTGAGGACTCAACTTAGAGTTGGGGCCACATGCTAGTCCTATTTTTGTCTCAAGAGAGTGGCAGTGTGATCTGGAGTTGAAGAATATTGCCGTTGGTTCTCTGTCATGGATTCCACTTCCTGGAATTTTTTATGACTGTTCCCCACTGCCAGGAGTAAGAACCTATTTGATTGGTCCACCCCAGACACTTGATGGACCCAATTTGGTTTCAGAGGAAACAGGGTTGTCTGTGAGGTTTTGATCCCAGTTCAACTGAGGCATGAGTCACTGATTGGAATGAGAGGGTGAACTACCTTTATTGAGATTAGCTATAATAGCAGAATTTTGCAAGTCTGATTGTACTATTACTTCTCCCCTTTACATTCCAGTGAACCAGAGATGCATCTTCCCAATTTCTCAGGAATTAAAAAATGTTTTAGACCCTCTTGCCTAGGTAATGGTTCTTGCATAGCTTGGTCAAGGTCCTCTTCCTTACTCTCTACACTTTGGACCAGATTGTCCCTGTGTGGATTCTCTCTGCACACCCACCCCAATGGACTCCTTAGTTTACAGAGGATCAAGCAGTCGAAGAGATGATTAGAGGCTTACTGGAGGAAGATGAAGAGTCAAGACTGAGCACATGTAAGAATTTTTCTTAAGGTCTACCTTATGGCAATAAGAATGGTAAAATGTGTTTATGTATGCACTCTGACTGTGTTCTTTAAATGCTGGCCAGTGGCCCTGTTCAGGGTAACCCAATCCCTCCCAGGTAGAGAGGGGCCAGGGGAGCACCTGTGGGGTTGCTGTGAGGATTATTCTCAGCAGTTGGCAGATAGTTGATCTGATTTACTCTGAGTTGGACTTCAGCTATTCATGTCCTATGGAGTTGACCTCAATTATCTGGGATGAATTTGACTTTGTTAGTCCTGCAAAAGTGGACAGGGTTCTTGGGGTTGTTAGTACAACCATTTTTGTGTTAGATCCATGCCCCTCCTGGCTGGACAACACCTCCAGGGAGGGGCGTGCAGTTGGACCCATGCAATTGAATGCACACCCTTGAATCATGGGGTGGTTTCACCATCTAGAAGACGTTGTGGCCTGCCTCTTCCTCATTAGTGGATTCAATAGAATTGGACAATTTTTGTCCTGTCCCCAACCTTTTTAGGGAAGGTTGTCAAGAAGGTGGTTGACTTGCAGCTCCTAAGGGTTCTCGAGGAAACAATATCTGTATCCCTTTCAGTCTAGATTCAGGCTGGGACATAGTACCAAAAACAGCATTGGTTGTGTTTGTTGATGATCTTTGGAGGGGTCTGTGCATCCATACTGGCTCTCCTCAATTTCTCAATGGCTTTTGATACCATCAACCATGGTATTAATCTGGACCAGCACAGGGGGTTGGGAGTGGGAAGCACGGTGTTGTGTTTTTTCTCCTTCCTCTGGGGCTAGTTCAGTTGGTGTTCAGAGGGGAGCAGTCTAGTGCTAGACCTCTAGCTATGTGTGGTGCCTCAGGCCTCTACCCTCTTCCTAATTTTGTTTAACATTTATATGAAGCAACTGGGGGAGGTCATTCATCAGCACAGGGTACAGTATCATCAGTATTGTATATCTCTGTCAAGGTTCTGTCCCAGTGTTTGGAGAATGTGGGGGCCTGCATGGGAAAAAACAGGCTTCAGCTCAACATTAGCAAGATGGTTGTTGGTTTTGGGCTCCCTTGATCTTTGGCTCTGGGAGAGGTTGTATTTCCCTGCTCAGATCCAGTGTACAATTTGGGGGTTCTCCTGGACAGATAGCTCTGGTCAAGAAGCAGATTGTAGCTGTGTCCAGGAGGACTTTTGCACAGCTTAATATTGTGCACTAATTGTGCTTGTTTCTGGATAGGAAGGAACTGCTTGTTGTCATTTATGCCTCCCGGTTGGACTACGGCAATGTGCTTTACATGGGCTACCCTTGAAGACCATCTGGAAGCTGCAGTTGGTACAGTATGCAGTGCTACAGGTAGCTATCACACCTCAATACAGGTAGATCTCGACTTACAACCATTCGATCAGTGAGCATTTGAAGTTACGACTATGTTGAATGAATGGTGGTTATGACCAGTCCTTGGAGTTCTGACCATCCCAGCCCCCCTGCAGTCACGTGATTGTGATCTGGGTGCTTGGCAACCCGTTCACACTTACAACCAGTTGCCAAGCACCTGCAATCATGTGATCGCCATTTGCAACCTTCCCTGCTGGCTTCCCCAGAAATTCAGTGGGGAAACTGACAGGGAAGGTTGCAAGTTGCTGGGGTAAGTCTCCCACACCCACACACCCTTCCCCAGCCCCTCTGAGCTCATACTCGCCATTCACGCACCCCCACACACCCTCCCTGATCCTCACCGTACCTCCGTTGCACCCTCCCCAACCTTGTGGTGCTTTTTGTTTATCTTTGTGCACCTTCCTTGACTGCCTCACACCCTCACGCACCCTCCTCAACCCACACCTCTTGCACACCCCCTCGCACCTTCTCTCACACCTTCACACAACCCCCCCACACTGCGCTGTGCTTCTCACACACCCTTGATCCTCTCCTGCACCCCTGTGCACACCCTTGCTCCCTCCCCCACCCGACAGCAGCCACTTACCTGCCTGTGGGCCTGGGACTTGTAACTTTCTGCCTGTTTCCCTACTTGACTTTGGTTGTGGGAAACCGGCAGGAAGTTGCTTTGCTTAATGACTGTGGAATTCAGTTAACGATGGCAACAGGACTGCAGGGATTGCCATTGCTAAGCGATGCAGTCGCGCTTTATGACTTGATGGAATTTCTGGTTCCAATTGTTGTCGTAAGTTGAGGACCACCTGTATACCTATGTAATATCACTATGTACTGGCTCTCACTAGGCTTCCAGTTGCTGTTCAAGGAGCTGGTCATTACTTATAAAGTCCTACTTGGAATAGGACTGGTTTTCTGTGGGACCACTTTTCTCTGATTATTTCTGCCTACTCCACATATCGTTATTGGACAGGCATGCTTTTGGTCCCTTCTTTGAAGCAAATCATCTAATGTACCTTTTTCATTGCAGCGCCTGCCTTCTGGAATGTTCTTCCAAGATGTGGTTGGCCCTGTTGACATTAAAAAACTTGGTATTTTCCCTAAACGTTGGGGCCATGATGATAGTGTGTATTGCATATAAAGGGTTCTCACTATTGTTGTAATTTAATTGAACTTCAGCTTTTGTTTTATATTGATATATGCTGCTCAGAGTTACATTTATGTAAGTTGGGTGGCAATATACATTTCTTAAATAAGTAAATATTGGTAATTGAACACCACTAAGGAGGTAAGTCATTCACCCTAAAATAAATAGATTAAGAAACACTCAGGGGGTGGGTAAAATTCTTTCCATTCTTAAAAATTTCCATTCTTTGGGACTGTAACTATATAAAGGCAGTGGTAGTACAAGGTTTATATGAGCTCCCAGAAAAGAAATGGAAATAAAAAATGCAGCAATAGAATTCTTTTTAATTAAAGAAAGGCATGGGTCATTTTGATGGGTTTGTCAGTAATTACCTTCTGTAATATTATGACCTGAATACTAATAATCTCCTAGAAAGAGTTGGAGAGATTAAATAGCTGAATAGAAATTAAATGTATTCCTTTTAGAAAGAAACACAGATTCATATGTATCTCAGAAGATGGTCTACTGGAACATGTAATGGAAGCAGCTTCTGATAGGCTTTTTACAGACTTTCTATCTTTTTTCTGAGAGAACTTAAATTATTTAGAGCAGTTTTTCATTAGCATGGAGAAAGGCTTGTGGCCCTCCAGATGTTGTCAGTCTGCAATGCTCAGTAGTCCCATACAACATGACTAGTGGTGAGCAATCGTGAGAACTGTAGTTTCAGCTATATCTGAACAACCATACATTAGCAAATGAAACAAAGCACATGAAGAAGTATTGGGAGTTGTGAGGAGATGACAGAGCAGACAGAAAAGGGGGACAGTTGAAGTGTGTTTAATCTAGATTTGACTTTTGCAAATTCTGTTCCTCTAGCTTTAATAGCAAGATAACACGCAGAAATGTAGCAGATGAGCTTGTTTCCTGATAAAATTGTCAGAAAGCTTCATCTGCTGAATCTCAGACTGAAGTTAAAGGCACACAAATGGCCAATTAAGTTGACAAATCTATTCATTTTTCCAAGAAACAAGGTTCTTCTTTATTTGTCAGTGTTAAAAACAAAACAAACAAGGTTGGAAAAAAAGTGATAGGAGGAAAAATCTCACAATTGGTTTACTGCATTAACAATGTTATCATAAACATGTCTTCTCAGAAGTATATACCATTGAGTTCAATTATTTATTCCTATATAAATTCATATAGAATTGTTGCCTAGATCTACATTCATATATATGTTTACACTGTAAATAATACTTGTGTTCAAATTTAAAGATAAATATTGTGTGGTTCCATGATTGTAAACTGCAACTTTTAAAACATAAAATTGCTGCAAATATAGACTGTATTGATAGGGATAAAATTGCTATGTGAAAGTGCTTTGTTTATGGATTAGGATGGGGGGAAGGCTACTTACTTGTAAGTTTTATATACTGATTTTCAGTGCCTGCCAAATTCTCTGCTCTACTCTACCCTTAAAAAGAGTGCTCCAAAGGCATTCTTAGGAAATAGAAATAGTAACCCAGTGCTTTGCTTAGCAGTGTTTTGCTTGTTGAGAAAACAAAGGTAAGCTTGAAGATGTCAGGGCCCAGATGGATACATCATTTTATTGGAAACTGAGCAAGCCAGTGAACCTGTTAGCTCAGAAACTGAGGAATTAAGACCCACCATAGAAAGAATGGATGCTAAGATCCTGATTTACAGCTGGCCTATTTATTTTCTGCCAGAGCCTAGTAAGTGTGTGAAAGATTTGTGATTTTAATTTACCTATGCTGCATATATGTGTGTTTGTTTTCATGTCTGTTTTTAGCACCATGTGTGTTTCTCTGAACATTATTAGTTTAACTTCTGTGGTATGGTTTTGTGGTGTGTTTCCTAACAGAAGCATGGGGGGGGGGGGATGAAAAAAGTCAAGATGTTCTCTTGTGGCTGTGCAAACAAAGCCCCATCCTTTTAAACTTGTGTCACATGTAAAAAATAGAAGAGAATATATGTAGCTCAGGGTTGAACTGTGGAGTCCTTGGGGATCTGTGCCGAAGATGTTACCTAGCCGGGTAACAAAACGTTTGCAAGAAAACAACCAAGCTCAGAGAACCGCAAGGACGCCACGTTTTTTTAAAAAAAGTGGGACTTCAATCACGTGGTCATGGCCATTATCTTGACTTCTTTGAACCACCTCCCCTCCCCCCAGTAGATGCCCTTATTGTTAATCCAGAATTCCAGATGCGCCCACTGGATTCAAAAGGTTGGGGACACTGCACAATATAAAGAAACTTATGAACATACTTTTTTTTAAGCCCTTCAACAATATTTTGCCACGTTGTCTTAAACTATAGAACCTTGAACTAAAGAAATTCTGTGGTGGATGAGATTAAAGGACTATGTTGTCCATCTACCATATCACCTTTAGTTGATAAGAAGCATTCCTCATTACTGCAGCTCTCCCCAAAATCATGTTTCAGAGTAAAATCCATCTGATTGTCTTAGGACCATCATGTAGAAGCATCCACTTGTCAGAACCTCCTCTTTTTTTTAAAATTAACAAAATAAAATAAAAAAGCATACTAAAGAACAACCTCCCCAAACAGAAAAGTAAAATTCCAACGCATCATTAGGAGTATATAGAATAGAAACACAAACATCCATATGCAATATTTCTGTTCAAAACACATTTATATAAAGTAATAAATTAAGAATAATTATTTTAATCTAGTTTAAAGAAAGGGAGACAAAATATGAGTAAAACAATCTTCTTCTAAATGACACTTCAAGATCCTTTGCTGCTGTGTTAATTTTCAGCCAGTTCTATTTCCCACACTTATAATATCACTGAGCCAAAGAAAGACATACCTTAGTTTTCCAATGTTTTCCATAGTAAATCTGGCCTAACAACACAACTAACAACACAAATTGAATTAATTTCTTGTGTTGCATTTTTAAATATGTCCTGGGAAAAAAATGGATAAAGCTACACAAGAATTAATTCCCAAAGACTGTAGTTTAAGTATTCCAGTTTCTTCAAAAACTTTCAGCCAGAATAAGGAATGAAAAGGGCACTGCCAGCAGAGATAGTGATATATATTTATAACCCTTTCAGAACAATCTGGAAAGAAGCTGATTACTATAAAAACATGTTGAGGTGTAGGACTTCTATGGATTATTTTTATAGTTGTTCTTCATGATTTGTCACAACAGAGTCAATGTGAATTTTAAAGCATAAAGAATTCCAAATGATTCATCGTATTGAAATCCCTCTTCCTATATTTTAAAAAGATTTTAAAGTTATTGTATTTGCTATAAGAGTTTTACATAATTTTGAAGAGGTTATTTGATATTAAATTAAATTCTTTCTTATTGGAAAGATGTTTCAGCTTTTTTTTTTTTTTGTATAGATGTCAAAGCAGCATCCAACTGATTATTCACAACATCTGAAATAATCACATGAGAGAAGAGGCTGAGTTTTTGCCTTCTGTGCACTGGGGATATTGCAGCTGGTCCTTCAGATGACAGCATACAGTGGCTTTATTTGAGTGAACCCTGAGGCAGTTTATGGCATGGAAGAGTTCACCTAGTGATAGATGATAGATTATGATAGGTTCTATGATAGATTATGATATAGAACTGGAGGCCCAAACATAATTTCTCCTAAGAATACCAAGAACTAAAAAAACAAAACCCTCTCTTAAATCTTGTTCTAAAGAAGGAAACTAAAGACCAAGTAATAATTGTTCCAGCCATAGGATATTAGCTAGGTTTTTCAAATAGGTTATATAATTGTCTCCCTGGCTTAGTTTCCTGCAGATATTCAGCTGAGGTCAACTTTGATAACACGTGGCAATCATGGTATACAAGGATCTAGAAGATAAATCCAAATAAATTTGTGTACATCTCTGGCCTCTTAGATTTCAAACTGATTGTGCTCAAGTTGGTTTTCTGCTATATGCACTGAAAAATTGTCCTAATCACCTCATTGCTTTCAATTTCTCAAACACCAGTTGTCCAACACAATTCTACAGTTAGATCAAGTGTGTCTCGAAGCAAATATTCCAAGTAATTATTGTACTCCGGAGATCCCAGTTGGAAACAGGATCTTCAAAGAAGACTACGTGATAATTCCCTAAGAATTTCAGAAATCTATGTGATCTGTCAGTGTCTAGGGACAGATTGAAGAAATTATCTCAGAGTTGGGAGGAAAGCACAGTGATGGTGGGTGGGTGGGTGGGGGTGTAAGGATGAGTCTGTCACTGCACATCAAAGAGGCTATTGTAAACCTAGAAAACACATCTCTCAGATGCCTGAGCAAACAGGCAAGAGAATCCATAATGGCTTCAAGTGCAAGCACATACACAGGTGATAGAATTCATTGACTGTATACCTGCAGCAAGTGGTGGTGCGGGGAGGGGGGATGCCTGGACATGCACAGCAATTTTCTCCCAGCCCAACCCTTAAGGGATTAAAACTTTTGTGCCAAGACAGAAGGAATGAGATAGCTGGGAGATATGAAAAGAACCAGATCACATGGGAAAAGAAAAGAGGAAGGACACCTGGGAGGGAGGGAGAGATTGCTGGAAGATGTAGATAAAAATGGAAACTGAAAACAGAGACATAGTTTTGGTGAACTAATTTTCAGGAGAAGCAGGGGGCTGAGCAGTGCATAGGCAGGAGGATGTATCAGGAGCCATGCAAAACTTCAGAGAGCAGAGCAAAGATCAGCTTGGGGGGAGGAGGCAAGAATTAGAGGTGGATGTAATGGACTCTCTGGGATCCTTAGTAAGAGCAATTAATTTCAGCAAGAGTGTGGAAGAATATCCTTCCTGTCACCTGTGCTTTGTTAAGACCCCACCCACCTAGTAAGGAGGAATGGACCCTTTAAAAAGGCATCTCAGATACCTCCTGAGAATGGACACTTTTGGAAGAGAGGAGAGGACAGCAGTCCTGGGTCTGGAATCCATAAGTGAGGAGGAAGGTAAGAGCATGAAGGATTCAACCTAAAGAATTAGGAAAAATAATATACATAGGAGGGTGGAGGGGATAGATTATTAGTACTGTAAAGCATTACTCTAAGTATAAAGAAAAATTTAGAAAATAAGATTGAATCTATATGCTACTAAAACTCTCCTGTCTATACTGGGCAAAACTGTGTCATAGGGGAACGCTTTTTGAACCAAGGTACCTCAAATGGGCTAACTTACAGAATGAGTCCAAATTCTGGGATCCATGACTCCTGTGGGATTGAAATTTGGAAAATTTGTGGCTGCTTCAGCACTACACTGCAGCAGTCAGCCCAGGTCACGTGATCATCATGGGGACATTCTTGACCTCTCCCACTTCCCTCTGTCCCCTATGCCCAACTGGCTGGCAGCAAGGCCTGACAAGTGAGTGGAAATTGGCTGCTTTGGAACCAAGGCAGAAATCTGAAATCTCTTAATGGCAGTTGGCGGTGGGGGAAGGATGAGGGAGCAGCTCAAATGCCTGCTGGCAGGGCAGGGCAAGGTAGGGCTGGCTGGGGGGTGCCAGTGGTCAATGGGTCAGCCCTCTTCCCCCCTCAAGGGAGGGGCCCTTGGTGACATGCTGGAATGGGGAGCGGGGGTGCAGTTTTCCTCACAGACAGTGGCTCCCTTGGTTCCACCTCCCCCCAGCAAAGTGGCAGGCCAAGGAGGGGGAGGAGGGAGCTTCACCAGGGAGGAGAAGGAAGGAAGTGAGTGAGAGGGAGGAAGGAAGGGAAGGAAGGGAGAGGGAGGTAGGGAAGGAAGGAAAGAAGAGGGAGGGAAGGGAGGAAGGTGGAAGTGAAGGAAGGGAGAGGGAGGGAGGGAAGAAGAGGGAGGAAGGGAGGAAGGAAGATTTCTGATGCTCCCTGCCAGCTTCCCACAAGCAAAGTCAATGGGAAGCCGGCAGCAAGTCATAAGTCGATCATACTCCCACTGGTTTTTTGACTTATCATTCTGTTTCTCTGTTTGGGTAAAGAAATAGCTCTGAAACGATGACCCAATGGGTCACGGGTTGTCTAGTTATACAATAAAAGACGTGCAAAAATATAGGACTGAAAAATGGGAACAGATTGTAACGGAAGAGTTTAGTTTATAGTATAATGACTCAAAAAAAGTAATACAGGAATAAGGAATAAGTGAAGCTTGTTTTATATCAATTTCTTATTGTAATAAACATTTTGTAAAGGTGGGTTCCCTTGTATTCTGTGGGAGTCTGTACCTTCCATTAACCTACAATAAGGAACATTAGTATTCTAGGATCAATGTTTTCCAAATGTATTGTGGCTTCACAATTATGAGATAAGATTAAATGTAAAGAGGGATGTAAATATAATGAATAAGATAGTTAACATTTTAAAAGTCTTACTATCTGGGATTGGCTTAGGCTGTGAACTCTTCAAACGCAGGGAAGGCCGGAAGCGTGTCCGGTCATTGAAGCTCCAGCTCTTTTGCACTTTTGTTGGGCTGCCCTCTGCAGTAATATCCGTACTTGGTGATCTTCTGTCCCCAACTGAGGCTTGTCTGTTTTTGATACTCTGTCCTCTTGGGCTAGCCATCCGCACCCGTTCTTTAAAGCTCAGCTTTTGACTGTGGAGGCAGAACATGCGTTTTTATTTCACTCACATTGATTTATGTATCATGCTACATAGATGAAGATACTGCATGTCAACTGCATGTCTTTGGATGCATATATGAATGTATTCCCTGTGTTGAACTCCCTCCCCATTTCCCTCTTCAGTAAGAAAATATTTGTACTGATCAGTTCTCAATACAGAAATAAGTAGAAAAACTGTTCAAGAAACACTGAAATCCCCATACCTGGAAAAGTTCACCAAGCTGCAGTATTAAGACCAAATACACAGTAATATTAATACTGATATCAACACCAATGCATATTCCAGACATGATAAAAAGAATTAAAGGAAAAGGAAAATAAGTACCCCCCCCTTGATAGTGGCTCCCATCCTAGACTGTGGAATGGGTCTGCCTTGACACTAAAGCCTTGATGTGAGATGGGCAGCTGTATAAATTTGATAGATAGATATAGATAGAAAAATACAGGACCACAGAAGTAAGTGCATTTCTTATAGACTGAATCACTTTCTTTATATGATACTGTAGCTGTAGTGATTTCATTGCTGTAGTGTAATGATATTGTTACGCCAACTACTGAGAAAAAAAATTCCTACATTATGATGAGAGTAAACCAAAATCAAATATAAAATTTTATCAAATCTAAACTTAGCAAAGTTTCAACTGTAAACTTTGGGCAGCTCTAACTATGTTTTTTAAGTTGTACAGCATAGGCTGTGCTTGTTAAGCTGCACTACATTGGAATCATAGTTTTCAAGTGCCATCATTTTTGCATGCAGTTTATTAAAGTTAGACAAGCAAGATTAAGATGATTATTCATGCACGCTTCCAAACATGACATTTTTCAACAGTCCACAGACATTAGCAAACACTACATTTCAGGTTACTTGTTACCTAAAACTCTACACATACACAGACGTATATTACTTAACAGAATTTAGAGCAACTAACAGAATATTCAGTAAGTCTATCAGCAGAATGATTGATTCACAGGAATGTAATATTACACTCGGGGAAAGGGATTTTTTATTTGCAACTAATTGGCTATAGAACCAAATAACAGACACAGATTAGAAAATTAGTTTTTAGCAGATCAAAGTTGCCTTTTAGCAAAGTTGCTAAAGAGATTAGCTTGTTTGTGGATGCTTCTGTCTGATTTGTACAAAAGACATATTGTGAGCTGTGTGGCAAATCTGTACATTTTTAGGTATACTACAACTACTAATTGTTAATAACAGAATATGAATGGTATTCTGTTACGCCCTATGTTGACTAGCATTATAGGGCTGTGCAGCACTTTGAAGATCTTTTCCTAGGACTCTACGTATAACAGCAGCTGCTATCCTGGAAAAATTGTTACTTGTAAGAAATTGCTGACTGGTGCTCTGTGCAATTGCATAACACCCCAAAATGAAGGGGCGTATAGCTTAATATACTTAGAAGTATGTCATTTTTGAGTTAAATGAGAATCACTTTTTAGTCAGTGTTCTCTCAATGACTTATAGAGATTACAAATTAGACTGAGTTATGTTGGGATTTGTACATTAAGCTTTGCAATAGATATAATTTCAAAGGAAAACAGGAAAAAAAAAGATGCTATTTAAGCAACAAGTGGAAAAAAACGTGAAATCTGTCCCAATTTTATTTGTTCCTGGGATGATTACAGACTGTTTCTGAAGAAGCAAATTATTTGGGCCATTAAGGTACAGATGGAAAAGATTATCCACCTGTTGCTATAGCTGCTAATCGAGTTGAGGCCTTGTCTGTTCTGTTTAGTCATGGTTCTTGCATCTTCGTGCAACATGACAATAAAAAGAGGAAATGGAAATGGATTCTACAACCACCAAAAGCCTTTAAAAATACATTCTCAGTGCCTAGCTGCTTAACCAGGTGCAATCTAAAAAGAAAATGTTTGTGGCATGATGGGAAACAAAAAGAAATTATGAGACAGTGATTATGACATTTGTAGGTAATAAGAAAAATGTGTACATGCGGTTTAGTATGTTTTATTACAAATACAAGCGGAACAGGCAGGAGACCAAATGCAGTGAATCAAGCACATGCCAGACAATTTCTAAAATCATAGTTTAAAAACTGTGGTAAAACAATTAGAAAATTGTGCATTTTTTTTATTGTGGCATTCAAGAGAGTACCTGTTCCAGAATTGTCTTACTCTTCTCAACCATAGAAAGTGTACTATTTTTTAAACAATCACGAGGAAGGCCTTCAACCTTAATATCTGTTATTTGCAATGTAATTATTATTCCATAGACATTTAATCAAGGATACCCCCGTTACTTTTCAGAATTAATGTATTTGTTAAAAGGCAAATCCTAAAGGTTCCCCCCCACCCCAAGAGAAATTCACATGCCGCATTAGACTACTCTGGTTGGCATAGAGGCCATTCCAGATTCAGAGAACATTTCTCATTAGCACTAACCAGAATTTGACAACCATGAACAATGGTTTCAAATTCCAGTTAGTGTTAACTGGAAATGTCAGTTGCTCTGGGTTCAGATGGAATATTTAACCACAGGAAAGCCACTGTCTGTGGTTAAGGAGTCATACGGAATGAGAGTAGGGAGATTTAATGTGCCATGGGAACCAGCTTCAGATCCTATTTGCTTTACATTTACATCTATTGATTATCAAAATTCATAAGAAAAATTGGGAGGGGCAGAGTTACATACTTCTGAACAACAAAGTCAGTGTGAAGCTAATGAACATTATTGTGAGTGCTATATTGAATTGCTTTCACTGCATAGCTCAACATTATTCAGCAAAAATTAGGACCCTGGAATTCTGGGACTAAGAATCAGATTGGTTCTTTGGAATGATAAAACTTACCATGTTGCAGTCTATGGATTAAATACTATGTAATACAGCTTTTATGTATAATGTTTAAAAGATTGTATGGTTTGGTTTCTCAGATTACTGAAATTGTTTTACTTAAAAATAAAGATGTTGAATGATAATAGATAATATATATCTTTATTTATTTGCTGGTATGGTTATAAACATTAATTCAAGGTAATTATCCGTCCAAAATTTTATACATGTTTAGGAAACAGCAACATGTTTTGCTGCTGCTGCTGCTTGTTTTTTCCCCAGAAAATACACCCCCAGGCCTCCCAAGTGAGCATGAGGAGAGAGACTACACTGAGATCAGCTTGTGAATTGACTATTAGTTCTGATCTCACCCAATTCATGAAGTATAGATCTTGACAGAATCCTGTGTGAAAGAGCATCAGCTGAGGCAGATCCTGTATCCAGATCTGTTGAACCAACTGCAAGAGTAGACTGCTTTTTCTTCATAAGTTCGTAAGTTTACACCGTGGTGAGAAAACATCTCTTCCCTTCCTTTCCTAATCTTAACTTTTCTCACTGAACAGAAACTATAGGAAGCAGATTCGTATAAATTATAACTACAGTTTCTCAATTTTGTTAGGATAGAAATACCATGACTGTATCATATTGAAGGGGAATTTATTATGCCCATGTTCTGCTGTAATATCTGGGATGACTTTAAGGGATGGCAAGTGTTCCAATAAAAGATTCTTTGCAATCTGATTAGATTCCAGTCACTGTTTATATTAAGGTTGTATAGCAATGGACTAAATCCCTGCTCTTCTAATAATGGTCTTTGGCACTTATTCAGTTTCCCAAACTAATTTTTCCTGGAGCTGGCCTTTCAGGTTAGCACTGAATTTGTGTAGTGGAAACTGAGAATGCATGATGGAATTAAATTGCCTCTTATCCCTTATTTTTGTATCTGGACTCATTATGATGGACATATCCCTAACTCCTTGTCCAGATATTCCAAAAATGGCCAATTCCAGGTAGGGCTGTATGTTGTTGCTGTAGCATGAAATCTAGAAAAGAAAAAGCAAGCAGGCAGGCAAGTATATGTTGCTCATTACAGAACTGAGTCTCTTTATTGCCTTGGGTATTCCAGCATTTTAACATTCCCAATTCTCCAGTCTTTGCTTTGCTACTTAGTTCTGCTGACTCCTAAGCATGTCTTTTGTCAGTCTGGGCAGGCTTTTGCTTCAGGAATTTCTGGAAACTTTCAGATCTTAAGTGGGCTTAGGTTGCTGGTTTACTGTCCAGGCAAGAACTGTCTAGTTCTTGTTATTCTGGTTTCCTGAAGCTTTGCCTAGAACTGTAATTCATTTCATCCTGGACTCCTGTGTGAATCATGGAATCCTGTCTACTTGAAATCATTTAACTGGAACCACACCTGTTGAAGACCATTTCCCCCTTAGTTCAATTCTACATTGCCTTTCCCCAGTTTTAGGTGCTTGGAAATACTTGGCAAAGATGTAGGTCTTCATCCTGGCTGGACAAGATAAACTTTATTTAGTGGGACTTTCCCAAGAGATCTGTTGGATTCTCTTTTCTAGACTTTGCTTTTATACTGAATAAGACAAAATCACTTGAATCTGTTCCCAGGTAGATACCAGCTTTGGTACAGGTCTGGTGGAGATGCCTGGCGCACAGTCTTGTCCTATATCTGCAACAGTTTGAACCTGTTGGGCCTGGGGAAGTGGACATGGTCTTTATGACTGTGAGCTCGGCCACCTGCTCCTTAGATCCAGGTCCCTCCTGGCTGGCTAAGGCCACCCGGGAGGGGACATGTGGCTGGGTTCCAGTGGTGGTTAATTCATCCTTGGGAGAGGGGGTGGTTCCTATGTCTCTTAAGGTGTTGGTTTGCCCCCTTCTCAAGCCATCGCTGATTCCCACCATACTGGACAGTTTTCATCCAGTACCCAACCTCCCTTTTTGGGGGAAGGTTGTGGAGAAGGTGGTCACACAACAGCTTCAGCGGACCCTGGATGAAGCAGATTATCTGGACCTCTTTCGGTCAGGATTCAGAACCAGATATGGGATGGAAATGGCATTGGTCATGCTTTTAGATGATCTCTGGTGGGAGCAGGATGGGGGTAGCGCATCCATCCTGGCTCTACTTGACTTCTCAGTGGCTTTTGATACCATCAACCATGGTGTCCTTCTGGATTGGGTTCAGGGGTTGGGAGGGTGCAGTACAGTATTGTGCTGGTTCTCTTCCTCCCTCAGGGGCTGATTCCAGTCAGTGTTGATTGGGAGAGACCCTGCTCTTGGCCCCTACTATGTGGGGTGCCGCAGGGTTTGGTACTCTCTCTGCTCCTGTTTAACATCTACATGAAACCTCTGGGGGAGATCATGCATCGCCGTGGGGTGAGGTATCATCAGTATGTTAATGATACCCAATTATATCTTTCCACTCCTGGCAAATTAAGCGATGCTGTAGATGTCCTTTCTCAGTGCTTGGAAGCTGTAAAGGTCTGGATGGGGAACAACAGGCTTCAACTGAACCCTGGCAAGACTGAGTGGCTCTGGGCCTTCTGGATTTGGGACTTCACCATTTTTGGTACTAGGTAGGGTGGCACTGCCCCAGACAGACCCAGCTCGCAATCTGGAGGTCCTTCTGGACTCATGACTCCTGCTTGTTGGGTACCAGTTGTGCCCATTCCTGGTTTGTTCACAGTAACACATGCCCTAGTTACCTCCTGTATGGACTATTGTAATGCGTTCTCCATGGGGCTGCCCTTGAAGAGTATCTGGAAGCTTCAACTGGTGCAAAATGCAGCAGCACGGGCAGGTATGTTTTCCCCCAAGAGGACACGTTACATCTCTGCTTCGTGAGCTGCATTGGTTGCCAGTTTGCTTTGGGGTCCAATTCAAGGTGCTGTTTTTGACCTTTAAAGCCCTACATGGTATGTGGCCAGGTTACCTGAGGGACCACCTCTTCCCAATTACATCTACCTATCCCATCTGGTCTGGCAGGAGAGGAATGCTATGGGTCCTAGCTACGAAAATGTTCTATCTGAAGGGACTGTCAGCCTTACCAGGTAAACTAGACAGGAAACATGATCAGATAAGCTAATTCTACTTTATTGTAAAGCTACATTAACAGAATTTTGCAAGTCTGAAAGTACAATTCTTCTGCCTTTCCCTTTACAGCCTGAGAAACTAGGGAGGGTCCCTTCTGAGCCTCTTGCCCTGTCTATTATGCAATGGTGGGCTATGCTATCTCTTATCTCACCATTCCTTAGGCAGTATCTCTTTGCCCCATCTCCCAAGGTCTTTCCCACCTATCATTATAGTGACCTAGGAGGCAAGCCTTTTCTGCCATGGCACCTGCCCTTTGGAACATTACCTCTCCCAAGGTGAGGTTAGCCCCAACCCTTATTGCCTTCTGGAAAGCCCTTAAAACATTTTTTTCAACAGGCCTGGGGATTCCCTGGTGGCCGCATTATGTGTGACATTTTCCCACTTGTGGTTTTGTTTTATCTATTTTTACTGTTTTAATTGTTTTAAATTGTTTTTGTAGTAGGTTTTAATAGTAGGTTTTATTGTACGCCGCCCAGAGTCACTTTGTGTGAGATGAGTGGCCATATGAATTTGACAAATAACAGGCTTCTCTTTGTTGGTGAGATGAATAGCCATGTAGACTCACTGGCCAACAGGGAACTTTCTGACTCTACTCTACCCATTCCCTTCCACACAGTGTGAGAATCACACAAGGCTAAAAAGAACCATTTTAGATTTAACTGCAACATGGGACCTATTATTTTCTCTTATTTATGCCAAGATTATAGAAATAAAGGTTAGAACTATGATAGTTATTAATACTTGCATTTGTTTAGATCACAGAACTAAATACTTACTAATAGCAATACTAGTTTGTTTTCCATGATAAATTCTTTACAGTCAAAGAATATATTGCCCATGCTATTCTTTATACAGAAAAGCATATCTAAACTAGGAATGTGGCCCTAGATTGGTTGCAAAATAACAAATTAGAATTCATTTGAACTTGTTGGTTGAACATAAACTCAGATTTAAGATCTGCTGCAAACTTCTAGAAAACTAGAAGATTTGGTAGGTTTGGATATTTCCCTGATTTTAGCTTTAATTTATTAGAATATAACAACTCAAAAATTACTATCTTCTAAAACTATCTTTATTGGTTTTCCTTTTGAAAATCTTGTTTTAGACCAAGGTTTCCCAATCTTGTACCCTCCACTTTGTTAAAATTCCAACTCTGAGAATTCTGAGCGAGTGCTGTGATTGGGAGGAAAAATTCTTGGAGTACAGCCTCAATGAACATTGAGACCATAGGTTGGAGAATGCTATTTTAATAATTACTTTTGGATTTTACATTTTTCTGATTTTTCTCTCTACAACTTCAGTACACTAGAGGTCACTGTGATACCATTGCAAGGCTACTAAGGGAGGACTCTTGAGTAAATGTTGTTTGGAACCACTGCCTCCTGGTAAAATTTCAGCCGTTGCAATCACTTGTTAAGATTTTGAAGAAATCGAACAAGCTATATTTTACTTCCTCATCTTTAAAGAAAGTCAAGGATCATTTTGATTTGCTACTAACGTATCAGGGAAAAAAATAATGTAACAGTTTTTTGGCAGGGACCAAGAGTTTTTTTCCCCTCAGAGGATTCATAAACTTAACAGTTTTTTTGGTAAATGAGACCTGCTGATTTCCAGCTGGGCCAAATCACTCTTTTAACAACCAGCCTGTATACTGGAGTTGGCCTCCCACAGCCCAGACAAGGTAGACCAAACCTGTATAATGTTACTAAATTACTTCAGAGTGTTGTTCTCCTAGCAGCCAGTATGGAAACATGAAAAACATTGAAACATAATGTTGGTTGCCTTCTTTACTCAGGAAAAAATATGGATCCTTTTTTCCACATCACAATTATTCCTAAACCAAGGCACACAGAACCACTGCAGTTTATCCAACTGCATGGATTATAATTTTTCTGCCACAGAAAATTATAAAAGGCAAAAGGGTCCCCCCCCCCATATTTTGGTACAAAATTGCAGGCAGCAAGCAACAGGTAAAACTATAAGCAGCTGTGGCAGCAGAGGATGGGGGAAACCCAGCCCAAATTATGAAATAACTCTTCAAGGAGCAAAAAAGCACCAAGAAGGGAAATAAATTCTTCATGCACCTGATGTTAGTTGGCATTCCCATTATCATGTGAGTAGACAGGATGCTGGATACCTATGTTTCCGAGAGGTGTACATCCTGAAGAGCTTCTGTTTATTACTATAAAGCTTACTAGGAGTGAGGGGAAATAGAGGATCATATTACTAAGCATATCAGGTGATGAAAGGAGTTAGGTTTTCCATGTAAGCCAAACTAGACCGCTATTGTTTTTCTTTTCAATCAACAAACTATGAATAAGGTTATTATTAAATTTACAGTTTTTTATGTTAAACAAGTCAGAACTATGAATACTAAAACATTACCTTCAAAAGCCATTAAATATTTATATTTCCTGAATGTATGACTACTGGAATGTGGGAATTTTGTAAATACTTGTTCAGCATAAAGACCAACCTTCCTAACAAACAACATTCATTTCTCTATTGACAGTTCTGAGGAATGTGTAACCTATTTACGCTTTTAGCATAAACCTTACATGGGATATGAATCTTTTTCAGAATATATAGACATTTTAATTTGCTCAAAATCTGTAATCAGGTATTCTACTCTATATAAGAGATAAACAATATACCCCCCAAATAGATGGAATATTTAGAGATATGCACTATTTTATTAGAAAAGGAAATGCTTTTTATAGTCATAGTCATAAATACACAACATGCAGTAAAATGGGAGAATACCCTAAAATCTTATTAGAAAATCTAGATGCATTTTAGATAAGCCAGTAATGTTAATACTGATAGCTTATTGAAACATTATACTCATCTTTTGAAAATGGTTACTCATGTGACAAGTTGTTTTGTTATTGGGGCTTATAATAAGGCTGTGTCCACATGTTCTGTTATTATCCTTTAAAAAAAATTAATTTATATATTGATACCAGTAGAGTACATTTGAAATGCTAATAGATGATGCCACTGCAATACTGTAGCAAGCCAACAGTTTTAGTCTTGGAAGATGACCATTAAAATTCCTGTTATGTCATTATATCCACTATATGGCTGCTGGTGGCAGGGAATTGTTAATTCAGATCATCCTGCACAGGACTGTTATGAATTAAGTGAGAAAACAACTATATATCTGCATAATGAAATTAACTACATAAAACATGAATACGACATACCAGGGAATACCCGCTAAACAGAGTGGTAAACCTGAATTTTGGTCATGTTGACCTTCACCTAAAATAATAAAAGTCAATTTATTTTGTTGAAACTGGTTTATTTAATGAATATGTGTGTGTGTTTGTACAATATAGATTTGAAGAAAATTCAAGTTATGAAGTTGCTGCCCAGAAATGGAATGCCAATTGGAAAAAAAAGGGAAGAAACAAAAAAGTTTAAACATTTGAAAGATCATAAATACCAATATGAACAATTAATGAAAGTCTTGTTAGTAAGTTCAACTTTGAAAGATACTTTATTTGTTATGAGTTACTGGCAGTATTTCTCTTACACACAGGCAATTAAATTTCCTGGGAACCAGTGCAGCGATAGTTTTTTTATTGACAGTGTTGGAACAATCAACCGACCACACACAATCAATACTATCTTTGAACTAATATATTTAATGCTGCTATGAGACATCCTAGCCAACTTTAGACTTGTACACCCAACCTTACAGGTAGTCTTTGACTTAACAACAACAATCCCTGCAGTCCCAGTTGCTGTTGTTAACTGAATCTCACAGCCATTAGGTGAGGCAACTTCCTGCGAGCCTCCCAAAACCAGTGGGGAAGCCGAGTGGGGGAGGTGCGAGGGGATGCGCGAGAGGCACCACGCAGGTCAGGGAGGGTGTGTGAGGGTGTGCAAGAGGCGCTGTAAGGGTTGCGGAGGGTGCATGAGGGTGTGAGGGGGGTGCATGAGAAGCACCACGTGTGTTGGGGAGGGTGCAAAGGGGTGTGCGAGAAGTGCCACATGGGTCAGGGAGGGTGTGAGGGGATGTGCGAAAGGTACCACGTGGGTCCGGAAGGGTGCACGAGGGTGCAGAGAGGCATCATGTGGGTCCGGGAGGGTTGGGGAGAGTGAGTGAGGGAGGTGAGAGGCTCACATGGGTTGGGAAAGGTGCACAAGGGTGTGTGAGAGGTGCTGCATGGGTGGAGGAGGATAGGAGAGGATGTGTGAGAGTGTACAGTTGGGTTGGGAAGGGTGTGTGGGAGTGTGCTAGTGGCTGGTGCAGTGCAAGTGCAGAAGGGCTGGGAAAGGATGCATGGGTGGTGGAGACTTACCCTAACAATCTGCAACCTTCCCTGTCAGCAGGGAAGGTTGCAAATGGTGATCACGTGATTGCAGGGCACTTGGCAACTGGTCGTAAGCGCAAACAGGTTGCCAGGCATCCAGCTTGCAATCACATGACCACAGGGGTGCTGGGACAGCTGGAACTCTGAGGACCAGTCGTAACCACCATTCGTTCAGTGCCATTGTAACTTTGAACAGTTGCTGAACAAATGGTCGTAGGTTGAGGACTATGTGTATTTGTATTTTAGAAGGAAAAGAATAACTGATATTAGGAGACACAAAAAGAGAAAGAGATTAACAAATACCTAGAATGCCTATTTGAGTATAAATTTTAGGAGAGAAGTCTCAGGAGGCCAGGAGGGGTGAGTATTGTGTAGGAATGGTAATTCAGTCTGGCTAAGTGCTTCTATCATACTATATACATTTTTGGAGTAGAGTGGGACAGAAGCAGTGACTTGTGCCTTACATATTTTTAAAAGAACAAGGCCAATTCATAGAAATAACTTCTATTCCTGGCTATTCATTATGGTTATTAAAAGGAAAAGTATTTATCAGAAGGAAACATAACAAAGAGGATGGTTATCAACTTTACAGTCTGCTTATAATCTTCCGGAGATACTTGTCCAATCATGCTGAAAACAGTATGATGGTCTAAATGGAATTTCCATGATCTGCTGCTGCTGCCACCAAGCCACCAAGATACTTTGGCTTACAGTTCCCATATTGCACCAGCAGCAGCATCAAAACTTAGGAGATACCTGGTTGGAGAAGGACTAAATGCAAGTGAATGCAGCTAAGTACCCTCTAAATGTTTAGTAACTCTCATTTGTTCCAGCCAGCATGATTAATGATATGGACTGGTAGGAAATATAACAAAGATCATCTGGAAGGCATCAGGTTGCTTAGTGCTCATGTAATCAGTTGTATAGGAAGACTGAATCAAATCAGAAATGTTCCTATAGTTTAGCTGCTTGATCTGTATAATAAATGGATCTGTCAGATCTTGGTCATTTGTTTGAACCTGATGACTGCATTCTCTTATGCAACTGAGGAGAACAGCAGCATTTTCATCTGCTGATAGCCCCCTTCCCTGCATGACTCTGCAAGGTGGCAAGTTTCAAGTGTCTGACTAGTAGGGCAGGCAAAATATTATACTTCTCTTTCTTTAGATAATGACAGAAGTGTATGTGCAGAAGAGACTGGTAAATGAAATAGATCAAAATAAGGATGAAAAGCAATGTAGCTACCCAATATATATATACATGTTCATTCATCCTTCAGCTTTAGATGGTTTCATCCAGACTTAGCATTTATTTACTTTATAATTTTATTTTAGGAACTTAAAGAGGTATATATAATACTTTTCCTTTCAAGTTTTTATCCTCACTACAGTTTATCTGGTTAGTTAAGCTGAGAGATAGTAACCATTCCAAAATCATCCTGTATGCTTTCTAGCTGAACTGGGATTTAAATGTGAGTATCCCCCATCCTGGTTCAACATTGTAATCCTTACTGTATATTGGCTTTTAGTCATTCTTACAACAGACCAGATATACCGGTAGGACATATGATAGAGAAGACTAACATTAAACCTGCTGATTGCAAAGGCAGATTGCTATGAGCAGATCCTTTCTCTGGATGTAGCCCATATTATTTTTAATGGATCAAAAATATTACTTAAGTAAATCATACATTGACTCTATTTTCAAAGTTCTTTTGTAAACGTAGAGCAAAAATATTTGCTAAATTCAGACAAAATATTCTGATTAATTTAAAATCTTCTCAATATCTCAACAGATATGGAAAGATATTTAAACATTAATTATCTAACAAGCCAGGGCTGCATTCTACAGGAAACTCTCGTTTTCATTCTTAAATGAAGAGCTTTCTGTCTTTTACACTGAGTAACATCCTGTCTGCTTCAGAATAATGATCTAACTAGGACAAGTTATTCCTCCCTTTCTTATAATTGGATTCAAGCACAACCTTTAATTGTTTTGCACTGTAATAATTTATTTTCACTCCCATAGAGGTATAAAATTTCCCAAATAACATTTCAGTTTTTAAACGATATGCATAAAAACACTACAAACCTGCTTGATGCTTCCCCTTGTTCTTTCCTTCATGAGTCAGAGAATAGGAGAGAGAAGGTTTTGGGGAGGAAAAAAATTTGTTATGCTGGCAGTACCCATCATGATGTGGTTACAAATATTATTAAATAATGATTAAATTACAGTTGGATTTGTTAATTAAATGAATGCTTAAAAACTATAAACAAAGATTACAAACAAAGCAAGCACAAACATTCAAGCATGGATTTGTAACTATAGTGACATAAAAAAAATTAAAATGCTATGTTAATGCATGCTCAACATGCTTATTACATATGTCTAGAGAGAGAGTTGACAAAGCAGTTATTAGGCAAAATGCAGTGCTCATATACAAATAACAGAGAACTGTAACTATCTGCGGCAATAAGATTAACTTAATCACTGAGACTAGAAATGTCTTATAAAAGAACCAATTTCAGACTGATGTGCACTTCTTTTTGCCCATAACTCTCTTGTAATATGCAGAGCTTAATTGTTTAACCTATTTATAAGAGCTGAAAGTGATATAGCCAATGTTACACCTTTACTGAGGAACCTGCATTGGCTGCCAGTCTGTTTCTGGTTCAATTTGAGATGCTAGTGATTGTCAGGTAAGTCCTATATGGCTTGGGTCCTGATTATTTCATCTACTCTATATAAAATCTCCCCATTTGATATGAATCAGCAGAGAGGAATTTTGTGGATCCCCTGTCCTCCTGGAGATAGTTGGAAATCAGCCTTCTCTGTAATGGCCTCCCTCTGCAATTGTCTGCCTCCCAAGGGTAGGACGACTACCTTCGGGAGGCCAGTTAAAATGTTATTCTCCAGGAGGGCAATGAAACCCAAATGCTATGCCTGAGCTACTATTGTTTTATCTGGTGATCTGTTTGAGAGTGTTGTAAGTATTATTTTATAACTGATATTTCTCATTTGTTCTGATACGATAACTGTCATTTTATTTTATGTATGGTTGTCTTTACTGTACTGATTGCAAGCTACATGGAATTTGAGCGTGGTGGTATACCATTTTACAAACAATAAAACAGGATTTTATTTGTGGAAACGATGGATCGTATGCCAAGTTATGTGAAGCAGAACTCTGATAGCTCAATATTCTTGACAGCAGAAGAGGGGAGTCAATTTGTATAGCTTCAACTTCTTCATTAAGCTTTCCACGCCCTAAAAATCTGCTTCAGAGTATTGAGGAACACTGTTCTCCCTTCATTTCTCAGCATCTGTTCTCAGTCTAGAGCTGAGGCTGAAAAGTGAAGGGGGAGTATTGCTGCCCCCTCTGTTTCTCTAATGGGAACCTGATTGCTTCCACAACTAACTCTTTCCATGGCAGAGGGCCAAGTTTGGGTCAAATCCAGGGTGCTTCTGTTTGGAGAGCACTACCAATCCTTAGGCCTTGCATTCCAATTCCATCTTTTCCCTTCAATTCTTTGGTAAAAATGCTGAAAGAATTGGTGAAAAAAATGGGAGAATTCCAAGTAGCAGTTGATTTCATCTGAACCTCATTCTTGTAAAAGTGCATGAACTGAGGTAGTGTGATGGCACAATAAAAGCATTGTCAGGACACAATCAAAATTTCCAGCTTCTGAGGAATTACTCTACATGCTATAATTATACTGAAGCTTTTAGGAATCACATTTGCAATACTGGCTCAACCATGAGATTTCATCATGGCAATTTTCTGAAATTCAAAGATCAGCTTCTTGCCCATCCAATGCAGGAAGATGAAGAGAAGATGGTCAACAAGCTAGACATGTATTATTTTCTTGTCTCTTGTGTCTTTTTAAAACAGCTAAAGGAATGTTTTATCCATCCATATGCCTGCTTCGTATTTTTTTGGCATGTGCTATATGATACTTGATTGCAAATCAAAAGGTCTTTAAAATCCCACATACACATATCTTATTCTTCTATTTTGTAAGGAAGCCTGGTATACACAAAGTCTCAGCTGCACAGAAGAAAACAAGGAGATACTCTGCATAGGGGAGTCTTGTTCAGATTCCACTTATTTTTCATATTGTCCTATTCCTACAGCTTAGTATGGGTAGTTGACACTTTTAATAAAATTGCTGTGCTATACAAAACTATTCCCAAAGCTAATCCAACTGCCCTTTCTGCTACTGAAAGTACTAAAAATGCAAAATACTGGACCAGGTTTTATAAGAGACCTCTATTATTGTAGTGCAGCTGTTTATGTACCTCTTTCAAACATTTTTGTTACCATAATTGCTAGAAACATGCTATTATTATTATTATTATTATTATTATTATTTATTGTAGTTGGTCGCATAGTCAGCCAGATGTTTAGGCTGGATTTGGCATTTTATCCCACCTATCACGTCCTTCCCAAGGACCTGGGATAGGCAGATGTTGTTTGATAGTGTTGCAGGATGGAAGCTGTTCCAAGTAAAGCTGCCTTTTGCAATTGACTGATGGTGATTTTGTCAATGCCGATGGTCTTCAAGTGGTGCTCCAGATGTTTTGGGATTGTACCCAAGGCGCCTATAACTATTGGTACTATATTTGCTTTCTTTTGCCACAGTCGTTCTACTTCAGTTTGCAGATCTTTATATTTTGTGATTTTCTCCAGTTCTTTCTCTTCTATTATGCTGTCTCCAGGTATTGCAATATCCACTATCCAGACTTTTTTGTCTTTCTTATCAACAGTTGTTAAGTCTGGGGTGTTGTGTGACAAGTGCTTGTCTGTCTGAATTCTAAAGTCCCAGAGCACTTTAGCTTCTTAGTTTTCTATTACTTTGTCTGTTTTGTGGTCCCAGGCAAATGGTATTTATTATTATTTTCTTTAAAGTAACTTTCTGCAAAAATAGGAAACCAATGCATATTTGCTGATCACATTCTACCACAAGATGTAGTGGGAAGATCACGTTGACTTCTTACCTAGCTAAGAACAATATCTGAAAAAAACTAAAGATTTATGTGCATTCCAATTCATCATGGCAATGCAAAGTCACACATTTCTCTTTCACTGAAAATGACTGTTTCCCAAGAATCATATCAGTATGATCTAACTAATGACTGAAATTGGAAAACACTCATTATGAGTTTCATCGCTAGCACCCTCCTACATGTGTTTCTCACAGAAAGAGGAAATATGTGGCTCCAAACGACAATACAGATAGCAAGGTGATATTTAAGCTTCTGTTTAACAAAAAATTATATAGAAAATATTGTACTGCAAGGTGGGAGTAGCAGTAGATTTTGTGTTGAGTAATCAAGTGCTTGTACGTCTAAATGCTATGAGCCAAAGTTTTTGCTAGTATAGATTAATGTGCTTTGACCTCAGTTGAGGAGTATTGATTTGCACAATGGAAAATTCAAGATGCAAAGTGAGAAAAAAACGGTTTCTTCTTCCATTTATAAGCAGAATTAGTATGAGCAAGCAATGGAAGTCAGTGTAAATAGTATACATCCAAAAATGAATAATACATCCCTAACTATGTGAAGTAGGATGAATTAACTGAGTCCAACACCTGCCTAGGTGCTATTAAAAGGTTAGGTTTTAGCAAGGGTTTGAGGACTGCAAAAATTCTATTTGTCTAATTATGAAATTTGTTAAGAAGCAAAATAAAATAAAAATTAGATTTATCTTATTTGGAAGGTGTGTAATTGTCCCAGTTTGCTACCTGAGTTCCTCAGTGAAAGAAAGTAAAAGGAAATGGATAGGGAGAAGGGGAAGTAGAAAAACAAGACAAAAACCACAGACTGATTTGTATAAACTCAAAACCAGATATCAAATACAACACCAGCTGCCATATTTTTACCTACTTTGTAGGGCTGCAGGTATGTAAGGCCTTCAAATGAGGCTTCCAGGTAGCAATGGAAACCGATTTCTCATCAGCTGCATAGCTACGCCATACACACTACGTGCAGGATATATGACAAAGAAAAAAGGCAAACAAAAATGGAAAAGCATATTAGTAAACCAATACAGGTATTTTTTTTTGTAGCATTCATAGCACTGATACATGCCTGAGGGATGGAAGACTATATTCATAATATCGCCAGGTAGCTCTCAGGTTTGTTCGTCTTGAATCGGTAGAATAAAACCGCCAAATAGCCTGATTTGAGGAAACAGTAGAAAGTACAACAAAGCTAACAATATATGAAATGAAGTTCTATTAATAGGATGGGAAATTTGGATTTTGTTCAAACTGGATGCAACTGGCTTAATTAGTTTGGAAGGGCTGTGCTTGCACAATGTATTGAAGATTGGGGTTTTAAATGTTTAAATATAAAAGAAAATGGGGATATCTCAGTTATATAAGCTGGCAACTTATGCAGCAACATCTTTAAGAAAGCCTTTTGCTACAAATTTTTTCATGAGTGCAACTGACTGTTTTACTATCTCTTCACATTGGCAATAGTGCATTCTAATAATGAGTTGTATTCTCATCTGCATGAATGAGTAACAGTGAAGATAAAGAATTTAGGGAGTTAATTAGCACACATAGTACCCAAACTACTTAAGGGGGATGTTCAAATGTTTTGATATACTTTTACGTCTACTTGTGGAATGCCCATGATATTTTGTTGCTGATTTTCTAATTTGGTTACTTATTTTACAATACAGTATATAGATACTGCCCAGTTCATATGGACTGTAAGTAGTTTGCAATTACAAGATTAAAAATGTAGAGATCAATCACTTCAAGCCAGAACTCATCGTACTATGGTAACCCTTCCATAGTAAGTCAACAAAAACCATGCCATCCACAAAATACTCAATTAAAAAGGATCTTCACTGCTTTCACAAATACCAGCAAACGGGGCATGGTATAGTTCCTGCTTCATAACAGAACAGAAGTCCACAAAATGATCTGATAGTATAAATTTCCTGTTAACACTTCCAAAATAAAGATTTATTATTCCCAACTTTTCAAACCCTTTCTATTGTATTATAAAATATTAGATCAAATGCAAAAATATAATCTGGTTTCACCATGGATGTCTCTCTTATAACACAGTTATAAGAGAAAAATAAGTATCAACCAACAGTCTCTGTTCTCTAAATGGCTCTTCTATACATTTGGAAACTCCACTGTCCTATGTTCATTTATCTGGGAATAAACCTTACTGAACTCCACTGAACGTATGTGTGAGTGGACGCATGCAAGTGGAAGGTTTTTCTTTTTTACAGTGGGCTTTGGGATATAGAGCCTTACTGAACAGCCTTCCCAAACTTGAATCCATGCAGATGGTTTGTATTCAGTTCTCTTCATCTCTGACCATTTGCCAGGCTGGCTTGAGGATGAAAGGAATTCTAATCCAAATAACTCAAGGGACCCAAGATAGGGAAGGCTGCTGTAAAGAAGGGAGAATGTGTGTCACAACCTCCTCCTTCAGTTCATCTGGCATTAATCTTAAGATGTATTTACACTTGTGGTTAAGTCTGGGATCAAATGAATCGGGGGCTTTCACTCACTGCTTGGTCTGACCTTCTCACATTCAAGAAATATATAGCATCCAGGCATATTTAGTCACTAGGCTAAGAGTAGCCACTTTATATCTACTATACATACTAGATGGTACAGATAGACAGAGAGTCCATATCCGCTTTTCCCCTTGAATGTGAAATACAGATCTGAGAATACCAAAGTGTATTTCAACATAATGGCTAATGCTAGGGTAATACTACGTATTTTTTCTTGCTGTTATTCTTTATAATGTAAAGCATACAGCAGAGTATAGAGTCTTAGGCTAGCCAAGAACCATATACTGGAGCGGGTAGCCTAGACCTGGTTCATATCATAATAACTATCCGAACAGGCAGCTTTCCTTCTCAGCTAGCATTCTGTTGGTGAGTGGGAAGGCACTGACTGCACAGCCATTACCTCTAAGAGAAGCATAAACAACATTCAGTCCAGGAAATGACTTGAACAATCTCCCCGCAGAGACATTTGGCATTTCTTTTTCATAGGCATAATCCAGCATAATTTGGAAGCCAAAATCCCTTAGAAGAGATTTAGTCCAGCTTTCCAAATGATAATGAGGATTACTCATACAGGAAGAACAATGACAACAACCAAAGAATGTGAGAATAATTCTGTGACCCTGTATTTCACACATTACACAAACTAACTCCCTTCAGGCAGTGTAATCATTTTAAATATAGGATGCTGGATATGAAGAAAGTGAAGGAATTCAATTCAAAGCAAAAAGAGAGAACCATTCTACTAATAATAAGACAATTAAAACATCAGCTATGCAGACGTTTCAATGTATTTTGATTCCTTTTACATATCAATACCACCATAATGTATTCATTTAGGGGAAAAAGTCCATATTCAATCATACAAGCTAGTCCATTATATTCTTGGGACACAGGTCTCTTCATTCAAACTGAATTTAGTTTTCCCTGCCATCCTGTCAGAGTTACACTACTTATGCATTAATTGAATATATGCAAGTGTATAGGGTATCATAAATTAATCTATCATTATTTATCAAATATTATTCTACATTTATTTTAATTCTAGTTATTGAATCCCTGTTCTTTTGAAAAGGTTATTTGCTGGAAATACAAAGTGAAATCCAAACTCTAAACACACAATGAATGCAAATAGCAAAGGGACCTATTGTGCTGATTTTAAAGGGAAGTATTAGATTTTGATTAAGGGCCATTTGGCTTAGTATATTGTGTGAACCCAGCTGATGTAGGTTGTAAGCCATGATTTATGGCTTAGCATGTTGTATAAATGTAGGTACTTGTGGTTTGTAAATCACAATTTATGGCTTACCCAGTTGTGAGTTGTTCAATAAATCATTCTAAGTAGATATCCAGTTTAAGATGTTTGTGGATTGCAGTATAAAATATATTAAATCAATCAATTATGGTTTAGCAAATGGGTTTGGTATGATACATGAACTTAGTTTATATGTGAATAGCCCAGCTGCTTGATTACAATTTATGCACATGATTCCCTTTCCAACTGGGATTATGGATGTAGAAGGCTGGTTTCTTACTTCCTCAACTGACTTGGAATGAAGAAGAATGAACAGGAATGATCATTCCTAAATGTATGTATTTCTGTGAAACCTGGCACAATTGGGCTTGTAATATTCATTATCAAGAACTTTTGAAAATCTGCTTCATTTGGTACTTACTTGAATTAAACTGGCAGCAGGATTTCTTCTTTTTTCAAAATGTTTCTGACGATGCTGTTCCTGTACTTTTAATGCAAATCCTGATCCTAGAATGCCCTTGAGTACAATACAACAAAGGTTCATAATCAGAAAAATAATTCTGGTAAGAGTTAAAAATATGCAATCTCAAAAATCTAAGACAAGCATTATACAAATGGCTCGTATGTCACAGCATGGTTTGGTTCAATATTTGCAATGACATTATTGAACCCAATGTGGAGAACATCAGGTACATTTAATGTCCATATGGGACAGGATTCTGCCAAATTCCTACAAACCAGGAAACAGGAACAATTTAAAGAACTGTAGGAGTGGGGAACATGGAAAGTTCTGAATCCTTCTCTTGCCCTTAACCTTATTGTTGTTGTTATTACTGTTACTGGAACCACATTTTTCCAGCCAATTTTCTCTCAGTATGAGTTACCTTCCAATACTGTTGTTTTCCAGGTGTTTTACCAGGGAAAAAATTGAGAAAAACAGCTTTAGGGGGAAAGAATAGGCAAAAGCCCAGCACCCTCTTTCTATCAATTCTTCTTTGATTAGGGAATTTCATTATGACCCAACTGCCCCTGCCTTGTCTTCCATACCATTCTGGAAAAATCCCCAATCGTCTCCCCAAAATGGTGGGGGAATGTTGTAAATAGTTTGGGAACAATGCTAAAACACCTCTCTTCATGTCCCACTGATGGAAGCATCTGTTGAATCAAAGTGAGGGACAACAACAATGGGACATAATGCACTCCTTGGAATCACATCCCATGGGGCTTACCTCAGTCTAACAAAACAGAATTCCTATGTTCTCATACATGCTATGCCCAAAGAAATAAACCATACTAGGCTTAACATGATGGTCTGGTTCATACAACATGTTAAGAAAATAGCTAGGTTCCCACAACATACTGAAGACTACACTGTCCACTCCATTTTAATCTGTTTTAATGTTTCATATGAACTTAGTATGCTTAAGTTGTATTATCAACGATTTGATTCTGACACAAAAATTGTCAATCATTGTCTACTTTTCCAGTGACTCTTTAAGCATGCTACTATAAAGAACATTGCCAGTTCAAGTTTTCAGACTTCAGCAACCACTTTTCTAATTTAAAGGGAGTGACAGAGCATGATTTGGCAAATAGGTTGAGTGTTTTTCCTGCCTAACCCCTACATTCTCCATACTTGTTTCTATTTTTTTTTCCTACTAACATCTCTGCCCCCCAAGTTTGCAATGTCAAAGGTGAGTTGAAGAAGGGAGAAATATTAAGAACTGTTATCTTAACACTGTTCTGCCCTGCAAAACAAACATGTAATGCCTTCTTGCATTGGAAAGCAATTATTAGAGTTTAGAAACACACATTGGTTAGGTAACAGAGTTTCTTCCATGTAAGTCCATGGAGCAATCTAGACTGGGTTAGGCATGGGGAAAAGGATTAGACTCCTATTGCAGTCCACATCTTACATAAAATGAAATCACATTGGGAACTTCAATGTAACAACCAGTTGGCCTAAATTTCAGTAAGAAGTCAGGAAAACTACTTGCTTTTGCAAAACCATTAACACCCTGAAATAGATTTCAGAATTATCTTTTCTCAAGTAGACTGAAGTGATAGATAGTTTGATGACTATTAATCTGTGCCAAAAATATAACACTTAATGGCTTGGATCAAGATTTGTCCCTCCATGTACTGATGGGCTCCTTCCTTTGAAGAGGAAAGCTAGGTCAGCAATTCTTGCCAATTCCTCTTGCAGCCCCTAGTGCTACTTCTCTCATTCCTACTCTCTCCTTTAGAACAACTTGTCAGGAGACTGTTGGGGGGGGGGTAGGGGGGAGCTAGGATCCTCCATCCTCAATAAAACAGAAGTCTGCTTAACAGAAGTCTAAATCCATTTCCCTATGTATAAATCACTTCATTAATTCTACAAGTTATATAGTATTATCATTTCATATTACAGCTAAAGAAGAATGCTGGTATATTTGTAGTTAAACTTAAATGAAAATATGGTTAATTTACTATTTAAACCAGGGATGTTCTTTATCACTACATTGTATCAACTTAATAAAAGTGCAGCATCCCACATGCAAGTAAAATGTTTAGTGTATTGTGGAATACTATTTGCATACGTTTAGAAGTAGATTATTACTTAATGACAAATATCAAAGGTACATGCTTGGCTGTGCAGAGACCCCAATTTGAAGGACACATTATAATTCAGTTGCATATGGGTGTGCATGTAGCATCTGTTAGGAACACCTTACAGTAGCCCTCCACTGAAAAACACACATTTGGCTTAAGATATTCTCGACTGGTATCTCAAGTGCACCCATGTGTGCTTTGAATTAGATTTTGTTCTTCAAATCCAGATCACTGGAGAGCTCTAGAATATGTATATCAGGTTGCATTCATTGCATCTTCTACTCTATCTAGTGCTGTTTGAAATTGCTAAAACTTTCAAGTAGGTGTTGGTATCTGTCAAGGAGAAAGCTTTTCTTTTAGCTGTGAACAGTCACTGGAATTTCAGCAGCCAAACACTATAAATTTCCTTTAAGAGCATTAGATAGCAGCTGGATCAGAAAGAGCATCTGTTCCTAGGCAAATGTTTCACTTTATTAATTTATATATAATAGTATTTCTGCAGGGCATAGAAGCAACGTACTTCATTATTTCACTATTTCAGTATCTAATCTATATTCATAAACTGACAAAAAAGCTCCAGAGTACAGAACAATATGTTCCTTAGCCTTCTGGGAGATGAGCACTTCTAGATGATTTCTGACAGTAAAAGATTTTTTTTACTTTAAAAATCCTGTATAGATTTGCATGGAAAATACTCTGACATGCAATTTACATCTAAAAATACGTTAACATGTAATTACAATGTAAAAGTACTCTAACATGTAAATATTGTATTGATTACTAGAACTTACTGAGATTCCTAACTACATTATGAAAGATATGCTTGGACAAGGCAGATCTCTTTTCCTTTGAGGAAATCTCTATACTGATGTAAGAAGCTGGTTCTCTAGCCTATGGAGATCCTGCTCTTCTCCCAATAACCTTAAGGACAGATGAAAAACCAGGATGGGCTCAATCCCTGACATTTATTCATAGTGGGGATCGACTTAACCAATCTTAGCAAGCTCCATGCAAACTTTGTTTTGGATGCAGTGTTACCAAATAAAACTTTGGATGTCTCATAAATGTACATATTTATCATTGGAGATAAATAAGCTTTTAAAGCACCTTAAAAATTTAAAAAGTATTGTATGTAATAGCAATAGTTAACATGGCTTTACAAATACATTGATATAAGTGGCTAATATTGTTTCTCACATATCCAGCACAGAGTATGTCCTTCAAGTTTAAAACACAGTTGTAAAGATACTCACAGCAGGTAATGCAAAGAAAGAAATGCCAAGCAGTGCAAACCCTGCAGAAAGCAGCCTTCCTAGCCAAGTAAGAGGAGTTTTATCTCCATAACCAATTGTTGTTAATGTGATCTGAAAATAAACAAATATAAACCAAGGGTGAAAAAAAAAATGCAGACAGTATAGATATCAAGAATTCTAACATGAGCTCTCCAAAGTGTATAGAGACCGCTTATAAAAAATAAGGAAACAGTGTGATTTCTCTTTGGCTCTTTACCCTTGTTTCAGTGACATTTAATCACTAAGATCAGCTCTGCCTCTCAGGTTGCTTTGAATATTTTCAAAATACATTTTCTTCAGTCAAGGTGAATATAAGTTTGGCTAGGGGCTGGGGGTACTGAAGGAGGGAAATGAGTAAGCATAGATGATCATAGCTTCTCTCCAGCCAAAATATTCCTACATAAAAATGCCTCACACATATCCATTATTTCGGCAAAAAGATTTGGGAACCAGCATTTACAGAGATCTTAATGTAGCCTGCCTGTAAGTTATTGTTTGTGTTCTTATGCCTTACCCATATGGGTTGGGTCTGTACAAAGCAACACTGTGAGCGTTCCCTGCTTGAGCTTTCCAGCGGGACCCCAGCTTTTCAGGAGTCAAGTCACACTGAACTCCTTCAGTTTTTTTTCAGCTGGTACTGTGGCAACATGATGAGGATGAAGAACTTCAACTCCAGTTGAAGTAAGTTCTTATTTCTTTACATTTTTTTCTTTCACTCTCTATATATTTATCACATTTTTATTTCCGGACAAAAAGACAGTTACACCAATAATAAAAGATAACTGCACACATAGACATCCATAAACAATACCTGGCATTAGCACCAAAACGCCCTATGGAAAAGCTCTGTTTTCAGCTGTTTCTGGAAAGCAGGTAACATTGGAGCTGACTGAACCTCCAGCAAGAGGCTATTCCAGAAGGCCAGCCCCAGTCACAGAGAAACAAGGAATGTTATACTTTATTCTATTGTTTATTCATACTGTTTATGTTTATTCATACCGTTAGTGTGAATAAATGAAGCAAGCAAGCAACTAGTCAGTCGATCAATTGATCGTTTTATTACAGTCTTAAACCACAGTAAGGTAGTATTTTGGTTCTAGTTCAAGACTTCCCCCCCCTAAAATCTAAGCTTTTTCTAAGAACATGCACTGGCTGTAGTTATATGATACCACTTACTGATGACCATTTTTGCTGTTAATACCACTTGGAGAAAGCCATGAAGTTGCTATTACTGTACTTTACTCCTCAAGCAGGAATTTGGCAGCCCACTTGACAACATGTCATCAATATCACTTATAAGCACAGCAAGACAGATTGGTAAATATATGCTGGGTACTCTACCCTGCAGGCACATCTTACAATGAGAATTTTAAAGAATATTCCTTTGGAGAGAAATAATAATGACAAATAACTTTTTCACTGTGGAAAATGTCATTTTGCTGTTATTTGCAAACTCTTTGGGAAAAGAACCCCTCCCATAAAATGGACGTCCATACAACAGTCTCCATAAGTACCATTACAGGTCTCAAGGCATCAACCTTACTCCATCCATGTCTGATTCAAAGAACATCAGAATCTAGGCAGTTACGCTTTGAGCACCGGAACAGCTGTTCTACGTGCAAAAATGCATGCAGGTTACAGCTGTTTGTGAGCTAAAAAAGGTCAATCTCTTCTCTGAAATGTTTTTTTAAAAGTGCTAGGAATTCATCTCTGATTAATTTAATAAAAATAAATTATATTCCCAAAATGAGTGCAGAGCCAATTAAGAGCTGAAATATACTAAGGACTAACAAAATCTTCATTTTCTTTCAGGGCCTGGCCATTTCACAAAGTTACTCTTTCAGTAAATCTGCATTAGCCTGTTTGATCAGGAATGAACCTGAATGATCTGGCATCCAACTGATCACTGCCAGGCACCAGAGAGTAGAGAAATGTTTCCAAGCTCTATTTGACAAAAAGTAGAGACGCTTATAAAAAAGATAGTGCCAACTGCCATCTACTTTTAATGACAATAAAGAATTAAAATCTCATCAGCAGAGTTCTATTACAGGCATTGTAGATTTTTGTATAATTGAGAACCAAAAGATAAAAAAGAAGGAACAGCAACACACCTTCCTCAAATCCAGTCTGCTTTTTTTCACAGTCAACAGGTTCTGAAGCTCTGACAAGAATATTACAGCATTAAGTGTATCAGAGATTTCTTGCTCTATTTGAACCATGTTTCTAACACTTAAGGGGTTCTTAAGCAACAGAGCTGAACATAATTTTTCTTTCACACTGTAATGTACTCAGTGTACTCAGAAGCAATTTAGATTTCAAATTCCAAATCTGGACTCAAAGTTATTTTGGGGAGGCAGGAAGCTTGTGTTTGTTCATATTTCTCCAAATAGCAGCATACATACTAAAGGGGAGATATACAGTATATAATAAGTATTACTAATATTTCTTGACCTAGATTTTAAAACAGTCTAATTTCTTTCCAAGATACTGTATAACTATATTTCAACATATGTGTTAGAATGGATATAAATCTGGACCAGTGACAAATTTGGATGGTTTCATTTTCAATAGCTGTGGACAAGGATAGAACAAGAGGTCTGATTCTCATGCAAGGCCAGCCTAACTAACTGCTTTGGGTGATGAACCATGATGGCTAAGAAAATCAGGTCAAGCCCTAGTCACTGCCTCTTGACCTGAAGTTCAGAGTAGCCACTTCATTATGTCTACACTGTGCAACATTCCAGACCAACTTGCCATCAGCCAGTCATTCTAATTTAGCTAATCTGAGTATGTAATAACACATTGTCAAGAGATTGGAATGTCTGCCTGCCCAAGGAACTGCAGCAGCTACCTTACTACATAAGCTCAGAAGACCCTCAGAGTGATGCTTATCAATTGGCTGGCTGAGAATAAGATTTAGCGCTGCTGTAGGAGAAGGTGTGCAGAACGGAGCATGCAGAAAAAATGATGGAGCAGAAGTGCACCTCTTGTCTCAGGACAGGGTCGTTTCAGCTCTAGTACATTAGGTACCGGAGAGATCACAGTACCCTACCAGCAACAAAGACCTGCATTGGTTAATCAGTGCCGGAAAGGAGGATTAGGGTTAATTTAGTTATAAAGGCTAATGGTGCAGTATTGGGCAGGTGGGCTCAAAAGCTTGCTGTCAAATGTCACTGCATCTATTGTATGGAGAGTAAGCAGCAGTGCTTAAACTGCTGTAGTTGTTAGATTCACCCAACCAAAGTGGCATAAAAGTACTTGTAAATAAAATAAAAATAAATAAATGAAATAAATAAATAAATCTGCAAGACAGATATGTTCAGGCTGTCTGTGATGTATCATCTTAGTTTCTTTAAAATATTTTTTTAATCAAATGGCAAAAATGAGTAAATATATTTCAGTGACAGTAAAATCCTCATTTGGACTCTGTATCATATTATTGTTCATATGTTGAACATGCTGAACGAAACAACCTATTTATTTCAGAATATTACATTTCTGAAAGCAGAATTATTTAGGGCTGATCCCACTGATCTTTGATATAGTATAGCATATCCTCTGTATGAAGGAAGTTCTACATTCTAAGTAACAGGTGATTAAATATCCTCTGCCTGAAATCCTGGAGAACTGCTATCTATCAGAACAGATACACCTAGTGGTTGGTGTATGAAGTAGATTCCTACTATTTCTACTTCAAAGGACTTCATAGTACATGGCTTTTTCTTCCAGTTAGCAGTAACAATGACATCTTCAAGCAATCTCAGATTGAAACCTAATCCAAATTAAAGTAAAATCAAAAGGCATAATATGACTGCCTTAATATTAACTTAATTAAGCAAACCTCACAAATGAATAAAAGGTGGTGATATTATAATTAGTTTAATTTTTAGGATTATAATGTTGGTGTTCTAATCAATTAAATATATAATCTAACTCTTATTAAATTAATTATAAAACATTCCAGCATGTGGAACTGCCATCTCTCAGTGGTTCAGAAACAGCAACATGACCACTATGATTAATGTATCACCACAGGGTATAAAGTGTAGGTGGGACACATCAAGGTATTGATAGCAAATTATTAAGTAGGATATTATGCAAGTATTATGATCTGAAATAGGAAGCTCTCCTAATGAATGATGCAATCATTTGGCAATGTCACATCCTTGAGGGGATGTGCCCATCTGTTGGGATGCATTTTTTAATAAGCATCCAAATTAAAAGAAAATACATTCCAACTGAATAAAGGAATGAGCTCTTTACTAAGTCTGATTTATTTATTCATTCAATTTATACAGCAACCGACTTACCAGATGACTTTAAAACCCTAAATGGTCTGACTATCTAAGGAACCACCTTTCTCTTTATAAACCAATCTAGCTTTTAAAATCCATTTCTGACATGAGGGAAAAGACCTTTATTCTCCTAGGATATGGAATGCATTCCCTCAGGAGTTGTGTTTGGTCCCCATTCTCTCAAGCATTTTGAAATCTGAAATCTCTTTATCCACTTTTTAAATTGATAACTGAATTCAATATTAATTTTAATATGTTTGTAATACATGTTTTGTGTTTTGATTTTTAATTTTTGAAAATCATCTAGAATTCTCACTAGAACAGAATAAGGGGTTAAACTGAATAAGGGCATTGCAGGAATGATGGGTAAAGTGTTAAAGCTATCCTCAGGCTCCTAATCTGTATTGGCTATTTGTTAAATTAAAATCCAGTACTCAGGGTAAACCATATTGATTAAAGATCAGTCTTTAAGGGTGGAGTTGTACAAAGGCCAGTAGGCCAAGACTGATTGATTAACTGACAGTACTCAGTTACGGTTGGTCTTACCCTGCAGCTGACTGCCTGCCAATACCCTCCTATTGACTGCCATCCTATTTAAGTATAGTATGAGGCTCACAAAAAAATGGAAATAGTTAAGCCAAGTCTTTTCTGAGACCAGCAGGATGGATCAAGGCAAAGCAAAGTATGTCAAGTTAAGGTGATTATTCCTAAGCAAGAACACGGGGGTGGGGAGTGCTATTGCTCCTTAAATCCTGATGTGGACTGATTATTTGTGAATATTCAACACATTAAATTTTAAACCAGATTTTAACCAAACTTAGAAGAAAAAGTGATATATCCAAACAAATTATATGATGTCTTAACTTGATGACTTGTTTCACAATACATGCTAAGACAATGCTGGGTCACATAACATGCTGAACCAAAATCTAAACAACCTCATTTTAGCCTAATCTGGTGTATTGAGCGAACCCAGCTACTACAGTTTTAATATAAACTTTGCTTGAGCCTGGGGTGTTTTTTTTTGGCTTCTGAGAAATCAGACAAAACAATCCTGGGCTTCATCTTTTCAATCAAAGGATGATAGCAGAGTACATTTTCTAGTAGGAAAGTTATAGAATTAGTAATAGGTGGAGTAACCTGTACCTCCTCTTTTAAAGCTTAAGGGCAGGGATAGGCTCCTGTAGCCTTCTCAAAGATACTGAAATACACTTTTCAGCAGCCACAGCTAGTGAGGATTATTAAGAATTATAATCCAGCAGTTCTGGAAGACTACAGCTTCAACATGAATACTTTACAGTACTACAGGACTTCAGAGCCATACGTCACCATAACTGTAGGTTCATTTTCTTGCTATGACAAAAGTCATGGGACAAAGTCTAGCCTTTGCTCATCCTGGTTTGAGAGATAACCCCAGTGGTTTTACAGTCTTATTTTTCTACATAAAACTTGCAAAATCCTTTTCCAGAGCTTCTATCTGTCTGTTTTTATAACGCCTAAGGAAAGAGACTTTATACAGGTAGTCCTCACTTAACAACCACTCATGAAGCAACTGTTCAAAGTTATGATGGCGCTGAATGAGGAGACTTATGACCAGTCCTCATAGCTGCAGCCTCATTTCTGCAGTCAAATGATCATAATTTAAACACTTGGCAACTGGTTCGCAATTAAGATGGTCGCAGTGTCCCACAGTCATGTGTTCCCCATTTGCAACCTTTAGTGCCAGCTTCTGACAAGCAAAGTCAATGGGGAAGCTGGCAGGAGGCCACAAATGGTGATCATGTGACGTCGCGCTTAATGACCTCATGGGATTTGCTTAATGACAGCAACTGGAACTGCCGCAACTGCTATCATAAGTCACAGTTACTGTCATTAAGTGAGGACTACCTGTATTTATTTTGAAAGATAAGCTATACAATTCCTTATGTCAATTTCAGCTATGATCATATATAATCATTGAATGAATCATGCTCAGGGTATTCAATAATTGTAACCCCTATTCACAACTGGGCGACTCCAGCTGAGCCCTATTACACATCTGGGTGACTCCAGCTCTATGTCCTTGGAAATCTGTAGCTTGTGCTGAGCCACCTTCAGCTGAATGCCTCCTCATTCTAAACAAGTTGTTTTCTGTCTGCTTTTCTTTTTCCATTATATTTTTAAAAAAGAGAAGCCTCTTTTTCCTGACTGTTCATAAAAGGAACATGAGTTGCTAGTGGAAAAACAGAACCCAGTAAGAATGTAAACATTTGACTAAAAAGACAGAAGGCAAGAAGGACAGGGCAATTTTGAATGAGAGGCTATACATGAAAGAAAGGTATGGGAGGCATGTGTGCATGAATACATATTAAAGAGAGAAAATGGGTACACTTGAAATTCCCTAAGAATATAGAGGAACTGTTTTTGTTTATGTCTGTGTCTAGGTGAAAGGATATGAGCACATGTCAGTTTGAGTGTGAATCAGAAAGAAAAAAAAGATTGAAGGATACATGGATGGATGGATGGAAGAGAGAGACAAGAAAGAAAGGAAGGAAGGAAGGAAGGAAGGAAGGAAGGAAGGAAGGAAGGAAGGAAGGAAGGAAGGAAGGAAGGAAGGAAGGAAGGAAGGAAGAAAGAAAGAAAGAAAGAAAGAAAGAAAGAAAGAAAGAAAGAAAGAAAGAAAGAAAGAAAGAAAGAAAGATCATAGCCGCTTTTCTCTTTGAATTTGCCTAGAATCACTGCTAGTATATAGCCCCCAACCATTTCCCCACAAGGGAATGTAGGTAGCCCTCAGCTGAAAAAACTACTAACTCCTCCTTTACCAAGATACAATATAATGGTTCCATTCATTTAATAAGATTCTGAAGAATATTAAATACTACAAAGTGTAAATCTACTTTCCTTAACAGATATATTAAGACAACAACCTCCTATAATTCCTAGCCAACTATGGGCATTTTTGGAAATTTATCAAGTTACAGTCTCAATCCAAAGGGCACCAGACTGGGGAAGGCTAGTTTATATTATGCAGATCGATTGATTTTGTACTTACTGTGCCCCACCACAGAGCATCTGCATATGTAGAAAATTGAGCATTTGCATCTTTTTCAACCAGATAGACAAGGAAAGATGAAAAAATAAGTACTAAAAATCCAATGTACCAAGCTGTGATTAATTCCTGCAAGATAAGAATAAAAAAATGAACATTTCTGACAATTTATCTGAATTCATATATTTGTTGGAATACAAGATTTTATAGAGTTTCTTTTAGTTAAATGTGAAAGGTTCCTTGGGTATACCAATTATCCCTTAAATAAAAAGTATAATTAATCATGCTGTTTCAGGGCTTCAGAATTCAAACTACTTCATTTATGCCAGAGGTTGGATGTATCTGGTGGGCTTTATGAATTTTTTCTTTGATCAGAACTTATTTCTGTGACAAATCTCAGATTTTCTTAAAAAATTATTGCAACTTTCAAAAGAGGATTTCTATTACAACATGCAGGTTGCTGTCCACACATAAGGCCACACATTTTCAACATGTATAACTCGTTCCATGATTCTTTGACTCCTGAACTTAGAATGGATGGAGGAGGGATGGAGGGATGGATAGACAGATGTACACACACACACATATACAAAACACACATGCACACTCATGGAAGGTCAAAGCGCATCAAAAATATTGTAAGCTATTTTGATTATTCAATTTAATTTGGAATTTTCTTTCTTCGTAGCAGAAATTCAATATACAAATTACCTAAAATTCACAAAAATGAAATATGTGGATGAGCTCTTACCTTACTATGTGCATAAACCACTGAACCTAACAATTTCCAAGTTCCTCCTCTTCGGTCCATTCGTACCATGCGAAGGATCTGTAGGAAACGAAGACTTCTGAGTGCTGATGTTGCAAAAATGTTACCCTGAGTTTTTGCAGAAACAACTGCTATTGAAGCGATGAGAACAATGATGTCTGAAAGAAATACATCACAAAATATATTAATGTATGTATAACCAATTATAGCCAGTCAGGATGCCATCATCTGATGAACTGGATTGATGTTTCATATTAAGAATTACAAAAATGTTGTAATTAGGAGCTGAAATAAAGTTATGATAACATTCATAAAAAAACTTAGAAGGGGCATATGGCCAGTTGGTGTGTTAAGTATAATTTCATTTTTTATGCTTAATCTGTGAAAAATGGTACAATTTATTATAGGATAAAATTCACTTTTATAGCCGTATGTGTAAGGAAAGAGAAAGTAAATGCTAGTGTCAGTGCTAGTTAAGAATTTAAAAATCTGAAAACAGAACAGGAAAAAATATGTGTATATGCATGTTTTAAATCAACAAATACTATTAAATATCAAATATGAGTGCTATTCTCTTGTAAAAAGAGAGGTTATTTTATTCAAGTCTTAAAGCAGTTTACAAGAACAAGCAAGATTCTTGTCTTTTCCAAGCCCTGTTCTTGGGCACTCCATGCATTTCAAGACTGGGGCCTGAAGCCCTTATCTTTTTTGTGTGTATGTTCATTTCCTTGCATCACAAAGGAAACAAATATTATGAAACAAGCATTTACTGTAATCCATGCTAATTTAACCTGGAGTTTTTTAATGCATGTTCTATGCTGTTCAAATATGTGTCCCAGGAAGAGTGGCAGAATCATCCAACTTTCACAGTATACATAAAATCCTGTTTCTGAAGGACTGACAAGTTGGAACTAATACCCTCTTGGACACTGCTGGTAAGGCAAGATGATTTGTTTATTTATTTATTTATCTATCTTAGCTACTGGCATAATTTCCACATTTGCACGGGGCTATATCAGCAGGTCAGGAGGATCTGTGGCCCCTCCCTCAACATGCCTTCTGAACGGCTTTTTTTTTTTTTTTTAAATATCAGGAAATTCTGAGACAATGAGCCTCAGACACTGGGTGGGAGTTCTGAGATCAGATTTTCCCCCTTTAAGGTCAGAGTACTGTATCCTGCCAGGATGGGGAAATGCAGTATGATCCTTCAAATCACCTTCCAGTGATTGCAGCCACAGACATTTTCAAAAAATGATACTAACGATTCATTTTTTTTAATGCAGAGGCATAAATTGTTTTAACTGGCAAAGATACAAAAGATGCAACCACATAATGCCACATCCTGTCTTTCCAAGAGAGTAGGTGTTTATAACTAAACCTGTTCCAACAACAGGGCATTCTGCCACCTGAAACATGGGAGAAATTCCTGAGACTACAGCTAGCTCTTAAAATACAGTCCTCAATACATTCAGCATCTTTACCAGCAGTGTGCTCTGGGTCACACGACTGGGTGGGAAGAGGACTATAAACTGAGCAGTCTGTTCTGAGATGCTGTCCCACTACCTCTCCCATAGGGACACATTTGGGAATTTTCAGGATTTTGTTTTCTTCACAGCCTCTAGCCTACCCCAGCCTATTTTTAAACTCCCCCCCCCCCCCCCAAACACACTTTCTTTCTCCACACCAAATTTGATCCTGCTGTGTTCAGTTTTGGGAGAGTTATATGAATGGACAGAAAAATGGACTCCCAGCTCCCTTTACATATTTTCTTTCCAACATTCCACTGGGATGAAAAGCAGCATTTAGGAATTTCCAGATGATGGTAACAAAGGATAATCTTTGTGGGGGAGTCTCTGAATAAGAAAGATGATCAAAGATGTTACAGTCAATTACACAAAGAGAATAACGTTTGAAGAGAAGATGTTCTTTAAATCCATGGGCTTTTCTGAGATAATTTATATTAATGTTGCAATTAATTTCAAGCTTAAAAAGGCAAATGAGATTGTTTTTCTTTTTCTTTTTTGCATCATCAAATGGAGTTAAGGAATTGATCTTTGATTATTTTGTTTATTTAATAGCAACAATCCTTAATATGATTTCGGATAACTCTACTCCAAGTTAATTTGCTGGATATTTGGGATGGTCCAGATGGCAAAAATTCTTACAAAAACATCATAACCACATGAGTGCTTGTAGGTGGTTATCATAAGTATGATTTGTTCAAGCTTATTCATAAATGTGCCGCTGGTGTGGGATGGAGCCATGCAAATGCCCAGTGGCAAAGTTGAAAACATCCTTTAAAAGCCCACTTACAATCTGCTCAAGTGATAGTGATATATTGATATGTATTTGGGATCCATGACAAAGAAACTGTGGGACAACTGAAGTATTATATCAGTATCGTGTATGAGACTATCAAATTTACATGCATGTAATTTATATTATTGAAGCAAAACAGCATAACAGCTCATAAATATGATTTCATGTATATTAACAAGGTATATTAAGGCAGTATTCAGATTCCCATATTCTGACAATATTTTTACTTAGTTGTTTTGTATACAGCATTTTTCTCTTAAACTGACTTTGCTCAGAAGCAGGAAAGTCACTTAACTGATATGATATCTTAAGGAAATTATCTGAATGTCTGATTTTTGCAGATGTAATATAATTCCAAACTTTTCAGAGCTATCAAATACATATAGAGCATTCTGTACATGAGAATCTTGTTAATTACCAATTTGAGAAAGGGGTTTCAGTCTTTCCAGGATTTGCCATTTTGTTTCAACAGCTTTGTGTTTTAAGTTAAAAGGAACTGAAGTAGTTTAGATGTCACAATAATCCTGAATAATACAGGGACTAGCATGTGAAAATTGATTTCTACTATTGCTGTGCAGTAGACTTATGCTGTTCTAAGGAAGAATTCAGAAAATTGGGTAGTCTACTTGAATTACCTACTTTTAGCATCTAATACATCCTGAGCTATTCTAACAATGTGAAAGAGAACAATTTAATATTAGTTTTCCCTCAGATTATTTCTGTCTCAATCAAAATAAATTGACTTAGACTTTTATCACATTAAATATGTTTTCAAAATGACAAAACCCATGAACTGAATTACTTAATTTTTCTTCCTTGCTTACCTAGAATTTATGTAGTCATCTTTTGAATTCATCTTGAATAAAGAATACTTAACAGCTACTTCACTTTGGGATTCTTTTTATTGATTAAAAAAAGAGAATACAAAATGTATGGATAAGTAAAGATTAAGCAGAGTTTAACATCTGGACCTTCTCCTGTTCCAAAGGCTTTCTTCAGCCGAGCGAAATAGCTAGAAGGACTTTTCCCTCATGCCAGGTCTGAGGGAAGGAAAACAAAAACAAAAAACGGCTTCTCTCCCCCCCCCCCCGTTTTCTCAGCTGCTGCTTCCTTTCCTGTTGCCTCCTTCTCTGCAAGGCAGTCTATCCTTTAGTTTGACTCTTTATTTTTACTCCTGGGCTTTGGCTCTGTTTGTTCAGTCTATTCGCTGTGAGTCCTATGGCTGCAGTGTTCCCAGGAAGTCATCTTGTCTCCTGTCCTCCTCTGCCACCCAATGCTGCTCTTTGATTGGCACCTACTGTTTGATTGGCAGCTGGGTTGTCCTGACGCTGGGGGCAGGTGAGAAGGGAAGGGAAGGGAAGGGAAGGGAAGGAGCACAAGGGCTTAGAATCTGCTCTGTCCTTCCATCCATACTAGCTGCAATATGTCAGAACTGACCCAAACTGTTCTTATTGTTAACAGCAAATAATGCTGCATCTAGTGCAGGCAAAACTGAGGCTACTAACCTAGTCTACACTTTCTTTATCTTGCTAAAAAGCATTATATGAAGGCCTTGATTAACCAAAAACCATGATGGGTGGCAGAGGGCAATATCTGTGGGGCCATCTCGACAACCATGGCATATGGAAGACTTTGATGTATAATGTAAGAGGAATAAATGGTAAAAACATAATGAAATGAAATGAAATGAAATGAAATGAAATGAAATGAAATGAAATGAAATGAAATGAACTATAGATATGCTATGTGGGAAATCAAGAGAAATGGGAGGATATAATAAATCTGAATGAATGTGGTCTGATCTTGTGGAATGGAGTTAATAAATACATGCAAGGGTATGAAGTGGTAAATTTAATTATGAATGAGAGGGCTAAATTGTATGTCAGAAAAAATAAATTGGTATCATCCAGGTTGCTGTGAGTGCATATGTAAGTAGAAATCCATTGGCTGGTGATAATTGTATATGCACTTCAGTGAATGGTGATAATGGAAGAACTAGAGATGAGTTTTGGGAAAAACTGTAACATTCTGAATGAATGCAATTCTAGGGAAAAATTATTCTGCTTATATGACATGAATAGGTGAATGAGAATGAGAAAAGCAAGTATATTAAAAGTAATTAAGCTGCTTGGAGATTCAGGAATAAATGAGAATGGTGCCTAGTGAGACTCTGCAAAAAGGTCTACTTATATTGAGTATGTGATTTAAGCATAAGCACTCATGTACATACCATGTCATCTAATACCTAATCATCTAAATGGGGGCAAGAAGGAGCAACTGAGAAAATGTGTTTCGGGATATTGTGATACAAACTCTGCCCCTTACATTCTTGCGAAGAGTGTTGCAAACCAAATATGAAAGATTGGCCTGTGTGTCATAATGACGCAATGAATGCTTCATCATTCTGGCATCATTTTCATCAGGAATGGATACCTATGAACACATGGCAAAGGAAAGAATATAAATCTAAAAGCATAATGGGATGATGAAATAACCAACAAATTAGTGAAACCTACAAGAGTGATGAAAGATTATGAATGTGGGAGAGACCATTTTTTGATAGGGTCATAGGTATATTTGAGGAAAAGTGACATGGAAAAAAATAAATGAAAGAAACAAGAGTGCAAGAAAAAAAAATGTCCTACATGAAAAAAAGAAAAAAAAGAAAAGACAGATTCATCTCCCAATTCAATGAATAGAAAGTAGATACAAAGAAAGAGAAGGTATTTGTTGCTTTGAATAAAGTAACATGAATTGCTTTACAGAAATTAAAAAAAGGTAGAGAAAATCCAGAGTAATTTTTCTAGAAATTAAAAAAAAAAATGTTTTGGAAGTGGATGAAGAGGGTTAAACAAGGGGTGTCCAACACAGCCAATGGAATTTTTTTAAAAAAGTAATGAAAATTATTTGGGATGAAACTGAAGTGAGGAAATGCTGGAAGGAATATTTTAGAAATCAGTATGGGAATGACAGTGATGTGTTAACAAATGGAACTCAATCAAATATTATAAATGAACAAGAAGGCATAAATGCTGCAAAATGTTGAAAATTGGTAAGTCATATGTAGTCATTATAACTGCAGAAATGTAAAAATATGGATGTAATTTGCTTATGGGCTTGGTTTGCAACTTCTTAAAGTTGCGTGTAAAGCCTGCATCTGTGCCTGACAACAAGAAAGCTGTTATTGCTCCCCTGTACAAAGAGAAAGGTAGCAAGAGTGCATGCAAAAGCTACAGAAAGATTAGTCTGTTAAGAATGTTTAGGAAGGTATTTGGCAGAACTCTGACTGAAAGGTTATGAGAAGTAACAAAGAACAAATTTTGCGAAGTAGGTTTATGCTGAACAGGGGCCAGCAAGTCACAGAGAAATGTATGAATGCAACAACAGGAGTATAATAAGTGGAATTGTGGAATGGTTTGTGCAATATGGAGTTGAAGGTTGGCTGCTGAATGCAATTAAGAGTGATATGTGATAGAAGGAAGCATATGTGAGAATAAATGGAATGCTTAGCTAATGGTTCAACAGTTGATGTTCTCTTGTTTTCTTAATGTGTTATGGATAAATATATAAAGAATACTCGTGGTGACATGAGAATGTGTTGGTTGGGGATGTGAATATATGTGCACTTTTGCAATTAGATGATTCCTTACTGTTGTCTGAAAATACAAAATGATTTGTAAAGTAATGTTAGACAGACTGTATAATGCAGGGAGGAGTATGGATATAGAAATTAATGCATCAAGGACTAAAGTAGCTGTTTGATATGGCAAATGTAGTGCACAATGGCAAATTAAATAAGGGGGGAAAAAAAACTCCAAGCAAGTTAATTAATTTATCTATCTTGATACAAGGTTTACTAACATGAGAAAATATCTGGAGAAATTTTAGACATGCAAATGCTGGTAGAAAGTTAGCATTATATGGTCCATTGCAAAGAATAAATATTTGTCCAAAAAAATAAAAATGCCTGTGCATAAGATCATGCTTTTGCCTACTCTGTTATATGAAGTGAGTCACTGAGGAGAGCTTCTGGGGAGTGTTGCAGGTACTCCCTCCCTTTTCACCCTGGGATTCTGCTCCACTCTTTGGCCAGTCCATTGGACTAACAGATATAGCAGGGTACAATGAGTAGCTGTGGCTGGCAGTATCAGGAAATTGCCTGTGGAGTAGGAAAAATGGTGTACAAGTGGGTAAAATGACACTGCCCTCTACCAGGGTAATAAAAATGGTAAAAATACAGATATACAGAGCAGTGGAAAAACTGTTATGCACTCATTGGTAAATGTAACACACAGCTAGAAGCATCTGACTCTCTTTTCAGATTTAAATCAACCTTTGGTGCAGAGCAGATTTTTAAATCACAAGTCTAGCTCTGTTTCAAAGGAATGCTAAATCCTCATTTAAGAACAACCCTACTGCTCTTTCAAAAAGAGTGCAACCCAGGGGTGTCCACAAGAGGGATCAGTGACATCAGAATGGTGGCCATGACCAGGCACTTGAAGCCCCCCCCCCTTTTTACAGGTATATAAGGCATGTGACACATGTAAAAATGCGTCCATGAAAACCAACAAGATTTAAGATCTACAATTTCCCCTTCTCTGATTTGTGCTTCATATGTGGCATAAGAACAATTATTCCGGTAATTGTGTACCTGTTCAGTTGATGTGATTTATTTTTCTGCTACATTAAGTGCAAGATGTTGAAGATCAGCAGTGACATCACAATAAGGCACCAAAGTAAAATTCTTCACTAGAATATTGTGATGTATTTCCTTTGCCTCATCTTACATGCTAGTTTTAAGTTGATTTTTCTTCTGATCTTTACCATGAATTATCTACTTAAATGATCTCTACGAAGCTACCATAAAGTAGTTCCTGAAGACACAGCACTCTCAGTCTGGGAAAAGAAAAAGATGAAGTATCAAGAAAAATGTGCTCATCATAGTTATCTGAGCTAGATGTATTTAATTCAGGACAAAAAAGTGAGATGCGTTCCCGTATTATTCGACAATTGGCCAGGCTGGCACAAATGTATGCCCCACTTTTTGGTGGCCGCAGTCTTTTCATTATCAACACAGTTAGCTCTGGACTCTTACTAGGAGGTGCAGATATAATACAGCAGTCTTTGGAGCGAAGGAAAAAGCAAACACCACAGTGGGATACTGACCGTACATTTCACATGTTTGTCACTGGATGTAGCACAGGGCCACTCCTGCATTACTGGTATTTATGGATAGACAAAATAACCCCAAGAAAAGGAGTTCAACATCTTAAGGTTGTCATCATGAAGGTAGCAATCGACCAGGCCTTTGCTCCATTTTTCGGAGGTTGGTATTTCATAATCATGGCGCTGCTTCAAGGCCATAGTTTGGCAGATGGCATTGATGAATTTAGGGATAAATTCTGGGACTATTACTTGGCAGAGCTCACTCTTTGGCCAGCAGCTCAAATGTTAAATTTTCTGTATCTCCCCTCACAATACCGAGTGCTGTTTGTGAATGTAGTGACTTTGGGATGGAATGTCTACCTTTCATATCTGAAACACCGAAGCTGAGGACGGCAAAGGCTTGGAAGCAGAAGAGCCAAAGAAGAAATTCTTTCTTTCAAATGATTGCACTAGCTAAAAATATATACAGATTTGATGCATTCTCAATGGAATTGTATTCTTTTGTTCCTCTTATCCTTGTAAAGGGTAAGCTAGATAAAATAATGTTTTATTATGCTAGTTTTCCTGAATAAACCTGTTTTTTTTTTAAATGAGCGCTGAGGCATTTATTGCATTAACCGAGTCTAAAACAGTGCAAAGGCTCAACTTTATTTATTTTAAAGTACATATACATCATTTTTCAACCATAAATACTCTCTAAAAATCCTTAAAACAATACAGTTTAATACAGATCTGATGCTAACAAATTTAGTCTATTTGCTGGTTGGTCTCCAGTTGACTTGGAAACATTTCATCTGAATATACTGTGTGTTTTCCAGTTTGCTGCTTACTCAGAGTTCTATTTGTAGCTCTGGGGCTTTTCTATCATTAGGTGATGGGAAACAAAAATAAAATAAAAGTGGGGATATCAAAAGTCAATTATACTGTATTTAGTTTATTATTCTGATTTTACATAGTTCTGTTTTAGATCATCTCAGCCTATGGCTGCTTGTTTATAATTTGTTCTGTGTTTGTGAAAGCCTCATGGCAGTTTTCATTGTTCTCCATTTCTGTTCAATGGAACTTGCCCAACAGATATTATTGCTTGATTACTCTAACAATCCAAAGTTTTAATTACATTTGGTAAGCTAAGGAATGGCATACATAGATTTTCAAAATACAAAGAATATACGCAATCTGCACAAAAGTCAACTGAGAAGAAGCAGGAGGCAGGGAAAAAAGAGCTGGATATATGTAATCAACATGCTGTAGCAACTTACAGTGGACCACCAACTTCTACTGTGGGGCACCGTTATGCCAGGAAAGGGGACCCGATTCTCTCAAGATTGTTGCAAGATGGCTGAGACATGAAAATGGTTACTTCAAGACATAACTCTACCTGGTGTGAACCACAGACATCACCGCTAGAGTTGGTTTCAACTGTGCATTTACACAATACTTACATAGCAATATTTACATACGTCTCTATCTCAAACTGCTTTCTGTTAAGGACATTCAGTCCTTCTCCATGCAGTGGTGCTCAGTAGCAAAAGTGTGGTAGTTTCCCAGCACACTATCACAACTAACTGCTGTATATATTTATATGGTTTATTGTAGGTTGTCTTGATCTTAAATAGCTAATCTAGATAATTTGTGTCCAATCAGTAAAGATACCAAAGGGCTTGTAACAGATTTATCAGTTATCCAAACATCAATATAGGACTGTAGTAGAATTGGTAGCAAGGATCTGGAAACATGGATAAAACTCCTCTGCAAACTTATTCATTGTAAGTAAAAGAGCTGTTAGTCTTGGGTAAAGTTTTTATTTAAAAAAATCAATCCCATATATACTCGTTTCAATTAGTTAATACTGGTATTGACATGCTAAACAGTAAGAGATACATGTTTCTAACCTTGTGTGTCAGTCATTTCCATATTTTAGCTTATTGGTTATTATATCTTCACTCTCTGAATAAATGGCTGTCCCCTACTTTGTCTTTTATAATAAATCAGGTATATTCGGCAGTGAAATAGTGATTGTGATCACATATTGCCCTAAGCTATAACATGGGTTGTTTCTAGCTTAGTATATTGTCTGGACCAAGCCAATGTGATCTGTAAAGCATGGTTTATGACCTAGAACATTGTGCAAACTCAGTCAACAATTATTTATTCAATAAATTGTCATTAAACCATAATTAGCAATAGCATGATGCATGAACCTGATTTAGGACTTGTTGAGCAGGAATCTGAATGTATCCAAAGTCTCCCTAATCAAATTCAACACTCTGGAGTAAGCTAGAGAGCTCTTCCGCAAATAGAAGTCTTACCATTTGTGGAATGGTTCCTTCTTCAATTCAACAGAGCTCTTGCTATGGCCCCGCTGGACTTGTCTTCTGAGCAGGAAGAGGTGGAAGTAGAGCTGCCCAAAGTTGTTGGGAGTTGGACAGCATACAAATTTAATAGACAAACACATAGGGAGATCTAGGGGTAATAATCCTGGAGGGAGTGATTTCAGCAGTGTTGAAGCCAATGATTCCACTCTGGCTGGGGCAGATCCAGCAACCCCCAGGGCTCCCTGCTTGTACCCCCTGGCAGTGTCTCAGACTCTGAAGTTCACCCACCCAGTCCCAAGCAGAGGCCTGCTTTAAACATACAATGGCCGAGGGCTGAGCTTTGCCAGTCAGGCTGCCTGCCAAAAAGCAGGCCAGCAGAAGTGCAGATTCTAATGAGTAACGTGCCTCAGCTGTGCACTTGGGTGGAGGCTCAGCTTATTTGTTGGCTTCCCTCCCTGAGAAAAAATGCCGAGAACAACTTTTGAAGCCTCAGCTCTGTTGCATGTACCTTGCTGTGGCGTTCTTAGAACTCTGGATTCTACCTCACTGTGTCTCTGTCTTTTCCCTGCCATTTATTGCTTGTTTGTTGGGTTCCTGATACTGACTTGTGCCAAGGCTGGGACTAGCTTTACAGTTGTAGTCTTAAGATAGTGGTAAAAAGGACCCTTTTCTTCTAAATGTTCTGCCTGAGTTACATATCCCTGGACTGTGGCAAGTACCCAGATTGCTATTGGCAGCACAGAAAGACTTTCCCATTAAAGTAGAGCCAAATTTCATTGATTCCCCCTTTCACCTTCAACCTACATGCCATTCCTCTTGCTGTTCAGAAGATATCAGCATAAAATTCCCTCCTCCCTTCTCCCAACGCAGAAGCCTTCAATAAACAGAACACTGTCAGAAATGTATGGATCCAATTATTCATAATCTATACCATGATGGTTATTTTATCCAGGAGCTGGAAATCACTGAAAAAGAAAACAATTCAGGCCACAATTCAATATAAGTTGAACACACATTTCTCTCTATTAGATTGTGGTTTTGATGTATAGGTCTAAAAATATTTGATATTCAGTTTTGTAATTTAGTGAGGCTACTCAGAAGTAGAATGGTTATGGGCTGAACCTAAATTACTGCATTCCTCCTATATAACTTCCAGTCTATCAATTCAGAACATTAGCAAAGGAGCAAGAACATAGGACTTTTTTTTTTAAAATCAGCTTCTCTTTTTGATAAATTGTAATCTAGTATGTAATCGAAAGTGGTGTTTATTTTGAAACAGTTTCACCATTTGGCAGTGAAAGCTGAACTACTCAAACTGATCTGAGTATTTCTGCACTATTACAGTCCTTGTCAATAATAGGGTCAACCATTAAGAGTTTGAGTTTGCCATTATACAAGGAAGATTGCTTGTCCATATCTATTTCCAATACCACACACACTTGTTGAAGTGGTAGAATTTTGCCCTAGAAAATGTGTCAAAGGGATGAGGGAACTTTCTACAGATGATTGCTCTCTATCTGATGTCAAAAGCTTGTTATTTGCTCTCCCGCCAACTTAAACTAGTAAAGCATAATAAACTAAGAACTGGCATTACTATCATTAAACTGTGGATTTGGAATATTTGATTTCACAAAAGATGTGAAAGAAAAAAGAGCACAAAACAAGGACAAAGAGCTGAGAAAAAAACCAAGGTTGGCAGTGGCAAAGTTAAATCTAAGCATATAGATTTGTACTTTCACACTTGCAAGACTGATCTCAGCCCTCCCAGGTAAACCAGACAGGAAACACAACTAGATGAGCTAATTCTACTTTATTGTAAGGTTACATTAACAGAATCTTGCAAGTCTGAAAGTACAAATCTCCTGCCCTCCCTATTTACCACCTGAGTATTTAGGGCGGGTCCTTCCTAAGTTTCTTTTTCTGGCCATTACTCTGTTGTGGACTCCTTTCTCTTTTATCTAATCATTCCTTGGGCAGCATCTCTTCCCCCCATCTTCCAAGGTCACCCTCACATTGCATCACATCTGGTTACTAAAAAGATAAGAAGGTAGGGCAAAACATTTAGCTGGATTTCTGACTACACATCAATGGGTGGTTCTCTTAAAGTAATTTTGTTTATTGATATCCCATATATGCTCTTTTATGGCTTCTTTGGCTTTTGCACGTCCAACAGATGGCAAGAAACTTCTTGTTTTGATTCCAGTGAAATTATCTACCTGGAGTGAAGTTTCTCATACAGAGTTAAGGGAGCTAGGCCTTGTAGATAATGTATCAGCTTAAAACAATATGTACACAGGTCTGTTTTGCCAAATCTGGACTTCTAAGGAAATAAAGCCAGCTTCAATTCACAGTGTAGCATTAGGAACACAATGTGTAATACCAAAAATTGCCCTTAGGAATTGAGATTATGGTTTCTCAAGATGATGAAGATCTTTGTCTTTATAGGTGCATATCTGTGCACTGTAAAGTTGGGCGGTTGTTTTCCTCTGGACAACCTGGAAGCTGAGTGTATAAATTGGCTATAAATTTGATTAAATTTTTTTAAAAATAACCACTTTAAAGCAGCAAATGATGTCCGGCAGTTTTCTGTGGCCTAAAGGGTTTGGACATTCTATGTCCCTAAACCCTGAAACAATATGCCCAAGTATTTAAGCTGCCTCATTTGCACAATAACATGGCCACTAATCTGCCATTTATGTCTGTTTTGTTTTTCAAAGAACATAAATGTATAAGTTATCATTCTTCTTTACAATACATTGCAAACGTCTGTAATGTCCTTTGTCCCACCACTGAGAAAGAATGATAGTGCCATTGCATAACATTTCTCTATTGGCCAGAAGTGAGGAATGGTGTCCCTTGAAGGGCTGATGGAGGGAACCTGTGAAAACCCCCAATTTCTTTGTCTATCTTTTTAGACCATCCAGCTGCTAAGTGGACCTGAGAATTGGAGAAAACAGCTGTAAATAACTTGCTGATGTGGGTTTCTTGCAAGTTTAATATGAATTGGATGGTGACTGGGAACCAGTTGCTAGATACTCGTGGACTGATTTGAAAATGGAGCAGTTGAATGGGCTCATCTCTGGAAGATTACACTTATGTTTATGGAACTAGAATCTAGTCTGGATCAATAGATGAACTCCCCAAGGTAGTTTTCCTGGATGGCCTCATTAATACAAAAGATCTAAGTGATTTGAACATTTGGTTAAGCAAAGCTCTGCATCATTTTATTTTACAGGTCTAGAGTGACAAATGAGCAAGCGATATTTTCCTTCAAGTTGTAGGGGGATGGCCCTGAAATGAGAATAAAGGTCTTTATCTGTAGCCTCTAAACTGGCATTAAAGTTTCCTGCTAGGACAAAAATCAGCATTTGGATATAATTTACTGAAATTTCCCATACAGGTTTCTAACTTTTGCTATGCCACATTTACTTGTGATTGGGCTCTTTGGGATGGAATACAAAGATTTGTGATCAAGGGGTCCTGATTTTCAAATCTGATCTGTTTGGAGATTGCCGAATCGCCGCAGTTCTATAACTCTACAATAGTGAAAATAAGGACTGTAAGACCTCCTTTAAACCTACCCCCTACTGTGCTAGAGATAGCTGGTAAAACAAATCCACTCAAAATAGCCAGTACCTAGGTCCAGGGCTCCTCCAAAAGAAATAACTCAAAAGAGGGCAAATGCTCCGTGAATGAAAAGTCTGCTTTCTTTGAAGACCAGCCTACAACATTCCATGACAGAATTCTAACGTTACTGGTACAGTGGTACCTTGGGTTACGAATTTAATCCGTTCCGTGTCACTGGTTGCAACCCGATTTGTTCGCAACCCGAAGCAAATTTTCCCATAAGGTTCAATGTAATTACCGTTAATCCGTTCCAGCGTCCGTGGACCACGCATCAAGGGTGGAAAAACAGCTGTGGACCATGCGGCAGGGCGGAACAATGGCCGTGGACCGCGCGGCAGGGCGGAACAACGGCCGTGGACCGCACGGCAGGGCGGAACAACGGCCGTGGACCGCACGGCAGGGCGGAACAACGGCCGTGGACCGCACAGCAGGGCGGAACAACGGCCGTGGACCGCACAGCAGGGCAGAAAAACGGCCATGGACCACATGGCACGGGCAGAAAAACGGCTGCGGACCGCGCGGCAGGGCGGAAAAACGGCCACGGACCGCGCGGCAGGGCGGAAAATGGCCGCGGACCGCGCGGCAGGGCGGAAAATGGCCGCAGATCCGGTTCGTACCCCGAGGCGGAGTTCGCAAACCGAGGTAAATTTATGTGGCCAGAGCTGGTCGCAACCCGAAAAGTTCGTAAGCAGAGGCATTCGAAACCCAAGGTACCACTGTATCTGCAATTGTCAGCTTGATGGAGGAAGCTTATCAAAGGAATAGGTGTGTTGGAATCCAATTTTATTTTTTGAGTAGGGTTTAAATCCATCTCTGGAGACAGGGAGATCACTGTATGCTGAGGGGAAGCACCAGCAGACTGTTTTGATGGGAGATCTTGTTTGTGTGTAGAGGCCAGATCATTTGAAGGGCTAACACAGTAAAAGGTGGGCTTTTTTGGCTAATGTATGCTAAGCTGTGGATTTTACCTAAAGAATCTTTAGTTTAATTCTGGAGATGGGCTTCTCTTGTGTCCTGATTTAGCCATCCAGTATCACCACTGAGATTTATTTTCTGAAACTGCTGGACACATGTGTATCATATTTTTTTCCTGCAGCAGTTTAGAGAAAGCCTCTGGATCCCTGTAATCAATTAGAGCTTTCAACCTGATCAGCTTTAGGATCTGAGAGTACAAGGTCAACAGGAGGTCCTGCTGTTGTTAGCATCTGAGCATGGGAGCTATCAGTGAAATTTCCTCTTCTTCATACTTTGATAGGGCTCCAATGGAGTTAATTTTCTCACTTCAGATGGATCGTCTGCCATTTTGTGAGCAGTTTCTTGCTTGCTGTGGGTTCTAGCTATATTGTTTAAAGCCTCTTCTATACATCCCTGTGATGTTATTTTTATGCAGTGTCTATAATTGTTGTAAAAGAGCTCTTTAGGATATCTAATCCAGAAATTATATCTTTTTGAATATAATATGTTCTTCATCCCATTCGTTGACACGCTCTAGGTTTGTTAGTGCTATTATCTCTGTATATCAGAGTGACCTTGGACTTGTGGGGGAGAAAATCAGCAGCTCTGACTGAGCAGAAGTATTTTTATTTTTACCATTGTCTGATGTTATTTAGTCCAGTTTGTTTGATAACTGTGCAGCTTTTTTTTTATAATAAGGGCAATCTGGACATCCTTAAGGTTTTGATTTGAAATAATCTGAAAACTGCTCAGAATTTTTTTTTTTTTTCATGAGCATCTGTGGAATGGCTGGGTGCTTAAATGCCAGTAAAATCCCCTTGATGCCATATTGGGCAGGAAGCCAAGTAATTCTTTCTAAGTCCAGGTGGAAGTGTGCAAGAAGGAAGTTTGGATTAGTTTATCATGACACTTCCCTCTTTGTATTTTTCATTAATATCTGAAGCCCCAGGTTCATAGATAAAATGATCTGTGAATTGTTTTGAAATTCCTATTCTTCTGTTATTGTGCCTCAACTGAATAAGGGTCACTGCTACAGTATTACTGTTTAAATATGGGTTCTTTAAGGCTTCTTCCAGTAATCCAGTATGTTATGTTTGGCTATCTACATATAAAATGGGTATTTTTCAGAATTCTTTCTATCATTAACATTGTTCATGCTTGAAACAGGCCCTTGTCTATTTGCCTCCCATCAGAGTTCTGCATAAATAACTCAAGCACTTGTTCCAATTCATCAATTTTGATGTTAATCATTGTTAGCTGCTCAAAGATCAAAATTACAGTCTCCACAGTGAGAAAGCTGTGTGTGGTCAGCAAGACTGGATCAGAGATTAGATAGGGACAGACTGCTCTTTGGCAGGATTTTTTTGTATCAGACATGGTGAATGGGGAGGTGCAGGATTATTAATTAAGCTTTCCACCTGCTATTAGGGTTATTTTCATCTTCTTCACACCCCAATTCCTCATTAACCCAAGACACTTCTCTTATATAGCATATTTGTTATCTGTTTAGAGATGCCTTAAAGCATTATCTTAGTTTCTGAGTCCTGAATTACCAAATCTTCATCTGTTAGCTAATACTTGGTGTCAGAGCTCTTCCTGTCATGCTTTTTAACTTGTTTTAGCTCCAGATGTTGGTTTGTCTTGTTGCCCATGTTGTCCATTAATACAAGCAGGATAAGACATTTTTCAAAATCACACTTGCACAGTCAGTCTGGTACACAGAGATAAAATCTGTTTTCTACTGTAGAGCTAGTTGCAAAGGGTATTTCTAATTTGTTGCCACTTTCCTATCCTTACTTGTTATTAATAAGTTTTTCCATATCTTAAATTCTTATTCTGGGGATGGATGCAATTCTATACATTTCATACGAGCCTATGACTGAAATAAAGGATCTTTTTTTCAATTTAAAGTGATAGCTTAAAAACCAAAGTTGAGAGTTGGATAAAAGAAAAATGTATATATCATAGGAAATGATCATTTTGTTGTACCATCTTAAAATAGTTTACTTGTATCATGCCCCAATATCATGAATCTAATCTATACCAAAATAAACACCTGAGATAAAATTGCCTTGACCACCTTCTCACAGGTAATATAGACAGATTAATGAGTTCCTCTATAGTGGGGAGGGGATTTAAGTTGAAGCTTTTTAGCATAATCAGTTAAAAAAAAACCCCACTGTGGGTATATTTTGTGTTTTCCCCCAAACCAACTTTCTTTGATGAAACAAAAGATAGAATGGTGGGGAACACAGAAATATCACAAGAGGAAGGCAAGAATCCTTGGATCTACTTAAAAATTACACATTTGCAGCAGGGCCACTGCATTGTAAAACCCTTGCCTGGAAGCATCTCTGGATTCACCTGTTTTATTCATGGCTAACATAAAAGTCAGTGACGAGGTATATGTGATCTCTGGCCAGAGACTGAAGTGCAAAGTGGGACCTGCCAATGTTCTCAGCTGTAATAAAATACTATTAAGGGCTTTCAAAACAATATTCAATTGAATAAGACAGGTCTTGCTCATAGCCTTATCTCATTTATCTCATCTATTTGATTTTACTTTGGTGTTGTTTAAAAATTTTTGCTGGTCATTGATTGAACAAACTACAGATATATATATATATTTAAAAAGTTTAACTGACAAAAGGAATAGAAATGGAGAATTAACCAGAGCATATGAACAAACAAAAACCTTTAAAATGCTGTTTAAAAACCAAAATTGATGGGGAAATTAAACTTTTCTAATATCAATAGTAATGTAATTCAAGAGACAAGGAATAACAAAAGAAAAAGGCAAATCTAAAAAATCAAGGTTGGGATGTGACATGGTATAAAATAGCACTAGAAATTTAAGAATGACAGGATGGATAAAGAGATAAAAGGATACAAAATAAGAAGGAGGTTTAGCATAGGGGTAGCAGAAGATATTTAAATTTCAACTTGTAAAAAAACAGCAGCCAAAATAGAGCAAATGAAGAGAAAAGATGACGGTGAAACAAAGAAAACAAATACAGTTACATCATGTGTAATAAATTAAAGCAGTTGAACACCATTGCAATCATCAAGCCTAAACACTATAACAATAAACGAAGAATTTCGGAAACAAAAACCAAATACTGGGCCTAGAAACAAAAGGAACAAAAAAGTCCAGTTAATAATTAGCAGGACTAAGTACACATACAGGTGCACGTTCATTGAGCTAATCACTGAATTTAAAAATGTAGCCTAAATCAGAAGAATCGAAAGGTTTGAAGGACTGGCACAGAAACACATGATTCAGTAGTAGCATGGGGGAACAGAAGTAACAAACTGAAATTATGAGGAAAGGGAAAGTAGACAGAACAGTTCTTCAAAACAGGGGAACATGTGGTAGCCTCAGAAGAAGAAAGGAAAGAAATAACAAAAACATTTCAAAAGGGGGTCTGCAAGGAATAATCTGTGGAAATTGAACTGAATGAGAAAGTTGAAAGAGTGCTGCTGCATAACTGCAAGTCAGTAGGCAACAGAAGAGAATCATGCCAAGGTGGGAAATACAGAGAAACAACCTGGTGAAGCACAGTATGCATTAAAAAAAAAATTGCAGAGTCCTCTGAACCTGACAAATAGAGCAGAAGGAATTGAGAGGCTAAAAACAAAAACCTTGGATCAACATAATTAGCTTCATTAAAAAAAAGAAAGTGAAAAAGAGTAAGCTAATAATAAGAAAATAACTATAAAATTATCTATAGAATAGGAAAGTATACACAAATGAAGTCTGTGACCTGCAGAATTAGAAGAGAGATGCTCTTATAACTTTTAAGATTAGAAATACCACATCCTTAATCCTGCCCAAAATAGCCTCCCTTTTCCTTAGCCAATGATTCAGAAATGTATTCCTCCATAAGTAGGCCTGATTTCAGCTGATTCAACATGCTTCATTCCTGATCAATATTCAGTAGACTATTTAATGTGAAAAGCTTTTCAACAGCTATTTTGCTAGGTGCAATGAAGGCTTTTGACAGGGTTATTTGGTTATGTTTAATTAAACTATTAAAAAGATCATATTTGGGGGGAGATTTTATGGCATTAATTTGTCAGCTGTTCAAGCACTATTCCATATTAATAATTACAATGCTAAATGTCTTGATATAAAAGAGGGACCTAGCGTGACACTCTACTCTTTTCCAATGTTTTTGCAATCTCATTATAGCCATTACTTAGGATGTTCAGAAAGAATCCACAGATTAAAGGAACACTAATTAATCATAAAATCCACACTAATAATCTGTGGCTGATACATTTTTATCTAATCCTCTTAAAGCAATGCAATAGATTTAAAGCAATGCAATAGATTTAAAGGGTTAGGGTTCCCCCCCCCTTTTTTTTTTTAAAGTTTTCAGGGCTAAAAATAAATTGTGGAAAGTCAGAGCTCTTTTCTTTGAATACTGTTCTAGCTGTTCAGTTAACAAATTATCTGGTTTTACATTACAATTCAAGTTTTAACTACTTGGGAATTCAAATTACTAAAGATGCAAAACATTTCATCCATAGAATGATAACCCAATAATTAAATGGCTAATGCAGATATTACAATAATGAAATCATGTATTGCTTTATTAGCAAGATTGGGTACTATAAAAACAATGGCACAGCCTAGATTATTTTTTTATACCCTATCTCTACCACCATCTAAGGACACAATAAGAAGTGGAGAAGTATGTTGGATAAATGTATATGCAGAAGGAATAAACCAAGATTTTCCAAGTCAGTTATATATTAATAACAATAAACAATAGTAAACTTGTATGCCGCCCAATTCTCAAACGACTTTGGGCAGCTCACAATGATCAAACAAGGAAATTACAATATATCACTTGGTAGTAAAAGTGGAGATAGCTTCCCCCAATTTATAATGGCATTTATAGGATTTTTATTTGAGAAACATGATGTACATTATACAACATAGTGGAGCTGGGCAATGACCAGCAGCTGAAAAGTATGCTCTTCCTTTCTTTTGGAGTTCTCTCCTTTTGATCTTTTTCCAAGAAAGGCAATTGACTTTTATTTCCAATTTCTTTTATAAGGATACTTTATATGGATATGTAGCTTATGTGGAAAAAATGGGGACATATCTGGTGCCTTAACCATCCTCTGTTTATCCATTTTAATATCACATGAGGATCCTTTGTGGTGTAGGAGTAAAAGGTTGAACTCACACTACAGAGACCAGGTTCAAATCCAGTGTGAGTCATGGAAGCTCACCGGGCGCCTTGAGGCCAATCACTCTCTTTCAACCCAACCTATTTTATAGGGTAGTTAGGCGAAAATGGAAGAGGTGGTGCCAAGTATACTACTGTACCTTGAGCTCCTGAAGGAAAGATGAGATATTAATATAATAAATAATACTTTACTTTATCATTAGGATAAATTCCTGTAGTTTGAGGATTAATTATGGTAATGCTAATGTATAAAGGTGATTATATGTTTATTCCTTGATAGTAATCACACTGATGAGAATTGATTAAACTACTCATAATTTCAAATAAGACAAAAACAGAAATTTGTCCAAACATTAATATATAAACAAAACTCTAGATCCCTTGTGCTCTTTAAGCAGTTATGTTCATCCAGGAAGATATCAACTAGACGTAAAGTTTCACAACTTCATCAAATTTAGAAATAAAATATGAAATGTCTCTTTGGTTAAAAATTGTTTGAGAAGAGGACTTTAACAGCCAAATGGATTATTTGTGTCAGAGTTGACTGTGGATTAGTTGAAAATTAATTAATTAAATCACTTAAATTAATTCAGCACACTAATTAAAATGTGCTGAAAATTCTGCAGAGGTGGCATTTATCATATCTAAATTGTTGCTTCTGTATTGGAAGGAAAATTCAAAATAATCCCTTATAACAATTGATTATACCCTTGTATGTCACATGAAGTGGAATCCTTATATTGCCTCTTTTACAAAGATATTAGAAATAGATATACTGCACCCTTTGTGGACTTCCTAGGATGTACAGATCGTTTTTATATTCAACTGTTGCTGGCTGATCAGTTTGACTCTATGTTCTTAGCAGTGGCCAAATTCTGTTATCAAGATCAAAAGTCAAATTCTGACCCAGCAATATAAATATTTTGTTCTTGAATATTAATTTTAGGGTTTTTTTCACCCTTTCTGTCTGGCTTTTGTATTATGTTTCACCTGTAAGGCACATTTTTCCTTTGATCTTCATCTTATTTTTGCTATGACCATTAATTGAATAATAAATAGATATCCAAATTACATAAAGATAAATTCTACCTCTTCTCCTGAATGTTGGAGGGGATGTGGTGCATAGGGTACTTCGAACAGTATGCGGTCCACATTGTTAACTGATCAAAAACAATTTACAGTCCTGCAGATTATATCATAGATGTTAAGACAATATGCAACCTTTCTTGGAATGCTGTCTTTATTTTTGAGAGATGGAAAGATTCGACGGTATCCACTATGGAGGAATGGTTGGTGAAACTGACAGATCTTGCTGAGATGGATAAATTAACTTCTTTGATTAGAGAAAAGACACTACCATATGAAATCTTTTAATTTTATATTTATGTATATGTATGAATTAATTCCAGATCACTTAATATTGTGGGAGGATATTTTTCTAAATAAACACATTTATAAAATTGATTGTCCCTTTACTTCTGTGTATAGACAAATTTCTTCTATATATTTTTTTCTTAACATCCACAGAAACGCCTTAAGGTTCTTGCCATTCCATTTCTTTCTTTTCATAAGGTACATAATCCACAATGCTTAGAGGTAATGTATTTTTAATACTGTTATTTTAAAAATAAACCTTTGAAGAACGTGACTGTGAGAAATGTATGATGAATTTCTGAAAAACGTAACTGAAAATAAATTCAGCTGACTTGATAAAAGTTAGAAATTAATTAATTTTACCTAATTAATTTAGAAACTAAAGGAACCAAATATAAACATCTGTGGAAACGAAAAGAGCTGCAACCTTCTTGATACTACCACTAGCAAAAACAGGCCATGCAAAAGCTCTTTTTCTCAAAATGGAATCAGTCAATTCGATTCAAAATAATAGCAAACAAAATTATATGTTTCTATAACTTTTTTCTTTTTTTTTTGGTACCTTCAAGTCACTGTTGACTGCTGGTGACTGCCTGGACTAGTCCTTGCAGTTTTCTTGGCAAGATTTCAGAAGTGCTTTGCCATTGCCTGCTTCCTAGGGCTGAGAGAGTGTGACTGGCCCAAGGTCACCCAGCTGGCTTCGTGTCTAAGGCTGAGGACTAGAACTCATGGCCTCCCAGTTTCTAGCCTGGGGCCTTAACCACTACACCAACCTGGCTCTTTTTCTGTAACAGTACTGTTTTTTGGATGAAGTTAGTCACACCTGAAAAACTCACCTATTACACAGAAAGGTTTCCTTGCAAATCGCAATCTTCCTTGCCATCCGCGGTATCGACAACAGCAGCCAGCAGACCAGATGCGTATGATAAATTCCAAACCAAAGACAACAATCATCACCGATTCCTAGGAGGAGACAAATAAGAAGCAGCTGGTGAAGTCAGCCAAGAGAACAGAAGCAAATTCTTGTCAGTGTTGGCTAATTAATCTCAAGCATCTGAAAAGTAATTGCAGGTGTTAAGAAAAAATTGAAATTAAAAAAAATCATTTTCAATTTTTTTTCACAGAGTGTTTACTTGTAGGAGAAAAATTACCAAAAAAAAAAAAAAATCTCTCTAGGAAGAAAATTAATATATCAGGGAAAAGGCTAAGTTGGAACTCTCTCTCTTAAGTATTTCTGATTCTCATATAAATTATATGACCGAATTATGCATTTCATGCTGGGTTATGCATTTCAATTAGCATGCACCATCATTTCACTGTCCTGTGTGACACTCTTTAATTGAAATTTCAGACTTACCATGTCAACTAGATCGAAAATGGCCCCTAGAACCATAGAATCATTGAGTTGGAAGAGGCCTAAGAGGTCATCAAGTTGAACCCCCTGCACACTACACCATTCCCAACAGATTACTATCCAGCCTTGAAAATCTCCAGTGAAGGGGAAGGAACCACTCCATGTAGTAACCTCTTCCACTGACCGACAGCTCTTACTGTCAGGAAGTTCTTCCTAATGGTCTAATCTGGATCTACATCCTTGAAGTTTCATTCCACTAGTTCTAGATCTAGTTCTATTTGGCTCCTTTTAAACCATATGCTGAAAGTTTGTGATGGGTTGCAATATCCAGATTAAACAGATCAAAGACGCCAGGCATTTCATATCCATACAACACAATAATCGTCTGACTTCCAATAAAGAATGACACCGTGCGGGGTCTGTGTGTAAGAATAGCACCCAGTGCATACTGTCAGCCGTACAAGGTAGACTAGATTAAGAATCAGATGCCACATGGCCAAAATACTTTCATTAGAATGGCTAGAGTAACACAATGTTGCAAGTTTGAATATGCTTCCCCCCCTTTTATCTTCATGTGAATTAGGGGGGTGCCTGCCTTAAGACATTTTCATAAATCTCTATTTTTGTATGGGCTTAAGTCAAGTTTATTTGTTTGTTGCCTTGGTAACGGAACTTCCCTCTCTCTGTCAAGGCCATTCTCTTTACTCTCTACAGTAACAGAGGTTTAAAACTGGATGTGCCCTGTTCGTGCCACATCTAAAAGTAGTTTAGGGAAGATCAATTTAATTTGGGGAAACAGCATTACTGGAAAATGCTTGATTTTCCTCCTACGACATCCTGGCTAGATCCATCATCCTTGTTTTTCTTGTCCAGCTATTTTTTTAAAAAATATAATTTTTATTAAGAATTTTGATTACAATAGTAAAAACTAATACAAACTAAACTTAAAGAGAAGAAAATAGAAAAAAGAACAAAAAGTGCAGGGAAAAAGAAGAGAAAGAAGAAAGAATATAATAAAAAAAAGAAAAGAAATAAAGAAGTGACTTCCAACCTTCATTGCAACAAGTATAAACAAATTTAGTAACTCTTTACTCCCTGTAAGGTTACAAACAGATCTCTTCATCCCGTATCCCATGCCTTATCTATAAGCAAATCCATAAAACATCAACTTTTTAATCCTGGTGTCAGCAAAAAGTCCACAAAGGGTTGCCAGAACTTTGCTAAAAAAAAAAAAAAGTCTTATTTTTAACCTTTATCAAACCAACCAACATTTTTTCCCTTCCTTTTACTGCTAACAATCTTAATCTTTAATTCAATCAAATATTGTAAGATTTGATTTCTATTCAAATCTTCTTTGTCTCATTGCACAGATTGTCAGGGTAGCACATACACTGCATTGTGGCATTCCATGTGCAATGCAACAAAAATAAACAGCCCACAGTCTGTTGTAGCAAACTATACACAGACCTTTACTGTACAATATTTACAAGCAGTCTACAGAACTTACAACTGTTCACCAACCAGTACTCCAATACCCCACAACAAACACCCATGATGCATTGGGCTATATGCCTTGGCTTGTGCTGTGTCATGTACCTGCCACACCCTTCAGGTGTGAGTACTTGGTACCCTGAGCTAGCAGAGCTGATGATGTAGGCAGCTTAGCTGTGCTCTGTCATAGATTTCTTCAAAGGTTTAATTGTAGATCCAATAAGAAAACATTTTCCAGGTCATTCTCTTGGTTTATCATTTGTATTTCCCTTTTAATTTTTAAAGCCTCAGCCAGTTTCTTTTGTATATCCAGCAAGAAGCCCTTTTCCAAATCATTCTCTTGGACTGTCATTTGCAGTTCCACATTCTGTACTTTCTCTGTCTTATCAGATAAAATTTGTTCCACATCTGTCATTCCTCCATTAACATCTTTTAGACCTAGTCTATCCACAGAAGCAGACATCATTATTGACAGTGCTGATATTGTAGTTACTAACTTCAAAGATCTCCTGTAATGTTTCCAATGTTATAATGTTTTGTGTCATTTTGTAAGTCCCAGTATTAACTGACATCAAGAACAGGCGTGGATTTTCTTTTTCATTCTGCTTAGAATCCTTGTCCCCTCTAGTGTCCAGTTTCTAAAATCAAAAAGTAACTTATCTTTGTTAGGGCTTTATAACAGTAGCCAGGATAGCCAAAATAAATTTGTTTCCCACAAGAAGCTATTTATTTTTTATAGTTAATTCCAAAATCTTATAGTAAAAGTCAATATTCCAAATTTATTTGGACCCTTAATCTGTTTATAACTTTCTTAGATCAAAATCTTACTTAGCTTTTTGCTCTATTTCATTTTTTTAAAGTTCTTAAGCTTATAATTTTTGTTATGTTTAGAGTTGAAGATAAAACTCAACCGATGACTTTTCAAACTTGTCATTCTGAGAGTCTCTAATAGCTTTAAGATGGTTAATAGGCAATTTCTGAAAGTGATTAGAAAATGAGGTTTGCAAACTTAGTGTCCTTCTGGGGGAGATGTGGTAAACTGAAGATATCTCTGCAAAAGCGGAGCCAATGACTGCAACAAAGACCAAGGACTGGTGAGTAGACTGGTTCCTTTGAACCTCTCCAGATAAGGAGATGGGAGATTGCCCACATGTGCTCTGGACAGCTGCTCCTCATGAGGAGACTGCAGAACAGCGGTTTTAATTAATATGAATTAATTATACATTTTAATTAATGTGAAAAAGGTAGAAAATATATACCATAGTAAGCTGTGGTATCACCACATTTTATCATACAAACTCCATTTGCTAGTTCATACAATATGTTAAATCATAAACCATGTTCATATATTTTTTAATTTTATTATTTTAATATATAGAAATGAAGAGACAAGAAAAATACAAAGAAAATAAAAACACAAATTATATATAACAAGAAATGTCAGCCCCAGTTTTTAAACACAATATTAAACCTTGAGCACATAGAATAATATTGGTCACTCTTTCCATGACATTGATACAGAGTCAGTTCATAAACAAAGCGTGAATACATGTGATACATATCAATCTAAAACTGTAAATTCAGAGTGGCACTGTTTTTCCATTGTAAAAAAGTTTTTTGCTCACCCCCTAGTCAATAAATCCATAATTTTTTATATTGATGAATTCCAAATTCTGGGAATATCATTAAAATTTACATTCAACTCTTTAAAGCACATAACTTGTCCCAAAAACTTACTAACAAATTCATGAATATCAAACCAAAATGAAACTTCTGTCATATGTATAAGTGTTTCCTCCAACATTATATATTTTCAACAGAGTGAAAATGACTTAACTTTAATTTTCAAACTAGAATGATCCCAAGTATAAATTTATCATGTGAGAAAAGATCAAAATTATCTATACAGACAGTGAAGGATTTGCTCTGTGTCTCCTCAGTAACCTCAGAGCACCTACTTCTGCCTTTGTTCTTTAAGCCTCCTCCTACAGGTGCTAGTAGCCTGTCTTGTATTTCCTTAAATAAATCTCCTTTCTGCTACAGTTTTAAAACCTGCTTCATTAAGCCTTGTTTAGGTTAGAGTTCTGCTCTCAGGAGTGCTCGCTCATATATACGCACAAGCACTTTCCCTCCAACACTTAATAAAGTATCAATCTGTTTAAGATAGCTTAAAGGAATTAATAAGGGGATATTGCTAAGTACCTGTATCAATCTTGAATAATATTCTTCTTTTTTTTTTACAAAGTTTATCCTTCCCTGTAAGATCATTAGAATTTTAAATCATCTATTTACATAGTACTTATATCAATACTAATCTGGGATAAACAGATTGATATATTTACATCTATAAACAGAATATTTCTCTGGAATATTGCAAGGTCTTATTCCAAGATATTCAAAAAGCTTCAAACACCAAGTAAACCTTTTTTTTTTTACTAGCTTCCATAAGTGCATTAGAGCCTATAGGAAGCACATGAATCATCCAGGTGTTTTGTAGCCCTCAGCTACTTTTTTAGAAGTTAGAGGGTTAAGAACTGGTGCTTTAAGCCTTATACAAAGTTAAAGCAGGTATTCTCAAACTCTGACTTAGGACCCCAGGGGATTGTGAGCAAATATGAAGGAGGATCACAAATTTCTGAGTGACCAGAAGATCTGAAATGCAAATGAGCAGGGAGCAGAATATCTCCAGAGCTCTGACTTTTCCAGAAAGCAGGACCCTGGTTCAGAGCCAGTGGGAAGGAAAGGGTGATGCTGAACAACCTGCTTTCACTTGTTCTGGAGATTGTATTTAGGATGAGAAACTATCACAATGGCTAGCTCCCCTGACACGCTAATCTCAAAGCAAATCACTACAAGAGGGGGCTTGGCAGGTGGTGTCAGTGCAGCCAAGGTGTGAAATCAACACTTCCAGCTCTGGGTAGCCAAAATAGTTAACAGGGGCAGGCAGGGAGTGCTCTATCTACACAACTCTGACTCTTGGTGAAGGCAAGAGGGAAGGAGATGCAGCTCACATGGTGGATGGGTGATAGGGAAGAGGGGTGAAGGCCTGGAGTGTCTCCTCTGAGTCAGGAAGAGTGTGTGGCACCAAACTCACCACTTTGGGTGGCTTCTTGTAAAAATGGCATGCTGGCTTGACACTCTGACTTCCATCAATATAATTTTATGAGGGAGCAAGGGATGTCATACTAATTAATCTATTATTTTAGAGGATCTCAGCACCACAAAGCTTAAGACTTTCATTTAATACTTAAAAGCCCCAAATCCTTGGTGTGGGAATCCCTTGAGCTGAGAGAAACTGTGGACTCCTATACTTAACTGTATTGTGCCTAGGTTGGATTTGTTTAGCTGATTGCATGAATCTTGTTTTGATGAGTGATTGGGCTGATGGAATTTCACAGTGATTCAAACTTCTTTTATGCTAAAGTAGGGTTATGTTAGCAAAACTCACAACTGCAAGGTTAAGAACAAGGATATTTTCTGGCTATAACTATTGACTTGCCTTTGCTAGAGCATTAACATTTGCTACCAAGATGGATAATATATTTGATTAAGTCATAATGTAATGATTTATTTTGGTTTAGTATGAAATGTGAGCCCAGCCACTGTAATATTTAAACCATGATTTATGGCTCATCACAATGTGGGAACCTAACTATTCTGGATGATTTAACAAACCACAGTGAAAACAAACCACACCCTACTGCAGTGGATGAAGAAAATCAGCTTTCTAAATCCAACACCACTTAAATGAGTACCTGACTGAAACAGAGCCCTTTCATGGGAGCCATGAAGTGTGTGTGTGTGTGTGTGTGTGTGTGTGTGTGTGTGTATGTATATATATGTGTGTGTGTGTGTGTGTATGTATATGTATGTGTGTGTGTATGTATGTATGTGTGTGTATATATATATATACAGTGGTACCTCGGTTCACGAACTTAATTCGTTCCGTGACTCTGGTCGCGAACCGAATTGGTCGTGAACCGAATCACATTTTCCCATAAGGTTCAATGTAAATACGGTTATTCCGTTCTGACCCCTCCGAATTTGGTCGCCAACCGATTTTTGATCGTGTCCCGAATCAAATTTCCCCATAAGGTTCAATGTAATTATGGTTAATCCGTTCTGAACCATTTTTTTTTTTTAAAACCGCAAAAATATGACACAAAGTACAGCATGAAGAGAGAGAAAGCTAACCTTGCTCGACGCGACTTCTGGCGTGGAGGACAGGAAGGTGGGTGGGGAGGCGGATATTGCTTGGAGGGAGAGTCCCCCTCCCTACAGGAAGCCGCGACCACGTGTCACAGGAGGGAAAATGGCCGCGGATTCTGTTCATAACCCAATCCAGCGTTTGCGAACAGAAGCAAAATTTTGCGAACGGAGCTGTTCGTGAACAGAAGCGTTCGTGAACCGAGGTACCACTGTATGTATGTATGTATGTATATATATGAAGTAAAATTTAACACAAACTTTCAGATGGTGGCAGCAAGCTGGTAATATAACAATAGGTCTATAGAAATCCAGTCTCAAGTCTCCCATTTCACATGGAGCTTGACCCTTCTGTTAAAGCCAGACAACCTGCAGTAGTTTCACCACAGAATTAAATTTGATTTGATACTGAGCAGTCATTGCTTATAATATGAACATATTTTCTCTTCTGTTGTACAGACTTTGCAAGCTTTTTTGTGCTTCAAAGCCTAGTATTATCTATTTGATCAGACAACAGAAGAAATTAGTGTAGGGCTGACCCTAAAATTAAACAGAATAATGAGGCTGCCTTAGGCAGCAAATTTGGGTATAATTAAAGAGCAGTAAATTATTATTTGTTATATTTTTATCATCAGATGGGGACACAATTTGGATTTTCTGCCTTGGGAATCAGAATTTCTTGGACTGTTTCAAAATTAGTTGGATGAATTTAAGCATCACGCTCTTTGTGATGAGAGAATGTGATTCTGGATAAAATCTGTGGCTGGGTTTCCATATTATGCAGCTAAACCATAAAATGAATTGTTTGGTTTTGGCTTAGTGCATTGTGTGAATCAAGCCATTGCTGCTTGTGAATCGTGTTTTATGGCTTGGTGTCTTGGGTCAACCTAACCACTATGGACACATTTAACAAATCATGATTAGAACAAACCATAACAGTTCAGTGTTTCAATCCTGCTGGAGGGCCCATTTACATTGTTGTTGCAATTCACATATAACATATTAGGTTCCAGAAAAGCCTGCTGGAAATCCAAAGTCAGAGGTACCTAAATGTTATACCAGAGTGACAACTGCCTCACATATAAAACACGCAACTGGTTCTCCTGCCCATCCTTCTGATGCTTTTTCCTCTATCATCTCTTTGCACCTATGAGCTGCTTTGACCACTAGAGCAAATGGCAAGAGAGAAAGAAAGAGAAGGGTCTTCATACATTGTCCCTGTGTCTGTTTCTCACACGCTTAGGGAACTAAGTCCCTGTATTTAAGAGACAAAAGAGAATTTCTGGTTTGTCCCCCTTCAAGATGTAGAAATACATCTAACTTTTATTTCAAATGTTATGAATGTCTGCTGGCATTCATTGACAGATGCCTAAGCTCAAGCTTTAATCCAAGACAACTATATCATAACCATTTAGCTTGCTTAAAAATGGGACCTGCTGCTACTTAATTAGTTGGTATTCTTTAAACACTTTGCTTTGAAGTGCACCCTTTAATAAGGGGTTCCTGCTGAATTAAAATTTCCAGCACCCCACTTTTCTGACAAGGTTTTCTTTTTCTTTTTTCTTTGGTCAATTGCAGCTTCTGTGTGCTGTCTAAAGAAGAATTTTGGAATTTGTAGCACTATAGTCTTCACTCACAGATCTCTGCTCAGGGAAGAAATATAGATGAAGAATAATTTTCTATAGGAAATGTGAAGGTGATTAGTAAGTTCACTGACAGGATCAACCTGCAAAATGTACTAGAGATGGATAACTCACTGAGAGAGAAGACTCCCCAAACTCACTTGCTCTTTTTTTCCCTTCTCTTGTCAAACATGGTATCCAATCCTGAGATGAACAGAATAGTTTGTATCAATGCACATTTACACATAGAAAACTGAAGTGGAAAAGGAAAGAAAAAAAGGATTTACATGGGAGCAACTGGTACCTCTAACTACAATGCCATTGATCATCAAAATCACACGGCTTCCCTAGAATCACCTACTTTCTCAGAAAAAAACAGGAGTCTAGTTGTGAAGCACCTTTTCTGACTTACAAGTTTTATTAAAAGGCATAAGCCTTCATGAGACAATGTCTACTTGTCTCACTATTTCAGAAGTGTTTACTGCTTGCATAGATACAGCAGCTATTGCTCTGTACTTTTTGATATTTGAAGTGGCTCCAATACAGATCTTGCCTCAATGTATGGTATGGAAACTTAAATATTATGGCCCTTGCTAAGGTTACCATATTTGGGCTACAAAAATCCAGGTGACCGCTAGATGACAGCAAAGAAAGAAAGAAAATACTAACCCTTTGCTGCCATCTAAAGATCATCTGCACTTTTTTTTTTTTTTAAACTATCTTTGGGTAGTGTTTTAGGAACCATAGATTCCCCCTTGAAAATCATAGGTATAACTGCCCAGTTCTTGAGGCTCCATCTTTCCAATGTCAAGAAACTCCAGTTCAGGAAAATCTGAAAACGGAACTTGTGCTTCAGGTGCTTGTGCTTTTCTGGTATCTTTATTGGCTGCACACTCTAAAAGGAAAGCATCTGAATGGGTGTGTCAAACCACAGGAAGTTGGGCCAGATAATTAGGTCCCCAAAGTGCCTACTCTAGAACCCCACCTTGCTGAGACCAGTGACAGTTACTATAAAAATATTGCATAGTTAGCTAGCTGCTTAAAAGTAGGCTCTGAACCAGTCAGATGTTCCCTTTGGTAGTATACAAACAATGGATGGAGAGGTGAGAGGTAGGGCTTCCTACTGCTCCAGGAATGGGGAATGCATGACTGCATTGGCTGCATGAACCCAAAACAGAGCCTCTCACTGGTTTAGCTACTATATGCTACTGACACTTTGAAAAATACTTTTCTTTAAAATGGTGTAAGTGACAATATTGTTATTGCTGCTAAACAAGCCCTAGAATGGTCTGGGCCATTGGAAGAAGCCCAGAGGGAGGAAGCCACTAGAAGTTACCTTGCCTGGACCTCCTTAAAACAAGGGTGATGTTCTAGATGAGACCCTCAACAGTGGTTGCTCTAGATTTATTTTCCTATGATAAGGGAGGAGAGCAAACAGTACAGTACAGTACGTTGCTAAACTTGATTCGGTGCAGCATTTTAGCTGAACTTTAGCCCTGCTCAGATAAAAACAGCTGATTTCCACTTAAGCCTGTGTTTGTGGGTCTTATCAATGCCTCTACCTGTTTCAAAAACATTCTGAATTTCTTTTTATTTGAACACTGTTATATGTTCAGGGATGATTTAGGGGCAGGCAGGACACAGACCAATTCCCATTGGGAAAAATGTATTCTCATGATAAAAAGATAAAAACCAAAGTTGATTTTATATAAGGCAATTACTGTTGTATCTTTCTTCTCTCTTACTCCACTGCTTTGCATTATCCACTATACTCTAATCACTATGATTTTATTTGAAGTTTCACATTCTTAATTGTAATCTATTATTATAACCCTTTGTTCTACATCTCACAGTCTGCTTTCTATTTGTCGATCCTATACTTCTACTTTTGCTCTTACCCTTTTATTCTCTCTATATATTTTTTTTATATCTAGGCCTACTTACAGTTATGCTTTAGCTAAGAATCCTCATATTCTCCCCATCTGACAACTTATTATTTTAACAGGTTATTTAGTCTTTATAGCCATTTCAAAGTTACTATAATACTCTATTCTCTTTGCCCCTTCCCATCTCATTCCTTGTTTGCTGATTTTAGTCTAATGCACAGCAGTTGTCTTCCCCTTGCTGATTCCATTTCTGAAGCCTGGCAAAGACCTACTGTCAGGATGGTTGGATTACAACTGCTGCTCGGACCTCCTGACTTTTTTGGGGGTTTTCTATTACCCCCGATGATACAGCTGTTTTTATCTCCTTTGTGTAGTGTTGTTGCTGCAGTGCCATCCTCCCCTGGCTTCCTGATTTCCTTTTGAGGTCCTGTGGGAGCTCCCTTCCATCTGCCAGTGCTGCTTCCTTTCTGAGATTTGTCTTCCCTGCTGATGCTCTGCTAGGACTGTCTCCCACAGCTGCTATCTGACTGCCAAAGCTCCTTAACAGGATGGGCAATTACTCCTCCAATTAAGCACAGACAGGAACTCTTCTGTAGAAGAGTGTGTTCTAGACCTGGGCCCCTGTGACAACCTGTTCCAAGTTCCTCCTGCCTCCTTGCTCTGTGTTTGGACTTTCAGCTTGACTTTTACCCACTTCTGCCCAATTCTCTGGTCTCTGACCTATTGACTAGCTTGGACTCCTCTTGGCAATCCTGTCTCCAACCTCTTCAAGCTAGCAGTCTGCAGTGCTGGCATAATTTACAAGGCAAGCAAAACTCTCTTTGAACTCTGCAAGCCTTTGACTAAATTACTGGCTTTTAGCTCTGTCTCAGCTGCTGGTGGAACATAATAAAAGCTGTCAGAACTGTTACGCCATTTATTTTGTTTGCATCAATTTAAGGTTTGCATGGCACACCAGTTCAAACTCCCTGGAACTTTTAGGCCACAATCTGGCACTGCCCTGCTTACCACAGCTAGACAATCCTGTGCTGGCTTCAAACAGCATTTCAGGGCTGTTCTTATGCTTCTAGGACTGGGATGTTGGCTTTTAATGATGCCACTCCCTCCAGGTTCCTCCCCATTGTCCTGGAGACCTTTGTCCTTCTTCTACAGTCAGCACACCCATACCATACCAACTTTCTCTTCTTTGCTGAAAGAGAGTGTCACCACAAGGAAACTAGTAAGCCCCCTTTTAGAGACCCTGTTCCTCTTTACTAGCTAGCTGGAGCAATATCAAGGCGCAGCTGCGGAGATGGATAAAGGTGATTCCTTTCCCTGCACCCCTCTTCTAATGATGGGTTGGAAAACTGGCTTTATGTTTGTGTTTTTATTTTAAAGTATTGATAGTGCTCTGAGCCATCACAATAGGATATGTTAGAAATTTAAATAATAGCCAAGGTAAGAGTATGAAAAACAACTTCCAAGATATTATCATTACTTTAAACTGGCTTGAAATGATTAAAAGTTCATGAGATAACTACAGCAGACAAAATACTTGAAAAAAGCTTATTAAGCACTTTGTCAGAGAAACAGGGTAAGATGTATATATTATTTGGCAGGTAAAAATATTTCCCTGTCCAGAATAAAGCTGCTCTGTTTCAGCTTATTTCAGCTGTTTCATTTGCTAGACATTCAGAATGGAGATTATCATACCAGATAAGTGAGGAAGCATTAGAAATAAAGAATTTTTGGCAAAGAAAGTGATCACCCACTTTTTCTTCCCACAAATCATTCATATTTATAGTCCATAAAAAAACACACACCCTATTTTCTATCAAGCTAACTGAAGGCAGCACCACTGACTGTATAATCTGCCTTTTGTTAACAGAATGTAGGAGTTTATTTATTGCATCAACTCATGCATTGTGTTAAGCTTAACCACCATAATAAGCAGGTGATAATGTACCCAGAACATATTAAGCTATCAGTATCCTTCCCCCCCCCCCCCCCGCAAAACCAGAATGGCTGGGTTCACCTAACTTGCTAAGCTAAAACTAAAGAAATCACAGGGTCCTTCCAAAGCATGTGCTTGAGTGTGGAAGAAATGCTTGGGTGCAGAACAAAGACATCGTTTGAATTGGTCCCATGAAACTTTCTCCAGTGTCCACCCGGAGAATTCCAATTCATGATTGATTCGCTAATATTGAAAGGAGCAGATCAGGCTGTTTCTTGCAGCTCTGCAAGTGTATCCAAGGTATGTAAAATTTACAATGGATGATTATGTCCAATAAATTTCACCAATTCTAGAAAACATGAATCCATGAATGCAGTTATCAACAGAAGGCATTCTTTTTAATCTAGTGAACTCAGTGATCTTACTGAACTTCAGGAGATTCAAAACATAATGACTGTGTAGCTCAGACTGACAGACACCAGATAACTGATTTTCCCCTAAGTCAACAGAAGGGTTTTGCTTTTGATATGTTGTGGATTCTGTCGGTGGCTCTTTCTTTCCTAAAATGTGGTAGCGTATTGGCGATGAGGTTTTATAAAATGTTCAGTTGCTTGAAGAAACTCACAGGTTTTGCCTTTTCAAGTGAGAAGAGTTATATTCACAATCGATATGGAATCAAGAAAATTTATATTAATTTAACATTCAAGAGTTTTAAAACAATCCAACAGTTTTTTTTTTAAATTATATAGTTACAAGCATCTTTGTGCAATCTATAATCTGTATAACTGTTGAGAATTTCAGGGTTCATGGCTTGCCACCAAGAAAATACATACTGAATAAATATATGAACATCACAGAGAAAATGAGCATGCAAGTCAGATGCTCTTGTTTTAAGGAAGCTTGGCTACAGAGCTCTTTTTTCAGTCTGTTTGTATCACCAAAACAAAAAAAACAAAAAAACAGGGTTTGATTTTACAATATTTATATTTATGTTTGGTTTTTAAAATGCATTCATAATTTGACAAGATATTGTGAATACAAAAACCAAGCCACACTTTGACAAGAGAGAGGAAAAACAAACAAAAACCAAAGTACATGGCCATGCAACTTGTAAGCAACAATGTGTGAGAGAACTATGATGTGGCTTGTTTTCTTACTGTGTTGTTTGTACCTAACCTAACCATTATGATTTGTAAACCATAAGTTACATACGTACATACATACGTTAGTAGAACATATGATTCCAGCTGAGTTCTAAGAAGAAAATTAATATCTTTTTTAGTACTAAAAAATCCCCCCTTCTTGAAAGTTAAATTATTAATGTTCATTTAAAATGGAAAGCTAACTTTTGCAAATGAACATTCACATTTATGTAGTGATATTCAGAATTTTTAAACAATTGTTTAAGATCTTAAATTAATTGGGGCTGCTGCTGTCCTATTCTATGGGCTGGGCTTATTAATTTTATTCTTTCATTGTAATTGTTTCTTTTATGGTTTTATTATTTTTTTAATTACTGTGAGCTGCCAAGAGTTGTAATGGGGATTGGCATAATAATAGTATAAAATAAAAAATAAATTACTATTGCTATTTACCCGCAAGTGGCTGTTTATTTCAAACAATATCTTCAGGAAAATTAATCAAGTGGGGGCCTACTTTTCCCTTGGAGACAGTAACTTGGATTGAGAATGTATTCAGGTTTTTGTTTTTCTTTAAAATAAAAATGTCAGTTTTAATCATTCATTTAATGTGGGATTAACATCATATATAGGCTTAGCTCACCTATCATGTTATTCCATGTTTGTTTTAACCATAATTTGTTGAACTAGCCAGAGTAGACTAGTTCACACATAATACCTTAGCATAAATGATAGTTCACGCATCACAATGGCTGGGTCCAAACATTGAACTAATCAAACCACTTGATGGCTTAGCAGAAAGTATTAAAGTTTATTACACTTGTAGGCTAAGGACCTAGTTTGGACATAGCTGTAGGTAGTTACTAACTTTAGATTAATGTGAAGGCTTTTTCCACAATGGTAGGGGCGGGGGTGTTCTATATATGCATTTGAAGATGAGCAGATCCATCAACTAGTTGATGGTGAAAGTATTTATTTATTTAAACAATTTATATGGACCCCCATCTTGTAAATGTGATTCTGCACATTTACAACAGCAACAACACCCCAAAATAGTTAAAAATAATTATAACAAACAATGTGCCTGAAGTCCAAATAATCCATTCCATCTTGCAAATCAATAGCAGGTAGACAAACCAACTGAGTTCACCTAACATCCCAGTCCTGGTGCTTGAGGGAAAAGCGATGTCTTTAAAGCCTATGGAAGATGAAAAAAATTGGGCCCATCTGGATCCCAGGGAGTGGGGGAGATGCTGTTCCATAGGGTAAGCACCACAACAGAGAAGGTATGTCTCCTGGCCCTGTTACTGCATCCCCATCCTGTTGGATATGGTGTGGTGAACAGAAACAACTGGGGACAGGCATGCCTGCAAATAACCTGGCCCTGTGCCATGTAGGGTTTTATAGGTGATAACCAGCATAAAGAATGCTGATTTATATGCAGAATAGAGTTTCGGTATGCCATTTGATTGCCCTCTGGCTGAAGAAATGATAAAACTTGAGATCCATATGTGAACATTTATGCTTGTACAAGTTTTCCTTTGAATTAATTTGTTAGAAACACAGAGTTAATTTGTATGATCAAGCCTAGCTCTGTTCATTCTCATCATATCATGGTAATTAAAGCAATCATTGCAAAGCTACAAATCAAATTATTTTAATTCGTGCTTGGCTATGTCAGAACAGCCAGGTATCAAGAAATATTTAAAAAATCTATTTCATATATTCTAATTTTATTATTTCTAGAAATTTCAACAATGGCATCAAGGTAATACCATGGCTGTTGTATGCTGCCCAGAGTCACTTTTTGTGAGCTGGGCGGCCATATAAAAGTGATATATAAATAGATAAATAAAAATAAATGGCTGAAAACTTGGATTTAAAGTGCAGTTGGTCAAGTAAAATTTCAGTTTACTTTGGAATACCAGATAGCTAGGATTAGCTCTTCCATTTGAGGGGAATTAGCAGCAAGAAATGGAAGTGCAAGAAGTGAGAACCAGCTGTTGGAGGACAGCTGTTTAAGGGCTGGACAGCTTATTCCGCATGCCCTCTATTATAGCAGAGGCCATTATTTTGTTGCCATTGTTGAACTTAGTTCTAGTACATAGAACGGGAAGAAACTGTAGTGATGTCATCCACTGTCTTAAGACGTTAAAACAAAACAAAAATGTGCTTTGAGCAGCAAATCAGACATGCCTTTAACATCATTTCCTAATTAATTAATGCATTAACTTTTATATCCAGGCAGCAGCATCTATTTAAATTATTATATTAATATAATGCAATCCTTTGGATGAAGTAAAGGATGTTCTCTCTCTCTCTCTTTTTAGGCAGGCAACAGATTTTGAAAAATGTTTACATTTATTTAAATTGAATGATATGGCCATCCATCTCACAAATGAATATTTTTATATTTAAAAACTTACACCCTTCATCTTAGAAGAGGGATTCCTTCTTCTCTCATACAAGTTTGCTGTGAAGCAGGAGCATATTTAAAATGAGCGGTTCTTTCTTGACAGGTAGTGTTTTATTCATATGCAAATAAATGTAGATTTAATTACATAATCTGTTAAGCTTCATAATAGCAACAGCTCTAGTGCACATGTCATAATCTTTCTCTCTATATAAAGTAGGATATGAACAACTATGGACAGAATGTCACTTAGGGAGGTTAAAAAATGGACGTGATCCACTTCATCTGGTAAAAGTAAGCACTTGCAAAAGACTTGAACTTAGCGCTACATAAAATATCAAATAACAGAAAAATAGAAAATGTTTACCAACATAAGAAAATCTTGTCATATGGAACTATACCCTGGAAATTCTTATTTCCATTAATTAAATTAAATTAAATTAAATTAAATTAAATTAAATTAAATAAGAGATTGTGCATATGCATACACTTCAAGAAAACAAGGCTTTATGATATTAAATAGGGTTTCTTAGGTGGCAAGGAAATGTTATTTATTGCAAGAGTTACTGTCTTTCAAACATCTCAGAGTAGGGGGTTTTAGGGGTAGGACATGGCACTGCTGTCCAACTTAGTGACTTTGCTGTAGAATGTAACGAGATCAATGCTAAGAAATATATATGTGTTGCCCTGTATAACATAGGATATGTTTGGACAAAGTGCTAAGCCCTGATATACCTTTTTAGCCTGTGAATTAAGGTGTTGTGCAGATGCTTCTTTATGGATAATGAAACTTAGAAAACCTTGCAAAGAAATAACCAATGATGGTTGATTTAACATAATGTATCATGACAAGTGCCTACCTGGTGATCCCAGAGTTATGGCTTACAAGTGATTGGGGTCTTACCAAGTGTGGGAGGCAGGGAAGAACCATGAGGAGTTCAGTTGGTCCCAGATGAGGCAACACAGCCCAGCCCAGAGGTGGGGGCCATAGGAAGGAAACATTTCAAAATGACTTTACCTGGGAACTTACTTTTACACCTTTCAAGATTATGTTTTTATCTTACTAGCATTAAAGATACCTTTCTGAAATCCATGTGGTTCTTGCTGCTGGAATTTGCCAGTAATGTGCAGCTTGACACCAAACAGGTATTACAGAAAGGATTATGCACATAATACTGCCACACAGAGGGATGGTATATTGCATTAACTGGCACACAAATATGATCTGCCCAACAATTACAAATGTTTTCCTTTGCTCTGCTCCAACCCACCTGAGGAGTCAGAGTTCTTGAAGCTACAGTCTATTGGACTCTATCCAATGAAGACACGAAGTAGGACAAGCATAAAGTTGCCTCAATTTGGTGTAAGTAGCAAAGCACGTTGTGAGACTTGCTCTAAAGAGCTTCTCAATATTTGGGATGCCATTATCTGCAGGGGGAGGAAAAGAATCCAGAATCTTCTGCTGCCATTTCCAGGAATTCTATTGCATTCACTGCTGATCCTGCCTGGAGTAATCATTCACTGTTCACTCACACATCAATGCTGCCTCTGTTTATAGGATTGCCATGTCAATTTAATGATGTGACCAATGGTTTTGCTAGGATCACATGATGAACTGGGATGCCATGCATAAAACTGGGAATTGTGGCCATAATGTTTGCTAGTGTGCCATAAATAGCAGGGAATTAATGAAAGCTCTTTGTCCCCCTGATCATCTACAGGACAATTCTGGTTTTAATAAACTAACAGTGGGTTGCCAATCTTGGCTTTGTGTGTCATGCCAATATGCCTTTATTATCAAACAGTTGCATGAGAAAGAGAATTAGGAACTGGGGAGATTAATATTGCAATACTAAGCTGTTATATGGAATGACAGATTTTGTTTTCCTGCAATATATGAACCTATTCATTCTAAAATATTTCTTATGGCTTAGTGTAATGTATGAAGCCAGTGCAACTGATCTTTTTAATGAGGCACTGTTAAAAGAAACCATGACTGAATGCAATTTATATGAACCCAGCCAAAATCTCAAAGCTGAGGATGCTGCATAATGGTTCCAGGACAGGGGTGTGTAACTTGTGCTGCCTTCCAAAGTATTTATTTAGAAATTACTACAAAATTGTAATCTTTAATATGACAGAAAGAGGAAACCATTAAATATATGTAAGTAATCCTATCAATTGTATTAAGTAATTTATATTAATATTAATTAAAACTGAATTTCAATCAAACCAAATTAAAGTTTTTATTTGCTTGCCCACTTCTGTGGCCTGACCTGGCATAGTCATTGGATCAAATACAGTACATGTTCGCCCCTGCTCTGGGACAGATCTGCTTCTGAATCTGAGGTACCACAAAATGTGGAATGGAAAATTTTCAGCTTGATTGTGTGCTCATATTCAGTACTGCTTTATTTTCTCTCCTGATTTACCTTTGCTTTTCTGTTCACAAGTTCTGATTCAACTGAAGTTGTCCTGAGATAATTCCAATAATCAAATTGCATGCTTAAGACAGAATTAACACCTACTGATTTCAGAAAACAGTACGATATTTCTAAAGCTCCTGTAGTTCTTTTACATATGAATAAATCATAGCTGCTCTGTTAAAGAAAGCTCTAGGACTGCGCGTATTAACATGCAGAGAGAGAGTTCTTAATTTTGATGGCAAGTAATGTGATAATTGCCATTAGAGAAGTGGACCAAAATCTAAGAGAACAGATGCATTTAAGAATATATTTAATTATCTCACTGAAACCAATGCAACTTTAAAGTGCTAACTTTAGCTACGCTATGCTCTTTATGCTTGATTTTCTTTGTGAGTTTTGTTTTGGGTTTTTTTTGGTATACTCAGACTATTCAAATGGATTAAATTGTCTTGCTTCTCTGATGGGTTTAGCAATAAGCAGTTTCCTTTAGTAAGACATTAAAATTATTAAAATTGTTGGTGCTGTAGTTTCCTCATTAATTAACAGTACTAATCATTAAAACTCCATGTTAACCTAACCTTAGCTTAATTTGCAGAGTACATACTGGGCCATCAGGTCCTCCTAGTTCTTGCCTGTTACTCTGCAAAAAGAGAAGGTATTTGGAGAAAAGATAAAAAATGTCAAAACAGACTCATATTTTCTAATCTCAAATGGAACAAGGTTAATTAGCTATACAAAAATAAGCATTTGAAAAGATTAAAGCAAACAATATTATTTTGTTTAACACACAACTTTTTCTTTTTACACCCTGTGTGTAAGTTCAGATCTGTACATGTTCAATGGGACCAGTGAAAGCCAACTTCTCTGGTTCTGCATCCTCCAGCAGCAAACCTGTCCTGCACATGACCCTCCATAAGCAGAATGGCCCAGGCAATGAGCGGGGTATTGGAAGAGTGGTGGTGAAGGGGGAATCACTCTCAGTACAGTCTTGATTTTTGCAAACTTAGGTCACTGTTTTAGAAGGAAAAGAAAATGTTGTCAGAGCTCATGATAGCAGGATCAGTTCTGGAATCCTTCAGAGTCAATTGTTGGAAGGCACCGGGCAGATATTGTAATTTTCATTATGTTCAGAATACTGTATGAGCATGAGGCACACATCCCACAAGGGCAGGGGGGAGAAGGCCATGTGATTGATCAGATTTATATACTGTTTTTTGTTTTTGTTTCCTCCTCCCTCTAGTTTCCCCTTTGGGTCCAACTTTTTCCTGACCATTTCCACGTTTTGTGTGTAGCCCTGGGCATGCCACACAATTTTGAATGCAGCCCAAAAAAGGGTGCCCACGTACTCTAAAAAATCTTGAGAAATCACTCATGTTGCTAATGTAATGCTCACCTTCATGTTTCTCCCCTGCACTTCCTTTCTAAGGCTGTATTACAGTGCATGGTTATTTGGAAACATCACGACATTTTCTTCTGAGTAAGCATACACAGATTCATTTATGCCCCTCCACCTCCCTCCATTCTCTCTCTCTCTCTACCCCTCTCTCTCTGCCACATACAAACACACACACAGACATATTTACAAATGCTTTGGAGAGTGATTCCCTGAAATTTGGGGAAAATGAAATAAGGAAAAGGGTAGGAGAAAGGCTAGAAGCAAAAAGGGGAAGAAAAGTTGTCAGAATGGAAAGGAATCAAAGCCACATCTTTATCATCACACAGGAATTCAAGGATATATGAAACATAAAATATGTTTTTTAAAACAACTGAACATTAAATTGTCATAGGAAATGAGCCAGAATAGGCAAAAAATGAAGGTAGGGTGGAGAGATATAGTCTATTTTCTTAACCTTCTAAATAATGTTGCTGCTGCCAAGAGGTTAAGGAGGACATGTACACCAACGCTTGAGGGAAGTTGTTTTGGCTAGTATCTTTCATTTGTAGTGTGGTAAATGCATCTGTCTGTGTCTAATATATATCTTTAGTCATCAGCTAATGGATCCTCCTCAAGAGGTTAGGAAAGATTGGCTGAGTTCACATACTGTGCTAAGCCAAAATCAAGCAAATCATTATTATGGCTTAATCTGTTCTGTGAACCCTGTCATTGAACCTTCTAAGGTTTCTTAGTTTGTCTCCATCACCAGGTAAGCACTGTGCCTCTACTGACTCCACTTTGAAGCCACACATCTGACTTGATGAATCACACAGAGCTTCACAACTCAAGAGGGGAAGGAAGGGGAGTGGTCTGTGTGGCAGCACAGTTTTCCATCAGCATCTAATTTGCTGTGTGTCTCTCCCTGGTTGTAGAAAACACAAAGATGACCTTGGAGAAGATATGCAGAGAACGTCAGCCAAACATGAGCTCAGTCTGGGAAAAAAGGAAAGCATGAGAAAGAAACTTAAAGTTGACCTGCCTTGGCTCCCTTTGGTATAAGTGGGGTAGATGGGTGGAGAAGGGGAAACCGCCAGGTTTTCAGGATTCTATTATTATAGCCAATATCGCTAAGTAGAGTTCTAGTATCTCTTGAGGTGTCTGTTTTCCTGACCTGGCCTACCTTGAAGGGCTAAAATTGGTCTAGGACCAAGGTGGTGATGGTTAGGATTGTTGCTGCCGCTGGAATCACAGTACCTTGTTGAAGACAGGAAGAGAGGCTCTCTTAATCCTGAGCCACAAACCAAAGGCACAACACAGACAAAAACACTGGACACAGCAGGAACTTCCTCCCACTGCCCTCCATATACTAACTCAAGGCAGCATTCATTGGCCCTGCAGCCACTGATCCAAGAGCCAGCAAGAATGTGGTTGCTAATAGTGGTCTAAAGGTTCTTGGACCAGCCTTTCACAGCCAGTGGGGAGAGGGTAGTTGTGGTTCCTTTGCACATCTTGTGATACTGCTTAAAAGAGGGCCACTGGAATCTTCTCTTTCTGGCCAAACTCTCCACTTCTTACTGCTTTAAAAAAAAATAGTGCCAAAACATTATAAGTTATGATGTCCTCAGAACATTCTGTAAGTCTAAAATTATGGGCAGGCGCCCAGCACAGAAATTACTGTATTTTTTTACCCAGTATAGAAACTACCTGGTACAGAATTAAGTACACTACAAGCTTCAACCAGACACTGAAGCCTGCTTACCATTATGCTTTACAACACCACTGTTCTGCTGATAATTGGGAACATACAATTTTGTTTGGTCTAAGGATCACATAGTCACCTGAGGCCACACCCCCAAATAGGTACATTAACTGGATTTAATTTAAATTTTTCTAAATTAAGTAAATATTTTAATATGATTAATCCCTTTATATTTAATAACATTACTCTATATCAAAAATGAGAATTCAGTGGCAACTTTTGGAGGAGCACTTGAAGTCAACCTATGGGTTTGTGAAACACATGCAGGTTGCTCATCCCCAATCTATTTGAAGCAAGGATTAGGGTTATTCAGTAATCTGTATTCTCAGTAGTTTATATCAGATTTTGAACCACTATAATGTACTCATCTAGTTGAAAATCATTAGAAGCTCTCCTAGGCATTGTTCACATAAAACCCAAAATTAAGCTTTTCAACAACCAAAGTTATATATATATATATATTTTAAAATAAAAAATGCAAAATACATAATTCAAGGAACATGTAATGTGATATTTAAAGCAGTGGGAATGGCACACCATAGACATGCACATGGAAGGCCTGTCTGAATCTTCACTTGTCTGAAGTTCAGAAAAGCTGAGTTCTTGGGGAAGGACTTCAAAATTTGGGCACCATAATCAAGAAAAACTCATCCCAGCAAAGCTACTGACAGTATTTTAGATAATGTTTCAGTATGGCTGTTGTCACAAAGCCCAGCATGTCAGAAGATTAGAATACATACATCTACAAGACGCAACAATAGCACTGTCAACCTGGACAGATACTTCTTATTTGGTACAGAGTGATTATTCTTCTTAAGCAGCTTGAACATAATGCTATCCAAACTAATTGTAGTACTGTAGTGCTATCATCCTGACCTGAAAGTAAATAGTTTATATACTGATTTTCCAGCTTCCCTGTCATTTTACTTTGAGACAGAATTATATGATTTTTCTAGCATGAATATTCAGATGCACTAGTCCAATTTTTTCAACTGTACCTAATCAATATGGACAGTGCCATTCTATGGTTAGTATTTTTTTTATATCTGTCTCTCAAGGTGTTACATCAAGCCAACTTAAGGCTCTTCTGATATTCTTTGATAACGTGTTAAATAGATTTAACATAGATATAAATCTAGTTTAAGAGAGATTTAAATAGTTACATCTCACTGGGTATACAGCCTTTCTTTTCATTCAATAAATTTCTAAAGGCAAGCATCAGACACAAATCTCTTTCCATTCTATATTCCTCACCTTTTTTTAAAAAAAATTTTTTACCTCTATCTATCCCCAAAGAAACTAAACATGAGTCTGAGAAGTCAGCACAATGGAAATCCTGCTCTAGAGACTTCCACTGTAAAGATTTAAATGCATTTTTCAAAAACAAGAACTCTGAACAGGGAAAAAAACCCCTCTAATTTGCATCAATGATTTATGACTGTAATTGGGACCAGAATTTCCGTCACTAACCGATGTGGTCATAAAGCGTGATGTTATGTGACTGTATTCTTAGCAACAGCAATCTTGGCAGTCCCCATTGCTGTTGTTAAGCAAGAATCACGGGTCGCTACGCGAGGACCTCTTCTTAACTTCCTGCCAGCTTCCCACAACCAAAGTCAGTGGGGGAAGCCAGCAGGAATTTGTAAGTCCCAGGCAGTTTGCAAGCAGGCCTGCAGGCAGGCAAGTGGCTGCTGCTGGATGAGGAAGAGTGTGCAGGCGGCCACAGTGGTGCCGTGTGAGTGATTTTGGGCAGAGGGCAGCTGTTACTGTGTGAGAGAGGGTATGTGCGCAGCCACAGTGGTGCACGTGAGTGATTTTGGGCCCAGGGGTACTACTGCCAGGTGAGGGAGGATGCATGGGAGGTTGCAGCAGCATGTGTGATTTTGGGCCTGGCGGGTGGCTGCTGCCAAGTAAGGGAGGGTCCATGGGTGGCCATAGCGGCACGTGCGAGCTATTTTGTGCTGCCGGGTGGGGGAGAGCGTGCAGGTGTTCAGCAAGGTGCGTTGTGAGCACAGTGAGGCTGGGGGTGGCTGCGGCTGGGCAGGGGAGACTTATCAGAGTGACTTGTGATCTTCCCTGCTACTTTCCCATTGACTTTGCTTGTGGGAAGCCAGCAGGTAAGGTCACAAATGGCAATCACATGACTGTGGGTGCTGCAAACATCCTAAGTGTGAGTTGGTTGCCAAACACCCAGATCATGATCACATGACTGTGGGGGTGGTGCGACAGCTGGAACTTCAAGATCCAGTCGTAAGTACCACTTGTTCAGTGCCACTTCAAAGAGTCACTGAACAAGTGGTCGCTAAGCAAGGACTACCTGTATTTGTTTAGTCCTTCACTCGAATCCATTCTTGCCTCCAAAAGCAGTTTGACCACTGATATACACAAGATGTTGAAAAGATGGTCCTTAAACATTTAAAATCTTATGTGTCAATTTTTTTAAGGCTAATGGCATATACCTGCCTACCCTAATTCCTTACGTTCTAAAGAAGTCAAGAATTCTTGCTGCACTACTTGGGCATGTTCATTGACCAAATTAATCTCCACCCACAGGAACATGCTGGTTGAAAAACTACTCCCAAACTGCTCCATCTTATTGCCGCCTATTCCACTGAGTTGCCATTTATGCTTAAACTTTGAAGGTCTCTTCTGAAATACTATAATCTTAGTCTTCTGATAATTTATAGTGAGACCTTCTTCTCACAATGGAAGGCCAAGAAGAATAAACATGGCTAAAGCATTTTAGCTTACTCAAATCAATACTTTGAATTAGATGTTTTTTAATTTGTACAATATACTTGCAGTGCTGTTTCTTGCTTTGATGAATTACTTAAGCAAGCACTTCAAAATTACTCTGTTTCCCAGGGCTGGATTTTTTACTGTTTTGTAGAACTTAACATTTCCTGAAGCACTTTGAAGATTATAATTTATGACAAATAAGTTATTGTAGCTGCTTTCATTCTTATTTATTTGAAGTATCTAACAAAACAAGCTGTACCTCTGAAAATTGAGTGAGGAAATCTTCTTGAACAATACGGAATGGGAGAGGAGAAAATAATAATTTCCTACACTTGCTAGAATAATACTGTCAATTTCTATAACTCTTTTTAAAATAATTCTATCATTTGGTAGCTGAGAGAAGGTAATTTTAATATAAGCAAAATAGCCAGAAATTATGCCCTTGATTGGAAGAATAGGGTATTTAAAGAATCTAGAGAATTTCTAGATTTTACTGGGACTAAAGTTGACAATTTAAAGGAATCTGGAGGTGTTATCATGGTTGTTTTGGACAGAGGAGACAAGATGATGCAAGCACTATGGATTTTTTTGCTACTGTAGCATCTGCAATGTGAGATAATTTCTTCCTGTTGTTCATCAAAGACCTGCGCACAGTATCTCTTAGTAAGCAACTACTTCTGCTACTGATAGGTTTATCAAGCTGCCTTTTGTGAGCAGGAGCATTAGGTATCATCTAGGTGGTTATAACGGTAGGTGGGAATGACCTTGGGAGACGGGGGGAAGAGATGCTGCCTAGGGAACGATCAGATGGGTGGGGGGGGAGAATAGCCTGCAGCTGCATAAGGGGCAGAGAAAGTAACTCAGAAAGGAACCTCCCTAACTTACCAGACTGTAGAAGAGATGGTTGTACTTTCAGACTTGCAAGATTCTGTTAACGTAGCCTTACAATAAAGTAGAATTAGCTCATCTGACTGTGTTTCCTGTTTGGTCTACCTGGGAAGGCTGACAGTGGTGGAAAAAATGTACAGTCATACCCACACTGTCATAATAATGTCAGGAGGAGATTTTTGTGCATGTTGTTTTTTAAAAATCTATAGTCTTAAGAATGCTGTAACCCCGTGTAGAATTGTGGCATTTCTTAAAATGTAAATGATCTGGTTACTGTAATACATCAAGGAAACCACTGTGCTTCCAGACCAAATCTGTGTGATGCATATAAATTCTGAAAATGTTTCCAAGGTTTACATGTATTTTAAACAGGGATAGGGTGTGAGAGATTTTTGTATTTGGTCTCTTTTCAATCCTGCCCTTCCCTATCTCTTTCTATTCCTATGTTTATTTTTTCAATATTCAGAAATCTGTTCCAAAACTCTATAGTTCTGTCTATCCACCCATCTTTCTTTAACTTTGTTAATTGACCTCTTGCAATAATATATAAATATTAATACAAGAAATACCATATTTCTATGCTGTTTTATCAATTATTATTTTTTTTTTTGGTAAAGAATCCAAGCCTGGTAGATAGGGGTGGGGAAGAATTGCAGTTTACTTGAAACACACCAGTATTTTATTATTTTGCCTGCCTGTAATATATCAGGCTGAAGAACATTGTTCCATTATGTATGTTCAGAGTAAAGATAAAAGGCTAATATAATAATCCATGGAAAAACCAGATGCTTCTTTTTATACTTAGACTCATAACTCATTGCCCAAGTAACCTTAGGAGTGATGTTTTGGGATATTCGATTACTTTGAAATGTTTTGCAAAAAATAAGGATTATATCAGTACTTTTAAAGCTGTTGACACAAAGTATGAATAAAATACTCTTGAAAGTAGAAGTTGAATATTAAAAAATGTAAAGACATTAAATATGATTCTCAAATGAGGAAGAAAGATACTTCTACAAAAAAGAAGCTTCCTTATGTGAATTTCTTAGAGCAGAAAATATAATGCATGACCTGGATATGCATCTTAATGCACAGAATCCAATACCAAGGTACAATTTCTTAGAGCATTCTTAATACAGTTCATACCTGAATGTGTATCCCTACTTCCTATCTTTGTAAATAGTCATGTGTAGCTCAGCTGGGCATGACCAGAGTTCAAAGTTCAGTTTTCAGTGAATATCTGGAATACCTGAAGTACTTACCTTGCTCTATGAGCTTGGTTTCCAATTTAAATAATTTTTATCAGGCAGCATTCCATTGCTGGCTTCCCCTTGCCCTGCATGTTTCAAACTTGCTTTGGAGGACAAGTTAGGAGACATGGGCATGAGGGAATTGATTCTGCTCATGGGCAGAAGTCTTTGGGTATAGCCTGTTGTATGTTTGTTGCAGAGCTGGGATACAAAATCAGTTATCTCTGGTTATTTGACATAAATCTCATTGTTTCTTATGCTAATATTTTAACCATTTACCATCGAACTCAATCTTCATTTTAAAGGCTGTATCAATATCACATTTTATTGATTTGATGCCACTGATACAGTATTTGTACAAATAAGACAATTTATCAGAGGAAACATCAGGATATTTAATTGAGCAGGTCTTTGGATTTTAGAGAATTTTAGAGACTGAATTCCAGTATGGATAAGCCTTCTAACCATGACAGAATTTCTCCAGATTTTCTTTTATCAAATATGTGGCAATGAAATCCTAACATTTTTAGAACTTTTAAACAAACAGAATTTCATTCTCATTTGGATTAACAGTTTAGGGAGGTCCCAAATATTATTTTTGTTGGAGAGAATTTTCATTTGTGATTGCTGTTCCTAATGAGGGGCTGCATAAATTGCACAGCTTTACATATATAAATGTAGCCCATTTACATTAATAAATCAAAAATAAAAAATGATTCACAGTCCTAAAGCAATTTACTGGAAGCAAGACTTCTCTGTAGGCATGAATAGGATTGCATTGTCAGGAAGATATATATGTATATGTATGTTGTATATGATACACACTCAGAATATTTACATGTGTTTATAAATTTCACTTACCAGAATGAAGAGGCAACTAGCGGCAAGCCATGTATGCTCAGGAATAGTAGAAAATACTGACAAAATCAAGCAACCAAACACAAGGAGAAAACTGTAAAACAAAAGAGTACAAAAACAGTAAGGACAGTGAAAACAAAAGGAGAACTATAAATATATGAAGCATTCTGTTATCTGAATAATAATAATAATAATAATAATAATAATAATAATAATAATGTGCCTAACTTTCAACAAATGAATAGTACCACAATAGAGTAGCCTATCAATACCATCCAAAGATATAAAACAATGTTCCCATTCATTTAAAGAGATTACATCGTGGAAAAGGACAGTGCGAGCAACTCTGCATTACATATGTGCACAACTACTTATAAGGTAGGTTTATGTAGATGTTTTGTTTTCATGGCGGAAGATTTATACAATCTGAAGAGAAACCACAGTACCACTAAAAGCTCTGAAACAAATTATTGAAATAAAGCCATTCAGTATTATCAAAGAAGCTTCCACTCACATAACTGAGCTTTTTCATGCCCCCTCCATCCTATTGCCTCCCAAATCTCCTCCATTTGCCCATTCCACCAGCATCTCTCTGCCAATGGGATAGAAACATTGGCAGAACAAATTGTCCCTCACTGCTTCCCTAATCTGCTCCATACCTCCGCCTTCCACAGCAGATACATGACTGAAACATCAATCCACATGACTTATTTAAAATATGTGTATCCTGCAGATTCCTTGCAGAGCTCTAGGCACTTTATAACAAGTAAGACAGAAATATATAACACAAAATAGGAGCAACAACAGCAGCAAAACTAGATAGAGAAATAAACACGCAACAAAAATTAAAATATCACAAGTAACAATGACAAAAAAGCAAAAAAGTTTATGCACCCATGGTGTTCCTTAAAAAGAAGATTATTAGTGAGGAAGTAAGATGGGCCTTCCTCGTACAGGAGTGCCACAGGGCCTAGATGCAGCTGTCTTCTCAATATTGAGAAGACAGGGCCCTCTCAGCCGAGTTTCCAAGTGAGGGCAAGAGGGTCTGGAACCTCTTCTAAAGAAACCTGCTACGTGTTGCCCTCTGCTGTGATTTCTCTATATGGCAAGCTGACTGCCAAGGACAAATTTGTGGAGGGGGACCTTATAAACCTGACTGATTTCATACACAGAGATTTAACATGCATAAATAGAAACTTAACATGTACAGATTTATGTAATCAAATCAGGTGAATATGTGGAATACAGTAACCCATTTCCTCCTGTTCACATCTGCATGAATGCATGCATGTCCTAGCTGTTCCTTACTTCTTTTCCACTGTGTTGACAATCACATCCAGTAAAACATTAGTAACTGAATTAAAAACTAACTACCAGTAATAACATACTGCACACATTTTTGGTACATGGATTTAAAAAGCAAATACTGCTTGCAATATGCATATGTTTGTATTGCTACCAATACAGCTAAAGCTTAATTCTGCAACTCCAGAGAGAAAAAGACAAAGAATCTATGAGGACAAATCCAACCACAGAAACCAATTTTTGTCATAATGATTCCTATCAGGCAATTTCAGCATATGCTTAATTTTTCCATTATTAGCTCTGTTTTGCAAGAAACTAACCCTCTTGGGATTGCTGGTTTCCTCTGCAGGACAGCTTAAATGCCAAAAGCAAAGAGAGCAATGGAGAAGTAAACATACTCTAAGTCATTCAATTCACAGCTAGCTCAGATCTCTCTTTTTTTCTCTCTCTCCAAACCCAACCCTATATAAGCCAAGTTACTTCCTTAAACTGTAATAAGAAATATAAGAGCATTTTCCACCCTAATTCAGTCATTGTAGCCAAGAGAGTTACAGTTTATTGAATTAATGCAACTGCCTAGGTTCACACAATATACAGGACCATAAATTGGATTCACATACACACAAGCCACTAATTAGTCAACTATACTTTAGTCTACATGTTATATAAATATAGGCAAATAGGAATTAGTAAATAAATTATGGATTGGGATTGTTTTAGATTTTAGGCAATAAACCACTGTTTGAAACTGCAGAAGCATGTTTACATGGCAAATTATACTATGTTTTACTTTAATATGACATCAACCCATTCTTTCTTCTAAAACCCTTTCCACAATGATATCTACTTAAAGAAACCTGCAAAATTCTTCTACAGCAGAAAAGACGGCATAGTTGCTGAAGAGGAAATGTCTTCTCCAACCCATGTGGGCCACCAGCCAGGCTCTTCTGTGCCTTCTTTGAAATTAAGATATGAAATACCAACCAACCTGCTGTAGGTGAAGAGTTTTTTTGTACTCTTTCTTACTGATGGAGACATGTTCAAACTTCTAAGAGTTTTCCTCCAAACATAATCTGAAAATCACGGGGGTAGTTAATTCCTTTGGCTAACAAGAAGTGCTTAGCTTAACACAGTGAACCTAGTCTTTGGGGCTTGTAAATCATGATTTATGGAATAGTATTATGCATGAATAAAACCAGTTGTAGCTTATTCAACAAACCAAAACTAAAATGCAACAACAAAAACAAACAACAAACTCTAATGCAACAGAATTTCTCTGATGTGACAAACAGCTATTGTTTTCTTGCTGATCGTTAGCAGACTATTTGATTACTAAGAAAGGCAGTCATGAAAAGTGTTAGGGAAAAAATTCCTGAGTTCTCTCAACACTCTTCTCCCGTCTCAGTCACCTAAGTGGTGAGGTTCAGGTCCATCCCTCTCCTTAATCAGGACACAATTTGTGAAGTCTCCAATACCTTTATTAAGAGCTGAGGAGTCTGGTCAAACACGCAAAGAACACTTTTGACAATGTTTCCTTGGGTAAGAACCTGAACATAAACACAAGCAGTTAAAACCCAGAGAGATACAGCTGTTACATTTGCATTGGCTACTACATCAATTATTCCATATTTGGTAATCTTCTAACTAATCTGGAAGTTCCCCCCTTACAGTTTATCATGCACATGTGTAACAAAGGATCCATAATGCCATGGCAACATGCAATGGTTAACAATGGAAATGTCCAGGTATGGTATCTACAGCTTTCACTTTGGTAAAACCAATGGTTTTAAGACTGAGACCTTTTCCTGGAAGAGGGGAACTTGTGTTAACAAGTCCCTTATGCTAGTATATATGGCATTTAAGATCTTTTGTTCCTTTGTGGTTCTCTAGTTTCATATTTTATAACAGTTACTTTAATCACATCTTGCTCATGATAACTACCAGGGTCAAGCACAGTAACATCATGGCAGCTGCCTTACTTCTTTATTCCATACATACCTTACACAAGGAAACTTAAGTTCCATTCTGACTCCTTCCTTTTAAAATGGGATATTTTCAAACTTAGTGTTCACTGACATGGTGGAAAAGAACAGTTTTAGTAATGCAAGCCAGGAGGATTACATTTTCCATCACTTCTCGTTTCAGTGTGACTTGTTTATGTAAGTAAAATGAGAACTGACAAAAGCTATTATAATTTTAAAAAAATGTTTGGATAAAAACTCTATGGAGCATAAGCGTCCCTCCATTGAAAGCAGTTTGTAAATTTATAACCATAAATATGAATATGAAATAAAGTACACTTTAGACTTTATAACACTATGATTTCAGCAGCTGAGAGCTCATGAAACTGCCCTCATAAAGAAGGTTTAGTAAGATAGCTCTCTCTAAACATCTAAGAACAGATTACGGTTAAGCTTTTTTTCAGTCTGAAAATAAGATTGTGGCAATTGTATCTTCTGTCTTATTAGTTACATGTTAAGAAGTGAAGAATAAACTCCCAGTAGCAACTTGTTCCCAAATTAGAAATTCAAATGGCTTCAACTCTGTTATGGATATGATGCAGTTTGTCGGTGTTGGCCTCTCTTACTTTTGTGAAGTCAAGGGAGCACAGGACTAGTAGTCCTGAGAAGAACTCTTTCACCACCAAATCTTTTAATGATAAATCCGTTTACAGTTTTTAAAACATGAGGTTTTGTTTTCCAGGGGAAAAGGTACAAAACTCCACCGGTTCTGTTCTTCAGCATGACCCTTCTGAATTCAATCATCAGGGGAACATACCGTACAGAACCTGGAACATGAAAAAGAATTATTTGCATGAGAGGAAAATCACTTAAATTAAATTATTTCCAAATTTGGAGGTGGATTGCCTGTTGTGTTAGTCTAATTAGTAACCTAGACAAGTGCTCATAATCATCCACAAAGATGCAAACTTAGTTTGTTTTACCCATAGAATAGGCCACAGTGTTTGGGCTCATCCAAGACACTAAGCTGGGGTGGATAACCTATGATCCCAGGCCCTGCAAAGCCTCCTACTTTCTTTTCTTTTCTTTAACCTGGAATCCCCTCAATCTGCTTTGCCAAATTTCAGTTTCCTATTATTTTGAGGTAGGGAACACATGGCAATTGTCTTGACCCAGATGTGAAGTTCCACCCACTCAGTGGTGCTGATAAGTGTATAACAACTGGCTCAGCCAGTTCCATTGCCACCATGCCACAAGCCTCAACCGGCTCACAACATTCCAGAAAACTTAATATTTGGCCCTCGCAAGCTGACTCACTGGTGAGTCAGCTCCAGCATACCACTGCCATCACTCCTCTGCAGAAACAAGGCAAAAAATCTTGGTCCTGCATACCAGCTTAATGGGAATAACCTCATACATTTTGTACCACTTGGCCCACTGCAACTTTTGCTGTCCAAAACTATTCAGCCTTCAGCCACCAGAAGGCTGCCTATTGCTATGTTAAGCCATAAACCATGTCTTATGGTATATAATAATGCTGCTTTCTTCTACTGGTTAACCAGGTGAGGACATTCAAGCTCATTTTTCCAAAGGTTATGTAAACAACATCAATTTCATCAATTTCTTATAAAATAGGCTACTAGGTTAAGAGGCTCAGTTGATTCCTTCTAAACTTCTAACTGCTATGCAACCAAGAACAAAATTAGGACCAGTCAAAATAGCAAGTGATTAACTTGAATAAAGATCCAAGAAACACTACAAAAATAAATCAAGCCCCATTTTTAATTTGACAAGAGATTGGGGGGGGGGACTTCTTCAAAACTTGGTTGGTCCAAACTATGAAAGCCCAGTTTACTCACAAAATGGCTTGCCTGTTTTTAATTTTCAACTATCCCATAATATAAGCCTTTTCATAATAAAAGGGCCAAAATGATACCTACACCTAATATTTTCTATGGTAAACAAGGATCTTAATAGTATGTTGGATTTCAGTTGGGTCATATAATAATTCTCAAGCTGAATGCAAAAAGGAGCTGTTTTCCTGATTTCCTTACTTCATCTAGTGATAAAACTAAAATAAATGCTCAGGTGTATACATGAAATTATGGAAAGTTCCATACCGCCAATGGGTAACTAATTTGCACAATGAATGCCTTGCACAATGATAGTTATTCAATATATTCTCTTAAAATAATGTGATGTAACAAAGATGATTTCTCAAAATGTAAATCAACCTCAGAATTAAATTAATCTTAATCAGATGTGTTTTAACCCAATTATTCAAAGGAATTCTAAACCATCTGTCTAAAGCTTTCATTTGTATCAAAATAGAGGCTGTTCAAGCTTACCAGCTGAGAAATCTTCCTAAAAATATTTAGTAGTAGTAATGTTTCTCATGCACCAGTAACTAGGTGCAGCACAATATAAGAGAATTAAAGGAAGCAAAGTACACCATAATAATCACTCATAATTTAGAGTGGTTAATAAATACTATCAATCAAGAATTTTTATGGGCATTTAAATGTTTATGTTTTTAATGGCATGTACTTTTTGTATTTGCTGGACTGTGTTATTTTATTTCTCCTTGCTTGTAAGTTGAAAATGTCAGATTCAGCTGGCACGGCACGGCACGGCACGGCGAAGGCACCACTCAGCTTTGCATAAGTCAATTCACCGCCCAGGCGCGAGCAGAGGAAAAGGGGAAGTGAAACCGCGAGCTGATTATGGCCAGGTGGCGACGCTTAACTCAAAACCGCAAGCGGATACTTTGTATCAGCGCGGTTTCCCCTCAGGCACTGCAAACAAAGGAAAGTGCAGAGGCTCTGAAGCGAAGCAATCAACGAACTCCTGGCTTTGAGCAAACAGGCAAACCCCACAAAGGCAACAACAGCACAACCCATAGACGGCAATCAGAAAGACAAAAGCACTGGACTGAATCTGCCATTTGGGTGAGGGGGGATTACTGCGGGTAATCTGTAACTAAGCAACGGGTAAAAGCGCAGGAACGGGGAAGCTATAAAATACCACGTAAGCTATGCCAAGCCAACCCTGGCTTTGTCTGTACTTACTTATGTTACGCTTGAGTAAACTTCTTTGCTGAACACACGTGTCACGAGAGTTTCTCTGAGACGAATGGGTAAACCTTACAGAAAATACCTGAAGTCTATGGAGTAGACAGTGTACAAACACTTATAATAAATAAGCAGCTTTAATTTAATTTAAAACTTTGGAGAAACTTAAAATAGGCCAAAACCACCTCAAAAATTTCCAAGAAACCACATTTACTGAATGTGCAGGCAGAAACTGCTCTGCAACCCCAACCATTCTTCCTGGGAATGGAAGGGAAAAAAGACTAGTATCTTGCTTTTCATCTCAGGAAGCAATATATCTTGAACTCACCCCAGCTTCATAGGAAAACAAAGGATCAAAGTTTTATTAAATGCAATATTCTCCCAAACATTTCTCATTCTAGTACAGTACTCTCAATTTGAAATATATGGATATACAGAGGCAAGAGAGGAAGAAGTGGTGGAAGGCCCCTCAGTTAATTGGGGGATGAATATTTATTTGGCCTATCCCAATTATATCAGCAGTTCGAAAATCACATTTAAAAGTAATATTCAATCCTACTTCTCAGATCCTCAACTCAGTACTATTTTGCTAATATGAGTAATGTTAGGGCACAAATCAGGTTCTCCCCCTATACCTGCCAGGTTTCCAAACCAATCCTCATTTTGGAGATCGGGGTCAGCCTGAACAAAGGCCATTCAGCAGTTGCAAGGGGGCTGCTGTATGTGGTGAAGCAAGGGAAAGCCATCTCTTTCTCTACTGCTTTATGTCACAACTCTCCTTGCCCTCTTAGCTGTTGCTCAATGTTTTTGAACACTGTTTTAGCATTGTTCTGTAATATACCTAGAATGCATTTGTGCAAAACCAGAGTAAGTTTTGAGGGATACTGTAGGTAAACCCACAATCTAATAATCTGTCCAAATTTGCCTCCCCTCCCACCTCCTTTAAGGCAACTAATAAATGGATCTTTTCCCATGGCTGGTGACATTTGCTGGGAAGGAAACAAAATTGGAAGAATCCACTAACCCCTGTCTTTTATGCACCCTATACACCGTAAATATGGACATCTTGCCTATGGCAGGATAGGGATGAGCCGTAAGACCCCATTCTTTATGCCAATATAGTTTTCTGCCTGCTCAAGGACTCTAGATAACGCTTTAAGCTGGCCACTGGGTGAGCCCCTTATGATGGAGTGAGAAAATGACAGCTACTAGGAATATGCATAAAACAGAAAATGTGTTCTTTTTTGAACCTGAAACAACTTAGAGTGCATCATTCCCTCAGTCTTCAGTTCTTCAAAAACAAAAATACGTAGTGCTACTTCTGCTTCCTCTGCATGGCTTATGTGCCGGTTCCTTGATGGTTCCAGCAACCTTCATCACAGCATATCTCAACCCTTAACTCTTCCCTCTCTCACCTGCCTTACCTCGGCCACTATTGCCAATGCCCCAGAATGGCATCTCCCACTGGCTCACCCACTTTTGATCTTCCACTTAGTGACTTGACTTCTCTTCTCTTTCCTCCCCCACCCCTCGGCACTGTCAATGTCCCTGTGGCAAAAGAAGGGAGAGGTCTAACCCTCAGTGATGCATACCAGTGGCACGGGGGCCTTTCTGTTATCACAACACCTCTCCTCTCTTTTTCATCTTTCATTGGTTCCCTCTATCACCATTAATAGATAAATACCATCAACAACAAAACTAGTTGGCTGGTGTGGGTCTTCCAGGCTGTGTGGCCGTGTTCTGGAAGTTTTGTTTCCTAACGTTTCGCCAGCACCTGTGACTGGCATCTTCAGAGTGCAGGAGCATAGACAGGAGCAGTTCTCTCTGTGCCCAGGATGATGTGACCCTTTTGTGGGTATTTATAGCAACTATACCAGGCTATACCGGGAAGCCATTGAGATTCACAAACACCAGCACAGTTTCAATAAAAAAGAGGAGAGTCTAAAAATCAACAAAACCTGGCTACCAATCCTGAAAAATACAACCTGCAAAAGGTCAACGAACTCAGCTCAACCACCAGGACATGTGAACAGTTCACACAATGAACTTGCTAATCACCCCCAGCAGCCCCTCGTTAACAATTCAATAGAAGAAAAAACCCTGCCTAATCCCCAGGAAGATACACACAGATTCTGAAACCAAAACAAGCAGCCACTCAGTAACCCAACCCCCCCCACACCCCCAATCCCCCCCTTCCCCCCCCAGCTCTCTCTATAAATACCCACAAAAGGGTCACATCACCCTGGGCACAGAGAGAACTGCTCCTGTCTGTGCTCCTGCACTCTGAAGATGCCGGTGGCGAAATGTTAGGAAACAAAACTTCCAGAACATGGCCACACAGCCCGGAAGACCCACACCAGCCATCGTATGCTGGCCGTGAAAGCCTTCGACAAAACTAGTTGGCCTTGTATTTTTCCTACTCTTACCTCCCTGTACATTTCTGTACAGAACAAGTGTGTTTCAGTTTCTACTGACAACAAAATAGCCAACCATACAAACTAGCTATTCCACACAAAGAACAGCTTGTGCACAAACTGCTTTACACATCCCTAGAGGCTATCACCATTTAATCAGAATAGTTGAAAGATAATTAAATACCACACAGCTGGACAATATCATGCAAAAAAACACTTTCAGTGATAAAACTTTTAAAGCATCTCTTCTTTAACTGTAGACTTCAGAATCTTTAAACAATTCATTTAAAAATCTTAGTTAAATAGATGCCATTGAAGTGCACTAGTCTTTTGGTGATTGCACAGACAAATATTTGCCATTTTTATCTATATCCAACAAAAAATTTTAGGTCTATGGACCTTACATATGATTTTAGCCAAAGGCCAGGAAGAGATTTGTTTATATTAGCAAGTTTTGATACTCTCCACTAACGATTTAGAAATAAGGTATGCTAAAATACCTTATTCCCAGTGTGAGCATATTTGTGGTATGGGTGCTATGTATTATATATATTGAGCATATGTTTTATAGCCATTGTATTTAAAGTTAAATTCTTCTCCTTAAACATGTTTGTGTGCAATTTATGTGTTAATAACAGTAATGTAATGATAACAATGATATTTATACAGGGCTTACTTTAACTCACATGATTTGGTCATTTTCTCCTATGGTGTTTTTCTGGTCTTAAGTTACTTTATATGTTAACACAGCTTTGGGAAAAATCATGGCTAAACATGTATGTAAATATGATGAACCATACCCCCAAAATACAGAGATTGACATTTTATAAAGAAAACAGCACTCCATATGTTAAAGAGTGGATTCAAGAGACCCGTTCTTTGTCAGTGTTTCAAATGTCTTCATATTGTACAAATGAGAAAATGGAACATTATGTAACAATATGGTTCAGATTTAATATGTTAAAAGACTAATTTATGTGTATATAAATAGTATGTGTGGATCTTTTAAATTTCAGTTTTTGACTACTTGAGTATGTGTAATTTTTTTGTCTGCATTATCACTCTTGATTTTTGTTTGTATATTTTCCCCTATCTTTTTATTTATTAACAGACTTTACTTTCATAAGTCTGTATTTCTGGCTACCAAAGTGGTATTGTCTGTGTATCTAAAGCTCTTACGTTTTCAGCCTTCTATTCTGATTCCCACTGTCATCTTTTCCAATCTTGCATTAGTATCATACATTCTCTGTATAAGTTAAAATATATGGTGAAAATATACCTCTTTGTGTCACTTCTTTCCTTATTCTGAACCATTCTGCTTCTCTAAATTCAGTTCTTATAATAGTTCCTGCATACATTTTCTAATGTAATTATTAGGGCACTGTGGCATCTGCAATCAACCCAGGTCACTTATGCGTAAAAAGGAGATATCAGCAGACTTGCAATAACCCCAAGATTCAAAGACTCTCGTGCAAATCAATACTCACACAACTCTGGCAGATGAGAGGAACAGGAATGAAACCTTGCTGGAAAGGGTAGTATAAAAGGAGGGCAAAGAGATAGATATAAAAATTATCTCATTTACATGATTGAGTTCTATTGTTCTTAAACATTTCCAGGGACAGAAGTGAGATCTACCCTCATCACAGTTTGTTTTTAGTATAGGTTGGTGTGTTCATCTATTCCCCCACAAACCATCAAAACAAAGGCAAATCCCACCCATAAAGAGAACTGCGTGAGATCAGTAAGCATGGAATGGTAACTTGATTTATGAAGGTCTGAGGAAAATTAAGAGAAGGGAGAATGGAATAAAGAAGAAGTAGGCAACCTGGTAACCTCCAGCTATTTTAGATTATATTTTATCTTGGATTATTATCCTGGATTACAGTTTATCCTAACCATGCCTGGATTAGTCAATCAATAGTTGGCTTGTTCTTTCCCAGTCATTAGCAAGGGACTATCAGAACTGTGATCCAAACAACTCCTTGATCAAAATACCTGACATGCTAAAAGGAAATGTATTTCATATTAACAATGAAAATCATACTAATTTTGGAATTTGAGAAAACTATGTCAGGATGGAAAAGCTGCATTTATTTAGTTGCAAAAGGGACAGCCCCTCTAAGTACCCCAATCCAGCTGTATCCATGGACTGGACTTATATATTTTAATACTGAAGTAACCCCGTTTTCTCTTCTGCACTTAGCTATCTTTTTATTGGCACTTAATTAGTTGCTTAAAGGGTTGGGTTTGCATACTGCACAATTGTACTGTGGTTTATGTTATTTTGGCTTAATGCAATGTGTGAAACAAGCCTCTGTGGTTTGTAATCGATAGCTTACTGAGATGTGGAACTCCAGCCAATTGTGGTTTAATAAACGAATAATGAATTAGAAATGAATGAAAACTAACATTAACAGAAGCCTGTATTAATCTTTTTTTGCCAAGCTTCTTATTGATCTAAACTAAATCATAAACATAATAACATTGTATCACAAAGATTGAATTCTTCCTCGGTAATATTCTTATTTGGAACCTCTGGCACATTAGAGAATTCATATGAGAAATATTTGGAAGGTAACTGGATTCTGCCCATTTTCTGGCTTCTCTGTACTACTGCCATTTCTAAATATTTATTCAGCAATTTCTGTTTCTGTAATGGGATATTTTATTAAATTTTGATAATTGCCTGCAGTTGTTGCATAGCTGAAATATATAAAAAAGTTAGCCACTAATTTCAGAACAGGACTGAATTACAGCCACTTGGAAGCAAAGAGAATGTCAGCACTCCTACAATACCTATGGTGGACATGGATGGGAGGTGTCATGAAGAGGTCAGTAAAGAAGGATCCACCTATTGCAATAGTAAAAGGATACTGAAAGGATCCATAGCTGTGCGTATATGTCCTTGTCCAGAGACTGAAAGATGGCTTAACATAATTTTTTGTTTATTATTATTCTTTTTTCTTGTTTAAAAGAAGATGATGAAGACAAAGATTAAGAAGACATCTGTTGGCACTACATGCTAATACAAAGGATAGGTAACAAGGCTTTCGTTGGAATCTTTCTTGATTGTTCCTGACTCCCTGATCCAACAGACCTTATATCATCATCATCATCATCATCATCATCATCATCATCATCTGGTATGCTGCTAGCCTTTAGCATCAACTAAGGAAGCTACCAAAAGCTTTCTTGGAAAATTAAAATGGTGGGTGGCTGAAGCCCACTGCTTTGTTTGAAAGCATGCCACTCATAAGAAAACAAAAACAAAAGTAAGCTGGGATGTTAAGGTAGCATCCTGGGGTGTAAAGGAAGTTACTGGGGGAAACTTCTTTCATTTGGCTTCCAGCAAACAGGCCCTCTGTTTTTAACCGATTGCACCCGCAATTTCTAAACAGACAAGCCATTCATGGCAGACCTTTTTAAGAGTACTTACAACATGCTATCACTATTAAAAGGTTACTTATAGCTCCAAAGGCATTAAGTAGTGTCAGAATGCTGTCTGGCAGAAATGTAACTTGTTCCCGGATAATGAATGGAGGAGGACAGAAAAAAGTCACCCAGGATTCCAGTCAAAGGTCCCAGCAATTCTGCTTGTGGGATAAACCTTTTGGGGATATAGGGAATTAAAAACAGTTCAAGGTACACTCCAAGATATAATTTCTGATAGCAGCATTTTTAAAAAGTTGTAATTTTATTACTGACAGTTGTAGTCACAGTAATAATTGCTGTAAAGAACTATTGTAATTTAAAAATAAATCTATGCAGAGAATAAAAAAAAGTTGAACATCCATAATTCACAAAAGCTCTTATTCTATTGAAAGAACAAGGAGACATCTCATATGTTGCACAGATTATAGTTTTGTTACCAAAAATATGAATCATTTTTCTTCCAAGGAAAATCACTGTTATAAGTTAGAGTTGGCTTGTTCTTTCCCATTCAGCTCAATTTTGTTAAGAATATGCACCACTGCAGTACACTGAAGAACAAAAATACTCATGAAGCCAGAAGCAAAACAGTCTCTTACAGTTTTTAAAGAGGAAGTTCTTCCAATGTTAATAAAACAATGCTCTCAGAAGTTATAAACTGCTATCTAAAAACTATTTCTTAGTCTTTTCTATAAGAAAATCTAAAATAGTTCTATATTGTACTTGAGTTTAAATTTTTAAATCCTGTGGCAGTCTCAAGAGGACAGATTTCTTCTAATCTATCAAGAGATCCTTTAGTAGGCATGAATGGAAGCAACTGGGAAGCCCTTCTGATCCACCCTTCATCTTATAAGACTCAACCTGTGATGCTTCTTCACTGATTGCTTCTGAACTGTTTTATATACTTTCAGTTTTGTTGCTTTCACTTATAAAATTTCATATAACATACAAGACTGTGGCTTGGGTCAGATCATACTTCAATGCATTTCAATTAATGTATGTAATTGAATATTAATGCTGACTTGATTTTTAATCTCTTCAGAATGGCAGAAATGGACATTACTGATCTCATGCACTGAAGGAAAAGGAGAGGAAACCACATGAATCAGGGACTCCTACAGGTTTTTGCAGTCTTAAATGTTGCCTACCCACAGACAGAGTAGATTTTCCAGCAGAATAGACTTTCCCTTCCCTGGTTCCTAAATCTCTCATGAAGAGTTAGGTGACCTTTGAGAGCCAATCCGGCAGACACATTGAAGGAACAGAGGAGAGCAAGCATATGTATGCTATTTTTACTATTTAGAATAATTTTTAATTGCTATGTTGTTAACAATATAAGCTGAAATGAGAAATCAACTAAATAACTAGTCTAACAGCTGTTTTTAGCAATTACATTAGTGTATAACTCCAAGAGTGAGATATATTTCCTGTATTACATGTGAAATGTGCTTCCTATATTACACTGGAGTTTTATGCTCCCTTGCTGTACTCTGACTTTTACTTGAGGAATTATCAAAAGTTATGTTACTGTATATTTAAACAGATTAACAGTTTACCATTAAACATTACATATTATTTTGACTGTGTGGGGTGTTCCCAATCAGTTATTATTAATGTATGTATTTAATAATGCAGATACTTAAGAAGAAAAGCAGTGTTTCTTTTTCAAATGGCAATAGTCTTGTCAGTAAACAACAGAATCTAATGATAAAAAGCTGGATTTATTAAAATACACCTATTTATGTCTTTGCAGAGTGGGACAATTGAATCAAGTTTCTTGAAGCCAGCCAGTCCGAGGCAGTAAACAACATTTCTGAAAAGTCAGTGTTTTGTAATTATAGGTTTTGAGGAATTAATAGTGGAAAATAAGTATATAAGTCAAGCTGAAGCATTAATATTCAAGCTTTGACACTATGTTTGACAACCATGGTGGAGATTAATGTCAGAGTTTGGAACCAGGATGAGATGTTTGCCCTAATCCTATTCTTCTCATTTTAAATCTCTCAGAAAACAATAGATAAGCAGCCTTAAAGTCTATAAAAGGAAAGAAATGTAACTACTAAAGCAAACTTCCTGGGCTATAACAATGAAGGACTCTGGGAGATTATTCATACCATTAACATTCAAGACACCAAACAAGTTAAATTATATCACAGCTCCAAAGATTTGAGACATCTTACTGTAGGGTCTTGGACTTCTCTGTTTCCAAATGTAATGGGTTACGTCACACTTTAAATGACAGATGTTTCTATAATTATCTATATAGAAACCATAAGCTGCAACTACTAAATTCTTAAATTGCATTTATTTCAATGGGATTTATGCATAACAAATTTTCTTTGTGACAAAATCATCAGAAGGTCTATATAGTTGCAGGAGTAACTTTCATCATTAAAAGACCCAATATTTTATAAGAACTAGGAGATCCAAGTTCAAATCCTCATTCATTTCTTTGTAACGCTTCTTATATCTCAGTGTAACTTGGCAGAGTAAAAAAAAAACAAAAGTGAGAGCCTTGAAAATCCCTTTAAGTTCCTTGAGTAACCTCAGATACATGAATAATCAAACTGCAACATCATCTATTTTCATGATTTGTATATTATATATTTATAAATAATTGTTTTATCATTTTCTGATAAAAGCATTTTTCAGAAATACAAAGCTTGCTTTATAGCCTCTAAGAGTTATTAATTATACTAGCACTTATTTCTTTATGTTTCTGACTTTCCCTGGAAAACTTCTTTCCACAAGGAAAATCTTTTTCTGGATCATTTGTATTATTTACTTTGTTAGAATAAACTCTGTTAAACTTCGTTCAAATGGAAAAATTTTTGCATTCATTTTTTCATATACAGGGAAGCTTTCTATTCCTTCTTGAAGTGCTTCTGAACACTTAATATATTTCTTACCATGACTTCCCTAGAGGACTTTTAAATGAGTTAATCTATTTCTTGAGAAATGTAAATTGGTATAAAGAGACCAAATGAACTGAATTTAATGGTCAGTGCTATTGTTGCCATTGTGTGGAAGAATCAGATATGAGCAGATTACTTGTACTGCACACATTGTTGTGTTTCTGCCTGGAGTTCCTTGATGTCTTTGGGAGTTCTCTATTATTTATGAAATGATAGTAGCATTCAGAATAGATTTTTGTCTTTATTCTGCTCTGAATATTATAGTTCCTAACTTTGAATAATATTGCCCAATTGCATCACCTGAGCATACAATACTAAGCTCATGAAGTCAAACATTAAGATGCCAGTTGCATGACTGTATAGTATATTGTGTTGGTCAACTCCATTGTGACAAAACAAGTGCATTATTCTTGGAAATATATAGGTCTTCTGATGGGGCCTAAGACTGTAAATAATTTCATTTCATTGTCTAAGAGTTATTTTCTCTATGTGGATTTATATAGCCAATAGCTGCTCATAGTCCTTTAATTACAAGTTCTACACCTCCTTAACTTTCTTCTCCTGTACACTGAACACGATGCCCTTTACTCTCTAATGGAATGAGAGAAGGGTTGTCCTGCTGGACAGGACCATGCCTCTTTTGCTTTCTGAAGGATTTCCATGGTATTTCTAGCCTTCCTTGTGTTCCCCTTCTCCCCCATTCCTTTTTCTTTGCCATCTTCAGAAATTCTTCTCCTCTCAATCTGTCCTCCAGAAAAACCTGTTTTATAATTCTTGATCCTTTCTCCTCCTTGATCTTTCAGTCCTTTTCCAGCCTTTCCATTTCTTACAATACTGGGCTGATCTTTTATGTTGGGCAAGTGGGCATCATCTTCTGTCATCTCAGATAGTTCCCTACAGGTATGAATGGGACTGACTTCTGCCATAATTTTATTTTTTATCTCCAAATATATCAGACATACAATTTTTCTGAATTGTTTCCACAAGTGGCTTTCTCAGTAATATTTCAAGTTCTCTTATATTTGTTAATTTATGTTAAGCTTGTAACAAGATGGAAGAAGAAAAGGAAATGTAATATAAAAAGGTGGACATAAGCTTTAAGTTCAAGTAGAAGACCCAACCTGTTGTTCCTAGAATAGTTGGAGAAAAAGTCAGGTTCAAACATTATAGACTCTCAGGCTAAGCAAAAAGTCCTGACCAGCTTATAAAATGGCTTAGGGTAGTAGCTTTTGTCAGGACTGTGTTATAACAACAAAGGCAGTTCAATTATTGACTGAATCCTGCATGTAATTCATCCTCCTACATATGTTTAAAAGAGAAAAAAGGTTGATGTCAAGGTTACCTAGCAACTTTATCTCAAACGAGATAAGTGGTCCTTGTTCCAATCTCTCTTGAATTTCTCTAGCAACCTCTAATATAAAGATAAGAATTTTAGTTGAAGAACAAACTGTAAATGTGTATCGTAAACCAAATTAAATGCTGTTATCCGTGGTTTAAAAAAATTTATCAGAAGAAAATCTGTGGTGTTATTTTGGAAACTGAGCAGCCATATAACTATAGTCATTTTAGTTCATTAACAAAAATACACAGTACATTAAACTGTAAACTGCTGAATATCAATAGAAGCAGACAAGCAAGTACTTTATTCACAACATTTACCATCAGGTATGAGATTTCAACCTAAGAGACTCAATGCAAGCAAAGCCAAAAAACCATCTTAACAGCTCTAGAGTCCCATCTTTCAAAACTGCTCTAGGTAAACCTGTGTAGCCCAAACATTTCCCACTACAATCACTCCTAATATGTTAATGCCACAGACGAGTTTCATATAGTTCTTTAAAACTCAGGCATAATGTAGAGAAGTTGGACTGAATAGCATTCCTATATCACATGCTCTGTATAAGTGCTTCCCAGAGTAATATTTCTTGTAGTTATATATCTGAAAATGTACCAACCCACTGTCGCACATAAATAAGTAGAAACTCAGAGTTGAGCTTGACTCCTAGTGACTACATGCACACCTCCAAGTAGTTTTTATATTCAAGTCCAGTGGTTTCCAAACTTTCAAAATTCATCAAGTCCACTGTTTGCTCCCCAAAGAACTGTTAGGCTTGATTCATGCAAAACTGCTCCAGGCTTGCCCAGACAGTGATCCAGCCCTGGGCACCCTGCACTTCTGGGTTCTGAGCTACTCCCCCACCCACCTCAGACGCAGATTTTGTCCTGGGCACACATGGATCCTTGCAAGATCTCTTCTTTACCCTGTACCAGACAGTGATCCAGACCTAAGCATGCATGTCATGGGTGGCCAGAACTGGATCTATGCAAGTCTGCATCAGAGCTCTTCCTGACTGCACTCTGTTTTCTCCCAGACAGGCACCTGCCCATGCAGTGTGGGAACGAGTTCTGGCCGCAACCCTGCCCTATGTATGTAAACTCTTCTATTTCTGACCTTCCTAAAATTTGCTTGTAACTTCTCAAGGGAGCTCAACTCAATATCTGAGAACTCCTGTTCTGTAGAGTTCAGGTTCAAAAACTTTATAGAACTCTGTTTTTGGTATGGCTTTGTTTGTCTGTTTGTATAAATTTTATTAAAGGTTTTGAAAAGAAGGTAAAAGGAAAAAAAAGAAAGGAAAAAGACAAAAGTGCAAAAAGAAAAGATAAAAAAAAATAAAAAGAAGCTTCCGATTTCCTTTGCAGCAAATAACATGTTTTTGCTGTGGCTTGTAGGCAGAAAATAAAGATCAAGTTCCCTCTGCTCTTACCAGTGGAAGCTTTATTGGATCAAAGTCCCACCCATGAATGGAGGGAATTATTTCAATCACAGAAGGGTAACTCAGGATTTAAGCTGTTATTCACTTATTTGATTAGCTATAATTATAAATCAATTTAGAACTTACATTTGTCAAAGCAGTACACGCATACACACACATCTGTTTGCATAAAGCCAATTAAAACATTAATCACATTAATGGAATATAAAAAACAATAAAATTATCTCAACTACTTTTCAAATATCTGGAAAAACAGAATACATAAAAAAAAAGAAAAGAAAACACTAATAAAAATGAGCTGTCATAGTTCAAGGCTTACCATAGAGAAAGTTTTGTTCATAATGTGTATCTGCATTTCTTCAAAAGAGATTGGAACAGGACTACACTGGGAGATATTACAACCCTAAAAATATCATAAGGGAAAATACATTTCTAGAGAGGTTAGCGCTAAGTGAGAATGCCTTCCTAAAGCTCTCTGCACTGTCTATAAACAAAGGAACTGGAACCCTGGATTTTACTGGGGAAAAGGCAGAATTTTCCAACAACTCAATATAGGATAGATGAGAAAGAACCATATCCTAAGAAATTCCAGCTCAGTGAACAAAGCCACATTACTGTAAAAAAAGACTGTACTTCATTCAGCTCAAAAATGAACATTTCCAAACATTTATCAAAACACCATCTTCTGAGAATTTCAGCTTGGCTTTTTTGAGCATTTCAATCATCAAAATCAGCACACTGAATTAAGCTTGAAACTAGTATGTACGTACGTATGTATGTATTGTCAATAGCTGGCAGGCATCATTCTGTGCTACCTGACAAATCATTGTCAAGTTTCACTTAGAGAAGTCCGATAGTTTACCCTCTTGCTCTGCTGATACCTAATTAATTCACAGTTTGCTTAATTCTATGTGGAATTAGATAATATTTAATGTGCATCTAATTCTGGAATCTGTGGGGAGAGATAGCCTCCTCCCTTGTCACTGGTTGTACAATGATATTTTTTTACATTCTGAAATTATGGGGATCTCTTCCTTTTTTCTTCACTTTCAAATAACACCCTCTGAATACCAGATAACTAAATTTAACTTATATACTAAAGCAATGTTCCAAATATATAATAGTTTTATTAAAATGATCAATTTGTTAGAAAAAAATCAAGAATTTGAGAGAGTTCAAAAAAGATTGCACACTCAAGAATTATACATTAGGGCAGTTGTTCCTAATAAAGGTATTACTCAACTATGACTTTCGATTTTTTTCTCTTTCCCATTGACCAACATAGCTAGAGTTGTACCCTCTGTTTGTATGTATGTGTGTATATTAAACTATCCATGCATGCTGAAAGGAAAGGAAAACTATGGACTTCAAAAAGAAGTTCCTGGTTCAGTGTTCAGCTTACTATAAATTTTCCTAAACTCATTTGTCAAAATAAAGAATGCATGAGAATCCTAGTGGGATTCCAGCTGGAGATTTCTGAAACATTACAGCAGCCAGAAACTTGTCTTTTAAAGACACTGAGCATTTTCCCAATGTGGTGCCTAGGAGCTCCTCAACATACTGAAGCAGCTATAAAATTTACTCCCATAAGGCCAGTCCAATTTTTCTAGAGTCTCCATTTGTATTCTGGTTGATTTTTTTTCTTATTTAAATAAACCCTCTAAATCCCTTGAAATAAAAACATCTACCATTGAAAAAAAGGAAATAAATGTGCTTTTCTCCACAATGATAAATCACTACAATATATCTGGAAGCTGGTAGAAGACAAGGCACCCAAATAGCTTTTATGACTGCCAAACTTAGTCTTTGCAGACACTTTAAAAACATGGCTAGCATGCAAATGGATTCTAACCTTGTACCTTATATATGCTTCCACAATCTGATCCAGCAATTCCCCATAGTATTTAATTGGTGACAATTGTTTCCCAATTGTATCATGGCTCTCAATAAAAAAGCACAGGGTACTATTCTAGTATATACACAGGAAGAAAATGATGTTCTCTTAGAAATATTTAAAAACATATGTTGCTCTTTATTGCATTTCACTTTTTCATTCATTGATCATCTTTATGTGTAAAGTAAGTTCAACTTTTTAAGCTGGATTTATATTTCAAAATAGTGAAATTTTACAACCAAATGAAGATGACATCTGCTCTTAATGGAATTTTAGTGTAAATAGTCTGCAGAATCTTTGCAAAATGGCACAGAAATAGTTGATATCAATTATTAAAAAATTAAAATAAAAAACTGAAGTGTTTCAAACATAGACACTGCCCTACAAAAGGACTTGGTGATTACATATATATTCAAAACATGCTCCTAACTTGTCTGTAGACTAACTAATGGGCTATATGGGCTGTAGCCCTTTTAAAAGACCCCCCTACTAGCTCAGATTCCTGGTTTTCCAATTAAAAAAAGAGCATATTTCTTGCCCTTATAGAATCTGTGTTGTGCAACAAAATATTCAAACAGAATTTTGGCCTCTTTTTGTAAGAAGTGAGATTCTTCTTATCTCTCCATGTGTTTAGCCCAGTGTTTCTCCACCGTGGCAACTTTAAGAGGTGTGGACTTCAACCCCCAGAATTCCCCAGCCAGCATGCTGGCTGGGGAATTCTGGGAGTTGGAGCCCAAGCATCTTAAAGTTGCCAAGGTTGAGAAACATTGGTTTAGCCAATGAAGTCATGATCCTGAGTGTCAATGTAGACAGTGCTAACTTAAGAGGTAAGTGACCATTTATCAACAGAAGGGTTAGGGTTAGGGTTATTTTCAGGAAAATTTGGAATCTAATCTTTTATCTACATTTAGAAAGCAACTGAGGAAGCCAGGATATCAGTGAACCTGTGATAGGATAGTAACTCAGTCCATGAAAGAAATCCTAAGACGGGTCTTGTTCCATGCCAATGGATAAATAAATGAATCAGTTTGCAAATGAATCAGTTTTAAAATCATCCCATAAAAAAAGCAGGTTTCATTAGTATTTTAGGTAAAGATGTAGAGTGCAGAGTAGCTAAGCACATGTTACACAGTGTTTAAATGCGGTCTACTGTTTTGCTGCTGGGAAGGAGAAAAGTCCTGCAAGGTAGTAGTCCACTATTATTATCAAATTTTATGCTTGCTTGCTTGCTTAGGGAAATGGATTGGGAGAGGCTGTGCAGGCAAGAGTTACACTGCAAAAAGAAGAAAGGTGTATGTGAAGTGGGATCATCTTACTGAATGCAGAGTTGGCTACTTTATAAGCTAGGAAAATATATTTTGAACTCTTAATGTTATAGCACAAAGCAGTTGTGTTCTTCCCCCCCCTCTGTATTTAATTTTCAATTTATTTCATTAAGTCTATTTTTAGCTTTTCATCCAACGCTAAGAAATTAAGAGCTAATTGATCTCCTTTTGCATCCTCACAAATTTGTGATATAATTAGGCTGTGTTTTGGAAAGTAACATTAAAAGAACAAACAGCTTGGATGGTTACCAACATCTAGCGGGGGAAGACACTAAAAGAAGTGGTTAAGCTATAGGACAGGCCTGCATAACGTATGGCCTGCAGGTTGCACGCAGCCCACCAAGCAGCCTTGTGTGGCCAGCCTACATTTTTTAAAAAACTCAATTACCACCACCAAACGTCATTGCTGCCAGGAAGGATCTGCTGCTGCTGCCCCAAAAGGCACACTGTCGATCTCCTCCAATGTCTCCAGGCCTCACCAATGCTGCCTGCTCCGTTGCTGCTGCTTACTCTGCTAGACACCAAACAGCTGATTGACATGCCAGGTATTCCTTTGAGGCCAGCAAGGAATTTTAATTTATCAAAGGGTCCTTTCCCCTTTATAACTTGTAATAGGCCTGCTATAGGATAAGGATGGGTCCAAGATCATGCAGAGAGGAATGGGGAGCATTTGCTATAAACTTCAGAAAACAAAACAGCCTAGATCAACTCTTTGCATGTAAGCAAGTGTTTATATTGGCATGTGAATTTCTCTTTTCTGGTCTTGTCTTGTGTGATGATCATCACATCAGAAACAAGGGACTGCGCTCGCTCGCTCGCACGCTCTCTCTCTCTCTCTGTGTAATATGTTTCAGTCGTGTCTGTCTATTTGCAAGAGTGTCCATGTGTGCTTATATTGCGTGTGTGTTGTAAAAAGTGAAATGATAAACGAGAGCTAGTGTTTATATTTGAGTTTCTACCATGGTCAAATGTAATGTTAAGCTTCTAGGAAAACACAGTGATGTGTTTAGAGTTGCAGGCAGAGTAAGGAGACAAGAAGAGGGCTTGCAGCCTATCTACTAGATCCAGGACCCTGGAAACACTTAAGAGTTGGAATGGATTGAAGCAGTATAAGTTTCACATAAATAAATACATAAATAAGCAAACTGCACTTTGATCTAGCTTCCAAAACATGTTTATTGCACACTGAGTTTTTGGAGTCGATCCTGCATCTGCCACCTCGCAGACTCTGTATGGAAGTTCTTAATATTAGGCCAGCTTTAGAACCAAAGAGACCAGAAGCCATACACATCAGAAAACATCTACGCTGTAATCTTTACCATTTTCAAACTGAAAGCAATAAAAGGCATAAATCAAAGAGTGTGCTCAATACCTTCTCTGAATATTTTAAAAGAAGTGGCTGAATTTTACATCATATCCATGCTATAACCAAGAGAAGGAAAACTGCCTCTGAAATGTTGATGCTACATTTTCAGGAAACCTCCCCCCCACCCTCCAGGTATAGAACTTTATTTCCAGTGGCCACTTGGTCTTACATGCAATACTGGTTTAGAAACTGAGTGAATTTTACATTTTAGACTCTAGCTTATATCTGAACTTAACCAGATAATAGTTTAATTACAATTTTGGGCACTCCAATTGCTTTCTAATAAAACAAGCCACAAAGTTAATTTAAATAGTTGTTTAAATGTCAGCCCAGTTATATCATTTATTTTACCTAACATCATGTATTTGCTGCTTTTCTCAGTTAGGTAATTAAGATGCTTACCTATTTTGTTTGCTGCAGTAAGAATAACTAGCTACAGCCAACCACGAGGAGAACAATTCCTTGAGCGATATTTTAAAATGCAGAAGCTAGTAGTTAAATTGCCAGAAAGTACAATAATCTTAATGTTGAAAGAGTAAAATATTAATAAGGAAAATAAGCAGAAGTTTAATTAATAGAATTGAAGTTTTATTCTATTAAATGAAACTGGTAGCTAGACCATGCCTCCTTCACACAATTTTACAGAAATACCCTATCAACCTTGTCTAACTGCACATCCCCATGTTTTCTTATTACTTTTCCAATCTTTTTTATTAAAGGAAATCATAGGTTGTATAGTAAAAATTCTTTGTAGGTACGTTTAGATATAATGAATGGAGTTGTCCTCAGAGAATATAACAGATGAATCGAGATGACCCTAATTTCTCTAACATTTTACTTTTGTCCTTGGTTGCAGAGCTCTTTTGCACCCTGAATGGCAAATCTTTTACACAGCTTTTGTTTCCTTTCCTTGTCTCCCTTTGATATATGCGTATGTGTATGTGCGCATATAGATAGTTAAAAATAGCACAATATCCTTTAATCAATCACATTTATTGGGGAAAATTAAAAATGGGGCTCCTTGTTCCTTAAATTTGGAGGAGGATGCTTAAGGCTTTCTATTAAAACACAGCCTAATTCTTACAACATGCTTAACTGGGTCAGTGGGGGAGAGTGGTGGGAATGCCAACACAATAAAAATAGCATCAAAAATTTTGGAGAATTTGATTCTTAATTTGGGGCTTGGGATTTTGGGGAATTGAGATTTCCCTAGGATACAATTTGATCCCAATTAGAGAATTTGCATTCAAGGTAGAGTTTTAATGTAAGTTTTATTTGTTTGTTTAAATTTTTATAGCTACTCAACTCCAATAGACCATGGGCGGCATACAGAACCAAAATAATCCATAAAAACAGATAAAACATAAAAACACAGAGAGAGCCCAGACTAAAATGATCTTAAGTTGTAGAAGCTTGCAACACAAGTTCATACAAAACCCAATCTAGACAATAGGCAGAAAACAACACTGAAAGGAAGACTGTTTATTGTGGTAAAACATAGCAGCTGTAGGTTTTTCAGTGCAAAGTCTTATAAGCAGAAGGTAAGATTGGCATCAGAATGCCTAACAGACGGCCGTAGGAGGATTCCATATGCCACAATGTACTAATAATTTATTTACATGTAACTCTGACCATTTCTTACTTTCCTGTGTAACTTAAGGTAAACTCAGCTTGATGGCATGTCAACACACGCATGCAAGCCAATCAGTCTGAGGCTAACAAGTCTGCATATCTAAAAAAACTGATAGCTAGCCAAAAGCTAAGAGCCCAGTACCGTACATCTGAGCTCAAAACTAGTTCAGCCTATCAGCTAATAACAATGGCATGTTGATTCTAATCTGGCAGAGAAACAAATGAAAGAAACAGAAACAATGAGTGGAGTTCACTCAGAACAGATCAACTGGAACTCAGTGCTACTTTTCAGTGGTTACTATATATTTATCAATCAATACATAATGTTATACAATAAGATAAATGAAGGAACACCATTTAGCTCTAAGACAATTATGAACCCTTCCATCACTACTAAAAACAGATATCGCTTGACAGCATTTTAGCCCTGTGAAATCTTCACCTTACAAATGTAGATGCAAACAGATACAGTGGGGCAAAAAAGTATTTAGTCAGCCACCAATTGTGCAAGTTCTCCCACTTAAAAAGATGAGAGAGGCCTGTAATTTTCATCATAGGTATACCTCAACTATGAGAGACAAAATGGGGGAAAAAATCCAGAAAATCACATTGTCTGATTTTTAAAGAATTTATTTGCAAATCATGGTGGAAAATAAGTATTTGGTCACCTACAAACAAGCAAGATGTCTGGCTCTCACAGACCTGTAACTACTTCTTTAAGAGGCTTCTCTGTCCTCCACTCGTTACCTGTAGTAATGGCACCTGTTTGACCTTGTTATCAGTATAAAAGACCTGTCCATAACCTCAAACAGTCACACTCCAAACTGCACTATGGCCAAGACCAAAGAGCTGTTGAAGGACACCAGAAGCAAAATTGTAGACCTGCACCAGGCTGGGAAGACTGAATCTGCAATAGGCAAGCAGCTTGGTGTGAAGAAATCAACTGTGGGAGCAATAATTAGAAAATGGAAGACATACAAGACCACTGATAATCTCCCTTGATCTGGGGCTCCATGCAAGATCTCACCCCATGGGGTCAAAATGATCACAAGAATGCTGAGCAAAAATCCCAGAACCACATGGGGGGACCTAGTGAATGACCTGCAGAGAGCTGGGACCAAAGTAACAAAGGCTACCATCAGTAACACACTATGCTGCCAGGGACTCAAATCCTGCAGTGCCAGACGTGTCCCCCTGCTTAAGCCAGTACATGTCTGGGCCTGTCTGAAGTTTGCTAGAGAGCATTTGGATGATCCAGAAGAGGATTGGGAGAATGTCATATGGTCAGATGAAACCAAAGTAGAACGTTTTGGTCTAAACTCAACTCGTTGTGTTTGGAGGAGAGAGAATGCTGAGTTGCATCCAAAGAACACCATACCTACTGTGAAGCATGGGGGTGGAAACATCATGCTTTGGGGCTGTTTTTCTGCAAAGGGACCAGGACAACTGATCTGTGTAAAGGAAAGAATGAATGGGGCCATGTATTGTGAGATTTTGAGTGAACACCTCCTTCCATCAGCAAGGGCATTGAAGATGAAACGTGGCTGGGTCTTTCAGCATGACAATGTTCCCAAACACACCGCCTGGGCAACAAAGGAGTGGCTTCGTAAGAAGCATTTCAAGGTCCTGGAGTGGCCTAGCCAGTCTCCAGATCTCAACCCCATGGAAAACCTTTGGAGGGAGTTGAAAGTCCGTGTTGCCCAGCGACAGCCCCAAAACATCACTGCTCTAGAGGAGATCTGCATGGAGGAATGGGCCAAAATACCAGCAACAGTGTGTGAAAACCTTGTGAAGACTTACAGAAAATGTTTGACCTCTGTCATTGCCAACAAAGGATATATAACAAAGTATTGAGATGAACTTTTGATATTGACCAAATACTTATTTCCCACCATGATTTGCAAATAAATTCTTTAAAAATCAGACAATGTGATTTTCTGGATTTTTCCCCCCATTTTGTCTCTCATAGTTGAGGTATACCTATGATGAAAATTACAGGCCTCTCTCATCTTTTTAAGTGGGAGAACTTGTACAATTGGTGGCTGACTAAATACTTTTTTGCCCCACTGTATGTCTGACCTGTAACAGGAAACCATGGGGGCCTTTGAGATTTTTATACTCTGCAAATCCTTTAAGCCTGTGAGGCAAAGTTAATGTTATAAAATGAGCATCGTCCCTTGTTTGATTTGTGTTCTTAGAGATATTCCTATGTTAATATTGAATGAATATTTCCTTTGGGCTGATGTGTTATTTAGGAAATCTTTTTGGGAAAGTGGACCACCAAGGTTTTCTTTAGTTAAACTGAGCTTACCATTTGAGGTAGGTGGTTCTAATTTGATCTGCAAAAATACAATTGGGGTCAATATTTTATCAGCCACCTGCTGGTGGAATGAAAATATAACAGAATATTACCCCTTATGGGCTAAATTGGAAAGTTATTATCTATTTCCTTTGCAATCCTGGCAAGTGCTTGGAACAATATAGCAGAAAAGGTATCTTATTTTCAGGAGAAGAGCAGTGAGAAATCTTTGGGCCATACTGAGACTGGGATTATGACTTTAAATCAACTACTATGTAATAACTATTTTAAGGATTTTTCTCAACTTCAAATTGAATGTGGTCTTCCCAATTCACAACAGTGGAAATATCTTCAGCTTGAGCATGTTCTAAAAGATCAATATGGACCAGATGCTTTGGCTGCCTCAAAGGCACCCAAGTTGCTTTCCTGCCTGATAGAATCCATTACAGAAATAAAGCCTATTAACGTATCTCTAACAACCTGGAATTTCTGATAAAGCCACAGCAATGGCTTCAGGTCCTTAAAAATGTTTAAAAGATTACAGATTTGAGATTAAGGTTGATTCATCAAAAAATTGTATTTAGAGTGTACTGGACTCCCCAAAGAATGTATTTGAAAGGATGAACATAAAATTGAGGGCTCACTGACCCATATGATATGGTCATGTGATCATTCAGTATCTTTCTGGGATTGTGTATTAATGTGTCTTAGTAGATTTATGGGGAAATCTTTATATGTTAAATGTAATATTGAATTATATACCAAAGCTCTGGAATTTGACTGTTTATCAGGAATTGTGGTTATATCAAGCTTGGGGGATGGCAAAAATAATTATATTATGAAATTGGAAAAGTGGTTTTATTCCAGATGTTAAGGAATGGTTATCAGAAATGTGTGATCTATCTGCTTTGGAAAAGACCATATTTTCTACCAATCAGAGGATGCAGCAATATGTGTTATTATGGCATTGATTCTTATCTTACCATAATATCTTGTATTGTTTATATTATAGTAGTGAATACATTGGTAAACCAGTGACTATTGATAAGTATAAAATATAAGTAGAATTTTTTTCTTTTCCTTTTCAGTTTGTATTTTTAGTTTGTATTTTAATTTTCTTTTTTTAATTAAATATTGTTTTGTTACAAAAAATAAAGATATTAATTGGTGGTCCACTGGAGAAGGAAATGGCAACCCACTCCAGTATCCTTGCCAAGAAAACCCCATGGACAATGTTAAAAGGCTAAAAGATATGACGCCGGAAGATGAGCCCCTCAGGTCGGAAGGTGTCCAATATGCTACTGGGGAAGAGCGGAGGGCATTTCCAAGTAGCTCCAGAAAGAGTGAAGCGGCTGGGCCAAAGCCGAAAGGACGTTCAGCTGTGGATGTATCTGGAAGCGAAAAGAAGGTCCGATGCTGTAAAGAACAATATTTTATAGGTACCTGGAATGTAAGATCTATGAACCAAGGCAAGCTGGATGTGGTCAAACATGAGATGACAAGATTGAACGTCGACATCTTGGGAATCAGCGAACTGAAATGGACGGGAATGGGTGAATTTAATTCGGGTGACCATTATATCTACTACTGTGGGCAAGAAACCCTTAGAAGAAATGGAGTTGCACTCATAGTCAATAAGAGAGTGGGAAAGGCAGTAATGGGGTACAACCTCAAAAACGACAGAATGATCTCAGTGCGTATCCAAGGCAAACCATTCAATATCACAGTCATCCAAGTCTATGCCCCAACCACTGATGCTGAAGAAGCTGAAGTTGACCGCTTCTATGAAGACCTACAACACCTTCTAGAACTAGCACCAAAAAGATGTCCTTTTCATCATAGGGGATTGGAATGCTAAAGTAGGAAGTCAAGGAGTAATCGGAATAACAGGCAAGTTTGGCCTTGGAGTACAAAATGAAGCAGGGCAAAGGCTAATAGAGTTCTGTCAAGAGAACAAGCTAGTCATAGCAAACACTCTTTTCCAACAACACAAGAGACGACGCTACACATGGACATCACCAGATGGTCAATACCGAAACCAGATTGATTATATACTTTGCAGCCAAAGATGGAGAAGCTCTATACAGACAGCAAAAACAAGACCAGGAGCTGACTGTGGCTCAGATCATGAGCTTCTTACTGCAAAATTTAGGCTTAAATTGAAGAATGTAGGGAAAACCACTAGACCACTCAGGTATGACTTAGATCATATTCCTTGTGAGTACACAGTGAAGGTGATGAATAGATTTAGAGGATTAGATTTGGAAGACAGAGTGCCTGAAGAACTATGGACGGAGGTCCGTAACATTGTACAGGAGGCAGCAACTAAAACCATCCCAAAGAAAAAGAAATGCAAGAAAGCAAAATGGCTGTCTGATGAGGCTTTACAAATAGCTGTGGAAAGAAGGAATGCGAAAAGCAAGGGTGAAAGGGAAAGATATAAGCAACTGAATGCAGATTTCCAGAGAATAGCCAGGAGAGATAAGAAGGCCTTCTTAAATGAACAATGCAAAGAAATCGAGGAAAACAATAGAATGGGGAAGACTAGAGATCTCTACAAGAAAATTGGAGATATGAAAGGAACGTTTAGTGCAAAGATGGGCATGATAAAGGACAAAAAGGCAGGGACCTAACAGAAGCAGAAGAGATTAAGAAGAGGTGGCAAGAATACACAGAAGAACTATACAAGAAAGATCTTAATGTCCCTGATGTCCAGGCTGGTGTGATCACTGACCTTGAGCCAGACATCCTAGAGAGTGAAGTCAAGTGGGCCTTAGGAAGCATTGCTAACAACAAAGCTAGTGGAGATGACAGTATTCCAGCTGAGTTATTTAAAATACTAAAAGATGATGGTGTTAAAGTGCTGCACTCAATATGCCAGCAAGTTTGGAAAACGCAACAGTGGCCACGGGATTGGAAAAGGTCAGTTTACGTTCCAATTCCAAAGAAGGGCAACGCCAAAGAATGCTCAAACTATCGCACAATTGCACTCATTTCACATGCTAGCAAGGTTATGGTCAAAATCCTACAAGCTAGGCTTCAGCAATACATGAACCGAGAACTACCGGATGTACAAGCTGGGTTTCGAAGAGGCAGAGGAACTAGAGATCAAATCGCCAACATTCGCTGGATCATGGAGAAAGCACGAGAGTTCCAGAAAAATATCTACTTCTGCTTCACTGACTATGCAAAAGCCTTTGATTGTGTGGATCACAACAAACTGTGGCAAATTCTTAAAGAGATGGGAATACCAGACCACCTTACCTGTCTCCTGAGAAATCTGTATGCGGGCCAAGAAGCAACAGTTAGAACCGGTCATGGAACAACCGATTGGTTCAAAATAGGGAAAGGTGTACGACAAGGCTGTATACTGTCACCCTGCTTATTTAACCTATATGCAGAGTACATCATGAGAAATGCCAGGCTGGAAGAATCACAAGCCGTAATTAAGATTGCAGGGAGAATCATCAACAACCTCAGATATGCGGACGATACCACCCTAATGGCAGAAAGTGAAGAAGAACTAAAGAGCCTCTTGATGAGGGTGAAAGAGGAGAGTGCAAAAGCTGGCTTGAAACTCAACATTAAAAAAACTAAGATCATGGCATCTGGACCCATCAATTCCTGGCAAATAGAAGGGGTAGAAATGGAAGCAGTAACAGACTTCATTTATTTGGGCTCCAAGATCACCGCAGATGGAGACTGCAGCCATGAAATTAAAAGACGCTTGCTCCTTGGGAGGAAAGCTATGGCAAGCCTAGATAGCATATTAAAAAGCAGAGACGTCACCTTGCCGACAAAGATCCGCATAGTCAAAGCTATGGTTTTTCCAGTAGTAATGTATGGCTGTGAGAGCTGGACCATAAAAAAGGCCGAGCGCCGAAGAATTGATGCCTTTGAACTGTGGTGCTGGAGAAGACTCTTGAGAGTCCCCTGGACTGCTAGGAGGTCAAACCAGTCAATCTTAAAGGAAATCAACCCTGATTGCTCATTGGAAGGATCGATAATGAAGCTCAAGCTCAGATATTTTGGTCACCTAATGCGAAGAGAGATCTCTTTGGAGAAGACCCTGATGCTGGGAAAGATTGAAGGCAAAAGGAGAAGAGGACGGCAGAGGATGAGATGGTTAGATAGCATCACTGAAGCAATGAGCATGAAACTGAGCAAACTCAGGGAGGCAGTGAAGGACAGGAAGGCCTGGCGCAATATGGTTCATGGGGTCACGAAGAGTCGGACACGACTTAACGACTAAACAACAACAACAACAATTTTTTTTAAAAAAAGAATCCACAAATATTTTCTTATTCCCCACAGAAAACATTAAATTGTGGAAATATACTGTAATTAAAGTGAGGTTTTGCCTTAGTTAAGAAGTTAGGGTCACACAAGAAGCAGTGATTCGTAGCACCCGATCTGAACACCTGAAGAGAACACAATACACAATCAAAGGAACAGCATGTCACCAATATAAAATACCTCATACTTAAGCTTTGTGTTTGAATAATTTGTCTGCGTTTGGCAGAAATCATCATTTGTAATGCATAAAATAAAAAACTAGAGTTAGCTACTTTAAGTGAGGATTATATAAACAGGAACTGTGTTATCCTTCAAATCTACTAAGATTTTGTGGTTGGATATACTTGAAACATAGTCTCCTTACATTCCACTAATTTAAATGTATGTTTGCAAAACGAGATCCTTCCCAAGTCATTCTCTCATCCCATGCTTCCTTTTACTGCCTCTGACTTTTCTTTTAGAAACTGAATGCATTTTTGCCTTCTTTGTGTATAGCAAGTACCCAACCAGATATTTTTTCTTTTTTCTTTTCTTTTTCCTTCTTGTTTTTTATTCTTTACTGAAATTTAATAAAATTCTTTTTTTTTTTTTTTAAAAAAAAAGGCAGCTTATGTTTATATGCAGGCTGATGTAATTACAAAGTTAAAATACAGTGGTACCTCGGGATACGAACGCCTCTACTAACGAACTTTTCGGGTTATGACCAGCTCCGGCCGCAAAAATTTACCTCGATGTGCGAACTCCGCCTCGGGGTATGGTCATTTTTCCACCCTGACACGTGGTCCGCGGCCATTTTTGCGCCCCTGACACATGGTCCGCAGCCATTTTTGCGCCCTTGACACATGGTCCGCGGCCATTTTCGCGCCGCGCCCGGCCGTTTTCACACCGCACCGTGCCGCGCCCGGCCGTTTTCCCGCCGCGCCGCGCCTGGCCGTTTTCCCGCCGCGCCGCGCCCTGCCGTTTTCCCGCCGCACCGCGCCGTTTTCCCGCCCGACGTGTGGTCCGCGGACGCCAGAACAGATTAACGGTAATTACATTGAACCTTATGGGAAAATTTGCTTCGGGGTGCGACCAAATTCAGGCGGAGGGCGGAACGGATTAACCGTATTTACATTGAACCTTATGGGGAAATTTGCCTCGGGGTGCGACCAAATTCGGAGGGCGGAACGGATTAACCGGATTTACATTGAACCCTATGGGGAAATTTCCTTCGGGTTACGACCAACTCGGGATACGCCCAGAGTCACAGAACGGATTAAGTTCGTATCCCGAGGTACCACTGTATAAAATATTTTAAAGAACAGAATGGCACCATCATATTTTTATATCTAAAATGAAAAAAATGTCCAGCATACTTTAACTTGCAAATGACTGCCTGGGGTATTTTATATGGGAGAAGAACACGCAATCCACATTTCTTTACGACTGGTAAGGATGACAAGTAGCCACCTTATTAAAGCAATGTGCTTTTAACAGAGTTTTAAACTGTTTTATGATTAATTATACTGTTTTAAACTATTTTTTATGATTAATTATACTTTTGTACTACAATGATACTTCAATTAGCCACTTTGAGCTATTCTACTATTTTAAGGCAAAAGAGTAGGATATCAGTAAAATTTAATTAAGCTACAGCTCAGCAGTCATGCATGAGTCAGCCTAAACCAGAAAGAAATGTCAGAAGGAAGTTTCTAATTAAAAGCCTAGCGTCAGAATCCTCGCGATCAATCACTTGCACTGCACATTCACTTGCTTCGTTTCTGCCATTACAGTAGAGAAGGAGGAAGGGAGAGAAGGTTGGAATGTTAACCGTTAGGCGCAGATGGGCCATTATCTGGCTCTCAGGAATGCCCAAGGTCATACCAACATGGGAACCTGAGAACATCTTCCACATTCGCAAGAGAAATTCAAAGACAGAAGGGGGGGGCGGTGAAATGGAAGTGAGGAAAACTTAAGTGTTGGCACACGCGGGACTCACTTCCAGCTACATTTCTAGAGCTGTTCACTACTGTTCGCCACAATAAATGAACTTTCCTTTGAACCTGCACTGGTTTCAATAAGAGTTGCTTTCATTGGGAACTGAGTACCATGGTTCTTACACCTAGTAGCTTTGAAAACCCTCTTTAGCATTTTGCCTGTCCACTGGCTTGGCAAGTGCTACAGCTGCATTTTTTCTTTTAAATGACTATATTCACCTGAATGGAAGACAACCTTGAATTAAATATGACTTAAAATAAGTAGATACAAATATTATAAATATATACAAAAATCCTGTGCAATGTCCACTTTCCTTGGCTGAAACCCATACTGGAGATTTCCCTCTCCCCTATAAATGTGTTCATATAACCCTCTTACACTTGCATTTATGTATGGGTTATCAGGCTTGCCAAAAGCCACACCATTAGAAAGGGTAGGGCTAGTGTAAATATAATAAATCAAGATTAACTGAATTAATAACTGATTATGGGATGTTGCTTTGATTTGCCTAGGATTACCATGTATAAGATAGGCAGTCATGTAAGTTTTCTAGATAAATAACCAAATAAATAAAATTAATGGCCTTTAAAATAATATACCTGGTTTATAAAACTCTATTCCTCTATGTGGATATAACAACAATAATGTTAAAAAATTTAAAATTTGCAAGTCTGTGAGCAACTTTGGGTATATTGGGCTTGGAGTATAGCAAAGAAAATAAATAATGCATGACCAGAAATCCAGATATAAAATCCTGGATTGAAGGAACATGCTCATTTTCAGCCTTTGAACTGGCTTTTTATAGAATCACGAATATGACTCCACATGGTCAAGGTTCAATCTGTTGTTCAAAAAGTGAACTGCTTTATAATATGATTGGATTTTATAAGCATGTTGTGATATATTTTACTTGTAGTTTCTTTTTATCTTTATTTTTTGCTGTTCAAAATAATAAAATTTATGCTTAAAAAATACCAGCCATTCTCTCTCACATAATCAAATTGTTACTGGATTTGTTCCCCACTCCTCAAATGGTACCTCCTAAATTGGCTCTGTGTTTATGTACTCCCAAATGTTCTGATCAAGCCAAAAGGCCAAAACACTGTTTGCAGCAAGCAGCTGACTTCTACAGTAAAGTTGGCACTTTTATGCTTTAGAAGGAGGCTGGTAAGTATGTGTGATAGAGAAGTGGGGTGTTTTCAGAGACCCCCTTCCCCTTGCCCCAGCAAATTCTGGTAGAGTTAGGGAATAATGCGATTTAAAAGTGACCCTTTGCAAGCAACTATATAGCTACAGGTTGTTCAAACATCTTCTCAAGCTCTTGTTTGAGTTGCTGATTGCTGGATCATGATAAAACAATGGTAGATCCTACCAAAAGCACTTCCACAAAGTGACATAATCAAAGCCACTGTCAATCAAAGCAAGAAACACAGGGCTTGCAAGAATACATTGGAGCCTTTTTGTTTATTAAAGGACTTCGATTTTGTTAATCAGAGGACAACTTGGGGCTATCACATTCTAGGGCTATCTTGTTCATTCCAGCAGGTATGCCATTACTCTTCCTGGCACCTGACCCAGAATCTCCCTTCCCTTAGTTCCATGTTCACTCTCTTCTAAGAAAGTACATTTCTCCTTCCTTTGTCCCATCTTTCTAGATGAACAATATTTTTGCTTCAGGGCAGATATATCCAACAAAAGGGTTGGAAAAGGAGAGAAGTGGGATCCTGTGCACTTCCTTTGGTGTAGTACCTTTCCCAATACTCCTTTCTTCCTCTTTGAATCCCTTATTTTCTTGGATAACTTTGTCCAGCAATGCAAGCTAATGCTTCTTAGTGCTGCTAGAAAAGGTGATTCTTTATTTTTCTGCTTTCTCTCTCTCCTTGTCTCTGAAATCCTCCCCCCCCCCGCACATGCAACCCTCTTTTTTATTCTCTTTTCCAAGCTAAGCAGTGCAGATGTAAAGTGCTTCCTTTAGCATGTTTGTGTGTGAGTGTGTGTATGAAGGCTATGTCTGTAAACTACTTGACCTACTTGTCGAGAACCCTTGTACCTTTTAACCTAACTCTGATCTTCTGGTTCTCTTGTCTTGGCAAGAAGCCTTACTGTTTTTAGTCTTTATTTTTATTTCTCTGCTTTCTCCATCTTCAGCTGAATTCTGTAAATGCTCCTTTAAAATAAATAATTTCTTGAAATCCCACGCATTTCTTTGAACTCCTTCTCCATTTTCCTCTCACTGAATTGAATGTTATGAATCCCCCCTCAATTGTAAAATTCTCTTAATTTCACTGTTAAACCCCTTTTTTCTTCAATCTTGGTTTCCACTTGTCTTTCCATTCTTCTAATGCACCGACTGCTTTATTATGTTGTGCAGTATTATTATTATTATTAAGATGTGTTAACATAAAGTAACTGTGTTAGCTTTCAGACTTTTAACTACTGAGATCTCTGTATCAGCTTGTAGACTCTTCATTTTAATGGCTGAATATTGTGATTATCTGCTTTCTTTGTATATACTATTAAGTTCAATATATATTGACTGGTTATTAATTATAGTGTCACTTTTGGACTTCCAGAATGCATAAGTCTATTTAATAACTTTTAATGCCCAGTCCTGACAGAATTGGTGCTGAGAAACATATAAGGACACACACACTCCCTTCCCATCTTTCTGCATAAACTGTAAAAAAAAAAAAAGGTTTGTGATGGGGTAAAGTTACTGCTCTGGAAAAGAAGGAAAAAGAATGGGAGTAACAAAACTGGTTTCAGATGATGTGAAAGGCAACCACAGAAAGGAACAAAGAGAATTCCTGTTTGTACAAGCAAGCAGCCTCTCCCAAGCTACAGCTAATTTTCAAAGGCATCTATGTGCACGTCCTACCATTCCTTTGCAGTGTGTTTTCTCCTTTTCAGGAAATGTTAGACAACACACACACATTTTTGCAGGTAATTATTTAGGAGCAAGAGTTTTTCTATCAGATAAGTTAGATACATTTCTGAGGAAAAAAGAGGATAGGATAAATAAAACATTGCAGCCTTAAATCCTCAACTGGATTCTCAATTAACACGAGTGAATGACAGATGGCAATTCCAGGCTGAATGGTGCCACTCATATTCTATATCTTTCCAATGATGCCAAATCATGGATTGGTGCCAAGCTGCCATTTGAAAAAATAAAGGGGGGAGCACTGGGTATAGTCACATAAATTGCAAGAGTTTCCCTCCCAGAGTGTGAAACAAAGTTGGCTGAAGAATATGTACTGCACTTAAACAAAATATATTCTTTATTATCCATTTTCCATAGTTGCAGCCAAGAATTTTGGGAAGTCGTCTTATTTTCTCCAGTTTCCCTTCCCCCTTGCATCTCATTACTTTAATCCTTTCCTTCCTTCTCTGTTTTACTTTAGATGATCTTATCTCATTTGATTCCTGTGATGGCTGTTACCCAAATGCTCTTTTCCTTTATACCCTTATCAATTTTCTTGCAATAGTTATACTTCAGTCCCATAATCCATTATATCTTCTTTTGTTTAATTTACAGTTAAATGCTTCCAGAAGCATTGCCTGTCTTTTTGCAATCCCTATGATCTTTGAGTTTTAACTTGCATCAAAAATAATTATAAAGAACTTGTATTACTTTATCAAAATGTGTCTCAGTCAGATCTTCCTCCCTCCAACTTACATGAATATATACCCCTATAATCTCTTTAAGTCTTTTCCATTGGCCTTTGAGACATATGGCTTCAATGCATATCCACCGTTTTAATATTAACTGTGTAGCAGATACCTTCTTATGTTGAAACACAGTATGTATTGCCAGTAGTTATATAAAAAATCAAAACTTTATACGTGCCTCTACAAATCTTCTGATATGTATAATATGTCAGAACTTTCTGTTGTATCATTTGGAGCATTAGTATGAATGACATTATAATATTCCTTCCCCGCCTACCTACAACCACTTTTGGATCCTAAAGTAAGTTTCCTTTGGTAAGAAATGTTCCTGGTTTTTCCTTTAGCATCTCTTGTATTGTCCCCTCTGAAAGCCTCACCAGAGGATCTAAGGACTCTTTTGAATATAGCCAGCTCCGAAGTGCAGGGATGCTTCATAAATTGCCCTCAAGTCCTCCTATGTACCATCCTGAAGATAATGGTGGCTTCTGTGCTAAGTGCCATTGCCCAACTACTTCCATTTGCAGTCCCTAAATTTATCAGGACAACAAGGTTGGTGGAGTGGTTAAAGGCACTAGACTAGAAACCAGAAGACAATGAGGCATGAAGCCAGCTAGGTGAGTGTGAGCCTGTTATTCTTTCTTAGCCCTAGGAAGAAAGCAAAGGCAAACCACTTCTGAAAATGTTGCCAAGAAAACTACATGGACTTGTCCAGGCAGTTGCCAGTTATCCAATGGATTTGGAAGCAGGAGGAGGAGGAGGGGGAGGGGGAGGGGGAGGTTGTTGTTTACCAGGTCAAGCAGAGGTGCTCAGCATTCAGCACAGAAGTCATTGTTACAGTCTACCATCTTTATTATCCTCCAGTGTTTTTGCTCCCCAGCCTACAAGGGACCACCAAATTGCTGTTGCTTCTTTCACCTCTTCTCTTCATAGCGTTTAGCTGAGTTTATATAAGTATTTAAAATATGACTGTGTTAATCTTTGTGGCCCTCTACATATTGATTTTGTCTCAGTCCTGAATTTTGTGAATGTGGACATTGAGAGCTGCCAAGATAAGGGGATTGCTCAAAACTGATTAGAAGTCCAAACTCTTCTACCCAGTTTTTACCAGTTCCCTCCTGACCCAATGGCTGTTCACATTCCAACTGCAATGGCTGCCATGTCAGGATATATATATATATATTTTGTCTGAACTCTGATGTAATCCATGTATGTTAACTTGAAAGTAAACCTACTTATTCACAATGGGGCTTACTTCTAGGTGAGTACAGGCTGGATTGCAGCTTAAGTTTAATTGTTTTTTAGGACTGAAGACAAAATATTTTAGATCTCAGTACGGTATGTAAAAATACATGACTCACTAGGCTTAAGAATATGTCAAACTGAGTTAATCTGGTCATGGAATCTATCAGATCATTTTGATGAACATGGATTATGATCCATGTGATATTCAGTTTTGAATATCACTGAAAGATTTATTATTTTGTTTTTAGCAACTATACATTCCCATGTCCTTCTTTTAGAAGTCAAGATTTATAGCAGCTTTAGCAAGAAGTTGGCTCTGACTTCCTAACTGGCTAATTTTATTTTCTAATATAGAAAAAGGTTCACATCAGTGTCCAAATGATGATATTCTGAAAATGGTAAGGCAATGCTGCAAGTGCAGTTATGGCATAAAATAGCTGAGTAAGTGCCAGCATTCCACTGGCTTCAGAATTGCTATAAAATGATTTTTTTTTAAGCCAATGATATGTTGCTTTAAATAGATCAGAATAAAAGCTACTAAGGATATCAATCCAAAAATAATACTGTAGTAGGCCTCATGAAGATCTTGATGTTATGGGTCACCACAAAAACAGCAACCCTTTTTCCACACTATATATACCACTTACTGTGTAAACTGTTTGTCTTTCTATCCATGTCACTGTATCAATACTATCTGCAAACTCTGAATGAAAAAATGCTAATGTGCAATTTAACAAGCATACAACTTAGAGGTAACTTTTTAAAAAAGCATGATGGAGAAAAGATAGGAAGAAATCAGAAACTAGAAAAATGAGAAATTAAACAATAATCTAATTATTAATATAATAATTAGATTATTAGATCATCAACCTTTTTACTGTCACCACCACTATCCTCTCCCAAGGAAGCTTAATAATCAGTCTGATAGATGAGGACTTGCTATTGTCCTTCTAGTACTGTATAGTTTCAGGACTAGAGGAAGTGTTAAAAATGAAATATTTTTTAGTATTTAATTGATCCTTAGTTAATCGGCACAATACAGTCTCAGTGCATGATTTTATTCAGTGTTCCTTGTATATTATTTCTGACGACACTACTGAAATAGGCCAAAAATAACATAAGGCTAGTAAAATAGTGTCACAATATCAAAAGATTCATTTATAAAAAAAATATGAAGCTATAAAAATAATTTTGCTCAAGATTTTTAACAGAAAATATTTACAAGTTCATTGGGTAGCTGAAAATTTTGAAAACACAATTGACTATAAATATTCTTATTAGTTGATTCTTCTTGGTTATAATGATTTAAGCTTATGAGAATAAAATCATAAGAAGTAAAAATTGGTTTGAAAAACACGGTTTCATCAAATTTAAGTGATTAATATATATATTTAACATAATTAGGAAGGAGTTCCATGCATAATTATAACTCGTAGGCAGAATTTCCAGGACAGAGAACCTGAATGAACACCTCTCTATATAAAAAATGACACTGGTGATAATTGAAGGCTGACTGTTGAAGTTAAGATGTTATATGAATGATGAGAGATACAGAGATTGTGGTTAGGTGGTTGAAGGAAGTTACAAGTGGAACTACAGGACTGTGAGATAAACAATTTCAGAAGACGAGATTTAGATCAGGAAAATCGGACATAGGACTGGCATTCAGGGCATGTTGCTCTTTTGAAAAAGTAAAAGAAAAAAATTATTGTGTCATGTCTGACTTCAGTCTTCATAATGAGAAAAATCATTGCTTTATAGCTTATAAGACATAGGTTCATATAGTCCATAAGTCACTTATAAGGCTCTTAGCTGCTTGTATGCTCTGGGATGCTGAAATAAATTCTGGTTTGTAATGCAGTAATTGTTCAAACCCATGGCACATGTAGTAACAATTAAGTCCTCCCTTTGCTGCATAAAGAGAAGGGTAACCTGGATTTTTCAAGTTCATTTAAAACTTAATGTTAACAATACTACTTCCATTAAGATCATTGGAAATGTAATTAAACACTTGGAGTCTACTAACATTATAAAACAGAAAATGCAGTTAGGCTATTACTAAGACCATTAAAACCACTGCAGGAACAGTTGTGGGCAGTAATAATTCACACCTGATTTTGGGAGGGAGAAGTACTCTATAAGCAGTTTGCCTGTCAAGAGCAGAACAAACTGGAAAGCATATTTTATATAGATATACTGATTACTTTAGTAATGATTGTTGCAAAGAGCCAGATGGGTATAACCAGGGCTCCTCATATCTTATAGTACAACGTATGGACACATTATTAATACCTTATTTAAAACTTGTTTTTCTATAGGTAGTCCTCAGTTAACGATTGTAATTGGGACCAGGAACTCTGTCACTAAGTGACACAGTCGTAAAGCAAAAAATCATGTGACTCCACCAACTTTCAATGTATCTGGTTCTGGTCATTAAGCGAATCATGCACAGTCGTTAAGTGAAACATCATGTGATTGGGACTTCTGACTTCCTGCTGGCTTCCCCATTGATTATTTGTCAGGAGCCAGCAGTGAAGGTTGTAAATGGTGATCACGTGACTGCAGGGATGCTGTGATGGCCACGACTTCGAGGACTGGCCGTATTCTTGTTCAGCGCCGTTGTAACTTTGAACAGTTGCTGAATGAGTGATCACTAAGCGAGGGCTATCTGTACTAGAGCCCATTCACAGCAGCTCACAATAACATGACAATTACAACAAATAAAATTCAGAGTTACACAAACCAAGAACAAACATTTAAAAACAGCAATTAAACATCACCAAAGGGGCAAATTGAAGAAATGCTCACTAAAATAATGCAAAAAGCCTACCAACTCAGCTCTTCTGAGTTCTAAAACAGAGAAGGCCTCAGACTTCTTGGGAAGAAATGGTGAACTGAAGACATCGACCATGGCAGAATGAAGAGCCGGTGAGTAGACCAGCTCTTTGTAATTCCTCTCCAGACAAGGAGAGGACTTCAGATCACCCACAAGTGCTCCAGACAGTTGCTCTTCATGAGGAGACCACAAGACAGTGATCTCTGGGGGGGTTAGAACTCTGAGAGATGAAGGAATAGCCAACTTTTTGCTCAAACCATGGTTGGCACCTTCAAAAAGGACACTGGGTTCACATACCTCCTCTTCTACTCACTTTTGGATATTGCTTGTTAACTGCTTTTCAGCTATTAGGAACCTTTGGATCGAGAAGTTTTATAGCGCCGGGTGAGTTTCCTTCAATCCTTAGCAAAAGAAGTTTTAAATACAAGTCTAAGGAGTTATTTTTTTTCTTTTGGAGTAAACAGCAAAAACATGATAGAACTTGGATTTTGGAAAGTTACAAATGGACTAAAGGTCCAGATGGATTTGAAATAAGATTTTGGAATTAATTATAAGAATCCTTCTCGTGAGAAAATGCTTTTGTTCTGAATTCTCTTTAAAAAATATGATAGGATGAAACTTTAAAGGTTGGATACTAGAGGGAACCAGAAGGAACTAAAGATTACAATTAAAGGAGAACACTTAAATTTGACTTACTAATACAGAATGGAGGAAAATATTTTAACATTGGACATTTTCATGTCCTGGCTTCAGTGAAGGGAGAAACACCCATTCAATTAGCAGGCAAAGTGCAAGTGTGATGTGGGTGCTTGGGGGTGAGGCTTACAGAGGTGCTGGGCATGAACACACACACTGCGGAAGGAGTGGAGTGTTTAGGTGTTTAGAAACAATGTGTTTGTAGCGAGGCTTATAAAAACATTAGAAAGGCTTGTCTGGAGAGAATGGCAGCAGACAGACAGGGGGAAGCAACAGAAGAGGAGTTGTGTAAGCAAAGAAAGAGTGTGCATGTGCATGACAGCTTACTAGAGGCTGAGGAGAAAGTATAATCTGTCAGACAGTCTGTAATCAAACACCCACACAATAGCTTGAAAAGTACTGAGGGAGGAGCCAGAGACTTGGTCAGGAACATACCAAGGTCAAAACAAAGCAAGAATCAAGAACAAGAATTCATGAAGCACAAAGCCAAATGGCAAAATTGCTTCCAGCAATGAAAGGCAGTCTCTGTGCAGTTTAAATCCTCTCCCCACCGAGCATGCACAGCTTTCCTTGCTCAGCGGTGGCCAATAATGAGGCATCAAGCTTGCTTGCAGAGTCAGCATCTTACCACTTGCTCACGAGGAACTTACTTTGATTCTCTGCTGCATCCTGTCAACGTAAGTTTGGGAGGGTTGCCCTGCTTCTTGGCACTCATGTTGGCTAAAGAAGGATCAGTGATGGCTGAGGAGGGACCTGAGAGGGTGTCAGTGTTGGATTCAGTGACAGTTGAATCAGTAGGCGCAGCGCCCGGTGGGACCTGATCCACCCGCAACTTGGACCCTGGCTCTGAGGCCATGACAGACATATTGAAGGATATTTTTGAACAATGGACCCAGAAGTTAATTTTAAGGGTGTCTGCCTCTATAGATAGACCATGTTTAAAAGATGTTATGGAAGAGGAACAAGTTTTACCTGACAAGATTGAGACTGATCTGAAAATGGATTTAAAAACAACAGGCTACAAGAATGATATGGAAAAAGATGCTACATTGGACATACAAAGGAAACTGGCTGATGTTTTAACAATTAAAAGGGATATACAAATAACAAACCAAAAGAGTGACCTGGATAACTTTCCTATATTGGGTTTACAATATAGGAAAGAGACTTGTTAAAGCTTTGAAGAATTTTGTGAGAAGGGACAAAGAAAAAATGAAAAGAAATCAAGTTCTAGGACATTATTTGAAGAGTAAAGATCAAGATTGTTAGAAGTAAAAGGAAGGAATCTAAAGTTGGTTTGTTTGATCAAGGTTAAAATAGGTATGTTGTTATATCTGGGAACCCTTAATGGATTTTTGCTGATCAGGACTGAACAACAAGGCTTTAACAATTTGTTTATAGATAAGAGATGGGATATGGGAAGAAGAGATCATTTGTTGTATTTTAAGAGAAGGTGATAAGTTACTAAAATTGTTTATACTTGTTGTGATGAAGGAGGAGGTCATTTCTTTATACATTTCTTTTTCTTTACTATATTCTTATTTTGTCTTTTCTATTCTTCTATTTCTTTCCTGCACTTTCTATTTTTTCTTTTTATTCTCTTACTTTTTTTAGTTTGTATTCGTTTTTATCTTTTTAATTGTAATTTTTAATAAAATTACTATAAAAAACAAAACAGAGAAGGCCTTTTCTGTAGTACCGCCCACTGTTTCTCAGAGAATAAAGGACTAGAGAAGACGATCTCCAGCAGGGAGTAGTTCCTAGGCAGATTCTACAAAAGGGGATGCTGTAACTGCTTTGGATCCAGATTGTTTAAAACTTTCTTGGTAAAATGACTAGAATAATGTTTTCCAGTTTCTTCATTTGAAGAACAATTCAAACTAATTAAAATTTGCAGACTATCTTCAAGGACAATGTCATATATTATCTAATAGCTAAAATAGTGATAATGGGAACTTTAAGATTGCAATAGTGAAGAGACTTCTTACATTCATTTCTGGTTTACATGGGGGGAAAATGGAAATATATTTTAATAAGAAAAGTAGCTTATTATATTAAGCATACAAAAGGTGCTGTCTCAAAGTCAATTTTATTTAAAAATACACACAAGGGCAATTGGCAATGAAAGGGAATAACAGGCTTTTCTTATTAAAAGCAGAAGCTGCTACCACTTTCATAATTTCAGGGATCTATCCAGTTTTAAAACTATTTCTCGAACTCCAATTATCTTCTCTTTATTTTGGGGGGGGGGTGTTTGAATGAGTGTTGACTCCTGGTGGACTGCCTGGATTAGTCCCTGCAGTTTTCTTGGCAAGATTTTCGGAAGTGGTTTGCCATTGTCTTCTTCCTAGGGCTAAGACTGAGTGACAGGCTTAAAGTGACCTAGATGGTTTCATGCCTAAGGCTGGACTAGAATTCACCATCTCCTGGTTTCTAGTCTAGTACCTTAACTATTACACCTAAGTGGCCCTCCTTTACATTTTCTAGTTAAAACTAAACCCTGAATTACTGGTATTTTGTAAAATCCTTAATTAGGTTTTATTATTTCTTACAGGAACATCTCAATCAAAATCTTGTATCAGTAATTAACCTATATTTTATGTATGAAAGCTCTAAATTACACTCTTAGAAATTCAAAACAATCTTTATGGCTTTTTTCTTGTATAAATATATGAGATTCCAATGCGCCTAACAGGAGAACTGTACCCTTGGTTACTGAGCAATTTGGGTAAGTTGTTAAAGAGCATAATAAAACTGCTAATTTTCAAGTTTTTGAATTTCTTTAAGTACATGATAGAACCACAAACCAAGGCAGCTAATTTAGAATGTCATAATTATGTTTATTCATGAACTTCTACCATTGCTTCTGTTTAAACTGTTTCAAAGTCCTCCTTTTGAAAACATATGAGCTAGACCTGAATCATAAGTGGAGCTCCCACCAACACAACTTCTACTTCTTTTGTGTCATCAGCTGATAATCCCCTAGTTGTAGTATATAGCATAATGGTGCCCATAAAACATCTGATAAATTCACTACATGCTGAGAGGCCTTAATAGAAGGAATTCACTTTTTGTTTCACAGATGTTTCTCCTCATGTACATGTACAAAGGGAGAACAAGTAAAAACCAGTCTATATCTTTGTAAATCCTCAGGGTCATTTAAAAGGTGGGTTTACCCATGAGATAATTTCTGATTTGTTGGCTGGGACATTGTTGTTGGGGCCTTGTCCTTGATTGGGCAAAAAGACATTCAGTCTCCTCAAAGAGGCTGGTTTTCACTTATGGTTGAGTTTCTCTAAAACAGGAGGAAAGAAAAAAGCAATTAGAACAAGGAGCCTGCATATCCTTTCTGCTGGGAATGTGTGCTGCAACCCCAAACCTTATTTAAGAAGGTAAAAAGTAACTAGTATAACTAGGATGACTATATTGATTTTATTTGGAATTCTCTGTGGATTAAAAATGGCTTTCCCTTGTTATCCCTTTTTTTCCGTTTTCCCTGTCAACTCCTTTTTATATCTACCCAGGTGGCATAATTGGTTTGATAGGGGAATTTCTCTTTAAAACCTTCCCTGCGTGCAAGACTGCAGTTTTTATTTTATTTATTTATTTAATTTGTCCCCGCCCATCTCCCCACAATGGGGGACTCTGGGCGGCTTACAACATACTAAAAAACATAAATACAGTTAAAAGTTATAAAACCAAACATTAAAAAATAAATGTTACACAGCTACTCTTTATCTTTCAGGAGTGTACAAGGTTTGCCAAATTCTGTTTAGATGTGGGGTTTGCTTTTTAGATGTGCTAAAGGGAGAAGGCATAGGTAGAAATGTCCTGTTTAGATGTACAATATGAACAGGGTATTTAAATATGTGTAAGATAAATGAGCCCATACATGTTGTCCCCACCAAAAACATTCCATGTGCGCTCAGTCTTTGATCAGGTCATGTTTGCTTGTATACAAGGAGATCAATAAATTCAAGAAGCCTACTTTATCAGATTTCCTTGAATAAATGGAAAATTCTACTTAACTGGATGTAGCAGTTTTGGGCCCTGCAGCTCAATAAGAAAAGATTGATAACACAGGTGAGTACGCTTAAATAGCTCCCTGAGCAGAGCTATATAGAAAAGCTGCAACAGGTTGTGGTTAGCATATTAAAAGGACTCAACTTTTATTTCTCTCTGCATAACATGACTACAGAGTTTGGAGATTTGAGGTACAGGAATTTGCAGAACAGAGAAAGGCAGTGTATGACTGCCTTGGCTTAACTACTTCAGGGATAGGAAAGGGTGATACAGAATTGTTTACTCTTTTAGAATGGCCAATACTCATTTTGTATGAACTACACCACACAAAAATGGTTTGTATGCTACTAGCATAGAATTTGTAATACAAAATACTACCTTAGATTTTTCCTTATTTTTTACACAGACCTTGGCACATATAGGCAGGCTCAACAAAATGAATCCTACATTTTAAACAAATTATGGTAGCAAAAAAATTACTATTCATTATGGACAAGTTACTAGTGTTAGATCGCCTCATAACTTAAAGTAGGATTATTGCTCTCTTTTCCTGAAAGGATGATTTCTGTTACTAAGTTCTGTATTTAAAATATCATTTAAAAATACATTAGCTTCAAATCTTTTTCCAAGAACAGTTCAAACCGCTGCTGTTCTTCTTTTTTAGGTACACGGCCTGGGAAGATTGATCTGGTCAACCTTTCTTTGATAATATTTTAATTTTGCCATTGCTTGATTGTTTCAATTTTAGGATAGTTTCAAGATAGGTATGTTTGTCTGTTAGCATGTTGATTAACTGAAGCACTTTAGTACAATTTCCTGTTCTAAAAAGGGTCATTAAAACAGCCAAGGAGAAACTGAAACAGTAATGTGCATGTGCGCACCCCCCGATACAAAAATATTACAATCAAAAGGAGCAAAGTTGGAACCTTCAGTCACATATAAATCAAAAATTGAAAGCCAAGTGAAATGAGAATGTTTAAATGAGAGTATTTTCACTGGCTACCTAATCATCATAAGAAGAAACCAGCCACAGAAGAAATTTCTTATCATTTTATGAGTTGTTTTATTATCTTATGATTATCTTAATCACTGAAGAATATGTATATTGATGGGAGTGTTAGTGAAATAATAGAAACTATTTTGACAAATATATTCAAATTGCCAGACCTCATTAATGGTGATGAGACATTAAGGCTTAGCATAAATATCACTTCAATTCACATGTAGAATTCAATGCAACCCCATAAAACTCAGCCAACAAATAAGCTAATTAGGCTTGCCCAGAAGGATGTTTCATTGAATCATAGTTACTTGCCACATGACTCAGCTTGACAGTATTTCCTTACCAGTGTTGGATCCTCAATTAGATAAAACATTTTTCAGCAGCAACCATGCATCCAAAGTAATGTTGGCACTGAACTTGGCAATTTACATCCTGCTTAATTAGCAAGTATAATTAAGCTGAAGCATTCGATATAAGTACCATTTACCTCTGCAGAACACATTTATTCTATTTTTTTAAATTGCTAATTAATGTGATAATTGATTTTAATTTTGGTTTTGATTTTAATTCCTTGTTTTATTTTTATTAGGCTTTACATCATTATGACTTTAAGTTTTTATTGTAAGAAAAAAAAAGAAATGGGAAGAAAAAAACAAGAGAAAGAAAAAATGAAAAATACATTAAGGATGTACAAAATATAAAAATTATATAAAAATTTACAAGATACTAAAATATAAAGGAAAAATTTTTTATTTTTTATTCTTATTTATTATCATTATTCTTACTAGTTATTATTACTACTAGTAATAATAATAATTATTATTCTTACTAGTAATATTATTATTACTCTTACTAGTAATTATTATTATTATTAATAATTATTCTTACTAGTAATATTGAATGGGAACAATTATAGGGAAAACCATATCAGTTTGGCACTTTAAGAACAAATATTAAAATTAAATCAGAAATTGACAAAAACAGCCAAGATAATAAGAATGAGTCAAATTAATTCATATTAATAAGAATTAGCAAGTATTCTGACTAATTTAAAGCAGTAATTTTATGGCCAGTTGGACAGAATATAATATAATATAATATAATATAATATAATATAATATAATATAATATAATATAATATAATATAATATAATATAATATAATATAATACCTTATATAAATTTTTTTCTTAACTTCATCTGTGATAGAAGTCTGCGTGCAAAATTATACTCCATAAACTACTACCAGATTAAAGTTAGCATCAGACTTACTTTTTAAGTAAGAAGTTATTTTTTACATTGATGCATCCTCCTGAAACTTAATGTGCTGTCGTCTAATGAAGGAATTGACTGCAATTCCCAATGGGAGGCACAGAGTATCTTAGCCACTGTTATACTTTGTAGGAATGTATAGGATTGGTGTTACTTTAGAGAAAAACACCCAACAAAAACTTAAAGTCAACATTTAAAATTAGTTTCATCATCCTATGATGAATTATATTCCAGAATTGCGACTTTGCCACCAGATATGAAAGAATGATCTGCCCTGATTATTTGTACTGAGTAAAGAAGATGCAAGAACCATTACCTAGGCAAAAGAGGGTAAAATATTTTTTAAGTCCAGAGCAATGAGGTAAGATTCAGAAGTGGCTCAGGAAGATGCCTCCCTAATTCACTTGAGTTTAAAAGTGAAAGGAGGTACAGCACAATCAGACTTGCACAATTCTGTTATTGTAACCAATCTCAATACAGATAGTTTTAGCTTTCCTGTGGAGATGATTTGCTGGTCTGGGCTACCTAGTGGAGCTGACATTATTACATTTTCAGTCATTTTAAAATATGTATTATCCATATTAAGAGAGCCAGTTTGGTGTAGTGGTTAAGGTATCAGTCTAGAAACCTGGAGACCATGAGTTCTAGTTCCAGGTTAGGCATGAAGCCAGCTGGGTGTCCTTGGGCCAGTCACTCTCTCACCACCCTAGGAAGGAGGCAATGGCAAACCACTTCTGAAATCTTGCCAAGAAAGCTGCAGGGACTTGTCCAGGTGGTCACCAGGAGTCAATACTGACTCAAACGCTCTGTGTGTGTGCGTGTGTGTGTATAAAAATAATCAAATAAAATATCCATATTGGCAATTTACACTGGAGTAACATACTACAAAAAAATTCTTATACTATTTTTTGGAGAACTTTTTTAGTGTAATATTCACATTGAATTTGATATTTGTCTTCCAATGATAGCCCCATTGTTGCATATCAATTGTCTTTAATTTTGCATTCAGTCAGCCATGCAATCTTTGACTTATTTGATTTCTGAATTATATTTCAATAACGATTTAAGTACAAGCTCTAACATATGTTCTGTGTTACAAGCATTTCAAATTTTATCAAATCTCTAAATATGCCATCTTGTTTTTAAAGTTCCTTTTAAAGGATGCCAATTTGAAGATACTGGAACCAATTAGAAGTTTCCCCTTTCTGAGATATATCCATCTGGGTTTCAAGTTTGGCATCCACTGCAATCCTGGCATCCACTGCAATCCTGGCATGTGTGTGTATGACACTTGTCATCTGGGAAGCCTTAACAGTTTTCAGGTTTGATGTCAGCCCTTCAAAGTAGGCCAAGTCAAGAAAGAGATACAGTAGAAATTCTAGAAATGGTACATTATTGTTCTAGGCTATATTAACAGAAACTTGAAAGTTTGTCCAAGGTTCTGTTTGCCTATTTCGTACTAAACAAAATCAAGGTGGGGTAATTTTGAGTTTCTTTCTCATACTTCCTTCTATCTCTGGACTGTGGAATCTCTTGTCCAAGTCCCTCCTTAATGGCTCTCTCATACCTTCCCTAAGGTCATTTCTAAACACCCACAGTCAGTGTTGAGTTGGGGTGTCTTATAATTCTAAATTCTAAAATAATACAATAAAATAAGCAAACTGAAAATTTAGTACAGCCAATCCATCTCATTATTTGTATCTTGTGGAATCCTCAGTTTGACTCTTGATCTTCTGTTTGATCAAATGAAATTGCTTATTTGTCTTTGCCATTCCTTTTCTTCAATTCTTATTCTGATTGCTTGGAATATAAAATTGATTCTTAGTAACATATTAACTTTTACTGTCAATATTCTTCCTAGCCAAGACCAATTTAATGGTTTCTATGTTAAAATATAACTCATATATTTTTTCCAAATCTGTAAATAGTTAATTCTTTCTAAGTTGGGATTCCCTGAGTTAATATCATGGTATTAATATTTTAGTTTAAGTTAACTGTATGATATGAACTACTTCACAGGATTATAGTTCTGTTTAGAAATATGTATTAATATATTTTAATATCTGAGGTCTATATTTATTAGTAAAGAATGAAAATACTTTCATAATCTTAATAATTTCAGATTCCATCAGCTTCATTATAATGATGATGATGGCTCTTAAGGAGGGCTGTGAATTAGAATTATTTGAATATCAACCGGGTAATTATTTCTCAGATCAAATTTGGCAGTCATAAGGTAAAAGTGAAACATTCCAGACGTCTCTTGCTTCCTTCATGCTTCCTTCATAGACTATCCAAGACTAAAATGACATTTTTACATTCATGGCATATACTAAAACCCTTGAAATATTTATACCAGAAAGAAACGATATACTAAAATGTGTTCCTTTTGTTTATGTTTACTTCCACCCCTCTAACATTTTGGTGTTGTACTGTATTTCAGAATCAGTGGTGTAGGTGTTATATAAACCATTGTAATCAATTTCCTCATTGTAATTAATGACTTAGCAAAAATGGATTTTTGATTAACAGTAAGACAGAGACAAACAAGGCATCTAGCAAAGCATACACTGTGTGATCCTGCCTCATTATAATTTCTTTCCTTAAGGATGTATTCAGTAATAGTCAGATAAACCTAATAAATTGGCAAAAGGCACTTGTCCTTCTATTTGGTTTTTCCTATTGATATTGCTGAGAAGTCTCCTGTTACGAAGTCCATGTATCACCTTCTATGGAGCCAGTCTGGTGTAGTGGTTAAGGCTTTAGGCTAGAAACTGGGAAACTGTGAGTTCTAGTCCCACCTTAGGCACAAAGGCAGCTGGGTGACCTTGGGCCAGTCCCTCTCTCTCAGCCCTAGGAAACAGGCAAGAGCAAACCACTTCTGAAACCTTGCCAGGAAAACTGCAGGACTTGTCCAGGCAGCTTCCAGGAGTCAACACTGACTCGAAGGTACATCATCACCACTTTCTATAACATCAAGAATTTTGAGAATAAGAAATTTCTGGAGAGAGGTCAACCCACATATATTTGGTTAGTATGTAAATCTCTATCAGAAGCCAGACAATCTGTAGCAGTGCAACGGATAAAACTTGGTTTGCAAATCTATCCTGCAAATTCAGATTGTTGCTCAAATCTAAATTTATTTGGCTATTGTTAAATTGTTGTACTGCATTCTAAGAAACAGCATAAAAAAAGTTTTAAAAACTCAATAAGGAAGGAAAGTCATGCCCATTACTGGAATAGTGTTATGTTTTGCTCTGTAATCTTTTTCAGAGGTAAAAAATTGTTATTCCAACCTACTTCATTATGCCTTAAAGCATGTTCTATATTCTAGAAGGCCAAACTTAATGTGATTCAAAGGCCCTCACAAAGCTTCATTTTTGATCTTTTGTTCTTGAGTTGTAGCATGTGACAAATACAGGTAGTCCCCAAGTTAAGAATGCCTCGTGTAAGGACGATCCATTGTTAAGAACAGAGCCTGTTGTAGCAAAATTTGAGTTAAATATACAATGATTCAAATTAAATACACAATGGTTTGACTTAATTACACAATGCTACTTATACAGTATTATACAATAATGCTGTTCCAGCTTACATACAAATTTGACTTAAACTGGGGACTACCTGTAGATCATGGCATTCATAACAAAATGACAATAATTTTCTGCTTTTTCTTAAATTACCTTGGCGGGAAAGGAAAGATTGTATTCAGTAATCAATACGTGTCTCTCACCTCAGAGTAACCCTTGCAATCAGCTCACCATTGGTCATCTTAATCAGATTGCCTTGGATGAGTGATAAAAACATGGGGGAAGTGCCCATCTCTCATAAGGCTGGCTGCCAATCAAGAATGGACTGGATAGGAAACATTGAAAGCATAGGAGTTTCAGAATGCTGTAGAAGTGGGCTGAGCAAGAAGTTGCTAAGATCCAGAAACAAAAACGATAATAAATACACTATGACATCCTTATTGTGCATATAATCTCTCTTAGGAGACCCCAGAGTCATTACTGTCAGAAGGGAGGATCACAACTGCACTTTCTTCCTCCTTCCTTACACAGAGGACCAACTTAGGGCAAAAGAACTGAACGTCCTTGTGATGGAAGATGCATGCAAGCTTACCCTCCATTGAAAGGGCTTTGAGAAACGTTGTGCTCAGAAAGCCTAAGAAGAGGGAAGGGTTTTGAAAAGCTACCTGGCTGCATTGCAGCAGTTAGGTTCAATTTCTCAGTTAAAGAACAGAAAAGAGAATCCCATCACTGCTTATACATAATGAGAATCCTCCCAGGAAGAATAGAACTCTGTTCTTATCAATTATGTTTCAGACCTGAGTTGCTGGCCTGCACTGAACAGAATGAACCAGAATGGATCAGGCTACTTCCAAAGCTTCAGGTCTGGTCCTTGAAACAATTTAGTCCAAGGACCTAAGGAAAACTAGACTCCAGCAAGACTGAATCTGTAGTCACCATGATGCAGATTAGGGCTATGCACAGTTCAGAAATGATTCAGGACAATACTCTTCTCCATCTCCATTGCAGCAAAGAACCTTGCACTCTACCCAAAGTTATACAAGTAGACCTTGTTTAGTGACTGCCTTGGGCAGTAACCATTCAAAGTTACCACAGTGAAGAAAAAGTAACTTTGTTGCAGTGCCTGCATTTATGGCCTTCGCAAACCCTAGGCAAACAGCCAACACCAGTGCATTGCTGTCGATGTGTATTCCCCATTGTGTGCCTGATTCCCATTGTAATCCCTTCCTCTCCAATGAATGTAAATGCAAACATTAACTACCTTCTTGCTAATTATCCCAGTGCCAGAGTGAGCATTCCAAAGGGCAGGGGAGTAGGGAAAAAGGAAAGCTGAAGTAAAATTGGAAGCACAGTTGCAGTCATGTGATTTTCCACTTAGTGACCACATCACTTGGTGATTGAGTTGCCATCCCAATTGTGGTTGCTAAATGAGGATTACCTGCATTTATCCTAATTAAGAAAAATAAACTAAGGGGGCACCTGATCTTTTGCTACAAGAATCCAAGAAACAAAATGTAATCTTAGTATATTTAAAATCATTAAGGGCAGACATAGCTTATCTACAAAAGACTCATTTAATAAAACAGATAAATCTCTATTAATGAAAGATTGGGTGGGACAGGTTTACCTCCTAGATACTTCAATGAAAGCTAAAAGTGTGGCCATTCTGGTTCGAAAAGGATTCCTAATTTATATACAAGAAGTTATTACTGATGTAAATGGGCGTTATTTAATTTTGTGTGCCAAAATAGCTGAGACTGCAATGGTTATGGTTAAGGTTTATGGACCAAATTTAGATTCTCCTATTATGTTTTATGAATGTTTTCAACACTTGAATGAGTGTATTTATGATAAACTAATAATAGGGGGAGATTTTAATGAAATATTGGATCCTGAGCTTGATAGAAATACACTGGCATGGAAAAAAAACCCCAATCTTTAGTGAGGGAAACAATTAAGACTTATGTGGAAGAAATGAATTTAGTAGACCCATGGCATTTGATGTATCCAAATAAAAGAGAATATAGATTTTATTCAAATGTACATCAGAATTTTTTTTAGGCTTGAATATTTTTTAATATTATCAACTTTATATCATCAACTTCAAGAATATAACATTGATGTTTGCAGTATATCTGATCATAGTGCAACTACCTTGAAATGTGTGTTTCAGAAACCAGTTAAGGTATCAAGAAGTTGGTTTCTTAATGTTTCCCTACTGAATGATAAAGAATTTGTACCGGAAATGTGGGCAGAGACCTTACAGTATTTTGATTTGAATTCAGAAACATCAAGTGCCCAGATTTTTGAATGGGAAGAATATAAAGCATACATTCAGGGTAGAATTAGTGCTTATGCATCACACAAAAATAAGATTAAAAATAAAAGGGTTAATAATTTGAAAGATTAATTGAAACATTTATGGGCACAGATGGTTAGATGTCCATCTACAGTTTTATACAGAGAAATACAGAAAAAGAAATATGAATTAACTACTATAATATCACAGCAGACAGAATTGAATGTTAACATGTCTATGACAGAGATACTGGGAGAACAGTGAAAGACCTGGTAAGATCTTGGCTAATTGTTTAAAGCAAAAAAAAAAGGGGGGGTGGGGAGCAATGATTCCAATCATCAGAGGTGAAAGAGATGTATAAAGCATCAATGGATATTAATTGTCAATTTTTAAAATTTTATTCAGAATTATATAGTGAACCAGAGGATGTATCGAAAGGAGATACAGAGGCTTTTAAAAATAAAATTAACCTACCACAATCAGATGATACACATAAACAACTCTTATTCATTCTACTATCTGAACTAAAGATTAAACAAATAATTTTAAAAATGGCAAGTGGTAAAACACCAGGATTAGATGGATTCCCTATTGAGTGGTACAAAATATTTATAGATCTTTTGGTGCCCAAACTTTGTCAAGTATATAAAGAGATATTTGTTAAGGGAATTTTATCACTGGCATTTAATCAGCCTTATCTTACAGTTATACCAAAAATAGGTAAAGATCATACTCATGTGCTAATTATCAACCAATCTCATTGACTAATATTGACATAAAGATTTTAACAGCAGTGTTAGCAAATATATTACTCCTACTTTTCTACTATTTAGAGGAACTAGACAAGGATGTCCACTTTCACCCTAGTTTTGTAACATTTGTGTGGAATCCTTGGTTTGTACTATTAGACAACACAGGAAGATCTATGGAGTAGTACACAACTCAGCTGGACACAAATCGGTTTTATTTGCAGGTGACATTCTTTTATTTCTAAACCTCACACTACTACTATTCCAGTGTTGATGCAAATGATAGATGCCTTTAGTAAAATAGCAGGATACTCTATTAATTGATCCAAATTGGAATTGATGCCAGTAGGTGAAAACTTGGTTACCCATACATTTAAGGAATATCAATTCTGAATTTGTACTGAATCTATTAAATATTTAGGTATGTATATACCAGAGCATATAACTCAGTTAGCAACATGTTGTCAGATTCAGCCCAGCGCAGCAGCGCAGTGCTGTTGGTCAATTTCACCGCCTCAGGTAAAAGGTAATCAGGGCAAGTAAACAATGCAACCACAAGTTAACTACTGGCAGAGGGCGGGCAATTAAAAAGCAGCAACAATGTAGCGCAGCCAGCTTCCCAGGCAACTCCGGCTTACGATACGCCAGAAGCACAGCAATTAGCGGGCAATTCAGACCAGATTAAAACAACCACCACAAGAAAAGCCCCAGGAACGCAAGGGCAGGAGAGACAAAAGAAGCAGATCAGAACACAATAGAAACTGGCTGAATCTGCTATCAAGGCGAGGGGAAGGAAGATCGCCACGAACAGATGGGCAGCCCAGGGCAAGGGCAAGGGGTGGACCGAGGGGTACTGTGGGTCAAGGGGGGAACCCTATAAAAAGACTGTAAGAAACCGCACCAAGCCAATCCTGGCTTTGTCTGTAACTGTTATGCATTACGCCCGAGTAAATTAACTTTTGTCTGAGCTTGTGTGTCTCAAGGTTTTTGTTCAGCGCCGAATGCAGCGATCCTTACACATGTAATATAAATAAAATATAGAAAGAGGTTTCTTCACATATCAATAGATGGGGGTCATTAAACCTCACCCTTTGGGGAAAGGGGAATGCTCTCAAAATGAATATTATTCCCAGATTCATTTATATTCTGAGAGGAATTCCAGTTTTTATATCTGGAATATATTTTCAGAAAATAAATTCTTTGTTTATAAAATTTCTATGGGGTTCTTCAATTCTGAGAATATCTTTACAGAACATGCAATTATCAATTAATGAGGGAGGATTTGGTCTTCCGAATCTGGAGCTATATCATCATGCTTATCTATTGTCAAGTATTAAATACTGGAAGCCAACAAGTGGTATTAATTTTCTGACTTGGGCAACTTTGGAATATACATATATAACACCTTTGGTTGGATGGGCAGTATTAGGATTGAAATATACTAAAACTGTAATATCTTTGGAAACAGTTTTGTCAGTTAGAAAACTATGGAACATAATGTTTAATTAAAAAAAAAAAGATTTGACCCTTTTTCCCATGCCAAATTGACTTTATGGGGAAACCCAATTTTAAAAAATGGGAAAAAATGGTGATATGGAAAAATTGCATGGAAGCAAGGATATTGACTTTGGACCAACTGATAGATGAATTTTTCACATATTCTGTGTTTTAAGAGATAAATATAATCTATCAGATGTAACCCAATGACAATATTTACATTTACATTTGTTAACAACATTGTTTGGACCAGCAGCATTTTAAGCTTCTGAGACACCTGAGATATTAGAACAACCTGTTAAATCTGTAGTGAGATGGGCAGTGACAAATTTGAAATATCAATCAATCAATCAATCAATCCTTTAAAACTAAAAAAAACCCTACTATTAGTTTGTATAGATATGTGTAATAAATAAATCCTTTAAAACTAAAAAACCTACTATTAGTTTGTACAGATATGTGTTATCAATAAATCAATTTGATATGCAGATGCTAAGAGATGAGTGGTAAACAGTCACTGGGTTAAATACAATGAATTGAATAGCATAAGTGACAGTTCTTCCCAAGGTGGAATTTGAAGGAACTTTATACATGGATGCCTCCAGATCGGCAGAGAGTTCTTGCACACAAATCTGAGGGAAGTTTCTGAAGGTAGATTATAACCGAATTCCTGCCTTGTTATGCATTGGGCTATGCGTAGCAAATTCCTCCCTTTGTTAACTCCCATTTTTAATGAAAATTGCAGTGGTTCTCAAAATCCTTTTTCTTTTCTTGGGATTAATATCTCTTTCTCATCCCTTATCTGCAGAGATTGTACATTGACAAAGGAAAGCCCCTTTCTGGTGCCCTAAAACTTTTAGGCTTTGTAAACTGTCCTGGGAAAACTGGCTTTGAGAGGTGACACATATTTTTAAGACAAAAACCTCAACTATTGTAAAGCAAGTTCAAAGACAACTCTTTCATGCAAAGACCCATCTAGTTTAAATTTACTAAGGTGTTACTGGCCAATAGCTGTTGGTCCTGGAAAGAAAAAAACTTTGCATGAAGCAGATGCATCACGAAAGGAGTTTATGTTAAGCAGTGGTTTGAAGAAATTCTAGAGGCTACTGGTATGAAACCAGTGAAATGAGACTTCAGCTTTTGAGATAGATAAGGATTTTATATGCTGATGTAAGTAGCATTAAGTTGTCAGCCTTTCCTTAACATGAGAAAACACACTTCTAGAAGGATCAGAGCAGCAATTATGGATAGGAGTGCTGTTTTCCACAATTTCCTCCCTCCAAATTATCTCTTTGCACCTGGCTTCTCCCCTCACAGAGCCCCAAACACATATCTAAATTCATACACAGTACACATAAACTGTTAAAAATTAAGCACTATTTATGGCTCAACAGACAGACATGTGTTTGGGATTTAGAAAATACAGGTCTTTCTTTCTCCCTCCCTTGCAGTCTGTTGTACCTTCCTCATACTAACTTCTTGATGCCTTTTGCCAAGCCTCTGCACTCTCCTTCCCTCTTCCTAAAATCACAGAATCCTAGATTTGAAAGGGGAGTTTTGTTCACAGACTCTGTCCAGGTTCTGCTTTAACACCTTTAAGCAATGGATACCTACCTCAGCACATCCCTCAGCAATTAATTCCATTGTTGAACCACTCTTAGAAAGTTTTTTCTAATATTAGTCCAGAATCCATCTTGCTGTAATTTAAGGCCATTCTTCTGTTTCTATATTCCTCTTTGGTGACACCCTTCAAGGATTTAGAAAAAGTTATCATCTCCCTGAAAAGGGGAAGGGGGAGGGAGGTGTTTGCATAGAAGGAGGCCATGATCTTCTTCACCTTCCTTTTGGCTTCCTCTCTTCCTTCCTCCTTTTAACGCCTCCCATACCTACCTCCATTTTACATGTGTGCTCAGAGATGATGCTGTTTAGACACCATAAAAAGGATCACTTGGAGCATTTTTAGCAGACTAGCAAAACAGCAGGTTAGTAGCAAGCAGTGTATTGCCTGAGGGCATCACTGTGCCCCCAGATTCCTCCACTGGTACCCACCAGGCTTCCTGCCTCACCTAATAGTGATGATTATAATAATAATGATAATAGAAACCAGCACGCTGCAATGCAAAGCATCATATTGATTTGCAGCAATGCCTCTGAGATCCTCAAATGTCCAACTGGGATTGCAGACCCATCTTGAGAGGCTAGTTCATCTTCTGGTAAATTAATCTTTTGTTATTGTCTATAAGCACTATGCCAATAATTCTGTTAAAAGCAAATCTGCCATGATAGCCATTTTGTAAATGTACCTCTCAAAATTTTGAATGAACCTCCATCCTAAAATGGTGGTATGTTCTTAGAGCAGACAGTATCTTGTTCACTAATGATAACAGCAAAGCTTACTGGGGAAAGCAGCTGAAGAAATCCTTTTTTTCTACACACTGTTCATTAAGAACAATACTGACACTGACAAAAAGGAGTTTTTTAAAAAAATTCTTAAATGTATTTGTTTTGCATGAACATATCATGGCATTGAGGAAAATGTAACAAAATAGTATCAGTATATTGAGACATGAGTGTTTAGTAAGTTCACGTTTTGTTCTTAGATAGTACATCAGATATCTTTTTTCAATATCAGTATCTAAGGCAGTACATCTTTACCCAAGAATATCCAAAAGAGTTATTGGCCTGATCTTTCTCTTTACTTAAATCTCAAACAGAAACTACAGTATATCCAGGGACAAAATATGTAATTAAATAGGAAATTAAGACTAGGAAAAACTAAAATGGAAGAAAATGCACAATAGAGGAGTCTTAACATCAGCAGCTAGCATGGTACCCTTAATTCCTAACTACCATATAAGATAAGAAATGGACTGGAATGCAAAAAATGGTAAATAATTAAACAAGTTAGGTCAATGGTGGGGATGAACACAGCTCCAATACTTTCTTCAGAGCAGGATTGGTGATGTCATCACTAGAATGCCAGAGATCATTGGTAAGGTTTTTTTGCTCAGACAAATTAATGAGGTGATAACAATGCTTTCATGTTTTTCAAGGAAAATGATCATGCAGCACCTGGATATTTTCCCTTTTCATTAATGGGGTCCCTCCTTTATTTAGATGATAATACCTTGGCAGTTTGAAATAAAACTTCTGGCATCCCATCAAAGTCTCTTTTAAGGATTAAAGGAGTTAATGGAAAGTAAAAAGGTTGTAGGGGAAACAAGATTTAGCAGATATCACTTCCCTTCTCTCTAGTGGGAAAACATTCAGTGAGGTGAAATTCTATTCACTGGACCTCAGGATGCAACCCACACTTTGAAAATATCACCCAAACCCCATAAATATCATTTATTTACTATATAGTATACAATTCACAATTAGACAGGATTAAGACAGGAAGAGATGTTAATCTTTATATGACTTCTGTTAATTTAAGTTATGTGAAAGTTTTTTATGACCTTAAACAATAGAAGCCAGATCTACTTTTGGTTTTCTGTTATTAAATCAGAGCAGTCTTTTGCATCAGAATTCTTAATTGCGTGTCTAGTGTGGGTATGGGTGTTTGTCTGCTTCTGGGGACAGTTCCTGTTAACTTTAGTGAGAAAACTGCTGAAATGTTCAACAATTAACATGCTGCTTATTTTCCCTTTTATTGCAAGCATTTTAGAATGTATTTGTCAAATAGTGCACCCCCCCCGCCCCAAATTGTATGTCAAGAACTCCCACTAATTTCAGTGGGGATTGAAATAGCATTTCTCATGACAAAATGTGACCTCATTATGTATCTAGATTTGGATGATTACAGTATATTCCTGCCAAGGCTATCATTTAAATTTATATCAAGCCATTCTTCAAAACACATAGATAAGATGTAGGGATGAAATGTTAATGGATTAGTAATGCTTTAACTATAGCTTTAGTTTAAGATCAGAACTGCCACTGCCACATTATGTTTCAGCTCTCTTTCCGAACATTTAATACCATGTAAAAAAGGAGGTTTTTCCCCCCTACTGTTTATCAATCAGCAAAATGAGAATTTGGGCAAAAACTGAAAAGGACAGCATCTTCATTCATTCTCATTATCCTAAATCTCAGCAGAGATTAAACATCCACTATGATGCCTGAGATGGTGCAGCAAATTGGGAAGATTGCACTAATGCAGGGAAGCATGTCCTGAAAACAGAACTTGGTCAATGAAGCCAACAGCTGATACCTTTACAATGGCTTAACAAACTCAGCAGGCCTAAGGAGAGCATTTGTTGCTTAGGCCTTCTATATAGGGTTAAATAGCCAGTTTAAAGTTAGACATAAATTATGAAAAGCCACCTTCATACAAAGTAATAGAATATAAAGTTCTATTTGACAGGGATAGATCTGATCCAAACATTCATCTTATTCTTTCTAACCCATCCAAATGTTGGAAAGAATTATCTAAAGAGGCTCAGGACTTGGTCGGTCCATCAGCAGGATAACTCTATGAAAACAGAACAGAATAGACCAAATTTGGTATGGAAAGAGAAACTGGCAAAACAGAACTTGAGTTAAAAATGGGTCACATCTGGCTGGGGGCCGCAGAAAAAGAATCTAGAAAAGAAAATCCTGCAGTGATTCCTATGGGCAATGGCTTGGAATGCTGCCAGTTGCTCCATTCTCAAGCCCCCTCCCTTGCCACCCTACTATCACATGATCTTGGGTGTTGTTGTTATTAAGGGAGCAGGAAGAATTCCAGAAGCAATGCTGTGTTGCAAAGAAACTGTGTTGTAAAGGAAGCTGGGATTGTGTCAGCAGGAGAACTCTTGGAAAACTGAACAGAATGGGATAAATTACAACTGTCACTATTGGGTAGAATTTCAGTAATTAAGATAAATGTTTTACCTAGGATGTTATTTTTATTCCAGACAATACCAATATTGACAACTGATTTGCCATTTAAACAATGGCAAAAAGACATTTTCTTACCTTGTACGGCAAGGTAAAAAACCATGAATAAAATATAAATTGTTACAAGATGTTAAAGAAAGGGGTAGGCTAGGACTTCCCAATTTAAAATTGTATTTTGATGTCTGTTGTTTGGTATGGATGAAACATTGGGTGACTTTGAGAAACAGGAGGTTATTGGAGTTAGAAGGACATGACTTAAGATTTAGGTGGCATGGGTATTTATGGTATGACAAAGTGAAGGTTAATAAAAATCATTTTATTAGGTGTGCCATACTGAGAGTTTGGAATAGATATAAAGTAAGATTGTCTCCTAAAATTCCTCTATGGTTGTCACTTCAAGAAGCTTTTTATAGAAGAGAAATGATAGTTAAACAAACATGGTTGACATATGCTGATTTACTGACTTTTCTTGAAGGAGAACCTAGATTAAAAACAAGGGAAGAACTGGAAATGGAAGGTCATATCTGTCAATGGTTTACTTATGCTCAATTGCTAGAAAGATTTAAAATGGACAAGAAGATTTATGACTTTACACATGAGAAAACTGATTTTGAAGTATGATTAATTGGGCAAATTTTTTTGGATATAATATAATGCTTGACCAATGGGAGAATATGTGGAGCAAAGGATTGAAGTTTACACTTAATTACAATCTGAAAGGGAACTTTTATAAGATGATGTATCATTGGTACTTAACACTGGATGAATTGTCAAAGATGTATAAGGGAGCGTCAAATGTATGTTAGAAATGTAATCAATGCGAAGGCACTTTTTATCATCTTTGGTGGACTTATAAGAAGGCTAAGAAATACTGGGATTTGATATGTACTTTAATTCAGAGAATTTTAAAAATGGATGTACAATTGAAACCAGAGGTTTTTCTTTTAGGTATGATGTATAAACAGATTGAAAGAAAACATGGACTTTATTCCTTTATATGATAACAACAGCGAGACTCTTATAGGCGGACAAATGGAACAACCCACAAATACCTACAACTGAAGAATGGATAGTGAAGTTGATGGAGTTCGCGAAGATGGCAAAAATGACTATTTTGATTAAAGAAAAGACTGTCTACAGTAGCTTTGTTTCTACTTGGAAACTGCTTTTGGAATTTTTGCTTGAAACTGAAAGAAATGAAACTTTAATTTTGGGATTTGATGATTAATACTGTTTATGATTATAGAAGTAGTGTATTAGTTTAAATATTAGAGTAAGAGGTGAATGTATTATATATTTGTACCTGTACCAAAGAAAGTTGGAAGTTACCTTTTTTCTCTTTTTTTTTTTTGCACTTTTAATTTTGTTCTCTTTCTGATCTTTGTTTCAATCCTTTTTTTCTGTTTCCTTATATTTTATCTTTTGTTGAAATTTAATAAAGTTCTTATGAAAAAAAGATAGAAATGGATTACAAACCAAAATGCACACCTAATTGTTGTCCAGATTCTGATTTATTTCTATAAAATAAAAAGTAAAGTGCAAAAGAAAGAAGAAAAAACTGAATGGAATGGGACAAAGTTTGAAGCAACTGGAGAATTTGAAAATGGGCCAGACTTGGGCAGGAGTTGCAGAAAAAATGAATAGAAAAATATTTCCCCAGTGCATCTCTGTGGGAGAGAGAGTTGGGTAATGGCTTGGAGTGCTAACTGCTACATTCCTATGCCTCTCCCTCCCCCTCTATTATGGCATGTCCCACACGGGAGCAGCAAGTAGGACAATGGTTTGGAATGCTGCAGAAACCTCCATTCTAAGCCCCCCTCCTTCCTCCTTCTCACTCATGAGTCTGAGAATAGAATGTTTATAGCACACCCTGTGTTTCCCAATACACACATATGGCAAATACACACAGCCACAACACAGAGGCAGAGCAGAAGCATGTGCATGCACACACAGATACAACATATAGATACCCTAAAAAGACCTTCATATATACACAGTGACATAAAGAGACAATATACATGCACACATCCTGATAAGACTTTCTCATATACAGAGAGACAACACACATATGCACCCCTCACAGAAACATATATACAAACCTAGGCAATGTATATGAATGCATCCTGATTAGTCCTTGTGGAGAAGTGCACACACGTGCACATACACACACAGTTGCAACATGTTACTTCATTACACAGAAGAAAATTCAGATCTCTCCTATAACCATTACTAGTAAAGAATTCCAGAAGCCATGCTCTGCACATTTTCTCTAACTTGTTAAATTTCACATAAATAAATGTTGTAAAAAGCTAGCTGTGTTGGACATGAGAAACAAACACCTCCAAAATACACACAGGCAATACCTTTATTAAATCATCTGAAGTTTTATGAAATAGTTCAAAGGTCCTGAGTTCCAAAGTTCTTCATTGGACAAAATAGGAGCTGGGGGGGGAGGGACCTGGAACACTTAGTGGATAGACAGAGACCCTCAAGGAGAGACGGCCCTGCAAATAACCTGTGCCTGTGCCATACAGAGCTTTAAAGATGATAACCAGCACCTTGAATTGCATCCAGAAAGCAACTGGAAGCCAGTGCCGCTCATGCAACAGCAGTGTAATACAGGGCGCCACAGACCTCTGCATGCATCTCTGTATTCTGGACCAACTGCAGTTTCCAGACAGTCTTCAAGGGCAGCCTCAAGTAGAGCTCATTTCAGTAATCCAACTGGGAATTTTTTGCAAAATGAGATGCATTGGTGAACAGATTTTGGATTTTTTAAAATGTCTTTGAACAAATAAATGATTAGTGAAAGTTTGAACATATAAACAACCAGAATTAAGATAAGATTTAGCTTTAGCATGGAACATATTCCAAATTCATTGAAGATTTTTTTTAGTGACTCCTGGGCAAAACAACATTAAAATACAATGAGCAATTAATTAATGAGCTGTTTTAAAAAGCTTTCAAACAAAAAATATATATATTTTATTCTGGAATAAATAGTAAATTCAAAATTGCATGTCAATGTTTAGCTCAAATTAAATGGGGGTAGTGTGTCTATTCTTGCTCTTCTTGACCTCTCAGCAGCTTTTGATACCATTGACCATGGTATCTTTCTGGATCAGCTTCGGGGGTTGGGAGTGGGTGGCATCGTGCTGTGCTAGTTTTTTCCCCCTTCCTCTGGGGCCAGTTCCAATCATTGTTGATTGGGGGGGGAGACGTCCTCCCTTGGCCCATGTTTTGCAGGATGCCACAGGGTTCAGTACTTTCTCCACTCCTGTTTCACATGTACACAAAGCCACTGGATGAAGTTATCTAATGGCACGGGGTGAGGTATACTGCTGATACTCAGCTTTATATCTTCACCCTGGCCAATTAAGTGATGGTGTGGAGGTCCTGTCTCAGTGTCTGGAGGCTGTGGGGATTTGGATGGAGAACAACCCAAGCAAGACTGAGGAGCTTTGCGTGTTGGGGCCCCCTGGTTCTTGGGACTTTCCATCTCTTGTTCTGGATGGGGCTGCACCCCAAACAGAGCCTGTGTGCAATTTGGGGGTCCTTTTGGACTCATGGCTCCTGTTTGAGGAGCAAGTGGCAGCTATGGCCAGGAGGGCCTTTGCACAACTACATGTTGTGTGCCATTTGCGTCCGTTCCTGGACCAGGAGATTGTCAGCCCTTCAAGGTAAACCAGTCTTGAATGCCAAAGTCATGAATACTAAAGCTACTTTTATTATAGGATTACAATAACAGAATCTTACAATTCTGTGCCTCTCTCCCCTTGCCTTTATCTAAAGAGAAGTAGGGAGGACCAAGTCTGAGACATTTTTTTCAAATTCCATTCCCGCTTTGAGCTGGGATTTCTCTTATCTGATCATTGCCATGGCTGCGGCTCTTCCTCCTCTTCCTCATGATTATTCTCACAACCCATAACAGAGGCCCTGCTCGTGGTCACTCATGCCTCAGTCACCTTTTGTATGGGTTACTGCCATAGGGCTGCCCTTGAAAAATATTTGGAAGTTTCAGCTGGTACAAAATGCGGCTGTGCAGGCAGTTATGTGCACCCCGATTGGTGCATGTTGCTCTCTCCTCCATGGGCTGCATAGGTTGCCAGTCTGCTTCTGGGTGCAATTCAAGGTACTGGGAATGGCCTATAAAGCCCTTCATGGCTTGGGACTAGGTTATTAAAGGAACCGCATCTTTCCAATCACATCTACCTATCCCATCAAATCTGGCAGGAGGGACATGCTCTGGGTCCCATCTGCCAGGGAATGTTGTCTGGTGGGGCCCTGTGGAACATCATTCCTCCAGAAATCAGATTGTGTGATGGATTGTGGTAATGCAACAGTTTCTCAGGAAGGAGGGAGCATGTTCCAGGAACGGGGATGAGACAAGAGACAACACAGCCCGAAGCTGGATCATGGGAAAAGGAAGAGATTTAGGATAGCCACTCCCTAGAATCTCCCAGGGTATATCCTGGGTAAATCTATACACTAGATTTAGTCTGGCAAAATTCTGTCTATAGGGTGTAAGCAATAAAAAAACTGAACTTGGATGGACTGTTTCTCTGTCGTTCTTGGGCTGGGTCTGACATCAATCTTTATATACTGTTTGAATGAAGATCTTTACATGGGGTGCACTTACTTTTTCACATGACTACATATAGATGCTTTATGAGTGGCCTTACCTTCCAATTTGTCAGAATCTCTATAACACATACTCAAAATTCCAAATATAATCTCTGCTCCCACAAAGTTGTCCCCTGTGCTAAATTATCAACCTCTGCTTACAACCCACAATGATAAACCAAAACTATACTAGTTTAGCTCAAAATGCAAGCCAACTTCTTTCACTCCCAATTAAAACATTTAGTTAATTTTAATCAATTTAACCTCAGGTCTGTGGGCATTATTTATTTGTTCCCAAACATTTATTTTTTTAAAAAAAGTTTGTCTAATAATGGATAATTTATGTTCCTCTTACTGTGTAATCTATATTACATTTATTTATAACATGTATTCTATACTACCTTGGGATTCTGTGCAGATGAAAAACAGTTCATAAATCAAATCAAACTAATTCAATGAATTAAACAGTAAGTTTGTACAGGTTCAATAATTTATTAGGCTTTCAAAATCAATTACTCTAATCTGTTAATACAAATTTTCCATTCTAACCTCCAAGAAGGTCTCTCCTGGTTCTTCACAAATCTGCCCACAAGTTGAAATAATCTTTGAATGGTTTATGTTGCTTAAGAACAGAAAGTAGCTCCTTTAGGATGGATGATGCCATCCCTTTTTGTTACCTTTGTTTCTGGTTGCAGAGGAAACTAACAAAGGCATTTTCTGTTTTGGGGTGTATTAACAGGAGCACAGAGTTTAGATTGCATGAAGAAATTATCCTACTCTCTTCTGCCTCAGTCAGGCCGCTTGGAACAATATCTCCAGTTCTGAGCACCACAGTCTGAAAAGGACCGTGACAAACTAGAGTACAGTAGTTCAGGAGAGGGCTGCCAAGATGGTGAAGGAACTGGAAATCAAGTCCTATCAGGAATGTTTAAAGAAACAGGATACCGTTATCCTGCATATGAGGGGAGATATGATAACAATTTTAATACATGTAAAGAGTTGTCATTTAGAAGTGGGAAGGGACTTATTCTCTGTTGTCCCAGAGAGCAGGAAAAGAGCTAAGAGATTGAAAGTAAAAGAAAATCGATTCAAGTTAGATATTAAGATTTCTCTCGCTTAGAGCTGTCAACTGGTGGAACGGGTTGCCTCATGAAGTGGTATGTTCCCCTTCACTGGAGGTCTTAGGAAGCTGGATAGAGATATATCAGAAATGCTTTAGTAGATCTTGCATGAAGCAGGGGTTGGACTAGCACTAGGCACCTTCCAACATTATGATTTAATTGTATAATTCTTTGAAAGTTTGCAAGGGACCTTAAAATTGATCATATATTAAAAACCAGCCTCATGTGTACTTAAGAACAATTGTAAATACTTCTACAAACCATTAAGGAATTAGAGTCCAAACCTATGGAGGGTTCAGAGTATAGGTTTCTAAATGTGTTTCTCCCTGGACTCATTTGTTTTGTATTATGTCACTGAACTTTCTTACGTGATTTTAACGGTGTTTATGGCAACATTTTTTTTAGAATATAACAATAGATGCAAAGAGAGCATATATTAGATTATCAATACAGGATTGAAGGTCATATGGAGCAAAAATGTTTTTTATGTTTTGGCAAATGATGTAAATTGCACCTTGGGGAAACAATTTAATTTAGGGAAATGGAGTGGGAAAAAGGGTAAAATCTCCTCTAAAAGTGCCATGATCCCAGTAAAATCTCTATCTCCTTATAGTTTATCTTAAAATGAAATGCAGGATTTGGTCCCATTATATGTGTTTTAGAACCATGTGCTCTTTAACCACAGGAAAAGATTAATGAGTAACTAACACAAAATAACAGTAAAGAGTTCTTCTATAGGCCTGTTACATTTCATCTACAATTATTCAGTGCTTGAGTTCACATAGTCTGAGATGTATTTGTATTGTTTTAATTATAGCTAATTAGATCAGACTGGGTTAAATAACTATTGAAATTTATTGTTCTATATGGAAAAAAAAAATCCAGCAAGCATCATCTTCTCTATCAGTTTGCAGATGGGAAATCCATTCTAACTATTACTATTTCCATTATGGCATAGAAGCCTGATGCAACTGGAGCCTTTAATAGAGACTGAAGGTGAGGCAGTTTGTTTATTAGATTTATATCAACATTTTAAATGGTATTTGGTAAGCAACTGGCAACCAAGGCATATCATACAGTATAGGCATCGTACACTCCTTCTCCCTAGCATTAGTTAAAAGCCTTGTTGCTACAGTTTGCACCAATTTTGGACACAATAACCCTATGGAGAATGTGTTGCAATAGTCAAGAAGGGTTGTAACAAAGTGTTGGATAACTGTGAACAAATCCCACCAGCTCAGAAACAGTCGTAGCTCCTGCTCTAGCTATAATTATGCAAATGCACTTCTCATCACAGCTACCAGTTGTGAACAATTCTGGGCCTCTCCTTACAAGGAAGTGCAACCCCATCAGAAACAGAAAAGTCCAGTTTCTTATTGGCCAACAGCAGTAACAAAGGCTTGGTGATAATGAAGAGAAAGAACAATCTCTTGATAAGTATTATTCCCATTTTTCATATGAAATATTCATTTTGGATTGGAAATATACCCCCATTTTTATCAGCTTTCAGCAAAGAAAATCATTTCATTCATGGTAAGAATAAAAATGCCTCTTGAATCAGTATTAATCTTATCTCTAAAGACATCTCCTTACAGGGTGATTTTAAATAATGTCAACAGAAGCCTCTTGTCTAAAGCTATTTGAGTTTATTAGGTAATTGTTAGAAGCAGAAGTGAATGTTGCAGATGAAAAGTTTTTTCCTTCTTTCACTAATGATCTTCTTCTCTATTCTTCAGTTACCATGACAATTATCACATGAGAGAGAGAAGGTTCTGTGTTTATATTCTATTGCAACTAAACTATTACCACAGTATTAGCAGCTTTTTTGTAATTTATAGCAACATAACTTTCTATTTTTCAGAATGTGCTGTTCCACCATTACATATAGTTTATTCCTGACTGCAATGCAAAAGAAATGTTTCTCAGTTCAGAGGACATTTCTAAGCAGTGGGCTACATTAAACTTTACAAAAGCAGACATCTTTTTGTAATCAGACAGAATAGGACACAACTATGATTGAAATCACAGAACATTTTAGCATTAGCGATAGATACTTTCTTGCATAAGTGTACCTCACAAGATTTTGTAATCAATCTTATAGCTGGCAGACCCAGAATTCCATTATTAATGTCTTATCAAAAGCAATTACATTGTTGTCTGAGTAAAGAAATAAAATAATTGTCAGGATCATTGTTTTTTAATATATTTCCAGATTACAGAAACAATTCACTGAAAATACCAAAAATAAAATGTGTTTTTATAATGGTCTTTATTTTTCCTTATATTTAATGCATCATTTGCACATCTTTATGAGTTTACATAAGATGGCATATTTAATCGGACTCTGGAGTGTGATATGTTAAAGGAAGTCTTAGAGCTGAAGATTCAGGTTATTTTGCATCTGGCCTTGGTTGCAGAAAGTGTTGTAAACCTGTTTCCACAAGGATATATTAAGGAAAAGACTGTAAGACTTTAAACACCTTTTTACTCAAGAGCTCAGATTTTCTATGAACTTCTGTTTAAAAGGGGTCTATGAAATTTATTGTTTCAATAGGAAGTTTGAGGAGAGATCTCCTAGTATCTTTTCTTCATGTACTAATAGGGTACTTATTGTGAAATTGAATGATTATGTAATCATTGTAATTGTGGCTTCCACCCATTATAGCGAGGAAACTAAAATGTCTTAACAAACATGTGCTGTGTTAAACAATGACTTTATGTCTTATAACTTTGCCACACACAACCAAATTTTGTTTGAAGTACTCAAAATCAGGTGTTTGGAGCCAGCAAAAATGCCCCTTCTGTCCTGGCCCTCTATTGCCTTGTCAAACATCTCAGCCTTACTGTATTGCTAAACAGAGAAATCTTTTGTGAACTGACCCATGCCTGTTGGAGTCTTGGTGTTCTCTGAGCTTAGTTGTTTTCCTGTAGACATTTTGTTACCAGGTTAAGTAACATTATCAGTGCACAGGGCAATGAAGTTTGCTGGTTGTTTATATATGGTAGCTTGCCTTGCCAGTCTTGGTCTCTCCTGACTGTTTATCTGGTGCTGTTTCCTGCTTATCTAGGCATGCACTGCAGGGAAGGATGTCCTCTGTGCTGTTTATTTCCTTCCTGGACTTTTGGTTATATTTTTTAAATGGTATGTATGTGGGGTTTCACTCTGTGTCTGTCAATGGCTGACCTGTCTGAATGTCAAGTTTCCAGGAATTCCCTGGCATTTGAGGATTTGGCTTGGTCTAAAACATCAATAGTTTCCCAGTAGAAATTGTGGCTGAATTTGACTATGAGTTGAGAGATTTCCATCATGACTGCAGACTGCCAGTTATGGTTGCGTCCTGCCAAGCTTCTACTTGTCTATCCTACATAGTGGCTGTTACTGGGAGCTATGTCTGTATCTTACCTCCAGTAATAGAACGAAGAATTAATTCTGTAAACCAGCAATTCTTCATTCAGCTAACTTGCCAGCACCACTGGGTTTCTACCTTCTTGCATACAAGAAGATCTTATTTAATTTGAATAGGTAATAAACTGGTCAATTAATAAAACTTGCATTAGTTTTATTATTAATTTCATTATTAGTTATGTCATTTCAGTTTTCTGATTCAACACACACTATAGATAGTTGCTTCTGAAGTAAATGGCTTTAACATATTTTCCCAACAACAAAAATACACAGGAAGACTTAGTATTTTAGTGCTATCAAATATAAAAATATAAACAAATGCTATAAATAAAATGATTTGTAATTAATTTTGATATTAGTTTTCCAGACTATTGTGCAGTGAGCAGCTGTAATATTTTCCCATAAATTTTCATTTATATATCTGAAAATTGAGGTTAAATTAACAGTCACCCCTGTATTACATGAAATTAATTAAGAAGACATGCAATTTCTCTTTATCCCAGATTATACCACTAATACTAAACCAATTAGTGAAATTCTGTTAATATAATTGTGTTTCTAAGTAGAAAACAATTTAGGCTAACAATGCACTAACTTCTGCTGATTTCAATATTTCTATCAGGGAAGATATTTTCATAGTTCTCATTCAGTTTAACATGTTTCCTTCAGCCTTCCTCAAAGCCTTTTCAAAATTCCAGTGAGAAATCTGGTTACAGTAAATTAGATGTTATAAAAGAAAATACTGTTAAAATGCAGGGCTTTCTGCATTTAAGAGTGCTGCACCATTTATGTGTTAATTTATCCAAACATATGCAGATAAAAGCATCTAACTTAATAACTAAAATTAAAGCTGAGCATAAAAATAGCTGTATGGTAGCTTGGTTGTGTAGAATTTAGCTTGTCTGCATGCAAGATTGGTCATTCTGTGCTGAAAAGGAATTATAAATGTAAATCTAAAATATAATCAAAGCATAATATTTTACATGTCATTTTATATTTTGCAGGCTATTGTATCCTGGAAGCTTTAGTCATTCACATTTCCTTTTTTTTTTTCTTCTTCAAGAAAATGTGATTTAAATCTGAATTATACCACTTTTACATAGTAAAATTATCCCATTTGGGACACTTCCCATACTTATTTAGTGTCCCTAAAGGAGTGGTTGTTAAGTCTTTTTTTTTTTTTTTTTTAAGAAAAGGGCAGTTTGGCCACTTATAATCCATCCTGGTCATCTTGTATTCTCTGACAACTAGGAAGAGCAATTGCCTCTGAGTCCTTGTGGGACAACTTTGAGTTGGCCTAAGTAAGTTGAATGCTACAATCACTAGTGACCACTGGCTTTGTGCTGTAACATTTATAATACCTAGCCTGTTTTTGTTGTAAATGACTCCCCAGGATTTTTGTACTGTGCTTGCAACAAAGCTATTCATCAAAGTAAGTTCAAAATGAGAAAAATAAAGACTGCCATGAATTTGGATGCACTAATCCAGATGTAAGAACTGTTTTGTCTCATATAGTTTATTTCCTATCCTGTGTAGCAACATAGACTGTTAAGTAGGTATTGAGTATAGCAGCTAAAAATGAACTTTTAATGTTTTGTACAAGCAATAAAAGTCTGATTTTTTTTTCATCTGCCACACTTGGTGATAAATATTGCCATCACATCTTGTAAATACTGTGATGAGATCTATGTGAAGGGCTATTTTTATATATTTAAATGTATTATTAAATATAATAATACATTATATTGGGGATTCCAATGTTTAATGTTATGAGAAAGATTTTCAAAATGTTCCTTAATAACCTGTTTGTTCCAAAACAGTTAGGAACACATTATCTGTAATCTAGAATAACAGTTTAACAATATGGCACAATAAAGTTTCTTCCACAAAATATGTGCAAGATATCATGTGTGTGTGTGTGAATTTAAGCTATTGTTAGATTTCAGGAAGAGTGAACCTGCACTGGGAATCCAAGACCATAGGTGCAAAAAGTGTGAAAATGGATATGCTACAATATTTATTAAAGGATAGTTTATTGTGTTACCATTCATGCAGTTGTGTGAATTTTTTAATGGGTAAATTAACTGGAATGGTCTATTTGGGGGGAATAAATGGTGCTCTGTCTCTTGATGCTATTTTATCTGGTGAAGATATCCTAGGCCCCGCTATCTACACTGAAACTATTCACAGCAACGAAAGGAAATTTTCAAGGATAAACAGAAGGCCTAATGTGTTGCTGAATTTTGCAGACAGTTTTGGTGAACAGTTACAGTATCTTCTTTCTTTCTTTTACCAAGGTCCAGATTATTTTATTTATTTGTTTATTTATACACCACTCACTCCCAGTGGCTCCCGCACCTGCGGTTTCCATTTAAAAACAATTCAATTGCTAATTGTATGAATGGCATCATAAAGGGGAGTTTCCATAGAAACAGTTCCTTGTACTTTGCTTCAGTAACAGAAATTATAGAAATGGTGAGAAAACGTGAAGATTACAAATAGAAAGCATCCAAAATCCACAATTGGGTAACACCTTCATCAGGATTAACTAAAATAACTCACAAAAGAATGTGCAAGCTTTGTATGAGCCAAACTAGATAGTAATTTTATGCATTGGTTAGGTGTTAGTTTTCCTTTTGTTTTCTTGTTCTGTGTGAAACCATGAGCCTGTCAGTTTTGCAAATGGTGAGAAACAGACTGGGGGCTAATGGTTTTTGTGTTTTCAAAGCTGTAAAAACCATTTTTACTTTGATCTTGGATATAGATCCATCCATCCATCCATACCTACCACACTATTTCCTTTTAGGTAAGCAACATTATGCTTTTAGAAAGAGTAGAAAGAAATAACCAAAGAAATTGGGCACAGGAGATGAGAGGGGGAAAAGTATAAATTTAGTTTATAGCAACACTACTCATTATATCACTCCATACATTTCTGTTGTTGGAAATAATCCTTGCTTCCATCACATGTATGCACTCATTGGCTTTTATTCCTTAAATTGCTCACCTTTCTCTTGTGATCTCATAACTTTTACTTCAATTATGACTTATCCAGTCTTTCCCTTTCTCTCAGCTTCTTCAAATATATCTGTTTTGTAATTCTATCCTCATTCATTCTCTACAGCCAATCCATCTTAATATACTATTTTTATGTTGGTCATTAATGTTTGTATCCATTTGCATTCATTTATCACCATTTGTTCTTCAACCTCTTTTCTTACATAACATCATGTAGGTTATGTTTACTGTATATTTTTCTTGACCTACCCGATTCTCACTTCCAGGACTCACCTATCACAGGCTTCAAGCCTCAATTGTTAATTCACTCTTTTCTTGTATAACAAGCAGCCAAATGAAAATGTTGCTTAGGACAAAGTATAGTTGTGCTGCTATCTTGTTAAGCAGAGCGCCTAACTTTGTACCACAAACCAAAAATTTGCACAGCCCTTCTTCCACTTCCTATATAATTTGCTCACTATTTTCTGCCCAATGCTTCTCTCTTGTAAACCTCTTCCCTTGACCACAAGTCTGTTTTCTAATATTGACACTGACTGTGATTGCAAATTTGACATGAAAACTGCAGCTTGCCTGAAAACCTGAATCTCTTTGAATCCTTCTGCTAGGACCATGAATGTATATCTTCCTAGAGGATGTGTCTCATTTATTATGTTCTGATAAAATAAAAACACCTTGAGTTGAGCTCAATTCCTGGTGACTGTATTCATGTAGCATTACAGTGTCACTGCTTTTCTAGAGGGCAATTTTTTATCTTCCCAGTCTAATCAATAGCCCTGGAATTTCCAGGTGTTTCCCTTATCCCTGTTTTGCTTCCAGCAGCAGTCAAGGCTGTCCAGGAACTGCCATCTGCTGAGGCTGTATACTGATAAATTGTGCCTCAGGCTGCAATTATATGCAACTTTGCTAAAAAGTTAAGTACCACTGAAGTACCATTTGAGTTAAAAAACACATACGATTTGAGTATTGCACTTGTCCACAGTATTACAATGATTGTAATTGTAATTCTTCTACACTTATTGTAGAAGAAAAGTTACCAGTTTAAATTGGGGACAGATGATGAAGAGGTATGATCTTGTTTCTAGTCTGTGTCACTCAGGAGTTTATGCAGAAATAAACTCTACCATATATTTCCATCACTTTGTGATGTGTGTGTGTGTGTGTATGTTTATATAAAATATTTATTTGGCTTGCTTAAAAAATACAGTTACCAGTCCTCAAGTGCTATTACATTTATAATTTTTAGAAGTTCAAATTAACAGTAAGTATGCCAGTCTCGCTAATAATCCTCTGATGGGATGGAACATTTTAGAACAGTACCTAATTTATCAAAGCTCCAGGAAACACCTGAGAGCTCAAATAGAGATCTAAACTTATTACCTTACTGAAAGTATTTCCACTTTTTTTGAAATGTGAATTTTACACTCTCTCTGGAATTCCCATCAGAGGTTATAACATCAGGAGATGGGCAGATTGTAGTGTACACATATCATTAAGAAGTAGCTAATGAGCTGTTGCATCCTGACATTTGGTTAATTCACACAACAGTTTTGAGACTGGTGAAAATTAACAGTTGTGTGCTACTTGAAATTGCTAATTGGTGAAACATATTAGGAGGAAAAGGGTTGGGCTGAACCTAGTGCTAAACCATAGTTTAGCACTGCAACAACAACCCCAGCTTCCCACCATGTGAATTTCCCACCTTTTTATATCTAGCAGAGCTGCTGCAAGGAAAATTTCACATTCATTTCTAAGTAACCACAGCTTTTTATGTCATCTGAACCTAGACAAACTGTGGCTGGGTTTAAGAGCAGATACTGAAAACATGTCATTTTTATAGTTCATAAACCTGGATTGGTTTTGCTAATAATACATAAGCTTCAAATTTGTTCAGGGTTCAAATGAAAAATTGCTATTAATCTAAAAGACATCTGTTCCTCATGGAGATATCCAAGAAGGAATTGGGAGGAAGGTGTATATAAATCCAGAGAAACTTAGATTAAGTATCATAATGCTGAAATTATATCCATCCATCCATTCAGCCATCCATCCAAGAACACAGGCATTGTGTGATTGGTACTGGAAACAAATAAAAATATCTATAATACGTTTTAATTTGTTTGTCCCATGAAATGGGGCAACACTGGATTTATAGTTTCTGATAAGCAGATAAATAAGACTGCACAATTAAATCTAAGAAAAATGTCTGGATGAGAGATAGAAAGATGGAGAACAAATATTAGAACAAGTCCTGTAGTTTTCCTTATGTGAGACATAATACATGTGATCTCAGTCCTAACATATTTATATGGAAGAAAATTCTAGTGTCAGCTGCATTCATACCATCCTAACAAAACTCTGTTTTACTCTTCTGAAATTTTCTAAACAAATTTCATGTATGTCTATGCCTTGGACTGTATCAAAAAGAAAAAATCTAAATCCACATAATCTGAGGGTTGTGATTACCTAAATGGAATGGAAAGGTATCCAACGAAGCTGTAATGTTTCTATTGCATTTAACATTCAATGAAGCTGTAATGTGTATATAAATACATTTATTTCTATCATATAAACTTCCCCCCAAAGTATGTAGCTGCCAAAGCTACAAAGTGTTTTTGTTTTTGTGATTGAGAAGCCAGACAAACTGAGAAGAATTTGCAAAGAGATGTTAATAAAATATAATTCACTACTTTATCACAGATTTGTGGCCAGTACTAGCAGGGTTCAGTATGTATGTATGTATGTATGTATGTATGTATGTATGTATGTACATGGTTGTATATAACCAGTGCCTATCAATGGATCTGAATATAACTGTCAATGAAGTCAAGACGATTTCTTACATGTTGGGGTATCATAAATGTTTGATCTTCTGCTCTGAACACAAGTTAAGAAGGTATTTTAATTGGATAATCTGGAGAAACTCAAGTACCTCATGTTTTCAAGTCCTTCCCAATGAGGTTACTAAAAGTCTCACTTGAATTTTACTTTAATTGCAGGCAATTACACCGTGATGCACTCAAACTGAGTTAGGAGCCACTCAAAGCTTCTGAAAGTCATGCTGTTAAAAATAATGTATGAATTGGCATGCTTGTCTCACTCATAGTGCCATGGGAATATGCTGCTGCTATGTGTTTTTTTGGGGGGGTGGGGTGGTCAACTGATTCCGACTGATACTGCTTATTATTGATGAGTTGAGCTCACACTGACTTTTGGAAGCTGACTGTAAGTTTTAGTACAGCAGCAACTGAGTGCAAAAAGTCAATCCAAGTTTAGACCATGGGATTATTTTTTACATGCTTTGTTGTACTTTTTGCCCAAGTATTTAAGACTGGTAACAGAAAATTAATTTTTAAATATAACATCTGCCTGAATAATAGTTTTACTTTGTATTGAAAACATAAAAGAATAGACAAAATAAACTTCAAAAAGCTGGAATACTACAACTAAATGTCTTTTTTTTCCCAGTAGCCATTTGCCAAATTTCTGATGGTAAGAAAGTGTTGATGGATGACTATGGATGTCATTTGTTGACGCACAGCATGCCTGCCCTAGTCATATCAATGAACCCTAATCTTTTGTTGTCCATCAATCAACTCATTGCAGTTTCCAGGAAATGTCAAGATAAGAGTTGCTCAAATGTATAATTAACATTGCCTTCATTTGGGGCAGGACTGCCAAGCAGATTAATAGAGAGGAGCTGCAGACATGACTTCTGCAGACCATTCATTTTACTGCCCTTTTTTTCCTCCATCTCTTCCTGGCTGTTATAGCTATAATTGTAGCTAATTACAGCACTTGAGAGACCATCAGCTCTAACGTCTCCATTTGCCTTAGATTTTTCAGAGTGACTGCAGTTTGTTTTCAGAAAGACACACCTAATTTTTGAAGGAGGAAGGATCCTGGTCCTGGATCTGGACTCACCTCAACTCATGCTACCAATGTAAATATCACACTGTTATCCTTAAAGTATTCGTTACTTGTGAGGAACATCCAATATATTAATACAACATTTTTGAAGATTTCCTAGATGTTTACATTTGGTTTTGCCCAAAAATCACGCCACAAATCAGAAGGAAAGCAGAAGACAAATCTGTGTTCTTTTTTTTTTTTTTAAACAAAGTCCATGGTGCCTGAAATTATGGAAACTATAGCTACAACAAATACAAAGAATAGCAGATTGGACAACTCTTAAGGTCATATATAAAGCGTCTATGTATCTTCTTAATGAGTTATACATATTGATCTGACATTCCTTTCTTGACTGAAAATAACGCATCCAAAAAGAGATTAAGTTTCTATTTGGAGATCCTTTGGGGAACTTAAAGCATTTTTGCTTCAGCAAATGGCAGCATCTCGCCAAACTTGGCTGATCTAGAAAGGTAAGCACCAGTATTTCCATGAAACACAATTTTGGAAGACTGGTGCTATAGGCTAGACTGAGAAGTCAAACAATATCTCAGAAGAAGGCAATGGCAAACTATATCTGTACCAAGCCAAGAAAATGTCTACATAGGACACCAGGAATCAAGGTCAACTTGAAGGCAGTTTGACTTTATGGAATTTGTAATACATGCAGATAGTCTTGAATTTTGGATATTTTCTACATCCAGTACTCACCACATGAAAACCACTTCCATTTTTTCTTAACACCAGCTGCACAATTTTTCAAACACTATTTCAAAACTTTTTTCAGTAATATTCAATACCAAAATCTTGATCATTAAGAATAGCACTGAGGTTAAATTAACAACAACCTTAATTACAAAAATGCAGTGAATTTAAAATGTAAACAGATTAAATCTATTATCTTATGATCTATTGCAAATTTGTAGTAAGTTTCTAGAATTACAGTTTAAATGTTCTATTGGAGATAATAATTTGCAACATATTTTATTTTCCATTATTGTACCCATGGGACATTTTTACATTCCTCATTGGTTTGCTTGTCTATGTTCAGTCTTTAAATATAGATGCTGATAACATTCACATTGTTTGTATTAACAAAAGCTTTAAAGAGAAGAAAGAACGACTTATTCACAGTAGAGAATTCATATCCTTCAAACTTAGCAATTAATTTTTGCTACGAGCTACTTGGTAGGAAAGAAAAAAAATCCTTGTCTTTTTAGAGGAAGCAAAGCTGACATCAGAACACCAACAGAACTGGTGTTCTGTTCCAATTTTCTCTATTTTTTCATGAATAAGGACACATCTTAGAACCAATGGAAAATTCACTTTTACGTGTTTAGCTGACTTTTCCCTTTGTAATTTCCCATAATTAAAAGGTAAATACGCCCTCAAGTCAAATTCAGTTCAGTGTGGATATCCCCATTTAATTTTCCTGGCAATATATGGAAGTAATTTCCCTTCTCACAGTTTTGTTTTTGTTTTTGTTTTTTTGTTTTTGTTTTTTTAAATTCCAAGACTTAGGGAAAGAGATTTCCTAGTGGTTTCCCATTCAACTATTAAATAAGTCTGACGTTACTTAGCTTTTTTCAATATACACCAAAGTTAGCTAGGCGTTGCAACCTGCTGAGACTTCACATTACTATATTACATGGCTAGTAATGTCCTTAATTAATTATTGCTTTTCTCAGCCCATTATTTTATCAGGAAATTTTAGATATATTAATGAAAATATTTGGTTCTGAGAAATAAGTTATATATTTCAACTGTAGTATATGATAATGACATATCAATATGATTCACTTTTGTAACTGTATGAAATATATGCCTTTTGCTGAGTATTCTCTAACATAATATTAGTAAGCACAATTATACCTAAGACAAACACACATATATATTGGAAAGCCTGAGGTTAGGTAGAGAGCAGTAGGCTGCGGACACTGTTAAGTTTTTCATCAGATTCTATTGAAGCAGAAGGTAATTCTTAATCCATTCCACAAGTCAGTAATGAGCTGGATAAGGAATAATAAAGAAAAGTTGATAAAGCAACAGGATTGTTCCTGGTTCCTTCACTGGAAGTTGAAATTTATCTCATTCCCAGTGACAAATGATTCCTTTAGAAGGTTTATAATTCAGAGGTGCTCTTAGATTTCATTTTGTATGACTAAACTGCATCCTCGACATAAATTATTTTTCACCATCTCAGTTTCTCCAAATTAGAGATCACTTGCTACAATTATTCATGCCCTAGAAATATCCAGACAGGAGGACTGCAAAGAAAATTCAATTGGTGCAAATGTGCAAATGGTAGATTGCTGATTGCAAGTAACACATATGGCATGTGAAAATACTGATTTCATCCTATTTTTATGGAAAGGAAGGGTCTTCAGATGGGAAGAACAAGTTTCAAGCAAGAACATACAAACTGTTGTGAAATGAAGATGCAAGGAGGCAGATACGATAATGGCAGAAATGATCCAGGAGCTCTTAGATCAGGATCAGCAAAATGACAATTTCAGCATGCCTCTGCAAGATCTCATGTATCTTAGTGTAATGTTAGATTACATAGGATTTGGGGATGAGAACACTGAAATCTTGTGAGATGTTGATATTGTGAAGCAAGACTGGCAATCTCCACAACTATTGGGGGGTGGGGGTGGGTGGGTAATACCTAGACCATGGTATGATACTGAATTGAAAAGATAGCCAGTGCCTACTTTCCAGAGACATTGTGCAGAAGTAATAAGGGGAACAGTAAGGGACAGAAGGAGAAATGAAGATGCACTAGATAAAGTATTGTTACAGGAACTAGCTAAGCAACCTGGCTAGTCCGTCCACTTTTATCTATTTTACTCCTACACCAAAAATGTATAAAATAACACCTTCCAGTTCACTCTCAGAAGGTAGTTTGGCAAATGGCTTCTCTTTCTACGTGTAAGTCAAATGCTAGTTTACCAACTCCCATATGAATCTGTCCAAATGCTGAGATCTCTGGAGACCTTTCTTGTTGTGCCCCTCTCTTGAGAGATTAGGTGAGTACCTGTTGGGGAAAAGCTCTTCTGTATAGCAGCATCCTAAATTTAAAATACTTTCTGCAACTATTTTGCTATAATTTAATTATTGAGAAAATTTGCACAGCCTTTTATGGGGGCAAGAGTAATATTGGTCTTTAAATGGCATATGGGAGATGTAGTCCAAAAGTGGGTAGCATCCACTTATTTTGGAAAAAAAAGGAGGGAGGGGAGGAATTGAATTAAATATAGTTAATAGGTTTCTTTATATACATTATTTTATCCTTCCATTGCATCAAAAATTGAATTCAGAAGCAACTTTTGGAGTGACTTGGGGGCTGTAGGTCAGGTACTATAGCTCTTGAACCTTGGACACCAGGTCAAAATGGTTTTATTTCTGCTTTCAACTGAATGATTGACATTTTATGTTAATTTAAGCTCTCTTCCATCACTTGTTGCTCTAAATGCATTTTGGTACCTGTATTTGAGGCCTGATTAGGACACAAATCTATCATTTATATTTATTTCAGATATTATATATACGGTAGTCCTTTGAGTCTGAAGAGGACACACTGTTGTGCAGTTCATCTGTGGACACGGAGGTGGCTCTGCAGTCCCAGTCTGGAAGTGCAGAGTCTAGCACAATGGAGGCACTGGAAGTTCATTGTTGTAGTAACTGTGGGTGTTATACTGTGACACCATTCACGGTTTTCTATCAGTTTTTGGTACCGTCTGTCTTCAAAACCAGTGGAGGCTTCATTAGCACAGGGCTCGCCAGTGGGTTCTGTCAGCAGCTGCAGCTTCTAGTTTCCTTGGCTAGATGTCACAGTGGTGTAGGGTTTCTTTCACAGCATCTTGTAGCACTTGCATGGTCAACCTAGAAGTCTCTTCCTAGATTCCAGTACACTATAGAGCAACTGGCAAGGCATACGGTGATCATCCATTTTGATGATATGTCCCATCCACCACATCTGGGGACGGCCTACTGAGTAGGTTGGAAAAGTGTTCAGCCCAGCGGTTTCTCAGTCCTTCCTGGTCTTTGATCAGGCTCGGCCCATCAGATGACAGCAGGGGGGAGCATCTTGATTTAGAAGGACCATAAACTGACTTTATGGTGCTGAAGAACTCTCTGGTGGCATGCATGTCTGCATAGCGTTCTACTTGCTCAGCCTTTCTCTGCCACCACTTGTCCTGCATTTCTTGCAGTTCCACTGGTACTTTGGACTGCAGGTGCTTAAACTTGTTTTTTTTTTGAGACAGACTGCAGATATTATCTGCTTAGTAAAACCCTAATTTTCTTTTCAGAAATGTCAGTGGAAATCTTGTCATTTCCTTCAGTGAAAGTTGGATCTGTTTTCTACCTTCTGAGAATCTGTCAGATTAAATATACCACATCAATCCTCTCATTTGCTGTAATGATGAAATTTTGAAAAGTAAACCCATTTCCTTAGTCAATCTATGAATGTACAGTAAATAAAAGGGAAATAAGCTCTGAATATATTTAGATACTGCACAGATGTGTTATAGGTCTGTAATGACACCATTTTGAAGGAAGGTAAGAAAGGTTAAAACACAAATTTTATATACACCTGCTTGTCTTCTAATTAACATTTTATTTTAATGATGATTTTTAATTTTCTGCTAGCTATATTTATTGCACTATGTTTGGAACCTAAGCAGACTATTCTTTAAATATTTGCAACTGGTTCATTCAGTGTTAACAGAACTGCATATGTATAAGAGGGAGAAAAAGGGCAATAATAGGGCAAAGAGACAGAATTAAAGGGGCAGAAAAATGATTGCTGAGGCTATGAGTGAGAAAAAGTAAAAGAAAAGGTAGAAAATGGAAGTAGTTCCAGATGATAATCTGTAAAACAGAGGCAAAGTACAATGAGTTGAGATTATGCAGCATGTAATACAACAAAATGACAGAGCTTAGAGCTATCAGATCAGGGCTACCAAACAATCACTAGATGACACTAGATGAGATCCAGAAAACTCACTGCTGCTATCTAGTGATTATCCTGATATTTTTCAGCCCAGATCTGGAAGACCTAACAGAGATTACACTTTCTGTATCAGACATGTATTTCCAATCCCTAGGAAACCAAATGCAAATTAAATTATGTTATTCGATGCTGTTTTGAGGTTAACTCCAAACATTCATTTATTATTTATTTAATCTAGGTGCTGCCCAATTCCAAATCAACTCTGGCTGGCTCACCATATAAAAAATAAAATTTAAAAAATGCATACAACTGAAATAGAAAACATCAAACAAGGATGTGGATCCAGCCAACAACACAAAAACATACCACAACACAGCACAGTGCTCCAACCACCCTAGCCTAGAGTCTGGGAGAATAGTCAGGGAATAACCAGGTCTTTAAGGCCTTCTGGAACATCATCAGATTTCAGAGGGACCCTCGTTACAGAGGGCAGGCACCGTGACAAAGAAGTCATACTTCCCCAGTCCCAACAGATGGCAGTGCTTGATTAAAGGAACCTGGAGTGTGCCAACCCTGTCAGATTGAATCAACTGGGTAGACACTATAGAAGATAAGTGGTCCCTCAACTAACCTGGTCCCTCAACTAACCTGCAAGGCTATATAGGTCATAACCAGCACCTTGAATTGCACCCATAAGCAAACTGGTGGCCAGTGCAGCTCACAGAGCAAAGGCATCACATGGACATACTGAGGCATGACCATCTTTGCCTGCACTGCTGCATTGTGGACCAACTAAAGCTTCTGAATGGTCTTCAAGGGCAGCCGATCTAGGAAAGCTGTGCACCATCTTTTTGTTATCACTCTCTGCATTGGTGATCTCATAAATCCTAGTGTATTTAATAACTACATATTATATTACCAGATAATCAGCTGAGAAACATTACTGTCCTACACTTCACATACATGTAGATAAATAGGTGAGTAACTTCCAAAGTGTTAGGTGTTAGAATTTTGGGAAAAAAAAGTGTATGTGATAATAAAATTGGTTGAGTCTTTATGTGCCCAAAGACACTTCATTTTTTAAATCAGTCCTCAAATTTATAGTATTATTTACCAAATCCCTTCTAAATATATTTAAGAAGTCACAGGAATACTTCATTTATCAGAATTTCAATGAAAATTATATCTGATGACATATAGTAGTATTTAATAGTGTGCTCATAAATATATAACTGCCAGCTCTGCCAACTCCACTGCCACTGCCACACCACTCTGTGAGCCATCAAACAGCTGACTGGTGTGCTAGGTGTCACGGCTCAGCTCTGCTCTCAACTGGTCCACAAAATTCCAGAAAATTTAATAGGCTCTTCTGAGCTGGTACAAACCAGCTCCAGCATACCACTGGCAGTACTTAAAGCAAAAAGGGATCAGAATTCAAACTCCATATTCACAGAATACTAGCAAAACACAGAAAAACTACAGTGTCATATTTTGCTGATAACTGACATAAATAGGCAATATGTATATTACATTTTTAAGTGCACTATGGAAACCAAATATTAACTTCAAATATTGGGGGGTTTTTTGCAACTCACATTTAAAAACTTAATATGAGTAAATCCTGAATTTGAATTTTATTTCATATTGCTGACTAAGATCATATTTCAGAAGTATTCTTTTGGGGCTTAACTATAATTTTAAGATATGAAGCTAAATTTTAGTTCTATCTTGCAGCATATAAGGAGCCACTAAACACTACAGCACATTTGAACAGGCTTATTTAGCACTAGCTTCATACAATATGGCATGTTTCCATTTTTATATCTCATTTAAAGATGGAGATATAAGGTAAAAATTATATATACAGAAAATAAATGAAAAATGAGTAGTTGAAAAAAAATCTCCTTAAAGTCAGATTAACCTAAAAAGTACTGTGTGGTACTGGCAAGGCAACAATGGCTGTCAAAATTATTATTATGGTTGGTCACACAGCCAGCCAGATCTTTAGGCTGGATTTGGCATTTTTGTCCACCTGTCGAGTCCTTCCCAAAGACCTGGGATAGGGAGATGTTGTTGTCTGATGGTGTTAAAGGTATCGCAGGATGGAAGCTGCTCCAAGTAAAGCTGCCTTTTGCAATTGACTGATGGTGATTTTGTCAATGCCAACGATCTTCAAGTGGTGCTCCAGATGTTTTGGAATTGGACCCAAGATGATGATGATGATGATGATGATGATGATGATTCTGCCTTTCTATACTGAACTCAAGATGGTGAACTTATCTAATCCTCCTGTCTCTTATTTTCCCTACACCACCACCCCTGTGAGCTGAACTGGGCTGAGAGAGAGTGACTGGCCCAAAGTCACCCAGCTGGCTTTCATGCCTAAGGTGGGCCTAGAACTCACAGTCTCCTGGCTTCTGGGCCAGCATCTTCATCACTACACCAAACTAGACAAAATGCACAAACCTCTTCTGCTTTTATTTGGAGGATGATTTTTTTTACCATCTATTGCACATTATCTTTCAGCAAAAACAGTCCAATTTTATCTTTGAAGTTTAACTGGTATACAATCCTTCTGCAAATGTGAGGATTGAATTGAAATTCCTTGATTTTGTAATTCTCCTAGTGGCAAACTGAAAGCTTTCCCAATATGGAAGCAATGTGGAATTAGGAAATATGAGTGCAAACTAATTGTGTGATCATTCTAATCCCTGCAATCTTTTCATATTGAGAAAGAAATATAATCTAATTTGATTCACAATGATATAGGTCCTGCTCTTCTGCTTCTCTGTAGAGAAACGCTCCAAATTCATCTGCCCTCCATTTACACTCTTGGGAGTGTAAAACTGCAGACACTTAACACTGTTTCTCCTTTGGGCCTCTTATTTTATTTTATTTTTTTTACAATTTATTCATGTTGTCCAATGACTTGGAAGAACTTCATCGCTTTTGTCATTTTTTTTTTTACCTTTGAGAATCAGGGAAATTAGTATTAGTCAGTCCCCAGTGTGTTTTATATATTGCCTGTATACCCAGAGGATATACTCAGTTTTCTGTTTCCTTCTTAAAAAACTACTTCACTCTAAAGTAATTTTAATGCAGCGCAGAAGTATGCAATACGTCATATTTTTCACATAACATTTTAGATATTTTTCTCTTTTTTATTATCTTAAAAATGCAACTGGAAATAATTTCATTATGAGCTTACTGCACCTATACTATTTCAATTAGTGCAGCTAATTGAAGTGAAAATGACAGAAACATTTTGCTGATGTTGCCTGAGCAAATGAAAAAAAGGGTTTTCTTGTTGGTAGCATCACTTTTATACAGTGGTCTTCCTGGAGAAGCTTTTCTAACACCAGTCCTGATGGCTGCAAGATTCCATAGCTTGCAGATAAGTATTTTCAGCACAGAAGATGTATTGTGATCCAGACTGGGAAACATACAAGTGAATTGGTGAATGTTCGTTTTGAGAATTCTGAGTCAAATAGCTGGGCAGGCAAGTTGAACTGTTCATAGTCCCATTAGCATCACCAAAAGCAAGACTGGCTCTGTTATCTCAATGAATGGGACAGAATATATTAGGAAAACTATTCCAACAACAGTGCCATATGAAACTGTTTTATGGTTTATCTATCATGTCTATAAGCTATTGGTACACAGCAGCTCTCTGGGTAAAAAGGAGATTTTAAGTCCCTGCAAAATCTGTGTGCACATGGAAACTCTCTTAGGACAAGCTCCTGTAATTACTATAAGTAATTCCCAATGAAAGCTTTTAAAACAGCACTCTCATGCACCCATTTTAGAAGAACAAATAGCTGAAAATATGCCATAGTTTATGTGATAAGCAGTCTGAAACTTACATGCATACATGGAACATACATATCCTAACCCTGGAGACCTTTCTACATTTCCTGGTACACATAAAATTCAGCACAAAATTGGTTGCAAATTAGTTTGAACCATTTTTTTTTTAGCAAATTAAAAATATTAGGATTGTTTTAAGGGTTAAAAAAGGAAGACATTTTAAAATGACCTTTTTCTTCTGAAATGTCCCACTTAATCACATACTGGGTAGAGGTTACATATAAAAATAATTGGGAACAGTTTATTATCAATTTGGAGGAAAAAAATATTAGGAATGGTGGCAAAACAAAGGTGCAAGTGTATATAAAAGGGTTTAATGACTAACTACTGGACCTCTTTGGAGCATACAGCTTTTCATTATACTTAACTGATTAAGTATTTACTTCTTTTTAGTTCCAGTCTCACCTATTTGTTTTTGTCCTCACCCACTTTTTGAGTATAGCTCTTGAAACTTCATACCTCTCACCTTCTCTAAGAGCTTCATGATGTTGGGGGTATCCAAGTTTCATCCTCTAATTGGCCAATATTCCTTGCTCCCATTCTTACCTTGCCATCATTTCTTTTTGTGGGAAATTAAAAAAAAAAAATGCTCTACCTCGTGATGTTTATGTAGAAGATGGGGAAGAAGGTGTGACAGCAAAAATCTCAGGAATTATGATGAAGTGGAATTCCTGACAATGGAATACAGTCTGCCTATTATTCCAGAAGAAATGCAGAACGACAGTTTGCAGAGTTTCCTCTGGAACAGGTGCTAAGCCAAGGGGACAGCACTAATTTCAAATTGTGATCCCCATTTCTGAAAGAGAGTTAAGTCTCTTGCTTAAAAAATGGTTCCTATTTCTGCTTTAAAACAAATGTTAGTGATGAAACTGAGTACTCTGCACAATGACAGACAAGCTCGACAATTCAGGGAGTTGAAAAGAGTAAGAAAGATAACAGGCACACTTCAAATATAGATGATATACAAAGGCTTTCAGCAGAGAAAGCTGATGCTGACCAAAGTGCTGGTGAAGAACATTATGTCAGGCCCAGACCAAGAACAATGATGAAACAGTCCAGTTAAGTATAGTTCCTTTATGTATTTGCTTACACCTTATAGAAAGAATCTTGCCAAACTAAATCTGTACTACAGCAACTAGTGGATTGTGATGGAATGGAATTATGAAGGCCAGGCTCAGGGAGATAAACATTTTCTTAGCTCGCCCGAGGAGCGTGGGAAATACAAGAGGATGAGACTGGCACCTCCCTGAGGAATTCACAGTGTTGTGGCTGGCTGGCTTGGGAGATGGGGTTTCAGTCTGGGAAGATTCTTGCTAGAATCTTGTTGTAGCTAAACATAGCTGAACTGAATTTGCATTGTCTCTTGGAGTTCCTTGGGCTAGGCCTGACATCAATCTTCCCAGACTGAAACCCCAGCTCCCAAGCCAGCCAGCCACAACATTGTGAATTCCTCAGGGAGGTGCCAGTCTCATCCTCTTGTATCTCCAACACTCCTCTGACGAGCTAAGAAAATGTTTATCTCCCTGAGCCTGGCCTTCATAATTCCATTCCATCACATGGATATACCCCCTGAGATTCTAGGGAGTGGCTATCCTGAACCTCTTACTCTTTCTACCCTCCCCCTGTGGACTGCATTGTTTTTTGTCTCCTTTCCCCTGCTGGAATGCACCCCCTCCCTCCTGATAGCCTTGATCTCCCACATCACTCTCCTCCTTGTAGATACATTCCATCACATCAACATCTAAAGAGTATAAAGTATTCATTAAGATTGATGATGACTATGTCAATCAGTTACACTGTATGAGGCATGGTATGATGGCACTACTTTCAACCATAGCTTCCCACTGGCTTTTCATGTATTCATGCAGATATCCAAACAAACCAGTTTGTTCTTGCATAGCTGATAAGTAGCTAAGAGTAGGTGTTTAGATTCTGAGAGGAAATAGTTCAAATGGGAGGAGGGATGTCACATATGGAGTGGAAAAGGGGGAAGACTTAAAAAACACCCAGGAGGACTCTGGAAAAAAGAACCATGGAAGTAGAAGTAATGGCTGGAAGCTAAAATGGCTGTTGAAGATGGGCTGTTGGCTTCAATTTAGAGAAATGGTAGCTAGTGATCCTAATATGGAATAGGCAGTAAAGGCTCATTAGTTGTTGGATGGCCACAAAATTATTAAGGGCAATCAGAGGGAAGAGTGCTGAATAGGAAGAGAACCAGTTGGGACATTTTCTACTTATTTCAGAGACCACTGGTAGGACTGAAGATGATGCAAGATAAGATTGTCAAAGAATTAATAGATAGATCAAGACCAGCTGCTAGTTCATCTGAGTGAACAAAAGAAAGAAGAAACCTTGCCACTAATACTTGTAAGCCCTTCCTTGACTCTAGATGTTAAAGACAGTAGGTAGGGGCAAAATTAGAATAACACATTCATATATTTGGCTTGAATTTTAATTTACATACATATATATGGTTAGAATTGACTAGACATGAATGTTGTAGATCAGAAAAAATGTTCTCACTTCTATTTTTGAAACACTGTCTTATCTGGAGAAGGGGATGGTGAACTGGCTGTACTGGTATGTACAGCAATTAGAAGCTGTAAATTGTGGCTGGAAACAAAACTGCTTTTGCTATGTTTTATCAGTAGTTGGAATTAAAAGTGGGCGGGGGGAACTGGAATGCTGTTTTGCACTGTCTCTTTCAACTAAATCCTTAAAATCCTCAAAGAACCTCTTAAATAGATTTAGAAGATTTACCACTTTAGGCAGGAAGAGGATGGCCATTTAAAACAGGAGGCAGATCTGGCATTTCTCTCCTCTAATTACTCCTCTGCATACTCCCTCTGTACTTTACTCCTCTTGCTTCAAAGCTGACCTGTCAATAGGCATCACTCTCTGATGACTCCTACACACCAATGTATTATGAGGTAGCTTGGTGGTCAGTTGTGCACAAATGTCATGGCCACCTCGCAATACAAGCTGGCTTAGACAGCAGTGGCTTTTGGTTCTCTGGATAGCGGATGCCTCAGTTCAACTCTCATCCCAGTCTGTTCCCTGAAGCAGCTGTTCCAGCTGCCTGTCTAATAACAGAGGATAGATTGTGTAAAAGCAATAAAATTGGTAATTGGAAGGGATACCTATAGCAGTGGGATTAAATCCTTTACATACAATTGTTCCAGCTCTAGAATTAGTTGAGCCTCTAGTTTCAATACAGTATTTGTCCTGGCTAATGTAATGATTGTTGCTTGTATTAAATGTTGTATAGCTCCTGTTCAGCGCTAAAACAAAAATTTACAGAAATACTATTTTATGCACTTGATTGCATTATAAAATCTGTGGAGAATGATCAAATAACATCTTCACATATGCAAAACCAATTCACTGTATATATTCACAGTGCCACTGAAAAGTTTTATCTTTGTTAAGTTGCTCTGAAAGCAAGTGCAAACTGGATAATCCTTTTTTTCTTCAAACTCTTTTTTCAACTTGTTTGAAAGAAGCTACATAATCAAGCATGAATAGCTACTGGTTATTATTTCCCAGAGAAACAGAAAAGCTACATAATTCTATAGTGTCATAATGATCCTAGCATTAGGAACAGATTCCAAAGGAACACATCTTGTGAAAAGGACAAACATTATCAACTACAGGGGCACTTTTGAATGGCAATAAGGGTTTAGAATTCTGCCTAATCTAAAATGCGAAGGAAAGGGGAGGATTGGGTTTACCAGATTTGAAACTATATTTTGCTGTTTGCTGTTTAGTTTGGATGAAAAAGAGGGTGTTGTTAAGAAATAAAAGGTTATTGGATTTAGAAGGTCATGATTTGAGATTCAGCTGGCATGGATAAATATGGTATGATAAAGCTAAGGTGAATGTAGATTTTAAAAATCATTATGTTAGATGGGCTATTATTAGAGTATGGAATAAATATAAACTCAGATTTTGCCTGAAAACACCTTCATGGCTTTCAGTGCAAGAAGCATTTTATAGATGAGAAATAAGTAAACATAAATGGTTAACCTACCGAGATGTACTAGAATTTTCTCAAGCAGATTGTAAAATGAAATAAGAGAAGATTTGATAACAGAAGGATATTCTTGTCAATGGTTTTCTTACGTGCTATTAACAGAAAGGTTTAAAATGGATAAAAGATGTTATGGTTTTGAACAAAGTAAGACTGAGTTTGAAGTAGAGTTATGTACTAATGATGAACATGTTATTGTTAAAATGTATAAACTTTTGCTGAAATATGAGACAGAACAAGTGAATGAATGTACAATAAAATGGACTAAATTTTTTGGCTATAATATACAAATGGATCAATGGGAAAATATGTGGCTGAAAGGATTGAAATTTCCATTACGTTCTAGCCTTAAAGAGAATTTTTATAAAATGATATATTGTTGGTATCTCTTACCAGAGAAATTGTCTAAAATGTTAAATGTACTTTGATTCTTTGCTGGAAATGTGAACAACATGAAGAGACTTTTTATCATGTTTCGTGGACATGTAAAAAAGCCAAAAATTTTGGATACAAATACGTGCATTAATTCAGAAGATTTTAAAGGTTAAAATACAACTGAAACCAGAGACTTTTCTTTTGGGACTAATGGACAAGCAATTAGAAAAAAGTCATGGAATTTTGTTTTTATATATGACAACTGCAGCAAGACTATTATATGCTCAAAAGTGGAAAGGTTCAACACTACCTACAACAGAGGATTGGTTGGCGAAAATGATGGAACTTGCGGAGATGGCTAAATTAACCTCTGATCAGAGAAAAAAAAAATCTACATTTATGGTTCACTGGAAACCTCTTATAGATTTTGCTTAAAACAGAACAAATGCACTTATGATTTGTGATTTTGATGATTAGGAAAAAAAATGGATAATAGAAAAAAGTGAGCTTTTTTGTAATCACAGAGTAAGAGATAATTTTGCAATTGTACTTATATTTGCTGCAAAGGAAATCAGAAGCTTCTTTCTATTTTTTCTTTTTTTCTGCACTTTTACTTTTTCTCTCCTTTCTTATTTACTGTTTTTACTCTTTATTAGTTTGTGTTAGTTTTTACATGCTTTGTAAAACTTTTAATAAAAACATTATTTAAAAAATAGAATTCTGCCTAATCTAACCACTGAAAGATGAAACATTAATGAATTAACCAATTAAAAAAAAATTACCGTGGGGAAGGAAAAAAGACTATTAGAATAAAACAGTTATTTGTATATCTACTTAAAAGTAATTCCAACTAGAGTTAATGGAGTTGGAATGTTTCTTAATAGATATGCATGGAATTGCACTGACAATATAACAGTTTACCAATGCCAAGAAAACTGCGAAATTACCAGCAATTGTTTTGTGAAAAAATACTATTAAGAAATGTTGTCTCACTTTGTCAAATGTGATAAAAATGCTACTCTAATATCAGAGTTCCTTAAATTCTGTTAGCACATCTTGCTGGAAAGTGGTTGTACCAGTTTGCCACAGGGAATAGTCATAACTTACCATACATATGATCTTTGTTTTTCAGAACACAAAAGGCTTAAATTGTGTTATGGAATATGGAATGATGATGGTGTCATGTTATGTTCCAAATGCAAGTTGCCACTAAAAGAACCACCTGTCAAACAATTCATAAGATTAAAGTCTGCCACAAAATATCACCTTCACTAGGATGACCTGGCTCAACTGAACCATAATTCACATTTGATCAAAGATAACCTGAAAGGTCTGGTTATTGTGCTTCCCTTTTACAGTTAGCAGAGATTCAAGTAATTGAGGCTCATGCAATCTAATACTTAAAGCCTGAATTTTCAGAACAGAAGTACTGTTATCATCTTGCACAACATTCCTACATAACCCAATTCATTCCCTTTCAGAACATATTTCCTGCTTTATTTGTAGTTACAGGTACTCTGTATGACTTATAATGGAGCCCAGTCATGACAAGTGTCATGCTTAATTTGCATTAAATGATCCTTCAGATTGCTCATATTTTTCTAATGCACATTCTTCTCTTTCATTTTAACCATCCCTTTGCAAAAGAAGCCAACCATAAGACCATTTAACTATCACTGGGCATTTGATGTTCTGCTCATTTCCTCCCTCTCCAAGGAGAGGAGAAAATAACATGCCAAGCTATCACTGATTAGCTTGAGGTAAACACACATTTCACATATTCATTCTTTGTCATCACCCATGAGAATTACTAAGTTTGGATGAGGAGACAAGTTGAAATGCCTAAGCCCTGATCATAATTGTTACAATCTGTACTTCATTTCTCTCTTTAGAATCAAGCTCTCTACAACTAGGGTTGGAATTATAGCTGTAACAAAGAATAATACTCTCTGTAGGCCAAGTTCATAATGTAATTAGCTTGCTTGTGACTTAGTACAATGTGTGAATCCAGCCACTGTACCATATTTAACCATGATTAAAACAAACTATGATTCAGTGTGATGCATCCTAAAGGTCAGCAACTGAAGATTTATGCTGTACAAGATGTTTGATAGGAGTAAGGGGAAGGGACTGCATATTGATATCACTGATCTCTGAAGTCTGACACTGTCCGCACTAAGCCTATATTAGATAGGAAGTCAAACAATGTTCCTCCTTTTGAGAAGTCTAGACTTTTAGCAAAGGGTAATGCAGAACTGATGAGAAAGATAGCTAAAATCTTATGTGAACTGCTATATTTGATAAGTCTTCTTTGGATTTCTTTTCTTTGGCCTACTGGGGAAGTCTTATGCTCTTCCCTGGCTCCAGCATAGGTGGCCCATATCTCCACTAGGGCTCAAGTGCAAATGGCTAGTTAATTTACTCCATGTATTTGTGTCCTATGAGGAAAAAGGGTTGAAATAGATGTAATCACATCAGTCACTTCCAATTCAGTAAAAAGGCTCAAGGACTAATTTTAGAATTCCCTAATTACAAGTCCTCCCGGTATGGTGCTTTAAAAGGCTAGTAATCTCAGAAGGTTTAATAACTATGCTGCAAAAAGGAGCTTTTAGCAATAGGCAGCATACAGCAAAGTGAAAAGGACTAAATTGAATAGTCTTGTTTCTCTTTTTAAGGCTTTCATTTAGTTATAATAAATGGAGAGTAAACATACCTTAGAGCTAAGAAATGGTCCAAAAGCTTTCTAACATTTCAAGCATTTCAAATGCTAGAAACCTCCTTTTTGCCCTTGTAACTTTCTATAACAGTGAGAGGGCTCGTTCCTAAGCGACCACTAGTTGTTGAATGAAAAGGTCACATTCTGTTGAACATTTCCCCCTTCGGCAGCCAGAAAGCCTGCAATCAACTGTTATGATTCATAATTGGCTCATAGATATAATTAAAAAACAGTAAAAACTAAGGAAAACCAGTTTGATGGGAGCACTAACATTCTGGATGCCATGTGGCTGATAATAATTCTGTAAATCAGGAGATACATCAATACTACATGTTAGCCTTCTTTTGAGGTAGTCCCTACATGCAGTTCTTTCTAGAATCCAGTAGGGAACTGCAGGCTCTTCCCCTCAAACAAACAAAAATTTTATTTATAATGTGCCCCCATTCAAAATTAACAAATAAAAATTAAGCAACAGTTAAAATTACACAAAAGCAAGAAAATCAATATACAGTTTGATATATTTACAGTCACAGGAAAAAAAACACACAACTATAAAATCTGAAACCTATAAACTCTGCAATCTAACTTTGCTTATAAAACTTACAACAAAGCAACTCAACCAATCCAACTTTACTAACTGCCATTCTCAGCCTCTGCTCACCACCCCTTCCACCAGTCGGTTTATTAAATAAGTTTTCAAATCTCTCTTAAATGCATCCAAATGCCCCCCCCAAAAGGTACTTCTTAAAAAACATTTGTACAATTAGAGTTTTAGTGAATACATCTATCCACCAATATTCATTTGTGAAAACTGGACCACTATTTTCAAACAATGAAAGCTGTTTCCCTGACTACTTTATCAAGATGGACATCTTACTTTGTAGAAGAAATCTGTAAATTATAGCAGTCCCTTTCCTGGATAGGAGAGAATAGATTGAAATTGAACCCTGGAGAGTTAGAGTGGCTGCTGATACATCAGGATCCTCATGTCAGAGTTACTCTGTGATGTGCAAGCACTACCCATCAGGGAGCAAGTTCAGGACTTGGACGTCCTGCTTGACCAGCAGGTGGAAGTCTTGGCCAGAGGGACCTAGGCCTAATTCCAGTTACTGCACTAGTTGTGGCCTTTCCTGGGCAGGAGGACTTGGCAAAAGTAACTCATGCTCCTACTACCAGCTGTCTAGACTACTGTAATGCACTTTACTTAAGGCTGCCCTTAAAGAATATTCAGAAACATCAGTTGATGTAAAATGCAGTGTAAGCAAAAGTAAATGCATCCTTTCAGGCTCCTGACATTTGGAGCCCATTAACACTGGTTTTGTGGACCCTGCATTGGTTGCCAGTTGGTTTCCAGGTGCAATTTAAGGTGCTGGTTTTGATCTATAAAGCCCTTCACTGTTTGGCACCTGAATACTTGCAGGACCACCTTCTCCAGCTAGCTTCAACCCAACCAATTAGATCTAAAAAGGAAAACTGCTGTAAATCTCACACTTTGGGAGATTTGGGGGGTTGAGGCAAGGAGGTGCTGCTTTTCTGTTGCAGCACCAACATATCACAATAGCCTCCCCATGGAGATCAGGACAGCTCCCTCTTTGCTGATTTTCTGCAAGCTTCTAAAGAATGAGGGGGTTTTTTGGAAAGACTTCCCCTGATTTTATTTGTTGTTGCCATTTTTTTCCTGTTCTTATAGCATTGTTTTCATTACTGTATGGGATTTGTTTTATATTGCATTTTTCTATGCAAGCTGCTGAGAATTGGTTTTGATTATGGCAGTATACAATTATGTTAAATAAATAGAAGTAAAAGCTTTATTTTTCATGTGCCTATCACTAAGTATAATACAAAATAATAAAACACTACATTAACAATTTGGTACAACAACATACTACACTCCAATTGGAATCACAGCTTAAATTGGAGAGGAAGGGATTACAAGAGAGTAAGTAGGCACACTATAGGGAATACACATTGAAAACAAAGCACTAGTGCCAGCAACTGTGAGTGTGCTACACAAACAGCCCAGTGTATTCCCATTGTGTTCCTGCTTACTCTTTTTGTAATCCCTTCCTCTCCAATCTCTCTGCTCTGCCGGGGGGGGGAGAGGAGGAAAAAAACTAGCAATTTCTGTAGGCAATGTCTCCTGTGCCTGACCAGTTCCCCCTCTCAATGAATGTAAATACAAGCATTAATTTCCTTCTTGTTAATTATCCCAGCACTGGGGTGAACATTCCAAGGATGGGAGAGCAGGGAGAAGGAAAGCATAGTCACACTAATATAGTTTCCCACTTAACAACTACTTTGCTTAGCAATGGAGTTGCTTGTCCCAAATGTGGTTGCTAAACAAGAACTATCTGTTATACTACTATAAGACTTGGATTTTTAAAAATTCAGAATATGTAACACTGCCCCAAAAGGGGGGAGGGTGACTACAGTAATAATTTGATGTTTTATTTTACAACCTCTTCTTTACTTGAGATTCATTTATGATATTTTCATCACCTGCAGCCATGGAAAAGACTCAGATTCCATCAAGACTTCAACAAGTTCCATCCCACATCAACCTAAGCCTGGGCCTGTGATGCTCCAGTAAAACTACCAAATGGACATGTAGTATGGAGCAGTTGGCCATTTAAATAAAAAACTGACTTGATGTGCCTAGAGGAAGTCATCTGAACCCTGAGAATCAATAAAGGAAAAGCAGAGGGTTCAGTCAGGTCTTAGGTGGGAAGAGGTTTGGAGGTTTTTTAGGAGAGATGGCTGGAATTCTGGAGGAGGGGGGTGACTTCGGGCAAGATTGGAAATTGAGGAGTTATTTGGCTGTAGTTAGAATTGCCTTAAGGCTTTTGCATTTTATCTGTCATGGGCTAAGGCTCAGACTCTGAAGAAGCTGTTCCAGCTGAACCTGTGGAATATCAGCCTTAGGAGACACAAAGCCAAGAATCACCTGAGGCTGATCAAACACAGGCACCACCTGAACAGCAGGAGCATTCAGATGATGATAAGGCTGCCCAGTCCCTGTACCTGGTGAACAGAGAAGAGAGCAGAGCAAGAGGTTCTTTGCCAAGTAAGGGAGTAAATCTCTTGATTAAAGACAGTTAGTTGCAGCCTGATTTAAGAGACAGCCCTGACCCATGTTCCTTAGTTGGAAACAACTGCCTGATCTTATGCTCTGGTGTGTTGATCCTGTGAATCTTGCTTGTGAAGCTCTGAACTTTTGGCTATTCTTCTGTGTGCTCCTGTTGAAAGCAAAACCAATCAGGCAAATTTTCTTTCCAAGAGACTTTGTTGCTTTACATTTCTTCCCTTGCCTGCTGTTATCTGCTCAGCCTTAAGTAAATTGCTTTCTTCACCTAGCAACCGTGTGTGAGTTTGAGACCTGAAACAGGACATTATCTCTTTTTAACTGTGCTTTGTGTGTTTGGAGCCTTTTCTTCTTTTGGTACCTTTAATAAAGTTAAATTTGTTTAAATCCTGGAGTTGACTGGTGGCTTTCTAGTACCTGTCTCAGCTTGGCTGAGCTACAGACTCGCAAAGTTTGGTTTCCATTCTTATAGTTTAGCTAAAACTGGGGTGGGGTGAGGATTTCCCCTTCAGTCCTTTCCTGGCTCCCCTGGAGGTCTGGTGGGGAAGGGTGAAAATGGTAGTAATGAAGAGATGGTGGCAGCAAGGAGACCTAATTTTCTAGTTGCTGTTCATCCCCAGAAGTACCTCAAAGGGTTCAGCTCTGAAGGTTCTTTTATTATAGGACACAAACACATTAAACAGGAAGCCTACAAATTGCCATGTATACCTATGTGCTTCCAACTTCCCTCCTGAACACACCATCAAATATATTGCATGTGGCAGGTTCTATGTTACAGACACATTTTTATTGTAACAGCTATAGTAACAGAATCTTGTATGTTCTTCCCTCATATTTACTTTGTGTGAATTAAGGAGGGGCCGTCTGAGGTGTTTTCTCAAACTAGTTTCTTGGAATGGGCTCAAGCTGCACTCATCTGATCATACCTTGGTAGTGACTCTTCCTCCTGTCTTTCAAGGCCATTCTGTATTCCCTTTACAGTAGGGAGGAACTATTAAAAGGCAGACACCAAAAACAAAATGCTACTATTATTACTTACAACTTAAGCCACTCAGACACATTATTAATAAACAATATCCCACACTAGATAATGACACTGCACTTTCTCAGGTACTTGCAAACAGAAAACCACCCAACCTGAAGCAGATTCTTATAAGCAACAAGAAACAATAGGACAATGTTACTAATATGGGAAGCAGACCCTGTAACAAGCCCAACTGCCTACTTTACTCCCCATTTAAAGGCACCTTCACACACACCTACTCTGGACACATTACGCAAAGACCTAGCTCTCTAGAGAAGGCTTAATGCTGGGAAAGGTAGAAGAAAGGAGATGAAGAGGATGACCAGCAGTAAGGTGGATAAACTGTTACAGTAGTGATGAGTGCACCGTTGGAAGTGCTGAAGGACCAGATTAGAGATAGATCATCTTGGAGAAAATCTATGTCATCACTAAGAGTCAACAATGACAATGGCTTGTAATCAATCACATGTTCTTCCTTTAATGTAATATATGTCAACATCTGCCAGCAATGATCCTCTGGATTCTGGATAGGACAAATAGGCCATCAACTGGTTCCAGATTATCTCCGAAGGTCTGAATAAACACACTGGGTTTTAAAATTACAAGCACCCTATCAATTAATCATTGTAATCTGTACAACTTCTGTCTTCTTTTTTTTCTCATCCTTGTCTCACCTTCATGTATTTAAATCTTACATCAGTTAAGCCACTCCATCCATCTGATGAAATGAACTGGAGATCAGGAAAGCTTACATCTTATAATAAAATTTGTTAGTCTTAAAAGATATTGCCAAGCTCTTTTTCATTTTTTATACACATCAGGAAGGATGAGTTAAATATTTGTTGTGGAATTTTTAAAGCTTTTTTATTCCTCTGCTCTAAAGTGGAGCATAAACAGTAGAAGGGGAAAGAGGTAAGCCAAGGTTTCTGAAGAACAATAGAATTGAAACTGCCCATGATTCTCAGGAACTCAAAATAATGCAGTATTGTCTTATATAAAGCTTGAGTTTTATAGGAAAATTGGACAATGAAGTATCTGTTTTGAGATACAACACAAGTCTTGTTTTGATTTTCTTTATACTCAGTTTTCATATTCATTTGTATCTTTACATTTCCTATTTTTTTTTTCCTAGAGGGATAACAGCTGCTTCTATCACAGGCTTAGAAAGTTTTAGCTTCTTGCATTCTGGCAAGTTCTGACAAAAGTATGTTAATACTCAGGTGATATGCTTTTCCTGGGAATTTTTAAATTAGACTCCTTGCCGAAATAACAAAGAATATGCAGACTAGCCTTAGATTTTGCTTCAGAAGCTTTCCATGGTTTCTGTTTTTTAAAAAAGTACAACATTATTCCTGTTTTCTCTTCTGTAAATTCCATGGGAATAATTCTACAGGCTTTTAAATAAACACATTTATACACAGTGTATAAAATGAAATATGCATATTAGGACTGTGCTCTATACAGGTACCACTTAAAAAAAGGTCTCTCAGCAAGAAAAACAACAGGTAACTAAACAAAAAAGAGAGCTTTGGTTCACCAGGTGCATCTGTTATATATTTTACAAGTTACTAATGACAAGGAGCAGTCCTTCCTTGCTATTGAATATGTATAAAATACAACAACAAAGAAAATTCTCACTGGGGCTTCCTGCTGATTTCAACTTTCTTGCCTTTTTTCCCCTCTACCACAGTCCCCATAGCTCTTCACAAAACTGATTTCCAAATCAATTCTAAAAATTTCAACCTTCCTCTCTGCATGAAGTTACTAACGCTTCTTACTTACAAAGACAGCACTCACTTAGGACCAATTACAACACAGGATTTATACACTCTTGCATTGAGTGTACCAAATGCTGAATGTAAAATTGGGGAGGCATTTCACAAAATCAGTGGGTAATTCTAAACATTAGCCTGCAAAGCCATGAAAGAATGTTACTATTTCTTTCCCCCTCCACAAAACACCAACCCAACACCCAATAAATATTCAAGAAATGTGTTTATTCCCATTCTGCAAGACTTAATATTGTCGTTTCATTCTAAGAACTTCACCACACTTAAGTAAATAGTATTTTCAGCAATTTTTTCACACTATAAAAGACAGTGGTCCTCTTTTTTCACAGTTCTCCATGCCCCCATCCCACAGTCTTAGGAGGGTTAATGTTTCTATGGATGCCTCAGAATGTCAAAGTTCAATTTTTTCATGGCTGTGTTGCATAGAAAGGATATTACTCACTAGATTTTTCAAACCAAAGGAAGGACAGTCTGTCTTGATATAAGGCACAAATTGTTCAAGTACATGTCAGTTAAGATTAGCTTATTCTGAATTTTAGTTTAGTGTAGAATATGAAATAAGACATGAGTACTCTAACTAGATCTCCAGACATATTTATTTAATTTAAAAACAGCAGCTGAAAATGGAGGAGAGTTTTGACTGAAGTAGCAGTGCTGAAGGTACTAACGTTTTTTTCTAAATTCCAACCTCAACACAAGTTTTCAGACTGAGGTAGAGATCTTAATAGTGTGATTTCTTCATAAAGCGTCTAACAGGTTAATGTGCTGGATCCAACTTGACCTAAGTTCCAGAAATTCTGCTTCATAGGAGGAAAAGGAACCTTACTTCCATTACAGACCTCACCTTGGATTTTGCTGAACTCCTTAGTTCTCCTGCCTCATCCTAAACTTTTCCAGAGCAGCAGCAAATCTAGTGGGAAACTTAAGGCCTAAACAGAATTTGTGTCTCCCCTAAGAAAATCCAGTCATTAAAACTGTACTTGGGAGAAAACAGTCCACTGAAAAGGAAAAAAAAGATCTTAATGAAACAGAAGAATCACTGGATATTACCATCCATCTCCTCTGAGCCTTTGCTGGATTAATAGCTCCTTCTTGACATATGGATCATGGATACTATGGAACATTAGGGGAAAACAAAATACTGATCATTAGCTGAATTATGATTACTACAACCAATTTTCTTAGAGAAAGAAATAAATAGCACGGTAAAATAGCATAGTCAACACTACGGATGCCAAATCTGCAGCAGTTACTTAAGAACGCTGTATGCTGATGCTAGCCTGACTTACTTCACATATAAGTAGGTAGGACATAACTTTAGCAACTGGAAGATTCCCAATGGATATGGCTTTAATTTTATATATCTGAAATAAGTAGAAGACTTATTTCTACTTTCCCTTAGCAATAAAAAGGAAAGATGACAAGTTTTAATGAATCACACCAACATTTTGTTTTTAAGCTGTTATAATCATGATGTTAGTTTTCAAAAATCCACAAATATTATTCCAAGTTTGCTCATCATGGAAATCCCATGATGAAATAAACTGTGTAAATCTGTAGGTTCATCAGATGTTGTAGATATGCATGGGGGTGGGTGCTGATCTGGGCTGTGGGTTGCAAATTAGCTATAAGCAGTTCTTCTCGACTTCTACATCTGTATTCCATTCCAGGTGATTTATATTATGCAACTATCCAAACCAGACCTCAACTACATAAGTAAAAATACATAAAAGTTTACATAAGATCAGTAGCATTATTTTTTAAAAAATACAATTTTATTGGAGAAAATTTTTTACAAAGTTAAAAGTTACAGAAAAATAAGAATATAGAAAAGTGAAAAAAGATATAAAAAGAAAAATAGGAAAGAAAGGTAGAAGAAAAAGACGTGTAGTGTAGTGAACGAAAAGAAAAGAAAAAGAAATGAAAAAAATATTTAAAGAAGCAACTTCTGATCTTCTTTGCAGCAGTTACATAATACTGTTTCTGCCCTTCAAAACTACAAAACATAGTTCCCTTCTTCCCATATATAACCCTTTTTAATAAGTAAATCCAGAGTTCACTGGTTCATTTTTATCCACTTTCAGCAAAAAGTCCATAAAGGGTTTCCAGTCATTCGTAAATTCGTAAGGAGTTATTGCTCCTTCCCTAATCAAATAAGTCAATTTAGCCATTTCTGCAAGTTCTGCCATCTTCACAATCCACTCTTCCATTGTGCATATTTCTGTATTTTTCCATCTTTGTGCATATAATAGCCTTGCTGCAGTCACCATATATAAAACCAATCTTCCATGAGTACCAGTAGCATAATCCCCATTGCAAAAAAACCCCTGTCAAATATTCCATCATCTCTAGAGGGCTTCATTAATATTACTTCCCCTCCTTTGGTTCAGGATCTTGATATATAAAAAAAAGGATTCAAGCCCATATTAGGCTGAAACTCATGGCTATTTTTCCTTGACCAAATACTGTAGTTCTTCGGTTTCTTTCAGCTTTGTGTCCAAATCAGATTGTAAAGCCCCATGGAGCTCTGAATCTTCTTACATATAACACAGACCACTGGAACATTACAATGCGCATACATAGCTGGAAGCAAAAGATAACAAGTGTAGCAGCTTTTAAATCCATTCTTCCAATTATTTTATTCCCCTTTTATTCATTTAAATTATAGTGGAAAAACTACAGACCCTAATAAACATATTACCAGTGACATTTCTGGTGTTCCTACTCACAAACTTTAATTACTTCCTACTTTACTTATTAAGTGTGTATTATGGTATTTGCAAAAAATGTAAGCAGTTAGTAAAAATAATGTTCAGTCAAACACTTTTTACAAACATATTTCATCTGGCACCAAATATTAAAAAAGCAAATAGTATGCTATCATACTGGGCTAATAAACATATCTGGTTCTAATAATAATATATAATTAAAATATATATTTCTAATCAAAATTTATTGTTTCTAGCATATAATTAACCTCAACAGTTTCTCCAGTCATTTGGATTACATTAATAGTAGCAACTGAAGCACCTGGAAAACATGCCTCTAAAAATTACTTATTAGCAGATGTTTGAGTAAGTACGTTCTTTCTATTGGGAGGCATGTGAAATTCTTAAGTTGATGGGACTTACAAACAGCTAGATTTTGCTTGATTCATGTCTTCCTATATGATTGTGGAGGTATGAAAAAAAAATTCTTGCCACATTTATGCTATGAGTTCTCTTTCTCACAAATCTGCTATAGGAGACATGAGAACGCTAGCTCTTTCTCCAACACATTCAGTGGATACAAATCGTAAAGAACGTTGTGGCACTTTAAAAACTAATATATTTATTATGCAATTATGTCATAACTTCAGATGGGCCAGACCTGACTCCACTAGATGCATTGTATACCTTAGGGATAGGATGATGGGCTGTAGGAATTATTCACACATAAGAAGTTTTATAATATTCTAAACCTCATAGAGTTATTATGATATAAGCTTTTATAGATTCCTGTATACTTCATCAGATGCATGACTTGGTATATTTATTGAGGATGTGAGTTCATGAAAACTTGTGTCATAATAAATCTGGATTTAAGGTACCACAACACTCTTTGCTTTTTTAATGTAAGCACTAATATATTTCTCTGGAAAATATTCTTTATTACATTTTTCCATCTTCCCCAATAATAAAAATTCTCTGAATTCCAACGTAAAAAATAAAATGAAAGAAAATACAACAATTAGAACAGAAATCATATTCTACTATTCATACCACACAATCATGCTAATTAGAAATTCAGGTATCTTGTATTGCAATTAAAGAGCAAAAGTAACACATCTTTTTGTTTTTCAAAAACGGCAATACCAACAATTTTACCCAATTCCCTCCTACAAAGTTCTACCTTCTGGTTAAGTGTTTACTATTACAACTACCTCTCACCAAAAGAAAGACTGTCTACCTAATTTACTGTAGTTTCAGTGAATTTAAAGATGACTCTTCCACTTTAAAAGTACTTTTTTTAAGGAAAAAGAAACCCCTAGTCTTCCTTCAAATATTTACCATAATTTTGTACAGATTCTGGCTTCCTTTCCTTGAGTACTACAATACGGTATTGCCCTGAATTTTTTTTTAAGGTGCAAAGATGAATATGGCTGTCTTATAGCAATGTTTATTTCAGTCCATTACTGTAGAATGACAACAATATTGTGTCAATAAAGCTGGATAAAGGTTCACTGAATGCATATTATTGAGCAGAAAAAAAATCTCTTTTTCTTATCATCTAGAAACTGATTTATCTTACATAATTTTGGATTAATTCCACACATGGGTCACACTTCAGATGTTATTCATTTTTACAATTTTGTCCATCAAAATCTTTTGTGAAAGTATTCAAATAAAGGAAACGTATATTGCCATTTTGTATGCTCCTTCTGTTGTTAAAACATGATGAAAAATGTATGCATTTAAGGCATGACACAGATTTATTTTTTGAAACAGTAAAAGCACTCATTAATTGCATTTAAGAACAATGGACTCTCATAACTGTCACTCTGAAACATATTTCAGAACTGTTTGAAATGATTTGAAAAGCTATGTAAAATAAAATAAACCAAAACATAAGAAATGACACTGCATTACTATATATACACAGAAGTAAATTTCACTTCCTTGGGCAGCTCTACGACTGCAGCGAGCAACCAACTTAAGTAGCAATCCCAAAACACTTACCCTCTAATATTACCTGAATGACCAGCTCAGAATATGGGGAAAACACCCCTTTGTCAACAGGGTAGAACTTTGTTGCAGGGATGCTATTAAATGAAAGTCCCTGCTCCATTCTCTTAAGAGTTCAGCAAAGAGAAAGATATATTAAGCATAAGCTCTAAAGCAGGCCATTTCATAGTCAGGGAAGAGATGAGTTGATTGAATCTATTTGATTCAAAATTGATGTATCTTCTCAATCTGTGCCTATAGGCTAGACTTGCCTGGATCTGATAAGCAGATTTTCTTACTCCTTTTAGAAAGGGATCAAAATAAAAGGATGCATGGGAATTAAAATCTGAAAGTGCTTCCTTCAACTTTCATTCTCACTGGCTGAACTGGTGGCTTTTCCTTCCATGTAATTGCACCAGTATTATCACCATTGTTAACATGACCATCTGATGAAGCTGAAATAAGCAAAAAGGACCTTGCTTATTAATAATTAAACTGGCTATAGGATCACAGTGTCTGCCATAGAGATGGAATCAGCAATTATTTCCATTGGCTGCAAAAGTGACAACAACATTAATCAGATCATTTTATTGATAGGGGGAAAACCTCACAGTCTTACAAAACTGGCATTTTTTTTTTATTTTACTAAGACAGGCAAACAACTATTTCCCCGAGTTGAAAATCAAAGAAGTGCACTGAGACAAATACAGTTCATGACGAAAGGATGTTCATTCATCATTTTTCTGACCTTAGGGCACTTAGCATATGTGTAACTAATGACTAATTCATAATTACTGTGGTAGAAGGCTTACAACTATCAGAAGATTGCAGCTGAAGAGAGAGTGGGATGAGGTCAGGTGTTTATATGATTGTCTTGCTTGAGTTCTTTTGTATAGCTATTTGCAAGGATTTTTATTTAAGAAAAATAATACTTTGATGCCTGCATATTATTGTAGGCTTTTTGTTGAAAAGGAAGGAGCAAAATACTTGCATGAGGTGCAGATCAGATGCAAGCATTCTTCCTCAGAAATAGAAGCATTTTTCCTGCCCACATCAAGCCTTTTTTCATATGGGTTTATATGGTGAACAAAGGCTTTACACTGGTAATTACTTTGTTGAACATAATTTAATTGTCCCTGATGAGCAGAGCATTCAGAATGCTCCCATCTGCTGTGAGAAAGGAGTTTCACTGGAACATATCAGCAACAGAGGTGCTAAGTGTAGGCTCAAAAATCTCCATGAGTAGCAATCCAATACTCGTAGTGTTTCTTTTAACTGCACTAACTGCAATCAAGAGTTGGGTAAAATGTGGCTTTAATCCACAATAACCAAAGACCCTTCAATATCAACTTAAAGACTAGGCACCCACAAAGGTTAACCTGGAACTGACATAATTAAGAACTGGCTGGCATAACCTGGCTAAAGTTTGGACATGATGGGTCACCTTGCCTCTTAATTCTTTTAACCCCACCCACTTTAGATTGCTACTTGGAAAATGAACCCCTGATTTAAAGCCCTACATGGCATGGGACCGGGTTACCTGAGGGACTGTCTCACCCCCATTATATCTACCCGTCCCACCCGGTCAGGCAGGGAAGGTATGCTGCGGACCCTGTCGATGAAAGAATGTCAACTGGCGGGGTCTAGAAAGAGAGCCTTCTCTGCCATGGCCCCTGCCCTATGGAATACTCTCCTGCCAGAGGTAAGGCAGCCCCCAATCTCTTGTCCTTCCAGAAAGCAGTCAAGACCTGGCTCTGCCAACTGGCATGGGGCACAAAAAAGGGCAACCAACCCTGGGGGTGGCTAGCACCTTGAAGATGCTCCCATATGTTAACATCTTACTGACCATCAACATCTTGGAAGATATTATTTGTGTATGTGGTTGGTTTTTATTATATTTTTATTCTATTTTATATTGTTTTTATTGTATTTTAATATTTATTGCTGTTTTATTGTGAACCGCCCAGAGTCACTTTTTGTGAAATGGGCGGTATCTAAATTTGAAATATAAATAAAATAAAATAAATGCTCCAGCTGTTTATCTTATATCATGGCTTAGGACCAGATTACCTGAAGGAGTGGCTCTGCTTGTATGGACCTACTTGAACCTTAAGCTATTGTAATGAGGCCCTCCTCCAGGTCCCCCCGCCTGCAACAGGAGATAAGATGGTTCTTTAGAAGGGAGAGAGCTTTTCTCTGGTGGCACCCTATTTATGGAATCCCTTCCCACATGAGCATCATCTTGGCATGAGGTGAAGCCCTTTTTCTTTTCCCAGACTTTCAATTGGTTTTTAATTGTATTTTGAGTCATATTGTTTAGATGTTGAACGACCATCTTGCTCCCGCCTAGTTTGTTGTAGTGGCAATGTGGAAGACTATTGTTATTTCCAGGAGTTTAGGTGACATGTTTTGATTTCTCCTGCACATGTTAAGAAAGTTCACTCTATGTCATGATAATGTTTAGTTGGCTATTCACTTTTACTTAGAAGTGGGGGGGGGGGGGTTCAGGACTGTTTATCTGTATAGTTCTCAGACCCTGGGAACTATCTGATCAAGGTTGGGTTCCACAGCCTTGATGCCATGGAAACAGAGTCATGAGTGCCAGACTTTGATAAAAACCCTAGTATTGCCCCTTGAGTCTTTGAGCATGGACAAAGGCTCTGGAACCAGGAGCTGTGTTATCTAAGCCATCTTGGGGGTCTCTCCACTGTTGCCTTATGGTAGCTCCTGATAGTAGGGGAAGAGTTTTATTATTTTGCTTGGTATGTTATGCTTTTATACTATGCTTTTGTATTTCTATTTAATTCTGTCTGCTATCTTATATTCCCGTTTAAATCTGTTTGCTAGAGTTAACAATAAAGCTTGAAATCTCCTTACTCACTGGTGTGTCCATTGTCTCTGGATCTAAAAGAACTAAAAGAACCAATTGCCTGGGCACCTGATCACTGCCTCAACAATTGGCAACACATCTGTTTAGTGTTTTCAATTTGCATTTTATTTTGATTTTAAATGTAAATGTTTTTATTCAAATCATATTTTTAGCATGTTTTATTGTAAACCACTCAGAGGGCTTCAGCTATTGGGTGGTTTAAATATTTAAATAAATAAATAAATGGAAGCCCACCATGTTAACACCTTTTTGGATTAGCATGCTTTCCCCATGTTATATTATTCATATATTTATTCATTCAATTTACATAGCCTCCCATCTCAGATCAGTGCCTCTGGGTGACTAACAATAATAAAAACAATCAAACAAGTAAAACAATACAGAAAAATATAAATACAGCCAAGAGATCTTTAAAAAAAACATTGGTGTCAGCACAGCCATGAAACAGGGCCCTTTGTACACTCGGGGCCCCAGGCCCAGGCATAAAGCCAGGTCTTCATGGCCTTCCAAAAAACCAGAAGGGTCAGGGCCATCCTAATCTCAGGAGGGAGGATGTTCCAGAGGGCAGATGCCACAGCAGAAAAGGCACGTCTCCTGGTCCCCACCAGCCGACATTCTTTGGCTGACAGGACCTGGAGCACCCCCATCCTGCTGGATTGGATTAGATGGGTAGAAACAACTGGGAAAAGACGGTCCCTAAGGTGACCCAGTCCCAAGCCATGAAGGGCTTTAAAGGTGACAACCAGCACTTTGAATTGCACCTGGAAACATACCGGCAACCATTGCAGCTCATGAAGCAGTGGCATTACATGTGCTGAGTAGCCAACACTATTTACAACCGGGCAGCTGCATTCTGTACCAGCTGAAGCTTCTGAATGCTCTTCAAGGGCAGCCCCATGTAGAGCGCGTTGCAATAGTCCAAATGGGAGGTCACGAGCGCATGAGCGACAGTGAGTAGAGCCTCCTGATCCAGGAATGGGTGCAACTGGCACATAACCCAAAGGTATGCAAAGACCCTCTTAGCCATGGCTGCCACCTGTTCTTCCAGCAGGAGCCGTGAGTCCAAGAGGACCCCCAGATTGCACACCAGGTCCATCTGGGGCAGTGCCACCCCATCCAGGACCAAAGATGGAAAAACCTTGGTACTGGGAGGCCCAAACATCCAAAACCTTGGTTGGGTTAAGTGGGAGCCCATTGCACCCATCCAGGCCTCCAGACACTGAGATAGGACATCCATGGCATCAGTCAGACAGCCCAGGGAGGAGATATAAAGCTGGGTATCAGCATACCGATGATACCTCACCCCAAACCTTTGGATCACCTCACCCAGCTGCCTCGTGTAGATGTTAAATAAGAGGGGCAAGAGAACCAAGCCCTGTGGCACCCCACACAGCAGGGGCCGTGGACTGGACCTCTCCCCTCCTACCAACACTGACTGGAACTGATCCCGGAGGACAATCAGCGCAACACAGTGCTGCCCACCCCAACTCCCGAAGCCAGTCCAGAAGGATACCATGATCGATGGTATCGAAGGCCGCTGAGAGGTCAACAAGAGTGAGGATGGAAGCACTGCCCCCATCCCGCTCCTGCCAGAGGTCATCGAAGAGCACGATCAATGCTGTCTCAGTCCCATATCCCGGCCTGAATCCTGACTGAAAGGGGTCCAGATAATCCGCTTCATCCACAGCCCTTTGAAGCTGTCGGGCCACCACTTTCTCAACAACCTTCCCTAAGAAGGGGAGGTTGGAGACTGAATGAAAACTATCCAGATTAGTTGGGTCGAGCAATGATCTCTTGAAGAGGGAGTGCACCACTGTCTCCTTAAGAGCCGGTGAGACCACCCCCTCCCTCAAAGAGAAATTAACCACCATCCAGACCCAATTATATGTCCTCTCCCGGGCAGCCTTGACCATCCAGGAGGGGCACGGATCTAACACAGAAGTGGCCGAACTAACAACTACAAGAACCCTGTCCACTTCCTCAGGTTCAATGGGCTCGAACTCCTCCCAGATAACCATGCAAGCCTCAGTCCCCTTAGTCCCCACTGGCCTTGCATCAAGGCTAGAATTCAATGCAGAGCGGATGTGAGCTACTTTACCTGCCAGATGTTTAGCATATTCCTCACAATGGCCCTGAAGGTAGACCCCCAAATTACTTCTTCCGAGGAGGGTCCAGGTCACCGAAACAGGGCCACTGGGTGGCTACCTGAAGATGCAATAAGGGTGGAGAAATAATTACATTTCGCTGCCCTTACCGCCACAAGGTAGGCTCTAATCATGTCTCTAGCTTGTGTTCGATCATCTTTGCTCCCTGTCTTCCACCAGCGGCGCTCTTGGCGTCTCTTAGCTCCCTTAAGCTCTTCTGTATACTATGGGGAGCTATGGGAGCCATGGGCATGGAGAGGCCACTCAGGACCGATCTGATCCAAAGCCAGGGCCTCTCTCTTGTTCCATGCGACTACCAAGGCTTCGGTCGGACCATGCAGCAACTTCCTGGAAGAACCCCAGTTGGGTCCATCAGTCACCTGGGCGGGCCAATCTAATAGGCTCTACCTCCCTGTGGAGGAGGGTGACACCCAGAGAACTGGAGGCTCACCAGGAAGTGATCTGACCATGACAGGGGAGAAACCAATACCTCCCCCAATTTCAGAACACTCTGCCACTGTTCTGACAGAAAAACCAGGTCAGGAGAATGACTGCTATTATGTGTCGGACTCTGGATGACTTGGGACAGGCCCATGGCTGTCATGGTGGCCATGAACTCCCGAGCTACCTCCAACCCCACCCCCAAGGAAGGCAGGTTGAAATCCCCCAAGACTGGGGAGCTCCACCACCAACCCGGCTACGGAGTCAAGGAGCTCAGGCAGGGAGGTTGCTACGCAGCAGGGAGGATGTTACAGTAGCATCAGTCCCAACTGATACCACTTAGAGTCCAACTTAACGAATAGGGTCTTGCACCTGGCACTCTGAGGAGCAGCGCCCCTGAATGCCTCCCAAGTATCTCGGATGACCACCGCCACCACACTGCCCCTACCCTGGGATCTTGGCTGGTGCCACACCCAGAATCAGCTGAGGACATCTCAGAAAGGGGAACTCCCCCCTACTCTCCCAGCCAGGTCTCCATAATACATGCCATGTCAGCTTTCTCCTTCATGATCAAATCATGGATGAGAGTGGCCTTATTACAAACCGACCTGGCATTCAGTAGAAGCAGCTGATAGCCCAGAGCCTTGAAAGTCTGCCAACTGGGGCCAGGGAGTGAGCTCAAGGAGCTGGAACATGCCCCAGGAACAATATACCTCTGGCCCATTCCCCATGTATGGCCTGCTCGTGTCCTGCCAATTTTTCCCATACCTGTCACTACCCAGATGTTACAGTCTGCCCCCACTCCTCCAAGACCTCCCCCTTCCCCCTGGCCTAACTGATCCATACCCAAGCCTGTAGCCTCCCCCCCTCCCACCATACACACACCTCCAGTTACAGCCTCCTTCCAGGCTGTCAACCTGGGGTGCTTCTGCTTCTACTTAGCACTCAGCACCTCCAGAGAAACAGCCCACTCCACTGTATACTCTCATCCTCTCCCCGCCAATCCACTCTCACTCAATTGGCAGGGGCTGACAAAACCAGCATCAAATAACTCTGAAAGTGATCAATCAGTCCCCCTCCCCCTGGCTCTCACTCATAGGCAGGGAAACAGACCCCATTCAGGGGAAGAAACACCCTCTCCTATCCCCAACTCCAGTCCATCTGTCCATGGAGTCTGCGGATTTGCTAGTCCCTCCACTTCATTCTCCAACCTGCAGAGAAGGAAAAATGGCTACATGGGTAGACAGGGGGAGGAGAGCCACAGCTGCAAGGATAGAGCTGAAAATGACACCTCAGCCCGACCTTGCATCCACTGCAGCCCATTCCCTACCCCCAAAATCCCTTGATCTTAATTTCTAAATTGCCTTTTTTGCCACCACACCAGAACTTGCACTTTCCATGCCAGCCAGCTATAAGCCTCCTTTATCCTCGCTGGTGCGTTTTTCTCCATTGCTGTGTGGTCAAATGCTGCTCAGTGCACCATAGCTGATCCATGCGCTGCATTTGCTCCACACACCCAGTACACCTAGCAATCCAATTTTCCAACTGCCAGTCCTGGGGAAGCAGCACTCCAGCCAACAGTCCAGCCAGCAGCTGCCCAGCCAAGGAGATGAGCCCCCGGCACCACATGTAATTCTGTCCCAAACCACGGCCCAGCTTAATGAGGGAAACAAATCTCATGGGCTTGATAAAAAGCAGCATCCACTGGGTCCAGTGGAGGAAAAGTCCAAATCCACAGAAACTCCACCATCTCTTCATCCAGCTCTCCAAACTGCCAACCTGCTGCAACATACTAAAAACAAACTACCATTGGGACCTGCTCTGCAACATACCCGGCCTCAGTGCCATCTTAGGGAGAAAAAAAAAAAACCTCACTCACTCACTCACTCACTCACTCCCCAAGTGTAAACAACTTTTTTTTTTCTTACTGCTGCCTTGCAATGAGCAAGCATCTTCACCTTCCCTTCTTAGCAGGCCAACATGCCCTCCAGGTGGCTAGTGTTGGGGCACACACAAAACAGCACCTAACTAGCACATAGCTTCCTTCCTTGTTCTTCCCATCTCATGTTTTGTTTAAGGAAAAAAATATTCAGAAAAATCTGACAGTCCACCACAGAGGGAGAACTGCTAACCCTTGGTGTAACTGGGAAAGATGGGAAGAAGTGGCAAGGTGTGATGGCATCTTGCCTACCTTGTAGAAGAGGGGAAAATCCCAAGATCAGGCAGGTGGGAGAAGATCAGAGTTTCTACCAATGAGAACTGCAGCAACATAGCACCACCCTGAAGTACAATAGGAAGTACTGCAGAGCCACTTGACTTCCCAAAACTCATGGAAGTCCCACAGAACACAAGAGATTTTAAAATCTTCATTGAGTGCCTATGCCCATGAAACTTCAGAGAGAAAAGCTGCCGTGGGTCCTTGATGGAAGATAGTAATTTTTCTTGGGACTTCAACAGAGAAGCTAAAGGATATTCTGACCCATACAAACACAATCTTTGATGCCAGCCATGGTTGGGTTCCCATATAATGTTTTGCTGTTTTAAAAAATAAGTGAAACAATATATGTTAACTATATGAATTCATTTAATAAACCATTCAGTTTAATCCAGTAAGCCTTTCAAAATTTGGTTTTTATAAAGGAACAGATTAAAAATAATCTCCCCTTAAGAGTGATATACAGCAGCAAAATGTGTACAATAGATACATACCGTTTATATTAAAATGTTTTACAATTTCAAATGTTACCCATGCAAGCATGGTATAAAAAGGACAATTTTATCATACAAGTACCTATTTTTTCTGCATGCCTAACTCTGAACTTCTAAAGAAAGCATAGTTGGGTGCACAACGCAGCCAAGTTAAATATTTTTCAAAGCTCATGGATTTTGGTTAACAAAAGTCCCAGTGAAATTCATAGGACTTTTACATATTAGTGGATTCAACAATGGCTATTCACAAAATAAAGGCTGGGTAGTAAAAAAGAGACTCTTCCATGGATAAGATCAATTTTTCACTCCCATCTTCATTGGTGTATGTGTGTATGTTTGAGGGAGACAATATTCAGAGAATATCACAGTACACTGCGATAGGAAGTTAACCTTTCACCCTCTAGCTCTGTCTTCCTAAAAACTCCACCCCTTATAGCAATTATATTTAGAAAAGTTAAACTCGCACCACTCAATCCCTGCACAGGGATAATTATCATATGGGGAGATAATTTTCAAAGAGATTGCAGCATGTGTTAAGAAATAGTTAACCTTTTGCTATAACTCCCACTGAAAATGATCTCTTAGTGGCAATAATATTTATACAAATAGAAGTACTTTATTTGTGCTAATGGCTCATAGCTATATGAAAAGGATTTGGAGCCTTAGGAAATAAATTTTGGGGAGAGGCTGTACAGTATATGCTCTTGCCTAATAATACCCACAACTAATATACAAATAGAATTCCACTAAACATGGACCAGATCATGTCACAAAATCATTCTGATATTAGTTTACCATTTCAAATTTCATATAGAATATCACATTCTTCAGGATGTTCCATACAAAACATATATGCATAAGTATTCGCATACATAGACACACACACACACACACACACACACACAAAGAATGAGGCTAGGCTGGGACCATACACTCTGTTTTTTTATACAAAAGAAGTTTTCTGTATGTAATGTGATTCCCCACCAAATCAAATCTTGCTCACATAAAGCTATATACATTAGTGGAACTAGAGAATCTTTTCCATGTTCAAGTTCATAATCTGAGAATGATAAACAAGGATGCATGTAACTCAAAGCTCTAACTGAACTGCAGTTATGCTAGTTCAGTCCTAGATTCCCTGGCTGCCTCTTGAGTGATCCTTACACCTAACGCTTGATATTTTCAAGTACAATGTTATCTATTCTTCACATGGAAAACATTTTCGTTCCCCAGCTTTATTATCTCAGAAAATATTTTGAATACTTTTCAGTAAATATTAAAACTTATAATTGGTCCTAATATTACTGAAGCAAAGCAGGTTTTTCTTTTAAAAACACTGAACCTAAAACTGCAAGGAGTGTGTGTATTTTCTGCATATTAAAAATACGGTTCTTATTTAGCTAACCATTCAGACTTTTGAATTTGTCTGGACAGAGCCCGGTCATTAGGAATATGCTAGAATGTGCCAGGAAATGGGATGTTTGGCATATGGGTGTCACCTAAAACAAGTAGTGTAGTGTCATTCCAGTAACCTTTACCCCACTTGGGCAGTTGTGAATGATTTCTTTATGTCAGACTTGCAGTATTCATCTGAAGAGCTTTCTGTGCTGAGTGCAACCAAGGCATATGCCTCTATTTTCTCTGTTTTTTAAAGTGTTGATAATCAGCGATCAGAATGCAGAATGGCATCAGAGAATAATTATCGCATATAAGGACCTAAAGTTCTAGTTGAGACTATACTGTAATTTAAATTCTAGATGTAGACTATTCCTCAAGTCTAACCAAACATTAAGATCAATTGAGGATCTTTTATCTGTGATAACAACCTTTAAACAAGATAATCGTGGGAAAAAAAACTTTTTAAATATGATTTTCTGCATTTTAAAATAATGTTTTAAACAAACTACTTTAATCAACCTTTGAAACTTCACAAATATTCAGTATTTTTCTAGAAGGATTAAAACAAATTAATATTACCAATGGAGATATGTTCCAGAATGTATATTTTATGAAGTAATTGAACTATGAAAAAAAGGCCACAAGTCACATAATATGCTAGGATAAGAATGAAATTTCATTTTTTACTTTGTTGATGTGAAAATTAGGTCTAATCAAGGCTTTGAAAATAATTCAGGAAAGTAATTTGGACCTTGCACAAATCCCTACTTGTTCTTCATTAAAGCAGCCTGGAAAAGTAGTAGTTGTATTATATCAGGGTTCCCCAAAGTGATCAATATCAACTCCCAAGGGTTGATAGGACTGTCCAAGGGGTCGATAAATGTCTGGGGGTCAAAAGGGGGTCAGTAAATGTCTGGGGGTTAATGATGGTTGATAAATTATGGAAGGTTGATTGGGGTCAATTAATTTTTTGGAATCTCTGTAGAGCTCCACGCCAGTCCCTAGTCCTGAAGGTGAGATGGCTAGTGGCGAGACAGTATTATCCAGGATTGGATGGTCAGCCGTCAGCCATCAGCAAAAGTGGCCTCAAGTTGTTGTTATTATTCACAGTATGAGTTAAAGTAGTATTTATTCAATTATTTTCATATAATAAATGTTTGGGGGTCGATGAACAATTTGTAACTTCATGAAGGGGTTGATGAGCTGAAGAGTTTGGGGACCCCAGCTTTAAAGAATCCATTAAGGTTAACAAAATACTGAAAACCGCCACAACTTTTTTCAGTCTCAGGCTTTCATGAATAGTCACTTTTTTGACTTATTTAGACAACATTCCTCACATGATACATGGTATATTTCCAAGGAAGGTGCTGTATTTTTCTTGATGAATCAGTGTTTCTCACATTTCTGCCCTCTCAAAGACCAATGTTCAGCTCTCCACATGACATCCATTAATACCAGGTAAAATGAGTAATCTAAATACTAATTAACAGTATTAAAACTGTATAATTAACATTATAAACATTAGGTGCCAAGCCCAACATAAGAAAACATAGAAAAATGGTTTTCTTTTTGGGTGAAGTATAATTAATACTTCTCTCATAAGTTTTTAAATATGTCCACAGTATCATCAGTGTGGAAAATGATAGGCATAATCTACCCACCAGAACCAATGTTGTGTGCATTTTTATTCACTTTGGTAGGACTGATATTATTCTTTGCATAACCAGTTGAAATGGAAGTATTGCATTAACTACACATGATGACTTGAACCAAAGAATGTACATTAACAACAATTTGGATAATGCAAAAAAATAGATAGCAATTGAATCAGATTATTATTATTTTACTCTTGTGTGGCAGTAAGATAATTTATTTCAATTTATAATAATACTTTTATTTTCATATTTTTTATTTTTATTTCAATATTTTTCATATTTTATTTCAAGATTTTTATTTTGTTTCTAACAAACAAATGAGAGTATGATGTACTATAAAATTAAAAGTTATTTCAATGTGATTAAAAAAAATAATCTGCAAGTCTGGGCACAAATCTGTTTCTTAAAGTAATCTGAGAATAAATCTAGAATAGAAAGCCTCTGCATATTCCTAACCCCAATATATTTATTAGATATACAATTACATGTATATAATTATGATTTACATCTATTATTAGATTTTTTTTAAAAAAGTATAATAATCTTTAAATTATCCTCATTTATTTCTGAAAAGAGATAGACATAGCACAGAGAAAATTGCTTTTACCACCTACCTATTTTATTTGATGCAGAAATTAATGAAATCAATTTAGGATTTTTTTTCCTGTACCATGTGGATTTTAACTTTAAAGCTTTGCTGCATGAAAATAGAATGTTAAATATCTAAAATACCTGAAATAAAGCAAGCATCTAATTATAATGTACCTCACAGGGAAGTCAGAAGGAAGAAATTGTTTTGTTTTGTTTTTTTACTTTCACCTGTATTAACAGTTTTTAACCCATTATGTTCCTATAAGTGCACTGATCTAATTATCACCAAGGGAATGATTCTCCATTTGCTGATGAAAGTTCCATTTTACATCCATATTTGACCTGCACTGAAACTTAAGAAATCTTCATATTTACAGCTCAATGCAGTAATTGCAATGCACAAAAGAGGCTCTGGATGAGGACGCAAAATTACTACTAACTAACTGAAAGTACTTTAGACTCCTGATTTTTGTCTGTCATAGATTAACATGGCTCTCCTCATGCAGTAACTGGTAGTACTGTCTCTAATAGCATGCCATTCACATTAAGGTTTGGGATGATCAAACTGTTTCATCTCAAGCATGTTCTTGCATTCCTTCCCTGGTGACCAGCTGTGTGCTTCATTCTATTCCATGCCCTGGTAACAGTCACTAACACATAAGGTTCATTGCAACGTACAGCAAACCAGGCTTCCAGTCCTAATGTTGTAGAACAGTGTTTCTCAAACTTGGCAACTTTAAAATGTGTGGACTTCAACTCCCAGAATTCCCCAGTCAGCATTCACATTTACCACTGGTTTTCCTTCTTGTAGCTTTTGTCTATTCTTGGCAACCAGGAGGAGAGTGAATATATCTAACTAGATTTACACATCACCACCAAGCTGGTTTGGTGTAGTGGTTAAGGTATCAGGCTAGAAAGTGGGAGACTGAGTTCTAATCCTGCCTTAGGCACAAAGCCAGCTGGGTGACCTTGGGCCAGTCACTCTCTCTCAGCCTTAGGAAGGAGGCAAGGGCAAACCTCTTCGAAAAAACCTTGCTAAGAAAACTGCAGGGACTAGTCCAGGCAGTTGCCAGGAGTCAAAAATGACTTGAAGGCAACCCCCCCCCCCCCCCACAAAAGATTTACACAGCACACTAAACCATGATGTGGTTTACTTGGGTTTGGATTAGTATAAGCAGAATGCTCAGAGTATGGAGAACAAATAGGGAGGACTTGAAGTCTGACTTGGAGGGGGGCAAATATGACATTGTTGATATTCTTGAAACCTATACTTGGAGGATAATACTACTCCTTCAAGTATAGACCCAACAAAAGGGAGAGGTGAGTTGCATTACATATAAAAAAAATGACTACCTCTGTATGGAAATTTGTGATTCCAAGGGTAAAAATCCTGTTGAAAGTGTCTGGGTGAATATTAAGGGAAAAAGAAACAATAATGACATAGTTGTGAGTGTGTACTATAGGCTACCCCACCAAGCAGAAGATATGAATGAACTCTTTGTAAATCAAATGTATGACGTGTCCAAGAAACATACCATTAGGCTAATGAGAGATTTCAGCTACCCTGATATCAATTGGGAATCAAACTCTGGCAAGTGGGAGATCTACCAGGTTCTTGACGTGCCTTCTATACAACTTTATTGTCCAAAAGGTGGAGGAGGTAACTAGGGAATTGGCTATACTGGACTCAATACTTACTAACAGGTAAAAAATGGTTGAAAAAATAGAACTGTGGAAAGAGTGGCTGTGTGTTTCTAAAATTCACCATACTTCAGGCAGGAAAAAATGAAAGTAGTTAGATTAATGTTCTAAATTTCAAGAGAGCTGACTTCAATAAGCTATAAAAAAAGTAGAAAGGATTCCTTGGATGGAAATCCTGAAGGAAAAGACAGTTCAGGAAGGGTGGGAAATTTTTAAAAATGAGATAATTAAGGCCTGAACACAAACAATATCAAAGAGAAAGACAAACAGGAGCAGCTGATGAGATCAGCATGGCTGTATAATCCACCACCAACAAAAAAGGATTCTTTGGGTATGTGCAGAACAAAAGGAAAGTCAAGGAAATTGTCAATGAAATGGCTGGAGAAGATCGTACAATGGTGATAGATGACAGGAGAAGGGTGAGCCACTTAATTCCCTTTTTTGCATGTCTTCACAAGAGTCAAAAGTGGCCCAACCTGTCAGAAGCTGTATCATGGGGGTACAGAAGAGAAATGCAGGTCAAAAAAGGTAAAGAAGTGGTGAGAGGATCCTCAGCTGCTTTGAATGAATTTAAGTTCCTAGAGCTGGATGGATTACATCAGAGTGCTAAAACAGATGTAATCTCAGAACCACTGACTGTAATCCTTTAGAAGTCCTGAAGTACAGGAAGAAGACTGAAGAAAAGCTAATATTGTTCCAATCTTTAAAAAAGGGAAATGAGTTGACCCAGAAAACTACAGCTTAATCGGCTTGACATCAATACCTACTAAAATCCTAGAAAAGATAATCAAGCAGTAGATTTGCAAGTACTTAAAAAGGAACAGTGTAATTCTTGTAAACCAGATGGGTTGTTAAAATACAGTAGGTTGTGCCAGACAAATCTTAATCGCTTTTTTTTTTAAACTAAGTGACTAGATTAGTAGACCAAGGGAATGCTATGGATGCAGTGTATCTACACCTCCACAAAGCATTTGATAAAGTTGGTAAAATGGAACAATGTGAGACAGAATGGTCCCACAACCAGATGGAAATGCTAGAAGTTTTCAAAGGTTGGACATTTGTCTGGGATGGTCTGAGGACTGGGCAGGGGACTGGATGAAGATCAATTTTTCTATGTTATGTGAACTCAGCCATTATAGATATAAACCATGGTTCATGGCTTAATATTTTAAGTGAACCTAGTCAATAGTGATTTAGTCAATGAATCATAGTTATATAAATAATGGTTTAGCATGATGTGTGAATGTAGTTTATCTATGTAATGTCTGCATGATTATAGCATGACAGGACACATAGCATCTCCATTATCGTAATATGAAGCATGAGAGAATATTTGAAACATATTTCACGTATCAAGGCAATCTTAGTTCTGCAATTTTTACAGAAGCTGTCCAAAAAGTGTCTTGTTTTCACTGTTCATATATAGTCAACATACATAAAAGGGCATTCTAAGAAACACTGAAAATTTACAAACTAGCAGGAGAGAATATGACAGGAGATGAGTGTGTGTGGGAGAAAGAAGAAAATAGGTTCTTGAATCTGTAATTGTGACTCCCACACTGTTTCTTTGAACTGTCTAATAAAGCCGGTGTTTACAATACCTCATTCCTTTGAGGACAACTCATCTTTATAGTATTTAGCAAGCTGTGCATCCCAAATAAAAACATAAGAAAAAGAGGGTTTTCCCCTCCATTTATAAACGTGATGTATGGACTTATTTGTTTCAGAAGTATTGAATGCTTTATATGTTTTCTGAACGTAAAGCACAGAACTGATTTGACCAAAAGAAAACTCTATTATAGCTACAAAATATCATATATATGCATTGGTAGCAGTGATCCAAATTTATTTTTGTGCCCTCTCTGAGGAAGGAAGGAAGGAACATAAATTTATTTCTGTCAGATTATTTTCTATTTGTGAAACATATGGTAGAAGTTAACTTCTGCGTTCCAGATTGAGGTTCTGAATAATGTTTCCAGAAGGTATCTCCTTACTGCAAATTTTTATATTAGCAAGTAGAATACTGTGAACTTTACTATCAAATTAATTATTGATTTACTTATGATTCAAATCAACATTCCAAATGAAATGTCCATTTTTGAATTGTTTAAAAATTAATTATTTGTGTTAAATAGAGTTAACATTAATATTTTCTTGAATCTTAAGATAAGATTTTGCTGAGAAGGAAAATTTTCCATCCCATTTTGTTCACTGCAGCTGCCAGCGTGGGGAAAGTTAGCCCAATTCTGGTGATTCTTTCCTCTGCCCAAGGGCATCTGCAGTGAGGAGTTCAACAATTTTAAGAAGTTGGCCACAACTGTATGACCAAAGCCTTTTTATATACAATTTTGCCCTGGAAGCCCCTGCCTCTGCCAGCTGCCCATTCATCCCGAGCCCATATTGTTCATGAATATTTGGAGGTGGAAGGTGACCGATGTCACCTCTAGTGCCCTTGATCATCATGTACCATGCTCACTGGTTGTGGGGAACTGAAGTAGTACATTTTAGTGAAAATTACTAATCTGAAATGGAGTATCCCATGTTTAAAAATAAACACAGAAAGTGGAAATATAAGATGGGTGTGGTTGTCTAGTTTATAAGAACCTTTTATGCACTTAAATTTACTTAATTTTAAATTAATTTAAATTTAAATTAAATGTACTTAATTTTAGACTGTCCAAAAATAACCACTCTATTTTTCTGTAACAGCCTTATTATACCCACAGAAATTATATAAAGGACAAAAATTACTGTTTATGTAGCACACCTCTCCTCCTAGCATCTCTCAAATAAATAATCTATATACCACTTGTTTAAATTAATAACTTGATCCAGTCAAAATGTCAAAATAGTTAAAATCTTATTTTGCAGTTGACAAGATAACTTCTTTGTTAGATTTTGTCACAAAACATTCATCTCTCTCTAGCTTATGTAGAAAATTGTCAATAATGACTGAAAATAATATTTTAAAAAGAAAATAACCTTATAATTGACCAGAAGAATTAGAAAAAAACATTGCTGCAGTACAAATTAATCTGATTAGATATCTGTTTCACAAGCATTTGAGACTAATTAGTTCAATTCAAGTGTTTAAAATCCATTTTTCCCTTCCATTCCCCAAATGGTTTCTCTGATCTTTGCCTGATCCACTGCTTTTCATCATCTTATTTTCCCATTCATATCTGTAATGGTATGTGGGAAAGACCTTGGGAGACTGGGCAAGATTCTGTCAATGTAGCATTACAATAAAGTAGAAATAGCTCATTTGGCTGTGATTCCTATCTGGTTTCTCCCCCCCCCCCCGCCCTGTCTCCTTTACAGCCCAAGAAACTAGGGAGGGTCTTTTCTGAGCCTCTTGCCCCGACCACTATCCAGCTGTGGGCTATGCTGTCTCTTATCTGACTGTTCCCTTGGCAGCATCTCTTTGCCCTTTCCCACATTCCATTACAATATCCCATCTGCTTGGAGTAGATAGTTTTATCACTGAGTTCTGTCCTTTTCCAGTGCTTTTCTGTTAATTTTCACATTTTGTTCAGCTCTGGACACTCTATTCTACTACATGACGTTTCACATACTTATTATTCCTGATAGGTAGGTAGCATCTGTCTGTCCATCCATCTTTCCCTAGCTCTTCATTTTTCCCAAATGTACTTTCAGGGATGCAGATCCCTGAACTTCCTTTCTGTTTCGCCTTTACCAACAACATAGATCAGTGAGCAAGGCTTGCCAGGATTTACAACAGTCTTTTTTATTTCCCTGTCACTCAACACCATGTTTTTCCCCCAAAACCTTCCTCCTGCCCTAAAGCTCTTAATTAATCCCTCTTTCATTGCCACTGTGAGAGTCAATGAAAAACATAATAACAAATTTTAAAAATTTGTAATATAGTTACAAACACAAGGGCAAATGGAGACAACACTGCCGATTCAAAAGAGGGGCCAAGTAGTTCCTTTTATGTGTAGGTGGGAAAGAAAATGAAATGCAAGAGGATTTGAACATTGTTTCTGCATATAGGACTTATTCTTGAATCACCACAGCTGCTGAACTTTTTTTAATTATGAACTGGAGGAGAAAATGAAGGAAGTGACTAGTGTATTAATGAACAGCAGGAAAAGGTATTTTCTAATTAAAATTTGGACTTACTATGAATGTGGTGAGTGCCCCAGTAATAAAGACAGAGAGAACATCTGTTTCAAGGTAATTCTAGTTATGAAGAAATAGGTAACATGTTTAGATAGGAATCTGTAGTAAGATTTCTTTTTTTATGTTATTTTTTTTTTTAATTGTCTGTACAAATTCAGTAACTGTGTGCATTTCAGCCTTACCCGTACCATTAAATATAAAGAAATAATTTACCTAAATATTTTTTTCTCATCTGTAATAATTATAGTATCTATGATATCTTTCTATAGGTTTGGACAGAATACTCACTTGTAGTACACTGGTGACATTTTATGGTTGCCAGTAGCATACATCTTCTGTCAATCTCTTTTAATCAAATATCTGTTTTACCCTGGTCTAAACAGCTCTGTAATTGATGTTCTTCATTACTGAATATTAGTCTTTTGGGGATTTAAAATAAAAAGGATTTTCAGAGTTTCTATTTTATTTTTAAATAGAACTCTCTTTTGTTTATCTCTGATAAATCTCTTGGGGAGGTAAAAAGGCTGAATCCTCTAGTCACACAGTTTTAAACTCCATGGCCGGGAGGATGCAAAAAACAAATTATTTCAATTTCTTCATATTTGCCTTTTAATTGCCAGAAAGGCATCACGAGTTGTGCAAGCCTCTCTCACACACACAGGGATTGGAGAATGCCAGGTGAAGTGCCTTCTGAAAGATATCTGGTAATAGCAGTAATTATTAAACAAAGCTACACCAAAGTAGGAGGTGGGGCCAGAGGGCTTCTGGTAGAGAGTTTGAAACCTCCAGTCTTTCACTCTACAAGTTCAGTTTTCCATTACAATTACTTACCTGTAGTTCTTTAATTTGTTGTAAACTTCCCTTTCATTCTCACTGGGGATAAAGGCTGATAACCTCCTTGTCTCTGGGCTATTTGTCCTTTAGTTTTCTGCTTCCCAGGATCTTCCTCATCTAGCTGTCTTGGCCTAAAATTCTGCCTCAACTGTTTTAGCCTTTGGTTTCTATTCTCATTAAGTGATTCCAGACAGAAACCACAATGGATTAAACATAATGATCAATATCATCACCTCAGCTGGTAGAATATTTCTGACACAAAAGTAGTTCAGCCATTGGGAAAGGTATTTTAGCTTATTACATACTTGTATTGTGTAAGAGATTACTTTAAACTTACTTTTTACATGTTTATTGTTTCAAATATAACAAGCAGTTTATGTCAGAGCATTCAAATTATATTAAATCTGGTGCAGATTGATTGCATATTATTTGAGGTTGGAGCAAATAGTAGGAAAATAACTAAAATTTCTTACTAGGTTTTTCTAAGATAATGCTCCCATAGAACCAAAATGCTTCTTGAATTGATTTCTGACTCATTCATTGTTCTGGGTGGTATATGCTTTTTTTTGTCTGTTTTTACCTGAAATTTATTTATTTATTTAAAGAAATTATATGGCCACCTATCTCACACAGTGATCCTAGGCAGTTCACAACAACCAATAAAAACAATATAAAAATAGATTATAGCTTTCCCGCCAGGTGCCAGACCAGACCAAGTTGTGCAAGGATGTTGTCATTTTATTGTTTTCTTCATCATTCTAGGTAGGAAAGATTGGTTACACCAAACAACACTTGTATTTATAGATATCTTTATTTATTTATTTATATTTATTATATTTATTTATTGGGAAACTCACAGAATGTAGCCATTTCCTCAACCTGCGTGGTTTTTGTCTATCACAATAAAATATTCTTTTTAGCCCCTCGAATATCAGAAGGGATGATAATACTCCAGTTATTGCTATGCAAGCTGCAATACTTGATGCTCATGTTCTATTTCTCATTTTCTGAAGCAAAATCAGTATGTAGGGAAATGTAATCTATATGTTGCTTTTTTCAACTATGAATTCATTTGATTTATTTCTCAATAAAAATTCATAGGATTCTATTTTAAGACTATTAAGTAATCTCGGCAATATAAACTCTAGCTTCAAAAATATTTAATGAGAAGACACTATTTGGAGGTGATGGAAGGAAGAACCCAGATGGTATTTTGTTCCTACATAATTACAAAGCATTTATTTTATGAAAATGTTATTAAGCCTTAATCAATCTGCTATAGAAACTAATTACCATAACATTCATGCATTTATTACGTGAATTAAAATGCATGCAAAGAAATTCACACCAAAAATACGCTTTTCCTTTAATTAAAAAAGAAACTATCACTATTACTGAGAATAGGTTTTGTAAAAAACAGAATATTTCCAATCTCAATGGCCTAGTGAAAAATTTATTTTATATTGCACATTATTCCATTCATTCAGAGTGTATCTGCAAAATCTTACTTCAAAAACCAAAATAGTTGGGTGAGATTTCTTTCTAATAAGGAGGCATTGAACGATAAAACAAGCATTTAAACAACTTGCTATAGAATTTGATAATAAAGAGGAACTGTTGGTTAAAAAAACTACTTTTGAATATTTTTGACACATGTCTTTTGTAACTCTGTGAGAATACAATGCAGTTCAAATCCGATGTAGTCAATTCTTCAAATACTAAAAAAATTAAGAAGATAATCTTATATATGTGTACTTAAAATTAAGTCAACAGTCTATTTTAATCAAAATATGGCAGGTAACCATACCTTCATCCAAGTAAATTTTTAGTCAATTGTTTTTTCTTCTCTGCTAAAACAGTAGACACTGAAGTTAACTGGCCCTGGACCAATTATTATTTTAAATTAATCCCACTCTTCTGCAGATGTTTCCACCTAATTGATAGGGAAAATTCATAGCTCTCATTTAGTCCAGTTGGCTGGAATACAGCACATCTGTTTAATAAACTGCTACATCTGATATAAAATAATCAGAAATGTCTTTTCTGAACTAAATTTTTAAAATAAGGCTCCTCATCAAGCCTTAAAATACAGAAAGAGATATATTACTATAACATTATTTAAAAATAAGGTGTTATACTGTCACTAAATGATACTTTACTATCAATGAAGCATTTTTGCCTGACAAATTATGAGAGATATCTTATTGTTTGCTGTGATTAAGGTTAACTAAACACATATTTACATGAAACTAGCACTGTGGTAATAATATTCTTTTAAAACTAACTTGTTTCCATTTTTATATCAAGCCAGAATGTTTTACTCTAGAAAGTTACTTGTGCCTTTTACTTTCCTTGGTATTGATTTGTAACATGAAATTCTTCAGGCTAAAATTTGGGCATCTATGTGGCTGCAATAGACGATTCTCAGTTTCTCAGTTTGGAAAATACCTCTATTAGGGCCAATTCACACAACCAAAAATGGATTCAATTAGTGTCTGCATATACTCACCATATGTGAATATTTAATTTTAATTCTTATTACAATCATATATGTTTACCATTCCATTATTGAATCCATCTGTTTCGTGATGGCATGGTATACGTAGTTTGACTTGTAATTTGGAGCTTTACCTTCTCAAAATGGATACTTGCCATATAATAATATTTACCACATGCATGCATCATTTAAAAATTATGTATGTACAGCACACTACCACAAGGGGTTCTGACTTACTTTATATCAAATTTTGTACTATTGGATAGAATACCTCCTCTTTATCCTATCACCTTACAAATCATAACTCTAAAAAGAAAAATGGCCACAAATAGAAAAGTAGGTTTATCTAGCCATACATCTGTAGGTATTATCACTCTGTAAATCTAGAGTGGTGTTTCTTTGTCATTAGCTTGACAAACGCATGATATGATGACCATACCCAGATTTATCTTTGTCTCTCTTAATAATGATAAAATAATTTTATTGAGAATGTTATTTGCTGTTTCTTCTTGATGTGACTTTTATGCTTCTTAAATATATGGTACTTTTAAAAAAAGGTACTTCTTAATTGGCTAAAAGATTTCTCATTCTTCATAATATCAATTTATCAAGTAAAATAGCAATACAACAAAAGGCTGTTATTTTTTAATCAGATTAATGAATTAGTTTAATAAATTTGACTGTAAATAAGTTTAGGGAAGACACCTCAACTCTGAAACCCGGCATTAGTGCCTGAACTAAACTGTATGAAAACTGGACAAATATGCAAAAGGATACATATGAGAAACCACTTGGGACCACCAGCATATCTCTAAAAATATATGCCAGTATTTGAAAAGTGCCACTGGAAGAAGATTTGACATTGAGCTAGATTAAATATGCTATAGCTTGAGATCAACACCTGTGCCCTATTTATACAAACATTTTGCTGGTTGGTATTGCCTCTCTATCAATTCACAGTGAGCAAACATGTCAACAAGAATGTCAAAGAGATGATGGATGCTTGCATTATTTTTGTTTCGACATATGCTTGGCCAAGAAAATGAAAAAAAAAGCAAACTTCCTTGACACTAGAGATTTGCTGAGAAAGTTAGAGAAATCAAGATAGAGTTACAGCCAGTGTTAGGTATGCTTATTCAGAAATGAGACCCACCAAATTTTAACTTTTCTTTTTAATTTAATAGTCTGGAAACAATGGAATATCGTATATTAAAACACTACAGCCTTTTTCGTATTCAAATGAAAGGGCGATGAAAAGGACAAGTGTAGATGATAAAAGGAGTACAAACACTTCAGCCAGCTCAGACCTTAATGTATTATAACTATGAACATTTTTAGATCTACAAATTTAGGAACACATGAATAATCAGATAAGTAGACATAGTTATGATAGCCCTCTTTTGAACAACTTATAATGAATACTGTTTTGAATTTCAGATAAAAACTAATAATCTAAATTTCACAGTGTAACATATAACCACCATTCTCTTGACCAAGTGCTTTGGACAAGATCTTTGAAAATTTGCCTTAGCTGGTGAGAGTTGACCATTATGCATTACATACATTATCAGACATATTATATCAAGCCTTAATCTGAACAGGATTGATGACATATAGATGAAATACAACAATGTACATCTTAATATTATTTGTACTATTTCTATCAGGACTTTGCATCTTGGTTTAAGTGATATAATTAAAAAAGAAAGATTAGTCATATATTAATTTGGCAATGGAATAGGAAAATTAGTCTTCCACTGGATATAACTCATAATTGTCATGTTTGTTCCAAGGAGGTAACAAAGGAATAACTACTCCACTGATTAACTAGCTAACAATTTTATGCATGTTTTTAAAGATAAGCCCTACTGGGGACAATAGATATTTCCTATATCTTCTGTTCACCCCTTCTTAATGCGGTCAAAATAAAGTCTCAAATCTGACATTTGTTGATCTATACAATTCAACTATGGATAAATTTTAAGAGATGAAGTTAATGAAAGAAAACTAAAATTATTCATACCAAAGGATAACAATATTCTATGTTGTACTGACTAGAATTTTTTTCCCTGCACCGTGTATTTTAGACAACATGAACTTTTTTCTCAAAATATTCATGAAAAACAAAAGAGGCACAAAAAGTTACCAATTGTTACTGCAGTATCTTTATAGCTAATATTAAGTTTTAAAATTCAATTCCCACAATGGATATATAAATTTTTCATTTACTTCAGAGAGGGCAGACAATGAAAATTAAACTCACACACACATATATATCAATTTTGTCATTTTAAAGGGAAGTATAATGAAAAAGCATGGGTTAAGGCAGAAGAAATAACATACTTTGACTTTTATGTCATTATGTAACCATTTTCTTTATGAATTAAGTCACCTTAGGAAGCCTCATCTTTCCTGAGATTCGGTTCCATATTCCATTGTTATATAAAATGTGTGATAAAAACTAATCTGAACAGTTCAGAATTTATTTCCCACTGTCTCTTGCTTTATCCATAATATGTCACAATAGAGACTTGTCAGACTTTAATTGCCTTCCAGAAATCCCCCCAAATGAAAATAATGGAAGAATGCTGGCAGCATAGGTTATCTTTTACAGGTAGTCCTCAGTTAATGACAGTAATTGGGACCGGGAACTCCACTGCTAAGCGACAGTGTCATAAAGTGAAAAATCATGTGACTCTGCCGACTTACATATATAATTTTTATTACGGATTTTGATTACAATAGTAAAAACTAATACAAACTAAACTTAAAGAAAGAAAATAGAATAGAAAGAATAAAAAGTGCTAGAAAAAGAAAATGAAAAAGAAGAAAGAAAGGATGACTGCACCGACTTACAACAGCAGTTCCAGCAGTTCCAGTTGCAGTTGTTAAGCGAAACACATGTGGTCATTAAGCATGATGTCACATGACTGTGACACGTAACTTCTTGCTAGCTTCTCCATTGACTTTGCTTGTTGGAAGCTGCAGTAAAAGTCGCAAAAGGTGATCATGTGACTGCAGGACAATATGACTGTCGTAATTGTGCGCCAGTTGCCAAGTGCTGAAATTGTGATCATGTGACTGCAGGGATGCTGTGATGGCTGCAACTTCAAGGACCGGCCGTAAGTCTCCTTGTTCAGCACTGCCATAACTTCCAATGGTCGCTGAATGAGTGGTCACTAAATGGGGACTACCTGTACACCTGTTCTTTTCCTTGTATTATTCCTTTGAATCTTTTCCCATATGTCTAAAATTACCCATTTTGCCTGCTTTGGATCTGATTCTACATTGCCTTTCCTTAATTACAGAACATATATGATGCATTCACATGCTGTAAAGGAATTTAGAGGTGATTTTGGTATGAAAGGACCATTAAGGAGGAACTTGGAGAAGCTATTACACAGTCCAGAAGTTGAAGCAAGCATGGTAGAAACTCAAAATAACTCAACCTTGATTTTGTTAGTAGAAAAGGAGAGACACTTGTAAAGCTTTCAAGAATCCATTATTATACTGTACTGTAATAAAGCAGCATTCCTAGAATCCCTGCAGTCTCTTGACTCGGCCTAACTCAAGGGAGTGACACATGCAGGCAACCTGAAGTAGGCATTTCTACTTCAACGGCTTAAAATTGAAAAAAAAAGATTTGGCCCCAGACTTGGAAGAACTGTTAACAATCAGAGTAATCAATACTAGGCTACATGGATCAAAGGTCTAATTCAGCATAAGGCAGCTTCTGTCATTCCCAAGATATGGAGCTGAGAAATACCTTGGTGAGGCCTGGAGTCTAACGAACCCTACATCAATATACCTTTACACATATCATGGCCTGAGAATGTAGCCCTCTCTTCCAGGAGTGGTCAATGTCCCCATAGAATCTGTAGCTCCCGAGCCATGCAAAAGCTCAAAATTGTAGAAATGTCTAAGATTAGAGATAGTATCAAGTATGGATGAAGCTTCATCAGCTCCTGCCGGTCTTCTGAAGTCCTAAATTGGTTCTAGCATTTTTAGTAGTCACTCAGCATTGAATTTCTATAGGTTTTGTCTCATGATGGCACAAACCTTCTTTGAGCTTCCATCACACATGTGGGAGTTCAAGCTATAACTGGCTTCTTCAGGCAGATCTAGCCAGTTTCATGGTGTTCTCCTAAAACCAATCTATAATAATGAAAAGAACGACCAGATCTCATTGTATATCAAAGACCAGATTCAGCGGCATTGACACAAGGATTTATATTTGAAGTCCAACTCCAAGCTCAGCAAGGAAAACCTCTGCCTTTTTTGCAATTAAGTTCTTGTTCCCATCTCCTTAAGAAAGTTTGTTAACTTTTGGACTTTACAGTATATGCAAAAGTTATGCTAGCCTTGTGCTAATCTCTACTGTTTATAGGAAACAGAAAAACCAATGGGGTATGGAATGTATCTGTCCCCCATTCCCATCCCAGTACAGACACATAGCTTGGGTGCTGATACCTTCCTAAAGAGGCTTGAAATAAAAATAAAAAGCACATCAATAACAGGCTTTACAGATGTATTAAGGCTGGAATACAGTGATGCCTCAGCTTGGTGCAAGCATTATGGAGCATCACATACTGTGTAATTAAGCCTTATATAAGTCATGCATCAATCATCCATTCACTCAATGTTGAGACAGATGTTTGGCAGTATTGATCAATTCCTACTAAGGAATTACTGCTTTGTCTTCAACTGATGTAAGGCAAGCAGAAAGATCAATAGCTAATCTGTTTTCATTTCTGGGGATGAAACAAAGAGAGAAAGCACACACACACATGCACATACATTCTTCAGCACAACACAGCTCTATGCTCTCCCATGATGTGCCAATAATGTTTAAAAACTTTTACAAAACTGATTTAACACTTACTAAACCATGATGATAAAACATACATATGAACATGAAACTACTTAAAATGTACTTAACTAAATCCACACATTTTTTACATTCATACTTTGATTTTATTATGAACTTTAAATGTTCTGTCAAATTAATATACGTTTTAGGAGAGTGAATATAAACACTGCTGTGTGGTTTTTTACTTCAGATTGTCATTGCGATTCATTCAATTCTTTTCTTCCCATTTGGTATTCAAATTTTTGTAGTGCATGGTTTCATTCTTGATACACATTTTTGCTTGATAGAGATATCTGTATTTTGGAGCACTGTCTTATTAATAATTGCATTAAGATTGTTATAATTTTCCATAATAGTATATTAAGTAATTGTTCTTGTCCTTCAGTATTATCCATGTTTTTTAATATATTTTACCTAATATGTATTTATGAGGTGTGACCTGCGTATCCATTGGCACTCTGCTAAAACTGATTACCGTATGTATTTTTTATTATTTTAATGCAAATAAATAAATAGGGCAAAGAATGTTGCTAGAGCAGCTAGTCTGAAACTAGGCAAGGCCTCTGTGGCAGCTGTTTTCTTACACTATTTTCAAAATACTTAAGGTAGTAAATCCTATGATGCATTAAAATGCTAACTTAATATAAGAAAAAGATAAACTTCAACTACAAATAATATATTACATTATTCTTTTAATGAGACCACTAATTGCAGCAGATCTCCAAAATTTTAGGGGTGGGGTTTTCTTAGTTACGTGATTTAAGATCCTTGAATTGCTCTAATACAATTTTCCCCTTAGGGTTAGGGTTTTGGGTGTTAAGAATCTGACCAGGTTGCGGAAAGCTCCTTTAAAAGTACACGTTGGCATTTCTGATTCTTTAACTGCATCTGTAGTACAGTTTGCAATCTCTAATAAATCAGCATATTTATAAACAGAAAATGTGGATTCAACAAAAGAGAAACATTGAGAAATACGAATCTTTCATCTTACTCATGTAAGCATGTACTCTGTTATTGAACTAAGCACAGTCTCAAATACCAAGACAACAATGGCTGATAAAGATAAACCAAGAAAGATAATATATGCATGTTGGCCCACCTTAGATTCAACTCATGTAACTGTCTTTGCATCTGATTTCCTCCACTTTAAAAATTAGGATATGTAGATTTTACATAATCTGGTGGCTTTATTCTTCTTTGGACTCCTTCTGTTAGACATTTTCTTCATTTTTTTAGTATATACATCTGTATATCCCCAACATTTGTTTTATCATTTAAAATGTTAATATACAAGATAAATTAAAGATTAAAAGTGTAAATATTCCAGGCAAAAATGTTCTTCTAACTTCAACTTTTAATAATATGCCAGAACTGATAAATGTACATATATATGTATAGAAAAATGCACCTCTATTTTTACTGTGCCTTTTCAAATTTTCACTTTGTATTTCATAATAAATAACCGATGAAAACATAGTAATGCAATTTATGACAACACTCATTCTTTAAAATGATAAATAGTAATAGCACATTTTATAATGGTGAAATATGTGTGCCTTGAAAACTTGTGATCTCAAAAAGAGAACTAAAAAAATTGCTATAATTTATGGAATTATTTGAGAACTCTGTGGTGGCTTTTTTTTTTTTTTTTGGCTTTTATATTTCAAGCATCCTACGTCCTAAATCCTGGGAGATTAATTGTTCTGGGTCTTGATGAGCTTCGTCCTTGATTATATTTTCACTGACACAGCCGCAGGACCTATTGATTTAACAGTGTCCCATTGGACATGATTCTCCCTATGTTGCTCGATCTGTGAGTTGCTATCAGAGTGTATGAACAGATTTATATGTATTTCAAGGATCTTAGTTGACCTTTTTCCATTACAGTATTATGTCAGACTGTCTTCAATATCTAGACATTTAAATCACTTTCCCTTGACTGTGTGATATCAGGTTACTCGGTGATAACTCAGCAGGTTGAAGTGACCTCTGTTTTTCCATTTTAGAAGAATTTAATCTCATTGAATACTCTAGGATATTTGAACAAAAGATCATTATACCATCAATTTGATATTTTTAAACTATATGTTATTAGTAGACTTACAGAAATAGATTTTTAAAAATAATTTTATTTTGTTTAAAAGTTTTTTTTTTTTTACAAGAGATACACTTGAAATATTTATCTAATTTTACTTTAGCATGGTTTTAATAGCTGAATATATCAGAGGGCTGATTCAAATCTTACACTTCCTAGTGGAGGTGACTGATCATGATGATTAAGAATTATGGGAATTGCAGTTCCAAACATCTGGAAAACATGAGGCTTCCAAATCTTATTTTATATGAAACATCAAATTAATGTGATGAGCAATAATCACATGTTAAGACTGCATGGAAAGACTGTTACCAAGAGGTATTTTCAGAGGCCTCTATATAAAATCCTTTTAAGGATTTCTTTAACTGTTGGTGGCAATAGAAGCCACAAATAAAAATGCTTGTGGTAAAGAAATATGAAGCAAGTTCTAAGGATGGGCAAGCTGTCTCTGCATTAAACATATGCCTAAAATAACTGTTACACTAACACTTAATTTCTAAGCCTATTTAGTCAACATAAGGCAATCATCCATATTAATGTGTTTACAATTGCAGTTTTAATTATGGTTTATTTATAGTCCTACTTTTTATTTCCTGAACAGAAAACTATAATAACACATCTTCCCAACCTGGCTTGTTTAATTAGGTCTTATTCTGTCTTTTAATAACTGGTTAAATCTGGCCAAAGAATTCTTATTTCTTTCTCTTCATGGCTCATACAATCTAGCAGAAAGGAGATATCAAACTCAGTCCAAGAGATTGTCAACATTCATTGAGAAAAAGAATCATTTCAGCTTCTTTAAAAGAAGCAATAATTCTATTGTTTGTTTGCTTAGAAATTGTATTAGTCTAGGTGAAAACAACCTGCATCTGGACAGTGCAATGACTTATTTAAGAGAGTGGAATCTATTGCTCTTGCTTGAAATGGATTATCAAGACCCAATTGATTTGGGTTTAAGTCCTGACCTAGGAACAGAAATTGTGTGGACCATGGGATGACTTCTAACAACATAATTCCAGAAAAAGATGCTGGGAGATGAGATAGTCCAATTTGTCCTTAATTATATGCATAGCATTCAGCAAACTGATTACAGGATTTTAAATATTCAGACTAATGACCTCAAAGCCTATTAAAAAAATACTGATAGACAACACTAAACATTGATTCTGTTGTTTTACCATATTCATCTCCTTGGAATGCCAAGGAAACATCAGAGCAATAAAATTGAATCAAGGTTATTAGTGAATGAAAATTCCAGGTGGAGACCAGGAACTTAGCAGGACAACTGCTAATTCTACTGGAAAAATTTCAAGAGTTCTTAGAAAACCATCTGGATTAATAAGACTCTTAGGACAAGCAATCAAATTTGATTTGCATGTATCCAAAACTAGATTAAGGACTAGTCCAATCAGGTTAATATCTATCCATGCAAACAGTCTTTTTGCTTTCCCCACTAAGAGATCTTTGTTCCTAAATCCTGCACTGAGAATCAAATCTATACTAAGATCCCACTATACATCTGGATTTAGAAATAACTGGAATAGGCTTATTGTTAGATGGTTCTAAAAATAAAAACAATAAAATTTTACCTATTTCTGAGAATTTGAAAGTATTAAGTGACAGAGATGCAGTTTTGTTTTTACCCATTTTTAGAGAAATACTCTGTGATGTAAATTAGCCAATCAGAAAATTATTCAAAGTTGGCTTAATCTCTTAGTAAATTTGAGTTAGTAATTTTAGATCAAATGGATTATTATGAAACAGTGATTAACCTTTAGCACTGTACAGCTCTTCAGATTTTAAGACAAAATGGTGCCTTAGAGCACTCAGGAGCGAGCAAGCAACAGCAACAGCAACAGCAACAGCAACAGCAACTTCTTCTTCTTCTTCTTCCTCTTCCTCCTCCTCCTCCCCCCCCCCCGCTCCTTTAATGCCATCTGATTCCCAGTGACTCTGGGCGGTTAGTACTCCTTAAACATCTTTTCTTCTGATTGTTCTGCAGTTGCAGAGGGCAGCTGTATGAGCCAAGAAAAGATACAGCTGGTTTAAGGAGTTGTCAACAAGTGTACTGTTAGTATCCTCCCACATGCTCCACAGTACCTTATTGCCTCTGTATCTGAAATGCTGCCCAGCCATATTAACCTCAGGATATATTTTTGGGAACAAAAGAAATCTAAGTCTTGCAAGCTACCAGAACAATATTCCAATTACAGACATCCTAAGATTTATTGTTGTCCAGAATCTAGAATCTGTTGTCCAGACCTATCACAGAAGCCAGAATATTTTTTGTGGAATTTTTGCTCCCTCACTTTTCTCTTGCTGGTACATTTGTCAGACAACCAGCATTTTGCCCCAATTTTGGATCATTATGCTAGAAGCACTGTAACGAAATTAAAATGGTAGCTACTCTGCATGGTGAGAGGAGTGCCAACTAAGCTTCTGAATGTAGTGGAAGAAGAGGAAGAGAAGGAATGGCAGCTGTAGACAAAAGCAGGAAGAGAAGAATTCTGTTGGAGGAGCTCTCTAGTCTGACTATACAAGTTCTGCAATATTTAATAATAAGTATTTGCTTTAATTTCATCATGAAAAGACTGATGAAAGCTTATTCATTTGATAACCTATACAGTTTAGGCATTTTGTAGCATGGATCTGTTTCCTGGAAATGTATTTCATATGTATATCATGACTGCTGCTTGTGCTATGTTTGGCTGCTTCTAAATGATCAAGAATTATTGTGTGAGAATTTTGCTTAAATACAGCCATGTTAGCCCAACCCGAGAGACCACCAGTTGCTAAGAAACAAGTGACAGCCCAACCTACAAGGCCAGAAAAGCTTGGATACTTTGAAAGTAAAACAAAAATGGGGGAAAAAATATTTCAAACAATATTAAGAAAATTATTACTTGAATCCTGAGTTGCATCGTTATTGCACATATTTTAAGATAGTGACCTGTGCAGCTATCAGTATACATGAGTAAAATATGAAATGAATGGTTTTATTTCTGTCTCTGCAAAACCAATAAAACAGAGTGTACTGAATCCATAAATAATCATTGTTCTTCCTTTCACTCTTACATGCAATACATTGGGAGAAAGAGAGGTAACTAAAACATAACCTTTTAATCACAATCACGACCAAATACATGAGAGATGTTTATGAATATGTCAATAAAATTTGCACCTTTCAGAAATTAAAACAATACTTATTCATATTGCTAACACTTTACCAGTTGTTTAAATAGTAACCCATTGTAACAGCATACGTTCGGTTATGGATTTCTGCTGGCTATTCTCATACCCACACACACTTTGTGCTAGTTCTGCTAATAAGGGCAAGCCAGGAGACCCATGGTTGATGCTTGATCACCAGCTCCATCTCTACCTGAAGGGTAGGGAAGGTTATATACAACTATACCAAGAAATGCTTGGGCAACAAAAAGAGAACAGAAAGAAACAGGGATGGAACATACAGGTTTTACATCCAGTTGCAACTTACGGAGTGCAAGCAATATCCCTTGATAAATTAGAATCTCTCCTTTGAGGGAAAATGATGATATAGAAAATATTTTTGTGAATTCTGAGAGACCTGCATGAGTCTGTAGATAGCCAAGAGCAGTAAGAGCTGCACCTCACCAGTGAAGTGCTGTCAGCTAGAAGTGTGGAGAATTATGACACTGTAAAGCAAATGTTTCTGCAGCAATATGTGATTTCTGTGCCTCAATTTCTCAAGTTACATACAATTAATTTTTTCCTTACATACAGAGCAATACCATCACCCTTTCTGTTAGGTTTATTCTTTTTGAATAAGTTATAGCCTTCCAACGCTATATGTAAGTCATGCTATCACATCATATTTATCTTCCCAAGGTTAGGGTCCTCTATTTATTTCTCGTACTTTGTGCAATGAAGTTTTGAGTGCCCCTACTTACTGGCTTTTTCTGTTGTAGCTTCCTGAGTCCCCGCTGGCCTCCTCCTTCTCCATTTGTGTTCTATTTTTTGGCCATAATCATTCACTACATATTCACTTCTAGGCTTTTGCTGCCCTCCACTTTTGTTCTAGTTTAAAGCCTTCCTGATAAAATTGAGAAAGTCCCGGTGAATACTTTATTCTCAATACCCCATCTTTTTCCAGGTGTCGTTTATGAAGGAAGCAGAAACCCTTGTTGTGGATTCCAAACCCTCCTCAGTGATACATTTCTACACAGCCAATTAATCATTTCTCAGACCTTGTCTCTTCTTACTGGGCCATGACCCTCACCTGGAAGAACTGATGAAAAAACTAATGATGCTTACACTTCCTTCACCTTTCTGCCCAAGGCTTATATGCAGGTTAGTAATAGTTGCATGTTACATTCTAGTGAATGGTGATAAAGGAAGAACAAGAAACAAGTTTTGGGAAAAAAATCTAATCACTGTGAAGAATGCCAGGAAAAAAACAATATTATTTAGGAACATGAATGAATGGGTGGGAGTGAAATGAGAAACTACACAGAAAGTGACTGGGCCATACAGAGATGCAAGAATGATTGATGGTGAATGATTGGTGGAGATCCACTTAGAAAAACGTCTGTCTCAAACTTGTCATTTAAACATAACTATATTCATACACAGACATGGAAAAAGAATTATTAGTCTAAAACATGACTGATTTGTTTATCCTGATTGTTTAACATGAAAGACTGAAAGAGTTAGTGAAGGATGCAAGAGTGAAAGTAGAACAAATGCAGGAAAAGGAAGTAAAAATCCTGGATAAAAAACTATTAAAAGGTAAATTAATCTCACAACAGAATGAGTGGAAAGTAGATGTCAGGAAATGACAGAAGGAAGCTGCTGGAAGAAATTGAAAATAATTAGGTTACAGATTGCTACAGAAGTATTTGGAGTTACTCTACAGGGAAATATGAAAAAAGGACACCAGGTGGAATGAAGAAGTAAAAACGGCTATGGATGAGGAAAAGTATAAGAGAATTACTTATGCAAAAATTAATATGGGATTAAGTTATTTGTAAAAAGAAGCAGCAAATATATAAAAGCTCTTATATTGTATATGTTCTGTCTGGAAGAGTGTGCTTCTTCCTACTTTGCTATATGGAAGTGAGAGCTGGATTTGCCAGAATAAACAAAGGATTAATTCAGTGGTAATAGGAGACTTAAGAAGTATATGTGGCAAAACAAGAAAAAAAAAAAGGGCACTGAATGCATGTTGGTTGAATATAAAAGCGAGTGACCAGCATGAAACAATTACCCCCAGTTGGTTTGCTCTTATAGAGAGAATAAACGAGGCTCAAAGAGCAAAACAAATGTATAAAGGAAGAATGGATTGAGAGAAAGAGGAAGATGGAGAAAATTGTGGTTGGATAGAGTTGATAAGATCCTCAAAAAGAGAGAGGTGAGACATTTAAAGAACAAAAGACAGTGTATGAAATAGTGTATCGATCATCTGGTGGATGCAGTAATAGAAAGGGACAGATTTAGTAAATATTGGTATAATCTAATTTTAACTATATATCCTTTCTTTTTTTATCACATGCTGTTAGTTTCTTGGCTTAATATTTGTAACTCACTTTCTGCACTCTGTATAACATTACATGCCCCCCCCAAAACAGCTTAATGAATACATATGTATGTTAAATAAAGTTAATTTATACTGGCATTTTACCACTGTCTTGAAATAAATATTTAAAAGCACTGGTTTAAAAGCAGAAAGGAAATGTTTATGATGGCATCTACTGCAGTTTTTATTCATGAATAAAATAAAATAATACCTAACAGTTTTAATTCACTTCACAAGCCCTTTTTGTGTCATAGATTATGTTCAAACTCTTCTCTAAAAGCCTGTGTAGTAATTACCAATAAGAGGCCAGGAGAAAGAAGCAGTAGTGGCTAGATTGGTGGAAAAATAAGAGAACTTTGATTTTGTTTGACTTTCTTTTGTAAATACTGTATTTTATGATAATGTAGTTCCAGGCCCTTGTGTAGTATCTATTTAAAAAATAAATAGTCCCTCAATAACATACAGTAATTTATGTTATTCAACAGTTCCTGATCTAATGAAAATTGTGAGAATAGTTTTAGACACAAATTCACCCATCCACTACTGTTAAATTGTTCATGCAGGCATTGTTTTGCAAAATGAGTATTAAGTATAAGAACTAGTCTCCAATAATATAAAATTATTGCTTTCTTTACTCTTACATAAATGGATGGAAAGCCTACTTCTAATCTCAATCTCTGCTGTCAGTATACACGGGGGTAAAAATTTGATCTCAAGAATTTTGAGATCCGGACCACAGCTAATTCTTCTAGTTTACTTAAACCCCAAATTGGGGCCCCATATGTCAACTGTGGGATTGTTTTCCCCTGGTAGATCTTGACGAGGGCAGGCTATACTAACTATCCTCTTTTTGAATAAAAAAGGAGCAAATGGTTCTTATTGATCTCATAGCCATTGTTCTTGCTGATGCTATATGTGTTTTCCATGATAGTGTTTCTATAAAATGGTTGCCCAAATACTTCAGTGACCTCACTTGTTCTATCTCACCATCTAGGATCCATCTATGTCTCTTTGGCCTATCTCGGTTTGGAATAATTTCCTTGCAGGTGTTCTTTCCTAGAATAAATGCCAAATTTATTATGGCATATAGTAATACAGAAACCTTCCTACTTCCAATAAATTTTAATATTATTAATTATTAATATTATTCATGCCATTTGTCTTTACATGACTGGTCCAGAAGTGGGGGGGGGCAAATTTTTAATTAAAAAAATGATACCAGAGTTAGTAAAACAATAAAATCACTTCTAGTGTGGAACAAATGTATTTTAAATTTTATGAGTGACATAAGAATGTGAACTTTTTTCTATTCCCTCAAGTGATGAAGCAAGAGTTACCTTTGTCTGAAGATATCAAGTTACATTTCTCCTAGTTAAATAAGAGGGGGCAGAGAAATACAATTCAAGCAGACATCCTTGTGGTGCTCATAATGTATAGTTACTATTAGGAAAAGCATTGTAAGACAACTACTGCTGTATACATTGTTCTCTAATGGCTCCACATTCTGTTGCCCAAATTCTCAGTACTTAAAATATAGACAAACAAGTAGATACATATTATTTATAAAACAGCTATCAACACTGAGAATGTAATCTCAGACACTTCTACGAGAATCCTTTTTTCCTGCTCTCCTTAGGAGACATTCTGGAGATTCCATACTGTCAGCCTAATTGTTACAATCAACACTAATGAAAGCTATATACAACTTCTTATTAATCCATATTTAGGCATAATCAGTTAATTTTAGGGGCATTTCAGTTTAATTTTAAAAATATTCTTTTTGGTAGCGCACTCCCTGCAGGTATTACCAAATAAGATGTGAACCAAAATCACAGAAATAAAGGCACAACCATGTCACTGTAGAACCATATGATATACAATACTGGATAGGTTACCTGTAGCCAAATATGCATATTATTGGCTTCTAGAACCTTCTTTGGTTGCATGGCTGAGTTCTAGTGGTGCTACTGCTGAAAATTAGCAGAGTTTCCCATCACACTGAGGTGTTATAATATACTAACATGGTAGTATGAACCTACAGTAAACTTAACACAGTTTAAAATGCCTGGGGAAAAAAGTATATCTCTGGTTTGCATGCTCACTGTGGTCCTCACTCTCCTCAAAATATTAAGTGTAGTCTTCAAACACCAAATAGCTGTCCATCCTCTCTGTACTGTATCAGGGAGTATCCAGAAGTATTCTTCCTTCAGTAAAATGGGTTCTGCTGGCAAAAAGGATTCCTTTTCCTTTCTTCTTTATAGCCCATCCCTCCCAAATGCTCTCAGATTTGCTCTGCCTGGTCAGTTGAATGTGGGTAATATATATTTGATATGTCCCTTGAATATCAGAAAATAGAAGATTGTATTAAAGACTAAGTACAAGCAGCTCAGTTAAAAACTTTTATCTTAACTTTCTTTCCTACTGCAACCTTCCATAATCACCAAACAAGCCTGCTCTGGAAAGCCAATTGAACTGACTTGGGGCAATTTATTCTTCCACTACAGTTCTACATGACACAATTTTTCAGTGTATATGGGGGCAACAGGAGGAAGGAATAAATGAGAAATAAATAACTGTATCAACTGCCTTCTGCTTACACAACCAATGAATACCACCCATCAAGATTTATTTTCTACAAAATGCTATCTAAAAGGTTGAAAGCAAATTAAATTTGTAGCTACTGTATATAATCAAATTTGTAGATTACTTTCTTTCATTAGTTATTTTCTCAACAGCATCTATTTTGTCAATTAGCTTTCTGAGGTGACAGGAGAAAATGTCACAATATATTATTTGTTGCTATTCATCTATAATAGGAACCAGAATAATAGTGATTTTAAAAAAGTAAATAAAAGGAATGGACATTTAAAAAATGATAATTTTAAAGATAATTTTAGTGATATGTCTGCCTTCAAAATTTCCCATTGTAGATGATTGCTAGCAAAGAATTTAATGGGCTTTGGTGTATCAAACCAAAGGTACTTTGCACCTTTTAGTGGCTTATCAGCAAGGCTTGAACACAGGTCTAGTCTTAGTGGGAAGGAAGGCGAACAGCATGGCTGTCACGCAAGCAACATGAACTGTTTATGCCTCACAGCCATGCTGCTATTGCATTGTAAATATCTCTAGTTGGCAGTTACATCTTTATTTTTATATTCCAGTGCAATAAACCATTGAGATTCTGATCATACTGTGAGTCAGCGCAGCTTCTCATTGAAGCATCTTACTAAAACTTTTGTCTAATTTACAAGTGAAAGGGTTTATTTATTTAATATGGCTGCCCATCTCACAACAGTAACTTTGGGCAGCTTACAAGGATTAAAACAACAGCTACAATCCATAAGCCATGATGCCCAAGGTAAACAATCCATCCCATCATGAAAAACCACATCAGCAGCAGAGCTTGCCTAACTTCCTGAGCTGCCTGGGGAAACAGGCAGATACTTTCTGACATTATCTGTCCATCCTACCGGATTGGATAGGGCTGGCACGCTCCAGGTCCCTCCCCTGAAATCTTTCCGTAGAGAGGGACCTCGGAAGTCTGCCTTTTCCATGGCTGCCACTACCTCATGGAACACCCTCCCCTCGGTGATTTGGCAGGCCCCCACCCCTCTAGCCTTTCAGAAGCCCACCAGACCTGGCTTTTTACCCAGGTGCTGGGATAGAATGAGGGTATCTGCAGCTGATTGTGGGGCATCCCAAGGGGATGATTGAGGCACCAGATGTTTTTTGTTTTTATTGTTTTATTGTTTATGATTTTATAGTTGTTGGTTTTATTGTTGTGAGACGCCCAGAGTTGTGTTTAAGATGGATGGCCATACAAATCTTTTAAATAAACACACAAATGTCTTCAGAGCCTTGTGAAAGGCTAACAGGGTCAGGGCCATCTGGATCGGGGGTGGGAAGATTCCACAGGGCAGGCACTGCCACAGAGAGTGACTCCTTTCACTATTTAGTCTAGGACTGTTCCCCAGCTGGTGATATTCAGTGATGCAGAACACAACTAAAGAGTAAAGACCCAATTAAATTAATGCTTACTGTATTCTGGATAAAACTTTATGGAGTTAGAATCCTAAAGATACAAGCACTTTGGGAGATATTCCACATTAGGTGTATATTATGCATTTTTAAAATCATGTTATATCATTGTGTACATTACATTTCCCCCCTTCAAACTGAAGTCTTCTGCAACGATGTTTCTTAATGATAAATTCTGTGTGGAAAGCTTCATGTAACTATATAACTTTGCATCTAATTTTAGGGTGCTTACAATCTTCATAATCACTCCTGTACCAATACATATGTTCCTCAAAATCCTCCTCCATAGTAGTCAGAACTGGCTAAAAATTTATTAGATAGAGACGGATGTTGCAAAATAGTCAAAATGTCTTCATATTTGTAACTATATTGTGCTTGGGTTTCAGTAGCTATCATTAAAGCTCACCTCCTCGCTACCACATATCCTGTGTGTGTAGATAAATTTGGCTGTGTTCTCAATATATGCATGAGTGTAGCTAGATATGCCTTTATGTGCCAAAAAGGACATTGTTATACAGAAATATAGTTATTTATGTTTACTTACTTATTTACATTATTTCTATGTTACTCACTTAATTAGATTCTGGAAGGCTCACAAAAATAAAACATCAATAAAATTATCGTATTGTAACATGATACGATCCAAATATGCATGTGTGTAGCTTGAAGCATAAAACTGTAACTTCTAGGCACAAATGCAGTAGCCATTATTATATCAACCTATCTTCCAAAAGCTCAGTGAAGTCAGGACAGAGGGAGACATTCTTACTTCATTCAGGAAGAGAAATTATTACCTGGTTACAGGTACCTGGTTACAACTGAAGGAAAAAAGAAGGAAGTGTGCTTTGCTTTATTTTTGTAATTTAAAACTAGTGCTATAAATTTTAAAAGCTTGATGTGTGGCATTTTTATCTGATTTATGGTCATGCTCATTAGACCATGGAGCCAGCAACTTGGTGTCTCCCAGATAAGTTGGACTACAACTGATGAATGTGCTAGTTATGTCTGATGGGAGTTGATTTAAAATATCAGACATAACTAGCATGTTCCACAGATTGTCCTTTGAAAATAGGAGCAGCTATACAAGACCACATTACATCAAAATCACATCTAGTCTAGCGTTGTGTTCCTACAGTGGTCATTAGGAGGACATGAGCACCATCTCACATATGTTCCACAGGAATTGGAATCTGGCATCATGCTAACTCTAATCCTGAAAGCAGCAAATAGCTATCATTATTAGTAGTCCCTGATCACATGAAATAAAAGTTCTCTTGATCTAAACATAATGTACTGTTACTTAGGTCTGCTCAGTATCATAGCAGGTTATTAAAGAATTGGACAATTCTTTATGCTTTATGGTATTTTAATAATAAATAAATAAGCAACTATAACATGACTGCTTAATATTGAAAAATGACAGAAACTTATTTTGGTTACCTTTTAGGTAAAACTTAGTTCTTTCATATAATTAAGATGGTCTCTGAATCCAATCAATTATACTGGATATAAGGTGGGATCTGAAGCAGAGTTGCCAAAGGAAACTCTGTCTTTTTCTAAGATTTCAATTTAATGCAAAAGCAATTCAGGTTTATGAATTATTTCTAAAGGATGATTAGTATAGTTAAATTATAAAAATGTTCCAAAATGGCTTGTCCATGCATTTCCCTGATCAATTCTAATACTGATATTAAAGCTGTTCATGCACCTCTAGTGTTCAATTTATAATTAAACTGCTGATGAGCAAGTGATGAGTCCTGAAGGAATAGCAGAATATCTGTCAGCCTTCCCAGGTAGACCAGATAGGAAACATGACTAGATGAGCTAATTCTACTTTATTGTAAGGCTACATTAATAGAATCTTGCAAGTCTGAAAGTACAAATCTCTTGCTGTCTCTTTTACAGCCTGATAAATTAGGGAGGTTCCTTTCTTTCTCTGCCCATTATGCAGCTGCAGACTATGTCCTCTTTTATCTGATCATTCCTAGGCAGCATCTCCCCCCCGCCCCCCCGTCTCCCAAGGCCATTCCCACATACCATTACAATACCTAAAATATCACCTGGAAATTCCCCAGATATATGCAGTGGGTAGTGTCAAATCCCCTAACATGAATGCTAGTTTATGGAATATTGATATAGATTTGAATTATTTCATTATTATTTTCAAAAGCTAATGTTTAAAATTTAAGGGGTATAGACTGGTGGTAGTAGTAGCAGCAGCACATCACCAGTAATAGTAGTGGTAGTAGCAACATCAGACCGGCAATAGTAATAATAGTAACAGAAGTTAACTATTAGATAACTATTTTTAATGTTATCTAAGGCCAATCTTAGGAGATCCAAAAGTGATTTTTTGAGATGGGCTCAGATCCATGAGCGCAGAGTGTAAGCTCCAGGTGGGTGAGTATTGTCCATGCCTTTGTTTAATGAGATCAGTACCAGTTTATGGTATTTTAATGATAGATATTTTCTTAATATATGTACACACATATAAGCTAACCATAAATAAAGCAGTAAACACTCCAACAATTACTGCCCCTCATAAAGGTTTCTGGGGTGGCCCCCCACACCATAGGCTGCCTCCTCCTCTTCCTCTTCTTGCAGAAAGCAACTTGATCACTTTGCCTCCTGCAGAAACTGCAGGTTTGTCTTTTTGTTTCCTGCAGACATACTGATCAGCTTCCCAATTCTTGCCTTTACTGCACAGAATAAAGATTAACAATATGCATACTTTGAAGACTATTCACAGGAGGAGCTTCAGAATACTTCTTTAAAGCAGTCTCATGAAACTGAAAAAAATGCAGCTGCTTTAATCAGTCAACTTATTGATACTTCCAGATTGCTATGGCAACTGTCTCATCTACAATATTCCAAGGTTCTCCTAAAGAGTAATATAAAGTATTTATTGGGGTTTTTGCTTCTATGCCACTGGAGGTCTCTGTAAAAAGTTCTCCATTGTTTTTTAATTAAGGTTTTATATCTGCAGTTTAGAAACCAGGCAAATATTCTATGGAATGTGCAAGTCATTTTCCAACTTATTTGTTAAATGTGGATACTATCATTTGGACAACAATTCTGGCTCAAAGACTGGAAGCTAAACTACATTCAATAGTTCATCCTGCACAATGTATCTTTATTAAAGAGCACCAAGCATCAGATGCTATGAAGACTATTAGTGGATATACCTGATACACAATCTAATGAACTGGATTTGACAGTGATTGTCTGTTGGATGCTGAAAAAACTTTGGTATACTATAGAACAACTCAACCAACAGGGCTCACCTAACAACTTGGCTCAAATGTCTGAGGTAACAACTAGTTTTTTAGCATCTTATAAAAGGCTGACAGGATCAGGGCCATCAAGATTTCCTTTAGTTTTTAAAATTCTACATGGTACTCAAGAATGTTCACTTTCTCCTCTTTTATTTAACTTGACATTGGAACCACTGATTGTTTTGTTAGACAATGTAATGATATTTTGTGTATCAGGTTTGCCAGAGTGCAAAATAAATTATTGTAAAGGCTTCTATGCCTTATTGATAATTAGCAATGTTCTTTACCAAAATTTATGGCTATTGTACAGTAGTGTCATCAACTGTTAATTTATTCTGTTAATTAGAATAATCTAATATACTTCCTATTGGTTTTAAGGCAGCCACTTCATGCCTCTCTTCTGACTTTTGGTGACAGGGACTGCAATTAATATTTTTGGCAGGGCAAGAGCTGCATTTGCCTAGTTAGATGGCAGCACCTAGTCAATATTGGCCAATTTCAAAAATGGGAGACTACCGGGGGCAAGGCTGGAAGTGGTTTGCCATCACTATCTTCCTAGGGTTAAATGAGTGTAATTGGTCCAAAGTCACTTAGCTAGCTTTGTGTCTAAAGCAGGACTAGAACATAGTCTAGCCCAGTGCTTTTAACCACTACATCAATCTGGTTCTTGTATGTAGGCTACACTAAGGGGGGAGGGTTGGGTTGTGGTTGTGACTTATAGTATAGTTCATGCTTGTTCAGCCAAATCACATCATACATTTTTGGATATTTGGTGGGTTTTTTTTACGTTTTTGTACAAATATATTTTATTTTATGTTATTTTTGATCCAGCATGAAATGTTTGAAATGGCTCAGTTTAAAGCATGTGTCAAGAGAAACTGCAAAGAGGAAGATGTAAAAAAGCTGTGATGCAAAACTAAAGAAAATATAGAAATACACACACATGCATACACAAACAAATAACAAGGAAGCCTGTACTAGAGTTTGTGAAGTTTTTTGTGGAATCACTTGATTCCTGGACACCAGAACAGTGTAGGTATTTCAATAATTACCATCTTTAGAAAGACATGTGTTGGTGGTTTATAAATGCAAAAATAGATCTTAATATTGGTATAGAAAGTGAAAAACATGTGTATGTGTCTTTACAATGGAAAATAGGTATGTTTGGTAAAGCGGGTGAAATGGAGACAGTAAAACAAGCATTGTTATAAAATAAAATTAAAGAACATAATGACAACTAAGGCCACAAAAAAATTAGTTGTTATTAGAAACTGCTGATAAAAATTAGCACCTTAAATTTGTTAACAGACTTAATTCTAATAAGGTGCTGAAAATTGTAAATATTTTCAATATTGTATATAATTAAAAAAAAGGAATTGATAAATGTTAGATGTTGGTCATGAAACAGAACTTGGTGAAAAAAACTAGATCTGAATGTGGTCTATTACTGTATTCTCATACAGTTCATTGTATTATAGAAATAAGAAAGAAAATATTTAACAAAATATCTGCCCAGCAATGCAAGGTATATAATTACTGATGAAGCCTCAACTGTGTCTGTGTATAAACTTTGATCTAAAAGTATCAGATATAAAAGAATTAGAAAACTGTAAAAATATTTGTACATCTCACTGAAGTACACATACCATGCAAACCATATTACAGATGGACTATTAAGCTGCTTTTATTGTTATGAGTTTGATGATTCTTATTGAACTGAATTTTCCTCTGACAGTACCAGTACAATGGTAGGTTGAACATCAGGTCTCACAGCTCATATTACTCACAGCACCAAACATCACTGTGTGGCACTGTTTGAACCATAGGCTGCAGTTAGCACTGGATAATGCTATTTGCCATGCAAACCAGTTTAACTTATATATATTATAGGCCAATGATTAAATATATTAGGCCAATGATACTTGATATATTATCAAATAAAAATTAAAGTTGATACAACTGCAAGCGATTGAGTTTTCTAATAAGTAAAATAGGCAGTGTTGGGTCCTCATTAGGCTCCTTGTATTTTACCTGTCACCCTAGCATGGTAAAAAAACCTTTTTACTAGCATTCTGAAAGCTGAAATGGCTATAAGGGACTGAAAAGACTACAGTCAATCAATTTTATAGGAAATTGGGCACTAATGCTTGACATTCTTCAAGAGCTCCATTTAAATGAAGCCTTACAAGACTGCAGTGGACACTTAGGAACAGTGGATTGATACATACAGTATTAGAGCCTTAGAATGTATGAAATATAGAAAATGCAAATTCAGACCTAAAGTCCCTACTATCGTTCAGCCTGAGGTCCACAAGTTCAGCCCTTGTATTAAAACATACTAAAACAATCTTTACTGATTTGTTGTTGTTGTTGTTTAGTCGTTAAGTCGTGTCCGACTCTTCGTGACCCCATGAACCATATTGCGCCAGGCCTTCCTGTCCTTCACTGCCTCCCTGAGTTTGCTCAGTTTCATGCTCATTGCTTCAGTGATGCTATCTAACCATCTCATCCTCTGCCGTCCTCTTCTCCTTTTGCCTTCAATCTTTCCCAGCATCAGGGTCTTCTCCAAAGAGATCTCTCTTCGCATTAGGTGACCAAAGTATCTGAGCTTGAGCTTCATTATCGATCCTTCCAATGAACAATCAGGGTTGATTTCCTTTAAGATTGACTGGTTTGACCTCCTAGCAGTCCAGGGGACTCTCAAGAGTCTTCTCCAGCACCACAGTTCAAAGGCATCAATTCTTCGGCGCTCGGCCTTTTTATGGTCCAGCTCTCACAGCCATACATTACTACTGGAAAAACCATAGCTTTGACTATGCGGATCTTTGTCGGCAAGGTGACGTCTCTGCTTTTTAATATGCTATCTAGGCTTGCCATAGCTTTCCTCCCAAGGAGCAAGCGTCTTTTAATTTCATGGCTGCAGTCTCCATCTGCGGTGATCTTGGAGCCCAAATAAATGAAGTCTGTTACTGCTTCCATTTCTACCCCTTCTATTTGCCAGGAATTGATGGGTCCAGATGCCATGATCTTAGTTTTTTTAATGTTGAGTTTCAAGCCAGCTTTTGCACTCTCCTCTTTCACCCTCATCAAGAGGCTCTTTAGTTCTTCTTCACTTTCTGCCATTAGGGTGGTATCGTCCGCATATCTGAGGTTGTTGATGATTCTCCCTGCAATCTTAATTCCGGCTTGTGATTCTTCCAGCCTGGCATTTCTCATGATGTACTCTGCATATAGGTTAAATAAGCAGGGTGACAGTATACAGCCTTGTCGTACACCTTTCCCTATTTTGAACCAATCGGTTGGTCCATGACCGGTTCTAACTGTTGCTTCTTGGCCCGCATACAGATTTCTCAGGAGACAGGTAAGGTGGTCTGGTACTCCCATCTCTTTAAGAATTTGCCACAGTTTGTTGTGATCCACACAATCAAAGGCTTTTGCATAGTCAATGAAGCAGAAGTAGATATTTTTCTGGAACTCTCGTGCTTTCTCCATGATCCAGCGAATGTTGGCGATTTGATCTCTAGTTCCTCTGCCTCTTCGAAACCCAGCTTGTACATCTGGTAGTTCTCGGTTCATGTATTGCTGAAGCCTAGCTTGTAGGATTTTGAGCATAACCTTGCTAGCATGTGAAATGAGTGCAATTGTGCGATAGTTTGAGCATTCTTTGGCGTTGCCCTTCTTTGGAATTGGAACGTAAACTGACCTTTTCCAATCCCGTGGCCACTGTTGCGTTTTCCAAACTTGCTGGCATATTGAGTGCAGCACTTTAACACCATCATCTTTTAGTATTTTAAATAACTCAGCTGGAATACTGTCATCTCCACTAGCTTTGTTGTTAGCAATGCTTCCTAAGGCCCACTTGACTTCACTCTCTAGGATGTCTGGCTCAAGGTCAGTGATCACACCAGCGTGGACATCAGGGACATTAAGATCTTTCTTGTATAGTTCTTCTGTGTATTCTTGCCACCTCTTCTTAATCTCTTCTGCTTCTGTTAGGTCCCTGCCTTTTTTGTCCTTTATCATGCCCATCTTTGCACTAAACGTTCCTTTCATATCTCCAATTTTCTTGTAGAGATCTCTAGTCTTCCCCATTCTATTGTTTTCCTCGATTTCTTTGCATTGTTCATTTAAGAAGGCCTTCTTATCTCTCCTGGCTATTCTCTGGAAATCTGCATTCAGTTGCTTATATCTTTCCCTTTCACCCTTGCTTTTCACATTCCTTCTTTCCACAGCTATTTGTAAAGCCTCATCAGACAGCCATTTTGCTTTCTTGCATTTCTTTTTCTTTGGGATGGTTTTAGTTGCTGCCTCCTGTACAATGTTACGGACCTCCGTCCATAGTTCTTCAGGCACTCTGTCTACCAAATCTAACCCTCTAAATCTATTCATCACCTTCACTGTGTACTCACAAGGAATATGATCTAAGTCATACCTGAGTGGTCTAGTGGTTTTCCCTACATTCTTCAATTTAAGCCTAAATTTTGCAGTAAGAAGCTCATGATCTGAGCCACAGTCAGCTCCTGGTCTTGTTTTTGCTGTCTGTATAGAGCTTCTCCATCTTTGGCTGCAAAGTATATAATCAATCTGGTTTCGGTATTGACCATCTGGTGATGTCCATGTGTAGAGTCGTCTCTTGTGTTGTTGGAAAAGAGTGTTTGCTATGACTAGCTTGTTCTCTTGACAGAACTCTATTAGCCTTTGCCCTGCTTCATTTTGTACTCCAAGGCCAAATTTGCCTCTTATTCCGATTACTCCTTGACTTCCTACTTTAGCATTCTAATCCCCTATGATGAAAAGGACATCTTTTTTTGGTGCTAGTTCTAGAAGGTGTTGTAGGTCTTCATAGAAGTGGTCAACTTCAGCTTCTTCAGCATCAGTGGTTGGGGCATAGACTTGGATGACTGTGATATTGAATGGTTTGCCTTGGATATGCACTGAGATCATTCTGTCGTTTTTGAGGTTGTACCCCATTACTGCCTTTCCCACTCTCTTATTCACTATGAGTGCAACTCCATTTCTTCTAAGGGTTTCTTGCCCACAGTAGTAGATATAATGGTCACCCGAATTAAATTCACCCATTCCCGTCCATTTCAGTTCGCTGATTCCCAAGATGTCGATGTTCAGTCTTGTCATCTCATGTTTGACCACATCCAGCTTGCCTTGGTTCATAGATCTTACATTCCAGGTACCTATACAATATTGTTCTTTACAGCATCGGACCTTCTTTTCGCTTCCAGATACATCCACAGCTGAACGTCCTTTCGGCTTTGGCCCAGCCGCTTCACTCTTTCTGGAGCTACTTGGAAATGCCCTCCGCTCTTCCCCAGTAGCATATTGGACACCTTCCGACCTGAGGGGCTCATCTTCCAGCATCATATCTTTTAGCCTTTTAACATTGTCCATGGGGTTTTCTTGGCAAGGATACTGGAGTGGGTTGCCATTTCCTTCTCCAGTGGACCACAGCTATACTAGAGAGTAACTAAATTAAGATATGATTAGTATTAGTTGTGTGTTCAAACGCAATGTATCTTGTTACTGAAGAGTAATATGCTTGTTACTAAACAGTAGTAACGTTTCAGTTACTTAAACTCTACAATCTACTTGAAATAAGCACATGTCCTTTAGTTTCATGGAGAAATCTTATTAAAATACTGTGTTGGCAGATAAATTTGCCATTTTGGTCAATGATTTTTGCAACTTCATAGAAAATCCTAATGTGAAAAAAAAAACTGTTTTTTCAGAATCTGTAGTTAAAGCCAAGAAGATAGTAACGTGCTGTTGCAATTAGCAGTGCAGAAACAGAAGGTAGGTTTAGTGTTATGAACGATATTGCAACAAAAGAAAAAAGCTTGCTCCTGCTATCTAACATATCCACTCTCATGTGCATCAAAATTTTGGAAAAACTGATTGGCTGCTTAAGTGCCAAACTATAGATAAAATCATGGCAGCACAGTAAACACAGAACAAGTGCTAATCCAGGTGTGAAAGTCTCTGCAGAGTCAAAATATAGCCAAAATAAAGAGGATGTCTTGGAATTATTATCAACATAACTGTAATTTAATTCTCTTGCTTTTCATCTTTGTAAAAATAATATGCCTTTTTAAAAGATGTACATCCTAATTATTAAGTAATTTGACATTTCTCATTTTGAACTGCAAACCTGACAATTTATTGTCAGAGCTAGTTTATGCTTAATTTAGATAATACCCCTGATCTAGATGGAACACCTTGTTTTATCTGGATTTCCAAGTTATCATAATATTAGCAAGGATATCAGTGAAATGCTCCCAACCCTAGAGATTTTCCTTCTTAGACTCTCTGTATACAGGAGCGTATACAAAGCAAAAAAGGAGTAATTGAGTAGAATCAAAAATAAATTAAGTGGCTTAAGTCACAGGCATTGGTTTTAGAAATGTTAGCATCCCACCTGGGCATTTAAAATGAAATACAACAGAAATCCTAAAGAAAGGTTAAAATAAATGATGCCTGATTTATAACACTTAGCAAAACATGTTATATAGTGTATCAGAAAACAAATAAACACCCAATTCATATTATGGGAATGGGTAAACCACAAAAGCCACATGCTGCCTAAACATACCCCCAGCTTTGGGCATGCGAGCGTTGCTAAAGGCATCAATTTATTCAGTGGGACTGTATGAAGGGAGGGGTCCTGTGCATCTAGGGATCCAGGATGGCTTCCACATGATATAAGAGAGAAAGTCAGCGAGAGAATGTCGGCTGGCAGGGCCCGGGAGGAGAGCCTTCTCTGCCGTTCCCCCCACCCTTTGGAATATTCTCCCCCCAGAGGTGTGACAGGCCCCTACCCTCCTGGCCTTCTGGAAAGGATTAAAAAGCTGGCTTTGCCAGCTTGTGTGGGGTGACAACAATCTTATCCAATCCTGGGGGTGGCTGGCACCTTGATGACGCTCCCTGAGTGACTGCCAATTTTATATCTATTCTTGGATCTATTTATTTTTTATTAAGATTACCATATATTGTAATTTTAATTGATTTTAACTGTTTTGTAAACCGTCCAGAGTCATTTTAATAAGATGGGTGGTGACAAATTTGATAAATAAGTAAGTAAGTAAGTAAATAAATAAATAAATAAATAAAATCCTTTGCTATCAGCTCTATAGATGAAAACCCTTTCAGCATTTAAGCCATGGACACATTCATATAGTTTTGTCAAATGTCAAATGCATAATATTGGGTATAGAACTCTTTGGTTTCTGACTCAGGTTGATGTTCCCCTTTTTCACAGTATTTAATATGGAACTACCATTACTACCACTTATTAAAGTGTCTTAAACATCTTCACATTCCTTGTTTTATAGACTTTATATAGTAAGTAGATTTTCTCAAGTTGGGAGTGGGTGTTTAAGAGTGTTCCCTCATGAGGAGAATGGCATACTCCCTCTTAAGAAATTATATTGCTTGTTAGAATTCATATTGCCAGTATGTTTAAAAATATCTATTGAATACCAATATAAAATGTTATTTTATTAATATATTTATTTAATATATTTTAAGCACTTGTCATATTTATTCTAAAAGTCTTAGCCAAACAGGGTCAGGTAAAGGCACCATAAAATGTAGAGCACTGAACTGGAGAGGTGCATGCTTTCACATCTGTTGGTTTTCTGCAAGAAACGTACCACAAAAGCTCACAGGTAAAATAAGAAAGTATTCTGCAACTGGTGATCAAGTGGAGGAAGATAAATAGGAATGGGATATCTAAAGGGGGATGATCATAAAAGTTAAGGCGGTGGTCATGATCGAAGCCCCACCCCTTTGTATATGTGTGTAATATTGACATGTATACAAATGGGGTAGGACTTCAGATGCAGAGTTGCAGCTACCATCTTGATCTTTTAATCTTTTAACATGTCCCCACTGTAGACACCCTTGCTTGTCATATTTCCTTACAGGGACACAGCTCATCAATATACTATCCACTTATGGCACAATGAAAATTAAAAAGTTTTTTTCTCATAGACTGTAAGCAAATTAGGTAAACTTAATCAAGTCCTTGACACTTGGGAAAGGGAGATTGTAATGAAGTCCTTAATCCTTTCTTTGAAAGAAATAAGAAAAATTTAAGCCTACATCATCACAAATCAAAGAGAGGTTGATTTTTTTTTTAAATGCCAATTAGCAGTGCAATGTTATGCACATCTACTGAGAAATATGGGCCAGTTAATTTAATGGGACACATATATGTATGGGGATATACAATTGCAATCTTAGTCTCAGACGGACATAATAACAACCTTATTAGATCAAATGTAGAGACTCAGAGCCTGCCTATGGCTATAACATCAAAATATTTTGAATCATCTGTAATAGAATGTTTGCTTGTGGAAATGCATGGCCAAAGGGCAGTAATAGCTGAGAGTACAGTTGACTGCTGGAACATTCTATGATTTGAGGGCAACATCACTGATTCAAGAAGATTGAGAAATCTTGAGAAGGCAAGGCACTGGGCTAAGTTTATCACATCTACAATCTTCTGCACCTTTGAACTGAATTCTAGTTTTTACAATATTACAACTTAATCGTCTATAGAATGCTCTTTGTTTTATTGAAGTTTGTTTGTTTATTTATTTATTTATTTGTTTATTTATTTATTTAATGGGCTTATCCCCGCCCATGGGGGACTCTGGGTGGTTTACAGCAAATTAAAACAATAAATACATAATTAAAATTTATAAAAAGAAAAACACATTTACACAAATAGAAGGAAGAGAAAAAAAATCCAAGAGGCCAATGAAAGCCACACCAGGCCTCTAAGGGGCTAGCCAACCCCATCTCTGACAACCTCCCTCCCCGCTCCAGGCCAGATGGCAGAGCCAGGTCTTCAAATCCCTCCGAAAGGACGGGAGTGAGGGGGCCTGTCTCACCTCCGGGGGCAAGATGTTCCAAAGGGTGGGGGCTACAGCAGAGAAGGCCCACCTTCTGGACCCCACTAATCAGAGTTCTTTTGCCGAGGGGGTCTGAAGCATGAAGATATTAAAATATCAATTAATTTTAACATTTCTATGTGTACATATGGCTTTTTTATGGATAAAATGTCAAACTCAGCAATACTCAAAACTAACAGAGATGTAACTAAAACTGATTAGCTGCAGATCCATAGCAAAGAGAAATACAGCCAAAATAACATGCAATGACATCTTTACCCAAATGCTGTCATTATATTTTTGCATTTTGACGTCTGATATTAGTGACGGCGTGCAGTTGATAATGTCATAATTCACATTTTATCATTTGCCCTCTCTTATACCCCCCCCCAGATGTTCCTGATTGGCAAAAACCTAAAACATTGTCTTACAGAATAATGCTACATTAAACAATGGGATCTTGAGCCAAATGACTCATGTTGGTTTTTCCACTCCACATGGTTCTTTCATAATCTTGGTGGAGGGGCTTCTCAATAGTGTCACTGGCCACTAATGTTCTCCACAGATTGCTGGTGGCTTGCTTCAGTGACTGCATTGTGCTTGTGGTTGCAAGTCTACCCCAAGACCTGTGCAGTATAGAGAAGCCAGCATGAGCTACATGGTTCAAGTAGAGTGATTCCCTCCATTAGTGGCTGAGCAAACTGCCCTAATTCACATGGACCTTCAAGACTGGGCTGACCCAGCATTCATCCATTCATCCATCCATCCATCCATCCATCCATCCATCCATCCATCCATCAAATTTATATCACCGCCCAACTCCCCCACAAGGATATGTATATCTACTGGTAGTGAGTAAAAAGAGTGAGAAATATATTGTGCAGTTAATCTCTATGGGAGAATGACCAAAGGCTCTGGAACCTAATCCCCCTCACCCAAATTTCCATAGGCTCAAGTAATCTTCATGATTTTATGCTGTAATGAAATTCTCACAAATTACAAAGGTCATTTGAATTTTATACACCCAAGGGACCTCCCTTGAAAATCCTTTTCCCTTATGCCCACATTTTCAGCAATATGAGAAATCTCTCAAGTCATATCTTAATGTGAGGCAAGTTGATAGGGTTCAAGAAGCTCCTTTGAGAAACTAAGTCCCCAAACATTAAGGCTATAAAGATTAAATGCCCAAATTTTTCATCATAAACCACAGACTACAGTTGCCATGAATTTAAATGTATTCAATCCAAATGCGAAGCAATGTTGCTTACAAAGCTAGACCTTGGAAGTACAAGATAATTATTTTATTTATTTATTTTTCAAATTTATATATGACACCCATCTCACTGTACAAGTGACTCTAGGTGCCATTCCAAGTAGAAAAATATAAAATCTTAGAAAAAATATACAAAATTAAAACCAAAAAGTTAATATTACAAACTAAAAAGGCAGAGAGAGCATCCTCAAACTACCACAACCCCCAGTACTGCAAACCCCCATTGGGTCCCCATGCAAGTTGGCAGATGCCCTTTCAGAAGGCCAACGGAGTGGGGGCCAATCTCACCTCAGGGGGAAAGGTGTACCAGGGGGTGGGAGCCACAGCAGAAAAGGCTCTCCTCCTGGACTCCGCCAGTCAGAACTCTCTAGGTAACAGGGCCCATAACATACCCTTCCTGCCGGACTGGGTGGGACAGGTCAATGTGAAGGTTCCTTAGGTAACCTGGGCCCATGCCATGAAGGGCTTTAAAGGTCATAACCAACACCTTGAATTGGACCCGGAAGCAGACAGGCATCCAATGCAGCTTGCACAGCAGAGGTGTTATATGTGTAGTCCATAACTGCCCAGGCCACCACATTCTGCACCAGCTGCAGCTTCTGAATACTTTTCAAGGGTAGCCCCATGTAGAGCACATTTCAATAGTCCATACAGGAGATGACCAGGGCATGAGTGATTGAGACAAGGGCTTCCCAATCCAGGAAAGGGTGCAATTGGTGCACAACACGGAGTTGAGCAAAGGCCCTCCTAGCCACTGCTACTGTATTATAATTAACTCTACTGTATCCTGTATTATTTAGTGAAGCCATCATGGACTAAGCAGATTTACTGTATCATATATTTAAATTTGAGCATATTGAGGAACATAACACACTCAATTTTTTCTTAATCCCAGCTGATATTGAAAGCATTGTATTTTCACTATGTTCATATGAATTCAAGCAGCTTTTCCACTGCCTGCCATTTTCTCAGTTACTTTATGGTTATGATAATCACAAATGTGACAGACACTGTTAAGTATATGTTTTTACTAGTGTAACAGAATTAATGGGTTTCCTTATAGAACAGAAGATTAAATACTCAGCTTTAAACAATTAGGAAAAAAAGGAGGTTTTACAGCATGGATGCAAAACTACATCGTGGGGCCACATGTGGTCTGCCAATATTCTTTTTGCTGCCCTCAAAGCTTCTCCTCAGAGTGGATGGAATCAAGAAGTTTAGATTAAAAAAAAAAAATCTTTGAGTTCTCAGATAGTTAAGGAGCAAACTGGATATCTTAAGCCTTGCCTAGTTTTAAGACACCCATCATACATCCTTTAAATTCCTGCTCCAAAGGTGGTCCTGATCTTGTTCACTTTTGGAGTGCAACCTCAACATCTGGTATAAAGTCTTGTGCAACACTTGAGCCAAGAGAAGTTGTGCATACTATTTTTACCCCATCTAAGTGTAATAGGAATTGTAGGAATTTGATTTCTGGTTATCATCCTACTTTCATTACAATTAGTTTTACAGATAAGGAAATTTTCACAAATCAGATGTGAGCAATGGGTTTTTTTTCCAGAATAGATAGGATTAAAGTTGTGTTATTACAAGTATGTGAGACTTCAAGAAGGTAAAAGGAGTATGCCCAAGGAAATAAACTGAGTAATTAACCAGAGTTTGGAATTGCAGTAACATACTAAACTTTTATTAAGCCACTGAGTTGGATATTTTAGGTTTTCCAGAGCACCAGAATTGTGCTACCTAACTTTAACACAAATCATTGACCAAGCAAGACATGATTTCTTGTTGATTTGGAGCTCAAAACAAAATATAACAATAGATAAGCTAGCTGCCAGATATTGAAGTGAGTCAGGTGAACTTGGCCATTGCAGACTAAGAGTCTCAAAATATTTTTATCTTTGTCTTGTTAAAAATAAAATCTTGCAATCTATATTATTATCTCTCCAGTAAACGAATTTCTTTACACTTTCCTTTTCATGAAAATAAACATTTAATAATGAAATAAGTATGATAAATTTGGATTGATTCTTTTCCTGCATTTATCTCAAACTTTCAATACACTGCTTATTATTGCATAATCTCTTATAAACTGATTCTATTTGTATCAATCTAGAGATATCTATCTAGACTCTCTGGAAGTCCTGTTCCCTCCATAAGAGGTGGCCAGGTCATATGGAAATATGATCCAATCTGTGATCCAAGTTAAACAGCTAAATTGGTAATACAATTTGAGGGCTTTTTAAAAAAAGTTAAATAATAACAATCCCCCCCAAACCCTTTAAAATGCAGAGCCTACCCACTTGCATGATGCCAAATATCACTGTCCCACCCTTGGCTGCCCCAAAACTACCACAAAAGCAAAGCCCACAGTTACTGGAAAGTTGCTTGCCCTGCTCTAACCTATAACCTTCTCAGCTTCTTATAGTTATCTTGGAAAGAGAGATAAGAGGGGAAACCACACAGACTTAACCTGTATTTTCTGATCCACACCTCTTTTCTTGTCATTCCATTAATGTTGCCAACTGGTTACATAAATAACTTTCTCTTTTGGATCGAAAAGCTTACAGGAAAAAAAAGTCTGGACAGATAAAGACGACAGACTTCAGATTTTCTTCTTGTTTCCCTCCCTTTCTTAGATGAAAGCTTTGAGTACAGGTTTCCGCCCCCCCCATGTGACCAAAAAAAACAACCTGTCACTTTGATCTGGTTCTATCAAAAAGTAGCTCACTTAGCCCCATCCCATGATTGGAACTATCTTTTTTCCCCAAGCATTTATACTTTATAATTCTCAGAGTCTAATGATTTCTGGCAAGTTATTGTTATTATCAATAGAAGAGAATATATGTAGCTCAGGGTTGAACTGTGGAGTCCTTGGGGTTCTCTGAGCTTGGTTGTTTTCTTGCAGATGTTTCGTTACCCAACTAGGTAACATCTTCAGTGCTAGAAGGGAGTGGGGTTTGCTCCCTATTTATATTCAGTAGCTTGCCCTGTCAGTCTTGGTGGGGGTGTTGTTTTCTCCTTGGCAGTTCCTTGATTAGGCCGTTGTTTACTGCTTGATTATCTGAGTTGGTAGTTCCTTGATTAGGGTATTGTTTACTGCTTGATTGTTTGTCTGGTGTTAATCCTGGTGTTAATCCCTGCTTATCTGGGTGTTGACTGCTGGTGAGGAGGTGTTATGGTCTTTTTGTTTCCTTTTTATTGTCTCTTTTGAATAGTGTGTAGATGTTGTTTATCTCTATGTGCCTGTTGATAGCTGACTTGTCTGAATATCAACCTTCCAGGAATTCCCTCACATTTTTGGATTTAGCTTGGTCTAAGATGCTGACAGTTTCCCAGTTGAAACAATGGTTAAGTCTGTCCATGTGTTGTGAGATTAAGGAGTTTTCATTGTGTCTTCTGACTGGCTAGTTAGTGTTTCTGAGATGTTTCTAATGCATCTCAGAAACATCTGAGAAACAACCAACAACCATATAGTATCTCTGTAGTACACAAACCAACTAAAGCCCTCCAAAAAAATCTTAAGTAAACCAAAACAGGTTACAGTAGCCCAAAAAGAAAAAAAACAAAAACAAAAAAACAGGAGTCATCTACAACATACAGTGTAAGGACTGTGACAACCACTAGGACAGATAGGCAGAAGGCTAGTAGAGCGCATCCATGAACACCAACTAGCAGTCAGAAGACACAATTAAATATATCTCTTAATATGTCTTACACTGAAGAAAGCTACATTTGCTTATTACTTTTAGATAAAGATAGACTTTCTAGCTTATTAAACCCATAAAACCCGTTTTTTCTACTTTGGATTTCCTATTCATACAAAGAGAAAAATACCCCAACTTAATGTGGTACCAAATTTGGCATTATGATTTTTATATCTAAAGATGCTATGATTTGTAAATCAACAATGAATCCTACTTTAAACCTGCCTTATTATCCTACTTTGGTCATAAAATAATCTTGGTTCAAGCTCAACATCAAGCTACTAGTGGGAACCTCTACTGCATGAACCAATATTGGGCCTTTCATTGTGGACATCCTCAGGACAGTCCTGATGCCATAACTTTTTTAGGCTTCCATTTGCCTATTGCTATTGTTCCCCTCAATATTAAACTAATGGAGGTAGCCCAGCTTAAATGAAGGAGGACCACACCTAGATATAAATGTTATTTTTCACTGTTTACAATTTTTGCTCTAAACTTGCCCAATATTAAAATGCAAATTTGATCAAGGTTATGCAGAAGTTAACAAGAAAATGTTTCCTACATTTCTTTTAAGATGCTTGCCATATGCACACACAGCACATGCCCACTGTAGATTAATGAAAGAGGGTTCCTGGTTTAATGTGGCATAGCCATAACCTCATTTCTCACATATGATGCTGTTTATGTTCTTCAGCCAAAGCTTGCTCAGGAGTCTTCCACTACAGTCAAAATACCGAATGCACCTGTACTGCCAGTTTATTAAATTGGAATCTGTATATTTAAATATTTTTATAGCCAGTCACAAGGTAATCCCTTTTTGTTCAATTAGCAATAGATTTGATTACTTTTAGCAGACACAAGTCCAATACTGAATTACTAATGCACTCCTCAGCTCAGGTCCCAAATGTTATAGATGTTATTACAATAGAAGAGAATATCTGTAGCTCAGTGTTGAAATGTGGAGTCCTTGGTGCTCTCTGAACTTGGTTGTTTGCTTGCAGATGTTTCATTACCCAACTAGGTAGCATCATCAGTGTGACTCATTGGGTAATGAAATGTCTGCAAGCAAACAACCAAGCTCAGAGAGCATCAAGAACTCTCATGTTATCTTATGTTACTTCACATTTACGCTGCTAATTTTTATTACAGTATTACTGTACCAATTTCACCATTTGAGAACATGGAACTAATAAGAGAAGAAACAAAAAATGCTATACTGCAAAGTAGGTGTAGGTAACTTGAGATTCTACAAAAGTTTAGGGCTTCATTTCCCATCAGTTCCAGCCAGCATTGTGGAGTTGTACTCCACAACATCAAGCCTATCCCTGTCTAACAACAACAACAACAGCAACAGCAACAACAATCTAGATTCCCAGACTGTCCTATCTAAACCTGATTAATTACCCTTAAGTCTTTTATATCACTTTTGTAAAGGCCCTAGATCAGCCCAGTTCACTGCTTTCAAACAACTTGGTGTTTTCTGAGATTGCTATTAAATAATTGTGTATCACATCCAACTGAAGAATTATAGTCAGGATTCAGGAGTCACATTGCTAAGCTTTTGTACTCCTTCTTTGCTCTTTAATCTGTAAGTCCTTGAACCACTTTACAACTATTTCCTTTGAAATTGTCTTCTCCTCACCCAGATTTGCAAAAACTACTGCATGGTTCTTTGGAGTCTGTCATACAAATCTGCTCTATCCCTTTCAAATTTAAGGGATTAATCACTGAATTATGGTTCTGCTGATTGCCAGGCTGAAGGTAGATGTAGGTAAACAGAAGCTTGGTATCAAAATTAACTTATACAAAGAACAAGACAGATGCCATTAATTATCAATGACTATATACCACCAATCTGTCTGCGATCTATTTTATGCTGTCCTTTGAAGTAAATAGAAAAACTGTTGTGGCTGGGATGCCATTTTTGACAGCAGGTCAAAATAAGGGTTGGCCAGCAATTTGCTGAATCCTCTGTAATGTGGATTTTAAAGATGCCATGATCCATCGGTTCCAAGGAAAAGGGATCAAATTGGGACAAAGTTGCAATATTATTAATATAATTATTTTAGTGGTTTTACAACACTGCTTTTCTCAACCTGGTTGAGATTTCAAAAGACTTCTAATATTTCAGATGTGTTTCTCTATAGCAAGCTTGGGGATGCCCTTTCCACATGAACTGAAATAAGTTGGCTATTTATAAACCCCAGATAAAGTAGCAACATCTGCCTCAAATCTCAGAATTCAACAAGTAGGTTGGTAGGGAAACATTCCTTCTTCCCCTAATTATTTAATCCCTTCCTTACCCACTTTCTCTCTTGGCTTTTATTCTTTTTGCTCCTTCTGTCCTTTCCTCTCCTTTGCTTTCCTTTTCAAGTCTCTCTTTGGTCTTACTTCCAACTGCTCAATCCCCACAACCCAGCAAAGTTGATAAAGGGAAGCTTCCTATCTGTTCCAGTGAGGATACAGTTACATCTCATCTGGGAAGAAAACTGGGGTGATGGCCCCACATCTTCAAACACACACTCATCTATAATCACCTAACATAACTAGCTGAGGAAGTATGACAAGCAGATGCATGAAAAATTGATAGAGAGAAAGCATTGAATGCAGGAGAACATTTAGGAATATTTTCAGATGAAGTGCACAAAGGAAGTCTTTACTGAGCCAAATGTACTTTGAATTGAGTTAAGCACTAATTGAGCACATTTTAGACTGAGTTGAGCACTAATAAAACATCTTAGTCCTAGTCCATTCACACAAAAACATCAGAAGCATGCCAAACAATTTATGCAATTATCTGGACCACAAATAACCTTACTGAAGTTTTTATAACACTTATTCTTGAAACATTTTAGGTGGGAGAGAAATAAATTTCAGAAGCAGCAGCCAGACAGCATGAGATCTGTCAAAATTAGATATCTTTTTATTTACTTCAAATGCTATACAAGACATACAATGTGGTCACTATTCCTACCAAAATACTAGAACATATACTCTATCCAGCCCTGTTATTTCTATACTGTATACATAGTTGCATCCAAAATTGGTTTTGTGTTTGTTTCTTCATCATTGGAACAATTTTGATATTAAATTAAAATGCATAACAAATTGCCAAATTATAATAAGAAACAAAGAATGACTTGCTTTAATCAATACATTCTCTTAATAGTGTCAGTTTCCTACTAGTGTAAAAAACAATGTACTTCAGGATGAAAAATATTTCATCTGTACCTCTGCTTGTAAGAAGAAATTGTACAAAGGTTAAAGATGACTCATGACAATAATTCTACCCGGATGCCTGAAGCACAACATTAATAAATGATGTGATGCTGATGATTGTAAAAGCTTTCTGAGAAAGGGGATAGCTAGTTATGATTCTCAAATAATCAAGATCTTTTTGAATTTTAAAGTAATATTTGAATATATATTCTATTGGAAAAATATACTGGAAATGTTGAAAAAACATAATTTTCTCAAATTAAAAAAAGGGTGGAAATTAGCACTTTGTAAAACTCAATGGAAAGATGTAGACAGCTAGCCTCTCAGATAAAGCTTCTTACTATTGTGACTTAGCTTTCGGAATTTTTATGGAAAACTGAATAGTTTGGAATTCTTCATGTATAGAAAAGTTAAAATTTTACTTTCATATTAAAGGTCTTGGGGTTTCTCTATAGGGCACTCAGAAAGAGTTAGAATTCACACAACACACTACGCCATAATTTAGTGTGTTTTGTGACTTTAGGGACTATGGCATGTAAGTCAAAGCTTATAGCTTAGCATGTGGTAAAAACCCAGCCAATTGGGTTTACAGAACAATGGCTAAACAAACCATAGTCTAGTGCAATGTGTGAACCCAGTAAGAGAGACATTGTGCTGGAAAAAGGCTGCAGCAAGTAATCATTGTGAATTGATAAAACAATTTAGAAGAATAAAGGAATGATGCAAAATAAATAATGAGCATGGATTTTTGTAATATACTCAATGCACTGAATTTTCTATGGCATTTGTTTTTCTGTATCTTTAACTGCTTTCACAGACACAATGCACCTTAAGAATCATTTATAAACTAGGGCAAATCATAGGTAAGAAGTAGCTCTATGAATGCAGGCTTTTCAATCAGTGTCATTCAAATTCCATTTTAAAAAAAGGAATAATGTGGCAAAGAACAGAATTAAGAGAAATTCTAGGGGAAGGGAAAATTGTTCCCATTTCAGTTCTTAAGAACAAAATTGAAAAGGCTGAACTAAAAAGGCATGAGCTTCCTTTAATGACTTTTATCTGAACTGCTAACATTTCTGCTAACCGCTAATGACTATTCAAGGCCCATATATTTCTTAATTATAGCAACTCTATGGATGAATGAGAACTTCTTAAATATTTGAACATAACTGGATGAGATGGGAGCAGTAGAGTATACCTCATAATAATTCTTGAATCAATTATTAACTCATATCTGTATATTAAGCACTTAATATAAGAGGATGGAGATTATTGCTGCACATTAAAAAACATCATACTTTCAGAAACTGTTGTATTAATCCACCTTTGTTAATCCAGTTCATTGCTGTTAAAGGAATTTCACTTCATTCAGAGTTCAATGAATAGCATTAATCTTATATTTTAACATATTTTATTATAGAAGTTACTTTAGAGCTTACAAAATGAATATGATATACATGTTTTATAAAGATATGATTCCAAAAGTCTATTAACAAGGTTTTCTGAAATTCTGGGATATTCTGTGTTATCCATCTATATGTATTTCTACAATATAACATGAAAGCTACCTTATGTGAAAACTGAAAAAACAGAAAGTGTACAACTTATTAAATTACCCAACAAGCTGTCATTACTGTACACAGTCTGTTACCGGCATAATTAAAGCAACATGTTAGCAAATGAAATAAAGTTGATTAACTTTTCTTTTGCCAACACATATCACTATAAAGCATGGCAGTTAGCATTTTTTTTTTCTCAGCCTCCCAACCATCATCTTCAAAATGCAGAACTGCAAAGCAAATCCCTCCTCTAGAGAATAAGCTGTTACATTCATTTTAAAATGTAATACCCAGCACAAAAATAATTGTAAACAACAAAAAGCTGTTAGGAACATGAGTACCCAGACTGGTGGCTCACTAAGCCTGTGGCATACAGTGGCCAAACATATCATCAGGAAGCTAATATACTTGGATAGGAGGATGATAGCCTACTTCCACTGTTGCTTGTATTGGAGACATGCTACCCATGATTCTGGAAGCTAGTAGACTTTGATAGTGATCGTCCATTTTAAAAATATATAAATTGTACCCATCACCACATCTGATGGAGTGAATTGCGCAGTGTAACAATGTTTCATGAAGAGAACTCTGTAGCATGTTGGAACTAAAATCAAAAACATGCTATAGAGCAGGCAGGGGTGCTCGTGCTGCACCTGTCTGCAACTCCTTAAATCAGCTTAATCCTTTTCCAGGATCGTGCAGCTACCACATGATCCTGAGAGAAGATTAATTTAAAAAATTGCAAAAAGTATTTGGTTTGTGGAGGATTGCCAGGAGATGAAGCAGCGCAAGCAACACCTGGAGCTCAGGTGGAGAACAGTGAAAGGTGAATCTGTCCATGCATGGAGATGTGCCCAGCTTCCGGCCTACTCTGTGGCAATAAAAGAGGTAAAGCTACTTGTCCTCTCTTACTGCAATGGTACGTTGTTGTCCAGCAGCCTTTTTTCAGGTGGTTAACTCTCTCCTGGATAAAAGCTGCCCTGAGGAGTTACGTCCTGATCACTGTGACCACGTAGCACAGTATTTTGCTGGTAAAGTTTTCAGATTTGCTCGAGTCTGGACTCTACTTGGGCAGAGTCTTGTGTGGTGACTGGGGTATCATCTTGGTGCATTATCCAAGACTCTTTTTGGCCTTATTGTGATCGCTGGCTGGCCTTTTAAACTTTTCTGCTGGATATCAAATATCTCCCATGGTTTCCTTTATTAACCCTGGTAATATGAGTTACTCCTTCCATTTAATAAATTCTATAAAAGGGACTTTGAAAGTCATATACAAGTAGAACTTCTATTTACAAGCAAACAGTGTAAAATGTAACCAAGCTCTACTACCTGAATAATAAATTGAACCAAGAATACAAGAAGTGTCCTGCTGAATTAGACCAAAAATCTATTTACCCATAGTGGCCCAGAAAAGCTTATAAGCAAGATATCAACATAACTTATTTTGTAATACACCAACAACCACTTCATCTCTTTTAAAATAATTCAGTGGCCCATTACTACCTCTACTTAATTATGCACTATATGAAGCATTCCCCCTTTTGTCCATTCAGAGTCTTCTGTTATTCATTCTTGAGAGATGATCCTTAATAGATTTATTCTTATTTTTATGGTGTATAGTTCTATTTATTCACTATTTTTCCAGTTAAAAAGCATTTTAGCATTTATTTTCTAACCTAATATCTCTTTTGAGATATAATTCTCCCTACTGATTATACATGTTTAGCCTTGTAACAGAAGTGTACAGTCTGTGTTAGGTGGTATCTAGTTACTTTTTTAAGTATCACTGATCCCATATATTTCAAGTGGACTGACGTGCAATTAATGTAAACTAGATTGGAGCTATTCTGTTGGACGTCAAATTTTGATTTCACTCACTACCAGAAGTGGAGGAAGGAAGATGATTCACTCACTTTTTCCCTCTCTGCAGCTACAGCATTATTTTTTCCATTCCAGAGATCCCTCAACACTATGGAACAAATTATCAGGGGCCATAGGGGATTGGATGAAGAGAGAAAAATTGGGGAGGACTGACTTTTTCCTCATTTGACCAGGAAAAAAGCCCTACTAGATTAAAAAAATCTCATGTTGAAGAAGCAGATCTTTGGCATAAATATAACTTTTGCTGAATCTAACCCACTGAGTTTATATAAAATAAGAAAAAAAAGTTTCACTTGCTCTATAGTTGTTCATCAAGTACAGCTTTTTAAAAGAGAATATTATCTACACAGAATGAATCATACTGAATTTAATAGTCCAACACTTGGTCAGGTTACGCTGTAAGATTTCAAGCACGTAATTCATTCCTGTTCTTGTAGGCTTCAATCCATCTCTTCTATTAGCAGGATAGGGAGTAGCAATTTTCCTTCTTCTCACACCTCCCCCTTACATTTGCTATATGATGATGGAAAATCCTTGAGAGCAAGACAAACCACAGGAAAGACAGAAGGGGAAAACTGCACTGAAGAAACAGTTCTTTCATGTGATACTGGGCATAATTTCTTTGACAGGAAACCTGCAATCTAATAATTGTTAAGAAAATATATGGTTAGAGTAAACACAACAATAAATGCCACAGAAACATTTGGAATATTGTGCTCTATGCATTTTTTTCAAATGGCTTATAAAAGACACATCTGCGGTAAGTGTCTTTCCATATTTGCATAGGTGTGCTCAAATATCTGTAGGCCAATCTTGCAAGAAATCCCTTTAATTTCTAAATTCTATTTTCAAGCATATTCATAGTCCCCTTCAGGTGATACAAACAAGTGTAAAATTGGCAAATGAGCTATGGTGAATAATGTGATGTGTGTAAAGGACCAGATGTCTGCAAGTAAATTTAGCCAGAAATAACTGTTTCTGAACCTAAATGAGGCTTACACTAAGTAGACATAAATTTGTATTTTTAAAATTGGGTCATTATTACATAATTCCAGTATAAGTTTGTGTGAACAGCAGTCCTTGGATGAACATAAATGAGTAACAAGCACTCCTTATTTAATATATGCTTATGCTTTTACGTTCAGTGACAGAATTAATTTCTCCATGTTTCTGTGTGTGCTAAAACAAAAACCAAAAGGATTAGAAAAAAATTAAAAGGATCCATTGGATCCAGGAATAAATCTTAGCCTAGGACATTACATCTGCTCCAAATTGGTTTTATTTTGACACAATACTTTAATTATGCAAAACTGCAGCACAGAAACACAGACATGTACTGTTTATTAGAAAAAAAATGTTCATTCCTTGGGTACATTGGATTAAACAAATAGATAATAAGTTCTAGAGTGCTAGCGATTCAAAGCTACTTCTGGAAAATGGAACTATGCCAAGAAAACAGATTTCAACTCCAGAGGAACTCAGAAAAGTGACAGAAGAAGAATGCTTTCAAGATTATGATTCTACTGTTCTATTCTTCTGTCTCATTCACAGATATTAACAGGGACCCAGAATATGACATCTGCAGTCTTAGATGTATCCCTATCTCTTCTTTCATCTCTTTGTTTTCATATAAAATCCATTAAGGAAGAAAAGATGGAATAGCTGTGTATTTTTTTCATTATTATTATTGTTACATTAGAAACCATCAGTCTCCTGAAGCTGCTGAGAAAGACTCAGAAACTGAGTACTCCGGATTCACTGACAAGGACGAGGTCTGGAAACCAAGATGTATCAGGTGCTGGTGCAGAAAAACATAATGACTAACTTGATACTGATAGCAGTTCCACTAAGGATGAAGTTAGATATTAATGCCAGGTCTTTTGATAGAAGTGTCTGTTCCTGTCTTGATTACTGAGCTGGACATAAGAGGAAGATATATATGTACTAAAAACATAACTAAAAAAACATGGAGCCAGGATCCACCATGACTTTTGTTTGCTAGAAATATGCAGAAAGGGTAGTCCCTGGGCTCAGTATTAAAAATATGTGAAGGACAATATTATTTTTATAAGGCAAATGATTATTTGAAAAGGTTACTTATACTTTGCATTTTCAGTGTTTCAATACAAACAGCATTTGTTATTAATTTTAAATAAGAGTCATTCTGAAATTTATTCTTTTATTTCAGACAAAATTATTCAGAGGTCCCTTGGACCCCAATTATAGATTGATAACTTGTCAAAATGCATGGTGGAGGAAAATCCAATTCAATTCTGCTGTATGCTACATCCTGCTTAATGCTGTGGCAGAGATTCAGAAGGAGAAAAATGGCACTGTTAAATTCTGACAAATCCTTAATTTTCTATAGATAACTAGACAATCAATATTAGACTTGCAATAAGTTTTGTCTTTCTTTTCCCATCAAAGCTCCTTTGTTTTGAAATGTCATCAGCTGGTATTCTGCATTTAAACATTTAAGTGCTGCATAAACATTATACTGAAGCAGTTGAAATGTTAAAAACTTGGATATTTAACGCAGCCTTTTGAATAGATTACTCTGGTCCATACCAAAGTCCAAAAAATGCACTAAGGGGATAAAGTATGGAGACTGGCAACATTAAACCATCTTGGCTTAGGAATGGTATTTTTTTAAATCACACAAAATACATTCGGTATTCCTTTGTAATTTCCAAATACCAAAAATCACGACTGTCATGATTAAAATGTTAGGAGAAGTATCACCTCACAATGACTTTTGAAATGCAATAATATTAATGTTGCTATAATATTCAGCTAATAAAATTGAACAAAAATGCTATATAGGAAACTTCACTTCAATCCAGAATTATATTTTGCAATGTAGAAGATGGTTAAGTCCAATGTTACCCTTTCTACTGTGAAAGTTAACCTGAACTATGTTGTAGAATACAGGATCTGCTCAAAAGCTTTTTTCTACTTTCATAGAAGAAAAACCATGCTTAACTTTTATAGTCTCTTTTTTTCTTACATATTGTGGAAATTATATATTTTAGAATTAGGGATATTAGCCAATCATCACGATATTTCAAAGTAATTCCACTAACAAAGAAGATATTTATGTGAGGCAAAAACATAAGGCTATGGAATGAGAAATCATAAAAAATAATCTACTGGTATTAACTGTCTGAAATACCTGAAAGCAAGGAACAGCCAGATTCTCCTAGAAGATGTCTATGAAGGGAATCTAGCATTTAGAATAAGGCTTATAAAGGCTTTATAGCTGAGAGATGATAGACAGATGGACAGACAGACAGATACTGTAGATAGATATTCAAGAAAAGGAAAGAGCAGAAATTAACAGATTCTCTATAATAAGCACTGAAAGTATTTACTTAGTTAATTATTGCATTCTATTTTTTTGAATCCAGATTTAGAATAAATTGAGGCTTCTTTGTTTTTTAAATGTGAATAAATGCAGCACATTGTTTATGTCTCAAATGCTGTCTGGTTTTGTGTGTATTTTATTTATTGTAACTTTCATGACTGTCTATCATGAAGAACAATCTTTCTATAGTTTATGCACAAGAATTAAGCTTTGTAAGATAGTTTACAGTGGCCATAATTGGATGATAATTTCTGGGTTTAGTAACATTTTTATTCACACACAGACTTTCCTTTGCTGGAAACCTATCATTAAGGCAAACCTGGAAACCTATCATTAAGCATAATATCCCCCCTCACTCCTCTTTGTTAGACTGATAAACTATGATTACCCTCAATCAAACAAAGGCATTAGATCAGCCACAGGTATCCAGTTCTAGCCAAGATAACAAAAACATAACATGTACATGGTGACTTTAGAACACATCCCACCAATGGATGCAAATATTTAGCTCATGAGTTTTGTGTAATTATATCACAATGAATGTTTTGTCACTTGCTGCCCCCCACCCCCCCTCCACCTGTGGACATTAATGAGATTAGCTTCAAATGTAAATTTCATAATCTGTTTTTCTCCAAATCTGGAGAATTTCCAAATCTGGAGAATTTTCCCAGGAAATCTGATGGCTTCCAGCTTTGATTGTTCGCAAATTGGCCATGTGTTGAAGTCACATTACTTATTAAACTGGATATGTTTACAAATGAAGTGAAGTGAATACAAGTGTGTTCTTGTACACATAAACCCAGATGAATTTTGTTACGTCTTTCTTCAGGGTTATAAACTGTTGCTTGTAGGAAATACATTCTAAGTCACTGATGAGTGTATGCACCATAGAAATTGTTTCTCAAAAATGTTACTTACGCTATTCTGATGATTTCACAACAACTATGGAAGTCCACTGGAGCATGCAGTCACCCTACGCAGAGTCAGGAGAATTCACAAAATGTGGGATTGGAAGCACATTTTGAATTTGTTATTTTTAGAATGTTTTAGTATATTGTGCCGTTTTGCAAAATTATATTTCTTTTACAATTAAAGTCATAGTGAGCACTTTGTGAAACACCACAATATACTAAAAACAGTACTCACCTGGACCTTTGTCCTCTGGCTCCAGGTTTCAGTGGATTTCCAGAGTTGATGTGATATTATCAGCACAGACCATGATGTTTAGATCATTTACTTCAGACCATGTTAGTAGATGTTCAAAGTAGGACTGAAGAGGACCTATAAAAAAATGGAAAAAGATATATTTCAAATCAATCATGAACCAAGTTAGTCCTATTAGTCCTTTTGAACAAACACTTTTTAACTTCTGCAACAGTCCACATGTTCACAAAAAACAGCCAGATTCTGTAAAGGCACAGAATTAAAACACATACTTATGTTACTCTGCAGAACAGAAAGCAGGGATCTAACCAGGAAAATGCAAGATTTTAGATTTTATCACATGATCATTCAGAAATATATGTCCCTAAGCCATCCAAAAATACATAGAAAAACTGAAGCTTTTCAGATATTGCTAAACTCTAATTCTTGTCCACCCCAGCCAGCATGGTAATGATCACTGACGATAGGAACTGGAGTTTAACATATGAGGGGATACCTTATCTAAAGTCTATCCAGCCTGCTGAGAGGATTTTGAAGGGAAAAAGAGAGGAAGTGCCTTATTAAGGTATCCACTAGTCTGGTACTACATATTGTGAGTTTTATAAATTCTTGAAGGTTCTCAGCCCTACTCTCCAAACCCCTTTTACAGTTGACATTAGCTGTAAGACTAACTTTTTCCATTTCCCTCATAATCTTTATATTTCACCTTTTCTTTCAATGCTGCTCTACAAATGGGATCCTGCACAGCCACAAATGCCAGCTCCCTAGCTCTCGTCTGGCTGTCACTATTATTCCACTGGCTTACTGATGAATAACAGATGCATCCCTCTAAAAGTTGTTATCCTGTAAACACTAATGACCGTCATCTAGCTTGTACCATTTTCAAATTCATTTTCTAGCTTCTTAACCGAATACACTTATTTACTTCCTATACTACAAAGCAGCAAAAAACTTGAATAATGGTTCAATCATATTATTTTTACAAAACAAGAATGTACCAAGTACTAGTATAACAGATAAACTGTAACTCTATTTACAAGAACAAAACCCCGTACATTCGAGTTAATGAGAGGGGTACAGAGTAGAGTAGAGAGCATTTATAGAAAACAATTGTCAGTGAATCTTTCTGAACTAGCTAGCTCAAACAGCATCCTCATTAGCTGAATGTTTCCAAAAACATTTCTTTTGCGACTGCCTCTAAATAAAATACAATCCCTAAATACATTTACAGATGTACATATCATACTAAGCCATTGTTTCTATTTATTCTTTGATAAAAAAATTTAGAAACAAGCCAGACTCAGTTCTCAGGAGGACAAATAATTGTTGCCTGTTTAACCAAATCTTTCTTTTCTCTCTTTTGTAGGTGCTCTTGCTTTGACAGGATTGATGCCAGCCCTTTGAAGTAGGTCAGGTCAGGAAAAAGACATTGCAAAGATTCCACAAATACTACTGTTCTTGATTGTTGCAGGGTATAATAGCAGAATCTTGAAAGCTTGCCAGAATTTCCCTCTTCCCCCTTTAATACCAAGCAGAATCAAAGCGGAGTTATCATCTTCTTCTCATGTACCTTTTTTCCCCAGAACTAAGTTGTCATTTCCTTCCTCTTAAGTTCTCTTACCAACTCTTGCACTCCTTTGTCAAAGGCATCTTTGCACTCCTCTACACCTTCTTATTAAATGATCAATACTGTGAAGTCTACTGTGAAAAGTGGTCAAATTCTGTAGTATAGCTGTAGCTGTTAGAAACCACTAAACATAACATAGGTATGCTTAATTTCTTCTGTGAACCGGACTTTTAGGCTGGATGTTTTGCATTTTGTTTCTGTTCTTGGTCTATAACTGTAGATAAACTAATTAAAAACAGGTATTATTTTAGTTAGTTCCAAATATGGTAAGCCAATCCACTAGCAACTGGAATTTCTCTAGTTAAATTTCCTAGCAAAGATTTCTGATTCTATGCTGATATCAGATGGTGGAATTATTAAATGTTTCCTAACAAGGTTGGATCATCTCATAAAACTGTGGAATGATTTTAGAAGTAATAAATTAGACACTCTGGAAAGACATTCAGATTGTGCTAGAAGTGTAGTATCAACCAAACTGATCCTACAAATTGAGACCAAAGGTGAGTTACAGGTCATCTAAGCCAACCCACTAAGAAGAGGGGCCCTTAAGAACTGCAATAATTGTACAGCAAGTCCTTTCTGAATTCTATGCCCTTAATAATCTTGGGGTTTGCTCCCTTGAGATTTCACATTTAAGCAACTTCCTTCTCTGTAATTTAAATCTTTATTTAGCTCACCAAGTAAGCATTATGCTTTAAGTAGGTACAGTATTTATCTTTTGGAATCAGATCCAGTTGCCAGTAGCAACCAATGCTTGAAGAAAACCTTATTTTCATTTGGTGGTCCTTAAGTAGATTCAAAGAGTCAATTATATGCCAATTTCAGGAGGTGGGTCTTCAATTTAAAAAAGTTCAAGAGAAGCCTATTTTTATTTGAACAATTCAAATTACATTTTAATTCTTGTATTTTTTTAAAGTTTCCCTGCCACATTGTATTCTAATAAAATATTACAGTTAATTTATATCTATCTATCTATCTATCTATCTATCTATCTATCTATCTATCTATCTAAGGAACATGATGGTATATTTTATAGATGCTAAATATATGAGAAGCAGAGCCAAATTATACATATTTTCATAACGATTGTTCTCCACATTAAAAAAAAAACACTTAAAACTTATAAATTATGCTTAAAAAAGCAAAACTAGCCCACAGAAATTTAAGTTGTGATTAACTACTGAGTTTCATTTTTATTATTTTTATTGCCTATATCACAAATGAGATCAGATTAGTCAAAGATGGGACCATAGCTAAATGTACATATCTGTAAAACTAGAATAAGGATTCATTTGACAGCATTAATTAAGAATGTGAAGCAAATATCCATTTTATGATTAGTAATGCTCTTGATTATGTGAAGGGTAAATACATAATGCTCCAGTAGTAATGTATGGCTGTATGGCTGTATGGCTGTGAGAGCTGGACCATAAAGAAGGCTGAGCGCCGAAGAATTGATGCCTTTGAACTGTGGTGCTGGAGAAGACTCTTGAGAGTCCCCTGGACTGCTAGGAGGTCAAACCAGTCAATCTTAAAGGAAATCAACCCTGATTGTTCATTGGAAGGATCGATAATGAAGCTCAAGCTCAGATACTTTGGTCACCTAATGCGAAGAGAGATCTCTTTAGAGAAGACCCTGATGCTGGGAAAGATTGAAGGCAAAAGGAGAAGAGGACGGCAGAGGATGAGATGGTTAGATAGCATCACTGAAGCAATGAGCATGAAACTGAGCAAACTCAGGGAGGCAGTGAAGGACAGGAAGGCCTGGCACAATATGGTTCATGGGGTCACAAAGAGTCGGACACGACTTAACGACTAAACAACAACAACAAAGTACATAATGCAATTCAATCAAATTATTGTGCACCTTGGACATATCTTAGTTACACTGGATAGATGAACAGTGTTAGTTTGGAAAAAGTTGATGTTATGAAACTAAATTTATTAGAATTTATTTATTTAAAATTTGGATAAAACTCGTCCTCTATAATCCCTTTTATCCAAATCCTATTATAAATAATTATATATAATATAATAATATAACCTATAAGCCATCCTCTAAGATTCTTTTTGTATCAATATGTAGCATGGTATGTTAGGGGATGTAACTTTAATACTTATATGATCTGCATATTATTTCCATCTTACTATATCTGGAAATGTATGAAACCATACCATTTTTTTTTTTTAACTCAGGATACCTCCTAGATAGGAAGCAGAACCTAATTATAAGCTCTGCTCAGGAACCAGTTCTATTCAGCATCCCATTTCCCCAATTTCCTGTCCTGACCATCAATTTAGAACTTCAAGGATCACTGGGCTTAATTTGCTGTTTTCCTTTTAAAATTCTTGTCTGCTTTTTCTTTTGTGTCATGGCATTTAGAGTAGATTATAAACCTACAGCAGAGTTTGAATTATTTGTAACTGATTTTATATATGCTGCTCTGGAAGCTTTTCTCTCTGTAAAAATTGATAAGAGTATCAAAAATAAATAATTATAAATACATCTCACTCTCCACTGAGCAGATGGAGTGCAAAAACAAAGATAGTGTTAGGTTTAAGATTTTCTGTGTGGTTACTAAGAAGGAGAGCAGAGTTTATAGTCAGGTTTCAAATCAAGAGCTGCAGTGAGCATTCTGCTTCTATTTTGATGCTTACAATTTTTCAGCAGCGTGACAGGGCACTTTTAAATTAAAAAAATATATGTTACACAAATGGTAGGGTGTGCACATGTTCACAACAAGAGAAATAATATGACCCAAGGAATCAGTCTTAGATGAGATGCACTGAATTTTTCAGTTATACATGCATAGCCCAGAATGTGCCAATACAATCATTAAATAGCTATTTCATAACTAACTAAACCATTGAGGGCGTGTAGTGATCCATTCCTAAGAGACAAAAGAATCATAATCTTGTCCAGTATTATCCTTCAGCTGATGCATGCAACATCATATGGCTAAATTCTAAAAATGTAACATGTTGAAGTCATGGAGCTTCAAGAAATTTTATATTAGGTTTTTTACATGTTTGTTCTGTTAGGGTTAAACACAGCATGCAAAGGGACACTTTGCAAAAAGCAATACAAGAAAATCATTCCTTTGACATCCTGAGAAAGCCTTGTCCTTCAGAAGGCACAGCACAGCTGCTCTGAGGACACTGAGGGGTTGTCTGTGTGTGCATAGAGGCACAAACTGCTGGGATGCCCAGTCAAGCAAAGTCACTGTGTATGCACATGCACATGGAGACAACTACAGAAACTACTTAAAGAGCCATGTTGAGCCTTCCGAGGGCATGGCTGCCTCAATGATTCAAGGAGGGGCTTTTATTCATGCCAAATCATTTTACGAAGCACCTCTCTGCTTGGCATGGCTCTATTTTTTGTGTGGAGTGCTCGGTGCTCTCTGAGCTTGGTTGTTTGCTTGCTGACTTTTCATTACCTGACTAGGTAACATCCTCATTACTAGTGTGGTCTTCTCCTTGGTAGTTCCTTGATTAGGATATTAGGGACTTTTCATTGTGTCTTCTGACTGCTAACTTAGCCTCACATGGACGGATTCAACCATAGTTTCAACTGGGAAACTGTGAGCATATTCAATAGACTGCAGTTTCTGTTATTTAAAGCAATAAATATAAATGCAAGCTGTTGAATCTTAAGTTGTCTTAGTTAAGCTAAATCCAAAAACGCTACGGAATTCCCAGAAGCTTGGCATTCAGACAAATCAGCCATCAACAGACATGCAGAAATAAATTTACACACCACAATAAAAAAGCTAAGAAGGAAATAAAAAGACCAGAACATATCCTCTCAAGCAGCCCGCACCTAGATAAGCAGGGATTAACACCACACAAACAATCAAGCAGAAAACAATACCCTAACTACCAAGGAACTACCAAGAAGAAAACCACACCTCCACCAACATTGGCAGGGCAAGCTACTGCATATAAACAGAGAGCAAACCCCACTAGTACTGATGATGTTACCTAGTCAGGTAATGAAACGTCTGCAAGAAAACAACCAAGCTCAAAGAGCACCAAGGACTCCACAGTTCAACTCTAAGCAACATATATTCTCTTCTATTGGATCTATTTTTTGAGGCTTGGGCTGATTGTGGATATGTATGAAACCTAAACTCTTCTTCCACTTCAGCAACTGGATACATATTATTTTTTTATAATCAACACACAAAATTGTACTTTATACTACATTTATGATACGTAAGAATATAAATCACAGACTTAGTCTTTTCTTAGACTTAGTAAGTCTTACTAAATTCAGCATGACAATAGTGGATATTCAATAGACTGCAGTTTCTGTTATTTAAAGTAATAAATAGAAATGCAAGCTGTTGAATCTTAAGTTGTCTTAGTTCCTGCCAGATGAAAAGCAAGCAAAAAATATAAACCATTAACAAATGGCAGGTACTGATGTACAAAGAGGACTAAATCATATTTTTAGAAAAAATGCTGATGAAAAGACATGTATTTATAAATTTGCTTTTTTATTTGTTTTATTTGGCTATTTCCCCTGGTATATTCCTATAATATAAAGAATAAGTGATAATATATTTGGATATTTGGTAGAGCTTTAAACAATGCTGAATTTTTCAATAAAAAGTCATCAATAACATGTGTTTCAGTGATTAGCAAGCTTAGGTTTAATCAAACTAACTTATTTATCTGATATATATTTCCTACAGTACGCTGTTCCAGTAATGGTATATAGCATAATTCTTCTTGAATATTAGAAAAATCCCTTTCTGCAGAATTAATTTTCACATTTGAGTTTTATAACTCAAAGAATGAAGGTTTATATGAGCTGAGTTTTTCATCTTTCCTATGATAATCCGTTCATTAATTATGAAGCATCTATTTTTAAACTTTGATATAATTATTTCACTCAGTGCAGGTAATGGGGAAATCTGATGTAAGCAAGAAGCAAAGGGAGCCCAAAGATGCAATATTTTAAAAAGACCTTTTCAGTGCACTGTAAGAGAAATATGCATATTCAGGGCAGTCTGCTGAGTACCGAATGAGGTTCTATACTTTTAAAAGATCTGTTTTCAATTAATACAAAAGAACAAATGTCTATACTCATATCTAAGGCCTATCACAGCACCAGTTCTGTTGGGACCTTTGTCTTATAGATTACAAAACAGGCTCATGGATTCTGGAAGTCCAAAAACTGAACTATAACCAAACAATTTATTAACTAATATTTGAGGCTAATAGTATAAATCCAATCAATTAATAATCCATTGAAAATTTATGGGAAATGTAGCACAAAGAATATTTAAAATTAATCTGCAGGGGGTAAAAACTGACAAAATGTCAACAATTTGTCACAATGCAAATCCTGCCCCTTTTGTACATGTGTTGACATTGCACGCATGTTCAAAAGGGACAGAGCTTGCATGGCAATATCCCATTGGCTATCCTGTGGACTTTGTCACGTTCCCACTCTCCCATGAACATCTATTAAGCCAACAAACAAAGCAATCCAATAAGAAGCAGTTACATTCTGTGAGAATTTAGCACACAATTCAGTTCCCTGAGAAAAAGGCATGGAGTTCAGAGAGTAATACATTGGGTTCAATGAGATTAATGTATGGTGCTGAGAGAAAGCGTGTGTGTGTGTTAAAGAAGTGATATACTTTATACAGTGTTCAGCTATAGAAGAAGGCAAAAAGAGAAACATACGGACTCTTCCTGCAACAAAAACCCAGAACGTTGAAGGTTTCCTGCCACAGCAAAGAGGGAACGACATTTATAACATTTAGAATTCACATACACATCTACTAAGGAGGAACACTTATTGCGCAGGCATTACTTCACTTGGGAATGAAGACCAAAATAAAAATAATGTTTCTGGATTGAAGAGGGGTAGGGGAGAATCCCTTTTCCTTTGCAGCTTGTTCACAGGGTCCTGGTCTTTGAAGATAGATGGATTCTCCAACAACTGAAAGAGAAGGAAGATGGGAGTCCTAATCAATAACTGCTATGTCAATGGCTAGGTCTGCTCAGTGTGCTCCTTGGCTTCCTGAAGCCGTGGATTCCTGGAGCTGTTCAAAGGGAGGGCACATCACTCCTTTGTCTGCTTCTTGATTCAGCCATTCAAGTGAAGCTAACTGGCTGTTCCAGGATGTGAATCCGCTACTTCATGGATCCAGGAAAGTTGTGCTTCCAATGTCTAAGACAGTAACATATTGGAATGGCTTAGTTCAGCACCTGTTACGTCCAGCAAACTCCTTGAGGCTATACTACAAGTCTAACTCAGTGGAGGACTGAAAGGCCTGTGCCTGTTTGTAGATTACATTGACTGGACTCAAATCCAATGTGGGAAGGGGATTTGGCTTCAGAAAATTCAAAGAAGTTTCTGTCTGGGGTAAGCAAAAAGGCTGGCAAGTGAGGGGGAAAGCTCAGGTCTGGCTTCTGTCTTTTGCTTCTGAGTAACTTCAGCCATCGGCAGAGATAAGAAGAGGAGATAAGGGGAGCCCATTCCAACTCCCTCTACAGGAATTTCTCTGATAAGGCAGAAGTATTACTAGTATTACTATTGTCCCAAGGGCAAAAAAGTAGAGATAATTCTTAAAGGGATTCTTCACTGTCATCCCTTTTCCTTGTCTAAAAGACTTATTTTGCATGTTTGTGCATAATATGCCACCTATTGGTTAGACTGATATTCTTAGGACTTTCCTCATTTATGTCTCTCATTTCAGTTCTCCTCTTCAGTCTCTAACTATGCAGCTCACCTGACTCATTCCCTCTTCATAATGGAGGAAAGCACATCATAGCTTCTTAGCTACACCTCAGATATGGTATTTCCTAAATAAATAAACCTTATCTTTATTACCTACAAGCAATAGCATCAAGAACCCTTTCTTACAAAAGTTACTTACTGTACTTATTATAAATCCTCCAATATTTCTCTCTGAATGTATTATTTCTGCTAAATAAATCTACCTCCTAACCAACATGTTCTGCATTTCAAAGTAAGAAAAAGTGAAGATGAACAAGGGTTGGTTTTGGAGTAGCTTCTGAAGTATTGGAAGGTAGAAATGCTGTTGATGCTGAAGTACCTTCAATCTCAGATACCTTTTAATTGTTATAGCAACCAGTTATGCCAAATTCAGGAAATAAGTGAATTAAACAATCAGCTATTTAAACCAATACAGTAATCATGCTATTGTTACTCATATTATTAACTCTGAATATAAAATCTTAAAATTTCAGCTATATGAAATGTTTCTATTATTTTAAAGCATTTTCTTAAAAATATGTATTTCTTATTTTCAAAGATTTATTCCCCTCCAACTTGGTAGGATGGATCCTGCCAGCCCTTTTCTGATGTCTTCATATACAGAGAACCCTGGTAGTTTTTACATGAAACAACCTGAAGCAGATTTGATCATTTATACAGCTAGGAAAAAAATAAAGAGTCCACAATTTTATGTTGTAATATCTGCTGAGTTGTTAAGGTGCTTTTGTATACTAAATTTACAGTAGATGTAATAATTTCAGTTAAGTCCCATGAACTGTCGGATCTCCAAGACATTTAGAAACCTGATTTCAGCATAAAATGATATATATGACTATATATGAGGAGGAATGGATGAATCTGAAATTCAATTCTAGGCTCCCTGATACTTGACTCCTCAGTTCCTATGCTGATATGTCAATAAAGAATTTCCATTCTGCTCATATCATTCATGCAGCAGCCAAAATCGTATTCTTCAGTACCCTGCTCTACCTTCAGATGACAGGGTGCATAGCTTCCATATAATGCATATTTGGAACAATGGCAATGGGAATAATAGAAAAATGCCCCTTAGCACAAAACCAGGATAAAAAAAAAACTAATAAAAAAGCTTCAAAACAAGAGTTCACAGTAAATCCACAATCTAAGAAAGCCTGCCTTAATAGAATCAATTTACTTGCCCTACATGTTACATGCTGGCTAGTATAATTTAATATTGAGCAAAATAAAGTAACTAACTACAGATTGTTTTGTTATTTATTTCTAAAATTTATACGGCCACCCATCGTAAGCAAATAACTCTCAGCAGCCAGCAATACAAAGCCAATATAAAACAAGGAAAAACGTAATTAAAAGCAAACATCATAAATACAAATGTATCTGTATGTAAATTTGCACTGCATATGTCCTGGCCATAACAATAAACTGCATTATTTCCCTAAGCATTTTAATTTTCATTGCCCACCTAAAAGGAGGAAGAGATAGGTATATTAGAAAAAGTTATACAACACAGGAACATGTATGAAGCATCTCTTCATTTAATTATTTAATTAAGTAGCCATGTTGTTTGCAGTGCTTGTGTAGCTGCTCCTGGTCTCTAGTTGGCAAAACAAAGTGGTGTGCAGCCACACCCATGTAGATACAGTTGGTAACAGTTTCCAAAAGAGCCATGCAAGTCTCGTAAATGATGTGTCTGCTTCACATATGTTTCTGTGCATTGTGAACCACCTCTTTTGAAGGCTTTGCCCAGCCCTCAGACATATATCTTTCAGTAGATCATCTGAAGTATCTAAACCGGTCAGGACCGAGAATCAAAGTCAGCACTTTGAATTCAGCTTAAAAGTCACTATCAATGAGAAGGGGCAGATGTGTGACAGATCTAAGCATAGTAATCCATGCCTCAAGCCCAATGTAATTGTCACGCATTCTATGTAGAGCTTTTTTTAAAAAAAAAATTATTTATTGCTTTTAAAATAACAGAAAAAGAAAAAAGGGAACAAAACACAAAAATACATACATTGTCAAATAAAAATACATAACAAGTGCTTAAAAAAGAAATGTGAAAAGAATACAACAGAAAAATATGGATATATAAAGTATATATCATTATAACAATAAACAGTTACAATTCTATGTATAATTTTCTAATACAAACATTATGCAACTACACACGCACACACACACACACACTTAATACATTTACATCATTTTTTTTAACCTACTGTATTTTGTATAAATCAGTCCCAAACTTCATTATAGTTGTCCATACAAAGTCTACATCTATAGGCAATCCGCTCATAAGTGGCAAGTGCAACCAGGTGTTCAATCCATTGAGTAAATGGGGCTATACATTTATCTTTCCAATGCTGCAATATCAGTCTTTCAGCCATAGTAAGGGCACGGAGGATCCATTTATGTTGTCCAGTTGTCACAGTCCATGTTCTAGGTATGTAATTCAAAAGAATATTATCCTCTGTGAATTTTAGCTTTTATTGCAGTCATATTTATATGGTCCACTACTTTCTTCCAAAACTTAGTAAGTACAGGTAATACCCAGTTTAAGAATGAGTTCTGTTCCAAAGTCTGTCCTTAAGTTGAATTTGTATGTAAGCTGGAACAGTATTATTGTATAATACTGTATAAGTAGAATTGTGTAATTAGTTTGAACCCTTGTGTGTTTGAATCATTGTGTATTTAACTCAAATTTTGCTACAGTAGGGTCCGTTGGACTATGGGTCCTCCTTAAATTGGGTGTACTTAACCCAGCGACTACCTGTATAGGACACTGTAAAAACATGTGTTTTAAAGAAGCACTGTCCTTATTACATCTCCAACAGGATGCTGTCTTAGGCAATCCTTTTCTATACAAATGTAATGCAGTCCAATAAATTCTAAATATTTTTTGTTGTATAACTTGTAGTTTAAGGTCCATTGACACTTTTGCTATAGAAGTTAAGATACTCTCCCATTGTCTAGGCAATATAGGAACTTCTAATTCTTTATTCCACTCATCTCTTAGCATCTGCATATCAAATTGATTTATTGATAGCAAATATCTATAAAAAAATAGGTTTTTTTTAGTTTTAAAGGATTTAACAAGTTGTTCTAGTATCTCAGGGGTCTCAGAAGCTGAAAATGCTGCTGGTCCAAACAATGTTGTTAATAAATGTTGTGGCTGTAAATATTGCCATTGGGCTACATCCGTTAGATATTTAAAAAAAGGAAGATAAAAACTAATGCAAACTAACATAAGTAGGAGAAAGAAAAGAAAAAGAAATCAAAGAGAAAGCTAAAAGCGCAAGAAAGGAAAAAAATAGAAGAAAAATAGAAAAGAAGGAAAAAGATACAAAGAAGTAGCTTCCAATCTTTACAGCAGTTATAAGTACAATTATACATTTACCTCTTACTCTGCGGTTACAACATAATCCTCTTTCTATAATTTATCCTGTCTAATCATCAAAACCATAAATCACAGGTTATTTTTTCTGTTTCACGCAAAAAGTCTATATGGGGTTTCCAATCAGCAATAAACATAGATATAGAAAGGCAAAGGCCAGATCACAAAAGAACAGTGGCGGATGAAAAGCAGTGGACCCATTCTCCCACGCCTCTATGGACAACCAAAAATACACAAGCCTGACATACTGCTCCGACCAATTGTATCTTTACCAGGGACTCCAACATACAACATAGCGAAAGAACTGACAAAAAAGCTTGAACACCTCACAGAGAACAGTGAATATTCTATCAACTCCTCACTACAGTGCCTCCAGAAAATCAAAGATGTACACATAGATGAAGATGAAATTATGGTCTCATTTGATGTCACAGCACTCTTTACGTCCACAAACCCAGAACTAGCGAAATAATCCATATCAGCAGTACTACACAACACACCTGACCTAACCAAATACACCCAGATCGATATACCCAGAATCATGGACCTCATCAACCTCTGCCTCACCACTTATTTTCAGTTTGATGGACAAATATACCAACAAATCAGAGGCACACCCATGGGATCACCACTGTCAGGATTCATAGCAGAGATTGTAATGCAACGCCTAGAAGCTATAGCACTTCCACACATACAACCTAAAGTATGGATCCAGTATGTAGATGACACCTTTGTTATAATAAAAAAGAAACAACTAGAGAAGACACATAAAACCATCAACAACATCTTCAAAGGAATAAAATTCACCAGAGAGGAAGAAAACAACAACATGCTACCCATCCTGGATATCAGCAGAGGAAGGAAGGAAATTAGAAACACAAGTTCATTGGAAGACAACTCACACCAATCAAGTACTCCATTACCAGATTAACAACCCAACCTCCCACAAGAAGAGCTGTGTAAGAACATTATTCAAGCAAGCACAAACGCATTGCAGCAACCCAGAACAGCAGAATAAAGAAAAAGACCACCTATACAACATCTTCCAACAAAATGGATATCCACATAATTTTATCAAAAAGTGCCTGATCACTCAACCTACTACAACACAACCTACACAAGCTATAAAAAGGATCACACTGCCATACATCAGAAACGTCTCAGAAACCACCAACAGACTATTACAACCATATGGCATCTCTGTAGCACATAAACCAACAAAATCACTCCAAAATACCCTAAGTAAACCAAAAGACCCAGTTGCCCAAGAAGAAAAAACAGGAGTCATCTACAACATACAGTGTAAGGACTGCAACAAACACTATGTAGGACAGATAGGCAGAAGACTAGCAGAGCGCATCCACGAGCACCAACTAGCAGTCAGAAGACATGATGAAAATTCCTTACTGCTAGTTGGTGCTCGTGGATGCACTCTGCTAGTCTTCTGCCTGTCTGTCCTACTAGCAGTCAGAAGACATGATGAAAATTCCTTAATATCACAACACATGGACAGACTCAACCATAGTTTTAACTGGGAACTGTCAGCATTTTAGACCAAGCTAAATCCAAATATGCAAGAGAATTCTTGGAAGCCTGGTATTCAGACAAGGCAGCAATTAACAGACACATAGAGATTAACAGCATCTACATACTATTCAAAAGAGAAAAAAGAGCAGAAGATCGCCTCACCAGCAATCATCACCAGCAATCATCACCCAGATAAGCAAAGGTTACCACCAGGCACACAATCAAGCAGCAAACATATACCAATCAAAGAACTACCAGAGGAGCAAAACAAAACCCCCACCCTTACCAGCACTGGCAAGGCAGGCCACAGCACATAACTAGAGAGCAAACCCCAGCCCATTTTAGCACTGAAGATGTTACCTAGCTGGGTAATGAAACATTTGCAAGAAAAGAACCAAGCTCAGAGAACCCCAAGGACTCCACAGTTCAACCCTGAGCTACACATATTCACCTCTATTAGTACATAAAATATACATAAAGCTATCAGGCAAGCAAGTAGGATAAATAGACTAAAGCTTATTTTACAGACCTCCTGATTTATGAGAATTGAAATATTGGTAGTCTTTGTTTAGCGAATACAATTGGGACTGGCAACTCAGTTGTTAAGTGAAGCAGTCACTAACTAAAATTGCAACTGTGCTTATGAACTTACTTCAATGTCCCTTTGCTTTACAGACCTGCGAAGGTCGTCAATGTAAGAATTGGTCACAGAGTTGCTTTTTCATCACCATCATAACTGCAGTCACTAAACAAGGCAATCATTAAATGAGAACTACCTGAAAGAGGGACAAGGATCTAATTTACAGAGAGCTGAATTCATTCCACAGAGAACTCAATGGACTTTCTCAAGAGTCACAAAAGTCATTTTTCCCCTTCCTTCCATGCCCATTATTTTTTCAAGATCCACTTCTGACACTACCAAATGATGGTCTATCCCACAGTCAGAACCTGTTATCACACCTGTAATCTTCATGAATTCTATCCAACTTTTATCATAAACTATGAAAGCAATCATGCTTTTTAAAATTCATTTCTTTTCTATGTGTACAGAAGAATAAACTTAAACCACACAATCATGTGTTTTTCTAAGTATACACTCAGCAAACAATCACCATTCTAATTCATTTTTGGATCTCAGAATCTCCCAATCATTTTTCTGTACTCTTTCATTTTGTTCTCACCTCTTCATGTCACCTAATAGGATATTTTTCCCCGGGACAGCATCTTTTAGAACATTGCACAAATGTTCCTACAACTCACCCCTGGTTCATACAATGTGCACATTAACTGAAGCATAACATGCATCTATCACCAACCTATGAGTTTCTACTTTCATATACACCCATAACAATCTTGATGTCTCTAGTTCATACTGACATACATACATACATGCATGTAACATACATTTTATTTTTTCATTGATAATTAAATCTACATTTTAACTTCCCAACATATGTTCATCCAGTTCTACTTGACAAGATCAGGCAACTTTCATTTAAATATATTACATCCTTCCCCTTTTTTTTAGTTTCACAGACATATAATGTACCTATTTCTCCTTCTTTCATTCCATTTGCTCACTCATGCTGTTTACCGTTTACTCCTCTTACATTCCAAGTTACAATTTTCCATATGCCATGGTCATCACCAGATCAGCCAACAGATACCGACTTCTACCATCCATCAAGTCTTTGGTTAATGAAAGCTTTTATATAATCCTTGTTACTAAGATCAAAAAGGTATAAATTAGGTTGCCAGCCTTAGTTACACCTGTTCCAAATGCAGTATTTCCTGCTAATGGTAAGGACAGCATCAGTCAATTTTTATACATTTTGGTCACAACTAAAGCCAAGTTTTAGCCGAAGCATGTTCACACTATGCTATGGAAACTGGGATCTCTAATTAAAAACAGCCTTGCAAGCTAATTTGCCTTTGCCTGCATCCCACCAGTTAGGAGATACATACTGACACATCTACAGAGAGGGTCAGAATAGTCTGACTAGCGTAAACTTTCTTGTTTATGAAAAAACATTCAGTATTTGTTTATATATTTGATTCAAAGAGAAAATAAATGATATGAATATTTTTTAGGGATATATTAGGAACTGTTTACCTCATGGAGTAAAATCAGCTTATCAGTTCACCATTCAAGTTATTTTGATTTTAATACTTAAATAGTTAGTAATGGAAAAATTTTTGCATCACAGTAAAGGAATATTTCTATGACTTTTTAAAAACAATAAAAGAGCATTGTTTTTGACAGCCTGCCAGCTACCACTGGGAAATATATTATGTAAGGCTATTCCAATATGATTGAAATATCTCACTATAGGACTGGTAAACCATATTTTAAAAGAGAACCAGTGTTGCTGGCCTTTTATGAAGCATCATGACAGCTTTCTGGCATATATCTGCTAGCATTCAAACATAATGTTGTTGGCAATGTTTTTTACACCCTAAAATGGCCTTGATAGGATTTCATGATTGCAGTTTCCATTCAGAGAAACAAAAAACAGAACTGTACTAATGAGTTTAACTTGAGATATAAACTTGAAATGGACACAACAAAATATTAAACAAATATTTTAGCCTGTATCATTTTTAATCTCTTCTCGCTTTTTTTTTTTAAATTTAAAAGTGATTCAAAAGTATACATATTTAACTCAGTTCTGGTATTATGCAACTTATGCACTAGCTGAGGCAAAATACTTCCATAATCAACCAAGATGAGCACATTTAATTGTGTGTGTACCATTGTCATTTGCTCTGTGCAAAACATGTTCTTGAGTGATTTAATTTTCTGTTTAAAAAGCCCTATTTCTTTTAGCCTCAAATCCTACAGTCCCTGAAAGGTCATACTTGGAGCTTTAGAGTAATGCAGAACATCTTTTCTTTCAAGGAAGACTTTCATGAGTAGAAAGAAAGGTTCCCCCTCACAAATTAACTCACTGGCAGAGAAACATTCAAAGCCCTTGCTGTTCTTCCACCAAGTGATCTGGAACAGGAACAAGGCAGCACATCAACCTGGGATCTACCAGATCTTTCCTGAAACTACCTTTCCATTTTCTACCCTGCTAACATTATTCCAGCAGGCCTTTAGTTGTGGAAGTTCTTCTGTCATTGATTCTTCCTCCCTTGGGCTTTGTGGATTAGTCTGTTAATTAAGTTATTCTGGCTTAATCCATTTTATCAGCATCTTATGTCATGGAAATACTAAAGGAAAATATCAGCTAACAGGCTTAAAAATCAAAGGTACTTTAGTGCAATGTTACTTTGTCGTAATTCAGAAAGTCAGAATCAAAACATAAAGCTGTCCAAACTTGCAATAATTGGATACATTTTTATTTAAACTGAAACAAGAGCTTTTTATTTGTTATTCTTTTTGACAGTCTAACTAACAGTGTCAGCAACTTTTTATTTTTAATCCAATTTTTAATATTTTTGTTCTGCTGCTGTGAAATCTGGCTAAATAAATCTAAAATATTTTATGTCTCCATTTGTATCTGTAACATTTGAAGATACGTTTTGCCTATAGTAGCAGTTGGGTAAAAAGTGAGGCTATTTATACTATGGGCTATATTCCTTACTTCCTGTGATGCAAGACGACCTCTGAATGTGATTGTGGAGGATTGCCGAGAATCTTGGGAGAGATGTGGTATATAAATAAATGTAATGAATAAATAAACAGCAGTTACATTCCACTTGAAAACATAGAAATTCATTGTAGTCTGGGGAAAAATATCTTCAGCATGATCATCTTAAACTAGCAATTCTTTATGTATAAATGATCTCAAGAAAGTGCTGGAAAGCTGATGCAGGTTATATGAGGAGAATGGAAGAAATAATAGACCTTGAGAAAGGATTTGTATCTGAAATACGTACTGATTATGTAACTTTTTTTTTCTCTATAGCATCTGGAATTGTTTTCCTTTTTTTGTACTTGGTTCTGTTGCTTTCGTCTTTGGCAAATGTCTTCAGTATGAACCAGCAATTCCTCATGGGTAGACCATCAAGTATATAAACAATGTAAGGTATATCCACATTTCATTATAGAGGTCAATGGAAGAAGTCCACTTGCATAGAAATATTATGGATCAGAATATACTGTGACATGTGTATAAATAATATTTCCAAATCAAATGAGATTCGTTGATCTCTTTAAAACATCATCAAGACAGAAAGATCTGAATCAAACTAATTATGAAACTCTAACTAGTAATTTTTCCATTTTTCTTGAAAATACTTATTCAAAATATGTATAATACTTTTACCTCTGTCCTAGGTATAGGACATACTAGGAAACAAGGAACTGTACTCAGAGTTCCCATGAACATAATTCTGCTTATGGAAACCAACTGATAATGGAGGTGATTTTTGCTGGGTGAAAGCATGGGAAATAATACAGGAACATGCAGGAGAGAAAAATCAACATTAATCTTTCTTCCTTCTGTAAATGTACATGGGAAGACATTTTTGGATCCAGCCCAATGATTACACTGACTCTATATACTATAATTATTTTGAATTTTAGTTTTAGAAAAAAAGATAAAGCACAAGTCAACTGACTATTTAAGACGACAATTAAGTTATAAATTAGACAGAGTTCATAGATATTAAAACTTTTTTAAAAGCTGAGAGAAACTCTAACTGTACTCTGTGTGAAATAAAATGAATTGTACCACCATTCTAAATAATGTTTGCATAAAAGTAAATACCATCCTCAATGTTTTATTCTGTAATAAATGAATTAACAATTGCAACTACAGCCTTGAAAGAAATATTAACTCCAATATTAGTGTTTAACAGAATTGATCAGTCAGTGTTTTATTAGAACTACCATATCTGTACTGAAAAGCTGCTGACAACCACTGGATGACAGCAGAGAGACAAGAGAAAACTACTGCCGTGTGGCCATCTAGTGGTCGCCTGGAGCTTTGCATGTCATACATAGTAACGCTAGTTTTATAACACTGATATGCTCTATCATCCATTTGCCTATACTGATATTTATAACACCTTCCTCTTATGCTATTTTGTTCTGTTGACTGAATTTGTACTATTGTTAATAGTTTATTTTTATTAATGAAATGTGATACCAATTTCATATAGGTGTTTTAAAGGATTTTAAAAATAAAACAGCTGACAAGTTTATAACTATAAGGGTGAACTAAAGTATCTTCAGGAACAAAATAAGTAATAGAAACATGTTTCAATACTACAAGGAAATAAAATATTATCAACAGCTACTTCCATAACCCAATTTAGTTTGTGATAAATGCTTGTGGACTTGCATATAATATCAAAAATTAGTCTTTATTGGTGAAATATAAGAAAGTCAGAGTAAAAGTAGCATTATCTGGTTTCATAGTACTCAAAAAGTTAAGAGTGGGAACATAGTATAACATGTAGGTATTTTTGAAGGAATTCCCAAATACTTTAGTTAAATTCACCAAATTTAACAAAGATTGCAGCAAAATCTGTTACATCATTTTACCATACCATCCAACCCTGTTTTGATGTCTGGATAGCCAACATAAGCAAAACACTGATTGACAGATGTACCTCTGTCTCTGAAATATTTCTACAATTTCTTAGAAAGTCAAGCACGTGCAACTTATCCTTTTACTCTTATACAACTTCCTGGTTTGCCTCAGTGAGCTCCCAAATATGAACAGAAAGTATGCAAAATATCCCAGATACCCATTCATTTTTGCAGGACATATATGGTTTGAAAGTTTTCCTCCTTAGGGGAAAAAATTGATAAAATTGAGGAGCATTATAGCAATAGATTGGCATAAGCAAAGTGATGTTTTGCTTTATCTCGGTTCAAGGCACTGGAATCTACTTCCTTGCAAGACTACAGCTGGGTTTAGAGGATATATTCTCACATTAAATTTAGCACCAAAAGAGTAGCAAGCAGACCTACCCCTTTTACATCATGTTGGAGGTATCACTGAAGAGCTGTCTCCACAGGCACAGCATGGTTGAATGCAAATGCTCCTTGCGGTAGAAAAACAACATTTTATGAGTTGGAACCCTGATACTATAAAGCTCAAATTCACTCCAGAACATTCACACACAGAGAGATTCTCCACTACAGACAGATTTTAATTTTGACATTAACTGCAGGTTGGAGTTGGCAACATTTTCTGGACATCACAGAATGCCCAGGCACAACAAATATATAAATTATAAGTTTTCATACCTCTTGGGAGCTCAGCATATGTGCGAGTGCCTGCAATGTTATGAAACTTGAAATAGGTCTTACCAACTAGATCATGATGGCGAACGTATTACACACGTGTCACATTTTGGGTGACACGCCAGCGTTCACCAACATCCAACAACAGCTATTCTCCCTGTTTGAGTTACCAAAGAAACTGAATTTGTTTTACTTGTATTTCATTTTTCTAATTATTTGATGTTTCTTTATATAACACATCGCACCACACATGACTGGACTGTATTTTTTAAAAAATAATTTAATATGTAAAGAATTGTTTCTCTTTTGTTCAGGGTGGGGGGATGACATGCCAGCTAAGTCAAGTTAGGCATGCCAGCTAAGTCAAGTTAGGCAATTTCTGAATATTTGACACACTGAGCCCAAAAAGTCTGCCATCACTGAACTAGATCATACACTCTAAATTTCAAATTATTAATTCAAGAAGTATAATTTTTATAAGGATTAACATTTCAATTTTTATTGTGGTGATTGTTTTGTTTTTGCTACTTGCCTTAATTATTAATTTCAGCAACTAAAAACGTTATCGCACAGCTTTAATGAAAAAGAGCACCTGGAAGGACATCTAAGAAGGCATGAAAGCCAGCTGAGTGACTTTGGGGCAGTCATTCCCTCTCAGCCCAACCCACCTTGCAGGGTTGCTGTTATGGGGAAAACAGGAAGCAGGAGGATTAGGTGTGTTTTCTGCTTTGAGTTACGTATAAAAAAAAGGCAGGAGGAAGAGGAGGAAATAGTAGTAGTAGTAGTAGTAGTTACCTGGTTGTCACTGGCATAGCATTCTAGAGCTAAAAGTCAGTAGATGGCTCTTTTTTCCTCAGCCAATCAAAACACATCCATTGATTTTGGGAGAATGAAGTCTATTCTGAAATATCTTAAAACTCATGAAAATTGCTTTGAGAGAATGTATTCCACCAAACTGCCTGGACTAAGTTTTGCAGGGTTTAAGTCATATTTGGTGTAGTGTTAATTATAGATATAAATCAAAAAGAACACTGACTGTGCCAAGCAATGGTAATCCATACTCCAATGGATTACCGTTGTACACATTCTGCTTCCAATGCGCATACAGTTGGTTTCCTTCCTCTATTCTCTAATTATACTGCATATTCAATTTTTGATTTTTTTTAATCTGACAAAAATATAGATATATTTTCATTTAAAAGATTCTGATATTTATTACAACACATTTACTGTGGATTTTTACTGCATCTCCTCTAGAAAGTATGCTCCTGAGCACCAGCTGCTATGAAGCAGGAGTAGGAGAAGGTTATTCACTTCATGTGCTGCTCCTGAGCTACCTTTAGAGATCTAATTAAGCACTGAAGCCGCTGGTCAAAGGTTGAAAGTTTTGGGAGTAAAATTCCAGTAGAACCACATGGTACCAAGTTGGAAATGGTTGCTTTATGCATATTTAATATGTAGGACAGTAGAGAAGTTATGATAAAAAAAAGTACTATTTTTAATTCCCACGGCTAGAAAAGAAAAAAAAATGTTTTAAATGATTCACCCATATGTTGTTAAATCAGTTGCAGTTGTGCAGAGTTTATTTTAAGAAGACAGATTTTAAAAATATTATTTTAAGAAATGAAAAGAATTGCTATGGTCAAATACAAAAGCCAAATGCGGTAAAACTATAAATAAATATCCTGATGGTTCATTCATCATTTCAATAATCCTCAAAGAATAGTCAGCACAGTGTGCCTAGCATAAAAATTAAGTAATGTAATTTCTAAGAAATAAAATTGCCGAAAAACACCTCTCTCACTTTTTCCACCAGTATAAGAATCAGAACATAATTGATATTAAGGCATTCCCTCAGACTTCTACACAATTTATTTCAAATATTGTATGGTGCCTATTCATATGATTCCATATATTGTCAGATGTAAAATAAAACTGCCTTTTTTCTCTCAATGGTCATATTTTTTCCTTAGACAAAGATTAAACCTTACTAGTTCAAAATTGAGTACATTTGGGCTATACATGAGGAAGATATAGTGGGGAAATTAGAATGACATAATATTAAATGTAGTCCATACTTCTTGAGGAAGCTCATCTTCACTGAAGAAAGCCCTGAAGCCCTGAAAGTTCTGTGGGAACTTGGTGATATACAAGGGAAGTCTCAACCAACTAAATTATTATAGGCAGCTAAAGTGATTTGATATAAGTAGCTGTTTGACTCTTTTGTTAGAAGAGTCTCTTAAGCAGGGGTGTTTCTTTTTTATCTGGACATTTTTATGTTAGCTATCGGCCTCACCTGGTGTTTCTAGCTTAATCCAGCAGCCAGGCTACCTGCTGGTTGCTATAGCAATCTACCTGATCCCCAGGTGTCCTTATTCAGTCATCTCAGGAAAGCTACCTATCATAATATTTATTTTGTTTATATCTGGAAGTAATGATTCATTAGATCAACTTTTTTTCTCTTCATTCATTCTACTCAGAATAAGAGGTACTTTATGTAACCACTGTGGTATATCTTTCTGAAAGAGCAAATTACAAAATGGTGGATATTCTGCATATAGATTCATAGATGAACTATTACAAAAATCAAATAGATCTCAGCAAATAAAATAAAACATGAAGGAATTATAGTGTCATGATATGTGTACGGTTGGGTTTGCAGTTAGCCTGAAATAGCTATGCAATATTTAAAGTAATTTATCAATTTTAGGATCAACAACAGCTGATTAGTTATAGACAGATTAAATATGCCAAATAGGCTGTTTCACTCCTTAAAACTTGCCATGGTGTATTATGAAGAGCTCCATAACTTCTATATCAACAAAGAAAGTAAAAGGGTACATAAAACTAAAAAAGGAAAGCTAAAAAAACTGTAAGTAAAATACAAACATTAGTTGAACAATAAATTAAAAATGCAGGCTGTCGATTCTGTGCCCATAATTTCTGGGTGCAAAACTTGTCAGCATGTAAACAGTCTCCTTCTTAAGAATGGAATCAATGTGAAACTATATTTTCTATGAACAGCTGTAAAATACATATGGCAGAAATTTAAAGGTGAACAGCTATCATATGGCTACATGCATATATACATACCCAACATGTTATTCCCTTCATGTATGTAAGCAATGTTATGCAGAGCTCAGAAAAGTAGTAAGAAACACTAAGACAATGAAATTAAAGGGCTGAGAAGAAAAGGAAACATAGCTAAAATGAATTTATACCAACATTATTCTCTATACACCATACCTTTCTATCTTTGCAAACTCCCCATGTTTATATACCATTTCATGCAACGCCATATAGTTGCTGCAGAAGCAGAGTACTGTGCAACAGGAATACAAAATAAGGCATTTGCAAGGAAGATGGAGGCATTGCCAGAGATTGATAGCCATCAGTGGAACCCAAGACTTTAATCCAAGGCTTCAAGACAGGTCAATAGTTGCTACAACCAAGGCAGTTTTGTTTCTATTACATTCTGGGCAAGATCTTTCCCTTTTTTTTTTTTTTCCCTGGATGAAGTTGTCTTGTTCTGCTTTGCAGGTTGCATACAGGAAGTCCCTTGCCCAAAATTGTTGATATGTACAATAAAACCTCTTTGCCTTTTAGCAGTGACAAAGATTCTGCTACAATATAATTCCCAGTGTGAGCATAAATCCACAACCCAGCCTAAAAAGGCACTCTATAGATTTTATTCCTCCTTCTCCTTCATCTCCTTTCTCCCAACAGTAAAGCACATTGACAAAGTGAGGAAAATCCCTCAAAGGCAATCCAAGAGCAGAATTTTTTCCCCCTAATTTTGTATGCCACATTTTGATAGAAAATCAACAGTATTCATCAGCATTATTTTCTCAGATTGATCAACAGTAGTGACTGATAATCATCCTAAGTTTCCTGTCTCATGTCATTTCTCAGTAAAAAGTTTTTTTTTATCATAATGCTTATTTCCAACCACAGCCATTTAAAGAATTACATTTTCTTTATTTACTCTGCAATCACTAGGACAGTTTTAAAAGTCTATGTTTCTACAATCTCAGAGGAATAGATTACCAGTCTGTTTGCATATATCTTTAGTGTAAACATGTAATTTAGCACATTCAGGACAAAAATATAGATCTAAGAATCTATTCATTATTGTTTCCCTGTATTTATATCATTCTTTAAAAATATTACGCAGTCTGACATATAAAGCTCTTCACAAATTCACAGGGGAATATAGAGTCAATAGGAAGTGTGGGAATTTCTCAGGAATTTTTTTCCTGGGTCATCTTTATGTTCAATTCAATTTGCACTACCCATGTTAGCTATATAGTCTGGCAGAGGTACCCACAAGTTCCAGAAAACCTTTGCACTGGATTGTATGGAATCAAAGTACAGCAAAATTTCTCACTCTGCAAGCTTAGTTGTTTGACATTCCTTCAGTCTTAGATCACACACAGAGGTCCTGTACACGTCACCAAAAATGAAAGAAATCAATTGTGTCTTTTATTAAAAAAACAGAAGCCAAAGTTAATGAACATGCATAGAAAGTGCATCTCAATAATTCTGAATATAATTTTAAAGCAAAAATGCCAGAATATTAAGATTAATTCAATCATATTTTATATTAATATGCATTGCACACAGCACAAAATTATGTACCCCTTCATCTGTTAGATAATATATGAATTATTAATATCTGTCAGCTACAAATTTGTAACCATTTATGTAGAAGGCTCAGTATGGTACTACTTAATTGTAAGAACATTGTGACGCTCTGTGTGTGGTTTAGCACTGCAGAAATAAGCCACAGTGAGACTTGAGTTCACACGCTCCCTCATTTCTCTCCTTTATATAGAAGGGAAAGAGACTGAAAGCTGCCATTTCTGGTCTGAATAAAATAATGTTTCCTGCTATTTCCTGAAATTTGTATACTGTTATTTGTTTTAATTATAAAGTACTTAGTCAGCAAAAGTGCATAGGAACCCCATATATACCATCTTCCGTTCAAAACAGAAAGTATTACAGCAATTTTTCTCCTGTCCACAGCATCTGAATGTAAAGGTATAGGTGCAGATAATATGCATAAGGCTGATACATTGTCGTGAGAAGGATCAGTGGATGAGTGCACAGGGTGAACTAACAGGAGGTAGCCCAGCAGGGGCATTTAAAGGAGAGTCCCTAACCCATTTTCCTTCTACGTAACCAGAGTGCCAGAAAAGGGAACAAGAAGAAATAAAAGCCTTTATATTATGAGCGCCTTAAGAAATAAAAGTGAGCATGAATGGACAGGAGTCTACAACTGTGATATGAAATGCTTATTGCATGTTGGTCTTCCCACCTGAAAAGATTTTTTTTACAGATGGTGTCTGTAAACCCACCATTAGCACAGAACGTGTGTGTCTTTTTCATTGGAGCTAGGTTGGGTTGGTGGAGTATATGAAAGAAAATGCAAGTGAAAGGTTGAAAGGATTTGGGATAAAGAAAGTAAGTAATTGGTAGTGATTGGTGAGGGAAGAGAAAGACAGACAAAAAGGAAAGGCCAATGGATGAAGTAGAAGAGAGCTGGAAAGCTTGGGAAGGACTTGCAGGTAGAAATTGATAGCTCCTGAATTGCTGTAGCCACTGGAGATGGATTGCAGAATTGCAAGCCATCATTAGGCATTGGTTAGCTGAGAATATGCAATGAACAAGGAATTCTGTAAGGTGGCACTGAGAAGGAGGCCCGATAGGGACTGCAATACTAGGAAAAAGGTTAGAGAAGAGCGTATGTCACAAAACTGGTTTGAAGGCAGGCAGCGCGTGAGAGACATTCTAATTCCTCACTGACCTCCTTAGGCTGCACTCTAGTATGTTTCTGTACAGTACATAATTATCTTGCCATGTTTTTCTGAGTACCATAGTCATATACAGGTTTGCATTACTGATGAGGTGTCCTGGGCTGGTTATAGGCTTCAACTGTCCAAATGCTTTAGCAGCATCCTCATTTACCCACTTGCAGGGTCTAGATCAGTGTTTCTCAACCGTGACAACTTTAAGATGGGTAGACTTCAACTCCCAGAATTCCCCAGCCAGCCAGGTCTACTCATCTTAAAGTTGCTAAGGTTGAGAAACACCAGTCTAGATAATTAATATTGAGTAATACCTTACATTTGTAACCTTCACAAAGGGTGTGAAGTACAGCATTATTATTATTTGAGAACATATAATGAAGGACCATGCACTTCATTCTGCAATTAGCAAAAACCATTCATATTAAATAAGTAGGATAGTTTCAGGTTTATATTTCTTGGTTGAAAGGATTCTTTTGATTATGAAGATAAAAATATATATTTTGGAAACATACTTAGAATTCTTGATACTGGTAAGAGTTTAAAGCCTTGAATTAATAACATCAAGCGAAAATGACTTCAGATCACAAATTTCACTCTAAGCAACATGTAAGTATGGCAAATAAAGGAAATACCAATGCAAAGAGTGAGAAAATATTAATTTATATGTTGTTTAAAATATCTTGCACACATGACTACAGCAACCAAGGGAGATAACTGACTCTGAGAATTACTGCCTAGGAACAGACTAGAAAAAGTAATTACTTCAGAATTCATTTTCTGGTAGTCTGAAAAATCGAGGTTTTCCTTTAATTTCAGTAATTAGTGAAGTAAGTAAACTTATTCCATTATACATCTGTTCAACACTGTTTCATTCAGCTTCTTTTGTTCTGTGGGCCTCTTCCTGTATAGGTAGTCCTCAGTTAATGACAGGAATTGGGACAGGAATTTCCATCGCTAAGCGATGCAGTCATAAAGTATAACGTCACATGATCACATCGCTTAGCAACGGCAGTTGTGGGAAACCAGCAGGGAAGGCAGCAAATGACGATCATGTGACCACGGGATGCTGCAATTGTCGTAAGTGTGAGGCAGTTGCCAAGCACCCAGATCACAATCACATGACTGCGAGGCTGGAGGGATGGCCATAACTTTGAGGACCAGGTGTACCACTTGTTCAGCATTGTCATAACTTTGAACAATTGCTGAATGACTCCAGCAAATGAGCACTTAAGCAAACTAGCAAAGAATCTATGACTGCAGTACTACAGCACACCTGACCTAACCAAATACACTCAGATCAAAATACCCAGAATCATGGACCTCTTCAACCTCTGCCTCACTACTTATTTTCAGTTTAATGGACAAATATACCAGCAAATCAGAGGCACACCCATGGGATCACCACTGTCAGGACTCATAGCAGAGATTGTAATGCAATGCCTAGAAGCTATAGCACTCCCCCACATACAACCAACAGTATGGATCCAGTATGTAGATGAGACCTTGTCATAATGAAAAAGGAACAACTAGAGAAGACACATGAAACAATCAACAACATCTTCAAAGGAATAGAATATACAAGGGAAGAAGAAAACAACAGCACACTACCCTTCCTGGAAATCCACATCAGCAGAGGAAATGACAGCAAATTAGAAACACAAGTCTATTGAAAAACAACCCACACTAACCAAGTGCTCCATTACCAAAGTAACAACCCAACCTCCCACAAGAGGAGCTATGTAAGAACATTATTCAGATGAGCACAAATGCACTGCAGTAACCCAGAACAGCAGAAAAGGGAAATAGACCACCTATACAACATCTTCCAACAAATGGATACCCACACAACTTTATCAAAAAGTGCCTGACTACTCAATCCACTACAGCATAACCAACACAAACTATGAAAAGGATAACACTGTCATACATCAGAAATGTCTCAGGAACAACCAATTGTAGTGGAAGGCATGTGCGAGGAGGATACTGGAATGGAGGATCAAGGTTATCAGGATGGAGGAGGAACATTCCTGGGCAAGTGCTTCCTCAGCCCGCAGCAGGACTGTGAGAAGGTGAAGAAGCTGAGACTGGCCCCTCCCTAGAGTCTCACAGGTTATAGCCACTAGTTGCTTTAGCGTAGGTTTAGTCTGGTGAGATTCTGTCTATTAGGTGCAAGCAAATAAAGGAACTATACTGGACTGGACTGTCTTGTTGTCGTTCTTGGGCTGGGTCTGACACCAACAGACTATAACAACCACATAACATGACCATAATACACAAACCAACTAAAGCCCTCCAAAAAATCTTACGTAGCCCAAGAAGAAAAAACAGGAGTCATCTACAACATACAGTGTAAGGACTGTAACAACCACTATGTAAGACAGATAGGCAGAAGACTAGCAGAGCACATCCATGAATACCAACTAGCAGTCAGAAGACACAATGAAAACTCCTTAATCACACATGGACATACTTAACCATAATTTCAAGTGGGAAACTGTCAGCATCTTAGACCAAGCTAAATCCAAAAACATGAGGGAATTCCTGGAAGCTTGGTATTCAGGCAAGTCAGACATCCACAGGCACAAAGGGATAAACAACATTTACACACTATTCAAAAGAGACAATAAAAAGGAAACAAAAAGATCAGAACATCTCCTCACCAGCAATCAACACCCAAATAAGCAGGGATTAACATCAGGATTAACACCAGACAAACAAGCAGTAAACATACCCCAATCAAGGAACTACCAAGTCAGACAAACAATCAAGCAATAAACAACAGCTTAATCTAGGAACTACCAAGGAAAAAACAACTCTGCCACCAACACTGATAGGACAAGCTACTGTATATAAACAGACAGCAAACCCCACTCCCTGGTAGTACTGAAGATGTTACCTAGATGGGTAACGAAATGTGTACAAGGAAAGAACCAAGCTCAGAGAACCCTAAGGACTCTACAGTTCAACCCTGAGCTACATATATTCTCTACTATGAGAGAATATGTATAGTAACATAATTATTTGGATAACAGGCCATAATATAGCTTAGCCTGATACACAGAGACAGAAAGCATTTGAAGGTCTTTAAAATCTTATGTACTGGAGTACCTTAGGGATAGGCTTTTATGCAAAGGCGTAATGTTATCTTTTCAGTTTTATATCTTTTGCTACTGTTTTAACTTTTGTTTTTATTGTTGATGATTTGATTAAAAAAGGCCAATATTAGAACTATAAAGACCCACAGCCCTCCTAATAGGAAATTTCCTAAGGTCAGTTATATACAGTAATTCTTATAATCACAATTAAATTTAAGCATGTGATACCAGGGAATTAGATCTATCTCCATCAAAACTTTTTTCTGTCTGTTTTAAAGAATTGTTTTAGCCACTGTGGTGGCTGCAAAAATAAAACAGGTATTTGAGAAGTAATTCAACTGCACAAACTGTTTAGAATTCGAGAGCCAGGCGATGTTCCTCTGTAGGTGAGAGAAGTCTATTCTTGGTGACAAATTCTACTCCAATAATTTGAAATAACTAGTATGGGCTGCCATATCTATATAAGTGAGCCATACCTGTTTTACATTAAAGAAATGAATACATTTAGGGTCACCCACTGTTGCTTTAAAGGTGCTATTAGGTTTCTTCTTTCTTCTCAGACCAAAGTGACCACATTTCTCTGATTAATTTAAGATTAGAGAGCATAGTTTAGCCTTGAACTAAACTGTAAGAATGGGAAATATTTGTTTTTTCACATTATTTAAAAAAAAAATGAGGGGCAGGATTGTGCAAAGAAGAAGGCCTTTTCAGCTATCAATATACAGTATATTACAAGATATCCTTTCTGATTTTGCATCTACAGTATTAGAAATACACAACCATAATATCTGCCTCTGCAAATGGTATCCAAATAGAAAAAGTTATTGGTAACACCACCCATTCTGCTTAATTGTGGAATTAAATGAGAGTAGAGCAATTTAAAGAAAGAAATAGGCTGACTCTGACCATAAAATAATCAATACCTGTATATTTGGTTCTTATATATTAAGACATAGCACCCTGGGACACCCCAGAGTAGAGTGCTTAAGGGCTTGGCCTCTTTTCCTCCAACACCAACTGGAACCAACCCACTCAGGAAGAAGTAGAATTACAGAACAGTGCCTCCAATCCTCAATCCTCACAGATACCCCAAAAGAATACTATGGTTGATGTTACTAAATGCTGCTGACAGATCTAATAGTTCACTTCAGATCTAATGGTTCACTTCCCCTCTTCAAGTGCCTTTACGGCTCATCCACAAAAGTGACCAATGCAATCTTTGTCCCTAATGCAGACTTGAAACCCAACTGAAAAGGATCTAGATAGTCCATCTCATCCAGGGCTCTCTGTAGTTAGCTCTTTCTACCTATCTTCTTAATAATCTTACCAAGAAATGGTAGACTGAGGACTGTTCAATTATTATCTAGAGTGGCCAGGTCATGAGACAGTTTGAAAAGGGGGCACACTATTACTAACTTCAAGTGTGATGGCATCAGCCCCTCTACCAAAGATGTAGTCCTCCCTACAGTACCCATTCTCTAGAATTTACAGGTAGTCCTCATTTAGCAACCACAACTGGGACTGGCAACTCAGTCATTAGGCAAAGCAGTTGCTAAGTGAAACCACGACTGTGCTTATGATCTTACTTCAGCTTTGCTCTGCTTTACAGACCAGCAAAGGTTATAAAAGAAAGGATTGGTTGTAAAGTTACTTTTTCATCACCATCGTAACTTGGGCTGCTAAACTAGGCAATTACTAAATGAGGAATACCTGTAAGAGATGCAAGGATCTAATTTACAGAGAGCTGAATTCATTCCATAGAGAACTCTATAGATCTCCTCAAGAGTCACAAGTTCAAAAGAATCCCAAATAGTAATGTTTTAAAATATTAAAAACAGCTACATCTCTTACAAGGGTTTGAAATGTGTCCTTCAAAAGCTTCCCCACTTGTTTATATTGTAAATGTGTATACTTGCACAGGCAACATGCCTGTTGGGACTGATTCTCATGCACATTTCCTTTCTTTCTCTCTCTGGCTCTTATGCAGACATATATTGTCTCCATTTGTTCAGTTTGGAAAACGTGAAGACAAAAGTAGGATACCTAACAATACAACAAAACTCCACAACTAGGAATAATTCCTGAGAATAAAATTATTTGTAAGCAGTTCATGAAGAATAAATTTCAGGAATGTGGTGTCGAAGAGTTTGAAACTTTACCACAGAAGATCATCATCATCTCAGTATCACCGCTCTGAAAAATGAGGCTTTATTTCTTATAACTTGCTAGTGAGAAAATGACATTGTTTGCTGTTATCTGCCTTTGCTCTTGTTAACAGTTACGTCAGCAAAGAAATTACTGATGGCATCAGAAGTCCTATTAAATAATTCATTTTCAATCCAAGGATGCTATCCATGCAAACATTAAGGAATGTTTGCTTAAAAACTGAAAAACACAGCATGCGTTCAGATATTTCATATTTAGGCTGACTATGCATCAAATCATTCCAAAAACAGAGATACCCACGTATGGCTCACAGTGAGATCAATAATTGTATGACTGTATTCTAACCTCCTATTTTCAATATTATTTAGGATTAATACTTCTTTTGCATCCAAAAAGTAATGAAATCATAGTTAATACTATGTCACTTCTAAGTCAATAAATGAAGGAAACACAGAAACTCAAAGTACCGTATAAAATACAAGCATTGTTCTGCATATTCAGATTTACTGCTTGATGACACTATGGATTAGAGTCCATAGAGTCTTTATTTCAAGGCTGGCTAACACCTTTTATTAAAGTGCTACTTGCTGTGATGCTTTCATTCTAAGGTTAGATTTTAAAAAATATTGTCAAAAGATTGATTTTTTTTTTTTAATGGCTGTTCAGAAAATCTTGAACTTGTTTTCAGCCATACGTATCTGTAAAATCTGGGAATTTTCCTGCCCAATTCATTTCTGCCCTTCAGATACTGTATTCCTCCCTCCCTTGTGCCTCCCTCCCCACCACCGTTACTAAAAATACAGAGAAAGCACAATTAAAACTTTAGTAGATGTTTACTGTATGCACACTGAAATCAAAATTCTCTGACTATTAAGAAATGAGAGATGGAAGCTTACAAACCATAACAGGATCCCCAAATCATTAACCCTCTCCCTTTAAATGCTATTGTCTCATGTACAGATGGTCTGCCGAGCATGGAATAGCTTAAGGCAGAATTGTTAAGAAACAGAGGACTTACTTCTTTATAATCCATCCTTGGAATCTGTCAAAGGCCCAATTCAACACATTCAAATTAGAAGCTAAAGGTAAGTCAGTGGGAAGTGGAACCTTGGAGATAATACAAAAAACAAGTTTCTATGATAGGAAAGAAAAAAGATTTAACTACGTATAGCAGCCTGTGTTTATGATAAACTAAAATTCTCTTCTTGAGAATTCCACTGATGTGTTAAGTGCTTTGGATGCAATACCTATTCTAAGAACTGCTTTTCTACAGGTGGTCAATTTGAGTAGCCTGCGCAAGAGCAGGCACTGCCAAATTTGTATTCCTAATTCATATTCTGCATGTTTGCTGCAAGGAAATGATTGGGCAAATGGGAAATGGTTGTTAACAGGTAATTAATTCTGAGCAACTTATATCTAGACAATGAGGACTAAATACTTTTACTCTCACTCTTCCTGGCTTACTATTTTTAAGAGATTATCTGCTCTTGCAGAATCATGTCTGCAATAAGGAAAAGGTCTCCCCATCATATAAAATAAAGACGACCAGGCATGGTGAGAATGGAAATATTACAGTCTCATAAGCATATTATATAAAAAAAATCTAGAGGATTAATGGATGAGACCCCCAGGTTGCACTGCATTTCCTTAAAAAAATCATTCCCACTAATTCTCAGTCTAAACCAGAGTACACAGCCTCTTTTAGACACAGGACTGCACTTAGCCTTTGAACAGAGTATTGGGGGCCATGCTCTCAAACCGGATGGGGCCACAACAAAGGCTATATTTGATTAATTAAATTAAAATTAAGTTAATTAAATTAATTATGTGCAATTCAGGAAATGTTCCCCATGTATTAATAATATTCCTTTCCATTATATTAAAAGTTGCAATTTGGAAGCCTGAATCAGGATAACCTCAATCATCCTCTCCTCTAGTGTCACAAGTGTACACATGCACATACATAAATATGGAGAGCTGGTACAAGTATTTCTGTACAATATTACCCTTTCTGACTGTATTTTTGATCTTCAATTTAAGAGACTTAACCCTCAAATGTATAAACATTAATTTTTGAAGTTCTAATTATCCTCTTAGTTTTAAGTTCTCTTAATCATTCAAATGTTTAGTAAGGTTTTCAGTCATAAAGTCACTTACTAATACAGGGAATTATAGAAGAAAATTATAAATTGAAAAAAGGTATCTAGAGAATTCCTGGAAGTTTGGCATTCAGACAAATCAGCCATCAATAGACACACAGAGATAAACCACATTTATACACCATTCAAAAGAGACAATAAAAAAGCTAAGAAGGTAACAAAAAGACCAGAACACATCTTCTCCAGCAGCCAACACCCAGATAAGCAGGGATTAACACCAGACAAACAATCAAGCAGAAAACAATACCTTAATCAAGGAACTACCAAGGAGAAAACCATACCCCCACCAACAGGTATGGTACTACTGTATATAAACAGGGAGTAAACCCCACACTTACTAACACTGATGATGTTACCTAGTCAGGTAATGAAATGTCTATAAGCAAACAACCAAGCTCAGAGAGCACCAAGGACTCCACAGTTCAACCCTAAGCTACATATATTCTCTTCTATTGGTCTCTCATTTCTTATCTAACAACAGTGCATATTCTTGGTTCTGGATAAATCAGATTATCTAGACCTAATTCAGTCTAGCTATAGGTCTAGCCTGTGGCTGAAAGAATTTTGGTTACTGATTACTGTAATCCATGCTGAGAACAAGACAGGGGAAATTAATATTCATTAATATTCATAATATTGTGTTATTATTATTCATAATAACACAAAGCTCTAGTTCTCCTTCCATTAGGTTCCAAAATAATTTGTATCCTGTAAGGTTCCTGTATGTTCCTGTAATTTGTATCCTGAATGACTACATCCATTCCTAAGTATGGTAGCAGATGCCTCAGTTGCATTAATTTTGGATTGCTCCAATACTTCTTAAATTGGGCTCCTTGAAGAGCCTTTAGAAATATCAGAATGCTACTGTAAGATATGAATAGATGTTTATCCATGGGTTCATGTTTCTCCTAATCTGCAATACTATTAGCAATTTGCTTCCTGAAACAAATCAAATCCTTATTGTTATTACAGGTGGTCCTTGTTTAACAACCACTCGTTCAACAACTGTTCGAACTTACGACAGCACTGAAAGTGTGGTAGTTACAACCGGTCCTCACCCCTATGAAGGTTGCAGCATCCCCACAGTCATGTGATCGCAATTTGTGACCTTCACTGCCAGCTTCTGACAAGCAAAGTCAATGGGGAAACTGGTAGCAGATTGTAAATGGTAAGCACATGATGTCGCACTTAACAACAGCATGGGATTTGCTTAACTATGGCAACTGGAATGCCAGAACTGCCGTCACTAATTAGCATGGTCATGTGATGTTGCACTTTATGATCGCGTCACTTAGCGATGGAAATTCTGGTCCCAATTGCCACCATTAAGTGAGGACTACCTGTAGTGGTATGCAAAGTGTTATGATGTTGAAATATTTTGAACTGAAAATACCTGTTCTGACCTTACTGGCATGTTCTGGCTATACTTGGAACCTTTCCCCTATGATTGGAAGAGCATCAGCACACTTCAGGTAACGTCAAAATAATCTCTCTTGAATTCAAAACAACTGTCTTAAGATTGATGCAAAGCACATCAAGTTTAGGATAAAATCTCTCAAATTCAAAATGTTTTGCATATCGCCATTGGTTGTATTGTCTTTAAAGGTGAGTGATACTCCCTACCTATGCCATCCAAATCTTTCTTTAGTATCTTTATGAGAGTTCTATTTTTATGTCCCACACATAGCTGTGGTATGTTTGAGGTTATTTTCAGGAGACATATTTACAACGTAAAATACTTTGCCCCATGAAATCCATTTGGCTTTTTTTGTTAACAAATTAAAACATTTCCTGTTCCTGAAATACAGTAGATAGATCTGTCTGTCTGTCTGTCTGTCTATCTATCTAACAGAAATTAGGGCTTGTTCAGACTGACATAGGACATGTAGAACGTGTCTCACTAGAATAGCTACACTGGATTCTCATACATTTCTAGAGATGCAAGTAAAGCACTTTTGTTAACTTGTAAAAGCATATAACGATGGAAACTACAAGGATCACCTATACAAGTTTATTAATGTTGTCCAAGTATCTGGGAAGGTCTTTCTCAATAACCTTCAATCAACCAATAAAGCAAACAATACAACCCATTAAAATAACCCAGATAAAACCAGCTCTGCTACATTAGATCAAGGCCCATTTTAGTCAAGCATCCTAAGTTTCACATTCTGGACAATCAGATGTCTGTGGAGTATTGCCACAGATTGATTGACTGACTGATTGATTGATTTGACTTATATAGCCATCCTATGTAGCTCATGACTATTTCAAGGCATGCTGCCCAAACCCTGTGGTAACAGTCCTTGATAGAGTTATCTTCCTTATATTTAAAGCTAACAAATTTAATGGGTATCACCACTCTCTCTGCTAAGGAATTCCAAAGGTTAATTATGTATTTTGTGATGAATTGCTTTCCTTTATCTATTCTAACCTTCTCCCAATCAGCTTCACTGAATGACCCCTTCTTCTAGTATGTTGAGAAAGGCAAAGACCCTTGGCTATTTTTTCTACGCCATGTATGATTTTTTAAACCTCAGCCATCTTCCCCCTCAGTTGCCTTTTTTTCAAACTACAGAATCTAGATTTTTTTTTTCAGATGGCAGATCTTTGAGCCCCTTGATCAATTGAGGGCCCTCTTCTGCACTTCTGTATATTTTCCAGTTCTACGTATCCTGTTTAAATATGGCGGCTATAGTAGAGCTGAAAGGCAACTGAAGGGGAAGTATTCCACATGTAGACATATCATGGATTTGTACAAGAGCAATCCAATGTTGTCCTTTTTATTTTCAGTCCTTTCAGCCAAGATCCCTAGCATGGAAACTGCCTCTTTCAAAATCGCAACACACTGAATTGCCTTCTCCAAGATCTTTTTTTTTGGGGGGGGGGCTAGTTTCAGATAACTTAGACCCTTCATTATATATGTGAAATTAACCTGATTTACCTCAATGTGCCTCACTTTACAGTTAGCTATATTGAACCATATTTGCCAATTGGTTAATGACTCACCCAGTTTGAAGAGATCCTTCTGGAGTTTGGGGGGGATTTGATCATCCTGAGTGGTTTAGCATCGTGTGCAAACCTGGCTAGTTTATTGCTGTCAAGACCACTTATGAAAAATTAAAAAGCACCCCTCACAATACTCTATTCCAAAACTGAGCTGCTGCACTGAGATTCAAAAATATGGGTGAATAGCCAGGTCTTCATTTGGCACATTGGCAACTGGGAGCTGGATCTTTTACAGAGTATATTGCTTCCAATGACACTATATAAGGGATAAACAGGTATATACCAAATCTTTGCTACTGATTTAAAAGACTATTATTTAAAGATCTGCTGAGACTTCCAAAAATCATCAAATCCTGTTGATTGGCTGTTTTTTGAATAGCCAGACAGGTGGAAATTTTACACAGAGATCCTTTTTCTCAGTCTCAACTGAGACAACATACAAGAAAATAGTATAGGAAAGATCTATTGGCACATAGATGCCACTAGAGTCTTTGGGAATGGAAGCAATACATAGAGTCTAAAGTAATAAATCAATAAACTCGCCTATCATGATTAGGTTATTTGTCTATATACCCCTTTCATTTATAACGTGAAATTTTTGTGTACTTGGAAGCCCTAGAAATACTTAAAAGATCTCTCTAGATTGTGTTCATTACTCAGAATGACAAGGAGACAAAATTTAATGCATTTTTCCATGCAATCCATTTGAATGAATGAAAATATTTCATTAACTTTAAATGCGGTTTCAATTGTTAAATAGTAACATTTTATTTATATTAACTACTCCATTTGACTGATGAGCATCCGGATGGCATAAGATGTTACAGACAAACAACATCATATATAATCCATATATAATAAAAATTATATGTGGATCCAAATTTAATTGACCATACCACATTTACATAACTTATCCCTAAAGTGTACAGTTTGCATAGAAGCTATTCATTTTCTCTGATCTTGAAAAGAACAGTATTTTAACAACAGAAGAGGGCTAACAAAAGTTCTGCTATCAGAAACTTTAGACAGAAATATGCAAATAATTCATTATTTTACTTCATTAGGTGTCTTACATTCCACTCATCAAAGACTCTAGGAAGCTTACACTAATAGTGTAAAACTACAACAGTAAATAACATATAAATATAAAACCTGCTATCATTATCAGCAGCCAAGTTAAAACAGATACCGAGACAGCAGCCTCCACATGTATAGCACCCTCTGTTCCAAAGGCTATAGAAAAGGACCATCTTGACAATCCTGCTATATACAGTGGTACCTCGGTTTATGAACGCTTCTCTTCACGAACAATTCGGTTCACGAACAGCTCCATTCGCAAAATCTTGCCTCCGTTTGCAAATGCCGGATCAGGTTATGAACAGGATCCGCGGCCATTTTCCCTCCCGTGACACGTGGTCGCGGCTTCCTGTAGGGAGGGGGACTCTCCCTCCAAGCAATATCCGCCTCCCCACCCGCCTTCCTGTCCTCCACGCCAGAAGTCGCGTCGAGCAAGGTTAGCTTCCTCTCTCTTCGTGCTGTACTTTGTGTCATATTTTTGCGGTTTAAAAAAAAAAAACCATATGGTTCAGAACGGATTAACCGTAATTACATTGAACCTTATGGGGAAATTTGATTCGGGACGCGATCAAAAATCGGTTGGCGACCAAATTCGGAGGGGTCAGAACGGATTAACCATATTTACATTGAACCTTATGGGAAAATTTGATTCAGTTCATGACCAATTCGGTTCGCGACCAGAGTCACGGAACGAATTAAGTTTGTGAACCGAGGTACCACTGCATTAACACTGAGAGAACCATTCTAATCTGTAGGGGCAAGTTGTCACAGAGCTGGGCATGCTGTGATGAAGAAGAACTGCCCTCAGGCCTGCACCTCCTTAACTAGGGTAGGGTGGGCTAGGGTGGGGTTGGTTCTCAACCTAGTGTGTATCAGATGGGCAGACTTTATTTGGAACAGTCAGAATAAAACTTTCATGTTTAGCATAACTAACTTTTTTTCTCTGGAACTATTCCAATATACCTTTGATAAAGTAAGAATGGATTGATGCAACAAGATTCAGAAATCTGTTTCATTGTGTTCATCATGAATTGCAAACTACACATTGGGTTAGTTCTTAATTTTATATATCCAAGAATGTTAGACAGAAAAGAAATATCCTTAGTTACAACAAGCAAACCCAAGTAGGTTTCTTTAATCTGTTTGTGATATAAAAGAATCAAGTTCCAAGCATGGGTGAGTGCTCAACCAAAATTATGCTGAGACACCAAGCACAGTCACATTGGCCATAATCCAGAGACTGTACAATTAGCTTTGTGCACTCAGCTGGTCTTTGGACTCATATCTTTCAAGCGCCAGCCCTTCTTTGGAGGAATTTTAAAAAATACTTTGGGATATGAGTGGTGGGAATGGGATCTTTTATTGCAAGAGAAAATGTCAAAGATTCCTACTTGGGCATCTTTGGGTAGCTTGCAGCCATACAATAAGTGTCTTAAATAACAAAAGCCTTCATTTACTTATGGAATGAGGTTTTTACAATGACATTTCATCCTGCCAGTCCAAAATACAAAGCAACACATTCAACTCCAACACTACATATTTGTGTGGTGGTGTTACTGTTACGCCTATTCCACTTCACAGTTCGGCTGTTAAGTATTCATCTTTCCTTTCGAAGAGTTGAATGATAAAGTACTATCTGTATGCCACTATCTAAATAACTAAACATCTATATCTACAATTACTGATGTTTCTTTTTCCAAACAGCTCAGCTTCACATGCTAGCAAAATAATACTTAGGATAACCCAATGCAGATTACAGCCCTACATGGAAAGGGAGATGCTCAAACTAGTTTTAAGAAAAAAATGAGGAACAAAAGACATTATTGCTGATGAATTTGGATAATTAAGAAAGCCAAGGAATACAGAAAAGAAGACAATAAGTGCTTCATTGGCTTCAACTCAGCAAAGGAGGTGCAAAGAAGAAACACCAATAACCTGCACTATGGTGATGATACAACTCTGTTAACTGAAAATACAAATATGCAAGCTCTAGTTTTTAAAGTCAAAGAGCACAATGAAAAAAATGTGATTATGATTAAATATAAAGAAGCCCAAAAGAATGACAACAGGCACAGCAACCAGCCTTTGAACCGGCAAAGAAGATACTGAACTGGTGGATAGTTTTTGCCTTGTAGAACTGACTAACAGTGAAAGAGCCAGTAGTCAAGAAATATGCTGGAGACTAGCACATGATAGGGTAGCAATGAAGGCCTTGAAAAAGGTATTCAGATACCATGATGGGTCTTATGCCTACAAAAATCAGAGTGATGCACACAATGATTTTCCCAGTGATGCTCTATGGAAGTAAAAGTTGGACATTGAAGAAGCAGAAGGGGAAGAATATTATGCTTTTCAACTTTGTTGTTGGAGAAGACTCCTTAGAATACCATAGACAGCCAATAAGAGAAACAACTGAATCATAACCAGTCCAGAGTTCTCATTTGTACAAATGACCAGTTACATCTTATCATATTTTGGACACATGATGTGAAGACCCAGCTTTCTTGAGATCATAATGCTGAGAAAGTGGAAAGAAAGAGAAAAAGAGGACAATCAGCAGCAAGATAGACACTCAGTTACAGTAATGATGGGAGCACCATTAGAAGATTTGAAAGGCCAGGTTGGGAACAGATCATCCTGAAAAAGGTCTATCTGTATGGTTGCTAAGAGTCAACACCAATTTGATGGCACTCAGTTGATCAATCAACCAACTGCTAAGCTGCATGGCAAGTTATTGAAATAAAAAGAAAATACATATTTGCCTATTAAGACAAACAAATAACTAAGAAAAGTTCCAATGACCAGATAGGAAATTTGTTGTTCAGTCGTTAAGTCGTGTCTGACTCTTCGTGACCCCATGAACCATATTGCGCCAGGCCTTCCTGTCCCTCACTGCCTCCCTGAGTTTGCTGAATTTCATGTTCATTGCTTCGGTGATGCTATCTAACCATCTCGTCCTCTGCCGTCCCCTTCTCCTTTTGCCTTCAATCTTTAGGAAATTTAGGCATGCCAAAAAAAAAAAAAAATGCAGACACACAGTCACATCAACTTAGAAACTGTATAACTATTAAGCTTTCTTATGCTTAGTGGGACATCAGCAACCGTTAAATCAATTCATGCTTCATTTAAGTTCAATTTATTTTAATTTTAATTTTTAAATTATTGAATTTATTATATCACCAAATACTGAGATTGTTTGGCAGTTTACAATAAAACATTAAATCAATATACCTCATATAACTGCAATCATGCTTAAACTAAAAGAAAACATTCAAGAGCAAATGCAGGCAAGTAAACATGAACAACTGCCAGCAATCTGTAGAGGGGGGTGGAGGAGCATTAAATAGTGGGTCTGCCCTGAATGTGATTTGGACAAGACTAAGAAGCATTTACAGTTCAGGTGACTCTAACCCTAAACCTAACCCTCTAAAAATATATACAAAACAAGACCATTCTTGATTTAACATCACCAGGATGAACTGGGGATGTAATTTCCATACTCCTCACCATTCCTAGACTTAGTCTTGAAACAGCCAGATGCTCGAGGATGCATAGTAATTACATTTTCAGTTCTTTATGGCAGACCATGTTACCATAGTGCATGCTTCAACACTCTCTCCTGCCTTTCCTTTGATAAGCTTGGCAGGAGAGATCACCAGGAGGTAAACCTGTGGCATGTGTGGGAAGGGCTCTAAGACTTAAATTCCCAACCACATCCCTATTTATGAAATTAGGCCTTTATTTTATGATAAATAAATTAATTAATTTCCAATGTTCAGCAGATGGCCCTCAAACATTTGATACAGTCCCACTCCAAATCAAACACTAAAAGTTACATAAGATTACATTTGAAAAACTGCAATGCTATACTCATTTGTAAGTAAGCTGAATTAGCTGGAAAAAAATGGAACAAGCAAAGGACTCTGCTGTGAAACATTAATTTTCTTTCTATTCCTATACTTAAACATATTCCTTGGACTTGAAGCACTATTAGAGTGTAGTGCTACAAGGCTGTGCCTAATTATACTGGATATCCAGAAATAGGTATACATGACTCAGAATTTCTGTATACTCAGCCAGCCTATCAGACCACAAGAAATTCACCAGCTACAGTTAAATTAAGCAATAAGATAGAACAGGCTACAGCTTCTGACTTCTAACAGCACACCTCATGGTACAGAAGAGCTACAGAGCACGATGAAAGCGTTTATTTACAACAGTAGCTGAATACTGATGATCTGAATGAACACTGATACAAATCATGGTCTTACAAACACGCGCACACACACACACACACACACACACACTGAGCAATGAGTATTTATATCATTTGATTGTGATATACAACAGCAAATACCATGCGTTGTGAAATAAAGAGTGTAATTCTTAACCCTTAAAATGCTGTTTTATTACAATTCATAAATTATATTAAGACAGCACTTGTATTCTTATTATGCCATAAATGCTACTTTCTTCTTTTTCTTAAGACACTGTTGTATTATCTCTTCTTGGGGCAATAAACATAAGATATCATCAAGCTTCAAAAGGGAAAAAATAAAATGGATCTTGGAAAAAAAAGTTTAAGAACAGGAGCATACCACATCTTCTGCTCCTTAGAGAGAACAAATGGTTCCATTTATGGAAAAAAATGTTCTGCAAATCACTAGACAACATCAAGTACTACAGTAATTTAGAAGCTGTCAATAGTATTTTTACAATCAATTGCCTTAAGAATGATTTTTTCTCAGAATACTTGATTAGGAATACTTTTATTCATGAATATTAAATATGTTTTTTTTTTAATTTAAAAATGCTATTTATACAAACATAATTTTTCTTCCAGTTGTTTCAAGCGTTCTATTGGGAATTTCCCATTTTTTTGGCAGAGTGAGGCAGCAGCATAAAATGAGGCAACAGAACCGCCATGAGGCAAAAGAGTAACCCCCAGCATCACCTTCTGGAAACAGCCATCCAAGTATGAGTGGAACCACCATAGTGCAGTCTCCACATCCCAAACTCTGACAGCCTGTCCAGGAGGAAACCATGGTTGATGGTCCTGAAAGCCTCTGAGAGGTCTAGGAAGACCAAGAGGGTCACACGCCCTCTGTCTTTTTCCAGGCACAGGTCATTCCACAGGACCACCAAGGCAGTTTCTGTTGTGTAGCCAGGCCTGAAACCAGATTGAAATGGATTGAAAAGTTTAAAAAGGAAAGAAAAAATATATATATTAGGGTACTTAGCAATTAGGTAGTTAATTCAGCAGCTATTAATTTTCATCTGCAGTTAAAATATAACACATCATTCCTGAATATTTCATTAGACTGTGGGTGAACAAACTTTGGCTATGGGCCACAATGGTTCTACTTATACTCTGATGCAGCCCTCAAAGATACTAATTTAGCTATCTCCAAATTTATCATGTCAGTGAATGTCAGTAGCAAATCATTTGGAAGTAGTCTCCAGCTGTATGAAATTATTTTATTTAGGGCTAGGAAGAAGTTGACAAATGAAAAGTATCCAGAATGGTATGTATTTAAGATTTATGGATAAAACTTTATACTGACCTAAATTAAACTTAAGTATTATTTTGGAAATGATCTGTATACTTTTTATCTGCTTTTTTTTGTAATGAAAGTAGAGGTAGACAAGCTTGGAATAGTTAAAATATATTGGGCAAATACATATGGGAAAGTATGCTACCTTGTCTGCCTGCTGAGGTTTTCTTCTCCTCCTTCCAGACTTCACAGAAACTTCTGGTTGGCCAGGACTAAAAGCAGAATGTATCCATTTATTTATGAAACTTTAATTTATACCGGGGGGTGGGTGGGTTGTCATCAATTTTTTTCTCTGGCCATTCCCATGTTTTGAATTAAAGTATTCATCGTGCCACACAAGACTGAATGTGACTCTTGCCTCAAGGAAAGATTATCTAACAATTAAAAAAACTGAAATATTTGTGAAATAGTGATTTCACTAGAAATCTGTATTTCACAAAGATTTCATTAGTTAATTAGTGGATAAAACCAACTTTCATTACATAGTTATGAAGGAAACAAAAGCTATCATTATCTATGTCCTGTGGAAATTTTTCTCTCCTCTCTTTCTTACTACAGCCCATAGCATTTGAAGATCCATAACAGGTTCTAGGCAGAAAGGGAACTTCACTTCTGATGAGTGAAGCTGTTCTATTATCAAGACAACTAAAAATGTGTACCATCATAATTTTTAATTGTAATATATTCATCATCATGTGAGCTGATTATGCTTTCCTAACAGAATATATTTAATGCTAGTCTGGAGTAAATAAGAATCTTGAAAATTTGTAGTAAGAATTTCCCTCCTCAGTCCCAGTATGGTAATTTCCCAGAGTTTTCACCACCTGGACTGATTGCCATTTTTGAAATAATTGTTCAACTGATTTGCCCCCAACTTTCCCACAATCTCTCACATCAGTAAGAGCTATGGAACACTTGCCTAGAACTATAAGCAGTGGAATATTTCCCTAGAACCTAGTGGTCTCCCCCTTATAGGATGATCACCTATCCCAGGTTGTTTAAAGTTGGCTGAATTACATGATCTATAGGTCCATTCTGACTCATACATTGTATGATTTTATGATTCTATAATTTCAGTTAACATATTTTTAATGTCTTTTCTATTTTCTCGTAAATGCAGTAGGCTCTTCCCCCTTTCCCTCCCCCCCTGCAATTTTGAGCGGCAGCTAATGCAAATAAGATAAAAGTAAATTTCCCCTCTTGCTGAGCATGAGTTCTGGTGACTACACAAATTCTTTTCTTGGCAACAATATAGTACTTATTTGCCTTTAACTTCTGGAATGGTTTTTTAACACTCAAGTCTACTCTACAGCCGGGTGGTTGTCTCCCTCTGAAGGACTATCCAGATCTAACAAATTCAGCTTTTTTGAGATCAGCAAAGATGGGCTACGTGCTGCTGTAAATGCAAATATGGTGCATCTTCAGGTAGGCCTGCAAAAGTCTCCTGTCTAAAATCTTGTTGAGTAACTGCAAGTTACTCTGATGTTAGTCTAACATAGTGTTCCAACACTGGCATTGTAACCAAAATAAGTCAAATAAAATGCTGTTAGTTGTCCATCATTGTTATTTGCCTATTATTCATAAATTATTCATAAACATACCCACACAGGTATGCTTATTCAGGTGAATTTATTTTATTCAATTTCTGATACTGATTACAAACAAAGAAGGTAGCAGATAATAGATTGTGTGGCCCTATTCACCCCTCTGAGCCATGCAATCAATTTGCAGTCTCTCAGCACCCTATTTGCAGGCTCCAAAGGGCAGGGCCAACTATTTTGGACTATTTATGTTTGGGGAAAAATTAAGCAGCAATAGCACTCCTTAAGACCAGCCTAAATCAGACTAATTTTTCCTGTTGAGTAGTAAAGTTTACAAAAAAGCCATCTCAAAAGTCTACTTCCTAACACTACCTATCTCCCCTGAAGCATCCCAGCAGAGCAAAATAGAAAGTGTAGTCCTTAACCTGCAAAAATGTACCAAACCCTGAACCAGAATTTCAAACAAGTAGTTTTCAAAGTCTAATGCAAAGAAAGAGAATAAATAGGGGGAGAGAATCAAATGGCCTTTCCCCCCAGCAATTAAACAAAAACCTTTGCCACTACCCTCATTTCAAGATTTTCAATCTCATATACATTAGGGCTTCAAAATGATTTAAGTAATCTGCAGTCAGAAATTCAATCAAAGCCACCATATAAGTTGCACCGCTGATTCTTTTTTATGCCTTGAAGGTTGAGATTGTCCATTAGCTTTATTTTGTGTTATTTACTGCCTTCTTTACAGCAAAATAAGAGGTTTCTGTGCACTTCAATAATTTACCTATATTACCTTTCTATATTTTAATTCTAGCCTTTTTTTACAAGAAAACTGTACCTTTAGAATGTGAACATATCATAACAGACCCATACTATATACTATGCTGTGTCTGAATCTAACTTCATATCAGTGGATTTATCTTTATCACAGCACAGAATTCCTTAATGGAATTTGCAATCACAAAATGTGCTGAGATTGGCAAACTTACCTAGTTTTAGAAGTATTACATAAATTTATGAATAGTTCTATCAATGGCTATTAGTCACTACAAACTAGAATCTCCATAGCCATTGAACGTTAGGTGCTAAGATCTAACAGTAAACAAATGCTGCCACCTTCATGTCTGCATATTAGATTTCTCAGACATACCTGCCTGGCTAAATTGGGAAAAAGAATGCTGGATTAGGCGCAATATTTGGCTAATCAAGCAAGGCCTATTTTGTGTTCTTATACTGAATAAGCGGTAGTGAAGAAATGTGATAATTTTGGAATAGGGGCACAGCATGGCACAATATGTTTTAGTGCTGACAGCTGCTACTTGATAGAATATCACGTCTATGTCTATATATATGCTTGTAAGAGCCAGTGTGGTGTAATGGTTAAGGTGCTGGAGACTAGGAGCAGGAAGACTCAGGTTCTAGTCCTCGCTTAGGCATGGAAGCTAGCTGGGTGACTTTGGGCCAGTCACTCTCTTTCAGCCTGGACTAGGGAGTTAAAAAACATCTATCTACCAACCCAAACTAGACCAGTGTGGTAGATTACAATCTATAACCTTTAATAAAGAGGACGTTCATCTTGCAGTAGATTGATGTATGATGATAATAATAATAATAATTGCCCCTATAAAGCCAATGCAACGGCAATGGATGGATGGTAATAGCACAGCAGGTTCTCAGGAAGGAGGGAGCATATTCCAGGAAGGGGGGCAAGACAAGAGACAGCACAGTCCAGAGTAGGATTGTGGGAAGAGGAAGAGATTTAGGATAGCTTCTCCCTAGAATCTCCCAGGGTATATCCACTAGATTAGAGTAGTACAGATTTAGTCTGGCAAGATTCTGTCTATATGGTGTAAGCAATAAAAGAACTGAACTTGGCTGGACTGTTTATCTGTTGTTCTTGGGCTGGGCCTGACAGCTCTCAAGGCTGAGTTGGACAATACATCCAGTTCAACATATGGAATTCAGCCAGCGTCACAGCTCTCCCTACATACAATACTCCCACATATACAAACTGAAACACAATAACATTCATTCACAGTGGAAATAGCACGATCAATTCACTACTTAATGCAGTAAATAAAACATGCTTTTTTTCCACATATGTTAAATTCTGCAAACAGAATGCAGCACCAACATGCTGAAAGTGGAATTTAATGGTGACTACAAGAAAAGCATGGTGGATATTTTATTTTATTTTTATTTATTAAATTTGTCCCCTGCCCATCTCCCCCCAATGGGGGACTCTGGGTGGCTCACAACACGTTAAAACAATAAATATACAATTAAAACCTATAACAATTCACATTCACAAAAAATGAATGTGAATTGTTATATTTGACAGACCTTCAAACACAACCATTTTCAACTGAATCTTTTCATAGTTTCAGCTAAAGCATTAAGTCAAAGTATCAACTGACATCAGTGTATGCATAAATCAAATTTTCAAAACCATGAACCAGATCATATATGTTCTTAGATGACAGAAAAATGTGAGTAGTTTAAGTGAACAAAAGGCCAGATTTTAAAAAACTGGGTTCATCTTGTGTTAAATATAAAACTGGAGCTTAAAAAGCTATTCTGGACATGCAACTGAATAGTGCTGTAAAACTGATCCTTCTCCTCATCCATTTTTTTTAAATGACTTCTACGCTTTAGACAAATGGAACCCCTGGCAATAATGTAATATCAAATTCTTATTTGTTATATTTGTAAAAATATACCAAGCTTCCTGAAATTATACTCAGTGCTGAAATATTTTACAATGTGTAGATTTAATTTAGTGGATACTTGACATCCTATTAATCCTTCCCATATACATGCAGAAAAGAAAGGGAAGATTGAGATGTAATGGTTGGATGACTTAATGAGATCCTCAAAAAGAGAGAGATAAGAAATTGAATGACCAAAAGATAGTGTATGGATCTTTGTATGCAAGGATACTTTGCAGGACTGAAAGATATACAGATGTATACTGAATGATATTGGTGTAAACTACAATTAGTTAGATGCTTTTTTCTTTTATGTCCTGCCTTTGTTTCTTTTTCTTTTTTATAACTTCTTATTCTTTTTCTGTATTTAGCATAACACTGTTGTTACCCCAGAAAGGGAATAATTTAATAGGTGGATATGTATGTAAGTAATTATAAATAAATAAGTAAATAAATAATTTTCTAATATTTCAGAACTTTTCTGTTGTATGACCAAATATTTTGATTAATTTTATTTAATTTAAGACCACACTTCTATGAAGCTCATAGGTCTACTTGACAGTTATATGATACCTGATATTTGCGAATGTTAAAGATTTTACTGAGCAAATGGAATAGGGAAGGGCAGAAGTTATACAATCGCTGATTTCATCATTGTCTTTGACGCAGAATACTAGAAATTCATTAATCTGAAGTTATATTATCATATATTACTTCTTATAAAAAGAAGCAACAATTAATTAAAGTTAAATCTCTATGGGAAGAAGCTCAATAACTGTTTGCCCTTTCATCTTTTGACCAATAAAGAGATCTGGTTTCTGCTAAAGATGAATTCAACATGCTTATGTTTTCAAAGCAGAATTCTTATTACACTATACCAGGCAATGATACTGGAAAAAGGAAAATAAATTCAGTAAGATACTGGCTTTTAGACTTCAAAAGAATTCAGCAATGTAATAGCGTAACTTCTATTCATGCTACATTCAAAGAATGTATACTATTCTATTGAATCAATAGATTGTAAGTTATTTTATTTGAAATGTATGAGATATATGATGAACTTCTGAAATGGATTCCTGCCTTAGTTTCAATGAGGTTAATACTACAGTCCTTCTGAAGTTGAACAAAGGACCTACCGTGTGTACCAATTATGGACTTATATTTTTTATAACTGAGAACATTAAGTTTTTGACTGTCAACTTGGTCCACAGATTATATCTTATTCTGACCACTTGCCTCCAAGCTCAGGATGGAAGTATGAGGGCAGTCAATGATCTGACAATGATCCTTACTTGTTTACAGGTCAGTTCCAATTCCTATCCTTAACACTTCAAGAAATATAAAGACATTACTGGGTCACAGATATAATTCTGAGCTTTTTACCAACAAAAAGATATTATAGGACAACTCCAGTTAAAAAACAGACAGTAAATCCTTTCTTTTCTCATTAAATTTGGCTTCTCATATTACTATTCAGGGCTAACTTAATTCTAATGAAGCTGTTTTAAGCACTATTGTAAACCTAAAAACCAATGTTGATTTACTGTATTTTTCCGTCAATAAGACCCCCCCATGTACAAGATGACCCTCACTTTTCCAACCCAAAATTAAGAAATCAATATTTTAAAGATAGTGCAGAACACATTTTTATTTAGTAATTAGTTAACATTTACCTGATACACTCGGTGGGAGGAGGTCCAAACCGTCTCTCTGCAGCTCTATTTCCAGGCTCTTTTGCATAACTGATTACATTCAATCACGAGTGAAACTGCCGATAGCTTGTCTCTGCAAACAGACTTCCTCCAATTGGTTTGTTCAGCATCAGCTGACGTCAGTTACATAAGGCTCATGATTGGAGGAAGTCTGTTTGCAGACTCAAGCTATTTCACTCATGATTGGAGGCTAGCAATAGGAGGAAGCCTCTTTGCAGAGACAAAGTATGGGCAGTTTTGCAACCATGCGGTTCTCTCCTCGGCTGACTTCCTTGAATAAGACGCCCTTCAATTTTTAGCGTACGGATTTTAGAAAAAAGTATCGTCTTATAGTCGGAAAAATACGGTACCTCAGGATTCTTCTTGTCAGTTTATTCGACTTAAGCATCATTATTTGAACTATTGGGTCCTCATGCTTTGCTATTTCAGAAGTTCCACATTGTTAGAAATGTTGGAGGATTTAATTCACGTACTAAAGCTAGAATACCATCTTTATAAGATGCTGAAGGAATTGGATGAAATTGATTTTAATTATTTATGTCACCTTAAAATTAGTTTGAACGTCCTGTTCTTATAAACCAGTGGAAGGTTGCATTAAAATAGTATTAATCTCCTTTGAACTGAAAGGAAATTATTTTACTATTTATTATTTACTAAACATTTTAGGAACTACTTGAGTTATTGTACTATTCATTATTTCATTTTCTTCCAACTTTATTATTACTGGTATAATGTGATTTTATGTTTTAAGTTGCCTATACAGAACTAAGAGAACTTTGGTTATTAAGAATCTAAAAATATATTCAACAGATAAATTCCTCTTATTTCATTCAATTATTTAAACTGATCAATGAGTAGTATTTGTCCTTACTGTTCAATCATGTCACTTCGTTCCTCCTAGCACTAGGTGCAGCTAAAGAAATATGTTGTTTTCAAACAAGTCAAAGTCATAAGCCAAAACAAAATCATGGTTTCTATCTCTGGCTTGCTAAGAAAGCAACAAGGTAGAGTTCCTGATTCATAGAAAAATACAAATGAAGTATGGGTACACCAGTCTGAAACTAATAGGAAGAGTGAAGTGGGAACAATTAGGCAGTGTGCCTTAGCAACTGCCTGTGCACAATTCCAGCATGAAGTCTTGCTTATTGTGGTATCAGAAATGCTATCTCTGTGGCTTCTCTGTGGCTTTATCAGTTTAAAATAATTTCCCTAACTGTTGAAAATCACCAGAATTTCATTTAAAATAGCAGTTTGAGTAGGCTGGGGGGAGGATTGTGGATGCAAAATTATATCAAAGCCTGACAGAGTGAATCAGAAAGCCACCAGTACATGGCAAGGAAAATATGCATAAATTCTCAAAAAAGTCTGCTTGTCTCAAACTTTAATGATCCTCTACTAACTTACATACAAAGCAAGGCTAGTTGCAGCTATTTGAGATGAAATAAACTGAATTATAACAGGTTCAGGTAACATTCTAAACTCATATGGAGCTCAATGCTATGGATGCTATGCATATTATTTTAAAACCTAGCCAAAAAATAGTGAATAAAATATTATTCTCAAGAAAGCGTGCATAGAATTTCAGCTGAAAATAACAAAAATCCTACAGAAAATGTTTGGATTTATCCTCAAGTACAGGTAGACTCCAGGTTAAGAATGCCCGGTTTAAGGACAACCCATAGTTAAGAACAGAGCCTACTGTAGCAAAATTTGAGTTAAATACACAATGATTCAAATTAAATACACAGTGGTTTGAATTAATTACACAATACTATACTGTTCCAGCTTACATACAAATTCAACTTAAGGACAGACCTTGGGAATGGAACTCGTTGTTAAACTGGGGATTACCTGTATTAGGAATGCCAATTCATATGCTTAGTGAAGAATAGCTATGATTAAACAAGAAAATATGTAGCAACTAAGTGGTTCACAATTGGGAAAGGCAAGTACAAAGCATTTGTATACTGTCACTTTATTTATCTATATCATTGAAATGCTAACTTAGAAGAAATAGAAATTGGAAGAAAAATAATTCTTAAGTATTCCTCATTTCCAGCTATTGAAGTAATATCCTCAGCTTATATGAGACTTTTTGATGTTTGTCCCAGAAATTTTAATTTCTGGGACAAACATCAAAAGTCTCATATAAGCTGAGGATATTACTTCGATAGCTGGAAATGAGGAATACTTAAGAATTATTTTGTTGACTGTGAAAAAAGAAGTATAAAAGTTGCCCTGCTGCTCTGCTGCTCTGTATTAAAAAAAACTAATGTTTTGCTAACAGGCAAAGCCAACCCAATGCAAATAAGTGGAGAAGAATCTTAAGTTGTAACAGACTTGATCTTCCTAGCTCAAAAATTCACAGGGATGGTGACTTAAGACAACAAATGAAGACATATCTGCTATCCAGGAGAAAGATTATGACAGATCAAGACAAAATATTATAGTGCAGCAGAGACATCACACTGACAACAAAGATTTATATTGTCAAGATCATTTTTTTTTCCTTTTGAACATATGTCTGTGAAACCTGGGCTATCAGAAAAACAAAACAATAACAACAAAAATGGATGCCTCTGAATTGCAGTTCTGGAAGAACAAATAATTCTATATTAGATAAATTATATCCAGACTACTCATTGGAATCGTTAATAATGAAGCTAAAGCTTAAAACTTGAATAATTTGGATACATAATGCAAAGGCAAGAGTCACTGGAGAAGCCCTGATGCTTTGAAAAAAACTAATGGCAACTGAAAATATGCCAATAGAAGATAAGGTCGCTAGCTAGTATCACTGATGACACAAGCATGAGCTCATGAGGACTCAAAGAAGCAGTAACTGGCAAACAATTCTGGTGAAATGATATGCTTCAGAACACTAACAATTGCAAGCAACTAAATGACTGAACATAAATTAAGAATGAATTGCTAATTCACTGGATCACTGCAGAGAAAGTGACAACGAAGTATGCAATATTTTGTTGCATTATGAAGGCAATATACTTTCCACAATATGGAAAAAGAATCAATTTTTTAAAAATAAAGTTGTTTTTTAAAATAAAGTTTTAAGAAGATAAAGATGACACATTCGAAAAATCAGTTTCTTTCAGGAAAATGTCAATACTGTCATGTAATACTATGTGATATCAAAAGGCAAAGCTAGCTATTCACAGCTTCGATGGCAAATTTCTACTCTCTAAGACAATGACAAAATACACCTGGATCTGGAAACAGAGATCCAGGGAAGATTATTTAAAACCACAATTAAGTATAATAGATATATAGCTGTAGTTTCTCAACCAATCCAACATCCAAATCAATCCATCATCGTCATCATCACTACTACTATTGTCAGCCTGAATTAATCCATTGCAGGATGAAGGCCTCTTCACTGAAGTTTACAGACTGTAATTTACTGTGGTGGCCCAGCACAGATTAATACTACTATACGGCAAAGCACATATATGCACCCAAAGCAATCTTTAGAAGCCTCACATTTTGATTTTTGCTATTTTTCTTCTCTAAAACATTCCTCCTTGCACTTTCTCACACAGGGACAGAATCTTTAAATGGTTGGGCAGTTATTTTCTTTCTCAAACAGCTCTACCCATGTCAATAAACTATTTGCTGATTTGATTCAGTGATTATAATTCATGGTGAATGTCACATATAAAACAAACCACCACCATTTCCAATCTCTCCCAGAATAGAAGCAGTTTCTACAATTATTGAAACCAGTCTGGCAAACTGTATGACATACTGTATATGCTCTCCCATAGCTTACACTCTTCCAAAATAAGATTTAGCATTCAGAAGCACATTACTGGATACTCTTAATAGATACATGAAAACAGTATAAGCAATAACTTGTTCAGTTAAAACAATAAAAAAGTTAAATAGACAATACTATACCAACTATATCTGGAGAAGAAAATCAGTTGATGTAATTTCATAGTCAATTTAACTGATTTAATTACCTACAGAACCTGTATCATGAACAGTTGTTCTTTGAGTACTTGTTTAATTTCTATTTGTATGTACAAAGTGAACTCTGAAAAAGACAACTATGTGTAGTACCACTACACCTATTCTCTCCTCATATATTTTCAATTACGTATGTTTTGGGTATATAGGAAAGTGCCTGGTATCATTCTAACCAGGGGGCTGTGTCAGTTTTTGACTTCTGGAGACTGCCTAGACTAGTCCCAGCAGTTTTCTTGGCAAGGTTTTTCAGAAGTAGTTTGCCATTGCCTTCTTCCTAGGGCTGAGAGAGAGTGACTGGCCTAAGGTCACCTACCTGCCTTTGTGCCTAGGCAGGACTAGCTCTCATGGTCTCCTAGTTTCTAGCCTGATGCCTTAACCGCTACACCAAACTGGCTCCTCTTAAATAACCTGGTTACCTATGCACTAATGTGGTTGTAGTTTTCTCTACAATGAATGTAGTTTTCTCTGCAATGAATGGCAGTAGCTCACCAAAGTTTCAATGAAGGATCTTCTCAGTTCTACCAGCAGTTTGAATATTGGAATATTTGCTACCTTACATAGGTCTCCTTGTACAGATTATATTTCTGTAAAGACCACATTATATATAATGTAATGCAGATCGCTATGACTAATTGTTATAATGGAACTTTGATGTTTTGATATTTAATAACCAGCTTAGCAGAGAGGTAGGGACTAATGCTGTCTCCAAAATAAGAATACTGTATATCTATATGATATAATCTAAAATAAATTTCTCTCTCAGATCCCCCTGACAATTTAGTTCTCTTTTAATTAATTTTATTGAAAAACTCTCCTAAATCAATCAAATCTTTATTGTGATCATAGACCAGCATAAGGAGGATGGGGTACATAAAGCATAAAGGATACATCAAGACTCTTAAAAAATTATAAAAAGTAGATTTAAAAGGGCTATAAATTAAAAACTGGAAAGTATATAGAAAAAGCAAGAATCTAATAGAATCTAAAAAGAGCATTAGATGGGTGTAGGGGAACACAAAAGGTTAGTATGTGGAAGACTAGATCAAGTTACAAAGCACTTTAATATGGTAAACTAGGAGCTCATTAAATCTAGTTTATAAAGTTGAGCCTCAAGCACAGGTCATCATCCAACAAACAGCACTGCTGCAAAGAACCTGGCAATGTAGGGCTGCTATCTGAAAGCAACAGGATGGCATAAAATTGTCCTATACGCCCTGGGTATTTATGTAGTACGCTTCTCTTCTAGATTCTCCCCACAACTAATTTCCTCTTTTATATTAGTTCCCTGAAGTCATTCATTTCTTTTCCAAATTATTTCCTTTTCCAGAAATGGATTTCTCTATTTTCTGTCTCTAAAATGTTAAGTATTTTTTTCTCTCCAGACACTCCCGAGTAACAAGATCCCCATTTGTCTTAGACTAAAAAAAACAACCAACCACCTAGTCTGTTCACCAACTCCCTCCAGCTTTTAATAGGGAAGGGCACAATATTTTGTGATGACATGAATAAATGACAATTCAGCAACTGCTGCTCAGGGAACCACTATTGTCCCGATAAGTCAGCCTGCTTTTGCCACTCATCCTTGTTCTACTACTCTGTTCTTCAATAGACCAGACGCTTGGGCTTAGTTTCAGTAATCATCTTTAGGGCATGGAAAGTCTGAAGTTTGCATTTTTTTTAGTGTTCTTGCAGACTGTATATTTATCATTCCCTAGAAAATCCCAAGACATTTTCTAATTGTCCTAGTCAAGTCCATTTTTTCAAATTAGTATATTTATACTTTATTCACATTAAATAAGAATTTAATGTGAATAAAGTATAAATATACTAATTTGAGTATCAATCAAAGTGGTATTGACTGAACAGACTACTTTGTCCATTCTCAATCTCAATCAATACAAATGAAGTGTATAGAATAATACAAGCCTATATAAAGCTAGATATATTCAGAGATAAAAGGTAACGTCTTCCATAAATTGAACTTGACTCCTGATGAATGGACACATTCATGTTATTATCTTTGCAACAGTACTGGAAAAGAAACTCACCAAGAAGCGCCAAACAACTGGAGAGGATCCAAACAATTGTTTATTAATCCAAAGCTAGCAGGTTACAATGAGTCACTGATCTCTTGCACACAGGCAAGCAAAGAGCAAGAGCCACAAGGTTACAGAGATTTTATATGGAGGAACCTGACTACAAAAATATTTGCTTTACATCTGATAAGGAAACAAGAGTGCCAGTTTGGTCTAGTGGTTAAGACACCAGGCTAGAAGGCAGGAGACTGGGAGTTCTAGTCCCGCCTTAGGCATGAAAAACTGGCTGGGAGACTTTGGGCCAGTCACTCTCTCTCAGCCCAACTCACCTCACAGGGTTGTTGTGGTGGGGAAAACAGGAGGAGGAAGGAGTATTAGGTATGTTCACCACCTTGAGTTATTTATCAAGATGATAAAGGCAGGTTTTAAAAAAAACTAAAAATGTAAACTGCAAAGAGAGACATGGGTGTCTTTCATGGTGTGAAATCACTACAGACACATTCCTAGAAAGGAGACATAAGTTGAGCCAAGACCCTAATTGTTATTCTAACCAGGGCCAGCTCTAAGCTAATCCCAAAGCAGGCACGGGCCCAGGAGCGCCAAATTTTAGGGAGCACCAAAATTGAAAAGACTTCCGAAATACACAATAAAAAAAGCATAACACTGTTCGCTGTGTGCCAGTGCACCTGCTCAAGGTTAAATATAATTTTGCAGAATTCTTGCCATATGACAACCATGGGTGCTGATGTAATTAAAACTATTTACTGTGATTCACAGTAAATGGGGTGAAAATATCTGAGAAAAGAAAAAAAATGTCCAAGGGCTGAAAATTTTAAGTGTAAAGTTCAAACACGTGAAGGAAAAAGGAAACAAGAGGGTGCCTATTTGAAATTCCTAACAGAATCAGATAAGCCAAACCATAGAGGGTGCCAGAATACGACTTTGCCTAGGGCGCTAAAACGTCTAGAGCCAGCCCTGTTTTAACCAACCAGAATTTACAACAGGAAGAGATGAGCACCATGGTAGCATAGATATTGAATCTTCAAGATGTGAACTCTACAATCAATTAATTGTTACCAGGCACAGATTGGTACAATAATAAACACCCCATTCATAAGGATATCACATGAGAAGCACAGAGAAGGTCTGAGCTCTTACTCCAGTTCACCGCAGCGACAGTAGGGAAGTGGTTTGCTGTTACCTTTATTCAGGAATGCTTTTTCAACTTCCAAATTCCAATTTAGCCTACAGATCTAGAATTTCTAATCAGGATTCAGCTTCTGGGCTCCTGCTGTCATTTGCTGAGGCCAGGAATGTGAATTGTACATATATTGATACAGTTTAAGGTCAAGTATCTAGAAACACAATTCTCCAGCTTTTTCTCCAATAAGCATTCTAAAATTATTTGGGTGTTTGTTTGTTTTTTAATAATTATACAATTCAGAACTAAAACAAAAAACAAAACCTGCTGGATTCATGAAAGGATGGGAGTATTTTGCATAAAATAAAAAATACAAATACAGGCAAGCTCATCTTTTTATTCCTAATGGGATGAAGTCAAGAACTACTGCTTTAAACAAGTGCCATCTGGTTTTTAACTGTACTATGGAAAGCACCAGTCCTTAGTTTTCTTATGTAATAAGAATAAAACAAATTAATAGCCCAAAAGAAAGATACAGATATTGTGAAAAAGTTGACTCTTACTGCTGAAGTATTATGAACAAAATGATTAACTAAACAAAAATTATGCCAAAGCTGAGTTTTGACATAAAATTCTAATTTACATAAAACATATAAAAAATTAAATCCCTTGTTCTATGTCAAATTTTAACTTCTTAGGCAAGTCTTAGCAATGTAAGAATGACAAAGAATTCTTACCAGATACCACAATAAGTCAAATTTAATGCTATTCGTTAATTGTGATTTAGCAACATACTGATTCATGCTAATGTATCGATCCTCCTTTAATTTAATTTTCTTGTTACTGGGAGTAACCACAAACATTCAGATTATTACCATATATGATATAGTTGAAAAGCATGAAAACCCAGGGACTCTGATTTGTTTTTGGCATATGACCCTGACTTGTTCCTCGAGTACAAGGTTCCTGGTTCACATCTGGCAAAAAAAATCAGCCAAAGAATAACAGCCTTACTCCATAGATGCAACATCTTGCCCCAAATCCCCTATTTATTTATCCCAGCAACTTTATATAATTGTGAAAAAGTCTGGGACAGAATGGAACCCAGAGAAAATGGAACAACTGCTAGAGAACCAAGAAGTCTGCCAATAGTACCTTTTAGAAGTAATTCTGCAAGTAGGAATGTAACCATATTACTATGCCTAAACTTTCCAACCTAGAGAAGTTGATACACAGGGTGCACCCTGTCCCCTATTTCCTCTTCTAACATCCATCACCCCGACCAAGCCTTTTCTCAATGCCAAAGCCAGGTCTACAGCCAATTTAAATGGAAGAAATAAATAACTATGTGGGGAGGTAATTTAGAAAACAATATGATTATTCTGAAGTTTAACTCATATACTATACAGGTAGTCCTCATTTAGCAACCACAACTGGGACCCGCAACTCAGTGATTAAGCAAAGCAATCATTAAGTAAAGCTGTGACCATGCTTACGATCTTACTTCAGCTTTCCTTTACTTTACAGACCTACAAGGTCATAAATGCGAGGACTGATTGCAAAGTTACTTTTTCATCACCATCATAACTGCGAATGGTAACCGTATGAGGCAGTCATTAAATGAGGACTACCTGTATGAGAATGCAAAAGCCGTAAGTCATCTAGTTCTACAAACTTAACAGCACTTCAGCCAGCATTAAATACTTTGAAATTCCATCTACATTATATGTCTTAAATTGTCTTGAACTGAATCATTTTACAGTGTCCAGGGAATTTAAAATATAGAGCAACCAATAAATACTTCAAATGAATAAGCATGTAATTTACTAGAGACCTTACCTGATAGCTGGACAATGTCCATCCTTTATTTATACACAGTAGTTTTTCTGATATTTTAAACTTCTTGTAATTAGATGCAATTCCCTTCTGTTGGTGCTTCCAATCTGGCATATATTCATGCATAATATCTCTTCCATTTGTTCATTCATAATTGTTTATTTTGTACAAACTGATTTCTCAGTGTGCACTTAATACCCAAAGTAAGGAAGAAGGCAGATATAGTGATTTCCAAGATATGCATCAAAACAGCATTTTTTTTTAAATACACAAATATATCAAACCTTGCCAACAAGGATAAACCAGCAGAAGCCAGGGATTACATGTATGCATTGTCCTTAGCACCCAAGAATAGCTCTTGGTTCTCACTGTGGGAGTTCACAGTTAACTTAAGAGTTAAATTTCAAGTTGCTAAGGAGGACCTAATGATCTGTCATTTAGAGTGTTGGGAAGTACTCCTATTCACATAACCCTTGAGCCACTTTTATTTGCCCTACTGAATGTTTAACTTGTACTCCTTAGAAGTTTAAATGAATTAGAACTCAAATGACTTGTACTCAAGAACAAAATTTTTTTTCTGCAAGCACATCACATTTTCCATGTAATAACTTCTCCAGCACAAGTTCCATGGAGTCTAGAAGCTTAGATCAGGTTTACATGAAGAACAAATTGTCTGCTTCACAATCCACAGATTTTTTCATTAATGGATCTCTATTTATATGCCAGCATTAAACAACAACAAAAAATCTAGTTTTAATATAGTTTACTCATTCAACCTTTTCCTGAGCAATATATCTTTTTCAGATGGAGAGAACAAGCAGAGTTCTGCACCTATTAAACAAAATGACAAAGCTCTCATTAACTGCCATAGAAAGAAAGAATTAGCCCCAAGAAAAACAGTTATAAAAAAACTATTTAAAATTAAATATGAATAAGTGATGCCTGTTTTTCATTACTTGCATATTTTAGAAATACATCCAAAAGGTAATTTTTGACAGCACATTGAGGTGTCTTGTCTTCCAATATAAAAATCCCCTTCCCTTTCCTTTTCATGTGCTAATATTTATTAAGATAATTTTTTATGAAGTTTCATACGGAATTATAACTGAGAAAAAAATAGCCTTTATTCCAACTCATGATGATACATTTAGCTTCAAAACAAGAGTAGTGAAGTATTGATGTGGTGCGTTTAGCAAGACGAGATTGATTGTGATGATATTAAACTTGGATTTTGCATTTTAATATTCTGTTAGGCTTTTATTAGCTGCTGCTTCCCAGTGTTCTTAAAATGTAAGGATAAAGACACAAAATGAGCAATAACCATTGAAAGAGACATCTGACACCTCCTGGACTACTAGTTTCATGTCTCTTGTTAAATATTTATTCTCCCTGCCTACCATATAGTCAACCACATGGTTCTTTGGCACATAAAACACTCAGCAGTATCTTAAACAATATGTATTCTTTATAGCTAAGACTAAGAGAAGCATCTTCCTCCACCCACCCACCCATGTAACTTCACTTTGAAAGCAAGTTAAAAATACAAGCACTAAAAGGAATGTATGTAAAAATACAGCGAGATCACTAAAGAATCATGTGTAATTTATTCATCTAAATTGGGCTCTCAAAGCAGCTTGCATATAATGAATTCAACAACAACAAAAAATCTCTGTAGGACTAGAGTAAAACAACAAGCTAGAGATAATAAACCTAGACTTTATTATCTTAATGGAAAAATTGGTTATGTTTATTATATACACATTTATTCACATGTGCACATAAATGGCATTTTTTTTCATATTGTCTCATACAAAATAGATTGCAGAAGTTCACCCTTCCTTCCAAAAATATCTAAAACTGAACAATAATTCATGCAACAACATTAGGTTATTTACCTAGGAACAGATCCATGATACTGAATGAGACTCACTTCTGAGCAGTTTTATAGAACATCCACTTTTTTTCACTGAAAATTTAACAGGGATATCAAGCAATATAACAAAAATGATTTAATGATGTTGTGTTTGAAAATAATACTATACTATGTTTCACTAACTTCTGACTATTCGAGAATTTATTTCACAGATGTTTCTAGTTTCTGGGTCTTATTAATCAGCAGCAGCCTTGACACCAATCTAGACTGGCAGATAGACAGCCATCAGTAATATATCTACTCATGGAAAACCCTCTGGGTCATGCCAAATAATGCATGTGGAAAGTCCATTCAGCTTTGACAGACTATTTACTGGCCTTGCATCAAAAAATCATCAGAGTAGAATATTAAATGACACAAAGCAAACAGACTTCTTCACTTTGGTCTACCTTAAGCCATTTAAAGGATATGATCCTGTACTTTATCTTTCTCAGTGATGTCTCATGCAGTATACTATCATTTTGCTACAGTAATTCCAAATGATTACTGATTTGTCAAGGTCAGATACTGATACCAGCCCATGAACTGCCATCATAGCAAATCTCTGAAAGTTCAGTGATGTGGATTTATTATCACAAGTGATATTTTTAAACTTAAGTGGCTTCAGGCAGTCTCCAATGCTTCCAGACAGGTTTCTGGGCCTTTAATCCCATGAATTAACCCATGATACCCCAAATGTAGTTAGCCTACATTCATTAAAGTTTGGGCTAAGATCAATTTGGTGCACCAAGAAAATAATACCTATATTGGATCCCAAGAGCTGTGAACAGGCTTGTGGAAAAGTGCTGCTTCTTATAAAATGCATCTCCCCCCCCCCCACTTCTTACTTTATATTAGTTTGTATATGTTTTTATCTTCCTTTTTAAAAATCAACTTTTGGGGAATTTTTCAACAATTATAGGAAACAGCAGGTAACAGAAAAATCTGTAATTTTTTTTCTGCTCATAGGTTACAGAATAAATTCCATATAAATCAAATTATCTCAATATTTTCTATATTAAATCAAGTTAAGTATGTTTTTATAGCTTCATGCAGGAGTTAGCCTACAAACGTTCATGAAATGAAGTTTCACATTAAAATAACCAGTTCACAAAAACTCAGAATGGCAACACTATTCAAAACCCAACAAGTATTAGAAAAAGTTGTTTCATCTGTATTATGATACTATTTCAAGAATTTTCATATCAGTTCACTCTGGAAAATATATAGTACATTGGTATTTCCAGTTGCCAAAATCACCATTTGGAATTAAAATTAAAATTGGCACTCATTCTATGCAGTCAATTATCTAAAGGTAGCTGGCAGTCTTCTCTGTTTTGGTGCTGCTGCTGTGTCATGATTTCATTCAATCCAGAAATTTATATTTCAATAGATTTAACATTGTCAAAGTTATTTTCGGTTTAAACATAAGTGACAAAAAATCCCATTTTCTTACCATCTACTTGATAACATATCAAAATGAAAAATCCTTTCAGAATATTTAAAAATTTCAGCCATGCCCACAGTACAAATCAGCAAATACATATGTATATGGTTCAATTTTCATTTGGTAAAATATATCTATAATAGCCATGTGCATAAATGTTTCAAAATGCTTAAGGAAAATTTTGTCTTCTGTAACACAATTTTACTACTAAGATTCTTGGTGAAATACAAGGTGAAATTGAACACTAGTATGTCACTCCAAACTATCTTGGCATAGAGGATTAATATCTGTGTTTCATTCTCTTTCAACTCCGCCTCCTCCTCTAATCCCTTTGTCCTAGCACCAGCTTGAAGAGCTATTCTCTGTTCATGTGGGTTAATATATTATTAAGTGGGTGATTATATAATTATTTAATAGCAACAGAAACATGTTTGTCATTTATCATCACATCAACAATTCTATGCCTCCAAACATGAAAAGCCATAGATACAGCATTTGATTCTAGAAATCTGAAAATACTTAGGAAAGCCCCCATTTATTCCAACCAAATCCCAAAAATTTCATTTATTTATTTAGAAAATGTATATTCCGGCTACTCATGTTCCCATGCTCCAGTCCAAACCAAGATTTGTTAAACAGAGCTGTACCTGACTCATTATTTAGCAAGAAACTTTTGTGGTTTTCAGCAAATTGATTGAATTTTTCAATCCACTAGACCTGTCAAACTTCATTGAAATCAGTGCAGAGGTTATCTGCTATCCTCTAAATTCTGTTTCTTAGGGAAAATGGTGTGTTTAGCTTTATTATCTATGAATGGAATTTCTGAAATCTGCAGCATCTTCTATACAAAATTACCAGGCCAGATTTGAAAGATAAGGTTTGAAATGTATGAATATTGTAAAACAAAAGGATTGATGCCCAAAGATAGTTCATGCCCTTCCACATTTCTACCCAACCTGGGAGAGTCACCCAGATCAACTATTCAGCTGTAAAAAGTCCAACTAAACAGTACTGTAAAAAAGTGTAACGGAATGTGAGAATGACCTTGGGAGACAGGAGGAAGAGCTGCAAACTAGGCAATGGTCAGATAAATGGCAGCTGAGTCCACAGAAGGAATGGGGGCATGGCAAATGTCTCAGAAGGGACCCTCCCTAGTTTCTTCGACTATAAAGGTGAGGGGGAAAGATGTACTGTACTTTCAAACTTACAAGATTCTGTTAATGTAACCTTATAATAAAGATAGAGTTCCTGGGTGTGCTTCTTGTCTGGAGTAGCTTGCAAGGTTGACAAAAAGTGACTTAAATTTGCTTCAACAAAAAGATTTACACCATGGAAGCAACATGATTTGCTTCAAAGAAGCAGCTGAGCCAGTGCTGCAGGAGAACACTATCTAGCTTAGAGGCTCTTTAACACATACCAGAGAGGCTCACTGGAGCCATCCAACCTGGTAAACTCCAGCACAGAAAGCTTATGGTAAATGATGTGGGGGAGGTGGGTCATGCCTCCTCTGCTGTGTTTGCCAAAAACTTTGGCAAGCAGCTTGAAGGAGGTTTCAGGGTAGACAGCTTCAAAATATGATGCGAGATTACCCATAGCATTTGCTGAAGCTATCCAGCCTGGAAAAACTGTTTCAACATAACAAGGGTGCTCTAGGAGTTGTTTCTCACCCAGTGTGGGAGCATTTTAGCCAGTGCTGTGAGAGAAAGCTCCTCTCAGGAAGTCTTTGGTGAGCTGCCATAATGCAAGCTCTGCAGAAGAAGGCTGAGAAAGGCTCCAAAGCAAAATGAGGTAAAGCAACATGCATGCTTTGCTTCACACTTAGAAGTGAGGAGACCACATTACTTCGCAAGCCATCTTCAAGAGGTGCTTTATTTGAACATTTGCTGAAGGGAACCAACTCTTCAAAACTCCACACAACCATCCAACAGAATACATTATGGTCCTATAGTTAGGTTACAAATCAAATGGGTTGCATGCAGAACATTAGCAACAATGGCAGCAGCAGTAATACTAAAATCAGTTGGACTGTTACCACTAGAGTACATAACTGTATAAGGCAGAAGAAAAGCATCAAAATTCAGATTGTGACTGTGTGAAATGAAGTCACGCATACTGATTACTAAAGAAATATAAGATTGTACCAAGATTTAGCTTAATGATGATAAAATAATCAATAAGCCTAAACAATAGCACCAAAGAGACACTACCAAAAATTAAGACAATAATACAACAGTAGAAAGAGGCTGGTCAAATAGAGGTAGGAAAGTGAATATAATAAGCTATTCAATGGAAATAAAGACAGATTTTACTGAAGAAGAAACAATCAAGTAATTTTTGATAAAGAGTTTAATGACTTGCTATTAGCAAAAACACATAAGGAAAATTATACAAAAGGAAACACATTTCATCTGATCAGGTGAGGATTTAGTTAGCCTTGATCGGCCAGTGTATAGTGAATTGAAAGTATTCCTCTAGCATGGAATTTGACCAAGTGTTTTGCTGCTCTCCATGTCCTTCCCTGCCAAATATCTGAGAAAGTATTTTTTCCCTAGTCTCCTTCTATAGTGTTCCAAAGCTCCTAGATATGGACTGTGGCTGGATCTTCACAGAAGTTTAAAAAGTGTAGAAAGCAGAATGAGCTAGCCCCTGGTTTACTCTGGACATTTAAAGATCTCTTCAGCTATCCTGTTTTACCTCTAGATTAGGAATTCATCCACATCTATCCTGCACCTTAAAACAAATTTAGAAGTAGCTCTGTATTTAAGAGATTATTTTAAATCATAGGCAAACTCAAGCCTAGATCAATAACTTTTACATTCTTTTCATTTTAAGGAGAAAGCTAAGCACTTGCTCCATTGTTTTCAATGGTAATAAACTGGGCTTAACTGGGCTGAATTATGCTGATAATTTCAGCCAGAAAAGATGAATTTCCTGAATTTATGAAAAGATGAATTTAAAGAAAGGCAGCAATAACCAGATATATTTTCCTTTACTTGTACACTGTATTTGTTAATAGTAAAAATTAGCACTTTTAATTTAATTAAAATTTAATTTAATTTAATTTAATTTAATTAAAATTTAATTTAATTAAAAAAAATGCGGAGGGCATTTCCAAGTAGCTCCAGAAAGAGTGAAGCGGCTGGGCCAAAGCCGAAAGGACGTTCAGCTGTGGATGTATCTGGAAGCGAAAAGAAGGTCCGATGCTGTAAAGAACAATATTGTATAGGTACCTGGAATGTAAGATCTATGAACCAAGGCAAGCTGGATGTGGTCAAACATGAGATGACAAGATTGAACGTCGACATCTTGGGAATCAGCGAACTGAAATGGACGGGAATGGGTGAATTTAATTCGGGTGACCATTATATCTACTACTGTGGGCAAGAAACCCTTAGAAGAAATGGAGTTGCACTCATAGTGAATAAGAGAGTGGGAAAGGCAGTAATGGGGTACAACCTCAAAAACGACAGAATGATCTCAGTGCGTATCCAAGGCAAACCATTCAATATCACAGTCATCCAAGTCTATACCCCAACCACTGATGCCGAAGAAGCTGAAGTTGATCGCTTCTATGAAGACCTACAACACCTTCTAGAACTAGCACCAAAAAAAGATGTCCTTTTCATCATAGGGGATTGGAATGCTAAAGTAGGAAGTCAAGGAGTAATCGGAATAACAGGCAAATTTGGCCTTGGAGTACAAAATGAAGCAGGGCAAAGGCTAATAGAGTTCTGTCAAGAGAACAAGCTAGTCATAGCAAACACTCTTTTCCAACAACACAAGAGACGACTCTACACATGGACATCACCAGATGGTCAATACCGAAACCAGATTGATTATATACTTTGCAGCCAAAGATGGAGAAGCTCTATACAGACAGCAAAAACAAGACCAGGAGCTGACTGTGGCTCAGATCATGAGCTTCTTACTGCAAAATTTAGGCTTAAATTGAAGAATGTAGGGAAAACCACTAGACCACTCAGGTATGACTTAGATCATATTCCTTGTGAGTACACAGTGAAGGTGATGAATAGATTTAGAGGATTAGGTTTGGTAGACAGAGTGCCTGAAGAACTATGGACGGAGGTCCGTAACATTGTACAGGAGGCAGCAACTAAAACCATCCCAAAGAAAAAGAAATGCAAGAAAGCAAAATGGCTGTCTGATGAGGCTTTACAAATAGCTGTGGAAAGAAGGAATGCGAAAAGCAAGGGTGAAAGGGAAAGATATAAGCAACTGAATGCAGATTTCCAGAGAATAGCAAGGAGAGATAAGAAGGCCTTCTTAAATGAACAATGCAAAGAAATTGAGGAAAACAATAGAATGGGGAAGACTAGAGATCTCTACAAGAAAATTGGAGATATGAAAGGAACGTTTAGTGCAAAGATGGGCATGATAAAGGACAAAAAAGGCAGGGACCTAACAGAAGCAGAAGAGATTAAGAAGAGGTGGCAAGAATACACAGAAGAACTATACAAGAAAGATCTTAATGTCCCTGATGTCCACGCTGGTGTGATCACTGACCTTGAGCCAGACATCCTAGAGAGTGAAGTCAAGTGGGCCTTAGGAAGCATTGCTAACAACAAAGCTAGTGGAGATGACAGTATTCCAGCTGAGTTATTTAAAATACTAAAAGATGATGGTGTTAAAGTGCTGCACTCAATATGCCAGCAAGTTTGGAAAACGCAACAGTGGCCACGGGATTGGAAAAGGTCAGTTTACGTTCCAATTCCAAAGAAGGGCAACGCCAAAGAATGCTCAAACTATCGCACAATTGCACTCATTTCACATGCTAGCAAGGTTATGCTCAAAATCCTACAAGCTAGGCTTCAGCAATACATGAACCGAGAACTACCGGATGTACAAGCTGGGTTTCGAAGAGGCAGAGGAACTAGAGATCAAATCGCCAACATTCGCTGGATCATGGAGAAAGCACGAGAGTTCCAGAAAAATATCTACTTCTGCTTCATTGACTATGCAAAAGCCTTTGATTGTGTGGATCACAACAAACTGTGGCAAATTCTTAAAAAGATGGGAATACCAGACCACCTTACCTGTCTCCTGAGAAATCTGTATGCGGGCCAAGAAGCAACAGTTAGAACCGGTCATGGAACAACCGATTGGTTCAAAATAGGGAAAGGTGTACGACAAGGCTGTATACTGTCACCCTGCTTATTTAACCTATATGCAGAGTACATCATGAGAAATGCCAGGCTGGAAGAATCACAAGCCGGAATTAAGATTGCAGGGAGAATCATCAACAACCTCAGATATGCGGACGATACCACCCTAATGGCAGAAAGTGAAGAAGAACTAAAGAGCCTCTAGATGAGGGTGAAAGAGGAGAGTGCAAAAGCTGGCTTGAAACTCAACATTAAAAAAACTAAGATCATGGCATCTGGACCCATCAATTCCTGGCAAATAGAAGGGGTAGAAATGGAAGCAGTAACAGACTTCATTTATTTGGGCTCCAAGATCACCGCAGACGGAGACTGCAGCCATGAAATTAAAAGACGCTTGCTCCTTGGGAGGAAAGCTATGGCAAGCCTAGATAGCATATTAAAAAGCAGAGACGTCACCTTGCCGACAAAGATCCGCATAGTCAAAGCTATGGTTTTTCCAGTAGTAATGTATGGCTGTGAGAGCTGGACCATAAAAAAGGCCGAGCGCCGAAGAATTGATGCCTTTGAACTGTGGTGCTGGAGAAGACTCTTGAGAGTCCCCTGGACTGCTAGGAGGTCAAACCAGTCAATCTTAAAGGAAATCAACCCTGATTGCTCATTGGAAGGATCGATAATGAAGCTCAAGCTCAGATATTTTGGCCACCTAATGCGAAGAGAGATCTCTTTGGAGAAGACCCTGATGCTGGAAAAGATTGAAGGCAAAAGGAGAAGAGGACGGCAGAGGATGAGATGGTTAGATAGCATCACTGAAGCAATGAGCATGAAACTGAGCAAACTCAGGGAGGCAGTGAAGGACAGGAAGGCCTGGCGCAATATGGTTCATGGGGTCACGAAGAGTCGGACACGACTTAACGACTAAACAACAACAACAAAAAATTAGCACATTGGTCATAACTTATTCTTTTTTTCTGGAGGTTATTTTACAATTATAAATGAGATAATCTTTCAGTTGGCTAAGACAAGTCAAACTGAGGACAACATCTGAAAAACTAATGTTCCTGAATTCTGTCAAAATACATAGAACAAGTACATACCTTAAGACTACAATTCATGCAATTTCTGGAGCATTATGTTCTAATAGAACATACTCATAAGCAATGATAACAGACATATGCATAAAACTGTACAGATCTGTTAAATGATTTAAAATAATAATGTTGAAATTTCATTAATTCCAATTTCTATAAACTGTGAATCCATTCTAATCTAACATTAAGTATAGCTGGATAGTAATGAACACTATAGTTAAACCTATACAGTCCTATGAAAAATTCCCTTCCTGGATATTCACTCCACATGCTTTTTAAAATGCCCATCCAAAATAAGTGGATATCTGTGCTAGAACTATTAGCAACTAATAACAATCAGCAACAGTTCAACATCTACACTATCAGCTGAAAAACGGATGGAAAACAATACTGACTTTGATTATAAAAGACCACAAAGATATCAAAGTGCTGTAATACTAAAAGCAATTATCTGGCAATCCTCTCAATATTTCTCAAGTACCATCCTTGATATTGGTAAATTCGAATTTGCAACATAAAAGCCTAGTAAACTGTACTCTGTGCTTCATGAACAACAATCCAAAATATCCTTGCTAGGGAGAATTTTCTATTAAATAAGTGGAATTACAAAATTAAGAAAAGTCTTGCATTCAGTGTGCTCTAGTGGCATCTAATACAAAATTCCTTAGGTATATTAACATGAATTTGTTGAATAGTGTCAGTTTGATTAAAATATTATAGAGAACCTCTGCTATTTTCTTACTACAACTGTTGAGGACTGGGAATGGGTATGATTGCAATTAGCATGAAAACTAAGCATTACTATAAAATCTGAAACAATGTTTTCATAACATAGAATGAATCCAAGTAAAGTATTATTTTCAAAGCCTATTACAGGAACATCTGAAAGATAGTGTAATTAAATAATCCTGTTTCCAAATATTAAGTGGACATCTTTTAAAACTTTTCACTGAATTTAAAGTATGTGTACTGTTCAAGAACAGTTACTAATTTTAGCTCTAGCCAATGTATATTTACTGTGTATGTTCAAAGCATTGCAAAATGTGAAATACTTCTTTCTGAATAAACATGTACTTTTATTATGAGTGTTATATGTGAATATAGAGAGCCAGTTTGGTGTAGTGGTTAAAGCATCAGGCTAGAAATCAGGAGACCGCTTAGGGCCAAAGCCAGCTGGGTGACCTTGGGCCAGTCACTCTCTCTCAGCTCAAGGAAGCAGGCAAGGGCAAACCACTTCTGAAAAACCTTGCCAAGAAAACCTCAGGGACTTGTCCAGGCAGCCTCCAAGATTCAGACATGTCTGAACAGATTAAAAAAAAATGTATATACAATAAGATGATAGAACAGTTCTCATACATATAGGTATATAATCAAGAATTAAGATGGGGAAAAAACTTTGAAAAAAAACTTGTTTAGTCCTACTGTATTTCCTCATCATTTTTTTTTTTTTTTTACTGATTTCAATCTGCATTCATTGAGGAAACATTAATACAATACAGTCCTAACATATATGGGCTGCAAATATCCAGACAATCACTACTTGGAAACAAAGGCTTTTCTGAATTTCTTTGCTGTCATCTTGTGCTTATCCAGACTTTTGCAGCCCAAATATGGTGGTTTTGTTTTATGGGTGTTTTTTTGGGGGGGGGAGGGGAGTCCCTCTGACTCAGTGTTGATTCCTGGAGACTTCCTGGACTAGCCCCTACAGTTTTCTTGGCAAGATTTCGGAAATGGTTTGCCCTTGTCTTCTTCCTAGCACTGAAAGAGAGGGACTAGCCCAAAGTCACCCAGCTGGCTTTGTGTCTAAGGTGGGACTAGAAATTATGGTTCCCCAGTTTCTAGTCCAGTGACTTAACCACTATAGGTCTATTACAATATCTACAAAACAGTAGATATTTTACAGAAAAGAGAAAAATGTAATAAAAGACTAAGTCAATGGAATAAATAAATTACTGGATGTTGTAGTAATCTTTTAACCATTCATAGCTATTTGAAGCATGAGGGAGTAGATAGAAACATTTACTTTCAATTACTCGCTCATTAGATCCTTTCTGCTTCTCATATTTCCTCTTGCTGCCCTACAAAGGATCTAATGTTAGACCTTGTAAAATCAATTCAAAACAAAATAGCGAAAAATTAGCTTTCATAAAAAACTGAAACATGCTATTTTCATCAGAAATTATTATCCATGGAGTAAAAACTTTATTAGTATCCTAAAACATTCAGATTTCAAATGCTACTTCAGGATGCCAATACTTTGAGATAAAGACAAGGCATGTAGTTTTGCTCCACATTTTATGATTTCTAACAGCTACAGGTAGTCTCATTTAGCAACCACAATTAGGATCGGCAACTCAGTCATTAAGCAAAGTGGTCACTACGTGAAACTGTGACTTGCATACAATGTTACTTTAGCTTTCCTTTGTTTTACAGACCTGTGAAGGTCATAAATGCAAGGATCGGTTGCAAAGTTACTTTTTCATCACTGTCATAACTGCAAATGGTCACTGTACAAAGCAGTCACTAAACAAGGACTACTTGTATTTTCTTTAAATATCATGATTTCAGCTGAAGCAGGCTGAACTAGGTAGTAAGAATAACTCGTACATGCCTCACCCAGCAATCATTACTTTGGCTAGAATGTGGACCTAAATTATCACCCTCACTCTTCTCATAGAAGGATACAAGAAATGTCCCCCAAATGTTTAAAGACTAACTTATGTTATTAAAGAATGGCTGAAGGAACAAACTGTCAGGTGAAAATTACAATGAAGCAAAAAAGTAGGAGGTGTTTGAGGAACTGTTGTAAGATACCAATTTGTTGTACTTGGAAATACTTTCTCCTGTACTTAAACACACAAAACTAAAAAGCATAAGAACCATTCTTCCAAAGTCCTCTGCAGAAAATTAGGGGCACATATGGCTAAGTCTGGCAATCTACATGCCTTGTGCTGTCAAGTTAACTATTCTTTCCAACTAGACTGACAAAAAATGGGAGACATTCAAATAATAATAATTAAAAAAAAACCCTGGGGTTCAGTTCAGCTCAAATAATAATATTAAAAAAAAATAACCTGAAGGTATTTTCCTCTTTCTGACTGATATAACACTTTTGCTTTTGAACTGTTCTACAAAAAACAAAACAAAACAAAACCAACAATTAAGAATCTGCTTTTTGTATATGATACACGACCATCAAAGTCCTGCCCATTTAGAAAAAAGAGAAGATGCTAGTAGTGTTACCTAGCATTCTGTATTTCTGCAATCACATTTTCAGGCAATGGTAAAATAATTCACAAAACAGAAACAACACTTGATTGATTCTTCTCAACCTGTCACATTCATGGGCAGTTGTAGAAGGAATCTGTGAATTTTAATGTTTTCTTGAAAGCCTGGCATGAGTGATATGATTTAATGGAATTGAGGTAAAAATATAGTTGACATTACATAATTGTATTTCTCATTATTTCTCTTGTACGCCATTATTCTTGTACAATATGCATGATATTGCCACTTTAAACATCACTACTAAACTGATGGGAATGGGAAGTGTTCAACTTTTACTGGAGTATCACCATTATCAAGGGACAGTGAAAAGTAGTTGGGCTACAATCAAATCCAAATTAAGAACAAGCATCTTTCCCATAGAGATAAAGAAGACTTAAGTGTGATATTTCTTTACTAGAAATGGCAAAAGGAAAGTACTAATTAATTGTACATTAGAGCACAGTGGACAAATGTCAGGTTTTCAGCATATTCCCCAACTTAGCATTCTGTAGTCAACTCCCAATATATCTAAAAGACATACCGACACTTCATATTGAGAAAGGCTGGTTCTGAACTTCAGTTCAGATTTCTTTTTGAACAGAAGTTCACTGAGTAGCTTTACACTACTATCTCTACTTCAGTTCTCCTTCTGTAAAAAAAGAATCATAGCTAATAAACTGCTATTATCATAAATACATAACTATCTGAATAGAAATATACAGTTGTATGCAAAAGTTTAGGCACCCCTGATCAAATTGTATAGTTCAGTGAATAGAAGATGACATAATTTTACACGGTACAGGGGTGATGACTTCTTATGAATTTGTTCTATTGTATTTTTTTATTTACTTGTATACTTGTATTGGGGGACGCGGTGGCGCAGCGGCTTAATGACGCTGAAAGTTGCCGGCCAGAAATGGTCGACGCTTCAGCGGTTCGAGTCCAGCCTCCGCGTTAGCAGGGTGAACTCCTGTTTCCTCCCCAGTTCCTGTAAACCCAACAGTTCAAAAACTCACGTGAGTAGATAAATGGGTACTCTCACTCCGGTGGGAGGAAAAATGCTGGCGGCGCCTTGCAAAAAGGAGTCGGGAGCAGTTGCCGGTAAGCGCGAAAAACCGTGCGTGCCCGAAAAGGGCGCGAAGCAATGGAAACCCCGCCTCCTGCGCTCGCCAGCTGGGCTCTGCCCTAGGAAGGAGGCTCTGGCAAACCACTTCTGAAACAATTGCCTTGAAAACTGCAAGGACTCGTCCAAGCAGTCACTGCAGAGTCGGTAACGACTGAGCGCAGATTAAAAAAAAATAATAATACTTGTATTGGTTTTATACTTTTGATATGATCAGAAGACTAAATCAATAAAGTTTCTGTTCTGTTCTACATGGTACAAAACACGACATCTGTCTGCAATTTGAATGCATGCTTCCTAGTTTTATTCCATTGTTTACAGATTTAAAATAAGAAAATAGTGAATATGGCAGGTGCAGAAGTTTGGATCTTTAGTGAATACTTGGTAACTCCTCCTTTGGTTGAAATAAAAGCTTCCAAATATTTCTTGTACCAGCTAACAGTCTTTTTATTTTTGTTTTTAGATTTTTTTCCCCTCCACTCTTCCTTGCAGAACTCTTCTAACTCAGTAATGTTCCTATGTCTCCTTACATAAACGTCAGGCTTGTGACCTCCCTACAGATTTTCAATAATATTCAAGTCTAGAGAGACTATGAAGGCCATTCCAAAACCTTTACTTTTCTTTTCTGTTAGCACTTCTTAGCCAATTTGGAGGTACGTTTCAAACTGCTGCCTTCAAACTTTTTTCAATTTTTTTCACTGATTATGGGTCATTAGCTTCTAGGATATGTTAACATTTAGGTGAATCATTTTTCCTTCCACCCACACAGTATTTCTTGTGCCACTGCTGCCACAAAACTCCAAAGTTTTCATAATTGTTGTATAAGTAATGCAGTGGTTTTTTTAATTACATTAATACAGCTTTGTTATTTTTTATATTTTACAACATAATAATTTTCATTAAAGCTTAAAAATACAAAGATAAAAAACTAATACAAACTAAGAAAAATATAAAAAGGAAAAGGAAAAAAGAAAAAGTACAGAGAAAAAAAGTAAAAGAAAAAATATAAAGAGAAAAGAAAAAAATATATAAAGAAATGACTTCCCCCTTCATCAAGACAAGTACAAACAATTTCACCTTCTCTAATATTTCAACAAAAGATCTCTTCATCCCATATATATCTCATCTATAAGTAAATTATAAAGCCTCATCATTCAGTCCTGATCAGTAAAAGTCTAAGAGTTACCAGAAATAACTATATATATATATTAACAATAAAATAAATCTGTTACATATTCCTTTCCTTTCCTTTTAACACAGTAACATTTTAAAACATCATTTTCTCTAAAAGTACAACAAAAAAATCTCTTTTTCCCATATCTTATCTCTTATTTATAAACAAATCTTTAAAGCCTCATCATTGGAACCTAGTCAAGAAAAATCCATTCAGAGCTACCAGAAACAACTTATTAAGAATCTTAATCTTTAATCCCTTTAAGTAGTGTCCCACAAGTTGATTTCTTATCATTTTTCTTTATCTCCTCTCAGAAACTCCTTCACAAGTTTAACACATACCAGAAATAACATCTATATTTTAACCTTAATCAAATAAGCCAATTTTGTAATCCTTTGCTTTCCTTTTAACATCATATGTTTCTCTGAAAATATGACAAAAAGACTCTTCTTCCCATATCTTATCTATAAACAAAACTTTGAAGCCTCATCATTCAGTCCTGGTCAAGAAAAACCCATTAAGAACTACTAGAAAGAACATCATATATATTTTAGCCTTGAACAAATAAGCCAACTTTACATTCTTTCTTTTTACTTTTAAAAATCTTGATGTTTATTCTCTTTAAATAGTGTCCCAAAAGCTGATTTCTTTTCATTTTCTCTTTGTCTTTTCTGAGGAACTCCTTCATGAGTACAACACATCCTTTTTGTAAGTCCAAGATAAGAGAGTTGTCCAAGTCACTCTTCTGATTTATTATTTGTGTGTCCCTTCTGGTTATTAAGACATCAGCCGGTTTCATTTGTAAATCCAATGTAACATTTTTTTCCATATCATTCTTGTAACTTGTCATTTTTAAATCCAAAACAGACTGATTCTCAGTTGTATTCTCTTCTATCTTCTCTTTTAAACCCATTTTTATAGTAGCAGACAATCTTAAGAGAAAGTTCCAACTACATTTTTGCCAAATATCTTTGAATTCTTCTAAAGTTAAAATACTTTTCTCCATTCTATATTAGTGGGTCTCTTCTCCTTTAATTACAATCTTTAGTTCTTTCTGGTTGCCTCTAGCATCCAGCCTTCAAAGTCTCCTCTTATGTTTTTCTCTAATCCACAATATTTTCTCACAGGAATATTTCTTACACTTAGATTCAAAATCTTCATATATTTTAAATAGGATTTTAAACAACCCACAAGAAGGATTCTTACAATTAATTTCAAAATGCTATTTCCACCTTAGTCTGGCACCTTAGTCCATTTGTAACTTTCCAAAATCAACGTTCTAATCAGGCTTTTGCTGTTTATTTCAGAATAAAAAAAAATTAAGTTCTTAAACTTACATGAAACTTCTTTCACTGAAGATTGTAGGAGATGAAACTTGTCATTCTGAAGGTTCTTAATGTCCAAAAGGCAGTTAACAAGCAATTTCCATAAATGATTGAGAAAGGAAGTATGCAAATCCAGTGTCTTTCTGAAGGCTCCAAACCGCAGTTTAGGCAAAGCTGGCTCTCCCTTGCCTCCCAGAGCTCTAAAACCCACCAGACACCATTATTTTATGGTCTCCTCACAGGCAGCCTCTGTACGGAATGCATATGGATGATCCCAGCTCCTCCCCTTCATCCAGAGAGAGATTTCAAGGCACCAATCCGTCCGCCGGCCTCTCATTCCACTATGGTTGTTGGCTCCACTGAAAGTGGAGCTGTCTTCAGTCCGCCACTGCACTCTGCGATTCACCAGAAGCCACTGTACAGGTAGTCCCCAGTTTAAGAATGAGTTCCATTCCCAACATCTGTCCTTAAGTTGAATTTGCATGTAAGCCGGAACAGCATTATTGCATAATATTGTATAAGTAGTATTATGTAATAAACTTGAACCATTGTGTATTTAACTCAAATCATTGTGTATTTAACTTGAATTTTGATACAATAAGCTCTGCTCTTAACTATGGGTCATCTGCAACCTGGGCATTCTTAACCCGGGGACTATCTGTATAAGTAATGCTGTGTTGTGGGCCTGTGGACAACTACTCCAGCATCAACTAAAATGTTCACCAGGTCATTTGCAGTGATCTGTGCATTCTGTTTTGTAGATCTGGCCAGTTTGATAGAAGTTTACCAGAGATTTTCTTTGTCTGACAGATCTTGCATTGACTTCACCAGCTCCGTGTAACTTCCGTTTCTTAAAAATATTTGTCACAGCTGAAATTGTTTACCGGAAGTGTTTGAAGTTATTGTCACTGTTCTTTTTAAATAGTCTTCCTTTGCTTCCTAAAAGTGAATTATTCTTTCTTCGTTTTCAAATGTTCAGACTATTGCTTAAAGGAGCTCATGGTTGTTACAGTAGACTTAACAACAATCACAGCCTGACAGCTTAGAAGGGTCAGAATATCTATTCATGTATTGACCTGTTTCTACCTAGCTAACTATAGGCCTGATGAGTCAACCCCTTTGGGAGTCTTATTAACAACTTAAACAACAACAAAAAAAGAATTGAATCAACTGGAATACTGTCCAGATTTCTTCATCTGCCATATTCTCAGTTTTCTTATTGTGAATTGTAAACAATTGCATGTAAATATGTAGTCAAATTTGCAGAAGTTATGTAAGTTTCTGTCACCTTATGTTCATTTCAGAATTCTTAGAAACATGCAGTAAGATCAGGAATGCCTAAACTTCTGTATGTAACTGTAGACCTTCATTGTAATGACCAAGGGTATGTTGTATGGTAAACTAACATATCCTTAGCTCAAGTCACATTTTGACTGGCTGGCTGATTTATGCAAGCCTCTATCTTGACAACTTGTGGAATATAATGCCACAGACCAGAACCTTGGGACTGAATCTGGCAGGCAAGCTTATCTTAAACTATTATTTCTCAACCTCCATAATGTGATCAACAATATGAAAAGTAATATTCATTCATTTAATTAATAGTTGTTGTAAGGACTGCTAGATAGAGCTAACAAATTATTTGAATATGAGAGCAAGTCTGCCTATTCAACTGTTAAATGCTATTATTTCACCTTCAGATACCATATTCAATATAGAATTATTAATACCAGCCTACTTTACAGGCCATAAGCTATTGAAATCTGTTGGGTGCTCCAACCACTTGACATATTCTAATAAGTGCTATTATTATTGCAAATAGAATAAGAATTGTGAAGCATCTTATACATTAATTATTAATTATAATAAAAACACAACATTTTAATGAAATATTTTCTTCCATCAATCTCTCAGAAATTATGTTCATAAAGTTTGGTTTGTCTGTTCCCCATGTAGTTATGAATCTTACAGCTATTCCACAATTCTAATAAAATTCCTATTCCAATCTTTTTTTTAAAGCCATTTCAGTACATTACTGTAAATCATTCCAGAACTAAGGTTAGTTCTTCATCCTCTTTGCTGGGCTCCATTTCTGCACCCTTTCTGCAGTTCTTTCTCTAGACAGAAAATAACCAATGTGTCTTATCTTTCCATCTCAACATTTAGATAAAGTTTGTTTCACTTCTGAGGAATATTTAGGGTTTTCATATCATTATTATCATCATAATGCTTTACCTATTGCGCCTTTTAAATGCTTGCAAATGTTGTTTCTTAGGAAGAAGAGCCAGGACACCATTCACTTCTTAGCACATTCCAATCCAGTCCCACTTTTCATTGCTACTGGATAATACTAGCATTCTTCTCCTATTTTCAGCTAAATGTCATTTGGTGCAACACATTCAAGAGCCACATCAATATATTGCAAAGAACTCTACAATGGGGTTTTTACATTCACAGACATTAAAATGAAAACACCCAAACTTTTGCAAAAGCCTCTTCTAAGCATACTTTCACACATGACAGATGCAGCCCAATTCTCCATATGTTCTTTGCAGTAACCCACTTCCCGTTCAAATTAAATTCAGGTGAGTGAGAACAGGATTACAGCTTTAAAGTCTTAAATTGTTTTGGGTTTTGGAGTATTTTTGGCTGTTTTGTATTTATAATTTAGATATAAAATATGCACAGGCCAGGATTTTAGTTTTAAAGTTCTCTCCCCTCATTCTTTAGGAAATATAGCCATAATCACACATAAGGTAAAATAGCTCAAAGATGCTTTAAGGATTATGATGTGTGGAAATGCCTTAGGGTAATCAATCCTGCAGAGTCATCCAAGAGGAATAGGTGTTTGTGATTACTAGATGCTCCTAAATGAGGCTTCTGTTGCCCAGCCACTAGTCTTATTCATTGAATTTTAAGCAGGAGACAATCAATCAATTTCCGCCACGTGTAAACCTCTCATCTTTTCCCACCTATCCTTTGATTTTTTTTTTCTTATATGGAAATATATGCAGGAAGAAAAGACAGAATAGAAGCACAATGCCTTCCGACTGGTAGCACTAGGATTCTTGCATCTGGAAGCACCCTGTGATATTTCTACAGAACGCAAAGGATGCTCATTTACCAGCGGGTTAAGCCAGTTAGAGGCATTCCACAACATTAGGAAGCACCGCCACACCTCTGGTCTCAGCCCCGCGCGCCAAGACGTCCCTCGCCTTGACAGTGCATTCCACCGGGTCACTCTTCCGACAGGTGGGGACTCCACCCACCTTCCCACCCATGTGGCAGCACAGCCACCGCTGGAGCGCGCGCGTCTGTCCCTGGCACCCGTGGTACTCACACGAACGCGTGATAGATGAAAGCCCAGCCTCTGGGTCTCTCCAGTACATTGTAGAGATAGTTCTGCAGCTTCCTGTACTTGGCGTTCCGCCGGTAGATCGGGTTGCTGCTGTAGGAGAGCGGTTTCCCCAGCAGGCTCATTCGGGCTCCTCCTTGCTTGCCTCGCCGGCTCTCTCGCAAGCCAAACCCGCTGCCCGTGCCCAGGAGGAGCAAGCCGTCCCCTCGGGGGGCCGCCGAGTTCAGGAGCACCCTGCTCCGACCGGACTCCACATCCTTCATGCCGCCGCTGCTGCTGCCGCCGTAGTGCCCGGCCGAGCTGCTCTTTAGCCAGATCCCGGCGGAGCCGCCCTTGTCATCTCCTCCGCTGTAGCTGCGGGGCATGGCATCACGGCAGGGGCAAAAGCAGCGGCGGTGGCGGCGACAGCGGCAAGCGGTGCGGGCTCCCGCTTGGCTGGAAATGGAAGGCGAGCAGCTTCCTCCTTGGGCTGAGGAAAGGAAAAGGCGGTCGGGAAGAGACTGGGGCTGCAGGCGCCCTGCGTTTTCCCCACAGCTCCCGCCAAGCAGGAAGGGGGCAGAAGGAGCCGTGGGGGCCACCTTGGTAACCCACAGCAGGAGATGTGGAGGCTCGGGGGGGGGGAGAAAAAGCGCTCTCACGCAGCTCCCCTTCGAGATTTCTGCTTGCCTTCGGTTTCCTTCAGTGCCTCCGGCAACGCTTCGCTTCCTCAGCTGCCTTCTTTTTATTGAAAAACTTTGGAGTATAATAAGAAGGTACCTAGTTCTGCTTTAACGGAACAGAGCGCTGCTCTTCCCTCTTCGCCTAAGACGAGATCCAGGGACAACCACGAGTGACACCAGGCAAGCGAGAAACTGCTTTGAAGAAAGCCGGGGGGCGGGGGGGCGGGGAGAAGCCGGCCGTCTTGATTTACAGAAACTGTTTTGAAACGAGATACAAGAAAAAAAGAAACGGATGCTGGAGGCTCCTGCTACTATCCTTGGCTTGTCAGTATATTTTGCTCTGGCAAGGCTTCCCGAGCGGGCTGACAGACAAGCTGTTGCCTCTCGTCCAAACGCAGGCGAAAAGTACTCGCCGCTAGCGAATAAACCGGATAGGAGGAGCAAGAAGGGGGCGCAGAGGAGGCTGTGCCCGGCGCGTCTCCGCTCCCTCGTGCCAAATAGCAGCAAAAGATACAAAGAGAGGCCGTCAGGATTGAGGAGGATAACGGGCAGTTTGTGGGATCACGCAGGAAGGAAATCTCCGTTGAAAAGCCATTAAACCGCTTCGAGTCCAGGAGTCGCAGCAGCTCCAGCTCGAAAACATTGGAGAAACCGATCTCGCAGCCTCGGACGTCGACAATTATGAATTATTATTATTCAGCTTTTCTTCCTCGAGTTTTAGCTGTTCCTCCATCGTGTTAACAGGGGCGCGTGAGACCGCGAGCGCCCTTCCCCCCGCCCCCCCGATCTATTTTCCCAAAGCTTGAGAGAAACTACCGTATGCGTAAAAACGCATCGGTGCAAAATCAGTCCGCCAGAATGGAGAGCGGGAGGGACGGAGCGGTATCCCCCTTTTGCTTCCTCCCGCAAACTCTCGCCAAGTTCCAGGGAAGTTTCACACAGCTCAGATGCGAAAGAAAAAGGCGCCCGGGCGTGGGGGGAAGGCGGGTGAGGAAGAAGCCGTAGGACGTGAGCAAGGAGAAAAGAAACATAAACCTACGCTTCGAAAGAGGCCGCGTCTCTTCTCTCGCTCTTTTCCCACTGCCTGCAAACAAGCCCTTGCGAGAAGCCCAGCCGTTTTCCCGCTCTTGTCTTATTCATGGTGACACACGCTTAAGAAGCAGGTGGCTTACACAGGCCCGCCTCCCCCTTATTTACATTTTCTCTAGCCGCAGGACCACCCCTGTCCCCGTCCCTGAGAGACTGACTGGATTGACCCAAAGCCCGCTGAAGCGATGCGCGGTGTCGCTAGCGGGAGGACCGCCTCCACGTGACTCCCAGCAACTCCGTCGCTTCGGCGCGAGACGAGCGCTAAGGGGAAAGGCGGGTTGAGTCACTCTCCGCCAGAATGTCCTCCCCGAGGGGTCCTGAGGGAAGAAACCAGACCTCGGGGGAACGTCGGTGAGTGCCGCAAATGAAGGGGCAGACAGTGGAAACCCGAGGAAACACCGAAGAGAGGTTGTTCCAAAGAGCCTACAAAACCTCCTCCAATTCCACCAGCTTCAAATCTGGAGGCTAGCTTGCTTCCTTTCGCATCAGTATTTTTACAGGAAAAATATTTTCCGTAGCTTAGATCTGGCTGACCTTTTTTTGCGTAGTGTACTGCTGCTAAGGCTCAGCTTGACGTTCGTTTCCAAATGTAAATTGCGCAGACAAGACTGCCATCCACAAGCAACTACATGTTTAGAAAAGAAAGCAGATCAGGAACTGATGCTCTGACAGCAAGTGCAGCAAGGATGGATGAGGAGCCACTCCGTCTCCAAGCCCAATCCATCGGTATTTGACTCACATAGCATGCCAGGGTAACCTTTCTGACCCCTATTCTGCCACAGTCACAAGGCTGGAGACTAATGCTGTCCTTGCAATTTTAATGTGGGGCCCCTTAAGGAAAGCTGCTGGTGGATATCCATGGCTTTGCCCTCCCGCCAGATGGCATCACCAACAGGAGACCACAGGTTTCTCCAGCTGGGCTTGTTAGGCATCTTCTGAAAGAGGGAAATTTATGTCTCAAAGTAGTCAAGCTGACAGGTCACAGGTGCAGAGGAGGGGCATGGAACAAGGCAGGAGGGAAGTGTCAGTAGTGAGCTATCTCCATCTGCAGTTCCTGCTGCAACAGGATGGCAATGCTGCTAGTAAGTTCAGTTCTGTCCTTGTAGATGGCATCACCCAGACGTAGCCTGTGGCCAGCCTTAGAGCCATGATCCCCTCTCTAAGTAATAAAAATGATAAAAAGTGATGCCATCAGACGCCCCATGTTGTCCAAAGCGGTGGGAAAATGTAACGTGCCCCATGGTAACAAAACCTACCAGTTTCTACAGTTGATAGAATCCGGCTCTCTTTTCTGGTTTATTTGACCTTCAGTGCAGCGTAGGACCAGCGCTCTCTCAAGTGCCAGTCAGGCATTACCATGGGCAGATGCCTCTGTGTAAGCTGGGCACCTGCTCTCTTCTGCAGCTTCTTCCAAAATGGCCATGGAGGGCAGAAGCCAGCCATTGAAGGGGTGCGTGTGCCTGCTGCAAACTGAAGTGGCCAGTAGGAACTGGGGAGATCACATTGGCAACAACATTATCATTGGAACTGAATCCTCAGCAAAACTTGTCTTGGAGGAGGAGAGAAAGTGCATCTTTAAAATGGATACAGCTAAAGACAGCTTGAAGCAGTCAGAACAATGAGATGCAGACAACATCCTGGGGATATGGTATAGGCTAGTAGGGCATATTTGTGCTGTGGTTAAGAGTATGTACAGATGAGCTCTTCAGGTTTCATTTGAGAGAGCTGTCTCATTGCCAACTTCTGAACTGAAAGGGGCTAGAACACACTGAAAAAGATCTTCACACATATTCTGTATAGAATGTCTAAATGCAGTTCTTTTAAGACTGCAGTACTATAACTCCTTAGGAATAAGCCCCAGTGAAATTGGTAGAATGTACTTTTGACTAAACATGCATGGGAACTGTTAAACTTCAAAATCAGTTACATTTGCTTTTAAATTACTGTGTAAGGGATGGGTGCAATTCCAGGTGTTGTCAGTTAAGCCTTACAATCAGAAGGAGTTTGATAGCACCTTTTCTGCCTAAGAGATTTTACTGAAAAGCCTAAGTTTTTGTGTACTTTAGTTCACCTCATGAAAGCTTAGGCCTTTCAATGAAATTTGTTAGTCAGAAAAGCTGCTACTAGATTCCTGATTTTTGGCTACCATAGGCTACTATGGTTCTCTTACAATGTCACTTTGAGATTGAGGCTTGAGTATAACAACTTCCCTGTCGTAAAGGAAGAAATGGAAGCACTGCCAACTTCTCTATAAAATAAACAAATATAATATTTCAATTTAGCTAGTACAAAGCTTAAAAGGAAAATTTATGAAACACTATTTAAATAACTGTTGTATATTTCTTGCATATGTTTTGGGATTTCCCAACATTGTTTCATGATTTTGGAAGAAAATAATTTTGAAGTGGCACAACATTACTATGCTTTTTTATCTTAAAATAATTTTATGTGGATGTTCAAAAACATTGAGCTAGAGGATATACAGTTTGTAGCAAATTTAATACAATAAAAGTGTGTTGCCTCCGTTTTGCAATTATCAAACTAATCAGATTAAGATGAACTTGGAAAATGACTTTATCTGACCTCACAAGAGGAGCACTGTGAGAAATGAGCATCTGGGGCCAATGCTTAAGTTCTATTCTGTGTACCCTGAATCTTAGCCTGTCTCTAAAGGTGCAGATGAGTAGCGCAGTCAAGGAATGGTAGAGCTACTCAAGAAACGGTTGACTGGGGAAATCCAGAGGAAGAAATCATCCCAATATTTATTTATAGGATTTATTACCATGAGATGGAGTGACCTGTCTGACCTTCTTATTTTTAAAGACACTTCTATCCAAGGATTAGTCTCATTAATCTCATTTTCAGAAGTTATGTACTATTGTCACTAATAACATGAGCTATTGAGTGATAAACAATGCATGAAGACTACTGACCATATGCTGTTTCTTAACTTCACCACAGCACTTACCTCCTGAAATATTCTACATTTGTATTCCAATTCCTACCCATCCTTACTGTGGCTTCTGCATTTGAACAGCATTCCTGTGGATGGAATTAACCATAAATTACATGGAATGCATGCAAAAAAGTTTTTAAGTCAAATTTGTGAGGCTATGATTTTTTGAGCACATAGGTAATTATTTTCTGCTAAGAATTTTTGTAAAAAAAATTGGCACATTTTAGGATGTGTGCTTCTGTATAAGTCAGTAGTAAACTTATATGAATATTATCTTTGTTTTATGAGTAATGCAAGAGTTTAGGCTTTTTAGAACCAATGGGGCTTAATATTTGACCTAAGGATGATGTCTGTATTGCTTCAGAGGCCAGAGAAGTTGGTTTATTCCCTTACTTGTTCTTAAAAAATATGACCAAAGTGTTGAGCTTTTTGGTGTTAGGGGGCACGGGGGATGTTTCTAAAATATTAGAGATTATATAAAAGCTTTTTAATCCCCCTATTTCTTTTCCCATATGCCTCATTGCCATATTTCTCATATGAAATATTTCATTATTTAATTGGTCTGACTGGCACTTAAACTGTTGTATGTCACACTTTTCACAAACAGGCAGCTGCATCTCTAACCCTGGGAGGTGCCACCACCTGCATGATTAATGACAGGAACCCTTGCTTGAAACAGAAGGAATGCAATCTTTTGTGTCATACATATGGAAGAAGAGATTCTTCTTTTCCTAGTTTCTTTTCCTTTCCTTAACACCATATCAATAATGTACCATGTGAGCAAGGTCAATTGCCAACTAAGCAGAAGAACCAAGTCAAGCCAATTTCCATTTATTAAAATCCAGACAAAATGCAGACAAAAATTCAGAAATGGTCAGCTGCTTTCAGGGTTAAATGAAATGTAGGTATAAGTATTGGATACATATCGGAACCTGCATCCTTAAGAGGAACTAATTCAAGAAGCTTTCCAGAAGGTTTCTCTATCTTAGGCTATTGTGACCAAGACAAATCTCAGTACAAATGTCTTTTGATGGGAGATGGTAACTTCCAGAGAGGGAAACTCACAATCATCAGTGTCTCAGATGACCTGACACACCTAATAATTCTCAGGGCTGTGTTATGGGCCCATGTTCCAAATCAGGACAATCCAAAATCTTCAAAAAGTTTCTCTTTAAGAACAAGTCACTTTCCGATATGTCCGTTTAATGACATTTCAATAATGTTGATTTGAAATCAACTTGTATGTCTCAAAGTGAATTTAAATGCAGAATCTTGTCAGACAAGTATTTTTTGCGCATTAATACACAACGCTCAATGTTGCAAATGCAGTGGTGTCACCAGGGTTTTGTTGTAGACAAATAACACTTAACAGCTCTCAAATTACAATATTTTATTTCTGTAAAAATGCAGCATTCTGCCTCTCTAGTTAATACATAATATGCAGTAGTGGGCTGAGTAGTATGTATCATGCAGTTCTGTCCTACATGAATTTTTTTGTGATAAAATAGTCTACACCTTTTGCTACTTCTTTTAACATTATTCAGAAATTCAGGGCATCACTCATATTTTGTAGCCCTCCAGAATATGAGCTTTCTAGAGCTTGAATTAGTAATGTTGGGGATCAAACATAGTTTTATTTTTCCTTTAGGGCCTTAAAATACAAAATCAGTGGCTATAAAAAAAATGCAGATCTAATCTGAGCTCTGGAGAATTAAGCCCAGCAATTGAATGAACCAAGGAAAAACATAGCAGAATCTGCTTTTGCAGGGTTCTACACTAATATTTGGTTTTGGCATTGTGCGGTGTGTATATTGTGGTTGTAAATAATTGTTTGTGGTGTAACATAATATGTTAATCCAACCACTGTGGCTTATTAAGCAAACCATGGTTTTAAAAATATAGATTAATTCAGTGTGTCAATTCCAGATGGCTTCAACCCTAACATCCTCTATTCTATGCCGGAAGGGAAAAGATATTTTTTAAGTTCTTCATAAGTTGCTCATTCAAACTGGAAAGGCTACCCCAAGCACTTTGGTCAAACTTCAGTTCCCTGTATTCCTCACCATTGATTAAGTTAATGAGAACTGTTGGGAATTCTAGTTTAGCAACAAGCGGAAAGTCATAGACTCCCACTCTGCTCTTCAGTAGTTGTTATTGATCAAGGATGGCTGTTTTTGCTACAGTTATTGCTGTTTTTCTAATTTAGTGTTTGAATATTATGTACAGTATTCCTCTTCTCTAGCACTATAATGCACAGTCCCCTAATTTAGAAACCCAACATTTCTATAGCTAGGTCCTATTGCAGACAAGCTACCCTGCCAGTAGGCTGATATTTTCTGTTTGTTAGGTAGGCAGGGGATACTAAAATGTTATTAGGGGACACTGGCATGCTGAGTCTTCTTCCCTTTGTCTGAAAAAAATATCAACTGATAAGACCACTGGCTTATTATATGATTCTCAGCTATATTTTAACAGAACACTGAGCTAAAAGGACTGTTGAGGTGAGGAGAGAGAGACACACAGAGTCTCAGAAAAAAGTTCCAGCAGAAGAAGGATACAAACAGTCTACATTATTTATCTCCAGGAAAGAACTGAAAAGCAGGAAATGGGGATTAGGATGGGATAGAGATCTGCTCTGAGCAGCATCCAAAGGCTGCAGGATTTGCAAGTAATTGGGCAGCCCAAGCTGTACAGCTTTATTTTATGTGATACATTGCTTAGATGGGTTAGAATTCCTTTGGAATAAGGTCACTGGAGGTGTAAAAGGATATAAGAAATCTTCTTTGGTACTAAATTACACAGAAGTCATAAAGTTGTGTTCTCTACTACCCCCCACCCCCCAGTTTCTTTCCTTTTTGTAGCTTAATTAAGCAGGAAAATGCATGTATTAAGGTAAAAATCTTTTCAGAATGAATGACAGATTCAGTAAGAAATCAAGCCTTTATTATGTATATTCAGGTTAAAAAAAAACTAAAGGGGAGTGGAAGACAAAAAAGAGAAAGAAAAACAACCAATAACAATGACTTCAAAAGGGATTATTCCATCTGCCTTTAGCCAGGAGCGTGTGCTAAACTGAACAAAGACAGAATAAGGTAGAAAAGGCACCACAGTTCAAACCTTTTCCACAAAATAAAACTCCCAAAGCCTAAATCCATATGTAGCTGGAGTATTCCCTAGGTTGCAATATTTTCCCTGGATTTCCAACCAGCCTCCACTTTAAGACACTGCTTACCTGTGCCAGCCCAGGAAGAGTTGGGCCCACTCCTCGCATGAAAGGAAGGCAAAAAACAGATCCATCGGAATTGCCCCTTCTCTTTAAAAGCCCATATGAGAGGGGATTCTTCCCACTTCTGATTGGCTCTTTAACATTTAATTTTTGCAGGCTGTAATGTCTCTGCTCATTTACTTGGACTGACAGATCACGTTTTGGATGAATCTCTTAGAATGGAATTTCTCCCCATTCAGTACGGGAGGCTTATGTTATTTAGTAATATTTCTGCTTATTCAATGATTGATTGATCATAGGTGGAAGTCTACTCCTCCTACATTACATTTTTAGGAAGACAACCAGCATTCCTAATTTAAACCCTAAACCCATTTCTTTCATTCTCTTCCATGATACAAACTTTTCATTTCTTATCCATATGGATTTTGGATTGGCAGATTCTTTCACTGGGAGCCAAAGCAGCATTGCCCCTTCAATTACTTCTTCAGTTCTGAAGTTCTGTTGAAAATGAGCTGAGAGCTATCATCTTATATACAAAGAAATAGATGCTATGACCATTGAGCTAATCTCCAACAATACTGCTTGTAATAATCACAGAATCAGTGATCTTGCAGATCAGCCAATCCCTTCCAATCCCCAAAATGATCCAGCTGGGAGGAAAAAAATAGGCCTGGAAGAAGTATTCATGTGTGTCTTAGAAATGTGAGGGGAAAATAGAAATCCTAACTGTCTTTTCAGTTGGATGGTATTTTTTTTCCAAATGTCAGTTGTCTATTTTAAGAAAAATAGATGTATTTTCTTCAATTATGAATGTGCCTATTCTATTAGAGATACTACCTCTACTGTGTGCAAGTAGACCTATGCTGTTAAATCAATAAAATACTAAAGCGGTACACCTTTAACCTTCTCAGGCACTTGTACAAAACCTGTTCAAGTGCGTATTTCAGTCTGCCACTGCAAAATTTGGTCATGCTTAGCACAATATGGTTATGATGTTTTTCTACTGGATTGAGCAATAGCGACATGCATTCAGTCTGAAAATCCATCAATTCCAAATTCTGTAGAAAAATGCTGTTTATAACTTACTCTAATAAAAGTTATTTTATTCATTTATTTTTGTAATTAACTGTGACTTCAAAAGGCTTACCATAACAAACATAATTTTTAAAGTACCATATCTCAAGAAACATTTAAAATGTTAAAAGCAGCAAAGACTATTGAAATTATAGATGATTTTCCTAACATTTACCAGAATATATCTTCCTATAACCTGAATCCATTATTCTGAGAATAAGAAATGGCTTTCTTCTATGGGCCAGCTTTTCCAATTCATGATGAGTTCTACCATAACTATCTTGTCTTTTTTTCCTTAGTTAAACCTTCTTGGTTAATGTATTGTTGAAGGCTTTCACGGCCGGCATACGATGGCTGGGGTGGGTCTTCCGGGCTGTGTGGCCGTGTTCTTGAAGTTTTGTTTCCTAACGTTTCACCAGCACCTGTGACCGGCATCTTCAAAGTGCAGGAGCACAGACAGGAACAGTTCTCTCTGTGCCCCGGCTTGATGTGACCCTTTTGTGGGTATTTATAATATAATCTATAAATACCCACAAAAGGGTCACATCACCCTGGGCACAGAAAGAACTGTTCCTGTCTGTGCTCCTGCACTCTGAAGATGCCGGTCACAGGTGCTGGCGAAACGTTAGGAAACAAAACTTCAAGAACACGGCCACACAGCCCGGAAGACCCACACCAGCCTTCTTGGTTAAATTATTCTCTCTTAATAGGTACAGTTCTTGATTACCACAGTTGCTTTTTTCAAACATGTTCCAGTCTGAATCCTTACATTTTGGTGCTCCAAGCTGGATATAATATTCAAGGAGGAGTCTGACCACTAAAAAATAAAGTATAACTTTATTCAGATTATTTGGAAACTATTGTTGATGCAGCCTAAATTGCATTTGCATTTTTTTGAGATGGCATCACTGCTGACTCATTTGCAGTTTATAATTAAGTACTATTTCAAGATCATTTTCACTATTATTGCCCAGCCAGGTATCCTACCCTATACCTGTACTACTGATTTTCTAAGTGAAGAACTTTACTTCTGTTAAATTTCATTCAATTATTTCCAGCAACCTATTTCTCTAACTTATCAATTTTATTTCTATTTTCTAGAGTATTAGCTGTCCTGCCAATTTTGTGTCATCTGAAGATCTGATAAGCATTTATTTCACTTTATCATCCAAATCATTAATAAAAATGTTGATATGATTTTCAGGCCAGCTATGTATCTACTTAATTGTCATAACACCCAACCCATATGTAGCTAGCTTGCTAATCAGAATGTTAAGGACTACCTCTCTCAAATGTTTTGCTGAAATCAAGGTATATTATGGCTATAGCATTCCCACAATCTGTATGTGGTCAAATAAAGAAATAAGATTAGTCTGACGAGTGGTTCTTGACAAATCTATCATGAGTTCTAGTTATCACTATATTTTCAATTGATTATAGATCAATCACTTTTGATGTGCTCTACTATATTCCAAGCTATCATTTCAGACAGACTGATCTGTATTTTCCTATGTTCTTCTTTCCTCCCATTTGCCCTCCTTCTGTCACCTGACATTTTACCCATTTTTTCAAGATAAAGGTTCAGCAAGTTCTTTCAGTATTCTTTACCAGTCGCAGCTCATTCCATTAGTCTATCTGAAACTTTGCTATCTGGGTATATTTTTTTCTCTGCTGACTTCTCTTTCTGCCTTCCATATCTATCCTCTATTAATCTGCAGATCTTCTTTAAACTTTCTGTATAGCCAAACTGGTTTCTTCTGCTATCTTTTTTATCCTTACTGGAAATGTTTGCAACTGCATTTTACTACCTCCCTTTTTAGGAGCTTCTATCCTTCCACTTCTTTTCCCAGTAACTTCTCCTTCCATGGAAACCTATTTATCATTCCTCTAAGTCTATTAAAATCTGCTTCCTTGAAGTCCAGGGTACACAAATCAACTACACACCGTTTTAGTTTCTCTTGTTATTAAAAACTCAAGAAACGTTGTACAGCCTAAACAAAGTAACTTTAGTTTGCCATTTAAAGATCTATTAAATCAGTCTTCCAGAGAAGGGCTTACCTGAAGGAGTAACAGAGCAACAACAGCAATGCAATAAAATCCATTAAGATGGAGAGCCCACATGTAGGTCTTCCCTGAAGACTCAGTATGTCTGAAAGCAATTTCCACGCAGGGGGTGACTCCCCTAATGGCTATATATGCTCTGGGTGATGATGGGTGAAATGAAGCTACCTTACAATCCTGTCTCCCACATTGCATACACAAAAAGCGTCCCCACCCATTGAGTCACTCTGCAGCAAGATGGGTGGTGACAATTTTGAAATATAAATAAATATAAATAAACAAAAATTAAATTTAAAAATTAAATCATTTTTTCTAACACATGTGGATACAGCATCCATCCATCTAATTTCTTCCTCTCTTGCTGTAACATGACTACATACTGTTGTAATCTGCAGTGAGGTTTTCAGTACTGATTGTTGGCCAGGGATGGAGAATCTCCCCAGTGTGGTCAAAATATGGATCGCCTCCTTAGTTCCTCCACTGGGCATTGGGAGACACCTCCCCCCCCCCCCCCGTTTACTCCAATGGGAGCATCTTTCCCCAACACTAATTCCAAGGGTGAGTTTATTGCTTATTTACTATTCTAAGGCTATTAGAGATCTTCAGAATGACAAGTTGGAAAAGCCACTTGGTGAGTTTACCTTCCTTCTTGAACAAAAGAAAAATTAACTATAAGTTTAAGAATGTAAAGAATTGGAAATAGACAGCAAAAAGCTAAATAAGATTTTGATGTAAGGAAGTTATAGACAATTAAGGGTCCAGAACAACTCTGGAACATTGAGACTTTTCCTATAAGATTTTGGAAATAATTATATAAATAAACAGCCATTTGTGGGAACCAAATTGTTTTGTCTGTCTTAAGTCATAACACAGATTTGAAACTTTATGATTTCAGAAATTGGACACTGAAGGGACAAAGGATTCCAGGCAGAAAAGGAAAAGGAAAAAAAATGTAGATTTGCCTTTGGTTTTCAGTTACTGTGGGGATTTACAAAATGACACAAAACACTATAACATTAGAAATACCTCAGGAGATTTTCAAAGGATGGGGCCAGATATTAATAGCTACAAATATCAGAAATGTCAGCAATGATGTCTGCTTCTATGGATAGACTATGTCCAAAAGATGTTAGATCTGATGTAGAAATACTAGAATCAGAAATACTAGATAATAAAAAAGTGTGGATTACAAGATAGAGAAGGCAGTTAAAGTGGAATTACAAATGACAAGCCAAGAGAATGACCCTGTTAAGGATGTTTTACCAGATATACAAAAGAAGCTGGTTAAAGTTTTGAAAATCAAAGTGGAAATACAACTAGCAAACCAAGACAATGACCTGGATAAGGACTTTTTACTGGATTTACAAAAGAGGTTTGCTAAAGCCTTGAAGAAGCCTCTGCAATGGGAAAAAGAAAAATTGAGAGAGACCAAATGCTACGACAACATCTGAATGAATTAAAGATCAAGGCTGTTAGAAGTAAAAGGGAGGAATATAAAGTTAGTTTGTTTGATCAAGGTTAAAATAAGACATGTTTTTATAAAGCTCTGGTAACCTTTACGGACTTTTTGCTGATACCAGGACTGAAAACTTGATGATTTATGGTTTTGCTTATAGATAAGGGATGGGTTAATGGGAAGAAGAGATATTTGTTTGTAACCTTATATGGGGTGAAGAGTTATCAAACTTGTTGTGATGAAGATTGGAAGTTACTTCTTTACATATTTCTTTATCTTACTTTTTCTTTTTTTCTTTTTCTTTCTTTGTACTTTTTATTCCTTCTATTTTTTCTTTTCCTGAGTTTAGTTTGTATTCACTTTTACTATTGCAATAAAAATATTTAATAAAAATTATGAAAAAAAATATTAGAGAGACAAAATGTGCGCATAGTTATACATGCACATTAAATTTAATGACAGCCAATTTCAGCAAGCTGAGAGAAGTACTAAGTGGGATCCAAAGGTTAGAAAGTCAGAAGGAGCACAGGAGTGAGCTTCTCAAAAATAAGATTGAAAATACAACCATACACCAATCCAATGAGGAAAAAAATGGGAACAGTTTAGAAAACTTATAGATGTATAGGGAGCTTTCAGCTGAGCTAAGAGTTGAAAGGGAATCTATAGGACATGGAGATGTGGTCACCCAAGTAATCAAGTAATTACTATCTGCAGAAATAAAATCAGGAGAACTAAATCATAAAAGAAATTTAGGCTGTCAAGAGAAAGTAAAAGCAATTAAAAGGTTGTGTTTTTTTTTCTGATGTGTCTACAGAAAAGGGGGGGGGGAGTGGGCCTGTAACATGAAAATATTTGTAGGATAGGAACAAGTAATGGGTAGAGAGCAAAGCTCCTCAACTCCTACTTTGCTTCATACTTCTCTTTCAAGGGGAACATTCTGTAAAGTCTTCCCTCAGAGAAGATGGCAAAATATAAGCTCGACAATGGTACCAATAGAGCTGGCTGAACAAGTATATCCAATGTGACTATGTTAATGGCTTTGAATCAGGTTGAAAGGAAGTTTCATGTAGCATAATGCAACGTACCATTTTAGGCCCTGTGCTGTTCAACATATGTATAAATGACTGTGAGGGATTAGAAAATAGAATTATCACATTTGTAGATGGCAGCTGGAGGAATAGCAAAAGTTGGAGGAATAGCAAAAGTTGGACGAATAGCAAAAACATTATGGAAGAGAATCAGTATTCAGAAGGATTTTCACAAGCTGGAACAATGGACAGAAACAAAATGAATTTCAAGAAGAAATGTAAGGTCCACATTTGGGTAGGAAAACTCAAAGGCATGAGTATAGGTTGGGAAAGACCATACTGGATGTCATGGTGAAGCTGCAGAAAAAGCAAAGGTAGTCCTAGGTTGCATAAACAGGAGTATATTGTCAAGATGAAGATTACCTACTTTTCCTTTCCTTTCCTTTTTTTTTTTTTTCTGTTCAGACCACACCTAGGATATTGCATCCAATTCTGAGTACCAGATTTTAGGAAGGACAGTGATAATCTGGAGCATATCCAGAGGAAATGATAAGAAGCCTGGACGAATGGTTGGAGGAGCTTAGGTAGACTGTGGGGCGATATGGCAGCTTTCTTCCAGTACCTGAAGAGCTGCAATATGGAAAATGGCATATAATTGTTCAGGCGTCTTTTGGAAGACAGGATTTTAAATTACAAGGAAGTAGATTTCAGTTAGACATCAGGAAAAATTTCCTAATGGTAAGAGCTGTTCAACAAGAGAACAGACTGCCTTAGGGGGTGGTGGACTCTCCTACACTGAGATGTTTAAACAGAGGTTAGGTGGCTCCCTGTTGGGGATGCTTCAGTAGTAGATTCCTCCACTGGGCAGAGGATTAGACTATATGTAGTAGTGGGTTCTAACCCTTAACATTCTCAGTTGATGAAAAAAATTAAATAAAAAATAGACTGGTTTTGTTTATAAAGATGGTAATACATAAAGCAGAGCTGTCATCACCTCTAATCTACCCCCCTCCAAAAATGCAGCACTGTGTGCAGTAGTACTCCTACTATCTGCTGTTAAAGAAAAAAGAATATAACATTATTCCCACTAAAGACATAGAACTTCAAAGAAAGATTTGCAGAATCTTACACATCAAGTAAGAGACATTTATTGCATATACACACACCTATCAGAAGGTGCACTCATACACTTCTTATGAACACACTGAAATGTTCAACAATACATTTAACCTTGCCTATCTTGTTGTAATACTAATTCTACAAATCTGAACCAGAGGATGACTTGCAGTATTGGGGCAAAATATAAAAAAGGAAAATTACTCAGTTTAGCAGATCGTTATATAATAGACCTGCTCATTTTAGGCTTTAGGAAAAAATACCTTAAGAATATTGCGCCCTCTAGTGGTACTTTAACTTACAGATTAAGAAAAAGCACTTGATCAATAGGGAAACATACTGCATTATATCAGGTATTTCCTGAAGACAGAGAAAAGGAGAATACAAAGTTTGCATTTGTCATAGAATGCTGAACATTCAGATGTCACCGAACATGAAATTGGTAGAAAATTTCATTAGTGATACACAGGTACAGTAATTCATAAATTTTGTAAATCAACATATATGAGTGGCTTTGTGATACTTCACAAAATACATTATGTAATTGCTTGATTGCATCAACATCTTTAAACTCGCCTCTAAACCTTCACAATCACTTGTCTCACATTCAGTTTCACATCCAAACAGCTTGAGCTAAATCCTACTTTTTGGTTTCTTTAGTACTGTTTGCTGAATGTCTCTTGAAGAAAATGATGAATGATAAAACGATTGTCTATCAACTCTACTCATTATTGACAGTCTATTTCATAGTTCCATCCTTCAAGACTTGCTTTTCAAGTATGAAATCCTGAGTACACATTAATACTATCTCCTCCCCATTCCGTTTTCTTTTTCAAGTCTTATCTGCTCTGTGTAATGTTTCCTTAGAGCGTAGTCTTTGGGTTAGGATTTTCTCTTTTCTACTTTTCTCTTTTCTGCTTACTCTCTGTGGCACTACGTTAGATTCCTTAAGGACAATTCTTTTCCACTTTCCTATTCTTGATTGGAATGCAGAAGTGAACATGCAAGTTCACTGTACAACTAGTAGGAGGCCGTTTATATGAAAAAGCAACATTACAGGAGTTATCTTTTCTGTCCAAATGCAAAAGGCCAATGATTCCAAGGAGGGTGCTTTCGATAATGTTTGCACATATTTTCCTCCTGTTCTCCAATTTATGAGAAACTTAAAGTGAAAATATTTTTATGGACAGCACATAGAAAAGGTCCACAACTTAATAAGGACTTTGTTAAAGCTTTTGTTGTTGCTAAAAAAAAAAGCTTTGCATAGTCTAATAACTTAATCAGCAATAACTTGAAGGTGACATTTCTTTCCCAGTGTGCTATAGCTGTTTGTCTGAAATATGAAGCATGCTTTTTAGAAATTTAATTGCTTAATCACTGTGTCTGAATAAGGTTCATTATTATATATACCAAGGTACTAAAAACAGGATGACAGACCAATATTATTAAAATCCCTTTTGGAATGCAATAATACAGTTTTCCTTTGTGTAGCCCTCATGGTTTCTTTGTGCTGAAGACAAGTACAGAACTGTGGACTTTCCAGACACTGTTGGACTGCAGCCTTCACAGGCTGTGTTGACTTCATAATTCAGCTGAAGCCATTCCTTCTACAGGTGAAGGCTAACATTAAATACCTTAAAAACAGCAGCTTATGTTTGGCAACCAAATTACAAATTAGAAGTAACTTCATGAAGACATATAAGGTTTTATTCTTTTCTGCATAATATTATGAATCTGAATTAAGGGGTAATTTGTTATCCTTAAAATCATGGCTATCAAGTATTCATTCCTTAATACTATTATAATTAATTATGTTAATTGTTGCAGAGCATCGTAGCAGCTGAGTTTGTCTTTCAACAAATGAGATTGTTAATCAAGAGATAAAAATATATTCTGCTATCATAGAACATTAGACAGATGAGAAGCATGTCTTAATTTCTTTTTAAAAATATAATGAAAATAAAAAGTCACTTAGGGATAGCACTTCAGAGATTCAGAGAACTTCTACACTAATTATTAATTGTCATTTGGGGATTTTAAAATGAGTTACTTATTTAATTTTTTAAAAAGTAGAATATGGTAATATGTGCTGAGATTTAAACAACTTAGTCTTTCAACTGATCAGGAAACCCATCACTGTATCTTGGTGGCACAATGGAAAGTAAAGGCAGAAAAAGAGGTCTTAACATTGTTCCAGCTCACTGGATTGGTAAAATTAATTTCTAACTCACTGGCAATTATTTATTAAGTTCCTAAATAAATAATTATCCAAGCTGTGCTATACAATAAGAACAAATGATATATCCAAATAGGCAGTTAATAGAATAAGTTGAACCAGATCTAAAGTTCCTTTAAAAGAAGACTCAAATTGAAAGTAAATATTACGCCTCCAGAACTGGAGAAAATCTTAAAATTGCAACCAAAACCTGGATATGATTTTGGTGGCTTGAGGTAGACTTCACTGGCTTTTGGCTTGATTTAAGTCATCTTTTCTTTTCTCTTTGTTTTGTTGTAATTTAATATATTTTTAAAGTACAGTATTCCGAAGACTCCAGTAGGCAGAAATGTGAGCATTTATAAGGTATAAATTACTTCTCTAAAAATATGTAAGAATTATACAATAGGTAGATATTCAAAAGAGGTTACAAATAAAAATATATACTAAGGAACAGAAGGGACAGTCAGTACCTCAAAAGAAGGGTAAATTTAAGTAGAAGGAAAATCAATAAACCCTGGATATTTAAGATAAAAATAAGAATACTATAACAATTTTTTTTTAAAAATCCAATGAAATACTAATAAAACCTAAGTAATTATCTGTGTGATAAGAACTGTAAAAATTTTCTCTACCTCCAGTTCACCATTATTCCACCCACCAAAGAAAACTAGGTTTAGTGTATGCCCTGCTGAATAAGTTGTGCCATCCCTCAGTTGGGAAGGACTTGTGGTTTCCATGAAGGTCTTGAAGTCATGGGGCACTCCTACCTACTGTAGCAGTCTCAGCACAGCAGACATCATCTTCCTGAGCTCCTCTTAGCAGGGCAGGTGGGCTGGTAGCACTTTTCCTACTCTTGTTTTGAGCATTTCCCTTTGGTTGCACTCAAAAACAGCATTGTAGGATTTGGGGGACAGGGGGGAGAGAGAGTTCCAGGAGATAAAAGCACAATAGAACACTACAAGTCCACTTCTGTCCTGCAGATTTTGTTTCTTACACAGAGAATATCTTCTTTGTCCTCACTGAATTAAGTTTGTGGAGTTTAAAGACCAAATATTATTCTTGACTCCCTTCTTCCTGTTAGATCCCCAATCTAAAAAGTAGAACTCCTAGTAATCTCTTTGGAGCAGATCCAGACTGGTAGCACAGTCAAGATTTACCTAATTAAGTTAATCCTCTCTTCTCCCTCTATGCTTCACATGTGCTGATTTGGCATATATGTAATATATGTAAATTTGTATGAATAACCATATACTGGTAGAAAAATTCTGGCTTTAAGGAAGAGAAACAGCATGACCATTAGATATTTTCTGAAACAACACCATAGCATGAAAGGACATTTCTTTCTTTTTTAAAATTTTGGAAAGAGAGACTACTATTATATTTTAGAAAAAACAAAAACATTGTTCACTGCCCAGAGTTATGCATATGAGATGGGTGGCCATATAAATTTGTTAAATAAATAAATACATTTATCTTCAGTCTACTTCCATTTCTTTTCTGTCTTTTTCAAGTGTTCTTCCTTTCTCTAGAATTTTCCATCTTTTGGTGGTGGTGTTTTCTCATTTGAAAAGCTCTTCAATCAAGAGTTAATGATTTTTTCACACCCTTAATTTTTAAAAAATAGTTGACTGGTGGAACTGAAAATATTAGTCTTCTTCAGACTGCAGGTTTTGCCCAAAAAAGGAAAGACATTAAAAATCACTGTTCAAGTCTGAAAAGGTTGGCCTAATTTTAAATATCTGCATAATGGAAAATTAAATGCAAACCACCGAAGCATTCAACCCGTCTTTTTTTTTAGTTTGATTTTCAACATTATGCAAATTATATACAAAAATAAAATGGCAGTGCACTTTACATAAAAAAATGCTCAAAATGATATTTTGGAGATTAATGCTGTTATAAATTGCAGGCAGATTAACATATTGCAAAATGTCCACATATGTGGTGTTCTACTTATAGGTACGTGATGTTTTCACAGAAAGAGGGTTTTCTTTTTATTTTGATGAACATGAAACTATTTCTACTACTGCTGTGCAGAACTGACTTTAGTTTATATTAGAGCTGTGCAAAGAATTTAGTATCTGCTGTTATACCACTGACAACTGAATTTGAAGATTTTGGGGGTGGGGGAAGAAACAGCATCTTTCCTTAGCTTTGGAATACAAAGAGTGAGGCTATTTTTTGCTCTGTTTAAAAACTGTGGTGAGCTATACTGTCCTTAAACATTATTTTAATATGACAGAATTACAGTAAAACTGAACAGATAATTAATATTCAACACCAATCATCGTTTTATAAAATTAATTAAATTGCATCCCTTTCATGAGAATTTGATTCATGTGTTTGTCAAGGTTTGGAGACATGCAGTGAGAAACCTCACGCTCTCCTAAAAATGTTGCAGGAGTCTAGTTCTCATCAACTGGGAACTGGTGGGACCTTGGGGGTGTGCCTTCTCTGTCATGGCACCTGCCTTATGGAACAGCCTCACCCTGGATGGCCCCAAACCTGCTGGCCTTCAGGAAAGCAGTGAAGACCTGGCTTTTCTCCCAGGCACTGGGGCCAGAATGTTGATGGAGCTGGCATGATGTGGTATGGAATGGTAAACTTTATTGTGGTCTGTGACCAATGTATGTATTTATACACGTATATACATACAATTCTACATATATCATGAAAATGGCAATTAAAAGAAGCTAAAAGAGTTAGAGAGGAGAAAAGAAAAAGAAAGGAGAGGAGAGGAGAGGAGAGGAGAGGAGAGGAGAGGAGAGGAGAGGAGATTTTACAGGTATCAAAGGAATGCAGTTTTATTGGACAATATTTGTTATCTCACATTTGTAGCAGCAAGGCAAAATTGGCTACATTATGTGTATTAGTGATCTGCTAGAAGATAGACCAGTGGGCATGTCTCCCTGAGAATTCCTTTATAAGGGGTTGAATTAATACATCACTCAGGTTCTGTGAAGGAATAGTTGGATGAAGGCCACACTCGGGGAGATAAGCATTCCCTTAGCCCCCAACAGGAGCATGGGAAGTTTAAGAAGATGAGACTGGCACCACCCTAAGGAATTCATGGTGTTTGGGCTTGCTGGCTTGGGAAGTTAGATTCAGTCTGGAGAGATTTCTGTCTTGAGGTGGAAGCTAATAAATTCAACAGAACTGTATCTGCACTGTCTCAGGGAGTTCTTTGGGCTGAACCTGACAGGTTCATTACAGTACATGGTGTGGATGCTTTATGAATATGAATTTTACTGGGGCCTCGGTGTTAGTTGTGTGTGTGTGAAATATTTTGTATATATGAAATATTGTATTTTTATTCTTGTTCACCACCGAGAGTTCCTTCTGATGGATGGGTGGCCATATAAATTTCTTTAATAACTAAATAAATCTCATACAGCATGGCCATGAGAATTGTGGTTTAACCATGATTGGGACTCTGGGATACACTGAATGTATCTTTTCTAATCCTTTAGTCTTCACTGTGATGTCACTATTTTCCCACTGCAGACTTCGTGTTTGTAAGGAGAATAAAACATGTGATCATGGGTTTCCTTCTCACAGCATCGATGGGGCCTCTGCACTGATTATTTGTAGGGAAAAGCCTTATGTTCACATGCAAATCCCATTATTACTGTTCTTGGTTTGGGGTTGTTGTTTTTTTCCACCTGTGAGGTTTAAACCAGCTCATGGTTCTGTTGGTTGTTAATGTTCATGTAAAATCATCTTGGCTAAGATTTACACTAAAATGGTACTTTTCTGCTTTCTCTCGTACATTATTCAAATGATCATGCAGTTACATAAATAGCAGCAATAGGTGCTTAGAAGCAATTTAAGGCCCCATTATAAATCAGCTTTTAAGATAACATCTCCTCTTAAGCTATCCATTTCTCTATTGTGGATTCAGCAGGTCAAATCGCAAGTCACCTTTCGCGACCCATCAGCACTATTTTGGACTGTACTGACAGAACAAGGCCATCTGATCCACTACCTCACTGCGGTTCAGTATTCCTTTTGACAGACCACAGAGAATATAATTTACTGTGAAACAAAGTTGACGGTTCAGAAAAGAGGTATAATAAAATATGTTGGTTGATTTTCTATAAATGTAAGATTTAAAAATTATCAGTATTTATGCTTCATATTTTTAAAATATTGCCTAAGGATGATTTGAAAAATGTTAAAAAGAAAAATAACAAAATGTGGCCTACCTTTTTAGGCAGGTACCCTCATGAATGGGATGGTGTCAAGCAAGAATCTAGAAATGTTTTATCATCCCCTACAATTTTCCCCTTTAAATCAGCAAAGCAGTAAAAGTGGCATTGTTAAACATTTTCCATTTTTCAGTTTGTGCTGTTAAAAAATTTGTGCTACTTCTTCAGATGAGTAATTCAGGGGAAAGCGGCAATTGACTTTTTAATGTATCTTTGTCTGAAGCCTCCTTTTCATCAAACCATTGGCAATAACTTACAATTTTTATAGTACTGACATTCATTATATATTTAAGGTGGTTGTACAAATCTGTTTTATTGGATTAGCAATAAGTTGGCAGACTGTTAAACTTCAGTACCTGGAAAATAATGAGACATTCACCATATCAGTAAGAACTTTGGGCAGAGGAGAAACAAAATCAACTCTCTTTAGTTTAGTTTTTCTTTTTAATTTCAAGGATTTCAACCTAAACTTATTTTCATAAAGTAGCTCATTTTGCAGTAGAAGGGGACTTTGCTTTCAAAGTATGTTATATCATATTTTTGTTACTCAAATCAGACTCTCTATATACATACTGTACCATGGAAACATACATTCTCCCTATAAAATAATGTATGTTGTGTCCCTTCTCTTCTGTACTGTTCTGTCTGGCATAATATACATGATCATTCTTGAATACAGCATCTATTAATATAATATTGGTGGGATTTATTTATTTATAAATACAGTCTATCCACTCCTCAGTCCAGATCAGCTGTAGGTGGTTTACAGATTATACATAAAGCATCAATAATCCACATGGCTCCTGCTTTGCCCATCTTTAGGCACTCTTTAAAAACCTGGCTTTTCCTGCAGACCTTGAGATGGATGGATGGATGGATGGATGGATGGGCGGGTGACCCCTGGGAATTCTGAGCAACATGGATGGGGGTTTTTTGCTCCCTGAATGGATGCTATTTTTATTGTTGTGGTTATTTTGTATTATATTATTGTTTTCATTTTGTAAAGCTGCCCAGAGTCATCTGGGATGGGGCAGCCTATATATTCAATCAATCATAATATAAAAGTTATTAATGCAATCAGTTGATGCGTATAAAAAGTATAAAACTGAGGTGTGTATTATGCAGGATAGAACACAGAAGAGGAGAGACGGTGCAAGACCCAGGGATCAGTTGTGGCTGGAACTGAAATACAGATAGCGCAGAGGACTAATCTCAAGCATACTCAGGCAGGCAGATTCTGCAGTATTTGCTTTCCAGTGCTGGAATCTGAATGGAGCCTGGGAAAGTATATTTCTCATTTCAATGAAATGCATGCATGTTGTGCATCACAGTGCACAAAACGAAGTTTATAAAACTGCTGAATAACTGATTGAATTGGCTATCATTTGTTGCCTGTACTATTAAGTGCAGTAAATGCCTATAATGTAGGTCAAGTTAATTACTCAAACTGTAATTTTGCTGAAAAAAAGAAAACTCTTAACATGAAAAATTTGTATTCTTAATTCCAAAGACCTATTTTTAGTAGCAAGAATAGACGTGATGTGCAGCAGAATTCAAATATTCATGAAGTCTCATTGTTTGATACAGCTAATGCATATGATGATACAGATGGACCTTTCCCCCTCTGTACTTGTAATTCTTATTACTGCTGCATATTAATTAATTGTCTTTATACTGCTTCCACTGCCTTTATTCTGTCTTTATAGTGAAAGGTTTTGATACAAAGCTTTGCAAAGGCACCACTGGGCACATCAGATTCTTTATGATTCACTTTAATACTCATCTGCACAATTTCTGCTGACAGAGTAGCCCACCAAAGGTTCCTTAAGCAAATTCTTGCAGAAATGTCAAGGGTGGAACAGGGCATTGTCTTGGTGGTCTGCCACAGATTGTGTCAGTGTGCTTAAATTGCTGAGGTTAGTTCTTGAATAAAAATGCCACTGGAGCCTGATTCAAATGTCCATTCAGATACGAAGGTTACAATATTATATGGTACAGGAACCAGTATTGCATAAATAGATAATAATTCCATTTGGCATGCTTACAGCTCAGTTTGCACAAACATCTTCACTATAAAGATGCTGCTTCCAGTCAGCAGCATTGTCTTCTAGTTGACTCATATCAGCTTGTAATGACATGTTATATATTAAGATAAGCAACCTCCTGGTGCCCAATGTCTGCTGCTGCTGCTGCTGCTGCTGCTGCTGCTGTTTGTGTTTTTGTTGTTGTTATTGTTATAATAAACAAATAATAACAATAGAAAAATGAAGAGTGAAGGATGACAAAAAACTGGACAGGAAAACAAAAGAAATGGGTTTGGGCGAGGCAAGGGCCACCCTGATGAAAACCAGGTGAGAATACATCATATATTTGGATGGGGTTGGGATTTCCATTTCCCCAGGTTTTTGCGGTAGGATTTGTTCTTTAAACTGTGTTAAGCTTTTTGGAGGATTTGCATGTTCTCAATGATGTGTGACAGCATCATGAGTTTAGTACGATCTCACTGTTGAAATTTGGGGGTGTACCTAGGGAAGCTTTGAGGAAATGCAGAAAAGGGATTTCAGGCTGCCTACAATTCTGGGTTGCCCACTTTTCATTTGCTTGTTTGTTAGATTTATACAGGTAGTCCTTGTTTAGCAACCACAATATATTCTGGCAAAATGGATGCTAAACAACATGGTCACTAAGTGAACCACGTGACTGAGAGAGAGAGAGACTGTGAAGATCACTGGTTGCTGCCGTCTCATTTAGACTCTTTTGTGCAGCAATGCCAGCGTTAATCTCACTCCAGTGTGCATTGTTGTCAGGCGCAGAAATTTGGGTGTAAACGTGCGGTTGGAAAATGATTTTTTGCTACTGTTTACTTCCATTTATTACTATCATATTTGTGAATGGTCAGTATCTGAGGTAGTTGCTAAACAAGGACTACCTGTATCTTGCTTTTCTTCCAGGGGTTCAGGGTAGTGCCCATAGCACACCCCATACTCCCCCACAGTTCTGTGAGATAGGTTGGATTGAAGCAGACAGACTGCTGCAAATCCCCCAGGGAGCTTCCATGGCTGAGAACGGGTCTTCCAAATGCCGGTCCAACATCTTAACCACTATAGCATCGGTGGGGGGAGGCACAGTGCTGGGAGTGGCAAAAAGTACATCATGATGCCATGACACGAGCCCTGGCATGTCTGATATCAGGACACAAATATAAAAGGCTGGGGGTTGGGTCATTATACACATTTCATCATTTTTTCATCATCACAGTTTGTATTGGATGCCCATGTAGTACACTACACTGGCTTTCAGTTATTTATCACGTAACTGCACTTTGCTTCATTCAGCCTAGCAGCCTAGACCTGTTTCTGGGCCATTTCTAATTGTTTTTGTATTTTTATTCTGTCCTTTTTTGAGGGAATGAAGGATGGCATAGATAGTTCTCTCAACCATCCTACAAAGTAGGCTGGGTTTAGAGATTAGCCTATGCAGGAGTTGAAGTAAAGGCTTTGCTACATAGCTGTCGGCAAAGGGGTATAATGAGGGCAAAGACAAAGTGTGAATTGCAACATCATGACACAGACTCCACTCCTTATGCCATAGCTCTGTATATTTTATATACATTTTTATGATGTGGATTTGAAAATTAAAGTTGAAAACCTATTCATTCACCGGTCAAACTGTAGTTTGACATGTGTAACTTACTAATGTTTACAGCTAGTTGGCAATGCTTACAAAGCATTCTTAGTGAATGCTTTCTGTTTTCTGTCATTTTTAGAGGCCAGCATTTTTAAAAATTTATGATTTTAATAAAAATTTGTTCCCAAGTATATTTATCAGTGAAACTTTTGTTTGAACTATAACAAATGAAATCCTTCTTCTTGAGAATAATTATTGACTATCATAATTTTACCCCTTACATAATATATAAACATATAACACTCTTTTTTTATCTACTACCATATACAGTATTTAATATTTTTCCACATTCATATGCTCCTTTTCAAACATTCGGCTTTTCCATTGTTCTTAAACCACAGTTGACTACATTTCACAATAACTCATACATCCAACAGCTTGATGATATTGTAATGTCAACCAAAATATAATCAGTTTGTGGCATGTATTAACTGTGAGACTTACCATTAAATCAGTGGCCTTGCTTTAATTCATTTAAAGCTATGCCACTGGATTTAGCAAAAAGCCCAAACCATGTATTATATTGTACACATGTGCACATCTTCAAAAATTACATATATATTAAGGTTCATACATTTGTCTTGTGAACTCTTACATTGGTCTTAACTCTAGATATTATGTCTGAAAGGTACACAGAAATAGGACGATGGGGTTGCTAGACTCCATATCATAGCCAAACAGGAATAACAGCATGGTCTCCACATTATCAGCTGGGCATTCAGCTTGCAGGGCTGGCCACTGGTACAAGCTAAATTCTTGTGTAGAATGGTAGACATTACAGAATGTAGGAAAGCTACAGATATTCCATGTGTTGTTCCAGGATCCTGAATTTACATACTGGTTTCTAGATCCAGGTTAGTCATTGGATACCAATCCATCTGACACTTCTAAACTTTGGAAGTAGGCACAATTTAAAAATGTAATACACACCCCTCCAGTTTGAGGATGCTTTGCTTTAACTCTTAACATTGCTGTACAACATATAACATAACAGAAATCAGAATTTTAAGCTTAAGACCAAAACCAGAGAGAGTTAATGGGATTTATTTATTTCAAGATTCTCATCCCAGTCTTCTTATGGCAGCAAACCATGAGTCATTTAAAATCACTTTAAAATATGCCACATGCATTAAAACACATTTAAACAAAGGCAGACTCCCAAGATAAAACAATAAACTTGATATAAATCCATGCATATTGAGCTAAGGAAAAAGCAAAAAGGAATAAAAATATGTTTACCAGTTGGTCAGGGGATCATTTACTCTTTAAAAACATTTTTTTTGTTGGGTATATTTTAAAAACTCTTCTAACAAATGTGTGAAGAATCTTTTTCAAAGCAAGGGTCATTCACATTCCTTAATGTCAGACTTTTCAGAACTCATGTAGTCAAGTCCGTGGTGTACAAGGTCAGAGCTGGAAGTATTTCCCCTTGCTTTTCTCTCTCTCTCCTTCTTGCACACCCCCCCCCATAAACAAAAATGCACACACTGAATTGTGTAGATACAGTATACCACCCATACATATAAACACAAATCTTATCCTGTTATTTAGCTAACTGCAAAATAGATGGATATGCATACATCACACAAACACTTAACTATTCCTCACATGAGAAGTGGGAGGCTCACAACTTTTGACCTATGTGCAACACCTCAGCAGTCTTATGCAGCTCCTGAAGCTTCTTTCTGAGCTGCCAACAAAATTCAGGGATGTGGCTTTCTGCCAAACTTGATAACCTTTTCTGGGATTGTTTTTTTTAAATGTAGAGTTTTGGAGAGGGAGATCCAAACTTAAAATAAGCAGGAATTTCCTGACTGTGAGAGCCATTAGGTGGTAGAACAGCCTGCCTTCTGGGGTCATGGGTGCTTCATCACTGGAGGCTTTCAAGCAAAGGTTAGACAACTTTTTGCTGGCAGGGGATTAGCCTAGAAGACCTGCAAGTCCCTTCCAACCCTACGGCCCTGTAACAGTGAGAATGGCATTTTTGTTTTCTTTGGCTTGGTTTGTTCACCTGGCTTACCCATATTTTGACCTGGCCTTTAGCCTGAAAACTGTTGCCCATACCTGCCTTAACCTGGCAAATATAAATGCAAACATATACACATATTTTAAAACACACATCATTTACTTAAACATATTCAGAGAATATCTTTCAGAGATGACATGAGCTGCCCATGATGGATATGGATATGGGCTAAAGGATATGCAAAGACTACCTGAACTGGTTCAGAAATTAAAACTGTAACTTAAGAAATGTCCCAATTCAGTAGGGATTGTTCTGCAAGTAATGCAAGCTGACACCACGCCCTGACCTAAAAAGATTAAAAAAAAACAAAAAAACCTTCTGTTTCTCCATACTCTACATTTTTTGACATTTTGCAGGCAGGTGAGAATTTTATGAGGGAATGAAATGTGTTGCCTTTGAAATAGGTTAGTACATGGGTTTCCAGCTATGCTCCTTTAACATCTTAAAAGAGAATGTACAAAGGGAAGGCTGTTCATAAAGAATAAAGACAACCTGAATATGGAAGAGTAAATTGATGTCAGCTGAGCTACAGGTGTGTATATTGGGAGGTGAGGTAAAGTCTTTTCCATAACATAAATCACAGAAGATGCTGTGAGTTGGGCACTAATGGTAACCAGATCGCCAGGATCTTCCTGCAGACACTGTATCCAATACCCCTTTTCTTTTCCGTCATCACCCTGAGACTTTATAAAAATGGAAAAAGTGTACGGAGTTGGGCAATAGCACCGTGCAGGAGAATGATCCTGCATTTTTTCCTATCAATTGATGATAGAGAATTTGCTATCAACATTTCTTTAAATGATCATTTAGGAGATACTGTAATGGGAAGAGTGTGGTGTTCTAGATTTATAGAATATATCAGCATCCTGTTTTGTACTACAGAAACATCTCTCTGGTGGTTTGCAACTTTGCTGCCTTCTGATACTTTCCATAGGGCTTTTTCTGATTGGGCAATGTGGCAACCAGGGAGAAATCACAGTGTTGGAAAGATGTGCCACAGACAGCAGCACCAGCAACAGCGTCCTTTGACATCACCAACAAAAAAGTTAAAAATGCAATTCATTTCCAAATAAATTCTCAAGCCCACTAAGAATATAATAGAACAAGAGAGTCTCCTTGACGAGGAAAAAAAAGTTGGAGAATTTACGGTGCAGATTTTGCAGAGGATTTTTACGAGGGTTCCCATTTGGAATGGAAAGGGTTTCCATATGTTTGCTCTGCCCCTGGAAATAAATTTAAAAATGCTCTGAATTCCACTTTGAGGGACGTAGCCTCTAATCTATACCTTGCTCCTCACTAGTGCTGCTTTCTTTCCATTATGCAAGGCCCAGATTCCTCCTGTTGCAGTGGTAAGATTTGGTGCCCCAGAGCTCAGCAGACTGCCTTTTCTGTTAGTGTTCAGCTGTTTCCCATCTTCCCTAAGAATGCGCATCATCTCTGTGTGGAGATTTTAGGGGAGGATTGCCTTCCGTGTTACATTGCCAAGCTGAGCAAAGTGAAAAGAAGTGAGTGATGCCTAGGCAAGATTGGGAGGAAAGGGATTACATTTCACCTTTTCTGTAGTTTTCTCCTTTCAGCACTGCAGAGAGCTCTACCCTGCACTGCACTGCACTGCAAATCAATCAAGGCACATGTTTTTCTGGAGGGGTGTGGGGGGGGGACTTTTGTGAGTGGCACAATAGCTACTACAGCTGCCTTTGCAACTATTCTCCAAATTATTTATTTTGCTGTTCTTTTGCCACAAGCAGTATTTGTACCTGCCGTTCTTTCCTTCCTTGGTTTGCCCCAGGGAATGTAAACTGTAGACGGGTTTTTTGTACAAGCACCTATCTTGCTCCATAATGAGGGCTTAAACACAACTAGCAGCAGCCTCGTTCTCTCTGATCACATTGTTCTAAGAGAGAAAGAGAGGGAGAGGGAGTGAAATCAACATCAGAAGTCAAAACAGCAGTTTAGAAATACTGAACTATTTTTGTCTTCAGTGCCTTGGTCTGGAATAAATAAGACAGAACTGCAATCTGGCTAAAGATATCAGAGAATAAATTGCACTGAACACCATGGCATTTACTTCAGAGTAAATATGCACAAGAATATGAATTAGTTGATTAACCAATCAATTAAATGTGCATACATTTGCATAGCAGCAAAAATATACTAAGTCTAATGGAAAAGGTACGCTGTCATTTGTCCTGCGTTGATGCATACATTTATTAAATAATGCCGCTGTTATGATTTTTCATCAATAGTTGTATTAAACTATTGGTTGGAGCCAGGGATGAATGAGCAAAATAATTTTATCAGTGATAATATTCTGTGAATTACTGCACAATACCTAGTGGGAGATATTGTATGACATGCATGACAAGATCTTGTGCAAGCAAGCACACAGTTCAAACTCTTGTGCAATACTGTATGCATAATATTGTGTAAACTCTTGTGGAAACAAAAGGACATATCTAGAGTTCATTTTTTTTATTAGAAAAAGATCTTCATTAGAAAAATATCAGAAAAACTCTCCTATTTTATATCTGGATCCATTTATAAAAGTACTATTTAATTCTGAATTGCTAAATAAATTGGAGATACCCTTTAAATACTTTAGCAATGTTCTAAATTGATCAGTGTATCAGATTAAAAGCATTTTCAACGTAAAAGAAAAGAATATGTAGGACTACATGGCATAGAGCCTGGTTACTTGAGGGACCACTTGTCTCCCATAATATCTGCCAGGCTGATTCAATCTGACAGGGTTGGTGCACTCCGGGTTCCTTCGATTAAACAATGTCATCTATCAGAACCCTGGAAGCGCACCTTCTCTGTAACAGCGCTACAGCACACTGGGGTGAGCACTGAGGAGCACGGATGAACTAGCAAGAGCCGCAGATGGGTGCTGGAAAGTGCAGGCAAGCAGGAGAGGTGCTGCAGGCCGGTGCACACTACAGAGGGCAGGTGGGGGGTTGCTACAGAGTACAAGATCCCTGAAATCTCATATCCATAATGGGGCTCTTCAGGAAATAAAGCAGCAGGAGCAACTTACAGGAGCAACTTGCCACCTTCCCTGTTGGCTTCCCCATTGACTTTGCTTGTGGGAAGCTAGCAGGGAAAGTTACAAATGCTGATCACATAACCGCAGCTCACTGCAACATTGTAATCGCGAGCCAGGTGCCTGAGTACCCAGATCACGATCAAGTAACTGCGGGGATACTGTGATGGCCACAACTTCATGGACTGGTCGTAAGTGCCCCCTTGTTCAGTGCCATTGTAATTTTGAACGGTCTCTGAACAAGTGGTCATAAGTCAAGGACTACCTGTATTTCTCTGCAGAACCAGAATTATGAAATAAGCTCTTAAACATAAAGGCCTCTTTTCTGGAGTATGTTCTGGAGGAACATATTAGCTGGTTCCTTTTTTTGGTGGGGGGGGGGTAAGAATTATTTTCTTAGCCTCATGCTGTTAGGTTTTACAAACATGTTCCAAACACAATGGTAGCTGTCATAGATACATGTAGATTGAGATCTTACATAAACTTTTCACAATTTGTTCAACTGGGAATTGAGCTAGAAGTTACTGACAATATGCATTCAGCTTTATATACGGTATTTCACCGTGTTCTCTTCTGCTGGTGTTATACTGTGTATGGTCTGAATTGTATTAGCTGAAGAGTGTAATGTCAGCTCCAAGTTTCTGGAAATCTTCAAACATTATCTCTATGCATCAGTACATTGGTGGGATGTGGGTAACAGTATATTGACTTACAAGGTAGCTACTGAATTAGAGAACCTAGTGTGCATAGTTAACATGAATATGCTTGCAGTAAAACTGGATTTTTGTTGCATTGATGGCATACTGCTCAAAATGTGCCAAAGCTAAGAAAACTAGATGTTATGTGTCTGAAACTAAGAGAAATAGTAAGGAGGTATCAGATCTGAATGAAGGTAGCCTGATCTTGTGAAGCAGAGTTGATGAATAGATGCAGGGAAGTGAAGATGTTGGTTTAACTTTGAATGAAAGGATTAAAATATATGTCAGAAAGTATGACATGTTCTCATTTAGGTGGTTGTGTGAATAAGAGAAGGAATCCATGGCTGGTGATATGCCACAGTGAATCTTGGTAGTGGAAGAATCAGAGATCAGCTTAGGGAAAAAATTGTGCAACATTTGATCAGGGGTGTTTGTGTGTGGGGGGGTGAATTTATTCTGTTAGGTGACATGAAATGGTGGGTGGGAATAAGAGAATACAGAAAAAATCATTAGCTCCCAAGAATGAATGAGAATGATGGCTGTTTGGTGAGCAAACAGTAAATCACATTAAAAAAAAAATTAGAGACTAGTGGGACATGGCAGAAATGCATCTAAAACTCTTGAAACTCTACTGAATTATTTTTAAAAATGTGTTAAGAATAAAATGGAGGCATACTGACACACAGAGGGAACAAATGCAATAAATTATGATGTTTAATTGGCTGTGCTAATACATTGCTGATAAACTAAGAACTGACTTCTTAAGTCCTTGCTTTATTTATAAAGTAATATTTATTTTCAAATTGGGCTTGAAATAATTCATTGGCCAAAAAAAAAAAAAAAAGTCATTCTACCCCATTTGGATTGTGGATAGCATTAGAAAAATTTACATCTGAAAGCAAGTTAGTCGGTACATGTAAATTGTGGCCTGAGTGCAGTTCGCTGCAGCATAAACCTGGACTGAAAAAATATTTATAGTTCCAGGTGCCCTCATCACAAGCCTGGAAACTAGTTCAAGAGTTGGTATCACAATGACAAAGTGCTGTACCACAGAGGCATCTAGAGCAAATATTGATTTTGTAAGAATGACCGAGCATGTAACACAAATTCTGCCTCTTACATATTTGCACATGATGTGCACATACCAAAGGGATAGAGTTCACCGGATTTGGTGATAAGTGTTTCATCATTTGCCCCCCCCCCCCGCTGACACCTTATTCTTTCAGCCTTTCATACATGTTGGGGGGCAGATGAATGAATGAATGAATGAACAAACGAACGAATGATAAATGTGGATAAAGATGTGAAATATGAATAGTCATCCCTGGCCAGCTTACCTGCTGACTCCTTCCAGCTTGCAGCAAGGGAGAAGTGCAAGTAAGGAACCAGTTCCCTGCCGCCACTCAGAGGGAAATGACGAAGTGAATGGATGGCAGTTTTGGCCTCCTGTCTACTGCTGCTGGCTCACTTTCCAGACAAGGTGAACAAAAGAGCAGGAGAAGGAGGAGCTATCATTGTTTGCTTGTTCTCTAATGCTCTCCAGGCCTGGAGGAAGAGGACAAACATTGCAGAGGGCATCATCTCTTTGCACCTATGACCATTAGGGCAGATGGCTAGGGATAGATGAGGGAAAGGGTCTTCACATGTTGTTCCTGTGTCTGTTTCTATCCTGGCCTTTTGTTAGCTAAATAACTTTCTGTGTTCAAGGGACAAAGGAAACTTCTATCCCTCCCCAGCCCCCGGGGTGCTTCCTTTTCTTCAAATGAGTTTAGGCAGAAGTGAGGCTTTTCTAACCTCATATATTTCTTAACAAATCTGGGTTGCACTCCAAATACAATTGATGTCTGCTAGCATTCACTAATAGCTGGGCTAAGCTTATACTCTGCATCCAATTATATTATGAACATTTTTCTTTTTAATGGGACATTTCACTTCTTAATTACTAAATATTCTTTCAGCACTTTGCTTATATTCACAAACAATAATGGCTGCTGCTGAATTCAAATCCTCAGCAGCAGGCAAGTGAGTGGCAGTTCATCTTCCTTGTGTTGATAACACTTGTCAGTCTCAGCAAAGTGAGTGGGTGAGAGTTAGTAATAATCCAATGGTCCTGACAGAGGCTTCCTTGAAATGAAAATTATTTTTTTGGCAGGTTGAGTTTAAAATTCTCTTTGGACTTCCAGGGAAGATGGCCAGCTGAAGATGGTTCCACGAAAAAGCAGAGCCAACTTTTGCGAACTTTTTTAAAGAGCCGGTTAGCAGATTGGCTCCATTGACCCTCTCTGGATAAGAGAGAGACATGTGAGATTGCCCAAGTCGTTTCTTCTTATGGTTGTTCCTTTTCCTCACAAAGAGACCACAAGAAAGCAAACTCTGGTGGGGGGTGGGGGGAACCTGGAGATGGGGGAATTTGCCATATTTGCTCGAGCCACAAAGGGAGCCTTTCAAAGGACACTAAATTCGAGCACTTCCCTTGCTAACTACCTTATTAATGGCTTTAATGAAGTTAGACACCTTCAAAGGGACAAGGGTATAAATACCCAGTGAGTGAGTACCTTCAAACCTTAATACAAGAAAATGAAGATTTATTTTTTATAACTTTTAAGAATTTAAAATAAACAGCAAAAAGCAAGACAAGGTTTTTGCTACAGAAAGTTTTAAAAATATTAAGGGCTCAGAAAATTTGGGTTGAACTTTGAATATTAAGTCTTTGAAATTATTTTTAAAGAATAAATACATGTTTGTGGGAAATAAATTGTCATGCTTATTTATTTATTTATCAAGCTTAGAAATACCTTTGAGGAACTCCACTGAGGACTGTGTCAAGACTTTGACTCAGTTATGGCAGGTATGTTGTATCTTTCTGGGAATAATCTGTCTTCAGAACAAGATGTTATAGAACAAGATTCCATTTGAGAATAACATGAATGAAACTTTGGATAAGAACCTGCCATTAGATGCAAAGAGAAAACTGTATGAAGTTTTAAAAAATAAGAAGGAAATAAAAAAGATAATCCCTGAGAGTAACGGGAAAAATTCTTTTTTCATTGGATATACAAAAGAGACTGCTTAAAGAATGGAAGAAATCTGTAATAAGGATCAACAACTATTGGAATGGATTACAGAGAAAGATTGTTCTGTATTAAAAAAAGAATATAAAATCGGCTTATTTGAACAGGGTTAAAATGGGGCATGTTGTTACTGTGGGTGGTTCTTTTTGGATTTACTGATATTTTGACTGGAAAAATGTGGTATATGTGATTTACTCATGAGGAACAGCCATCCGGAGAACAAGTAGGTTGATTTCAAGCTCCCTCCTTTATCTGGAGGAATTTAAGGCATCCCGCGATCCTGCTGGGTGCTAAACAGCTGAGGAGCTGTCTCTGCGAATTGAAGATGATCAAACTGCCATGCCAGCCACCAGCAGCGAGACATTAGCTGTTTTTGTTAGGTTAAATTTTAGTCTTTTTTTTTTTTGGTATTATACAGTATATTTGTGAATAGTTTAGAGTTGAGATATGAAATGTTTATTTGAATGGGGTGGATTGTTATTTGGGGTGGTTCTCTTTGGAAGGGTTGGCATTTGGAATGGATTGTGTATTAGAATTTTTTTTCAGAGGAGAAATGGTCTCTTTTTGTTATGTTAAATGTTAGGTTTGGTTTGCTTATACTTTTTATGCCTTTTAAATGGGGTTTTACTTACAGTTAAGAGTTGAGATGCGGAAAGTTGAGTTTTATATTCATTAATTAATTTTAATATTTTAGAGCTCTGTTTAGACTTTTTGCTGACAATTGGATAAGGAGAAGATGTTACTTATTTGATTTATTTATTGCATTGGTTCTCAACGGGGGTGGTACCGCCCCCCAGGGGGCAGTGGGAGGATGCTGAGGGGCGGTGAACTTGTTTTGGGCGGTAGGGGGGCGGTGGGCATGTTTTGGGCAGTAGAGGGGCGATGAACATGTTTTGGCATTCGAACTTAATTTTAAAACTCCCCCAAAAATTTATTAAATCGATTATCTGGTTTACACCATTTGTACCAGCAATAAAACGAACTTATGCGACGGCTGCCCTCACGCACCTCTAAGAATGGTGAAACGAATTTGTATTCTAGGTAGGATGACCTTGAAGAACTCGACACTATGATTCTTCTCCGATCCCAACCAGCACAGCGCATGCGTCAGCTGTTTTCCCACACGATTAATCGCAGTGCGTGCGTTGAGCGTCCTTTCAATATGAATGTTTGATTTGACCCGTGTTTCTTGAGTTGCTTTTCATTCACTTCATTTTTTTTTGCATTAGTCATTTTAATTTTAATAAAAGGAGTGCAATTACCTTCCAGGGCAAAAGTATCGAGTTAAATCGAACAAATTTGGTGTGTAAGTCTACTGAAAAAAATTACTTAAAATTTTTGCCTTTTATAATTCAGTAACTTCCCCCCCCCCCAAAGGGTGGCGTTGAAAAATTTTCCACTCCTTAGGGGGGTGGCAGCTTCAAAAAGGTTGAGAATCACTGATTTATTACTAAGAGATGGGTTATGGGATGAAGAGTTTTAAATTTCTTAATTAAGAGGGGTGAAATTATTAAATTGTTTATTACTTATCGTGATGAGGGTGGGAAGTTGCTTTCTTAAAAGGGGGGATTTTTTGTATTATTTTCTTTTCTTTTTTCTTTTACTTTGTATTATCTTTTATTGTTCTTTTTAAAATCTTAATAAAATTATTTTTTAAAAAAAGAGTTTAAATTTCTCTTTCTGCTACTGGCACCAAAATGGCTTTGGTTGCCATTACATAGCAAAACTACTGTCTATATTCTAATTGTGTTCACATATTTAGCATCCCTCTTGTTTGATCCTGGCATGGAACTATACTGCCATATTAAAAGATATGTATCCTTTGAATTTAACCTTTTAGTAGATGCAGTCAAATCAATATAATTTAATTCTGTAGTAAAGTTGAAGTTGTAAGAAACAAGATTCATAAGCAGCAAGCAGTACTAGATGCAAGCATGCACATCATAGCTATAATTATGTATTAAATATTCTGATTTTTTTTAAAAAATGAATGTTTTGAACCATTGAACAAGTTGAAAAAAGACATTTTGATGAAAGATAAATCAATAATATTTCACCAAAAGAGACAGCCTTAGATGAGTATTGTATATGGCATGTAGTTATGAATCTAGATGACTCTCCACTGTAGCTTCTTTTATTGAGCTAGAAAGGTTTTATGTCTTTCTACATAAAATGTCTTACCTGGCTCAAAATCTGTAGAATGTATAACCTATGGGCTTCTAGCTATCACTGAACTACAATTCTCAACAGCTTCAGGTAGCAGTGATAGATCCTGGAAGTTGTAGTTTAAGATCTAGAAGGCCCCCCTCCATATGAATAGCATCCTGAAATTAATCCCTTTTTAAGAGAGACAGAGAGGGGAGAGAGAGAGAGTTCCCCCCCTCCCACTTTAATCCATTAAATCTGGAGTTTCTGATTTTTAAAATTAGCACACTTCTTAAATCATGGTTCTTGGCTACAGTAACCATATTAACAGCATTGTTTCTAAAATTAACAAGGGAGGATTCCCCCACACACCATCTCTGCTATTGACCTCATTTGACTGTGAAAAAAAATCTTGCCTCATGTTACTTATGAATCCTGTAAGGATGGCACTATTCTTCCTTGTATGTGTATCCTTTATACTTGCTTCTAAAGATATACCACTTATCTTAGTCACTGTTGGTAAATAATGGGAATCTTTATCATCTGTTCATTCCCTCAGTACTTACTGAGCAAAATATTCTGGTATTGCTACAGGGACACGTTCTATCAGAACTATCTGCTTGTTTAATTTCAGGCACTTATGTAGCACTGAAACTAATAATTGTTCTGACATTAGCTCCTGAGGACGAGTGAAAACCAATCTCTCTCTCTCTCTCTCTCTCTCTCTCCTCTCTGCCTCTCTTAAAAAGGGATTAATTTCAGGATGCTATTCATATGGACTCTACTTTCCTCATGATAGGTTGCTGAACAGGAAATTGATGCCCTCTGGAGGCCATCTGAAAGTGAAACCCTTTGCAATCTGCTTCCACCTGTTAAATATTTTGCATGTAATGGCTTCTTTAAAAAAACAAAGTTTGCCGACTTCCCCATTTTACTGTCCTTTGGTCAGCAGACTTCTACTGTTGTGAGGAATATCTTCACATCTTTGCTTTTAAAAGATGTACTCTGATCCTCAGATGAAAGAGGAAGCCAGCTGAGACAGTGCCCTGGATTGTGGTTAAAAGTGGCCTTTACTACTTCAGTTGCACCAAGTCTGTTTCCAAGCCTAAAGACTCTATTCTCTTGCACATCACTTTACACTGAGAATAATCTGTCCTTTTTATTTTCCTATCACACTGAAGCACAATACTTTTATGACTCTGTTTCTGTCAATCCGATGTGTTGCCAGGCCCATCCAGTCTTGCTTTGAAAAAAAATCCCGTCATATTAAGGATCAGCTGTCATCTTTCCTTAACCCTCTGTGCTGTAAACAAGTTCTTACTGGCAGAGGATCATAAACAGAACTATAAGCTGCATGTGCCTCAATTTTCCACATGTCTAGCCAAGAAAGGTATCTCTCCATGACATCATTCCATCCCATCCATTTCCCTGTCTCCTCAGCTCTCCGAAGTTTTTATCCTCCTTTTTTCTTTCTTCTCCATCCATTTTCTTTGCATCGTTTTCAATCATTATTGTGTGCTGCTGTAGTGACTGTAGCACAGCAGTGAGTCATGGAAACTCCTTAAGACTAGTCTCTTTCTATTTATTTTACCAGCCATATCCTGTTATTTGTCTGCCTCACAACTCTTGTAACTGGGCACTTTCTATTTGCCTTTGCAATATGGCTTTGCTTTTCTAATTTTTCCCTTTTTGAGCTTGCAACATTTCTCTTCACATCCCAGGAGTTTCTTGTTCCCTTAATTGTCCGGTTCCAGTTGGCAGGCTGAGAGAAAAGCAGCATTTACTACTGCTAAAATTTTCAATCTATTATAGAAAAACAACAGAAGGGCTGATACTGCCATAAAGTCTATGACATTTTTGGTGGGCAGAGCAGCAAAGCAATTCAATGAGAGAAAAGTGACCTTCATTTTGACTGACTTTCTAACTTTCATGATGCTGAAGCATTTGCCCCTCATAATAAGAGTAATCAGAGTAGATGGGTAATGACATGGAAACTCTGTCAAGTACACTTCTGCTGCTAAACACTAAGAAACTATTTTGCTCCGACTACTGAGCAATAGTAACTAATGTTGCACTAACTACTGGGCAGTAATAAGTTCTATGTAGAACAACAAAATAGCTTAACTGGAGTATACTCAAAACATCCTTCTCTTTATCAACCACCTTTTAGTAAAATAACGTAGGAGTTTTTCATTACGTTCTATTTTCCAGACCCAATAATTCTAATCAAAATCTAAAAAAGATATATGTGTTCCATTTTCTTATCACTTAAAAAAGGATAAACACCAAATAAGTTTTAAAATAGTGTTAATGTGCATTTCTCTGTATAACAAGAAGTTCCTGGAGGCAGTAATTTGATTTTACTTCCTTCTGAAGAAAGGAATTGTAGGACCATGATGTTTTAAAATAATTGTGTTTATTTACAAACACGAACACTAAATAGAGCAGTGTTACACTGAGTACTCAAGATATTTATCGGTTGGCTAGCTATCTTGCACTAAACCATTATGTAATTTGTAAAGTATGGTTTGTGGCTTTGTGTATTTAAAAAGTGATTACTGTATGCAACTCACTCTACATAGGTAACTGTTGAGCCTTATCAGCTGACCATGATTAAAAAATTTCTTGACTTAGTATGATGCTTGAACCTGATCTTTTTGTTATGTCTGTCTCCATGTGTCTTTCAAGTTGCTGTTTCCTTTGCTTAGGACCTATGGTTACAACAATGAATTTATTTACTCATTTCACATACATCCACCTACTATCATCAACCTCCTGCTCCCCCCACCCCCCGCCCCATTCAGGAACTCCAGTTCTCAATTTTTAACCTGCAAAATGACTTTCAACCCAGAGGGCTTAGGACAGAAGAAATAGGTTTATATATCTCAGGAAATTATGCTCATATCTTTCCTCCTTCCATTCTCTGAAAAACAACTCGCTGCATGCAGAATGATTGGTATCCCTTCTTTTTTCCCTTTTATTACAGAATCACTAATTCTGTTTTTTGTCTTTGCTGGGGCTATGAACTGGGATTTTGTTTGAATATCCAAATAAAAGACAGATTTATAAAAATAAACAAAGACTAAACAGAAGAACAAGAGCCTAATTATCTTAGGTCTAATAAATGGCAACTATGCCAGAGGAAGTAGAATTGAGCTTTTATGTTATAGATTGATGCTCCTAGCTAATTTTCTAGTTTTAATATCAATATTCTATTCACATTATAAATCAGTCCTGGCCGTTATTTAAATTATATGGTGTGCTGTTTTCAAAAGTGTTTTCTGCATGCCCATTGAATTAGGCCTGTTTCCTGTTAGAGTGGCCCTTTCCATCTCTTTCCAGGACCTGCAGAAAAGCAGAAGACAATCCCAGAGTCTCCTAGGTTGGGTCTGGCTCCAAAAGAGCAGGAAATACAAGGTGTGATGGAAGAGCTCATTTTAAAAAAGGCAGGGGAGGGAAAAAAGAACTGTTAGGGGAATTGGCACAATTGTCCTCTTCTTGTATTGTTTGACAAAGACTTCAGAGTGGTGTGAAAAACTTAATTGCATTTTTGAAATGGCTTCTTTGAGCATTGCTGCCAACTATCCACAAGAAGCCAGAACATTAAATGGAAAAACTTGGGCTTGTACATGTTGTTTTCCACAAGGAGGAAAGGGAACTTTTAACATCCTTCCAATCTGAATACTGGTAATTTTTTAGTGCTTTCAGAAATTTTGTTGAAGTGCAATAGTTGCTATCATGGGGAGTCAACATGATTGTGGCAGGCTCTTCTATGACCTACATATGTTCATTAGAAAATGTATTGAACCCCCAGGTATATACTGTAACTGTAACCTGGTGTCCAGTAAAAGCAGCTTATATTCTGCCCTGCTGTTCTCCTGTTCTCTTTAGCGACCAACTGGGCGGAAAGGGTTATTTAGAATTTAGGCATTGTGAATCCACTCGATGCATTGGAAGCTTTTCCAAACTCTAGAGATAAGGCTCTGGTGCCCTGACAGAAGCACATGAGAGTGTTGTCATGGAAATTGCAAGGATCTTTTCTTTCAGGATCATTGCAGCAATCCAGTCCTATATATGGTGGCTATAGGAGAGAACAAGCCAAGGTGCTTTCTCTGGGTGCTGAAATGAAAAGGGTGTTAACCTGAGCTTTTGGCTGGAAGTGGGATGGGAAACCTGAGGATGTTGTCAAACTACCAGTAGCCTTAGCAAGTACTGTACGGCTGGTAGTGATGAGAGGATGATAAAACCTGCATCCAAAACTTCTGAAGGAGCATTGCCTGAACCTGGTTAACTAGGCTAGGGAAACAATGAGTTTTTTTAATGAGTTTTTTTTTCAAAAAACCCTTTCCCCAAGTTCTCTGTTGTTATAACTATAAAATGAGCTTTCATCAATTAGCTTTAAAGTATGATTCTTTTTCTGATTCAAAGTAGATATCATTTTTGAGAACTTATGTAGTGTAGCAATTAAAGTATTGGACCAGGACTGGAAAGAAACAGGTTCAAGGCTACCCTCAGTCATGGAAACCTCACTGGATGACTGTAGCCAGTCACTGTCTCTCAGGCAGGCTATCTCACAGGGTTGTGGAGATAAAAATGATGGTTAATCCACAGCCCCAGGTCCTGTAATTATCCTTAAAAATGTTATAGAGAAGAGTCTTGTAATATCAGATCCCCAGAAAGTGAAGCTCAGTTTCTAATCAATGGTTTGCAGTTGCCTTCTTTCAGGAAGTCAACCTAGTCCTGGGATTTCCTGGTAATGTCCCATCCAAGTATTAACCAGGTCCAACCCTACTTTGTGATCAAATGAAGTTAACGAGGTATTGTCACCTACTGTGAAGCCCCCATGAAATCCCTCAGAAGCCTTCTGCAAGACATGAATGTAAAAGTTCTCTCCTGATTTTGCTTCCATACTGATATTCACTGGCATATTATTTGCTTCTCATGCACATTGTCAGGGACCTCTTCAGGCTGAAATAAGAAATACTCCAAATCCCTACTGTAATAACATGTTGTTCTATAGCTTGGGGTATGAATTTCAGTCCCACAAGGCATGGCACAATTAGTTTCATACAACTAACAGAGGGGGAAAGCAGCCTTGTTCTGAACTAGTGAACCAAAAGGGCAAGATTTCCCATGAATCTCCAGAATTTTTGGAGAATGAAAGTGGCTTAAAGAAAACTGTGCTTCCTTTTGTTTCACATTTAAGTTTCACTTATAATTTTGGTTGGGTTATATTTCTATTCTGCTTTTTATCTCCACAATTTGGATAAGTTCCTGCTGTTGTAAAATAAGCAGCTTGTATAAAATACAGCATGTGCTCTACATTGGTTCAGGAATTATTTTAAGGGACAGAAATCTTTCCCTGAGTTCAAGTGTTAGTGGCCTATAAGAGTAAACAGGAAAACTACCTTGTCATTTGTTAGAAGCATATATTTGAGGTTTCTCATAAAAGTTGTGTTGAATATTTTGAATTTTTATTGGGAATAAGGGGATATTCAAATATAGCCCTAGGCAAGAAAAAAACAACTGACTTCTGATATATGAATATACTATTAATCCATTAATATGAATTGCAATTAACAGTAACAACTTCTAGTGAACTTGCTTTGACAAATGCTGTGTTCATCCTAGTGGTCTAGCACTGGATGTGAGTGAAGATGACCCACTCTTTTGTAAACAGAGCCTTCTGTTTACAAAAGCCATAATTGCAGCAGCGATGGTCAGGCACCCTTGACAAGGATTTGGCAGTAGAACAAGGCCCTAGTGATTTTACACGCTTAAGCTAGTTTCCTGAGCTTGGACTTGGCTGAAGAATCATAACACGGTTCTTTCCTTTCCCTAATGAAGCTGCAGTGGATGCTCAGCAATGACAGGCTGTCATCCAGAGTTGGTCTGCTGAATCAAAAGCTGTACCGGTAGATAAATAGCCCTTCCCGCAAGCCTCAGTGTTACAAGAAAATGTCCAGTTTTGCCCCAGTTTTCAAATACATCTGCATGGTGCAAGGAAAAAAAATCTCAGCTCTCCAGAAATACTAGTCTGGTCTTGGTGATGCAAAGATGCCATGTGGAGGATCCCTCAGTCAGGTCTCTAGGAACAAATTGGAATATTTACTCCTGGAGGGGCCATTTAGACCATCAGTCCAACCCTTGTTCAGTTCAGGCACCAAATTAAACTATCACCAATAGATACTTCTCCAGACTCTGTTCTATCACACTTTTTTACTGTTAGAAGTTTTCCTCCCCCTACCCCACTATTCAGTTTAATTCTGCTTTTCAGCACCTTAAATTCATTTTTCTATGACTTGTTCCCTGGGACTACAGAAAACTTGTAACATTCTTTCAGAAAACTGAAGGGGGCTATCATATCTCCCACTTTCCAAATTCCTTTAGTTTCCCTAGTAGTTCCCTGATTTTTCTTCTCTGAACCTGTTCTAATTTATTTCAATCATTCTTAAACTGTGGTGCCCAGAACTGGACATAGTAATTAAGGTGGGTCTGCCAGGGGCATCTATGTGGGGAAGAGGCCAAAGGCCAAGATGATGGGTGCAATTGAATTACTGTCCCTTTGTATATGCAATCTCAGCATATACAAAGAGATGGAGCTTCAACTGCACAGTCACACCCATCATTGTCCCACCAACAACAACTGTCATAGCCCAGGCTCAAGACTCAGATTCTGAATCTCACCCTGAAGAAGCTGCTTCAGCTGAGCCTGTGGAATGTCAGCCTCAGGAGAGATAAAGCCTGAAATCATATGGGGCTAATCAAACATAGGCACAACCTGAGCAGCTGGAGAAGTCAGATGAGGATGATGTAAGGCCTCCCAGCCCCAACACCCAATGAGTAGAGAAGAGAGCAAAGCAGCAAAGGTCTATTAGGCTCCTCACCAAGCAAGGGAGTAAATTTCCTGATTAGTGACAACTGGCTGCAGCCTTATTTAAGAAGCAGCTCTAACCCCATGCTCTTTGTTGGAAACAGTATCTGACCTCCAGCTCTTGTGTAACATTCCTGCAAATCCTATTTTGTTTGAAATCTTGAATCTCAGACTTCTGGACTGGCTGACAACCCCGACCTGGCTCTTGGGATTTGGATTTGGGACTACTCTTCTGTGTGCTCCTATTTAGAAAGCAAACTCTTCAGGCAAGCCTCAAGTTTTGTTTACATCCCTTTGTTTGCTGTTATTTCTTCAGCCTTGGAGTAAATTTGGTAAATTCCATAAGCAACTGTGTGTGAGTGCATGGTTGAAACCTGAAGCAGGATACCACTGCAGATACCCCTGGGTCTAATCAACACACATTAAGCTGGAAGTATTCCTGTGATTTAGAAATATCTTTTTCTGTTGAGGTAGTCTAGAATGACTTTTGTTTTGCAATGATATCCCACTGCTGTTTCATATTTAGTTTGTAATCAACTGCTCTTCCAAGATGTTTTCCCAAGAAGCCATGTATCCCCCGCTCTTCTACACCTATGCATTTGATTTGTATTTTCTATGAAGAACTTTGTGCAGGGGCCTGTTAAATTTCATTCTGTTATTTTCAACTGATTTCTCTGACATCTGCAATTTTGATAAGTGTTCCCTCCACTTCTTTGTCCAACTGATAGTACAGGACTCTCAAGACTGCCTTCTGGCATACCACTCAATATCTCAGTCCACATTGTTGAAGAACTGTACAAATACAATGTTTGAGCCAGGTCTATTAGCATCTAACTCACATGCAATTAGCTTGCTAGCCAGAATATCATGTGGTATTTTCTCAGATGCTTTTTTGAAATCAAGATAACTTACGTACACAAAATTCCGACAATATACCAAGTAACCTATTTGAACAAAAAATATTTTTGACAAATACATTCTGGTAAGTACTGCATTGTTTCCGAGGCTCTTGCAGATCTCTGCCTGATCTGTTCTAGAATCTTCCCAGATATTGAAGTCAGATTGATCTGTAGTTCCCTAAGTCCTTCTTTTATCCTCTTTTTGAAGAGGATTTCGGTGATCCTTCAGAATTTCTCAAAGATAATGCATAAAGATTTATTCAAAATGTCTACAAGTTCCTTCAGTAGCCTAGGATGCAATTCATCTGGCCTTAGAGGGTTGAACATATTCAGATTCGGTAGACATTGACCATGTTTGAATCAACCTCCTTAATTTGCTCCTCATCATTGCCTGGTAGAACACGTATCCCCTTTTTAGAGAAGACTGAGCCCCAAGGCTTTGGTTGAATAGTTCTGCCTTTTCTTTGTTACTAGTTAGTGTTTTGCTGGTAAAATAGTTATGTTCCTCCCTCCCTTAGCCCTTGTTGTTGTTCTTCACATCCTTCACCATCCTCATCTTAGAATAAATGCAAGAGAAGGATGTGGCAATCAACCAGTAGCATATTCATAGTAAATGGGAAAGGGGCAGCAGGTAGATGAGGGAAACTGCCTGAAAGGCTAAGGCAGGGGAAAAACAAGGTGACGATTTTTCTCAGGGAATTAACAATTTTATTTATTCAGCCATGTGTGTTCCTACTGGAATCTGAAATATTGCATTCAGAAACATGTTTATCACTTCACTAGGTATGAAAGGTTTAACAGCATTATGAAGTTGAACCTAGGGTAATTAATCACTAAGGATGGTCGTTCTACTGATCTTGTTCAAATTTTTGATCATAAGAAGGTTCCTAATATATTTCTAAAGACTTGAATGATGTTTTTAGCTAGATCATTTTACATACTGGTATAAATCTATCAGGCTTTATTGCTGTAAATCTATTTCTGCAACTACTCTTTAAGCAGCTCAAAAATGGAAAGTTTCACAATCAGCTAAAATCCCTTGCTAGAAGAGCCAGAACTAAGTTTTGTGTTGTATATTCATATTCAGCATGGATTCATTGACACACATCTTATTGATGCACAACTTGCATCATTTTCTTTTTCTGCTTATATGATAAAGGGTTCTCAGGAATTCAGGCTGTTGTACTTGGCTGAGAGAAAAATAACACAAAAGTATATGAAGAATATTTGGGAGTTGAAAATAATTATTTTTCTATAACCTTCCCCCAAAACATTTTGGTATTATAATGTTCACAACCGGCATGCAGTGGTCTGGTTAACCACATGCAAAACACAGGAACTGATTGGGCTTTCTTTGACCAACAAAAATGTACACAGACATTCAAAATTCACTAAAATATTCCTTGATCATTAGCTAAGAATGCAGCAATATAATTATGTCAACTTTCTATGTCTGCAGAAGAGATTATAGTTTATCAAAAATGTTGTCAAAATGAATTTCTGTAATATTCAATATCAGTTTTTATTTTCTACCTAAGTGTGGGATACATCATTTGCATGCACCAAGCTGTTTCCTGCATAGTGTGGAATAGAGGAGGGATCACCTGGTGTCCTACTTACCATCTCTGTATTGCTGCTGTTATGTACATGAAAGGTTAAGGCTGGAATAACAAAACACTCTCTTTGGGACTGTCCATGCTAATTACCCACAGTATTGTTTCCAGTAGCTCTGGAAAGTTTTGTGCTTTTAGATAGAAAGAATGTAAAGTCTTGTATGTGGTCCATGTCTCTTTCTCCTGCTTTTACCTGACTTTTGTTCCATTCTGTCAGTTAACTGTTCTGATGTTTGCTAATGCTTAATAAATAAACATCAAGCTCTATTTTCTGCTAGCTGAACTGAGTAGTGTATGGGCTTGATCTGGATATAGGGATTGACCTGGAGTGTGCTGGTTGCAAATTAAACTGGACATTACTCAGAGCAATTTTCCAACAATAAAATGGTGCCCTCTAATTTACTTCACAAACTTTATGTCCCACCCACCTTTCCTTCAAGGTTGGTAATTTCTTAACATCCAAATGCATTACCAAATGCATTAATTGATCTGGGAGTAAACCCTGTTGAACTTAATGAATGGTATCTATATCCATATCATCCATCTCTATATCTATTTATCTATATATCTGTCTATATCTCTATATCTACTCGTAGAGTGAATTGTAACATTTCATTTTATACAGTAAAAGGTATCCTAGTGCCTAGAGTCAATCCTAATATTCTATTAGAAAGATATTACAGATGTGACAACGGCTAGAGATTTTAACATTTTCATGTGTAGTGAGATCTAAATGATGTAGTATGTACCTGAATTTATTGCTCTGTTGCCAAAGCAAAATCGCAGTAGTATGATTACTTTGATGAAGCTTCGTGTTCCTTTATCCTTGGCTCTGTAAATCAGCTGAGGAGTCTTCTGTTTCAGAACTGATCATCCCTGGATTGTTATGCTATCCTTTATAGTGATATACATCCTGTGTCAACACTAATGTTATGAAACTAGCGCTAAAAGACATGACCTCTATAAGAAGCACATTCAATAACATTCATTCCAATAGGGTTGATTTCTCACATGTGTCAGGAGTATTACTGAATATATTTTTAATTTAACAAGTCTTCCAAGTAAAATTCAATAGAAGTTGGAAGTTGAAAATATTCTCATTTCTCATATTCCAAGTGAGAGAGAACAGCTGAATCAAAATTGACTGCAGAAAAGAAGGGAGAGAGAGAGAGAAAGAGGGGCAGGCAATCTGCAGAGTGCCATGTAAGTTATAATGAATTTATTCAAGATAAGGTGAGGTTACTTGTAATAAACCAGGTTTTGTGATGTGCTTCTGTTCCATTGAGTCATTTATTTTAACTCTGTAATACTTCCATTTCTGTGCATGAGCCAGTGCAGCCTAGTGGTTAAGGTCGTGGACTAGGATCAGGGAGACCCAGATTCATGTCCATCCTTAGCCATGAAAATTTTGGGCTGGTCATTCTTAGTACAACTATCTCACAGATTTGTTGTTTGGGGCATAAAATGTTGATCTCCATGTAACCCATCTTGAGTTCTTAAAGGAAAAGTGGGATATAAATTAAATGAAGTAAATAAATAAATAAATGATCAACAGTTGCTGCCATGAAATGTTTTGTATAACTCTCTCAAGATTTTACATGGTGCTTAATAGCATATGGCGTTTTACCCTCATCCAATGGGAAATTAGGTAAGCTATCCACCACTTTTTATGTTATGAATTCACGGCAGGTGGCTGTTCTTCTCACTACCCCCAGTAGCACCTGGGGAAGAATAGCAAGCAGAACCCTACCAAGGCCAATACTTTCAAGAAACAGATTGTTTCCTTGGTATAGCGGGCCTCCTTGCTGTTTCTTTTTTAAGGCTGTTGTCCCTATAGATCCCTTGGATCAATTCCTGTGATTGTTAAAATGTTTCCAGAGATGATTGCTTCACTCAAGGTCCACAGAATTTAGGAGGTCAGCAATGGCAGCGATGCAATTTTAATTTTGGCCGTATCACATGCCAATTTTAAGCAGCTTGTTTTTCTACTTTGAGTTACCAGAACTTTTTGAAAGACGGATTCCCACTGTTGTACTTTGTAGTAATAAATATCTGGCACCCTTAATGTTTGCCCTTACATAATTCATGAGATGTAAAATTTGAGCATATTTTTGATACACTCACAAAATGACTGACCTTTATGTAGAAGGATGGCTTCCTAGCCTGGATTTTTCTGTTGCTTGGTAACCGTCACTGCATTTTTATCAGAAAAGATAGTGGCCATAAAACAAAGAAATAGAAGCCTCTGTTCTACTGGCCCTATTAATTTACTGATTTATAACAATTCAAACAATGTAACATTAGGATTGATATGTGAATCGTAGTCTTCTACCAAAGTAAAATAAAATGTTTTCAAAATATTTGCATTTGAAAGTGCAGAGTTTTAATCTAATCTTAGGATAGGGTTCATTCTGATACAGTCTTACATCAGCTCTAAGTTGACTAAAATTGTTTGCATGTTTCCTTGGAATCAGCCTCATTAAACCTAATAGAACGTATTTTGAAGTAAACATAAAGAGACGTGCATTGCACCACGGAAGTTATCACCTTTCATCTGCTTCCTGGTTGCTCTACCTTCTTGCTTCATTTTGTGGTGTTTTTGTTCTGAGCAACTTTCCTGTGGTATTCTCCTGCACTTAGATGAGCAATATCTTTTCCTCTCAGTATGTGGGTTGTTTCGGTGCAGATTAGCATAGTTATTATCCTTGGCATTATTTTTTTCACCTCTTCCCTTTAGTTAGCTTTGAAAATATTGGAAATATTAGATTTATTTAGATAATGTGGGATTGTTATCCTCAGTTCTGAAGACTCAAAATAGGTTGTGACATTGCAAATAACTCAACTGTGTAATAATAATAATAAACTTTAAAAATAGTTGCTATGATTTTGTAAGACTAAGCCACATGTGGTTTGTCTTGCCTTACTAGTAATAATGCACAGTATTGTTCAATTTCTCTAAGCACAAATATTTATGCATATGTCTTGGATCCATTGTTTTAATTTTTTTTATTATTTTTTAGAAATCCACAGGCACACTTCAGGTTAAGCATGGGAAGTATGGTTTTGAAAATTTAAGTAAGAAAACCACATCTTTAGGAAAGTGTAAAAATAAAACCATTGTGTGCAAATTCATCACATATCCCATCATCAATTAGAAGTGATTTCGTAAACTGATTTTTGTGGTTACTTATCTGTACTTGGTCTCAGTGATTTTAGAGCATGAACTGTGTCCTTTTAAGGGCATCAGTCATTCTCTGCTCGTAAATTTGTGATATTCCCAAAGTCCTTAACTTTTTCCTGGACTGAGCAATTCTCCCTCCCCCCACAAAAAATGTGGCCAGCAGTCAAGATGAAAATTGCTGCTTCTATAAACTCAAATGACAGTTGCCAATATCCTGCTGTACCTTCTCCTATAGGAAATGTTTATAGCACTTTGACTACATTTAAGCTTCTACTCTAAGCAAACTTGAAATAGGTTTTTTCCCCCCCTCTTTGCCCTCCAGTAGACTGGAGACCCATTTTCATGAAAATAATTGAGACACTTATTTATTTATTTTCTTAAGCAGAAATTGGAATCCTTGCAGTCACTTAAGTTGCTAGTTTTTCAACTTTGACCATTGAAACATGAACATCTGGTTTTTGTTTTAGGTGGCGGGACATTAAGACATTTTCCTTGCCATGGTCAGATCATTTGATTGCTTTGGAGCTAACTGGTGCTAACAATCTTTGCAGGAAGAATTGACTTATTAGATTGGTCCACTCGAGGCATCTAATGGAACCACTTGACTTCCAGAGGGTGCTTGAGGAATTTGTTGAGGCAGTGGTGGGCAGTTCCACTAATTCTTGGTTGCCTCAGTAGAATTCAGCTGGCAGCAATGGCCTTAGGTAAAATGGCACTGAACGGCCTGTCCTAGTTTGCTGAGGGACAGAAAATGAAGCAGATCAGCAGATGTGAAAAGCAGTCCAGGCATAAAGCAAGCAGTGAATCAGTTCGAACAGAGAACAGCCCATATTCAGGCCTACACCACGGCAATAAGAGTGGCTAACATCTGCTTTTATTGCATATGTAGGTTGCTGTTCAGTATCCTTTTAAAAGTGACCTGGACCCTACTAAGAATGGAAAGCCCTGGGGGAGGGGGGCACCGTGAGGGATTTTCTTGGTATCTGGAGCATAAAATCACTTTGATTGTCTCAGAGTTGGATGTGACCTGGGCAAATCCTGAGGATGTGACAGAGTCTTTGTCTTCCAGGGTTACCTGAGATGAACTGGATCCTGTGAGTCCTGAGGAATTGGACGGGGTTCTCTGTAGCACAGGATTTTCCTTGTTGAAAAAGTAATGGAGCTGTAACTGCAGATGCCTCTGGAGAAAACATATTACCTGGAATGTTTCAGTCAGGTTTTAGCCCTGGTATGACATGGAGATGACATTGATCTTTGTACAGCTTCACTTTGTGTACCAGCTGTGATCCCTCCTGGAACAGGAGACTTTATTCATAGTCACTGATGCCTCAGTCACTTCTCAATTAGATTATTGTAGTGTGTTCTATAGCTGACTGCCCTTGAAGAACAATTGAAAGCTACAGCTGGTCCAGGATGTGGCAGCTCAAATAATTAGTGTTCCCTGATTCACCCATATTGTTTCAATACTTAATGCTACACTGGTTTCCAGTGGGCTTTTAGGTTCAATTCAAGGTACTGGTTTAAAGCCCTTCATAGTTCAGGGCCTGGGTAGCTGCAGGGCTATCTTTACCCAATAACATCTGCATGCCTGATAAGATCAAGTAGGGTGGGCTCACTCTGGTCCTTTCTCCCACATCTGCCATCTGCAGGGATCTCTAGTGTCATTATCTTCTTGGGCTTCCAGGAAAGAAATGGCAAACTAAAGACTGCAGTGGAATGAAGAGCCAGTGAGCAGACCAGCTCTTTGTAATTCCCCTCTAGACAAGGAGAGAACTTGAGACTGCCCACAAGTGCTCCAGACAGTTGCTCCTTGTGAGGAGACTGCAAGACTGGAATAGCTTACCCCCCCCCCCCCCCCCATACATCAGAATGGCCCTTTACCTCCTGGTTTTTAGAAAGATCATTAAAACATGACACTTCCATCAGGCTACAGTGGATGGAACGCTATCACTACTCCCTCAAATGAGGAATGGTGTTTTAATTCATTGTACTATTCCTGGTTTTTATACTTTTATAAACATTTTTGTATTAATTTGTTCTATTATTTATACTTATATAGTTGTTTGTTTTTAATCATAATTTAGGAAGATGGGAATTATATACTACTCGGAGTCAGTTTCAACTGGAATGGCTTATAAACCTTTTAAAATAAATAATCCAGCAACCATTTTTTCCTTTTCTTCCTTGTTAATTTAGATAAAAAGTACTGCAGTGCTGTAGAGATTAGTTTACACTACATAATCAGTCCTGTGCTAATTTATTTGCAAATAATCCTCACTGACTTGTTTTTGAGCAGACATACAAGATTTCACCATCAACATGATGTGAGATCATGCTATTTAGTAAAGTTTTGTCATATGTGCAACATGTTAGGACTGCTTTTTCTTGTTCTACCAGGATAAGTAATAAAGTTCATACCAAATTGTAGTAAATTCTAGAATGTTCAGTAAGGTTTGCTGTTGGTAAAATCAAGATTTTGTGTCTGTTAAGTAGTTACTGTTCTATGATTACATTTTCTTAACTGATTCGCAGTTTTAAGAAAGAACACATTTTTATTTCTCTTGACGTAAATTGTATTTTTCCTCTAATCCTGGTTAGCTGTATGAAGTTGTAAGTGAATGTTGCTGAAGTTTTCTCTTCCTCTTAAACTTTCAGGCAAGCTGAAGATCAACAGTAATAGAATTGGCTGGTGTGGGTCTTCCGGGCTGTGTGGCCCAGAAGACCCACACCAGCCATCGTATGCCGGCCGTGAAAGCCTTCGACAATACAGTAATAGAATTCTCAGAAAAACAAAGTGGTCTTCTCAGTTTTGCCATTACAAAAGTTAGCAAGCTTAGTTGAATGTTATGCCAACAGGGCATGCAGATGAGAAATGTGTCTGTGGATAGATACTGTAGATAAATAGAGATGGAATTATATCTATTATGAAAATTGAATGCCACAAAATCTTTTCAGAACATAGATCTAATTCTTGAATAAGAAGTAAAATCAGTCGGAGGTAGGGGGGAAAGTACAAAATCTATTTGAAGGCAATACATTTTATTAGAGTGCTTAAGGTTGATAGATTTCGAGTTTCAACAAACCCTTCATCAGACAAGAGTATTAAAAATCGAGGAGGAACAAAGGAATTGAGAGCAAGAAAAAAAGAAGACAAATGCCCTGTTACAATTTTAATCATTTTAGAGACTATAGTGTACCAATTGCATAGTAGGTTGTGCTAAGAACTCTCATAAACCATGCTTGAGAAGGAATGTGCAAATACCAGGTCCTCCATTTTTTAAACAATAAAAACTGTTAAAAATGGATTTCATTCATTGCAAACTTCTGTTTGGTTTTATATATTTGAAACTTTTTAATGTTAAGAATGCAGTCCAAGGCTCACTCTGGCATTTTGTTTTGCAAGGATATAGATTTAAGTCCAGCCCAGAAAGAACAGAAGCAATTACTATCATTTTGGCAAGCTGTAAAAGTACAATTGAAAACAGGACAAAATAAGAGGTTAAGAATGCTTCATTTGCAAAGAATGCAGAGACAGAAAACATTTTGGCAGGTCATGCTAGAAAAGAACCCATAATGAAAAATTTCCACAATATTTCTTTAAGGTAGCTTTATAAATAGTAGTCACTGCTGCTTGAGAACTTTAAACTAAGATGGATAAGATTTGCTAATTATCAACTTGCTCTTTTTAAAGATTGGTTTATTTTAAGTAAAAAGGAGATGTGAATGGGAAATTTTGCTGTTTGGGATTTGATCTTTCAGCACCATGACAACAGTTAAAGATATTGTATGTAATTGAAGAAGTGAATGTATAATGTAATTGGAAATAATCTTGTACCTGTACAAGAAAAATTCTGAGGAAGTTACTGTTTTTTTAAAGCATTGTCGTCTAATTGTCGATCAGCATTCCTCTTAATATTGCAGGAGCAAACACTAGTCAGCACAGTGGGTTACCATGATTCAATAGACTGCGTACTTAGGAATCACACAACAGCAACAAAAAGTAGAATTTGAGTTCAACTGACTATAATGCATTGGCTCATGTGGCTAAATACAATGAACTAACAAAGTTTATCATATGGCTCATAAGGCTATGAACAATATCTTTCTTTTGACATCCATTTTGTTTTATATTGATTTGATCTGGTTTTATTTTTTAAAGCTCATCTTCCATATCAGATATTTGTCAGTTATTAAGTAATGCCTATTTTCTCCTGGAGGAGAAGTGGCAATTACCTATTTCTATTTCATTGGAGTGTGTGTATGTGTGTGTGAGAATTTCTGAGTCACTCTTATTCTGCTATCATGGTCATTAAGAACACCTCTAAGAACAAAACAAAATCTTAAGTCTTGACACTAATCTTCTGATTTGGAGGATTAACTCAGCTCATAATATGCTAGTTCAGCTATAATGGTAAAGTGTGGTTTGATCAACTGTTAAGGCAGTTGATGACACAAGAGGGAGGGGTGGAAATACAAAATTCACTGCACTTGTAACATAGATCATCTGTTCTAATTAAAACATTATAAACACTAAGAGCTTTTTTGTATGCCACCCAGTCACATTGTCTGAGCTGGGGGCCACATAAATGATTTATACAATAAAATAAATAAAATCAGTAAAAACACAACCAACCAAGAATGGAAGAGATTGAAGACAAATTTATCTGTGCCAGGTGGTATGCAGAAGTGTTCATCACCGCCTAAATATTGTAAAAAAAGTGGTGAGGTAGGAGGGAGTTTCACAGGCATCTAGGAAGTGAGTGTGAATTACAGCCTCCAGTGACGTGCACAATGGCTGGAGAGGTTCAAATGGAGAAAGTAACTCTTCAGAAATTCTAGTCTCAGATGTATTATGGCTTTATAGATAACTACCATTTTTAATTGTAGCCGAATGAACTGGAAGCCAATGAGGTTTGTACAAAACTAGAGTAATTTGCTCTTAAAGGGGGGCTACTCTTGCTGTGGCAGATTGGACAAACTGAATTTTCTAAGCACTATTTGCCAGCATGTCTACCCTATGTGCAGTGTTTTGCCATAATCTGATTTAATATCTATACAATCCCTGCCCAGTTGAGTTTAATATCACACACAATTATTATTCTGGAGTATATCTCTGACTTGTGAATTATAATATATGCTTAATGGACTGGTATGCCTGATATATCTAGGTGCGTTATCCTTTTGATACATAAGAGGTATTTTAAAATTCCTTTTTATGTATCTTATCACTGATGCTGAAGTTCTTCCAGTGTGATCCCAACATGCACATCCAATCAAAATACACTGGCAGTCTGCAGCATAAAACCCTGTAGTCAGTGATTTTGTACATAATCCCATGACATATTAAAAGGCATGATATACGAGAACTTTCTATAGCCTGGATGCAGCCACTGAAGTTTTTATGACTGAGGCTAGGACTGTGGGCATTGTCCAATAAAGATATGACCAAAGAGCCCTCTCAGCAGGTCTTAAATCATGGACAGGACAATGCAAGGAAAGGCATTCAATACCTAAGGCTTTCAGGACTTGATATCCCAGAATTTGTCTTAGTACGGATAGATGTCCAGTGGAGCTTTTTAATGAATGGTGCTATACAAGATTTCCCCCTCTGAGCAAGCAGGAGTTTGTCTCGTGTCCCTAAATCCTAATGGGAAAATAGATGGTGAGTTCTCTTCAGCATCAGCTCCAGTCAAAGCACCCCATGATGGAGCTTGCCCAGATTACAAGAAAGAAGATTCCAAGCAGCTGTCAACTTTTGCCTGTACCCTCCATTTTAGGCTCTCATAATGCCAGTGGTGATATGTTGTTTCAGGATGTTGTGGGAAACCAAAGTGCAGATAGACCTGGGTCACCAGTATTGAAGTTACTCCCTCTATCATATTTAGAACTTGTGATCATCCACTGAAATTAAATATGGAGAGATTCAAGTCCATAAAACATCTTTTGAAAAATGCATCATATGTGATAGCCAGGCCTGCACAGAGATCAAGAGATGCCCTGGCAACTTCTAGCGTTTGAGCCCTCTGGCCATAATAATAAAATATAAATTACGGCATATAAAAAACTGAGGTATACTCTGAGTATTATTTTTAAGTAAAAAAATAAAGCAAGCACCTAAATCTGAGCATGTAACCTCCCCCCCCCCCCCCCCCCCCCCGCTTGCTGTTGAGGCTAAATTGCCAACTGCCTCCACCACTCTGATTGGCTCTTCTGCTCATCAGTTTGGATGCTTTTTAAAAAGGATTAGAGATTCAGGGCTGCAACAATGTGACCAACCCCTAGATGGCAGCAAGGGGTTTTCAGTATTTCTCTGATGCCATTTAGTGGTTCATCTAGATTTTTGCAGCCCAGGTCTGATAGCCCTATTTGTTGATTGCTTAATGCTTCAAGTCTTACAGGCACCACACCATAAAATACCATCTTCCAGGGAACATCAGTGGAAGATGATTGTTGCCATCTGGCCACGTTTGTGAACTTTCTAAATATATTTTTTTAACACAGTGATGAGCTGGGCAGGTCCTTGTTCTGATACAGGATGGGTTTTCTTATGACTATGGTAGGCTGATTGTGCCAAGGACTTGGCAGTGACAGCTGTGCAAAGATGTCAGGTGCCAGTGCTATCCTGCTCTTTCTACCAAATAGTTTATCTCCATCCATGAGTTTAGCTTTGAAAAACCAGATTCTATATTCCATGTCTAGCCGCTCCACACACATTCTATCAGTCTGATGGCCTTTTAGGCAATTTAATCTTGAATATATTATAGAATGAGGTACTTTAGATCACTTTTCTTACCTAGCTAAAATACCTTCACTCTCCATCCTGAATACTAAAATGGCATATTCACTAGATTATTGGTTTCATGATCCTTACCCTACTATTCTCATTGCATGTCACTTGAAGTAATTGTTCATTGCCTACTGAGATGAAGGTCAGCTTGTTTCTTGATCACCACAATCATTGTTAATGTCTCTGAAAAGGCCTGTGGGTTTTTAGAGGTTGTATCACTTCCACTTCATATCTGTTCATTAGATTAAGCTATACTATGGGCACTTCCCAAAGGAACGTGTGACATTATGGGCTGGCTGTCCTACACAGGTTCCTTTTAGAAAAAGTGTTTCCATAGCAACCCTGCCATTATTTCCATAGTGTCAGTTTTAAGACTTGACTGCAGTTGCCATAACAGCAAATGCAGCGTAAACATTTTTATTGAAGTTTAGAGCAGATATTGCAAAGACAAAACCCACAACATTTCCATTACATGCGGTATCTGGGGGAATTCAGGAGATAAAGACTTGCCAAAAGCAGTTTGACAAAAATCTAAATTAGGCTACAACTTAACAAACCTTGGTTTATTTTTCTTCATCCAGATGGGTGATGTGCACAATAGAGAACATGTTGCACTATTGACTTGAGATGAGGTTCTTTTAGTCAAAATGGAAACAAGGCTTGTATAAAACATTTTGCTGCCTCAGGTGGGACAACAAATATCCTCTGCCTACAACTCAAGTGAAATACTCTGAAGGCCAATCAATCCTGGCAGAAAATCCTAGATGTGTTTCACCCTCTTTTCTTCAGTAAAAATAAAAATTAATAGGTAATCAAAAATGGCTATCAAGGTTACTAGGATTGGGGTAATTCAGTATCAAATAGAGCCTCTATTGTTTCCCACAAGCCTGGGAAGACAGTGGGAAATCACCTCTGTATGGTTGGTATGGAAGTGCCCTTGTAAGCACTAGAAGATGAGTTCAACTCAGGGGTGTGTTTACTTTTTTAAGGGAGATATCACAGCTTAGTGTTTAAATCTGAGTTGTTGGGGTTGAGCCTTCATTGACCAAGTGCAGTGATTCTCAACCTTGGCAACTTTAAGATGTCTGGACTTATGCTGGCTGTGGAATTCTGGGAGTTGAAGTCCACCCATCTTAAAGTTGCCAAGGTTGAGAAGCACTGGATCAGAGGGAGAGAGTAGTACTGTATAGTAGCTAAAGTGATCATACTAGGACCATGGAGACTCAGGTTCAAGTCCATTCTTATTTGTGGAGATTCAGTGGGTGACCTACCTTGTAGTTTTGTTATTATGGGGAAAATGGTAGGAGGAAGTGCTATGTATCTGGTCTTTGGTCCCTGTGTAGGAAAGAGGATTTTAACTGGTGTAATTTATTTTCAAATCCTATTGCTACCACAGAGAAAAGAATCAGCTTCAGCTTTGCTCTCACATAATCCTATCTCATACTATATTAATAAACTTTTAGTCATCTATCCCAAGTGCAGTATTAACATATTGTACCTTCCCATATTCTTTAGCACAGCCTCTTTAAAACCAGGCAATGAAACCTAGATGATGCTATTCCTTTGAAGCTGAACTTTCTATAGTTGTACAGTAATGGAACCGTTGCATTACTGCTCCTTATGAAATCATGTAACCCCTTGAGTTTAGTCCTTGTTCCCCGAAGTTGTGCACATAAGTAGAATAAATCCCACTGACCTCAACAAAATCTACCTCTGCGTGAGCTTGCCTGCTGAATGACCTTCCCCTCCTATATCAATCTACTTTTATCTTAAGATTTGTAGTAAAACCTCTTTTTTGAGCCTTCTTCCTTATGGAATACAGTTTCAGTCTGACATGCTTTGAATGAATGATAAGTAGTTCAAAAATATTTTGGTACTGAAAAGTATGTATTAATATACATTGGGCATACTGCTTCCATTTCCACATTAAGACTGTGAAACTTTGTTTTCTTTTGGATCAGGAGAAAAGATTTCTAAGTCTTCTTAGTGCTGCTCTGATTTGTGGGAGGCAGGTAGATAAAAAAAATAAATAAGTGGGGAAAGAGTGGAAAGTTATTTAAAAGATCTGGTTTCCTGTCTTGTTCCTAAATACACTAAGTCTTGCAGTTTTAAAAATATGGATTGCAAACAATTATTCTCTCAGGTCCAAAAGATTACAAGACTGCTGTAATTTTAAAAGTTGAAGATTTAGGAGCAATGTCTTCTCTTACATTTCTTCACACTTTGTTCTATACAATCCTCCAAGCTACCAGAAACAGCTTACTTGATTTTCTGCAACTGCTGGCATTTTTCTCAGAAGTTCTGTGACAACTGCAAAAACTCTTTTGCAAAAGTCCTGTCTCAGCAAAATCGGTTTGGTCCTTATATATCAAAATTGTAATTACCTAGTCAGTGCGGAAAAAAAAAATAAAGCACTGATTAAAGTTAAAGCAAAAGCTGAAACTATTAAGTATTAGTGTGCAGTATGCTTAATGCTTAAAGCAGAAAAACAAAATGATTAATGAAGCAAAGAATGGATTAAAGTACTAGAGATATGATACCATCATTCCAGACTTCACATCAGTCTGAACCAATGTGAAAATAGATCTAGCAGAAACCACAAGAAGAAGCATTAGTTCTTTAATACATCAAAGAAGCATGCATGTTTCTGGAGAAGTAAGTAAGTTTTTGCTGTCAAGAAATTTATGCTACCAGAATTTTTTCAAGAGAATTCTAAAAGATAGATATTAGAAGTAGCTATAACTCTTTCAGCAAAAAAGGATCAGATGAGATTTCAGGGTAATTTAAATTTCTCATTAAATCTCAGTAGTCTATGAGATATAGCTTTGGGCAGATCTGCACATCCTGCTTGCCCCAGTCCAAAGAAACCCCACTGTTTGTTGATAATAAGAAAACACAACATCATCCTCAAACCATGAAGGTCACCTGCACCTAGAGTTTCTTGCTTTGCTTAGGGTTTTCCCTGAGGATTTGGTGGGTGGTTTGGCTGAGGCCTAGAATGGGCAGGTGGCAGGGGACTTGTACTCCATCCCCTTAATGAGGCCTCTCCCTGTGTGCCAATCCCAGGGTGCACCTTGTTTATGGAGGAGCTCCCAAAGATGCGATAGAAGAGATGCCAGGAGCACCATTGGAGGAAAATTTGGAGCAAATCTAAATTCCCACACTTATGGCGATGGAGTGAAACATCAATATTTGGCCACCCTTACTGGGTGTACTGATAGTTATCCAGTGGCCCTCTTCAGGGTGATCTGGTCCCTGCTCAGCAGGGAGGAGTCCCAGTACCATCTACAGGAATAATCTGGCTATATGGCAGATCCCTCTGGGTTATGAAAGCAGTCATGGATGTGACCTGTGGTTGGGTCCATGCTGTGGTGTTACCCTCTTTGAGCGAGGGGGTGGTATCTCCTGACTTGAAATTGGACCCAACAATTTTATACAACTTTATTTTTTTATAGTAATTTTATTAAAAATTACAATTGCAACAATAAAAATTAATACAAACTAAAAAAATAAAAGCATAAAAAGAAAAAATAGAAGGTGCAGAAAAAAAGAAAAAAAGAAAGAAAAATAGAAAAGAAAGAAAAAATAAAAATGTAGTAAAGAAAAAGAAATATATAAAGAAATGACTTCTTTATATATAAAATATAAAAACCAGGAATAGTACAATGAATTAAAACATCATTCCTCATTTGAGGGAGTAGTGATAGCATTCCATCCGCTATAACCTGATGGAACAGTCATGTTTTAATGATCTTTCTAAAAACCAGGAGGTAAAGGGCCATTCTGATGTATGGGGGGGGGGGGGGGGCGGGGAAGCTATTCCAGAGAAGATGACACTCTTTAATATTTATTTTATTAAAAATTACAATTAAAAAGATAAAAATTAATACAAACTAAAAAAAAATAAAAACAAAAAATAGAAAGTGCAGAAAAGAAAAAGATAGAAAGAAAAACTAAAAAGAAAGAAATAAGAATAAAGTAAAAGAAAAGAAATATATAAGAAATGACTTCCCCCTTTATCACAACAGGTATAAGCAATTTTAGTAACTTATCGCCTTCTCTTAAAATTCAACAAATCATCTCTTCTTCCCATATCTCATCTCTTATCTATTAACAAATCCTTAAAGCCTTGTTGTCCAGTCTTGATGTCAGCAAAACTCCATTAAAGGTTCCCAGAGATAACAACATATCTATTTTAACCTTGATCAATAAACCAACTGTATATTTCTTCCTTTTACATTTAACAGTCTTGATCTTTAGTCCCTTCAAATAACATCCTAGAACTTGATTTCTTTTCATTTTTTTTTTTGTCCCTTCTCACAAAATTCTTCAAAACAACAAAACTCTTTTGCAAATCCAATATAGGAAAATTATTCAGGTCACTCTGTTGGTTTGTTATTTGTATATCCCTTTTAATTATTAAAACATCAGGCAATTTCTTTTGTCTGTCCAGTGTAACCTCTTTTTCCATGTCATTCTTGTAGCCTATCATTTTTAAATCCACTTTCAGATCAGTGTCAATTTTGTCAGGTAAAACTTGCTCCTCTTCCATAACATCTTTTAAACACGGTCTATTTATACAGGCAGAACTCTTATAATTAACTTCTGGGTCCATTGTTCAAAAATATCATTCACTATGTCCAATGTTAAAATATTTTGCTTCATTCTGTATTTATAAGTTGAGTTTGAGAGTAATTGTAATCTTTAGTTACACTCTAGTTCACTCTAGTGTCCAATTTTTAAAGTCTTATCTTATTATTTTTTTTAAAGAATTCAAAACAAAAGCATTTTCCCACAGGAAGGATTCTTTAGAATTAATTCCAAAATCTTATTTCAAATTTATCTGGACCCTTAGTCTGTTTGTAACTTTCTAAAATCAAGGTTTTAATCACCCTTTTGCTGTTGATTAAAAAAAAAAATTCTTTTTAAGTCCTTAAACTTGTTTAAGTCCTTAAACTTTAAGTCCTTAAAGAAGTATTTAAAACTTATTTCGCTAAGCATTGAAGGAAACTCACCCGTGCTGTAAAACTTGTTGATCCAAAGGTTCCTAATAGCTGAAAAGCAGTTAACAAGCAATTTCCAAAAGTGATTAGAAAAGGAAGTATGTGAACCCAGTGTCCTTTTGAAGGTGTCAACTGTGGTTTGAGGAAGATGGCCATTCCCTCATCTCCCAGGGCTCTAATCCCTCTGGAGACTGCAGTCTTGCAGTCTCCTCATGAGGAGCAACTATATGGAGCACTCGCAGATGATCTCAAGTCCTCTCCTTGTCTGGAGAGGAATTATGAAGAGCTGGTCTACTCACCAGCTCTTCATTCTCCCACATCATAGACTTCACTTTTTGCAGAGCCGTTTTCAGTCCTCCATTTCTTCCCCGGAAGTCAATTTTAGACAGCTTTCATCCTGTCTCCAACCTTCCCTTTCTAGGGAAGGCTGTTATGAAGGTGGTTGGTCTGCAGTTGATGAGAACCCTGGAGGAAATGGATTATCTAAATCCATTTCAATCTGATTTCAGCCCAGGATTTGGAATGGACATGGCTGTGGTTGCTCTTGTAGATAATGTGTGGCAGAGTCCTTGATCTCTCAGTGGCTTTTGATACTGTCAACCACAGTATCCGCTTGGGCTGGCTCTGGGGGTTAGAATAGGGGGCACCGATCTATGGTGGTTCTCCTTCCTCCAGGGACAGTTTCAGTCAGTGTTGGTTTGGGTGGAGGGAGAGGGCCTCCTTTGTGGAGTGCCACAGGGCTCAGTGCTGTTTCCCCTCCTATTCAACATCCACATGAAGCTGCTGGATGAGATCAACACCAGTTTAGAGTTTGATATATCAGTATGTTGATGATACTCAAATATATCTTTTGTAATGGAAGGCATGTGTGAGGAGAATACTGAAATGGAAGATCAAGACTATCAGGAGGGAGGGAGTGCATTCCAGGAGAGGTTACAGGGCAAGAGCTTTCTCAGCCCGCAGCAAAGATGAGAAGAAGAGGCTTAGTCTAGCCCCTCCCTAGAGTTTCACGGGGTATATCTACTAGTTGCTTTAGCATAGATTTAGTCTGGTGAGATTCTGTCCTTAGGGCGTAACCTAAGAAAGGAACTATACTGGACTGAACTGCCTCATCGTTGTTCTTGGGCTGGGCCTGACATCATTCAGGCTAGCCTAGTGGCTAGAGGCTGTGCAGATCTGGATGGGGAGGAACCCTCTTCCTCTTAATCCTACCAAGACTGAGTAGCTGTGGATGTTAGGGTCACCTAGATCTGGGGATATTCCATCTCTGACCTTGGAAGGGGTAGCACTTCCCCATTCAAGAGTGATGTACAATCTAGGGGGTCTTCCTGGACTCATAACTTCTGCTCAATGAGCAGGTGGCAGCTGTGACCAAGGCAGCCTTTGCACAGCTTCATATGGTGTGCCAGTTGCACCCTTTTCTAGATCAGGATGCCCTTTAGACAGTCACCCACATCCTAGTTACCTCACGGCTCAATTACTGCAATGCACACTACATGGGGCTACCTTTGAAGACCACCTGGAAGCTTCAACTGATCCAGAATGCAGCAGTGTGGGCAATGATGGGCCTGCTTTGGTATGCCCATGTGACACTTCTGCTTCACAAGGTGGACTGGTTGCCAGCTTGCTTCCAGGTGCGATTCAAGGTATTGGTTGTGACCTATAAAGCCCTACATGGCGAAAGACCTGGTTACTTGAGGGATTGCCTATGATCTGTGGTGTCAGCCAGCTGGTTCGATTGTACTATAATCCATATGACTCCCACCCTGATGCCATTTTTTTTTTATGTGAGCTGCCCAGAATCAATCAGAGTTGGACAATGCCTAAGTTGAAATAAATAAATAAATCCTGATCACATTGCATACACCCATATGGTTTGCCATGGATGGATGGATGGATGGATAAATAAGTGACCTTATTGCTCTGCTACCTTAAAGGTAGCACCAGAACTTCACAAAAGAGTATTTATATCAAATGTATCAGGATGAGCAGGCATTTTTTTTAATTAAAGGGAGAAGCAGCCTTCGTCTCAAATTAAAATAAAATTCACAGTGCAAAAGATCATGCCCAATGGACCCAATTTTACCTGTTCCACATGAGCATAGGCTCTGCAATTTGGTATTGTACTGAATTGGCCTTCAAAAGTATATCCAAGCCCAATCTAACAATTGCGGTATCAACAATCTGGGTGAGTAAAACCACACCACAGCAAAAAAGCAATTAAAAATTAAAGACACTTTTGAGTCAAATTCTATTCCTCGTGATTACATGGATAGAGCCACGCAATTTTCTTGGAAATCGGATATAAATCATTTGTCATTGCTTTCTTCCAGGATGTTGTTCAGCTTTAGTCTAGCCTGTAGCCATGGTATTCCCTGGTGTTTTTTCATCAGAATACAAATCAGGCCTGGCCCTGACAATGTCTGCTAAATGCTACCATCTTCTAACACTCATAAGAAATTATTTTTAGCACAGCATTTTCAGAATTGAGGGCTTATACAGCTAGAACAACAGAATCTGGCCACGCTCCAGCTGATACCTGTTAAACTCTTTAGAAGGAAATCTCTTCATGGCTGGCCTTTTTAAGATGCGCAGTTCAAAAGCATATGCTCCTTAGGTCTTAGTAGGACTTCAGCATCTCCACCTGACCTGGATCTTAAGCTCTTTACCTGTGAGAAACTGAACCTGACTCTGAACTTCCAAGACTCCATATCTGAGTCCAAAGTAGGCCAATCAACCATGTCTTCTGGTGAGGAGCCATCCCAAGGAAGCTCAATCCCCTCCTGATATTGAACCCAAACTCTTTTCTACAGATCTGTCACTGAAGTCATGGAATGCAATGGATAAGACAAACAGCAATATAGTGCCAGAGTAAAGTCCATCAGGCATGTCCCTGTTCTCTCTGAGATGGGATTGTTTACCATGATGGCATATAGAAATGTTTCCTTCTCCTTCAGATTGTTGGGACTATATTTCTCCATGGCCATGCTGGCTGGGCTTCTGGAAGTTACAGTCCCCAAACACTGAGGACTCCAACTTGGTGAAGGCTCTCATAGGATTACAGGACATGTTAAGTCTAAAGGGCCATGTATATTTTTTAGCTATTTTATTTGCTATATCAGTACTTTTTCAAAGAATAACCAGGATGTTTCGCATGAAGAATATAATTCCTCATTTTTGCAGTAAAAGGAATTCTAAAATTCTCACCTTTTAAAAGTTTATACTTATTTCTAGTGTACTGGGAGCAGATAAGGTGATGAATATATTCATATAGGCAATTTAACTCCACTTATAAATAAGAAAAGCTACCAGAATGAAAGAGTGTAAACATGAACTGTTATAGTCTCATAAATGATAACAGTTGGCATCTCACATGGTTATAAAAATTTTCAGATCGGTAGAACTGATTAAAGAGTTGAAGAAGATACTTTTATTAGCCAGGCAAATGGCACAAAGCTAGTTTTAACGAGGTATCTGAAGATTTGCTCTCTAATGGGAAAATCTGTCATGGATTTAAATCCCATCTAACCTGCAGTTTGGCTTCCCACTGTCTTAATACTCTATTCCATGGCTGATCTGTTCAGTCAATTTTGAAGTTATTCAGCATTATCCAAACAGAGGTTAAAGTAACAACAAGCAGTCACAATTGGTGGACTGCTTAAATCCCCAATCTGTTTTGTAATAAGAACTGTCGACAGAAGTTAAAATGGAGAATACAGGCACCTCGTGTTGTCATTGCGTGCCATGGTGGATTCTACATCTGATCCCAGAGCAATTGACTTTGTAATGCAGTGCTTTTTCTAGCCTTTGCAATAATCCCATTTCATAGTGATGCTTTACATTCTTGTTGTGACTAATGTCATCAGTTTGTGCGGTGCTCTGTAACATCAAGGAAACAAGTCACCTGAAAAGCTTGCAGAGAGGCTTCAGTGGGAGGGATAATGTATAATGTGTAATTCTAAGGTATAGATTCATGTTTCCGGCTACAATACATTACTTGTATTTGTGTGTTTGATTGTGGTGTGGCATTTTTTTTTAAAGCTCTTTAGTTATATTAAAGCCCGTGCACTGGTTAGTTAGCTCCTTAAATTATTTGTATTTTGCTCATTGCAGTTTTACTAGTTTTCAGATCTCTCTCTCTGCTGCATAAAGACTGTGGAAGAGATAAGAATGCCAAGAAGATCCCAAAGGATTCAGACCTAGGGCATGTCTAATTTAACATTCTGCTTCCCATTGTGGGGTAAGATGCCTGTGGGAATCCCATAAACAGGACATTAGCGTAATTGCACCTTTCCACTGTTGTCCCATCAACTGATAGACTTAAGTTGCTCATGATCTTGAAAGCAGCATATACTGATCGTCAGGGGAATCCATTATGATTTTTATGTATTGAAGCTTTAACAGAATCATCGCAGATTACTTTTAGCATTCAATTTCTTTCTGACTGCAGTGACCACAAATGCTTCCTCTACACCATAGTCATGTGCCTAATATAACCTTTCATAGATTTTTACCCAGCAGACTGGGTCCACAAAGGCTTGTGCTTTAACAGATGTGTTACTTTAATCTGTTTTTGTTGCAGGAGATTAATATAGAGTTTATAGTACCTTTATCTTATTTTTGCTTTTTTAGTTGCTTTGTATTTGGTAGGATGGAAGAAAGAAGATATGCTTTGCCAAAGATCCTTTGATATAGGCAAGGCTACCTTATTGGGCTCCACAAATCTAGAATAAGAGTTTTTCCTTATTTTTTGTTGCCCTCTAGTGAACATCTGGATTTTTGCAACCAATATATGGGGCCCTTACATAGGAATAAAAAAGGTAAAGTTCCTATTAGGTATAGCTACTGCTTGTTCTTTGAAGTTACAATACTGCATGATTATTATTATTTTAAAGGCCATAATGATTCACCGAGGGATCATCTGGCAGAGTTAGTCTGAAGAGGAACAGCCACCATTTTTTCTCCCTCAAACTAATCTGCAACTGCAATTCACTGACAAGGATGATTTGCTGGAGGAAAAAAAAAATAGATAAATCAGGCATAGGTTTGCTTAAAATAAAACAAAATATTTGATTTGAATCAAGAATGATGATCAAATGTGAAAAGCTACAAATGACACTATATTCCAGTTAGAAAACAGTAAGTAGTACAATAATAGAGAGTTTCTGGAAAGAAAGAATTTCCTTACATGTTGATTTTTCACATATCATACATACCTGCGTATAAACCTATCTGCAGATAATAAGCCGACCCTCAAATCTTTTGTGTTTTAATTACAATTGACTTATCCATGGGTAATCCACAGATTATCCATCTTTCATGGTATTTTGGTTTAAAATTCAAAGCTCAGTTTATCTGTGGATGGGCTTATACACAAGTATATACAGAATATATGGGTACTTTAAAAAAGTATTACTGTTTATACTTGCAGATAAGCACATCCACAGATAAGCCAAACCCAATTTTTAGGTATATTTTGGCCCCTAAAATTCTTGGCTTTTTCACGAGTATATATGGTATGCAATAATTGACAAAGTGCAGCTTGCAGAATTTTCAGTCTAGGCATTTTTGATAGCCCATTCCTGTGCACATTTACTTGCAGGTAAGTTCACAGAGTTCAGCAAAGCTCTCTCCATGTAAGGATGGAATAAGCATTCATCTTTAAAGCATACAAGTCTTTTCAGGGTTAATATTTTATTGGAGGTGAAAGGCCATTAATCTGGCTAGCAAATCTGCCCTAAATAATATTTTCCCCCAGCTCCAAATGGATGTCCACATTTTCTAACTCAAGAAAATAGATGTTCATTATTTTGTTCAAGAGGAAATTGTTGTTGGGCCATATTACGTTGCCATCTTTGGCCTGGGAGATCCTTTTCAGCCTCCCAACTGTCTAAAATATAGCACCAGACTAGATAAAAAACAAGAAAAAATATAAAAAATAGTTACTAGTGATATTCTTTGCTCCTACAATTAGACTCTAATTAGAATTTAACTATATTCTTAAGGAGTTCAAGCAGCTCACATCTTTCCTGTCTTTTTCACTATAGATTTTTCAAGGGCACACAACCTTTATTTATTAATAATTGTAATCCCAGGTATACAAACAGCTGTCTCAGTTCTACTGATGTATTTGTAATATGCCATCTAAAAGCATTCTGTGTTCAGTAATACAGCATTTCTTCATGTATCTGCTGATCCTAGGCAGCTATTTTACTTTTTCCCAGACCTCACTATTACACAGGTATGAGGAAACAGTTATTTTTAGAAGATCAATATTGGAATGGAGGATATGACTAAATCATATTAGATCAATTATTAGCAACTGACTAAGAGTCCAACTAATACAAAATAAAACTGGATGTGGCTATATGATTCCCAGGTCCATACGCTTAGCTCACTTAGCCAAATTAAATCTATGTCAAATTATCTTGGAGGCTATTTTCCCAAGACACAGTGAGCACAGGCTTGTTAACCACATTTTAGCCTAGCATATTACATGATCCTGGCCCATGTGGTGAGTTTATATTCAGTGTATTGTAAGTTAACTGAATAAACTATAAGTGTCATGTCTTGAGAACATAGCAATGGAGTATAAAGCTGAAATGAAATAATGTAGTGCATGATCCTTGATCCTTTTGGAGAAATGCTGGGATGCAAATATAATTAGAACCTAGGGTATTTTTTTGAGAAAACAGAATTGAGTGGGATATCAGAAGAGGTGGCAGAGAAACACTCTCCTCCCCCCAGTTCCTTCAGCTTTTCTGATATTCCTTACCCTTAGTTTGCCTCTTTTTCTAACCCCATTAGCCCGTTTTCTCCCAAAGGAATAAGAGCAGTTGACATTGTTCGTCTGATACTTTATCTTCATAAAGAAATCTGGTGAAAGGTCATTGATCCAGGGCCAGGAAATAAACTTTGTGACTCAGTGAAGACCTAGACCTAATTTTTCCCTATCCAGTATTCTAACCATTATAGTATTCTTTCTCTACAGAATGGATTGTTCTAACTCGTGTTATTTCCCTATTTCAGAAAGTATATTGGCCGGCTTGGTTATCTCAGGAAAACATCATCTAAATCTATGCCTGTTTTGAACCATGGTCTCCACAGTTTATTGCATATTCTTGAAATATGCAGTAAGTTAGTACTAGGTATCACACAAAATATTGCACAATCTTGGAGAATATAAGATGAAATCAACAGAACAATTGACTGCAGAGGGATTTAGCTTTCAATGGTTTTCATATGCACAGTTAAGAGAAAATTTTAAGATAGATAACAGGACATTTGGAATTGAACATCAGAAGACAGAATTTGAAACTGAATTGTGTACAAATAATGAACATGTAATTACCAAAATGTACACACTTTTGTTGAAATTAGAAACAGAAGAAGAACAATGAAAGAGTGTATGACAAAATGGGCTAAGAACTTTGGATATAATATATTGATGGAAAAGTGGGAAAATATGTAGCTGTAAGGACTGAAATTTACATTACAATTGTTACAATTTAAAAGAGAATTTTTATAAAATGATGTGCCGTTTGTATATGACTCTGCAAAAATTATCTAGAATGTATAAAGGTACTTCAAATTTATGTTGGAAATGTGGACAACAGGAAGGGTAATTTTATCATGCTTGGTGGAGTTGTGAAAAAGTCAGAAAATTTTGGGTTCAGATACAATGATACAAACATTTTTAAAGATCAACATTCAGTCGAAACCAGAACTTTTCTTGCTGGGATTAATGGGTAGACAATTAGAAAAGAGTCATGGAAGACTATTTTTATATATGATCAGTGCTGCAAGATTACTATATGTGCAAAACTGGAAAGACATACAATGGTGGAATGGATGGTGAAGATGACAGAACTAGCAGAGATGGGAAAATAACGTGTTTGAATAGGGAAAGATCAACAACTACATTTATCTGTGACTGGAAACCCCTTATGGACTTTTTGCTGAAAAATGAAAAATGAACTTGTGATTTATGGGTTTGATGATTCGAAAGAGCAACTTATGGAAAGAAGGAAATTATGATGTAACCTTAGAGAGAGAAGGTAAAATATAAACGCATTTATAACTGCTGTTAAGATCGGAAGCTGCTTACTTATAATTTTTTCTTTTTCTTTTTTTTTTTCTTTTTCTTTTTCTTTCTCTCTTTTTATTTCTTATTATGTGCTATTTTTCTTTGTCTACTCTATTTCTTTTCAATATCCATATAGTTTTTATCTTGTTAAAATTTCTTTAATAAAAATTATACACACACACACACACACACACACACCCCTGCACGATCTTTTGCACATAGCTTTCCCCAATAATCCATAATGCCTTCAGATAATTTTTTACTCAGCTGTTAATAGAATATCATCAATGCAAGAATGGTCAGTGCCAGCTATTCTAGTCTGGTATTCGCTAGGGATGCCTTTCTAATGAGCATCATACCCTTGAAAATGTTAATTTGTCTCAAAGGACTTGAGCAGTAAGAGGCACCATTCATTTGTTGTATTCTGTATCATGTATCCTGTTGCACTAAAATACAGTACTAAGTTTTGAAAAATGTAATATTGTTATTGCTATGTTACCTTCGTAAATCACCCATTGTATATAAAATTATCTCTTAAAAATGCAAAGCAGCCCATTTGCCATATCATCTTATCTCACTGACATTTTATGTTCTACATTCTGGATTGTGCTTTCCAGTTTAATAAGGGAAGCCTTTGAAGTGTTCAAATACAACAGCAGGACCATAGTTTGCTTTCCTGGCATTTCTTTTTCCTTTTTTAGTTAGAAACGGTTGCACTTTTAAAATGATTTATTATAACTGTAGAACTGAATTTGTTATTGTCATTTATCTAGTAAGAAATAAAAAATATGACGTATTAATAGCATCTGCAGCAGTAAAAAACCTCAATATTCATTTTATAATGCCAGATTTGGGCCTTTTGTATTATCTAATGTGAATGTGCATTAGGGCTTTATTTAAATGAACTTCCATTTTACCTTTCCTTGATTCTTATTTCTGCATTATATCCCCCATCTCCACGCTCCAAAGCATTAGAAAGTAAATGTTAATATCTCAGACTCTGGCTCTAGAGAATTTATTTTCCTTGTGTAATTCTCAAAGTAAGAGACATGAAGAAAAGAATCTTAAGAATTAAAATGGGACACCATATGGACAGAAGCAGGAATGTATGTGCATCCAGATCATTCTAATCTGACTAATAAGAAAAGTAGCAAATATCAAGCAAAAGATAACCAAAGGCAAGTTAATAAACAACTCCAAATCATGAACAGAGGCCAACCTACTTTTACCAATAAGTCACAATGACTATGCATAGATGTCTTGGAGAGAGAGAATGATGCCACCTTTGTGATGTTCTAATCCAGTGTTGTCCAAACTTGACCACTTTAAGATGAGTGGACTTCAACTCCCAGAATTCCCCAGCCAGCCATGCTGGCTGGGGAATTCTGGTAGTTTAAGTCCATTCATCTTAAAGTGGCCAAGTGGACAACACTGTTCTAATCAAAAAATTCCTCCTCCCCTCCCATCCCCCAAAAAACATCTGAAAGGCTAGTGATCCCAAACATGAAAAAATGATTGTGCAGTGATTACTGTACTGTTTTAGATAGTGATATAGCAGATACTGTTGTTCATGATATGGTGCTCACTTTAAAACAAAAATGAAAGACACATTAACCTCACATTAGCTGTACCTTATTAATACTACACTAGAAGGAGAGTTAATACCAGTTTTCTGGTGATAGACAAGACTAATTGACATGCTTTACAGAAGACATTCTAAGTTCTATGAATTCATACCATCCTGTTGCATCAAAATGGTAAAATAAAAGTCATCATGGCAAAATATCTTCATCCATCCATCCATCCATCCATCTCTGCCTTAAGTAAGGCATTTGATAGACTTAAATGGAGTTTCTTAAGACAGGTAGTAGAACAATAAGTACTTGCTCTCAAACTTCTGATTGTTCTAATCAGATAATTATAGAATCTACAGCAATGATAAGGAAAATGGCATAAGATTCTAGCCTTAATTTGAACAAAGTCTCAGAGCAAGGCTGCCTGTTATTTTGTATTTTATTTGCTAAAGTAATGGTATCACTGTTAAAAAATGAAACATGAATAAGGTTTATAAAACACATCAATGCATAGAGTTTTTCACACATTAAGCTGGTTCGGAGATTGCTGACATACCTAAATCATAAAGATACTATTCAATAGCTTCTCTTTCAGAACAAGTTGAACCAGCAGCTTTGGAAATAAACTGTCAAAATGTTAAAAACTAGCATAAAATTATAGAAACCTTTATACAAGGAGAAGTGGGGGGGGGGGGGACCCTGCAAAGTGAACAATCTCAGCAAACAAAACTGGAGGATTTGTTTTTCCAAATTAAAGTTTTATTATTTTTTCAGTTCAAACAGATTATACAGTACAACTAAAAGGAAAAAAAAATATTGTACCATATTATAAGAAGGCATTTTGTATCTTTTTTACTGGATAGGAAAAAAAAAATCACAATGTTTTCTTTAAAAAAAATACTGAAAGAAGTAGAATGGAAAGATGGAATAAATAACTTACTATTCCTGTTTCATCCATTTATCTATTTTCTGACCTATAGAGAGAAGAATTGTATACAATAGTGAAAAGAAAACTAATTCAGAATATTTTTAAATGAAAAGGTAAACAGTGTAAGAGGGAATTGGCTTTAAATTCATCAAATAAATGCTTATTAAAACTAATATGGAAAGAGAATTTATTGATCGTTTTTGAAAACAAATATATTTACATATTAGGACCAAAGGTAACATTTCTTTTATATATACTGTATATAAATCAGCACAATCTGCACATTCATATATACGTTTGTGTGTGTGTGTGTATTGCAATACAATGAAAGTACAAAAAAGGGGAAAAAAGGAAAGAATTAGAAGAAAAATGAAAAAAATAAAGAAAACATAGGATTTTGACTTCAGCCCTTCTATCAAGTAATTGCTATCTTACTCTTTCCCTTCCGTCTTTAACCCTTTCTAATCCCCAAATCCATAAATCATAAGATCTATCTTTTCTTCTTTCAGCAAAAAGTCAATATAAAGCTTCCAGTCTTTTAAAAAAGTCTTAATCATTTTTTTCCTGACCAAACTGGTCAGATGACATTTCCAATATCCATAGCTGGCTGCTACCAACTATAGAAGAACATCAGAAAGTTTAAAATAAAATGAGAACATGGATGTTAGGGGAACAGATTGTGACTATGTGACTTCACAGTAGAATGCAATCTGGGAAAATGGGTATCATAGGCTTATCTCAGAATCTAATTAAATACAAATCTAATTAAAACTAACACGCTGTTGGTACCTGACATATTGAAACTAAATTATATCAACATAAATTGCTCTGTGAACTGCTGGAATGAGTGTTAGATTATACAGTAGGTCCTTTATGCGTGGAGGACCTTTGAGCATATGCACCAAACATTCCACGTAAGGCAAAACGTGGATTATATATGAAGAATGAATGAAGAATGCTTTTGATGCTGCATTGATCTTATAAATAGTTATAAAACACTTGTTAATGCTGCCTTGAAATAAAGCTAAATTCTGGTGATTTTATCTACTGTAAACTAATGACATCAGACTTGGAATTGAAAATGAAATGTACATTGTTAATTGATTAAAGTGTACTTGTTTAGTTAACTATTTGCTTAGTTAACAACTTGGAAAGTAAGTTCAACTATAGTGACTGCTTTTTATTTTTTGGGCTTTAGCACACGACTATTGGTAATTTCAACAAACAGTGAGTCACCAGGCCTCATCTGGATGACTCCTTTATCTTGTCACTGATAGTTAATATCCAGGCTGAGGCCAGCCCTCAATAGGTGACACTTCATGGTTAGCCACTCTATCCATTTTTGACAACACAGTAGCAGCTGTTACATAAAGGACTGGTTTTGTTACTTCTATCAGCAACTAGGGTGGTGATAGCTTTAGATATAAGCAAGCCGTTACCCTCTGGATGTTTTGAACTGTGTTGTCTATCAGCTTCAGCCAGCCGTGTCCAACGGTGAGGGCTATGGGAGTTGTATTCCAATATACCTGAAGGGCAACAGGTTGTCTATACCAGGAACTCTGTGAAGAGGTGCTTTTCAAAATGTTGACAAGTAGCTCTTGTTCAAAAAAGTAATGTAGCATAATATACTGTTCAAAGGAATGATTAAATAAGATTTTTAATAGAAACTGAGCTTCTTTTTATAACATATACTGCAGGCTCCACAGATAAGCACTGAGTGAAAGTTTTCTCTATTTTTGGAAGGGCATAATTACAAGGAAGACTAATTGCTGAAAACTGATCATTCATCAAGGCAATACAGCTGAATACTTAAACAACAATATGTCCATGGCAGTGTTTCTAAGTATAGTGGGTGATATCTAATCATTAGAGTCCCCAACATGGTGCCTGGGGACTTTGTCTTTGTGCCCTCCAGACTCCATGCCCCACCTGAACTTTTATTTTTATGGCAGCGAGAGCAGTCACAACATGCCCATAGCATTCCGTCCGTGCCCATTGGCCAGATGTTTAAGTCCTCTGATTTGCACATCAGAATGGCTTCATCAAGGGAATGGGGACATTGTTCTCCCTCCTCCAGCGATCCCAGGCATCTTCTGCAAATCTCCTCCAGAAAGTTGAGGATTTCTTGAGAGATTTGTCCATGTGTATATGGGATCACATTTCTGAGGTAGATTTTGCTGTTAGTTTTCCATCTGCTAAAATTGGTGGGATGAAAACAAATCAGTTTATATTTTCAAGATAGTGGGATGCCTGATTCTTGATGGGTTCAGTGATTGGCACATAGTGACTTAATAATGTTGTAAATCTTAACTTTTCAGATATAAGCTGGCAATCACCTGTGAAATAGCATGATTTCAATGAGACAAATTTGCATGTTCTCATTCTGCCGTTCTAATGTTCTTATCTATAAACAAATCCTTAAAGTCTCGGGGGTGGGTGGGCAACACTTCCTGGGGATGGAGATAAGCTTTGGGCTGCAGTGGGTGAATCCATGGCACAGGTATGTAATACTGGTGGACAGTACTGGGAGTTCAGGGAAGCGGGTGGTTTGAGATGAATTTTTTTTTTTTTAAATGTAAAGTCTGTTCAGCCTATCATCCAGTTTACCTCCTTTTTTTTTACACTTAAAATCGATTAGAAATTCTACCTCAATTTTTCAGCATTTTTACCTCCATTAAATATTGACAAAGAATGCTGGAGAGCTATAAAAAAGGGGCTCAGGTTATGCACAAAGGTTTTTGTGACATTTGTAATTGCAATCAGACACCCCACATTCACAAACCCTAAGAAAGCAGGAGAAGCTTGCACAAGTGAACACACTCACTACCTCCCTGGAGACCTTAGCAGCCATGGCCAAAGGTCTAAAAAAGCAGAGGTGCTGTGTGTGCGCCCTCATTTCTAACACAGTTTAAATCTCACATGTGCAGATAAGCACCTGCAGAAGGGCACGGGGTGGAGAAAAACAGAACTTCCTTTATTCTGAACTCATAATTTGGGTAATTTGTTGTTAGTTCCTTGTGGTAAGAAAAATAATTATTACAAAGGAACTGTTCCTTTGTAACTATTATGCTAAAATGCCAAACAAAAGTCCCATATCTTTTTGAATGTTACAGCGTTATCTCTTTCTCAGTCTTTTCAAAGAGTAAGAAAATTGTATGTTTCAACTGATATTGTTAACTAAGGGAAGTCTCTCAAAGGTTTTTGTTGCGAACTGTGAGAATTGAATTTGGGGGCAGTAATATCTAGGGGAGCAGTTCTGTGATTTTCTTTAAGAAACCTACAAATCTTGGATGTATCTTGGAAGATTGGAACAGATCACAGGAGAAACCCATAGAGAGGCATTCAGAACCCGCTTGGAAGGCAGTTTTAAGCTGCCTATATATCTGTATGTCTTGATATTGATACTGAACCTTTCATAATGTGCCACTTATGGCTGATTTCACGCTTTAATTTTAATGTTCATCTGTTCTGTGAATAAACTAACCTAAGGCTGTTTATTTTGATTAGCTGTTCTTCTTTTAGTTTAGGCAGAACACTAAACTTCTCAGATAGCACTGTTATAGCAGTATACTATCTTATCATTTTACCCATGGAAGTGGGCTGATGGTCTCATCAATCAATTTGCTTAATTTGTCTTCAGTTGGCTTGAATGATTGAACCTCCTACTGCTCTTGGATGAATGGCTCTGGAATTTTACGCTGAACTGTGGGAAGTCTAAGTATCCAGTTTGGATTATTCCAGTGGTTCATGACCAGAAGTTTTGCAGCTGCATGCAGACCCCAGAGACTTCCAAAAGGACCAAGTTGTACTTAAGATGACATAATAAGGGAATGGGTGTAGTGTAGTGGTTGAAATATTGCCTAGGACTGGGGAGGCCTAGGTTCATGTCCTCCCTCAGCCATGAAAGCTCACTGAATGCCTTTGGGTCATTCTTTCAGTCCAATCTACTTCCCAGAGTAGTAGTTGTGAGGATAAAGTGAAGAGAGAGCCCCATGTAAACCACCTGGAATTCCAGGAGAAAAAGTGGGATATAAAACATGTAAAGAAATAAAGGGGAAAATATGAAATATAAGGTGAGTGATCTTTATTAATTATAATCAAATATAAGTTAACCTTAAATTAAATTAAATTTTATTTAGTTTTTATTTCACCCACTACTTTTTGAATTGTAGCCCCTGGCATACCACGTCATGAGACTTGCCCTGGAAAAAACTGGATTATTCATTCATCCTCTTCAGTGCAGTTGGGACTGCTGGTAGCGGTAAGTTTCCTAAGGCTTAAGCAGGAGTCTTTCCCATCATCTGGTACATGACCTTTTCCTAAGCAGGAGATGCTCAGGACCGTTGTGTAGTTGTTTTATCATTCTATTTTAATCTCTCTCCTCATCAACATGCTGGAAGGAGTTCTAACATTATCTCTGCTGAAGGCTACTTTAGGAAGTTACCTATAAGTTTCCATGTGACTCAGAAAAGTCTGAAATTGCATTCTGAGTAGTACTTTATAGGACATATACTCAGCCAATGCTCACTGAAAAAAAAACCCAGCACAAATATTTTGAAGAATCCATCTATAGGTAATACTTTCTACAGTATCTATCCAGCTGCTCCTACTCCAATTACTTAACACTATTACTTACACAGTGTTTCTTACATACTGATAAGAATGTTTCTTACACAATTTTTAAAAATGATCCTACTTATACCCTCCAGATTTCTGCTATTATTTTAGTGTTGCAATTTATACCCTTTATGCCACCTAGTTACCATTTAAATTGAGCAGGAGGCACAGCTAAATAGCCATTTTACTGACTTCCTTCTCCTCTCATATCTAATTTAGGATTAGTCCATGTAACGTATCTCTTAGGATTAGTTTTTTACAACACAAAACAGTGGGGAAGGAGAGGATAATGGTATACCTTAAATGTCGAATGCTAATCTTTTATTTCTGGATTTAGTTAATTTTTTAAACAAATTTAAATTATGGAAATTTTGTTACCTTTGTTTCCTTACTTTATTAACTAGCACTGAGAAATGATGCATTTCTTAATTAAGTACACATCAGTTTTGATTGTCTTCTATTTCCTCTCTCTGTGTGCAGTGCAGCTTCAGTGAGATCTGTAAGCATGGAGTAGGATCCTTCAGGACTGATCAGTAGAAACTCAGGTTGGCATACAGCCTTTCTATCAGATTCATCCAGTGGAAACATTATCAGCTTTTTTCCCCCAAGTTCAGACCTAGTGAATATCCTTCATGCTCGTGCCATCCTTGTGATAACCCTTGTTTACAGAATTTTCATTAGGATTATTTAGACGTTTTGCTTTAAAACTTTATCCTGTTTCATTCTTATCTTTCAGAAATTGTCTTCTGGTCCATGCCATCAATATGCTGAACTCAAAGTGGAAGAGAAATGTAGATCTTTGGGATGGCTTCTTGGCAATTACACATGGGTTCCTTAGGAGATGTGCCAAGCAGCAAAATCTTTTAATGTCCATTGATACAGCCATGGCAAGGCACTACTACTTTGCCACACTACTCAAAATATCAAAAAGAAGAGATTTCAAATAACAAGACTGGCTTACCATGAACTGAAGTAACTGACAAATACATTGCTGTTTAAAGAGGCAGGCAATAACTAAGATAATTGGATCAAGAATATAACATTACCTAACTGCAGCTCCAATGGTAACATTCTGTTTCAGCTAGTTTACAAGATCAGCAAAGGGAGGCAGCATAGCTCTCGTATGCATTAATTACACCAAGATAATAGCATGAACATAGAACAGACTTGCCTTTGCTCCTCTGAATCTGTACCCTCTTCCTTAGTTCAGTTCCATTTCTCACTATTGTTACTGCTGCAGCAGCAGTTTACAACTTCGTCTTCTCTCTGTCTAGAATTAGGTCATCTGATTCCCTCCTCTTCCAAGATCCTGACTGCCTTCCATTCCTTTAGTGGAGCCACTTTTCTAACAGTTGCCTCTTTTGTGTAATGGACAGGTTGGGCATCAGTGATTACCATTCTGGGCCTTTGAAAACAAGACATTTTGTATACTACCTTCTTGGAGCTGTTTAATGCTCATGTTTGATTATGGATTGCTCTAATCCACCCAAAATAAATCTAAGTAAATAACAATATTTTTCATGTAATGCTTTAAATGTTTTATGCTTCAAGCTTATTAACTTCTCCAAGTGTTTTTTTTCCTAGCTTTGTTTGGAAAATGATCTCTCGTATTCCCTCTTCACCATTACAGAAAGTGGCTGAAAATAAATTTTCTTACACCTGTCCATAGCTTATCAGATATTTGATGCCAGTGTATTCAGAGGATACAAAATCTATTTATCCAACCATCCATCCATCCATCCATCCATCCATCCATCCATCCTATCTCTCCTCAAACAGATTGCTCTGGGGGGGAAAAAGCCAACAAAGTCCAAAGAGTTCATTACTCACAGCAATCAGTGAAGTATTTTGTAGTCTGACCCCAAAGCATGGGCAATTTCATTATCTCCCAGCTCTTCTCACCAAGATAATGATTTCCTGGGTCTCTGAGAATAGAAACTTTCATTGAGCTTGCTTATATTAGCCTCCTACCTCTGTTAAATCTATTCAGTCAGACATTATTGAAAAAAAGCCCAGACTTGCAGAGATAAGAATTGTTTGAAAATTATGAAGCTGAGGTCCATTTGCACAACAGTAGGGTTGCCCCAGATTCAATAGCCGATAGTGGGAGAGTCCTATGATTTGGCAAAGTGAAGCTAAAGTTTGGTATATTCATCTCCTCAGAATATACCTATGAATCTCACTTGATTTTATTCTAAATTGTTTTTAAATTTGGATGCTTGTTTCCCCAGTATTAATTGGCCGGGCTACCAAACACAGGCTGCAGACATCTGGACAACCACTAGGGGGAGCAAAGAGTTAAGGTTTTGTGCATCTCTTGGGCCATCTAGTGGTCACCTCACTTTTTACAGCCCAGGTCTGATAGCTCTAGACTGTAGTAGGAGAAAAGTCATATGGGAATGGCAAGGTCTGGTGAAGGGACTGTGTGTGTGTGTGTGGGGGGGGGGGACTGGAAAAGAAGGAAAGGTGGCGTTTGCCTGCACCGTAGCATTCTTATAAAGGGCTTTGCCAACAGCACTGTGCCTCTGCCTTCGCTGATTTATAAGGAAACCCCAGCCAAATGCATTGTAAAATCAATGTTAAGCCACTGATATAGACACTTCCTGCATAAATTAATATAATGTCTTTGCTTTTGTAAAGAAGACCATTCACCCTTTCCTTTAAAGCTATTCATTAACCATATTAATTATGTAGTAAGGTGCTTCCTTAACTACCAGCAACTGATCCATTGCAACTGCTCTATAAATAGTTCAATTTCATTAAGAATGACTCACAGCCATGCAGCTTCTCCCTCCTCCCACTCCCACCTCCACCACCCCAAGTGCTTGCAAAAGCTCCCACGTCCTCATAGCTTTTTATCTGCCTTCGAAAATTGCTTACATGGAGTTTTTCCCCTTATATCATGAGGCTGTTTCCAGCCAAATCCAGTTCTTGAAGTCTGAAATGGCTAGCTATCGTTCAATGGCAATATGTATATGCTTTGATTTCCCCAGTGGGGGCAAATGAAACGAGGACGAATACGATTTACCCAAGCCCTTTAACTTCTCACTTACATTACATTTAAATGGATTTTTTACATTCATTTTATGATCAGAAAAAGCAGCAACATGGGATGATGGGGACCTATAAGCCTGTCATTTGCTTGGACTGTACTTTACACACAGTGATTGGAGTCACGTATTACAGTAAGTCCTAACATGATTTGTTTGTTTGTGGCCACATCCAGCTGTCGTTGTTTTCAAATCATAGTTTATGACTTGGTGTGTTATTGAACTCAGCTAGTTGTTGGGCGAACCCAAGCCTATATCATACTTAAGGTAGCCTGTGATGTTAAACATCCTCTCACCCACTGTGGAATGAAATATATTTATTTAAATAGGGGGGAAATACCTATGGAGGAAAAGGACATTTGAAACATGTGGATGCTCAATTTGTAACCCTTAAAGATTATTTAAGGAGGTGCCTTAAGGTGGGATATGTATACCTTTTTCCCTTTGAATCTGGATTATAGCACATCAGCTAAATAAATAGATAACCCCACATCACACACACTGGCTTGAGTTTGCACATCATTGTAGACTAGGGCAAAATGTGATTACTGTGCTTCTTGTGAATGCTGCGTAAATCAAGCCATCATGTTAAACCATATTATGATTTATTTGTTTGGGCTTATACTATAGAACACAACAATTATGTTTCATTAACTGGGGTTTAGAGTTTAGATATTGTGAGAATTTAGTACCTCATTTCCCACAAATTCGTAGGATTTCTCTCCAGTTTCCTGGGTTTTTTTTTTAACTTAAATATTTGCACTGTCAGAAAGTGAAGCAAAACAGGAACAATTGGTTTTCTATAATTTTCTGCATTTGGTTTTAAAAAATTCAATAGAAAAGCATTCAGTTCCAGAAGCTGCTTCAGTGTATAAGGGGGTGCAAATGTAGCATCTGTCTGCAGCTCTTTAAAGCAGCTGTGGCTTTTCCTGGAATTGCATGGTAGCTGTGAAGGAAGCCATTTTAAGAGAGAAGAGAAGAGAAGAGAAGAGAAGAGAAGAGAAGAGAAGAGCCATTTTTTGCCAGGAAAAGATTCAGTTGCTCTACAGAGTTGCTGAGAGGTACTATATTTTATTTGTTTTTTGTTTGTTTATTTATTTAAAATTTATATGCCACTCATCTCCCCAGAGGGTGTTTAAGTCCCTGAGGATTTTGAAGGACCTTTTGGAATCAGAGCAGAAGTGCTGCACCAGCCTAGAGATTTCTAAAATCAGGAAGCATATACAGTAAAGCCAGGTGACTGTATTTCTGAGCCACGAGATAAAAAATAAAGATTACCTGTGAGTTTGATATATTAATTTGTATTGCAGAAACCTTCAAAATGATCATCCTAATTTTTCTCTTGATTTTTTAATTGCTGATCCTTTATTAAAAATAAATAAAAGACCAACCTCTGCCTCAGAGAAGTAAGGCCAAATTTCACATACACTTTCATATTTACAGTAGAAAAAATGGAATGAGCTGGGATGATGACTAATGGGGAAATGTTCTCTGGCAGGTTGGGCCATTGATTGCTCAATGACAACATCAATATATGTGTGACACTGTCAAATGCCATGCTAGGGTTCATTTGGAAGGAAACTAAAAATAAAGCTGCTGGTACTGTAACACCTGGTACTGTAAAAGCTGGAATTAAGATTGCAGGGAGAAACATCAACAACCTCAGATATGCAGACAATACCACCCTAATGGCAGAAAGTGAAGAAGAACTAAAGAGCCTCTTGATGAGGGTGAAAGAGGAGAGTGCGAAAGCTGGCTTGAAACTCAACATTAAAAAAACTAAGATCATGGCATCTGGACCCATCAATTCCTGGCAACTAGAAGGGGTAGAAATGGAAGCAGTAACAGACTTCATTTATTTGGGCTCCAAGATCACAGCAGACGGAGACTGCAGCCATGAAATTAAGAGACACTTGCTCCTTGGGAGGAAAGCTATGGCAAACCTAGATAGCATATTAAAAAGCAGAGACATCACCTTGCCGACAAAGATCCACATAGTCAAAGCTATGGTTTTTCCAGTAGTAATGTATGGCTGTGAGAGCTGGACCATAAAGAAGGCTGAGCGCCAAAGAATTGATGCCTTTGAACTGTGGTGCTGGAGAAGACTCTTAAGAGTCCCCTGGACTGCTAGGAGGTCAAACCAGTCAATCTTAAAGGAAATCAACTCTGATTGCTCATTGGAAGGATTGATAATGAAGCTCAAGCTCAGATACTTTGGTCACCTAATGCGAAGAGAGGACTCTTTGGAAAAGACCCTGATGCTGGGAAAGATTGAAGGCAAAAGGAGAAGGGGACAGCAGAGGATGAGATGGTTAGATAGCATCACTGAAGCAATGAGCATGAAACTGAGCAAACTCAGGGAGTCAGTGAAGAACAGGAAGGCCTGGTGCGATATGGTTCATGGGGTCACGAAGAGTCAACTTAATGACTGAACAACAACAACAACAACTGTATCACCTTTATACAAATATGTAGTGTGATTAAAGTTCTGGCTACTGTGATGAATTGCATAACTGGAAATAGTTCAAAAGAGAGCCACCAAAACAGTAAAGGGCCTGGTATCCCTTCCCTATACGAAATGGTTATAATGTCTTTGGTTTTTCCAGGTAGGGAAAAAAAAGGCCAGTAAAAGAGGGGACATGGCAAGTACATACAGTTGTGCATGGTACTGAAAAACAGACATTGGAAGTTTTTCTATATCTCTAATAAAACTAGAACCAGAGATCATTCAGTGAGGTTTAAAGGAAGAAGTTTAAGAACAGGCAAAAGGAAGTATTTCATCACAGAGCACATAGGTAAACTCTGAAACTTTGTTCTGCAAGATGGGGTTCTGATTGGTTTTTCAAAAGGATGAGAAAAATTCATGGAGTTAAGGCTATCCATGGCCACTACTTATGATGATCATATGCTACTGGGAAAACCAATTGCTGGGAAATACAAACAGGTGGATGCTAGTGTTTGTATTTCCTGGCTTCAGTGTTACCAGCAATACATGTGGGTCCTGTAATGTGCTGCTTTCTTAATTTGCCACCATCGGCAACCGTAAAAAGTAAAGTAATTTTGTCCTGAACACCAAGTTCAGACTTAATATGGTGTAGTGGTGAAGGTGCTGAACTAGAAACTGGGAGACTATGAGTGCTAACTCTGCCTTCGGCATAGGAGCTGGATGGGGCAGTTTGGGCCTCTCAGCCTCTCTAAGCTCAACCCAAGGGAGTGTTATATACACTGCCTTGAGCTGTACAAAATAAAGGTGGGATGTAAGTCAAACAAATCAATGCTTTGTTCTTGGCCTTTGAGATGTATTAATGGAGCAAAATGCCAGAATATGAGAATCATTTTAGTCTGATAAGTAAATAGAACAAGAGTATAATTCTTGGGTACTGTATGGTAGAATATATTCCAGCTGCGATGCTACCACAACTCAGAATTAGCCAACTCTGATAAGTTTATTTTTATTGTTTTTCAAACACAAAACCCATATGGGAAATGTACAACAAACACACTCTTATTTAACAAATGAAAACAATAGTTTACTAGATCTCTATATCATAGAGACCCAATCACAGGAGTTGATTTTGCTTCCATTGAGCGTCACAGGGAATACCATAGCTTGCAGAATTCTGATCTTTGTAGGTATAGACACATTATGGCATTTGAATATCTTTTCCAAGGCCTTCATGGTTGTTCAATCATGTGCTAGTCTGTGGCACATTTCTTGACTGCTTGTTCCTTTACTGTTGATGGTTGATCCTAAAAGGCAGAAGCTATCCACCACTCCTAAATCTTCCACCACTCCTACATTGCTAAGTCTAAGGCTGATTGTTCTACCTGTTGTCATTAGTTTGGTATACTTTATATTTAATTTTAGTCCCGTTTTTCACTTTGCTTCTTAACTTTTATTACTAGAGCTTGTAGATCCGTTGTATTTTCAGCTATCAGGATAGTGTCGTCTGCACAGAGCAGGTTATTGATGTTTCTTCTCCCACTTTTAAAACCATGCTCATCTTCTTCCAGTCCAGCTTCCCTTAATATATATTCAGCATATAGGTTGAATAAATAAGGGGAGAGTACACAGCCTTGGCACATTCTGTTGCCAACCTGAAGCCAGTCTATTTCACCATATTCTGTCTGTACTGTGGCTTCTTGATGTGTATATAAGTTTTTCATGAAGTCAGTGAGATGTCCTGGGATTCTCATTTTTCTGAGCAGATTCTACAGTTTGATGTGATTGACACGATCAAAGGCCTTTCTATAATCGATGAAGCACATAGTGACTTCTTTTTGGTGTTTGGCAACGTGCATTAGCAATAATGTCTCATGTTCCTCAGCCTTTTCTAAAGCCATCTTGAACATCTGGCATCTCTTTTTCCATGTAGGGCTCTAATCTGCATTGGATGATCATAAACATCATTTTGCTAGCATGTGGAATTAAGGATATTGTATGATAGTCTGCCTACTCTGTTGAGTCTCCTTTACTGGCATTATATTCCAAATTTCTTTTTCCATTGATCAACTGATGATAAATCACATATTTGCCAAGCCTTAGCTATTATTCTAGCAACTATTAATATAGCTGCTTTATCATTATAAATCTCTAGACGACTGTGTTTTTAAAATATCCACTAATAATAAGGTTTCAGGAATATAAGTAATTGACATATTTCCTAATATTATGAACTTTTTAAAAAAACAACATTCCTTTACCATGATTCAGTGCTACTACATACGTTCACATTTGGGTTGCAATGCCCCTTTTACATCTCAGCACAAATTTGAAGGTGCCAGAACTATTCTAGAGATTCGGTTTGGGGAATAATACCACATATCATTTATTAAATATTATTTAGAGCTTACATCTATTAAGTAGAAAAAAGAATGTTATACATAAATCTTCACTGCTAATTTGAGATTACAATATTAGATTCCCTCTACCATTTCTGTTTCATATCAGTTTCATTATCATATGTTTTAAGTAACATTTTTATGCTTAGATAATAATCCTTTCAAAGCAGAAGTGTATTCTTGAATGGATAATGAACCTTGACCTCAATGAAATGAACTTTAATATTTTTGCAATTGAGTCTGAGATGTACTAGCAGTTAATTTATATATTTTGAGCATTTGCAGGTTGGCACTCTATTTTGGTAGCATCAGCAATGTGCTGAGTTCTGACACTGGTGTTTCGGTGGCTGCTGTTGCTTTCCCTGAGTCTGTAGATGTGTCCTCTTCTTCATGCTGATTTACTGTTATAAGCAAAACACATGTGACAACAGTCAGTCAGAGAAGGAATTAATAATTAAGATGTCAGAATGCAGAAGATAGAATAAAACACCTGCCCTGTATAAATATCAAATTTGAAAGTATGATAGCACCAACACATGAAGGCAGTGAAATTTGAGAATTATCATCTGACTTAATAATGTTAATTTATCAAATTGGGGAGCACATTGAAAATGATAATTAGTAGGGGTCATTGCTTGCTGATCAGAAGGTACAGGGTGGCAACAATTGTGCAAATATTTATTGCTTGCATTAAAATGTAGAAATGTACAAGACAATAAAGAAAATAAACATTTCCAATTATGGCTTCAGAATAATGGAAACTTCTGTTAAATGAACAATCTCTATGGTGTTTTTGGAAAATGTATAAAACCCACCTTTTCCTACCAGCTTTTAGTTGAAACTCTTTCTCTACTCAGGGCAATTCAGCTGTAATCATTTTATTAAACAACCATAAACATATATGTATGTCATCTATTGGTAGAGTTCAATGATATTTTTACAACCAAAGTTTGTTTTGAGCTGCCAGGACAAATGACCTAAAATAGTAGAAATGCATCTGCATAAATAAGGCTAAGGTTTGTCACGGGAACAAGAGAGGGACAGATATTCCCATCATCAACCCATGCAGGGTTATCTGCAAGATATAGTAGAAAAGTAGAGATGGAAGCCAAGACAGCACAATCAAAACTCCACCCATTTTTTAAATGTGTGGGTAGAGCTTCAGTTGAACCCCTGCAGCTGCCATCTTGACTTTTTTACCTCTGTTCACCCAATGGTCTTCCCTGTTTCTCTGTTTTAGATCTTATTTTGTCCAGTTTCTCTTTTGTGGGTGGAAAGTTCAGTAGTGTTTCTTCATGAGTACATAAAATTGTAAATGTATAGCAACTAAGAGAAATGGAAAAGGCTAATTAAAGAATGCAAGGAAAACAATTCCCAAATCATTCATTTTTCACCTATCTAAAACATTAAATATAAAGAAGGATCTTCAACTTTTGAGTTGCATTGTGTTTTGTAGGAAGTCACTGTCATCACAGGAAAGCAGTGGCAAAAATTTAAATAGACAATGGAAGAAAAACGTTGAAAGAAAAAAGACATGTCTCAAATAAAAATCTCCTCTTTCTCTAAAAAGCCTTTCTTCAGAATTTCTTCATATTATCTGAAATATGAAGAAAATTAGCCCCCCCCCCCGTTCCTTGTGACTGCATAAAAAATGGAAAGGTGCTGTTTTAATATGTACAAACGACAATTATTTGTCACTGATAGACACTAGATCCCCATCTTTTTTCAAATGGTATTCAAAATATCTATTAGGGCTGTATATGTTTTGAAAATGATTTGGAAAAGGTTCTTTGGAATGCATAGAAGTACAAGCTGCTTCTTTAAAGCAGCCACATCTTTTTTCTGATCTTTATGTCAACCTCAAAAAAATCAGCTACTTTAATGATTCAGCTTATAAAAAGAACCACATCTTCCAAAGCACATTATCCAAATCATTTTCAAAACATGCATAGCCTTGCTGGCTATTTCCTTGCTCTTGGTCATTCTCACATTTAAAATGTGAATTAATTTTGGTCTTTCTCTGTCTGTGTCCCAGACCAAATCCCACCCACTTTAATCCATAGTGTTCAAAGGGTGGGAGAGAGAGAATGCTGGATACTAGCTAAAACTGACAGAGAGCAAGAGAGCAAGAGATCAAGAGATCAAGAGCTGATCTTCCTGTGGAGTTTCTTTTCAAGGTGTTGAAGACCTGTAAATAAGATCACTGTAGGAACCTGTCACAGTCCATTGCACAGTAAATCAATGTCATAACCACAATATTAGTGGTTATTACTGATATTTCTAAACAATTCATACAGTGGAAAAGTACTTCTTAGAGCCCTTTTCCAACCAATATTTAATGCACTGTGAGAAGAATTTAAACTAAACCTTGCTGAGCATCTCATTTCTAAAGATATATTTCTCATCTAGGATTTTCAGCCAAATGCTCTCTAGTAGAACTTATTTTTTTTTCTAGCTGACAGCACTTTGTATTATGATAACAGGCCAAAACTTCATTTTCATTCAATTTTTATATGAACATTTGAGATAGATGGCCAAACATTTGAAAGCAAAGGCACAGTTCTGTAATAAAAAATAACCATAACCTATTTAGCTAAGTTGAACTGTTCCTTCAGCCTGAGCAATAATTTCAGAAGAGTATTACTAGTATGTGTCTAGATGTGTAAAGGGCCAAATACCTTCCTAATGTCTATGTATGTGCATGTAATGAATTTAGCCAGCACATTTTGGTCAACAAGATACATTTACTGTTCTTAAAACTTCACCCTTCAGGGAGGGTGAAGACCCCTCACTTCATCAAGCTTCCCATCTTTTATCTTTATTTTTTATTAATTCTATTGATGGAAGAACTTCTGACAAGACACTTGTCCTGTCTTCATGTACCACTACCTAAATAGGCTTTAATGACTGATTTTTCTGCAGGAAAATCAGCATTTACCTGTAGCCTGAACTAAGGTAACAATGCTGTAATCTCACATAGATTCACAGGATTGGAAGAGATCTCGGGGGTGATCTATTCTACCTCCCCCCCCCCCCCCCGCCCAGGACAGGAATCCTGAGACCATCCCATACAAACATCTGTCTCTTGAAAACTTCCCCTAGACGAGCACCCATAACTTCAAGAGACAGGCTGTTCACCTAGATTTTGTAAAAACCCATTTCCTTTTGCACTTTACTGCCTCAAAACCCTTGGCCGTGAAAAGGGAGTCAGATGTGTATTTTAAGGTGAGGAAGCTGCACCAAGTGCCTAAATAAAGCCTGTAATATGTATTGTCAGTCACTTTAGACAAGACTGAATCCATACCTTTAACTAATTTCACTTGGTAAGGAAAAAACAAAAGCAAACATTGAGCTGAGTGGGTCCCTGGGAGTGATCCATAGATCAGTTGGGGTCTGCAAACTAATCACCATAGATTCTCAGAGAGGGAGCTAACCATATGGCTCTTTAAGCTGCCTTCTTCCTTCTGCACATTCGCTAAAATCTAATTACAAGAAGCGCTGTCTGGATCAGACACTTTAGCCTTGTTTCTCCAGATGAACAACCATGTTGGGAAGCTTCCACCATGATGATACAAAGTAGGAGGCAAAGGGCTGGCTTTTGTGGAAGGTATGTATGTGTGTGTGTGTACAGACACACACATATACATACACACATGCATACACACACACACACACACACACATTCACATAATACAAACAGAATGGGAAAACTTTCTCTCTAGGAAGCCCTGCTCTAACTGCCTTAGAAGCTTTTTAACATTTTTTAGATATTGTTTAGGGATGGTGGATAGGCTTGTGGTTTGTGATCTGTGAATGGATACTGTCCTGTAATTAAATAAGAGTGCAGTAGGATCCATAACAGTGTATTTCTGGCAAGTGCAGAAAATGAGTAGATATCTGCTCTTTTGGGGCTGAGAGTACTACTCCTTGTGCTCTGGCTAATTAAAATAAGGATCCTCATAGACTTTGTTTCCACTCCCACCCCCACCATTTTTAGTATTTTAAAATGTGAAAGAAGATACTTTGTACAATAGCTGTCTTTTGTAACTGAAACATTGTCTAGAGTAACTAAATAAAAGTATTAATAGCATTAAGGATTGAAAAAGGTGTCAAGAAGTGGACTGTGAGTGAGTGAGTGAGTGAATGAATGAATGAATGAATGAATGAATGAATGAATGAATGAATGGGCGACTCCTGGCAACTGCCTGACCTAGTCCCTGAAGTTTTCTTGGCAAGATTTCAGAGGTGACTTGCCATTGCCTCCTTTCTAGAGCTGAGAGAGAATGACTGGCCCAAGATTATCCAGCTGGCTTTGTGCCTGAGGCAGGACTAGAACTCATAGCCTCCCAGTTTCTAGCCTAACTGAGAGGGTGTACATTTAAATTCCACCTAGCTACAAGTTCCTTTGTGGTCTAAGGTCACAGTTCTGTTCCAGAGTGGAAAAAATAGTGCTCTGCCAGCCAAAGAGGAGTCATGGTAGTGGGACAAGATACAATCCTCCGAAACTTCTCTTCTGGGTCAGCTGACTGGAAGGCTATTCTGGGCCAGGCCCTGACATAGAACTGGGGCTACAAGGAAAGAACACAGCTACATTGTCTTCCAACTCCTTGCCCCCCATAAGATCAGTTTCCAGCATTTTCCTCATCCTGTCATGAGCAATCAGGGCAAATCCTGAATCCAAAGGATTCCTGACCATAGGATTGCATGGAGAACTCAACATCTCAACAGATTGGCTGGGAGAATAGATCAGAAGTTTATTGTGAATGCTATTGTGCATTTCTTCTACACATTTTTTGTTTATTGGCTTTAAGTAAATTACATTTGTTTTTCTTTTATTCTGAAGTTAAGGCTGGCTGAAGATCTAGTAGTAAAGTTCATTGTATTCTACACGCTCATTTAAGCCGTTGGAGGTAAGCACTTTTCTGTTAGTTTATCTTATTTTTAAAAAAATAATTGATTAATTTAACCAAACTATGTCACAATGTGACAGAAAAGACAAGAAACAAAGCTCAATTATAATACATATTAATACATCAAATGGATTGAAAGTTATAATCTGATGTAGGAATATATAGCAATAAAATTGCCAAATATTGTTGCACATTGTTTTATGTTCAAATATTATCAGCTCTCCAAAATGAGGATTGATAAACTACAAGAAACTTTTGGTTAACAAAAATAAATAAGTGGAAACTTTATTTCAATAAATGAATAATTTTCTCTACATACTCTGTTGCGTTTACATCTTGTTTACCCATATTCTCTAAAATCAACAATTGATGGCCTAGCATGTGGCGTTTTTCCTGTTTTCAGTTATCTCCTTTCACAGCATTTGCTGCTAGGGGTCTATGAAAAATAAACAGAAGTGCCAAAACAGGGTCTCTTCTTTTATTACTTCAGGTTTCATATTAAAAATAGATTAACTGAATAATGGAACATAGAGACAATTCAGTCACCCATGCAAATGAAAAGCAGAGAGATAGTAGAGTTTTGCTGATGTGATAGCTTTTAACGGGTGCCAGATGGCACCCATAAATCAGATTTAGAGCAGATTCTCTTATCACTGTCAATGTCATTTCTGCCAGATTAAATTCTCTGTTGTTTGAGGGTTTGTAATTCTAATATCGATTCTCATGGATGTCTGTATATCATGATGGAGATTCTAATCAAAATATCTCCTTTGAGGAAGGAAGGGAGGATGGATGGATGGATGGATGGATGGATGGATGGATGGATGGATAGATGACAAAATTTTGGTTTTCCTTTATGGTGTGGCTGATTGTGACTCATTTACAACGTTCAGCACTTTCTAAGCATGAACCAACATAGAAATTCCAATGTTCTGATTGTTTTGATTGCCAGATCAGACACATAGCATTGTATTCTATTTTCAAATGTAGTTATATAACAAAGCCTAGGACTAAGCAAATGATGCTGTAACTTCACCAATTCCACCAATAATTGGAAAAAGAAAATCCAGAGTGTCCCTAGGAATGTTTCTAAATATTATTCTATATAACCTTAAGACTTATGATATATGTTTTCTCATCACACTGTTGAAGACAGTTGGTTCTAAGCAATCATTCTTCTTAAGTTCAGTCTTAATACACAACTTTTGAATGCCACATTTCTATCACTCTTTTGACAATGTTTTAATTTAAAGACAAAACTTCTAACTGTAAATCATGGGAATAGGTAATTGGTTTATTTGAAATAATACATAAGACTGCAGATGTTTTCGATAAATGAAGTTTATTAGGTACTTTGTGGTCGATGATGAGCCCTTTAAATTGGATAATAGAGTGTTTTACAATTGTCCCTTTAATTATTAATTTGAAAGTAATAAAAAAGAGTAATAAATTGATCTAAAATTAATTTAGTTTCTGATGAGAAAAAAAATAAACCCAGGAAGCTAGAAGCTTGCTTAATATTGCTATTAGTTTGCACTAGTATCCTAATAAAATGTCATTAAGACTATTGTCAGGTATTTGGGCCCAAGGCTTTTTCAATACTCAGACAGTAGTAGAATATCAGATCGTCTTCTTTCCTGATAATCTGAATTCCTGGTATACATTGACAACAACAACATCATGGTGGTTGTACAGATAGTTTTCCCTGAGGAATACCTAGATATAGTTGTGCAGGTGCATTTTCATATTCTGATCTGCCCCCTTATGATTTTGTTATTATGCTCCCTCTTTTCAGGACCATCCTTATTTGTTTTCAGACCTTTTCAGTTTACACTGTCAGCATACTTCGATCAGGGCTTCCTCATGGACTTGGTTTACTAAATGAAGAGTATATGAATTGTTGCTCTTCCCAGACCTTCTTTGAACTCCATAAAAATCAATGGTTGCCTTGGCATGGGAGTGTCCTGTGTCCCAGAGGAAGTCCCAGATGGCATTCTCTACACAGTCTTTGCACTACTTATTGCATTATCACTCTGTCAAACTGGTCTCCTCTTTACCTCTTCACTGACTCTTTAGGTGTCAAGAAATGCTTTGGCGTCTTCTTTGGAGCAAGGGCTATTGGGACTCCTTTGAAAGTGGAAGAGGTGAAACAGTTCCACAGATAAAGGTTCTCACTGCAAAACTTTGGTATGATATAGAACAGGAAGTTTTGCCCAAGCCAAGCACTTTAAATGCCTGCAAAAAGCAGAGTTGCTCGGTATCACATGTTCTCTCTAAGCACAAAACAAACCTCTTGCAGCTGCATAGAAGACAATGCCGTCTGGCAATTAAGAATGTTTCTGTTGTTCTCTGTCATTCATGAAAGTTTGCATGTATTTAATTTCTCTCTCTCTCCCTCTCTCTCTCTCTTTCTTTCTTCTGCAAGTGCTGAGGGGCTCTAGTCCTCATTTGTTATTCTAGGCATGCCTTATAATATAAATGAGCAGATACTTGAAAGGTTCTTGAAAAAAATCCTCAACGTATCTAAGCATACAAATGATTCAATTCTATCCATTGCGTAAGTTAATGTACTGTATGTGGATGCTGTTATTCATTTTGACCAACACTCTTGTCCTTCTTCTTTCTCCCCTCTTTTTTTTAATGCGTGTAAAGACAGTAGATTTATTTGTGTACTTTCAGCTCGAACAATGAAGTATTTAGGTTCACATACGTTTATTTATGAAAGGGATAAGGCATGGCAGATGATGGTAGACATGTATGAATGCCATGGCATGAGTAAGTCAGTAATGACTGTGACCTTATCTAGATTCCTGCCTCTTTCCCTCTCCCCCTTCCCTTAAAAGCAAAGCAAAACAAACAACAAGATAAAGTTGTATTTTTGTTCAGCATTTAAGACTAGCAAATTTATTCTCGTGGATGGGAGTTTTTTAGGTCCCCAAAGCAGCTTCTTTTCTACTCCTGTTTCTTCTCACTGCTGCAGACTAACACATCTTGCCTGCTGGGAACTGTTGCTTGTCACGTCCTCACTGCAAGGATATTGTTTCACCTCATATCTATTTCATCTGAATATCAAAACGGGGATGAAGCTCAGAGGCATCACAAGGAAGTGAAAGAAAACTGGCATGGAAAGCAATAGCCAGCTTTTGCAAGTCACTTTTGCTTAGAGCAAAATATGTTCATTCCAGCAAAACAGGTTCAGTTATTAGCAGAAATAATTGCAATGGCCAGAAGTTTGTGACCACAGGTGCCCCATATGTACATTTGCAAGAAGCTTGTGGGCAGGCAGAAAGAGGAAAATGGGATCCATTACTTCTTTTGGTAAAAATGTTTGGAGGCAATCCAACAATATGGAGGTAAGAAAGAACGTTCTATCCAGACAACCTTTTAGCCTGGAGGACTTGCTGGCCAATAGATTCCATTAAATATATGTACTGTCCACAACATTTAGTTCCAGCCTGATTTAGTATGTCAGGATATAGCCTGATTTGACTTGGGCTGAGTCTAAAGCAAGATTCGTTCCTTCTACCAACCAGCATGGGAAACAGAAAATAAGTGTACTATAAAAATATTTTTACATTTAATTTACAAATTTAGTGTACATAAATTATTTTTAATAGAACATGATGACATTGGTAAGCAATTTAAGCATTGTACATATCAAAGAACTGAATACCCATCAGCAATCCTTAGTGCTCTAGCCCAGTCTCTATCTACTTACTTTGTATTATCTATAGCCATTTTAAGTGCAAAATTGGTTTTGTGATTGGTTAGGGTGCCAACATATCGATGCTTTCAACTGCGGGCTTCTTCATACAATCTTGTGGAATGCACAATCTGACCCTGCTTTGCGCACTTCCAAAATGTTTTTGAAGAAGTGCTGCTGTGTGAGCCTAAAAAAATGCCTGTCTTGAACAGCCAACTCAGGTTAATGTGACTCTTAAAGCAGCTGCAACTTTCTTCAGACTCATGCAGCAGCCTGGAAAAAGGCAGCTTTAACAAACAGAGGTGCAAAGCACTTCTGAATAATTTCTGAAGCACACGCAGTGCTTTTCTCTTTAAATCCTCTAAAAATATAAGAAGCTTTTGGAAAGCAAGCAGTATGAATATATGAAGGAGATAATTTTCATTTGCCAAGTCTGTTGTAAATGACACCTGTCCTTTCTCATTTTGTTGTCCTTTGTAATTAAGGTTTGAGTGAATGAATTGCTGAAGCTCACTGCATTTTAGTAATTCCAGTGGCTGCAAGCCAACACAAAGTTGGGTACATTTATTTATGCCCCATTGATTTCAATAGGATTTAAGATCGCCTCATTGCACAGAATTGTAGAAAAGGTTCTTGCTATTTTATATTCATAAGCTGGTTATAATGGGTGCTGTTTGATATTTTCCATTGTACAGAGTTTTTAAAGAATTTTGGGGAGAGGGATGGGTTTAAATTTAAGAAGCAGATTTTTATTAAAGAGTTATTTAGCATGAAACTGTTCTGAAGGAGCATGGATAAAATAATTATACAAAGATGTAGGGATACCAATGCTGTACTAAAAACAAGAGTTAAGAAGAATGAATGATAGCCCTCATAAAAAGGAGTTGAAAGATCAGCTTGGATATCATATGAGTGTATTTGAATCAGGAAAAAATATGTTTACTTCCTTTATTGTGAAAGCTGTTCTGAAGTACATTGGAAGAAGCTATGTTTGTTCTTGCTGACTATGATAATGGGACCAATGATCAATCTCAGCATCTTTTTCTAAACTTAATTGCTGCAATTTTCATGTCATTGATTTTGCCTTGAAATTATGTGTTGAGTTGTACACTAAGCCTCCCTCAAGTCTGATGACTTGAAAACTGAAATTCTGTAGTCTGGCACTAGAATTTTACTGAGTTCTCAATCAAACCCCTCTCCTTAAATCAGGATCAATCCACAGATAAATGCACATAAACCAAAGAGTTGAGTGTCACAAGCGGAGTAGAAACAAGAGAAAGAGGGCCCAAAGTGATAGCAGAACCAATGGTCTTTCAAAAAAAATTTGCCAGTCTTGCTGGCAGTTAAATGAGGACCAACCTAGACTGCTGGAGAAGATCACCTCTATGTCCTTAAAGAAATATGAGGCAGCAGGATGGGCACAATTTGGAATGAAGAAACATCAATCAAAGGAGAGTAGTTTGATTTCTCTATGATCATTTGTATTTCCCCTGTGCCCCACTAAGAACATGGTTTTTCTTCAAGCCCTCTTAAAAATGTTGCTGGGGATCTGAGGTGGGAGACTTCCAGAGAAAGAAATGGCAGACTGAAGACGGGTGGAATGACTGCTGGTGAGTAGACCACCTCTTCAAAACCTCTTCAGACAAGGAGAGGACCTGAGATCACCCACAAGTGCTCCAGACAGCTGCTCCTTGTGAGGAGACCACAAGATAGCAGTCTCCAGCAGGTTTAGAGCTCTGAGAGATGAGAGAATAGCCATCTTGCTCAAACTGCAGTTGGCACCTTTGAAAGGACATTAAGTTTACATATTTTATTTATTTATTTATATTTCGAATTTAGACATTGTCCATCTCACGAGGAAGTGACTCTGGGCAATTTACAATAAAACAACAAATAAATATTAGTTAAAATACAATAAAAACAGTATAAAAATACTAATTGAAAGGGATATACAAACAATAAACCAAGAGAGTGACCTGGATAATTTTGCTATATTGGATTTACGAAAGAGGCTTATTAAAATTTTGAAGAATCTCATGAGTAGGGATAAAGAAAAAATGAAAAGAAATCAAGTTCTATGACATTATTTGAATGGATTAAAGATTAAGGTTATTAGAAGTAAAGGGAAAGAATATAAAGTTGGTTACTTGATCAAGGTTAAAATAGATACGTTGTTATTTCTCGTAACCCTTAATGGACTTTTGCTGACAACAGGACTGAAATGATGATGCTTTATGGATTTGTTTATAGATAAGTGATGGGATATAGGAAGAAGAGATCATTTATTGTATTTTAAGACAAGGTGTATAAATTACTAAAATTGTTTATACTTGTGATGAAGGTGGGAAGTCATTTCTTTATATATTTCTTTTTTTTTTTTTTTACTATATTCTTACTTTCTTTTCTATTTCTCTTACTTTTTTCCTTTTTCTTTCTCTCTTCTGAACCTTCTACTCTTTCTTTTTATTCTTCTATATTTTTTAAAATTTGTATTAGTTTTTACTGTTGTAATTATAATCCTTAATAAAATTACTATATTAAAAAAAAGGATTTGAGGTGAGGGAAAAGCCAGTGGGGAAGTAAATGCTCTGTTGTATTCTTTGTCTGCTAAAAAAAGAAAAAATATTTTTAAAGAACAGGAGAGAGAATACTTTATGTAAAGAGGCTTCAAAGAACCTTCTTAAATCTTTTTAGAGAATTTAAAGCAGCTTTGCAGCAGATATAAATAAAGCCTAACTTGCTTGACAGGACAGAAATAGGCCAGATGACTTACTGTTGTCTTCTGCACACATACGCCCCCCCCCCCTCCCCCAATGCCTTAGACTTGAAGAGTTCTTTGAAGTATGTCACTGAGTCTTCTTGTGCAGGTCAATACAGAATTTCAAGCAGGGCTAGCAGATCTGGGCTGCAAAATTCTAGATGGCCACCAACGGGCAACAGAGAGATACAGAAACCTCTAATCCTTTCTGCCATCTAGTGGTCGTCTGGCTTTTGCAGCCCAGATTGTGTAGCCTAATGTCTAGTAATACAGGGGAAAGTGAGTCCAGTCTACTCATCTCCCTGCTCAAGTCTCAGTTCTCTGAAAAGCCAGCCTGGCTTGACTCCTCTGAAGAGACAGGGCATTCCTTTCCTTCCATGCTGTACTTCCAGTCTCCTTCCCAGACACAGAATGGGGGCTCCCAGTCTTCCTTCCTGCTGAATCACCCAGATCTCAAGGCCTCCATGGCTGATAGAACTGGTAGGGTTCTGTAGCCAATGAGGAACTCTGGTGTTTCCTTAGGGTTTAGCTTATTGGAGGTATGGATCATGTTTTGTACAACAACTATGGAACCTGTGATCAGCTATTATAATTCCTTCTCCAGGTCACAGGGAAATGGGGGGGGTCTTGACAAGAGAAAAATCGGCTAATGCTTTTGACTATGGCCATGCAAGCCTTTGGGTCCAATGGAGGAACCTGGAACTTTGAAATATGTTGTGGGTGATCTCCAAATGTCTGCCGGGGAGATTTGCATATTGGTGAACTGTACCATTCCTATAAAGATAATGCTTGGGCTGATGCTTTCCTTTGAGCATGTAATTTCCTTTAAAAATGTTAAAGGAACCCTAAAGATATAAAGTGAGATCTGACATGGCATTCACTGGTGTCTATGAGTGTATATTTCTTAGCCTTGTTCTTCATAATGACTCAGATGTGTCATAGAATAAATAGTTTGCAATTAAAGGCAAACATTGCTATTTTCTTCTTTATACTGCACAAACAGTACGAGAACCTTGTTTGTTCTTGACATGATTTATAATCTTGTTGTGTAACTGTAATGAAGTTAAACATCTTTCCATCATGAAGCCTATTGCAATAACAGAAAATGTGCTGTTTGTGTTTTTGCATTTCCTCCTTTTTGAGTAAGAATGTTGATATTGCCTTGATTTCTTGAATGAGTTATTGCTTACATTAATCTTTCAGACAACTTGAGTTGAAAGCATAGATTTCCTTATAGTTACTGACAGCACAGAAATAATATATATTAAGGCATCTCTGTTGAGTTCAGTTATATTTCTATTTTAATTCAAGTAAACTCAAAGTGACCAAGCAAATTATTAAAACACTTGCACATGGATCATTCATAGCCATCATCGTGTATGATTTCAATAGAAGAAAATATCTGAAGCTCAGGGTTGAACTGTGGAGTTCTTGGTGCTCTCTCAGCTTGGTTGTTTGCTTGCAGACGTTTCATTACCCAACTAGGTAGCATCATCAGTGCAACTGAGTGGGGTTTTCTCCCTGTTCATATACAGTAGCTTGCCCTGCCAGTTTGGTGTGGTTTCCTCCTTGGTGGTTCCTTGATTAAAGTAGTTTTCTGCCTGATTGTTTGTCTAGTGTTGATCCCTGCTTATCTGGGTGTTGGCTGCTGGAGGGAAAGTGTTCTAGTCTTTTGTTTCCTTTCTAGGTTTTTTTATTGTCTTGTTTGAATGGGACCAATCTGTTTGCTCACTCTGTTCAATACGACTTATCCATTTTTGCAATCTTTACAACAGTTCTTTTTCTTTTTTGAAAAATAATTTTAACTGGGTTGAACCTGGAGTTTTCTGCATAGAAGATAACTTTCCCACTGCTAATCTACGATTTTTTTCCAAGTTAAGCTTTGTTTCTAATTCTGTTGTCTCCAGCACAGTGGATGAATTATGGAATTCCCGACTTGAGTTATGATGCGTGCTGTACTCGTTCTATGGTTGCTGGAAATTGCAACCTTGAAAGAGCCAATGATGCAAATCATAGAAATGCTAAATTGCAAGAGGCCTTTTAGGCCATTTATCCAATCTCCTCAGTTTAAAATTCTACTTCAAAAAGTAGACTTACTTTCTACTTTAGAGCTTTTGGTGGTTGCTTCTACTGTCAGACTGCTTACTGCTAGAAGATTTCCATACTGGTCAGCCAGTGAGGACTGTGTGAGCAACTTGATAAAGTTTTATATGGGTGTACAGCTCCAGTGGGTACATCATTTCATTCCAGCTGTTTGTTACAATGTGCTGTCTGACATACTTGACTGCTATCTGAAGTCTTCCCCAGCAACAAAACAAACTACATCTCTTGGATGATCAGATGTTTACTGTTCACCAAGGAGACCAGAAGGAGCAGCGTGCCTTCTTTCAATTTCCCCAGCTTTCATAAAATAAATGGTAAGCAACAGGATGCGCCTGGTCTAGTATGTTTTTGCAGAAAAGAAGGTGGTGGCTTGGGAGCTCTCCTGTAAGGTGTGTTTGCATTATGGATGAGCAAAGCTGCAAATCGTGTGCAATTGAAGGACAGGATGGGACTCCATGGGGATATCAGGGGAGCTGCCTGGAAGTAATGCAAATATTTCATCTGCAGTGGGAGGGTCCATTCTGTCTCCTATGCAGTTGTTAAAAATTGCCTAAATCCAAGCCAGCTGTCAGTCATTTCTGAACTCTGTTTTTCTGAATTACTGCAAAAGTGGTGGCCCTGCTCATTTGAAAGAAAAACATCCACAGTGATCCTTTGCTGTAGCTCCAGCTTTAATATTCCTAAACAGATGCCTATCTAGGCCAATGTAGATTATTAATAATTGCTCCACGAGAAATCAAAGTACATAAATAAGAGTACGTAAATTAAAAGTGAAGAGGTAGACACAGAAATACATAAGGCTTTTTATTATTTTGTGCCTTCAAGTCAGTGTTGACTCCTGGCAACTGCCTTGACAAGTCCCTGCAGTTTTCTTGGCAAGGTTTTTCAGAAGTGGTTTGCCCTTGCCTGCTTCCTAAGGCTGAGAGAGAGGGACTAGCCCAAGGTCACCCAGCTGGCTTCATGCCTAAGGTGGGACTCACGGCCTCCTGGTTTCTAGCCTGGTGCCTTAAGTACTACATGAAACTGGCTCAAGTACACAATAGTTGTGGATGATGGTGGAGCAAAACATGTAAATCAGCTTAGCTTCCAGAGTGTATGGAAATTTAGCAAGCTTTCGGATTCAATGAGACAATGCTACAATATAAATGTAAATTATTCAACAGACCTTTCCTCTCCACTACCCTGGAAGATTTTTAATCTAATTAATGTAATCAAATTGGATTTATTTAATTCAGGTGCTGCCTGACTCCTGACAGCTCTTGGCTGTTCACAATATAACAAACAATAAAATACGAGTAATCAAGAACAAGAAGAATAAACAACAAGAACAAGATGGCAGTCCAGCCAAGAACACAAATCCTTCAAGGGGCTCCACCTATAGCCCAAGGCTTGGGAGAACAGCCAGCATTTCAAGGCTTCACAGGATGCCATTGAGTGGGAGGGAGCGTCATTCCTGAGGGCAGGTGCCTCGGCAGAGATGTCATGCTACTCTCTACCTGAAGGGACTCCGAAAGCATTGACCTTGTCAGCTGGTACTTGCCAGACAGATGCCATGGGAGATAGACAGTCCCTCAAATAACCAGCCCCGATGCCATATAGGGCTTTAGAGGTCATAACCAACACCTTGAATAGCACCCAGAAGCAGACTGGCAATCAGTGCAGCTCACAAAGTAGAAGTGTCATATGGGCACACCAAGGCGCACTCATTACTGTTCGTGCTGCTGCATTCTGGACCAGTTGAAGTTTCTGAATAGCCTTAGGGCAGCCCCATGTAGAGTGCCTTGCAATAGTTATGTCATGAGGTGACTAGGGCATGAGTGACTGTCTGAAGGGCCTCCTGATCCAAGAAAGGTGAACTGTTGCACAGATTGAGCTGTGCAAAGGCCCTCTAGGCCACAGCTGCCACTTGCTCATCAAGCAGGAGCTGTGAATCCAAGAAAACCCTCAGACTGCATACCACCCTTGAATGGGGAAATGCAACCCCATCCAAGGTTAAAGATAGAATATCCCCAAATCCAGCTGGTCCTGTTATCCACTCAGACTCGGTAGGATTAAACTGGAGATGGTTCCTCCTCATCCAGGCCTGCACCAGCCTCAAGGCACTGAGGCAGGACTTTGAAAGCCACACTTGGCTGGCTTGGAGTTGAAAGGTAAAATTGGGTATCATCACCATACTGATGATATCAGACCCCAAACCAGTGGACGAGGTCATCCAGAGGCTTCATGTAAACATTAAATAGGAGGGGAGAAAGTATGGAACCTTGTGGCATCCCACAAAGAAGGGGCTTAGGGAATGACCTGTCCCCTCCAACCAACACCAACTAGGATGAGAACCATTGGAAAATGGTGTCCCCTATTCCCAATGCCCAAAGCCAGCCCAGAAGGATACCATGATCAACAGTATCAAAAGCCACTGAGAGATCAAGGAGCAGAAGGATAGAAGCACCACCTCCATCCACCACAGGTCATCTATGAGTGCAACTAAGGTTGTCTCAGTACGGAACCCTAGCCTGAAACCTGATTGAAATGGGTGGAGATAATCTAGTTCCTCTGCAGCTGTAGTCCAACCACCTTCTTAATAGCCTTCCTTAAACAAATTGGAGATGGGACAACCGTTTGTCCAAGAAGGTTTGGTGTAAGTATAGCTTCTTGAGAAAGGGGCATACCACTGCCTCTTTCAAGGGCAGAGGCACTTGATTTTTTTTTTTCCTGGTCAAAACATCTTTTCTATTATATAAAAGATGTTTCCAAAATGTTTCACCCTAAATTCCTCCACAATTTGGGGATTTCAAATTAGTTTGAATGTATATACAGTTCACTGTTACTGTAGCTTATTTTCATCTGCCTATTCCTGTATTCCAATGTCCCAAATGAATTGATAAAAAACTGCAAAATAGCAATTTTGATAGAACTCTGCCTGTAGCTTTCTAATTATTCTCTTTGGCTGGAGAAATTCTCTTTACTGGCAATGCAAAAACATGAACACCATGCTGAAGGTAAATGACTAATAGACAAGGTATTAGAAGAAAGTCATATGCTACATGGCTCCCCAGCACCTTCAAACAGCCTTTTTGTCAGTATTGGAGAAAGATTTAATTGTATATGGAGTGGGAGGCATCCTTTGGACGTTCACCTTAACAGCACACTTAAGAGACCACCTTGGACTCTTTTCTGCAGTCATAACTTGCCAGCTTTCAGTCACATTTGAGACACAGATATGGGGAAAAATTGTTCTCCATTTATCAGTTTGCACATCCCATATACCAACACCTGAAAAAAGATCTTATAAGACATGTAACATTAAAAAGTAATGAATTTGTAATGCATAATTAAGAACATAAAAAGCAAGACTTTATAGACTTGGCCTGTGTGGCACAAAGAACAATAAAAGCTAAAAAAAATAAGACCTTGTGGATACTATTCAAGTTCTTAAAGAAATATATCACTTGATGTATTTTTAATTAAACAAGCAGAAGGTCAAGACAAAACCCGAAAAAAAAAAAAAGAATGAAAAAGGAAATGAAAAGTGAAAGCAAACACAAATGAAAAAAGAGATTGGTAGTATAAGTACTGTATCAAACACACACACACACACACACACAAGAGCCCCCCCTCCCCCCAGGATGGGTTTTATATGCAGAATGACCATCCAAAGCATTTGTACAAAAAATATTTGAAGAAAACTATTAGTGATAGAGCTACAAAATGGTGACAAAATTGGTAGAAGCTTTATCCTTAACTGTATGTTTTTTTCAAAGTTTTTGTCGTGCTAGTGCTTTGACAAAGGCCTTTCACACACTTTTAGAATCCACTGATCCATGGAAATACGTTGGTTTTCCAGTGTTTTATGATAACAGACCCAGCAGCCAAGAGCAGGAATTGAATCAGTGCCTTCTGCTGCATCAGTTTATATGCCTTAGGAAAATGGATAATAAATCTCTCAGTGACAAATGCTCCTTCAGCCCCAGCAAGTATTACTGTGCCATTATAGCAGCTTGGTCAACAGTATTATTGCATTTTTTAAATCCTTAAAAGTTGCCATACCTGATAACCGTAATAACAGAATGCCTATATACATACTATGTTCTTCTTGGAAAAGTGGCCTGTTTCTTCTTTACAGCCCAACAGAATGTGGAAAAGAAATTATGGAAAGGGGGTTGGAATTTTGTCTGTCAGCAAGACAACTCTCCAAAAACTTAACAGCCTGGGACCAAATTTGGGGTGGGAGGTGGGGGCAGGCCAGAAAATGAAAATGAAAATTGAACAAGTTCTAGTTCCAGCCAAGGATCGTGGAGAAAAAAATCTGGAAAGAATCCCACCCCCTTGATTTCCGCAGGCACTGTTGCCTCCATGGTAAGCCGGCTCCTTCTTGGTCACGTGATCCAAAGAGATGCTCCTATGAAGGGTCAGCAAAGATTCCACTAGCCGTGCTCTGCAACCTTTCCCTACCTGGTTTTTTGTTATCTTGGGGAGACCCCGGTTCTTTGATAGGGTGACTGACAGGGCTTAAGATATAGAAAATGGAGACCTGTTCTGCAGCCAAGAGTTCCAGTGGGATTCATCGTTACATCTCTTGATTGATGCCTCAGCCTTAAAAAAAACATGTTGTGGGTGTCTTTTATTTTTAACTTCACTAAACCACCTGATAATTGTGTGTTACTCTCTGATAATGGGGTGATAATGTTGTCAGTTTTAAAGAACATTGTTCTACCTTGTACGAGCTCTCAAGGAAAGCAGCAGCTTTTACTGTGGCAGGAAAAGCCACCGTTACGTAAACATGAGAAAATCAAAGACTAGTGTGTGGGACGGTGCTTTTTAATCACTTAAAGTGCCATAAGAAGTGAAACAGAAGATCCTGGAAATTAAGAAGGCAGCAGCAAACCATTTCTGTATTGTTGCCAAGAAAACTACTTGGGTGTATTCATGAAGTCAGCAGGAGCTCATCTGGACGTGTAGGAAATTTCCAGTTTTAAAAATGGAAAATCCTCTTGATCTCTTTTTTTGGTGATTCCTCTTTTTGTTGGGGGGGGGGAGGATAATTCTGAACCAGAAAGAGCTCTTAATTTCTGTACTGGCCCCCTGTCTGAAACAGGGGGTTTCAATAGAAGAGAATTTCTGTAGCTCAGGGTTGAACTATGGAGTCCTTGGTGCTCTCTGAGCTTGGTTGTTTGCTTGCAGACATTTCATTACCCAACTAGGAAACATCATCAGTGTGAGGGCTGATGATGTTACTTAATTAGGTAATGAAATATCTGCAAACAACCAAGTTCAGAGAGCACCAAGGAATCCATAAGGGATTTCATCTAGACAGAAGTGTAACATGGAAATGGCACGCAAGAGTTCCAACTGTGGAAGCTGCTAGGAGTTTCAAAGTGATATCAAATACCTAGAGTAGGAAATCAAAAGCCACACACAAATATCAATTTGGTTGTTTGCTTATAAATTGTCTTCATTTTTTGCATAAGATTTAGGAACATAGGGCCCCTGAAAAGTTTCTAAACTGTTGAAATATTACTGTGGGTAATTTCCAGTTTGGCTTTCAGCATACTCCCAGTCAATCCCTATCACCAGATCACAAAAGCATGCACATCACTCAGTTCAGCTAGCAAAAGTACAGTTTGATATTAATTTATGGAATATCAGCAAATGTCAAAACATTAACTGGCAAAACAGGATAAAAGGTAGGCAAAAACAAGGAGAACGATATGAATAAATAGCAGGATTTACATTCTTAATATGTCATTATCAAAAGCCATAGAACTTTCCAGTGCAGTGATTAGCATGGACAGTCCAAAAAGAAGTGGCCTTTGGTTATTCTAGCTTTGACCCTTTTAATGGTGGCAGAACAGACATGGAAGGTAGGACACCAGGTGATTCCTTTTCTATTCTGCACTATGAAGTAAACGGTTTGGTGGATGGGGAAGATGTATCCAGTGTTCCACTTCTCCTTAGCTCTGTACACCAAACTCTGCACTGCAATGGGTTATACTAATCTGCACTGTTGCATTCTCCAAGTCCCAGTCCTTCTGCCGCCTCAGGAACCAGTCCCTCGGTAGAGTGCATCTCTCACCATTTGGGCAGGACTTCAGTTTCATTTGCCACTTTTCTTGCAGGTCCCTCCCTTCACTCTGTAACGTGTGTGTTTCATATTGAATCGGGATTGCTTTGAGGGATGGTCTTTGAATGATACAAAATAGTTTTTCTTGCCCTTTGTTTTGACTGAAAAAATAAGTTCCAATGGCTCACTGTCTTGTTCGAATTCAACTCTGAGATTTTTTCCCCCATTTGCTTTTATTGTCATACTTCTGATTCCTTTTGTTTCTTGCAAGGGCAAACATTCAGTCCAATTGCTAAGTCCTCATCCTTTATTTTCTTAATGTCATATTCATCTCATGTTACTGAATCTTCTGTGCCATTTGCATACATCCTAATATTCTGTTTGCTTTAAGATGCATACAGTCCAGCAAATTAGCTGCATTGTGTTTTCCAGTCAATAATACTTTATGGTCCTTTGTAACACTGCAAAGTCTATTTTCAAGCACAATTTGAAAACCCCATTGCATAAGATAACAATTGAATCCAATTCAGATACATAATATGCTTCTTGAAATATCATATCCCTGCTTTCATTATGATTTATTAGGAATTTTGATTAAATAAATGCTATTTTCCACATACATTTATTCCATTTGCTAGATTAATTTGTCCTTGGTAAGGTTCATTAAGGCTTATAAACACATCTTTGTGGCAGATATGTTGACTTGATGCACCGCTGTCCAATAAAAGTCTGTTTTTCTTTTCAAATTCAGAATCATGTCCACTTTCAAATAAGTATTTATTTGCTAACATAAATGCTGTTTCTTTGTACCTTGCTTTTGCAAACCCTGTGCAAGCTTGGCTACTTATTTATTTGATTTGTAGAGCTGCCCAATTCAAAGTGTTGGGCAGCATACGAAAGAAACAAACAATACCAAAAAAATAACTATACATTAAAATAATCTGCTTCTTCCAGGGCCCTTTGAAGCTTGGAGCTGACCACCTCCTCAACAACTTTCCCCAAGAGGAGAAGTTGGAGACATGACAGAAATTGTCCAGAAATTGGATCCAAGAATGGCTTCTTGAGAAGGGGATGGACCATCACCTCTTTCAAAGCAGGTGGGACTGTCTCCTTCCACAAAGAAGCAGTAATCTCAGCTTGGATCCAACCACATGTCACCTCCTGGGAGACCATAACCAGCCAGGTAGGATAGGGATCTAAAATACAGATGACTGAACTCACAGCCCCAAGGACCCTGTCTTCTTCCTCAGGACTGAAAGGTTAGAACTCTTCCCAGAAAACCAAGCCAAACTATGCCTCAGTCAGTTCCATAGGATCTGTTCAGATGGAGCCCAACTCAGCAGATTGGAGTGACTTTGTCCAATAGATGCTCAGAACAGTCCTCACAACAACCCTGCAGGAGCTCTCCTGGTCCCTCCTTACCAAGAAGGACCTGGTTACTCAAAACAGGGCACTAGCTGACTATCTGCAGACATGATAACAGTGGAGAAATAAGCCAATTTCGCTCCTCTTAATGCCATAAAGTAAGCCTTAATAAAGTTTCTTACCTGTACTTGGTTGCATTGCTCTTTGTCTTTTCTGAGACTTCCTCCAGTCCTGAACTGTAATTTTCCATCTGGCAGAAGAGGAAAATTATTAACTAAATGGGGACTAATCAAATTAATTAGAACTAATTAATTATGCTATACCAATAGAAGAGAATATATATAGCTCAGGGTTGAACTGTGGAGCCCTTGGGGTTCTCTGAGTTTGGTTTTTTTCTTGCAAACGTTTCATTACCTGGCTAGGTAACTTCTTCAGTGCTAGTATGGGATGGGGTTTGCTCTCTCTTTATATACTGTGGCATGCCAGAAGACCAGAACATCTCCTCACCAGCAATCATCATCCAGATAAGCAGAGATTAACACCAAGATTATCACCAGACGTACAATCAAGCAGTAAACAATATCCTAATCAAGGAACTACCAGAGGAGAAAAAAATAAAACAAAACAAAACCCACCCCCACCCCCAACACTGGCAGGGCATGACACTGTATAAAAACAGAGAACAAACCCCATTCCATTCTAGCACTGAAGATGTTACCTAGCCAGGTAACGAAACGTTTGCAAGAAAACAACCAAGCTCAGAAAACCCTAAGGACTCCATAATTATGCTATAATAAAATCAAGTGAAATACTTGTTCATTGAAATATAGACCTTTGATTGCCATTGAAAAGCAGCCATATTCAGCTTTCATCCCTTCCCCCCCCCCCAAAAATGTGAACAAATTGCCCTTTTTTCCTGTTGTCCTAATACAGTTATTCTTTCTCATGGTAATTTTTTAAAAATTAGAAATAAAATAGTAAATTCTGAGAGAAATGCATTTTTGTAGTTTAAAGTATTTTTTTAAATTTAGTTTTAATTTCAGTGTTAGGGGAGATAACATTCCTTTAGTGGAAGGGGAAACAGTTAGTGTATTATATTAAAAACCTCCAGTGAGTAGGGATGAAAACAGGGTAGTTAAAAACCTGATCATTGGGGGGAAAAATCCCTGAAAGACTGACTTAGGAAGTTCTGAAAGCTGTTTTTGAACAATTTAAGCTTCAAAATATAGAAGTTAACAACAGAAAAACCAAAATGAAGTTTTCAAACTATAGATTATTTATGACCTAGAAAGTAAGAAGGAAATAAATTATGGTATGTGTGTGTATTCTATATATATATTTAGAATATAGTATCGTACACACCTTGTACATATACATATACATGCACACATCTTGTTATCTATTATACAGAACTATATACTGTATATTACCCTATATAACTGTAAAATATATACTATATAACATTGGAATTTCTTTTGGGATAAAATGACTAACTTTTGTAGTATGTTGAAGTTAGGAAAATGCATCCTTTCATTAAAGTACTAGCACTCTCTAGTGAGTAGAACTGTTTACCTCTAGATGTGAACAATCACTGGGTTTGAAATAATATTTCCTATACAATTTTGTCTTGTTAAGTGGATGTTTGTACTTTGAGTGGAAAAGTGAGTAATGGAAACACTGTCCACTCCAAGGTAAGACGGATCAGTCCCTTGTTTAATTGTTCCTGCAATTCGTCACTGTGCCCTTTTGCTTCTGCAGAATAGGCAGAAAGAAATTTATTTGGGAAAGACAACCCTTAACAAACATTGTCTTGAAGGAACTCTTCTAATTTAAAGTCTACCCTCTCTGGCTAAAGCTGAAGCATATGCACAGTTTCTCTACAAACGCGAAGTACTCTTTCCACAAAACATTCTTTTGACTAATGGAAAACTAGAAATATATTACAGTATTAACAATGTATTGATAAAGCACTACCCTGATTAAACAAATAATAAAAGCCCCTTACAAGCCTTCAAATTTCTACTCATGTTTCAAAATTCCAGAAATTGGAATAAAAGATTTTATATTCTCTGTCACATAATTTGTAAAGATTTTGCTCAGTTTCATATGCTATGATTGCTTTACATGGCAGGGGCTATGCATGCTCAGATCTTCAGGCTAACTTTGAGCTGGGGAAGGTTGCAACAGCAAACATTCAACAAATACACATTTCTGAATAGATATTTATTTATTCATCACATTTATATACCTGACCATCTCACATATGTGACTCTGGAAGGCATATAATAAAACACACCACAAAAAACAAACATTAAAAATTATACCAGAATAAAAACTATTATAAAAATAATAAAAACATTAATATAAATAAAATGAAATGGATGGATGGATGGATGGATGGATGGATGGATGGATAGGTAGATGATAAATTTCTCTGATGCATTTGTATAAGTCATAGTTTTTCCCCCAAATTCCATTTATTACAGTAATTATATAGGCAGAAATTCACCTGTTCCACTATTTGTCTGCAATCGCTACCTAGAGATATACTCAATGCACTGTAATTATAGCAATGCCATTGAATGAAACAGCAATGTATAAGCACAGTAACAATGAAAGACAAAGAGAATATGAATTAATCAATAATAGCTTACAGTTGTAGCCTTTGCACATGATTCACTATTAGAACATGCGGCTCAGCTGAAAGGGATTAACTATAATAAAGTATCAATTCAGAATGAGTTATGGAGGGGAACCTTTCCTTCATTTTTTCTCTCAATTATCTAAATTATCCTCTATTACCTATCCTCTAAATTATGTTTTTGTTTTATGGCCAAAGGAAAACAGTACAATGAAAGCATAATAAATCTAGAAGAATTACAAAATTTACACCTGACCCAGGTTATTGAGTAACAATATAAGATCACAGGCATGCTTAAAAGAGTCAATGTCGACCACAACCCAATGCACTGTACTTCTCCGCACCAAGATATAAACCTAATGATATTTAGCAATCTACGTGCTGTGATGGCTTTAGTATGTGAGATAAGATCTGTTACCATAGACAGGAACACTCCAAGTATCCAATCATTCTGGCAATCATGGACCAACCACTGGCTGTGTGTCTCCCCTGGGGAGAGGTGCTAATGGTGGTAACTCAGGAATTATAGTTGAGTCTCTAACTATATCAGTTGTAACACTGTCTTTCTCTATGTCTGTTTTCTTCAGATGGTCAGTGCGTCATTTTTCAGCATGAGAAGATCGGTCAACGTGTTTCGGTTATTTGTCCTAAAACAATTCTTCTTAAGTTAAGTTGGAATATGCAGATAGAAAATGTTCATGTTTTGATTTGGTGTGATGCTTTCATAGACATCACTAGCAAAGCATTCTTGAAACTCTGAATAATCCTTGCTGCCAATCTTTTTGTAACCCAATGAGGCAGTGCTGATATTAGTTGTCTAATTCTATTCCTTTTCAGGAATATCTGCAACTGTTCAGCCACAAATCGTAGCCCATTGTTACTAATTGTTCTGGAGTACCTTTTCTAACAGAAAATCCTCCCAGTGCATCTGCGGTATTTGTGGCTGTGGTTGAAATGACTGAAAAAACTTCTAGCCCTTTAAAATAGCCCCCTACTATAGCTAGATAGCTTGTGCTGACACATGTTCCCTGCGGTGTCTATATGAATTCCTTGTTATAGTAAGGCAAGCCAGTCCCAAAGGTGAAGTGAAGCTACTTTAGTCATCTTTTGGCCATGTTGACATCCTGAGCAACTTATTACAAACTGTTTAATTTGTTAATTTATTTCCAGCCTTCAGCTTTACCACTCTGAGATGTCAACACACAGCATTTCCAGCATCTGAGCTCTCAGCATGGGCAGCATGATGCCTCTTAGTTTAATCCCTGCATAATACATCTTCTGTCAAATGTAAATTCATCATGATGCTGATAAAACCCTATAAACTGTGATTTTTGGTTGCTGTCCAGACATTCTGAATTTCTGGGTATTCTTGAGACAATGTTAAGTCTTCCTAGTTTCTTTTTGAATAATCTCAGCTGTGATAGGAAGATTATTAATCTGTTTGATGGAAAAAATGTCAAAGGAATTCCTCTCTGATGTGGATTTTTCAGATGTTTTCCCTGTAGAAATAAATTAGACAATCCGTTGATGTTTCCATGTTTCTGTGACCTTTTGAATTCTCATTTGTATCTGTCTCTTTCCTGGGATAGAGCCCAATTCTGCATTCAAGCAGCTGCTGTAAGTGGACTTACAGATCAAAGATTGAGCATAGTGACCAATGATCAGTGACAAGTATTGGTTGAGACTTGAGTTAACTCCCAAACCAAGGCCAGTGCTTCCCTGTCTATTTGTGCATATTTCTTCTGTGCAGCTGGGAGTGAGTGGGATGATAGAGGTATCAGGTGTTCACTACCATATTTCATGAAGTAAGATATAACTGTGTTGATACCACATGGTGACACATAATATGCCTGTTTTATTATGTGGTTTATAATGGGTGATCACCTTGTCTGGTGTCACCATTTTCTTGGCTTCTGTGAAAACCTTTTTGTACCGTTTGTCCACTCCTACACTCTCCCCTCTTAAAAAATGTTCAGGGGTATAGCACGGCGCCTAATTTGTCAGGAACAATGATCGATGAATCCTAGAAGGGGTATGGCTTGTCTGACAAGAGCTCCACCATGATGTATAATGCAGCCAAATTTCATGTGGAGGCATGTAAGATCAGGAAGATGCTGATTCCTCCAAAATGTTACCAATTTTTTCCCCCTCAGACTCTTTCCCCCCACCCCCATCCCCCCATTTCCTCCTAAGCTCCTTTATAATAACTTTTTTGGAAAAATCACTTCTTACGTCATGCTTCTGTTTTCGGCCAGGGTTTTTAGATTCGCTTTTTAATGAACTGATATTTTCCTGTTTTGCACATCATATAGTCTATTTTATATAGGATAGTGATATAATGGTTCTAGTTTTATCTTGATTTTATCCACTTTATCTTAATTCAGGATGAGTTTGCCTATTATATATTCTTATAGTTTTGACTTTTAGTATTTTGGTTATTAGTCCCTATTGTGACAGGTTTTGTATGTTGCGCTCTCTTCATCAAGGGAGTTTTTAACTGTTTATATTTTATGTTGGGTTTTGACCGTAATGAAGTTTAAGTTTCAGATATAGCTATGACATGCTTGTGGCCTTTTGGCAGACCTGCCTGTCGGGCTTTTCTTGTATGGGCCTTTTGCATCAGTGCAACGACTGTGATATGTAGCACTAGGTTTAAAGAATTCTCATTTGTTGGGTCATAAGCCAGCAGACTCTGCAGTTCTGTCTTCAGGTTTTGCCAAGGGACTTCATCTTTTCTTCTGCTGATGGTGAAAACCATATTTCATACTTTTTAAAAAAATGACACCCCCCCTTTTGTCTTTGCAGTTGTGTTTTTCTATTGATTAAACAAAACCTGCTTGAGTCAAGAGTAGATTTTCTTGCTGTTTACTGAAAATTTCAGAACTAGTTCCCAGAGGACCTGCAAGAATTTATTTAATTAATTTATTTAGTCACATTTGTAAAGCCGCCCATCTCACATAGTCCCTCTGGGCAGCGTACATAATAATCACAAGTGTATAAAAACCTTTAAAACAACCAATTTAAATTAAAAATAAAAACAAGATAAAAGCACAAAATAGCAGCAAAACATACAGAGAGTGCATTCCATTAACTGTCATACAACCATCTAGCAGACTCTAGTCTATCATGGGATCTCCAAGCTAGTTGACAAAACCATGTTTTAGTGGCCTTCCAGAAGACCAACCTTGGGGGAAATGGTGTTCCATAGGGTGGGGGCTATGGCAGAAAAGGCTTTCTTCTGAGGTCCCACCTGAATACACTCCCTAGCTGGTGGCACCTGCAACATGCCCGTCCTGCCAGACCTGATGGGATGGGTACATGTAATCTGGGAGAGGCAGTCCCTCAAATATCCTGGTCCCATGTCATGTAGGGCTTTAAAGGTTGTAACACCTTGAATTGGCCTTGGAAGCAAACTGGCAACCGATGCAGATCATGTACCAGAGGTATAACATGTGCAGATCTTGGCGTACACATAACTGCCCACGCCATGGTAAATCCCCAGATACAGAAGGCCCTGAAACCCAAAGCCCCACAGCCTTCAGACATTGAGAAAGGACTTCAGTAGCATCACTTAGCTTACCAGGGACAGAGATGTACAGCTGGTGACGGATGATTTCACCCAGCAGTTTCATGCAGATGCTAAATAAGAGCAGAGAAACTACCAAGCCCTGTGGCACCCCACATAGAAGGAGCTGAGAGCAGGACTTCTCGTTCCCAATCAACATGGACTGGAACCGGCCTCAGAGAAAGGACCAGGACCAGCATAATGCAGTGCTGTCCACTCCAAACCCCCAAAGCCAGTCCACACGGATACCATGGCCGGTGGTATTGAAAGCCACTGAAAGGTCAAGTAGAGCAAGGATGGATGCACTACCCCCATCCTGCTGCTGCCAGAGATCATCTAAAAACACGACCAATGCCATTTCTGTCCTATATCTGGGCCTGAATCCTGACTGAAACTGAAAGAGATCCAGATAATCTGCTTCATCCAGATTCCTCTGAAGCTGTTGTGCAACCACCTTCTCTATAACTTTCCCTAAAAAGGGAAGGTTGGATACTGGATGAAAGTTGTCCAGTATGGTGGGATCCAGTGATGGCTTCTTGATGTAGCAACATACACAGGCGTCCCAAGGCAATTAAGTTTTAATACAATATCATGGGTATGCTTAATCAACAACAAGAATAACCTATATCCTACAGGTGAATGGAGAAAAGTTATTACTTTGCCATAAATGGTTTAATACTTAATTTAATGCTCTCCAGGAAGTTTATCACTTGTATGTCTTTGAGTCCAGTTCTAAATATTCTGTCCTTTCACCCAACACCCCATGATCCTCTAGCACAGGAGTAGGTGGCCAGGAATCCTAGGCTACACACAGTCTTCAGCTCTGAAGCCATAAGGAGCCTCACCCACTCTTCTCACTGGCCAACTAATCCACATGGCCAATGGGCTAGTGGGGAGCAGATTTCTGATTCCTAATTGCCACTAGCAGCACGGCAACCTAGCTATCTCATTAGGCTGTTCAGCTGGCTTGGAAGAGAGGGGCTAGAGATGCAGAGGGTGGATCCTAGGAATCTAGCATGACTTCAAGGATGAGCTGTGTTGATAGCAGCAAATTCTCCCTGTGTGGTTCTCCTGCCTAAGATCAGGCTGGGTGTGGATTTGTAGCAGCTCCAGTTGCTATGGGTACCAAGCAGATTTAACTTTCATTTCAGTGATATCCCAAACACATTCTTTGTGTTCTTTTAGACCAAATGTTTCTGGCAAATCCTAAAGGAACCAGTAATATGATGGACTGAGGGACAATACTGCAGGAAGGTACAACCTGCTAGCGATCCTGAAAGCTGGATGCTAACACAGGAAAGTTACAGAAAGGCTACAGAGTTTTCATTATTCTCTGCAACTGGCAAGCCAAAACACAAACTATGTTATACTTCTAATATTTTTATTTTTGTATTAACTATGTATTTTATATCTTTATGTGTCAGCGAGTAGATCTTCCTATACAGCAAGTAGTTTGAAGACCAACCACTCCATTTGTATTACTTTTTAATGATGTTTCACACACACACACACACACACACACACACACGGATGGACACTTTCTGCTTGTAATTTGGTTGTACATAATTTTCCTCCTTTTTGATTGCAGGAATTTGGAGATGTTTTAAAAAGATCCCCAAGATGATCAAATATGCAGGCAGGAGCTTGTGAACAGGAAAGGCATTCATGACAGTAAGAACATATAATGCTGTTGTGAGTTTGCAACAGCAAGTGCCACCAGGTCTTCTGCCCCAAACAAGCCACCCTGTATCTGTGGGTGAATGGGTGGCTCATTATAAGGACGGTAACAAAGCAGGCAGCTCATTTCAATCTGTTCTAAATGAAGAACCAAATATGGAATGAAAATGATGGAATGTTTGTGCTAAATTGGGAGATTTTATAAAATTGCTTTGACTACCAGATATGTTTGTCTTCTAATGCGTACTTAGATTCGGCACTCGGTCTTTGAAACATACATTGTGGTAATTGCAAGACACAGCCGTTTTAGTTTCCCAACCTCTGCTCCCAGTTCACAATTAATCCTTACAAGAAAATATGTTATTCTTCGTAGGAAGATGCTTGAATATATTCAAACTGCTTCTGGAATATTAAATATACTGAATGGGCAGTGGGAAAAAAGACACATTATGCATATTTCTCTAAATACGGCTAAAAGACAAATACTGCTTAAAACAAAACAAAACCAAATAGTGCAAGCTTACAGGTTAGAGTCACATGAACTGGCCAAACTAGGATCCAGTAATGTTGTTTTACTGGAAGAAGAGGAGAGAGGTCTCTTAATTCCACTTCCCCTGCAGCCCCCAGTGCCACTTTCCACACTCTTCCCTAAATCCTCTAGAACAGGGTGGTGAATAACACTCAGAAACCACAGATGGAAGAGGGAAAAGGAGAATGTTGGATTCTTAACACCAGTGGAACATGGAACACAATTCTAGATGCAGCCTAATTGATTCAGCCAGACTCCTGGTGACTATCTTTGCATATATATATTGTCCATTTCAAGTCTTTGTGGAAGTTAGGTTTTATCTATGCAAAGCCAAATAAATATATTAGGACTATTCAGAATCATCTGTTTACAATCATAGGTTTAATCTACATAGTGCACACAATTGATGGAAAAACAGGTATCATTACTCTTTAAGAAAGAGCAATTGCTCCAGAGGAGTGTAATTTTGAATGATTAAAAATAGGGGGCATGCAGTCCTTTCATTACCCAATTATGTACATACCCCAGGTGTCTCCTTCCCATTGGGCCCAAAATGCTTGCTTGTCTGTCTTTTGAGTCTAAGGGTTTGCTGCCTCCTAGAAGGATAAGATAAGATAAAGACACGGTACCCAGGATGAGAGTGGGAAAACTGATTGTCTTGCTACTTTTTTACTTCAGATAGAAGTTTGAGGTTTACATTTTTCCTTGTGACAAATGAAAGGAAAACTCAAACTGCTTTCCAGAGGATATTATCTAAAATAGAGACACAAGCCTGAATGTGTGCTATCAACACATTTGCCTGTTGTTGCTTTACGTGAGCAGTTAAATGGGGGGACAGTGGAGGAAAGTGGGCATTGTCGTTGGCCGCTGTAGGGGGGCAAGAGGCAAAACAGACATCAGGATTCAAACACATGACCAACTCATTTGTGTCACATCTCAGGACACAATTACATAAAGGTGGAATTAGCATCATGAGGCGACTTTGATGTAATCCTGGCTTGCTGTGGGTGCTGTTGACACTGTCTCCATAGTCTCAGATGGTCTGGAGAAGATATAAATAAAGCATTTTAGGTATTTTTATTTTCTAGCAGAATGTTCAGAATTGAAGATCCATTTTTTCCTTAATCCAGGACTTCCCATTCTTATTTTAACAGATCTTACTGCTTTCCATATATGCTGCGCTTATATGCTTTTATAGTCTTGGGCCCAGGGTATGTGAACTGAACACCTTTCCCTGTATGGTCCATCTTGCTTGTTGAAATCAAATCCCTAACATTTGTGTTCAATTGGAACATGTCTCTGTAACTGCAGCTGCAACTTCTGAATAATTGATCCAGTTCTTAAGAATGTGATCCTCTTGCTGAATTTTAATTGCATTTATTTCAAGTATTTAATATCTAAGTATTAATGTTTAATGTTTTAATGTTTAATTATATGCTTCTGAGTCATGATAACTAAAATGGAAGGATGGGTAGATGCATGGGTGCATGGATGGATGCTGACATTTAAGATGGTCTCAGGAAGATATGAAGTCTTGATTTTTTTCTCAGCTCTCTGAGAGTTGAATAATGATGGGAAGGATACCACATATACTGCGTACTGTTAGAGAAAGCTCCTTTAAAGCAAATTAAAGCGGCTTGGTTGTGGGTTCAGTACAGTGATTCACACGTATACCCTCCCCAATTCTTTTCTTTCTCACTTTCCTTGAATAAATCCTTGTGGCTTCTTCCTCTTGCTTCTCTCCACAAAGCCCTGATGCTTTGAAATGCAGCCATCCTTTCTTTCTTTAACTGACATGCATCAGTTGAGTAATCTTTTGAAAACTGCCTAGAGGAAGGAGGGTTTCTGTGCATAAGTCAGTGGGGACTGGCTGTGATTTTGCCCAGTTAAATGCAGTGGTTATGTCTGATGTCACAGACCTAGCTAGGAAATCAGAAAATTACCTGATGGCTGAATGCACCTACCTAATGGCCTGTGGAGGAATGATAAAGGCACTTACTTGTTTTCATCATGTCAGCATCATGCAAAAAGGATGATGTGGGAGAGGCCTTGTGGGAAACAGAGGATCCATTCCATTTCATTCCAGCCAATTTACTAGATGATCTAAGGGACAGTGTTGTGCCATAGCAAAACTCGGAGGTTTACAATAGCTTGCTGGTGCTGCTACAACTAATCAAACTGATTATTTTTAGTTTTACCCCAGTATTCAGCTAAAAATCCTCTCCTGAAGGAAAGACTTGCTTCTGGTCCAGGCTGAATGAATTTCTGCTGTGCTAAGACAATTTCAAAAAATGATCATGGCCAGATGATCTTGTTGTCATAGAAACTAAAATAATTTCCCCATTAGCAACATAGCATTTTCTAGGCTCATCCAACTATCACTGTGCCAATATAACAGTAATGAGGACAGGCTTTATATCACTTCAACAATGGCTGGATGATGTTATAAAGATGCTATAAGTCATAAGAGGGGAAATGGTCTAACTGCATTAAATAAGCTTCCTTTTCTGCAGACCAGATAAGATAAGTTGAAAATATCAAAAGCCCTTTCCCCATGAATACAGGCATCTGCCACAAAATGGTGACATCACAATGCAAACCTGGCCTTTTGTACTTGAATCCCAACATTTCAGGTATGTAAATCATGTAGATTATGCTGTGATGTCATGACACATGGTTTGTCATTTGCCCCATCCCTCATGCCTGGGGACATCTAAGCCCACTGTTGAGCTGAAGTGCACATGGCACATCCTTGAGTTGGCAGAGAACTATAGAAGCATGAAATTTGATGTCTCCATTCCTTCTACCTCCATTGGCTTTGCGGTCACCTGATTTCCCTGCAAGGTAAGGGTGATGAATCCTAACAAACTCTGTAGATCCTGAGTCTGTCCTTTGACTGTGTGGGAAAGAGGAAATACTACTTTAACTTGGATACAGCTTTGTTGTTGTTGTTCAGTCGTTAAGTCGTGTCCGACTCTTCGTGACCCCATGAACCATATTGCGCCAGGCCTTCCTGTCCTTCACTGCCTCCCTGAGTTTGCTCAGTTTCATGCTCATTGCTTCAGTGATGCTATCTAACCATCTCATCCTCTGCCGTCCTCTTCTCCTTTTGCCTTCAATCTTTCCCAGCATCAGGGTCTTTTCCAAAGACTCCTCTCTTCGCATTAGGTGACCAAAGTATCTGAGCTTGAGCTTCATTATCAGTCCTTCCAATGAGCAATCAGGGTTGATTTCCTTTAAGATTGACTGGTTTGACCTCCTAGCAGTCCAGGGGACTCTTAAGAGTCTTCTCCAGCACCACAGTTCAAAGGCATCAATTCTTCGGCGCTCAGCCTTCTTTATGGTCCAGCTCTCACAGCCATATATTACTACTGGAAAAACCATAGCTTTGACTATGCGGATCTTTGTTGGCAAGGTGACATCTCTGCTTTTTAATATGCTATCTAGGTTTGCCATAGCTTTCCTCCCAAGGAGCAAGCGTCTTTTAATTTCATGGCTGCAGTCTCTGTCTGCGGTGATCTTGGAGCCCAAATAAATGAAGTCTGTTCCTGCTTCCATTTCTACCCCTTCTATTTGCCAGGAATTGATGGGTCCAGATGCCATGATCTTAGTTTTTTTAATGTTGAGTTTCAAGCCAGCTTTTGCACTCTCCTCTTTCACCCTCATCAAGAGGCTCTTGAGTTCTTCTTCACTTTCTGCCATTAGGGTGGTATCATCTGCATATCTGAGGTTGTTGATGTTTCTCCCTGCAATCTTAATTCCGGCTTGTGATTCTTCCAACCTGGCATTTCTCATGATGTACTCTGCATATAGGTTAAATAAGCAGGGTGACAGTATACAGCCTTGTCGTACTCCTTTCCCTATTTTGAACCAATCGGTTGTTCCGTGACTGGTTCTAACTGTTGCTTCTTGGCCCGCATACAGATTTCTCAGGAGACAGGTAAGATGGTCTGGTACCCCCATCTCTTTAAGAATTTGCCAGAGTTTGTTGTGATCCACACAATCAAAGGCTTTTGCATAGTCAATGAAGCAGAAGTAGATGTTTTTCTGGAACTCTCGTGCTTTCTCCATGATCCAGCGAATGTTGGCAATTTGATCTCTAGTTCCTCTGCCTCTTCGAAACCCAGCTTGTACATCCGGTAGTTCTCGGTTCACGTACTGCTGAAGCCTAGCTTGTAGGATTTTGAGCATAACCTTGCTAGCATGTGAAATGAGTGCAATTATGCGATAGTTTGAGCATTCTTTGGCATTGCCCTTCTTTGGAATTGGAACGTAAACTGACCTTTTCCAATCCCGTGGCCACTGTTGCATTTTCCAAACTTGCTGGCATATTGAGTGCAGCACTTTAACAGCATCATCTTTTAGTATTTTAAATAACTCAGCTGGAATACTGCCATCTCCACTAGCTTTGTTGTTAGCAATGCTTCCTAAGGCCCACTTGACTTCACTCTCTAGGATGTCTGGCTCAAGGTCCGTGACCACACCAGCATGGACATCAGGGACATTAAGATCTTTCTTGTATAGTTCTTCTGTGTATTCTTGCCACCTCTTCTTAATCTCTTCTGCTTCTGTAAGGTCCCTGCCTTTTTTGTCCTTTATCATGCCCATCTTTGCACTAAACGTTCCTTTGATATCTCCAATTTTCTTGAAGAGATCTCTAGTCTTCCCCATTCTATTGTTTTCCTCAATTTCTTTGCACTGTTCATTTAAGAAGGCCTTCTTATCTCTCCTTGCTATTCTCTGGAAATCTGCATTCAGTTGCTTATATCTTTCCCTTTCACCCTTGCTTTTCACATTCCTTCTTTCCACAGCTATTTGTAATGCCTCATCAGACAGCCATTTTGCTTTCTTGCATTTCTTTTTCCTTGGGGTGGTTTTAGTTGCTGCCTCCTGTACAATGTTACAGACCTCCATCCATAGTTCTTCAGGCACTCTGTCTACCAAATCTAACCCTCTAAATCTATTCATCACCTTCACTGTGTACTCACAAGGAATATGATCTAAGTCATACCTGAGTGGTCTAGTGGTTTTCCCTATGTTCTTCAATTTAAGCCTAAATTTTGCAGTAAGAAGCTCATGATCTGAGCCACAGTCAGCTCCTGGTCTTGTTTTTGCTGTCTGTATAGAGCTTCTCCATCTTTGGCTGCAAAGTATGTAATCAATCTGGTTTCGGTATTGACCATCTGGTGATGTCCATGTGTAGAGTCGTCTCTTGTGTTGTTGGAAAAGAGTGTTTGCTATGACTAGCTTGTTCTCTTGACAGAATTCTATTAGCCTTTGCCCTGCTTCATTTTGTGCTCCAAGGCCAAACTTGCCTGTTATTCCGATTACTCCTTGACTTCCCACTTTAGCATTCCAATCCCCTATGATGAAAAGGACATCTTTTTTTGGTGCTAGTTCTAGAAGGTGTTGTAGGTCTTCATAGAACCGGTCAACTTCAGCTTCTTCGGCATCAGTGGTTGGGGTATAGACTTGGATTACTGTGATGTTGAATGGTTTGCCTTGGATACGCACTGAGATCTTTCTGTCGTTTTTGAGGTTGTACCCCATTACTGCCTTTCCCACTCTCTTATTGACTATGAGTGCAACTCCATTTCTTCTAAGGGTTTCTTGGCCACAGTAGTAGATATAATGGTCACCCAAATTAAATTCACCCATTCCCATCCATTTCAATTCGCTGATTCCCAAGATGTCGACGTTCAATCTTGTCATCTCATGTTTGACCACATCCAGCTTGCCTTGGTTCATAGATCTTACATTCCAGGTACCTATACAATATTGTTCTTTACAGCATCGGACTTTCTTTTCGCTTCCAGATACATCCACAGCTGAACATCCTTTCGGCTTTGGCCCAGCCGCTTCACTCTTTCTGGAGCTACTTGGAATTGCCCTCCGCTCTTCCCCAGTAGCATATTGGACACCTTCCGACCTGAGGGGCTCATCTTCCGGCGTCATATCTTTTAGCCTTTTAACATTGTCCATGGGGTTTTCTTGGCAAGGATACTGGAGTGGGTTGCCATTTCCTTCTCCAGTGGACCACATTTTGTCAGAACTCTCTGTCATGACCTGTCCGTCTTGGGTGGCCCTGCACGGTATAGCTCATGGCTTCACTGAGTTACGCAAGCCCCTTCGCCACGACAAGGCAGTGATCCATGAAGGAGTGGATACAGCTAAGGATGACTTAAACCTGTCTCACTCATGGGCCAATGAGTAGAGGAAGGTATGATCATGGAGACATAGCAGAAAAAAAGCAAATGCTGAGACATGTTCGGAAAAGGTCTTAAGGCTGCATAGGAAGCTTGAATTCCTCATTCACTCCCAAAGAAAACTGTATATGCCAACAACAAAGATAATATTCATATTAGCTCTAGCAACCAAACTCTGTTGCACCAAAGCACCAACAAAAACTATTTGAAGAACAGCTGGATTTTCAAGAAATTCTGGATTTTGGACTCTACTTGACCACCACTTGAACTAATATGACTAAGACTGGTTTTTAATTTTGGAATTAAATGAAAGTGCAGCCCTAAAGCTATTTAATTTCATGCATGAGCAAAATGTAAAGGGTTGTGGGTTTTTTTGTATGGGGGAAGGCTAAAAATCAGGTCTTCTTCACCATAGTTAAGTGGACAGCTCATGGAAAGCCACTTGCATGATGCTGGCCGCTGTACTAAAAATCTGTTTGCTGTGTTCAGGGATGATGAAGCTGATCCTCACAAACTCAGACTGGACATCAAGAGGAGCCTTCTATTTTTTTTTATTATTTTGTTTTGTTTTATTAAATTTATTCTGGCTGCCCACTCCAAAAGACTCTGGGCAGTTTAAATTTCCAAGCCCCAATAATAATTCTGGCTTTATGTTCCTGTCTCTATTGAAAATAAGCAATAGTTAATAATTATTTAACAGCTATATTGTACAGGAATGGGATGTTCTTCATCTTTCCCTCTGCGTTACTTTATCTCATTCTTATCTGTGGTCTGTCAGTAATTACTGTGAGAAGTTATCTCTCATTAACTGCTAGAAGTAGGAAATATTTTCTCATAGCTATACTGAAGCTTTTTCTTTTCTTTTTTTAAATGCGTGACTATGCAGAAATGTTTCAATCTACTATGTAAACTTTCATTTTAAAGCTTTAGCATAAATCTCTTCATTATCATCTAGAAAGAATAAGACAGAAAGGAATTAAATCTTTCCAGCAGTCCTCCAGGGCTCCTACTTGTGAACTCTGAGGGACAGAGTTAGCTTACTTACTGCATTTTTACACCGCTTTGTAAGCAGAGGATGGAAGACAGCAAGCAGCCAAAATTCCTTTCTCTTGGCACCAGACAGCCAGAAGGAGAGAGCTCTCTGACAGTGATTTATATATTCTATTTCTCTGAAAAGGGGTGATTCAGTTAAGACCTGCAAAGAAATACTGTATAGATATTGGTGTGCGTGTGTGTGTGTGTGTGTGTGTGTGTGTGGAGGGTCCTCATATGCAGATACCTAAACATATCTTCAAATGCAGTGGCATGACAGGGAGAAGGGAAAATACTTCCATATACCTCTAAATAGCTTGCGCTGTAGACGAGCACACTTCTGCAAGAATAAAAGCAAATGTAATATTGTTAAAGAGGCTGATTGTACTAAAGGAATGGTAAGTGCCCTAGTTACTCTGGAAAATCTATATAGTTTTATGAAAGACGTTCCGTTTCTAACATGTGTCTGGCCATTTTATAGAGTTGCCTCTGCAGCTGCACTTTGTTCAAACATTTGAGAAACTGGCATTGAAGGAAATAGTTTCATTAAATGAAAATCTTGCAAAATTACATTTGGGGTATTCATTTCAATAATTGTTCAGCATGACTTCATGGGAATGAGTCTCCTTGAATTCACTGGGTTTCTTTCCGGTTAAATCTTTGTGGGATTGGATATAAGATCTTTTAGGCTTTGGTTTTTCTATAAAGCTTCTTTTGAAGAAAGCTTCTGATTTTGCCAAACAATAGCAATAACAACAACTGATGGTGAAGCAGCTTCAAAATCAGATTTGTGATTTGTTCAGCTTAGGCTGCATATCAGAGGAGGGCTGTGGGGGCCCTGGTTCATGCCTGTGGAGTCTCCATGGAACTGCTTCCAGGCTATCAGTTCAGTCATGGCTGCCATGTCTGCCTGAGATATCCATATATGAGCTTTTGAATGTTGCAAACCAGGCCCAGACAGCAATGGGCTTTTACAGTCCTATTATTGATACACCAGACTAAGTTATAATGTAGCTTCCTTCTGGGTTTGTGTGTATTGCACATGCACCTAACAATGTATTCACCCAGGAACCTGCCCAGGTTCTGGTATATAAGTATAAATTAATTGCAGTAATCATGAACTTACTTCATGATAATAAGCAATCTTGGGAAAAGTTGAACTTACTAACAACATACAAAAGATATACTCCCGCAGTTTTGGAAATGCAAAATGTGTGGCTGATGGCTCATGCTTTGAAGCTCATTTTGATTTATGTATTTGTGAATGGTTTTCTATAGCTTCATCTGTATGCTTGGACCTTTGGAGAATAACTAAAGAGAAGTGCCTCTCTGCCTAAAATATAAAATCCAGTGTAGAGGAAGCTACTGAGAAAGTGCTGGGAGTCAAGTCAGGCAAAACTTCAGAAAGAATGCAGTGCATAAGTGAAGAAGGAAATGAAGGCATCAGAATGAAAAGATATGCTCCCATTTTAGTTATTAATACTTGGTCTTTGATTCAGACAGGTATTTGCTGTAGAGATTGCAGTTTCCCTGCATATGGAATTGGTCACATGGCTTTAAATCTGGGGTGAGTAGCACATTTCATTTCAGGCAAGGGAAGCTGAATGCTGCCAACCTGGTGGGACCATAATTCAAATGTGAATACGCCTGGGTTTGTGTACATGTGTGTGGGGGAGGGGGGTTGGTTGAATATTATTATTTTAAAAAAATATGTGAGCTGCAAAAATCTGGATGACCACTGGATGTCAGCAAAAGATACAGATGGACAACTTTAGCTTTTAGCTGCTGACTGGTAGTCATCTGGAGATTTGCAGCCCAGACACAGAATATCTTCCTGTTCCTATTTTAGGATTTATAATACAGTTTACTTATTCCCCTCCTCCCGCCCCCAGCCCTGCTATGCTGCCTCATTCTGGGGGTGGTGTGGCATACTGCAAGAGTAAGTAGTCCCAGTAAGGCCGCCCAAGGCCTGAAAGTCCAACTAAAGCGCACAGGCATCTACATTGGACAGCAGAGTTAGAGGAAGATGCTGGAGGTGGATGACAAAGGCAAAGGCATCATTTCATAGTGCGTGGGAGGAGGCAGTGGTAAACCACACGGATATTTTACCAAGACAACCACATGGACAGACAAGATCAAGTGATTAATGATATAGTGCCGGATTATAGAACCCTCAGGTCGGATATTACTCAACGTGCTACTGAGGAAGAGCTGAGGATCTTTCATAGTATTAAGGGTGCTTATGGCATGGCTAGGTTATTTATTTATTAAACATTATTATTTGTATGCTGCCGCAATAAAAAAAATTACTCTCAGCAGCTCACATAGATTAAAGCCTTTGGGACATCTAATTGCTCGTGCGGTCATGCAGGAAGCCAAAATCTGAAGCGGCACAGACAAAATTATAGCGAGAACATGGATTGTAAGAGGCATGAACATGGGAAATTCAACACAGTGAAAGATGGAATGAACTGACTTCAAGAGTAAACAGATCATATTGTTTACTCTCCAGGATTAAAAAAAAAAATGAACAGCATTGTTTTCATAGTGAAGTAGAATATAGCAAAGTCAGTATTTGGGTACGATGCAATAACCAAATGCTATCAACTGGATTTCACAGGCCACCCTTTAATATAACAGTTATCCAAGTGTATGTTCCAACCACTGATGCTGAAAACAAATTGATGAGTCTTATGGTCAAGTTCAGTATGAAATTGACAGAACATACAGTATAAGCAAGATGGGCTGCTTGTGGTTGGAGACTGGCATGTCAAATCTTCTAGAGCAGTGTTTCTCAACCTTGGCAACTTTAACATGTGTGGACTTCAACTCCCAGAATCCCCCAGCCAGCAAGGCTGGCTGGGGGATTCTGGGAGTTGAAGTCCAGACATCTTAAAATTGCCAAGGTTGAGAAACACTGTTCTAGAGGGACTAGAAAAATCTGCAAAATCCCTTCCCACACTATGATTCTAAGAGACATTACTGCTGTTTATACACTGGATAATTGAGAAAGCCAAAAAATACTGAAAAGAACACAGTATGCTTTTTCCTTTGATTGTGCCAACCACATCAAACTGAGAAAGGTCCTTAGAAAATGGGAATCCCAAAGCGTCACATTGTTCTCCTGAGAAACCTATACACAGTCAGGAAGCCACAGGCTAGACAGAACATGATGAAATAGACTGGCTCCAGGTTGGCAAAAGATTCTGTAGGCTTCAAAAAAGGCTGTAGAGTCTCTCCTCGTTGATTCATCCAAAATGTGGTAGATAGAATACATAAAATGAAGGGATATATATATATCAATAGATTTTGCCCTTTAACAAATGTATACAATATAGATTATGAATATCTAATCTTGTATTCATTATATCCAGATTTATGTTTTAATTGAATGTAAGGAAATACTCCAATCAAATTATCCTTTTGAATACCTTTAATTTATATCTTTTGCATTTTGATTATGTGGGAATCCAAAACAAAATGTTTGAGTGTTCCCAGTTTTTATCATGAAGGAGGATAAACTAAGCTACATCTTCCAGCATCTTACACTGTGGTGTATACTGTCTCACATTGTTGGCAGCTGAAGATTCACATAGTTGGTAAGTCATCAATTTCCTACCCAAGTTCTAAAAGGAAGGCTCTTCAAACAGAGCTGAACAAGTGGCTTGCCCTACTATTTGAGGCTCAAGGATATAGAGTGGAACAATTATATAATAATTATATCTTCTATTTCCTCTTCTACAGAATGTTTCTACATCATGATATAAAGTGCTAAAAGGCAGATTCAGGACTGGCTTGAGGGACTGAAACATTTCCACATATTGTGGGGTAGGAATTTTTTTTCCACTTTATAATACCCAAGAGACAACCTAATTCCCCTCTTAAATGTATATATGCATGTATTTATTTGTAAGCTTCTGTGCTTCTTCAGTCACAGGATTCTAACCAATTTATAGCATAGCATATAATGCATATAATATCACAATAAGCCTGTAAGAGTTCAAGCTGACCCCTTTCTTCTGTTTTCTCCCTTCCATTCCCCCATTTTCAATAAGCCCAATACTTCCTAAGCCTTGGAAGACACAAATCACTGATCCATGTTAGGCTACTAAAAAGGCTTAATTTCAACTAAACACTTTTTCTTTCATTTATTGGTATGAAACAACTTCTCTTTCTCTTTCTTTCTCTTTCTCTTTCTCCTTCTCCAAAAACAACGGTGCTGGAACACACCCAAAGTCCCTTCGGTCCTCAGTTTTGTTCTCAAAATACCAACATGGTACTGATGAGTCCTGTAGTCACAAGCAGGTCCTAATGAGTTCCATATTCTCTCTCCTGTCCCCAACAGTTGATACTGAGAGGTATATTGCTTCCAGGATGTTGCCTTTCATAGTGTTCCATTAGTTTTCCTAATAATCCATTTTTAAAGCCACTCTAACGCCGCTGTGGATTTTCGCTTAGATTGTTAGTTGCCTCATTGGAAAAAATATAAATGCACAAGTAACCAGCCAGTGTCATTAAAGTGATTCAAAACCTAAATGTAGATCAGAATGTTAAAAAATGCAAAGTGGGGTTTTGTTATAGTGACTGACAGCAATGCAGTTGTTCTTTCCATTCTCTTTATTCAGAAGTCCAGCTATGCTCCATAGATTTTACTTCATGGTATAGTTGCATAGGTTTCAGTTTAAACTGAGTCCCAGCATTAATTCTAGACTTCTGAGAATTTGTGTATGTGTATGAGAATTAAGAGGAGCTAGAGAAAATCTTTTGTTCTTTCATAGGTAAATGTATGAAGTATTCAGTGTCGCTCAACACAGCATAGGAATGAATCCTATTATGTCCAAGGGGATCTAACAAAGTTCTCAAGAGGAGGAATGTATTTGGAGGACTGAAACTAAAGCAGGTTTGAGCTAATGAAATGATGCCATTGCCTCAGTTGTGGAGGTCATCTGACGTGCAAAGAAGAGTTTGGTTCTATCTCTTTTCCTCTGACTGCTCCTGCAGAACCTACTGTAAGTGTCTCACTTTGTTTAGTGGACTGATGGCTGTTCTTTCCTGTAGCAGAACCATAGTGGAACCAAGCAGAGTTGGAAAGATTAAAGGATTTATTTTTGATAGAAAACAGAGGTTATGTGTTGAGAAGAAAGCAGAAAACCTTACATACATCTCATTGCATTGCTTTACATTAGATGCAATTTTGAGCGGGGTTACACAGCATGTCAAACCATAATGTAGTTTGCATATTTGTGGATTAGCATGTTGTGTGAACTCAGCCACAGCAGGGGCAGCAGATAAAAACTAGCACCCTTCAGGTGTGTTGGGACTGCATCTCCCAGAATTCCAGGCCATTTCAGAATTCCAGAATCTCAGGTTAGGCAAGGCTGCCTTAGAATAAAAACTTGCCTTTCCCAATTGCCATCTAATTACAGCTACAATCAAGTAGCTGTTAAATGGGTTGGAGCACCAAAGCTATACCCATTTTTCTAGGATTATCTGTTTTTCTTTATCCATCCCTGTTTTTTTTTTTTTTAAAAAAGTAAAAGCTTTATCCTTGGAGTTGTTGTTAATATTAAAATGAATGCAGGAGGTGGTGACTTTCATGACTTTCCCCTACAGCAGCAGTGTTACTGGTATGGTGCTGCTGTAGGGGAAAGTCACAGAAGACCTGGGAACTCCCAGCACTTTCCTGAGATGAAAGAAAGAGAAGGGTTGGAATAACATCGAACTCTCTTTTTTGCCGCTCTCCAAGCAATGAATATGCATTGAGAATTTTGAGCTTCTGTGTTGAGTTACTGAAATAATAAATGTGGTGAATGGTTTAAAATCAAGACGCTTTTTTTCTGAATAGTTCACCACCTCCTACATTCATTTTAATATTAATAACAACTCCGAGGATAAAGCTTTTACTTTTTTAAAAAAAAAAAAACAGGGATGGATAAAGAAAAACAGATAATCCTAGAGCCCAGACAACAATTGCTGAATTATAGAGGCATATTTAGGTTACTGAAAAATGTGGGTTGAGATATAGTAAGATGAAGAAACAATGTATGAAGAAACAATAACTCCTAGTTTGCCAAGAACAGTGAGGTGTACAAAAATATTCTGGGCTTGAAATGTTCTGAACTTGGAACAGCTGTTTTGGGTATTCTGAGCATCACACCAAGAGATCCTTAGATTTTGTTCTGGGCTCAGGATGAAACAGCAGCATTTCCTTATATTGTTTTTAGTATTCCAAAGCCCCTTAATTGACTTTTTAAAATATAGATTTCTTCCAAGCTTGTTGAAGGAGGAGAAGGTTGGAGTGGAAAGAGAGTCAGTTAGACATATGTTCCACGACTGAGAATCATTTTAGACATAATATAAAGATAACCTAGTAGGTAAATTTACTGCTCTCTTTATATGCTTTGCTATGAGGCCACTAAAGGCATGAATTGCAATGTAAAGTTGCTCACATTCTCTCTTTCTTTCTGATTTTCAGGCAGACTGCCAAATGCAAATGTGTTCATTGTGCAGTGCATGTGCATTGTGAATACTACTATGCTGTGGAGATTTCAGGTTGCAAATATAAACACTGTATTACTTTTTATCTTCAACTCTGCAGGTTGAGAAGTGTATATTTGCTGTTACTATGTTGTTCACAGGCTCCTTTGAAGTGAATCCATTGCTGTTGCTTGCTTTTCTCCTGGGCTTAATTCTATGGCTGTTTGTGCAAGCGGGAGAGATTGCAGAAAGTCTGACGGTTGTGCAATTCCATTGTTTAAATGTATGGACAATTTGTGCTGATATTTTTGTAAGACTTTCATCACATGGAATATGGCAGCTGTAGGATAATGAACAAAGGAACAAGAGTTTTGTTTTGAGTTCCCATTGGTTCTTGTGGTAGAAGCATCAAAATGTTTTCAGCCTTGTTTCATTGGAACATGGGATATTTGAGACTTTCTGAGTGGGGCTGTTTTATTCTGAGTTTGGAACAAAATGTTTTTTTCCATTTCATGCACACCTCTAATAGATACCTATTACAGCCCTCTTTCCTTTCTCTAGATGTTGCTTGAAGCAGCCAAACCAATTCTACCATGTCATTTTGATATAGCAACACTAGGACTCAATCAAAATTAGGACCTCTGCTTGTAAAATCTTCCCTTGCCTTTTGAAAAACCTGATTGCTCTCCCCTCCCCACTTTTTTTCTGTTTTGTTTTTCAGGGAGCATGCACACAGAGGCAAATGTGATCTCCCACTGAATGGGAGGCAACAAAGGAGTTTGTTTTTCTGTACAGTACAGTGTGAGCAGATCTGGTACAAGAATTGCTCATTCAAAAGAGGATGGCCATCAAGGCTGATTCAAGACATGTTGCTGCCTGAGAAAAGAACCACAGAGGAACGGGCTTCTTCTCTTCTCATCACTGGAAATGAATAGCTTGGCAACATCTTCTCTGACAACTGAGGAGAGCAGATTGATTTAGAGCTGGCTTCCCCGGTATGCTGGCAGGGGAATTCTGGGAGTTGAAGTCTACACATCTTAAAGCTGTCAAGGTTGAGGAACCCTGATCTAGTGGATAGAGGCAAATGTTGCTCTGCCCTCCAGTAGGGAAAAAGAGGGCTTAGCTGGACAGCTAGTAGATTGTTAAGGCTGCCTCTGCAACATTTTCTGCCTTAGGCAGCTGTCTCCCTCTGGGCACTGGCCAATCAGGTTTGAAGGAACATGTGGCTGAAGAAAATGGGTGCCACATGCTTCTCCCTCTCTTCCCACCCAAGGATGGACAAGCTGCCTTCACAGCCAGTGCTGTTTCTGTCCTGTGTGGGGCTAGGGAACATTGGCCCTGGGGCTGTCACAGTGCAGAAACTCCTTGTCTCAATGCTATACCTCCTCATCCGATATGAATAGCTCTGTACTCTTGTGAAAAAAATATTTAAAAAATTAGGAAAAAAATTATTTGCTATATGGCAGCAGCCTAGCTGAGTTCACACACTGTGAAAGATGAAAATCTGGCTGAAAAAATGGCTGAACAAAGATGATTGTGGCATTGATGGAAGGGAAAAAGATAGTTTACAAAGGGGGCTTTGTCTTCCCTCAAGACTCTGTGATTATTGTTATTTCATATGTTGGGTTTGCACAATGCACAAAACTAACATGAGTTTGATTTGTTTGTGGTTTGTTGTGTTGTGGGAACCCAGACCATGTAGCTGATTTATGTTTCAGTCTGTCATGTGAACCCAAGCAATTGAGTTAATTCAGTGAACTATGGTTCAGCTTAACCATGGATTAGCACATTATCAGTGGAGGCCTGGTCTCCAGTTTGAACTGACCATCATTGTATGTGCATAACAGGTCGATATTAAACAAGTACAGTTTTTTTCTAGCACAGAGATGCAATAATGTACTTCTGCCTGTCCCTTTTTGTTTCAGAACCTCTGTCTCTGAAACAAAAGAATGGTTGAAGGACTGATTGTGAGGTGACCTTCTGCTCCGGCATCTTTGTATACATGCTCTCAGTGCTGAAGAAGAAATAGGAGTTGAGCAGAGTGATTCATCTTCCGTACAGATGGCTTAAGCACACGCCGCGCGTAGCTTCGCAAAGAAATTCCACCATTGCTCAGGCACTCTTGCCTGTCATGGGAAGCATTGTGGCACCAGCTATTTCAGAACCAAAGATACTAAATTTGCCACCAGAGCACACAGACCAGGACAGAATGTTTTTCAGTTATTTGCTTCCTCAGGATATGACATTTCTCCCCTTCCTGCTGCTTCTGAAATCCACTCAGGATTCTCATATGCTGTTGACAAAGTATCTATCCAAATCCAGCTTTCGGCAGTTTCCTAGGCAACCAGCACTTGGGTACAAAAAGCCTGTAAACAGAATAAACCAAAACACCTCTTTGCAATTTGTCCCTCCCTCTTTTAATCTCCCTCTCTCTTCTCACATTGCTCTTGTAAGCTATAAAACAGAAATAGTAGCAAAAGAGAATGTCCAAAGTGTTCATTTCTCATTACATCTGGACAAGTTTAGGAGAGAAGTTTTCTTCCACCCCATGCAATCCTAACTCTGGCTCAGAAATTCCTCCATAGTTATTCTTCCTTGGTGGGATCAGATTGTGACTCTTAGGCAGCAGGGAGGGGGCCTGAGACCTTTATTCAAACAAATTTCTTGGCCTGGGCTCAAGTCCCTCTTATCTGACTCTTGCCTTGGTAGTGGCTCTTCTTCCTGTCCTTCCCTCCCTATGCCCTCTGCATCAACAACCAGCACCTTTAGTTGTTCTTTATTGTTACTATTTATAGTAGAAGCAAGGTTCAAATTTTGTACCTCTTTCTCCAACCTGCTGGCATAATGGACTGAGAGATTCATGCTTTGGGGAGGAGTGCACATGGTGTTTGAGATGGACTCGTCTGGTCTAAAGTCTTTGCTTCTGACCCTGCCAGATCTCACCTGCATGGCCTGATTTTGTATCTCAGAATATTCTGTAGATAATAAAACTTATGTACATATTGGGGATTGAAGGCAAAAGGAGAAAAGGAGAAGAGGACGACAGAGGATGAGATGGTTAGATAGCATCACTGAAGCAATGAGCATGAAACTGAGCAAACTCAGGGAGGCAGTGAAGGACAGGAAGGCCTGGCGCAATATGGTTCATGGGGTCACGAAGAGTCGGACACGACTTAACGACTGAACAACAACAACAACAACACATATTGGGGGGGGAGTGGGTGAGCTCTGGCCCTTGGCTTGCATCTCCCCAACTCTACTTTGTGAAGTTAAAACCTCTCCCAGTTTAACCACAGAAATTCAGCTGCAAATCACTAATTTTCAGCAGTGGGATTTTTAGCATTTTGGGAGAGGTGAAAAGAAGGTTATGTATACTGAATCTTTGCAAGATTTAACCACAACTCTGCCCTCCAAAAATAAAAACATAGGCTGAAAATATTGCCCCTGCTGCCTCTTCTATTGACCTGATTTCCCCTGCCCATTATGGTTCTGGGAAGTTGAAAATATATATATATATATATATATATATATATATATATATATATATATATATATAGAAGGACAACTCCCTACCACTCTGACTTAAAAGTTGCTATCCTATAAGCTCTGGCATGATTACCCAGTGATGCTGAAAATGGCATCTGCAAACATCCATGTTCCATCTATTAATTTGCATATGTGAGAGGACAGAGGCTGGATTGGGTAAATTAATGAATTCCTTAAATTAAGCCATCAAGCACATCCAGATTTTCTGGCCAAACTGCTGAGAAAACTGCAATCCTGTGTGCACTTCTGCAGTAAAAATGTATCATAACCAAAGGCCAAGTCTGCTGGGGTCACACAGTGTCAACAATATTCCTCCCAACTTATTTCAGGACATCTAAGGAACAATATGTGATGTGGCTCCATCAGGTCTCTGGTTCGTACACTGTGGTTCTTGGGAGTGAAACAGATTGATGCCACCATGAATTTCACTTTAGTGGCAGGTTTCTAGTTATTTAGTTTCAACATATATGCGATGTTGTAGACATTGGGTCCTTTCCACCCCCCCCTCCGTTTTTAAAAAGGGTAAGCTTCCTGAACAAAAATGATTGATTGTTCCTTTTTTTGTACTACTCCAGTTGTCCTACAGTGTCAGATAATTAAAACTTCCAGGGAGTTGAAAATACTTGTCCATGGTTGAGTGACCTTCCCAGAAGAAGAGTTAATTTGAGGCATCTCTAGGCCAGGGATAATGAGATCGATGTTTTTCTCAGTGCAAAATATAAATAGGTTACCTGCTTTGGCTGCAGAAATATGCATGTGATTGGGGGGGGTGGGGGTTGGAGGGATGATAAGCTCTTTTGAAGACAAGGAACGGTTATACTTCCACACAAAAATAATAATCCTTCCCCAAATAGAAGCATGAAAAAGCTCTGGGTTTTGGAATAGAAAAATAGAATACATCAATGCTCAGAAATTTGAAAGTGCTGTTCAGATCATATCAGAATGAAATGCAACCTCTGGAAAACCACATTTGACTTCTAATTGGCCAATGTGATAAAAATCATCATTTTTCTTGATTCTGTGCACGACTTCCTCCAATGTCACACAATTGTTTGGAAGATAATTTGTGAAAATGATGTTTAAGCATGATGCCATCTTTGTCAATTGTTAATGATGTGTTTTTCTACAGCTAATAATATAAAGAGATGATTCTAGCTGTTTCACTTATTTTTTTTTTTTAAAGCAGGGATAAAAACAGCTTCAAGTAGCATTCATGTATCTGCCATCAGCTTCGATTTCTGAAGTTATTAGTTTAATGTGATGGTAATCACCTGAGACAATAATCAACAGGCCTTCATGACTCTCAAAAATGAGTCTCTCATGTCACCTTGTGGTCATATTTGGGAAATGCTTCTTTAGTTGCACTGGTTGCAGAGGGCTGCTCTTTTTCAGCAGCTGATTCAGATTTCACTGTTCCCCGAAATAGTCGTTTAGTGAAATTAGTAACAGTTGGTATCTCCTTTAATGGGGCTGAAGGTGTGATAAAATGTAACCCAGCTCTTTGCGTATTCTAATTTTAGTACATTTCATTGTAAACAGCAGCCCACTGATATTATCAGCATGTATTTTGAAGTGAAATGCGACTAGGAAAGAGACCCTGGTAGAGGTAGTCCCCGAGTTAAGAAAACCCAGTTTAAGGATGACCCTATTGTAGCAAAATTTGAGTTAAATACACAATGATTTGAGTTAAATACATAATGGTTCAAGTTCATGACACAATACTATTTATACAGTATTATACAATAATACTGTTCTGGCTTATGTACAAATTCAACTTAAGGACAGACCTTGGGAATGGAACTTATTCTTAAACTGGGGACTACCTGTAGTTTATTTAGCACATTATTTTCCTGAAGGGGAAGGCGTGTGCAAGTGCAAAGTGTTTTCATCTTGGCTGTTTCGGTATCTCAACAGCCCTGCTTGGACAAGTCATGGGTCCACTTAATCCAACATCCTGCTTCAGACAACAGCCAGACAGATGTTTCTTGCACAGCATGAAGGCAATAGCTCTTCATTTTACTTGCCTCCTCCCCAAATGGTAAATACTGCCATTTTATCCTGTAGGTGACAGTTGAGCTTGCTCCTCCACCACTTGTAGAAGATTCCAGTTGTGCAATGTGCCTTGTGGTTGGATGTCCCTGTGCCTCTTTACTTCATACTAACTTACCTTCTGGATTTTAGATGGAAAGATGACCCTTAAGCTGCAGGGGCTGCCCTGTAGAGTTGCTGACTGTCTTTCTTTTCTAACAAAGGCAAGTTATGTGCCTTTCATAACTATAAGACTTGCATTCAATCAGCACAGTTTATACACACTTTCTGGATGTCTACCTGCATTTTTTTTCAACATAAAACCAGTTTTAAGAAACACAGCTACTTTAGGCTACATTTCAAGCCTAAGCTTCTCCTTTCTTCCCTGTAATTCCTTAAAGTCATTTTCAAATGATTGTGCTGAATCTGAACTGACTGAATGACTAAACTAATATACAGGCTGGATACTTGATTCAAACATGTTTGGGCTCAGGAAATCCTCTGTGCATCTTACTGTATTTTGATAATATAGTATTGGGGCATATTAATGTTTCAGATATGTTATGCAGGTGTAAGCATCCAGTAGAAATTGCAATGACATCAAGGTGGTATTTCACGGGTCATGACATTATTGTACAAATGAAGCAAATGGCGTGCTTGCAGTGATGCAGAATGATCATACGATTTATGCCATGACATCATACTGTACATGAACTCTGAGTGAACGGGTTGTTGGGAAGGTATAGACAGGACAAGTATTAAAACTGATATAGCTTCAACTAAAATTAGTTGGATACAGTCAAAAACTACATTAATGTATTCATAAAAACATATTAGCAATTATATAGTATTAATTAGGGCTAGGCAGCATTTCAGATCAAAGGCCAAACAGGTACTTCAGAATATACCTGGGCATGCATATAGCACCTATCTGCAACTCTTTAAAGCAACTGCATCTTTTCCCAAGATTGCACTGCAGACACAATCCTGGGGGGGAAAATGCAGTTGTTTAAGGAGTCTCAGACAAGTGCTATGTGAGCACCCCTGTACAGCCTTTTCAAGCTTCATCTAGGGCATGACAATGATTTTTTTTCCTGTAGAAACTCCAGCAGCATTCAGGAGCTAGCAGTGGAGGTGTCAAAGACAAAGCTTGGAGAGATAAGTTGCTTTTTTACAATACAAGAAGCCCTAATAACAAAGATCACCTATTGCAGGAGCTAGCAATTCAGCCTGCTGTGTATAACAACCCCAGGATTTAAATTTTTGGTATCTTTCTCCTGCCCTGCATGTCACGGAATTTCTTGCTGTTCACTTTTTGGCTTTAGATGTGGAGGTACATCATGCTACTGATAAAGGTCTTGTGTGGCCTCCAGCTATTCCAGCAGCTCCAAGCCCCACTCCTTGTATATCTAAAGATGATAACCAATAAAACGTCCTTCATTTCATGTCATGTCTTAACATAATTATTCTGGTACAACATACAACTCATATTAGCCATAGTGGTACCCAAGTATTTCACTTTTTTCTCAATCATCATAAAAATCAGATTTTTCCATCAATTCCATTTGTTTTTCCATTTTCGTATTCTTTGCTGATTGAGAAGAGAATATATTATGTCCTTGCACAAACAAGAATTTAAATGTAGAGTGTAAGTAGGTGAATAGCCAACACATCCAATGCATATATATCAACATTCACAATGTACAGTGACACAACAGCAAGGGAGTATCAAACTGCACATTTATTTCAATGGTGTGAAATAACAGGACATCATTTGCTTGGCTCTGCTGGTAGCAGCACAAAATGTTGCAGTGTTGGGAATAATTGAAATCTTCAGATCAATTAGTTTCAGAAGGAAGTGGGTGCAAAATTAATTGTCACTCTCTCGCCCATTCACTAAGATGGCGGTAATGAGAGCAGAGCAGAAGTCATGAGAGAATGAACAATGTAAGAAGACAAAGTGGCTCTCCAAGCAGAGTGTGGAACAATCTTTCCTGAATTGGCACTGAGGAAACAGTGTTGAGGCAAACCCATGAGAAAGCGGTGCGTTGTTTTAAAGGCATAAGATTATTTAGCTACACAAGGAACTGAAATAAAACCCTCCCAGATAGTCAGTGTGATTTCATACTCCAATCCAGTGGCTGCTCACTGTCTAAATTTAATTATCCAAGCATTTGTTGCACACTCTCATATCTCTGGGAGAAAAGAACATGGGGAGGGGGGGGGGGGAAGGGGGCATGGAGAGGAATCACACAAACCTCCTTTCTTCGTAAGTGCCTGTGCCCAGTTTGATCATTGTCAAACAAAGGGGGGGGGCAGTTTTTCCGAAAAAGAATTCACTTTTAACCAGAAAATTAAAATCCAAAGGCAAGTTGGCCTCATCTGTAATTTGCCCATTTCTAGCCACATTGATGCATGAGGCACCCAGCTAGCTGCAGAAAGATGATTTAGTCTGTGCCCTGAGTAGTTATGCAGATCAAGAGCCATACAATGGTTGGGCCAAAGTCTTAGCTTCAGACACCTTAATGGCTAGAGAGATATGTCCTCCTCTAGAAGCAAAGAATGTGTGGATAATTGTGACACTTTGGGGCAGTGGCTTAGCATGAGCCTCCCAGGACCAGGAAGCCCCCATCCCTCTTGCTCAGTTTCATTTCCAGCAATGCTCCTGATTTATATATGGCTGTTTTCATGGTTTCATATGGTCTGGAAGAATTTTTTTTACTGATGTAGTCTATTTCGGGATGCTTCTTCAGGATTGTTCCTAACTGTAGAATACCGTACATTAAACTAAATGTTGTATTTCTAAAGGATAAAAATACAAGTCTAAAGCCAATTTTCCTACCCTTTCTCCCATTAAATTTATTGTATGTGGCCTGAGTCTTTCTGAAATTCTAACAAATGTGTATGTCCTGGGGTGGGGGTGGTGGGTGGTGGGGAAGCCTGATGTCTGTATGTTTGGCAGGCCTCCACACTTGCAGCTCTTATGTGGACACACAGACAAAATACAGGTAGCAATAGAAGAGAATATATGTAGTTCAGAGTTGAACTGTTAAGTCCTTGGTTCTCTCTAAGCTTCGTTGTTTGTTTGCAGACATTTCATTACCCAACTAGGTAATGTTATCAGTGCTAGTGAGTGTGGGGTTTGCTCCTTGTTTATATACAGTAGCTTGCCCTGCCAGTGTTGGTGGGGCTGTGGTTTTCTCCTTGGTAGTTCCTTGATTAGGGTATTGTTTTCTGCTTGATTGTTTGTGTTGTGTTAATCCCTGCTTATCTGGGTGTGGGCTGCTGGAAAGGGTGTATTCTGGTCCTTTTGTTTCCTTCTTAGTTTTTTTATTGTCTCTTTTGAATGGTGTATAAATATGGTTTATCTATACGTCTCTATTGATGGCTGACTTGTTTAAATGCCAAGCTTCCAGGAATTCCGTGGAGTTTTGGGATTTAGCTTGGTCTAGGATGTTCACAGATTTTCAGTTGAAACTATGGTTGAGTCTGTCCATGTATTGTGAGATTAAGGAGTTTTCATTGTATTTTCTGACCGCTAGTTGGTGTTCATGGATGCACTTGTCTGCCCTACATAGTGGCTGTTACAGTCCTTACACTGTATATTGTAGATGATTCCTGTTTTTTCTTCTTGGGCTACTGGGTCTTTTGGTTTGCTTAAGATGTTTTGGAGGGCTTTAGCTGGCTTGTGTGCTATGGTGATACTGTGTGGCATCACCGTAGCACATCTCATCTCAGAAACATATCTCAGAACAACCAACAGACTATTACAACCACACGGCATCACCATAGCACACAAACCAAAACCAAAATCAAAACCAAACAAACCAAAAAAAAACCCACAAACAAACAAACGTGATTCATGGGACAAACCGGCTTCAGGAAAGAGAAAGAAAGGTCCAAGGACACAATGACACTGAAAGCTCTCTGATTCGGGCTTCTCTTTGTATTGCAAATCAACTCTTGGGATGGGGGGGAGACACTGTTTGGCATATCAGTCTTCTATTCTCTGATAGGACTATCCCTCTTCCAGGTTATTCTTATGAAATGACATCATAGCAGCTGTTATCTAGAGGTTGTCCGGATTATGCGGGCATCTAGGACATACAATATTTTCATAGCCCTATCAATCACCTGGGAGGCTTGAATCCCAACCATGCCCTGCCACAGGTTCAGGAGAACAATTGGTGGTTGTTCTTTGGGCTGGAAGTGATGCTGAATGGGAAGAAATGGATGTTCTGCAACTATCCAGCATTAAACTGTCTGAGATCAGCACCACTGTTCAGCTTTGTTGCTGAGGCATGGTAAAGATAGAATAGATAGTGTGGGCAGTGCAATTTATGCCTTTCCCTCAGCTCCGAAACAGGAGGAAAGTACATTAATGTGGCCACAGGGAAAAGCTCATATTTTTGCTAGCAACATATGCATTGGAACTGGATCTGATTTCCTAGTTGCTTGCCTAAGAGAGAAGCTGCCACTTAAGGACGTTGCCAACATTCAAAAATAATGCTATGCATCCACTCCCTCCCTTCTTTTAAATGCAGATGAGAATATGTTGCAACACTGTGTTGCAATGACTGTTGCCATATGAATGGATATAGCTATAAATTATTGCTCAGGTTTACAGTTTGTTTACACTGTAATTTTTTTCCCCATTTGACTTTTGCATCTCAACGTAGATCAGTCTGTATGTCCGTGTAGAATCTATCTGTCTATCTGCTTGGGATGGAGGGGGAAGTTAAGCACCTTTGCCGTCACTGCAGTCTTCTGGTCTGGAAGCACCTGCTAACCATTTCTTAAAGAATGCAAAGATACTGTACATTTAGTACCAATTGCAGAGGAGAATCATAGGGTTAGATGGGACCTTGGAGATCTTCTAGTCTAGCCCTCTGCCCCAAGATAAGAACTTTCACATGATCCCAGACAAACAGTTGTCCATTTGTGCTCTTGAACCATCTCCAACCTTGCCTCCTTAGGTCAATGGGAAAAACAGTAGCAAACAATTGGAAAAGAAGCTGGAGACAGGCACCCAGGGTTGAGCACCATTTCTCAACCTCAGCAACTTGAAGATGTGTGGACTTCTCACATGCTGGCTGGGGGAATTTTGGGAGTTGAAGTTGCTGAGGTTGAGAAACACTGGCTTAGAGTGACAAAAGGTAACACAGAGGTAGGAGTATAGTGTGTGGAGGCCTTCCTGGGAAAGATCCACTCTATTCCTATCTATCATTTATTTATCTATATATATTGCCATATTTGCATGTTTTATACTTTTCTGGAAACCCTGGAATGCAATCAGCTTGCGTGTAGATTCTTGGGGTTCTTACGGATCTTGACATATTGCTTACCTTTAGGGTTCCTTAGAATCACTAGGTGGGCACCAAATGAAGGCATGGGCACTGAAGACACACATGCTTTGCCCAGCCCACCAAAATACAAAAATCAGTGATGCCAGGATTCAACTTTACTCGTGTACATATTGAACAGAAAGCAACAACTGCAACTGAACATGAAAAGGAAATTTTATTAAACATGTCTACATAACATGAGTTGGAAGTTCATTTAAAAGCACAGGGAGATGTTAAGACAAGTGGTCAAAATAGAAAGATACTACCGAATCATTTATTTATTTGGCCACTAAAAGACAAAACAGAATCTAGTTAGTGCACCAATGCTTCAGTTCTTCCTGCTCAGCAGGTCGAGCAGTAATCAATCCATTGCCCCATGGAAACATGGGCAGAATAGTTCTGGCAATATTAAATAATAATAGTAATAATAATAATAATAATAATAAATATTTCACTTGGTGCAGGCAGTTATGTCTATGAAGGAAAACTTAATTGTGTACACAGTTTCTACATGTGTTACAGCCCCACAGTAGGAATCTACACCAAAATATTTATTAGAAGGAATTTGGTCCGTACTACATCACGTTTTCCATAGGGTAAAAAATAAAGTCCATCAATAGACATTTAGCACCAGACTAACTGATGGCCTGGCTGAAACCTGCAAAATGTCTATAAGAAAAAAATGGATGGCTTAGATTTCTTGGTTACTTCATTAGCGTAATTACGAGCAAACTGTACAAGTACATGCAACATACAACCTGGCCTATGTAGAACTAACATACATTATTAAATAAACTCTTTTGTTTCTTTCCCCCCTTTTTCTTTTCCCCTCCCCCCTCTTTTTTTCCCCTTTCCCCCCTTTTTTCTTTTACAAAAATGTACATGCAGCTTGGAATAATTCCTGGTCATGCTGCTCTATTTTGTGAGATCACCATAAAAGGAAGGAAAACATCTCAAAGCACCTGCATATTCTACAGGGCTTTTTAAAGCACATTTACAAGAAAAAACAAAAACATAAAAAAATCACAAGGGATTTCAAGGCCATAAAGAATCTAAATCAGCCTCCCCCAACCTGGTGCCTTCCAGTTCTGTTGGAACTAAACTCACCATATTCCTAGAGCATTGTAGTCCAAACACATCTCAGATGTACCAGGTTGGGAAAGGCTGACTTGAATGAATAAAATGCAAGTATATTTATTCTTCTTCCTTTAACTATACCTCTCCCACCCCACCCCCCAGGCCCCCCGAGGTAACTTTGTTTTAAAACAATCAAGCTTTGTGCTTGCATCAATCTCAAAGCTATGTAAACTGAAGTTGTTGTTGTTGTTTTTTTAAAAAGCATTCATAAGTGCAGAATAGTTCAACTGGAATTTTCAGTGGAAAATAATTTTCAGTGGAATAAACAGCAAAAGTGTGAGTAGAACTTTGATTTTGGAGTTACAAGTGGACTAAAGGTCCAGATGGCTTTGAAATAAGATTTTGGAATTAATTGTAAGAATCCATCCTTTGGGAAAATGCTTTTGTTTTGAATTCTCTTAAAAAAACACACGATGAGACTTTGAAGGTTGGACACTAGAGGGAACCAGAAGGAACTAAAGATTACAGTTAAGGAGAAGAACACTTAAATTTGACTCACTAATACAGAATGGAGGAAAATATTTTAACTTTGGACATACTGAAAGATACTTTTGAACAATGGACCCAGAAGTTAATTTTAAGAGTGTCTGCCTCTATAGACAGACCGTGTTTAAAAGATGTTATAGAAGAGGAATAAATTTTACCTGACAAAATTGAGACTGATCTGAAAGTGGGTTTAAAAATGATAGGCTAAAAGAATTACATGGAAAAAGATGTTACACTGGACATATAAAAGAAATTGGCTGATGTCTTAATAATTAAAAGGGATATACAAATAACAAACTAGAAGAGTGACCTGGATAACTTTCCTATAACAGATTTACAAAACAGACTTGTTAAAGCTTTGAGGAATTTTGTGACAAAGAAAAAATGAAATCAAGTTCTAGGACATTATTTGAAGGGACTAAAGATCAAGATTGTTAAAAGGAAGGAATATAAAGTTGGTCTATTTGATCAAGGTTAAAATAGCTGTTATCTCTGGTAACCCTTAATGGACTTTTGCTGATCAGGACTGAATGATGAGGCTTTAAGGATTTGTTTATAGATAAGAGATGAGATATGGGAAGAAGAGATGATTTGTTGTATTTTAAGAGAAGGTGATAATTACTAAAATTGTTTATACTTGTTGTAATGAAGGGGGAAGTCATTTCTTTATAGATTTCATTTCTTTTTCTTTACTATATTCCTATTTTTTCTTTCTTTTCTATTTTTATTTCTATTTTTTTCTTTCTGCACTTTCTATTTTTTTCTTTTTTCTTTAGTTTGTATTAGTTTTTATCTTTTTAATTGTAACTTAATAAATTTAGTATTAAAAAAAGAATTTTCAGTGGAAAATTGAACTATTTATAGCATGCTCTAACAGGGGCAGCTAAGTCTTTTCAAAAGTAACACAAGAATTCAAGCAGCCTAGATACAGCTCAAAGTTTCAGATGTTCAACCAATTCTTGGTCAATTTTTAAGAAGTAATTTATATGCTTATGATATGATTGTAATGACTTTTCTTATGAGCTCTGGTAAAATAACCACTTTACAAAAATAATTGCCAGTATATTAAAACTAAAACCAAAGCCAAACCAAAGCTTGTTTTTTAAAAACAAGTCTGTAACAATAGATGCAGCTGAACATTTCCTCCATGCAAACTCTTAAAAGGATTAAAAAAACAAACCAACCTTGATGCATAATGCAAATATATTCTCTTTTTACAATGACAAATTGTGACAAGCTGTAATAAGCAAAAGTAAACTAGACGTTGGCCATTTGTTCTAGTTCTCCACATATTAAGATTGTGGACAACCAGAATGGAGGGATGATGGGACAACTATTGGCATTGCAGGATCGCAAATGAACACTTTTGGAGATGCTTACAGAGATGTACTTCAGCCCTTTTTGATTTTGTTTTAGAAAAAGAAAGGAAGAGTCTCTGTTAGCATCAAGAAGATTTTTACAAAACTGGCAGGAGAACATAGAAAAAAGAAGTAGAAGAAGTAACAATACAGAAATATCAGGATGTTAACACTGCTTATGGTTTCTGCTGAGAAACAAAATGGGACAGGGGCACTGTTGGAGAATGATAGTTCCAGTTGAATCTCAAAAGTCCCTCTTCAAATCCTGATTAGGATAAACATCAGGGTCACTGCTAGATGGATTGACTATATTTTCATATACTGCTTTGCCCAATCAATTTAAGCTGTCTTTTTAATACACAACTCAGACATATTTTTGGATCAACTACTACAGGCAGAACTGATGTGATGATTGTCTCTTTTCAAAACTGTTTTTCACCGTTGTAAATAGCTATTCCCTTCCCCACTGATTGCCTTGAGTGATATTGAGTTTGTTAGAGAACTCCTGCTATTACGTTCATTAAGATCGAATACAAGGAGGCCCAGTTGAACTTTCCAGAGATGACTGGGAAGCCCTGCGAGTCAGAGGAGTCAACGTTGGATCCACCAGGGAGGAAGGTGGAAATAATTTATACCAGCCTATTACCACACTGGACAAATCAAGTTCTTCTAGCAAGATCTGTGCAACTCCCATGAAACACTTGTGATCCATTCGGCCATAATCTCCCCATACTATCACCTGCAAAGACAACAGGCAGAATTAATGCTTGCTTATTTACTTATTTATTTACTTAGGCTTACATGGGGCTCTAATCAGAAATGTCTCTGATTGACTTACACTCATTGCAGTACTCAGATTAAAATATACTTAGGACCATATATAACAAAAGAAACACATGGCAATACAAATCATAAACCACAACCATAAAACTCTTTGCAGTTCCTGACAGTCACCTGGCATCACTTCAACAAGTACAGTTCAAATAACCCCATGATCTTCAAAGGCCCTCTGAAACACCAGATCTTGATCACCTTCTGAGATAGTAGCAACAAGGGGCCACCTTATCTGCAAGGCTATACTATGATATATATTGTCAGAGGTTTTAAAGTTCCAAACAGTGGGAGGTTCCAGGTGTAGTACGATTTGGGTTTAGCTTCTTTTGGATGGGAAAACACCAGAGACTTATGATATTTTTTGCACTGTTTTATTGACAAACATACAAGTATAGTATAGTAGAATGCAAATATACTATAAGCGGAAGGCACAGTCACTTACTGGATCTAAAAGAAATCCCTTGGACCTTAAAACTTTGCATTTCCTCCAGCCAAATCACTGTACCCTTGGTTCTCTCTGTTTTGCTCTTTTCCCTTAACTTCAGATCTTTCTTCCATTCTACACAATAATTCAAATGGGTCTCACTAAGCTTTATTAAGCTCTTGAAGACCATTTCCTGTCACTGATGACACGTCAACTATCCTATCAAAGTTTTTATCAAGCTATCCACCTAAGATAGGACAGTCTTCCAATAATTGTAATAATATATTCATGGCATGTCCCAAGGATATCTTTTTCAGCAGCAAAATGAGGAAGCTATTGCTCATATTACTATGTAAAATGCAGCGATGCAATTTGTATTTTCCGGGCTGAACTTAAGCTAACTATGCCAGAATGTTCAGATTTCAGTTGACATCATTGATAGTGATCATAGGCTGCACGAAGATAAAGCATCTACTGACCTGAAGGACTTTACCATGTGAACTTTCATCGAAAACCAGCGTCTGTTGATATAAAGGATCAAGGGTTTTCCTGGCAATCCTTGTTTTCTTCTTAGCTACACATGCCCCATTTTCCAGCAGATACACTTTGACATACGGTGCTACAAAGTAGAAGCAGTATCATGTTTTTACATCTTAAATTGATAACTCCCTTATTTTTAAAGCTTTTGTACCACAACAAGAAATAAGTTTAAATTATTGACATAATTACAAAAACGACAGCGGCAACTGGTAAATTACCAAAAAATGTAGACAATGAAATGAATCAAACATCTAGTATTCTCCTTTAGTGCACACAACCCCTTCTTCAAAAATTGGCAGTATAAATCTGCCATAACTCTTAGAAACCCAAACATATTTTTAGTTGTTGGCATGATCACATAAATTATTAACTTCTACCAGGAGAAAGCATAGAAATGTTCTGCATGCCTTAATCCATGTACGTATTTCTTCTGAAGATCAGAAAGAAAGGTTAATGTAAGATGCCTGCTATTGATTGTGAATGGATGGATGGATGGATGGATGGATATCTATCTATATCATCTATATCTGTATCTGTATCATCTATATCTATTAACTAATTGATAAATATGATCAATTATGGATCAGGAAAGGATTCCTAAGAGGTAGCTGTCTTCTTGTCAGTGTTTATTGTTTTAGCACAAAAGAACTGAGCCAGAAAATTATGCTTTTCCCAGTAGGGATGTCTGAAATAGCTTTCATTGCAGCAGGGAGTCTTTTCAGAGATTTGAGCTTCTCCTTGATAGGAAATGACAACTGACTGACTTGTGCAAAGGATAGCAATGGCACTGAAGACTTTGGTTGCTCTGGCTTCAGGGCATCCCTCACTTGCTGGCTTCCTCCTTGCTCTGTACGCTTCTTAATGATGCAGGAGATTTGTTAAGTTATGACAATGTTTTGTCATCTGTTCTATGATGAAGTATACAAGGCAATCCCATAAATAGCTACTCAGAAGTAAGTTTCATAAAATACAGCGAGCTTTATTCTCATAATAATCAAAAAAGGCATTACAATTTAACTTCTTACACAGTTTCACAAGAAACATCTGGCAACATCTATTGAATTTATAGCCTTCTTGATGCTTATGCATAGAGAAATGGATGAAAATATAAAACAGATTTAATTAGAAATTGCTGTGTTTGCTGAAGAGGCAAATGTGAATAAAGCACATGTTTTTATACAATCATTTCTGTCAAATCTCAAATGGTTCATTAGGCAATTGTGTTAAACAATGCCATGCCTACTCTAGTGCATAACATGACCAAAAAGGCTGTAACCACTACCACATGTTATGTTCTTTTTTGAGGGATCTTGGGCATTCTCTTAGTGTTAGGAGAATCAAGTGAAGCTCCCCACCCACAACATCCCTTAAGCACTCTTTCATAACTGCTCTAATTATTCTTGCAGCGATGATAGGAGATATGATGCTTGGGTATTAGATCTGTCATTCCAAGAATGGTCATGCATGGCACCTCCTTGTAGTCTACATTCCAATGGTGGGGAGACTGAGGAGAGAGTGAGTAGAGGTGTGGGTAGAATACAGATCTGAGAGAAAGCTGGAATCCTAGCCTAGGAAAACTACCACCCCTTAGGGTTAAGAATGGATATTTACTGCCAGAGAAGGCAGACATTAGGGCTACAGACAGTTTGTACAATGTAAGTTACTAACAATCATCTTAGGAAAGCTAGGAAGAAATTCTGTAGAAGTTAAAGTAGGTTGTAATCCTAAGGGAATATGTTCACAACCTTTTAAAGTTATATAATAAAACTTAATTCAATTCTTTGTTCAAATGCTAAAACATATCTGTGACTGTGTGCTTCTATACCTTCCCCACATTCCATAATGTTGCTTCATACACACACACACAAACACACAGAGTATATATGTGTGGTGTGTCTGAGTGTGCGTATGTATATATTTATCTTTACAGTATGTAAAGATATTTACATTTATGTATTAAAAAAGAATGGAAAAACAAAAGAATGTCCAAATCAGGAAAAAGTTTAATGGTAGCAGTGAAGCCAATAGATCCCTTAAAGATCTCCCTAGATGATTGTGATTATGCTATAGTTCTGAAGAACAAAAGCTAAGAAAAAAGAACATCTATAGGGACATTGGGGAGGAGGGCAGAAAAGTCGAGATGGTGGCCTTGTGATTGAAGCCCACACAACACAAACAAAAAGGGTGGGTCTTGAATTATGCAGTTGTGTACCACCATCTTGACTTTTTTGGTCTCTTCTTGTGGGTGCCCTTGGATACTCACAAACAGTGCACAGAGCAGTGTTTGAGTGTTCTATCCATATTTTGGGACACTGCATTCTTCTTAGCCATATGCCAAAGAGAAAGAATCTGAAAACTGTGAATCCCAGAGCACCCCCAGATGACATCATCAAAATTTGGCTAGGCAGAGCTTTTCTTACCTGGGGTAGATTTAGAGCCAGGCTTCTGTATTAGGCCTCGAGCTCTAATGACTTCCACTTCTAACTGCCCTTTCTTATCCACCATTCCAATCTGAATATCACCTAAGATGGAGATAGCATTATCATATTAACCATGTGAATGAATGAATGTACAAGTTCAATAGTTTACCTTAATTTGTGCTACTTATTGTCTTATTAAACATTTCCATCGTGGCCACTCTCAATTTACCTGTTAAATTTGCTACCTTTATTTTACAATTGGTTTAACTTACATTTTTAACTAAATAGTACAACTTCTCTTATGTAGTATGCAATTTAGACTAACATCAAAGGAATAAACAGAACAATAGGTTTAAATGTAACTGGCTTGGTTGACTGGCAATAATAAAAATGATACTCTTATGGCAGATGGAACCACTTCAGCTCCACAGCCATATCCTAGTGTATACGCACTGATTTTCTTTTCTTTTTTCTTTTCTTTTTTTAAAAACTACTGTTTGGTGGCCACTGGGCATCAGCAGAGGGTGCAACAGCTCAGGAGTTTTCCAACTAGAACAAGATTTATATCTCCAGTATATAAGAGAAGTTTTCCAAAACACTTTTTTTAAAGAACAAATGTTTCAATTGGTTTTCTAGGTTAGAATCTCTCCAGAGCCTACGAAAAATTAAAAGCAGAAATAGTGGAAATAAAATGTCACTGGGAAAAATAAATTATTTGTTTTCAGCCTAAGTCATATGTGAACTGATTGTAGAATTGCACTGACTCAAACCCAGCAGGTATCTATGAATTTATACATAAATAAAAAGCCAAACAATCACTTAAAATACAATTGACTCAGTGGTATCCCAAACACAGCCAGTACATCTCTGGATGAATAAGGAACATTAAAAAGAAACAAACAAACCCTACCCTAAATAAAAATACAGCGGTAGCTGAAGCTGTGGCCAAGTTAAGTTGTATTCTTGCTCAGGAAACTTTAAGGCTGCTCCTTCTCCTTCTCCTGCTTTACTTGGCATCAAGCCATCAATTTTCAAAGAGGAGGCTGCCTATTGGCAGATCTTCAGACAGAACTCCACTCTCTGTAAAGGAGGCCAGTCTACATTTTGGAAGAGTGGATTCATTGATGCATGCAGTTTGTACCTTACCTTTATATTGGCACCATCCTAGTACACTGGATATATAATTCATTATGTTCTGGGAAAGGTAGCAGAGTTATGGGAGTGAAGAATTCCAAGAAGAGGAAGAGAGCTAGATGGTTACAAATGGATCAGAATCCAATTGTCTATGCATTAGAGCTGAGTGATGCTTCAACATAACTTTGAAAAGAGCACCCCTTTGAAACGGCTTCGTAGAGCAGATGGTCACCTTGCTCCTAAGAGTGAAGCAAAGTGACCTGCTCAGCCTTCTATTACAGACCTCAAGGTACTGGAGAACAGTGACAGAAGCCTTTGGCCCCAGCCTTTGCCTCCTTGGCTGAGGAGCCTCCCAGGATGGACAACTTGCAGCACACCTGAAGCTTTCCAACCTGGAGTTTTCTCTGCATTGCTTGCCCAAGTCTTTTGGTGAATGGTTAAAAGAATCAAGTGGTGTAGAAAAACTCTTTTGTACTGCTCTGCTCCCCTGGCCTTTTGCCAGCTCACAAGGGATTGAGAGAGGCCAGCTGCTTTAAACTGATGGGATCAGATCCAGAAATGCCATGAATGGACGCTCGTTGATGGAAGGTACAGGATCAGGGGAACACACATTCCAGCTTATCCTTTCCTTGGACCACCTTGGCTTCCCTGCAAATTTGTCCCAGAAGTTTTTTTCCAGGACAGCAAAGGAGTTGGTAGAAGGAGAGCTGTATAAAAAAGGGGAGAAACTACCCTTCTGTCAGCAAGAATTCCCACAGGTTCAGATGCTCTTTTAGTAACAGAAGGGCAAAACTGGATCCAAGCTAAGTTTTCTGGACATTGTTGTTCACCTGCTTGAACATTTTCGCTAGAGTGTGATTAAATGTTTTCAATAATAATTAAAAAAAACTATTTAAAAAGAGAAAATAAACCGTGGAGCTCTTACACAATCTGGTACAGACAAAGATAGAAAAAGTCACAAAAGAAACTCGAGCTATCTATTTCAACTTGAATAAACTGCCTTCATATTTCCTTTTATGCAATTAGCTCATGGTCCAGGCTAAAAGATTCAGGAATGTCAATTCACTATATAGCCCACAGAAATGGCACAGCACATAGCAGTGCATCAGCAACTCTCTAGACTCTGAAATACTGACTGCCAGAACATTTACAGCATTTTGCATTTTTACAAGACAGACTATTCTCTTATTTCACATAGCATTTCTGTTTTTGACTGCAGGCTAACTGCAGTCATCATATATATACAGAATGACTGAAAGTGGGACAAATTTTTAAACGGTTTGATTAGAAATGGACATGATAACCCCACCCTCAAACAATGCATTTTTAAACACTAATCTGTTTTGCAGGCAAAATGAAATCTACTCTTACCCATGGCAGGAGTTGCTAACGTCTGTCGTCCTACTAGCTGAGCCGGTCCAAGCCCATCTAGAAAATCACTGAACTGACTATCGGCACCCAGTCGAACTCCAGGAAATATTAGGCTGTAATAAAAACAGAGTAGAAAGGCTAAAAAATAATTCATACTATCTGGCTATTATTTTGGCATGGCTCTCTTTTTCTAAATGCACAGCTGTGAATGAACATACATTGCCATATTCTTGAACCCTGGTCTTTTTGCAGCTCTTGTTCATTTCTGAAATTGTCTCATAAAGTATGACAATGCTAGTATTATGGAAACAAAGAACCCCAGTGTACACATCCAGCTCAAGTGGAAGCATCAGGTGTTCTGGGCTACAATTCCCATCCTCCATCAGCACTCTGGATATGCTGACTCTCCATAATTGTAAAGGCAGTAAAGAAATGTCCCCATCTTTCCTAGTAGCACTATGTGTTGATGGTTCCATCCGTCTAGAAACAGCTGGGGGCAAGCCAAGGTCCTAGGCAGGATAAAAAATGGTGTGCACCCATCCCAGTCACAACACAGCTAGGGAAAACATTCCTGCAACTTCTCCTTCTTCCTAGCAATAACAACAGTACATAAAAGAACCCCAAATTTGGCATCCTGTCATGACATCAGAAGCCCTATAGCAGAATTTGGCCACCTATTTAGGACCAAGGGCCATATCAAATATGTATGGATTTGGATGAATGCAGCCAATTGATCGAAGAACAGTCTTATCTTATTTTCAGAGATGATATGACTGGATTATTCATTCAAGCATGGTTGTCACAATTTACATTTTTCCAAAGTGAAAAAAAAAAAATCAAAGCGTTCAGATGAATAACAGCCTAGAGGTGTTGCCCTGAATCTTGAACCAAATTTAGGCTGCTTCTTCTTGTACTACTACTTTTCTGCATCCTGGTGGTTCCATTTTTGACAAATGTCTGGCTAAAAGGAAACTAAAAACCTCAGCAGAACATCCCATATTTAAAATCAAATTAGGGCCTTTGAAATTAGCAGATCTACCCGGAAGGCTCTATTAAAGCTATCACATATTAAAACAGCAATTTAGGCTAAAGTTTTCTCCTGGGATCTTCAAACACTAAGTAGCAAGTCTTGCCAGAGCATAACCAGTGATATTTTATCTTACAGAGTCAGCAGAATCACCCAAGAGAATATCCAAAGTACTTTTTCTTCACTACTGAGCAACCACAATTCCCACTCAATTCATCTGCAATGAGACAGCAGGGTTTTTAGGTCAACCTTGTCCCAATTTATCTTCCTTTTCTGTTCTATATAGGCACTGCTGCTGCTAATTCTGTGTATTCCCCCTTCTCCCCAACCTTCTTTAAAAGATTGCCTCTCCTGCCGGGGCCCCACAATTGGTCTGCCTCCTGATGCATCACTATGGACACCCTAAACCTTCTGGGACACCCACAGTTGCTATAAATCACCTGCCTGCCTGACACATATAATGGGTCTGGTTCTCAGAGGCTTCAACTCACTTTCCTTCTGAGCTGTAACTGTTGATACTACCATCAGTTGATTCCCGACTTGGCTGACGGACCATGCGACTTCTCATCTCTGCTGCCATTCCTGTCTCTGTGCTTCTTTGTATCGTGCTTTTTAGCTTCTTGTTGCCTGTCTCTAAAACAGACAGAAAAACAGAAAGTAGCAATAGTAGTAGCAGTAGTAGAAACTATAGTATGAGAGTTATGGGGAATTTTGAAAGAATTATAATGTTGTAGTCACGTATGTTGTTCACTGTTGACTAAAATTCGAGAATTTTGAACTTAATATGGCCTCTAAATAACAGGCAATAGGACTGCATTATAATCTTATTCTTAGCAAGCATGCTATCCTGTAGACTACATATTTCAGTTCATTCATTAATTTACCTACTCTCTTAAGAAATTCATTAACACTATCTTGTTAAACAACTCATTCCATTTTTTTCAACATGCATTTGTCTTTGTTGTGATTTTTTTTCTAGAATTCATCTTGCCATCTGCAGCTGCAATCCTGCACTCACTTACCTGGAGCGTAAGTTTAACTCAACTCCACTTAAACAGAAGACATGTGGAATTGCAACATAGCTGATTTTTTTTTTCTTCAAAAGAGAGGGATAAAATGCAACGATTCCTCATTTATTTTCTGCATATTTAGATAGGCATTTATAAGCCCTGCCAATTGAGGCTATGCTGGGTTTGCAAGAGCCATGCTTATATTTTGTGAATGTGTACAGCAACTTCCCTCCAGATAGGTTGGATTGCGATGCCTATGAGCCCTCAGGGGGATCCCAGGCTGATGAGGATGTTGCAAAGAACATAATCAACTGAAGCGTACTGCCGGGTGGTGGCAAGACCCACCGCTGACTTTATGGCCTCACGAGACACTATTAGTTACTCAATGGTCTCACATCTTCTAAGTACTGAGAGAACAGCCTCATGTCTTTACTGCTGCTGTGCAGTTCCCAACTTTTCCTTCCTGTATTGCCCTTTATTACAACCTGATTGCAGGCTGCCCAATAGGGTGGTTTTCTATGAAAACCCCTAGTGAGTACAATGAATTAATGATGTGCAAGGCTTTCATCCATGATACAGATACAGGATGGCTCTTAAGTTATCCTTTTTCATTCTGACAATCATCCTCTCAGGTATATGCAGCTGAGAGAAACAGATAGCCAACAACCTGTCTACAATCCAATCCAGTCCCACATTCTGTCTGCCTATTGCATTGTAGTGTACTGGTTATTTTCTAGCTTTGTAAAATGTAGAAAAATTGTCCATGTCTCTGTTGTAGTGGTGGCTGAGGATTCCTGGTATCTCAAGGTGGAGGAAGGGTCAAAGGGTTCCTCTGAACTGGTTACTGTATGCTTTTCGTGAATCCGATGAGCAGCTGCCTCAGGCCACTAGGAAGGAAATGCTGACCACTGAACAGCATTTTGTGGTGGATTATGGTCACTTGGAAATCATGCAAATGGCAACACCTCCAAATTGTATGCCCTTTAAATAAATTTCATCATGTAAAAAAGGTTCATAAATAATTGATAGTCACAATTCATCACCCCACCATTTTGATGACAGATATGTGAGAATTCTTCCAAGAAAACATTTGATAAAAGGTCTTCCCATCTGAGCATGTCGTTAACAATGGAAATACACTCTTCTGCATCCCCATGACCTTCCCTCTCTTGATTTGGGTTAGTTGCCTTTTATGGGTATCTTGGCTAAGGTTCAGCTGCAGAGTGAGATGCAAAGTTGTTTCATTTGACAACACCTTTACAAATAATGGCTAAACTTAAGAACACCAATCTTTTCTACCGGCCTTAACTGCAGATATTCACCTGTCCATGGCAACTGACTGCATAAATAGCATTCTGTGCTTGCGTTGAGCTGCTGTTAAGGATTTGAAGGTAAGATGCAGAGAAAACTGTTCAGATGCCACTATTAAAACATGGGCATTATGTTTTACCTTAGTACTTCTGAGTTTCAATGAAATGTTAATTATGAAAATGTAAAAGATAATATAGTAAATACACTGCTGTAAGAGACACAGATCTGGATAAATCAACACATTCCTGAAGATCTATTGCATTGTGTATATAGAGAATAAGACTTAAGTGTGGTTACACTTAAACCAACTTTTGCCCTTGAGAACTTTTACCTACAGACATACAGAGACCATAAAATAATTTCAAATGTGAAAGCAGAATTAAAAACTTAAAGCCCCTTACTCTAACAAGAGTAATTGATTTCTAGGATTCTCTGGTATATGGGTTATGCAAAATGAACTATCTGCCAGAAATTTTTGATCATGTATCTTTGAAACTGGAGAGTAGGTCAGAGGCATATGGGGGATATGGGGTGAACCATCCTGCAATGATTAGATAAAGAAAAATGTTTAGTTAATGCTGACTAATGTTCTAGAAGGGTTGAATAATTCAACCAATTTGTTTTTGAAATTCAAGTTTATATATGACTCTGTCTCATTACAATTATAATAAATGTAATTTTATCTTTGCTTTTTGTTGATCAGGAATAGAAATGCACTTGAGAAGTAGGCAATGTTTCAATTTCCTTCTGCAAATACACATCTGGGATACTTGTACACTTCTGTTTACACACCACACTGGCTGCATAATGGCCAGAACTCTCCAGTGGGCCATGTTCCCATGACAAATTTTTGGGATTTTTTGAGGGAGAGATTTGTAGCATGCACTTTGGAGACTTTATATTTCAATTACTAGATATAAGGTTAACAGTTTAAACAGAAATCATTCTGCTAGAACCTGTAGCTCTGTTCTACACATGTAAATTGAAAAGATTCAGCAAATAAATTGTACAAGTAATTTCATTACGCATCACAGTTTTAACAGAAAAGTGTTAAAGTAAGAAATATTAAACATTTGTATTTCATACATCTGATTCTGATAATATAAATTGATCTCAAAACAAATCTTCAGGTAAAAGAGATGTTTTGGAAAACAAACAAACACACTCTTGTAAATATGCCCAAGATATTGATTTATAAATATATTTTGGCTATATAAATGATTATGGATATATAATAAAGAGGTCAGTGTCTTAGGATAGTATTGATGAAAGTATGGTTGAAATACTGTGAAACAAATGATCAATTGCAAAAGAAATGCATTCATAAGGCTATATTTTTTCACTGAAAATATTTTTTCACATAATTTCACATAATTATTTACATATGATTCTTAGTCTTAAATAAATAAAAAAATATGAGGCATTTGATATTGTACTGAAGTATATGATCTTTTCACTCAAGACATACTTTTCCATATGCACTTTTCTATTGGTAACTTCAACAATGGAAAAGAACAATCTGTCATGTAGAACATGAAGAATGGGCCATTGCATCCTATCAGATGGTTGCTTCATTCTAGAGTATGAATACTACATGATGGGGTTTTTTTGAGAACTGGGTGTTATTCAGCAAGTTTGACAGACATCCCCAAATTTTCTGTGCATTCACACATTAACACAATTTATTGGATTCACTAAAATGAACTCTCAGGATGGATGAAGGGCCAACTCTCCCACTCTCCCTTTATCCTCTACTTGTCCCATCACATGGAAGGGCTTTCTCACAGGCATACTTGGATGCTCTTCCAACAACGGTACTATTGGGAAAATTGAATGGCAATACTTATCAAGAGTGTTTAGATGTCTGCTCAGATTCCAAAATTGAAACAGTAGCACATGTATTTCTGAACTGCCCTATTTACAACCCTTACGATAACTCTCTTATCATAAACTACCCAGATCAATCTCACATGCAGTTGTGCGCTACCTTCTAAATGACCAGGATTGAGAAGTTTCCAGAATGGTGGCCAAATAATGTGCCATTCCAATAAGTCAGAAGTTACTGGACCTGACTGCATTCTAGATATATTTAGTCTCAGGTAAGAATATGTTTTTACTGGATATTTATATTCTGCTTACTTTTCTCAAAATTTGAATTTTTTTGGCTATGACCATATATTTTAATAAAGTTAATTTGGATTCACAGAAGACACTAGTTTTTTCCATGAACTGTTAAAGAAGCCACAATGGCCTGATTCACATATACTGTTAGACTATACACCATAATTTAGAAACTATAATGGCTAAAGTAATACTTCACACTAAGCCACAATAAAACCCATATTTTGGCTTAGGGCAATGTGTGAATCCAGCTGCTCCCTTACTTAGATCAATTTTATGTATACATATATTCACATATATTCAAATTCGAATATATATATATATATATATATATATTCAATATATATATATATATATATAGAGAGAGAGAGAGAGAGAGAGCGCGCGCAAGAGCGCACAAAGATCTTAAACATATGCTCTAACTTGTCTTCTATGGCCCTTTATTGATCTTTATTACTTATTTCAGTTGTCTGTTTCCTGGGATGGAAATGTTGCACAAGAGGTTTAAATGCTCATATTTACATTAAATACTGAATTGTATTTTAGAGCACACGGAACTCTGGAAAAATAATCTGCTTTCTCATCACTCAAGTTTATATGAAGCCTTAGGTGGGTTATGTCCAAATCTAAATGTGCCTAATTTTCAATGTTTCAACAGTTGACAGATTCTCCTACACAGCAGCAACTAACAAAGTGCATTGCATACTTTTTCATTTCCCCTGTGTTTCAGTTGATTTGGACAAATGTATCCCTTCCCTTTTCATCCCCACTTTGAGTTGGTGACCCCTTGCTGCTTTTGTCTTCACCACTTTGCCTACCTCAGTGGATCTTCATTTAGGTGTACTACTGTGTGTGAATGTGTAATGCAGACACAAATAGAATATTTCATATTTCACAGTCTAGGAACTTAGTTTTCTCCTCTTTACACAAATTACGGACTTGTTTTGTAAGACAACAATCAGCAGGATCTTACATTCTAGAGTACTGACAGCCTAGGTAGCTATATATCAAATCAAGTAAATTGTAAACAGAAAAGTAAACAAATAAATTTTACAACTCAGTAACCTGATCTTTTTGCATGTAACTTTTAAAGCTTCTAACTGAAGTGGAAGGAAGAAAACCATCTGCAATGTTTAATCCAGAGGTGTTACGATGCAGAAGAATTAGTGTCATAAAAGCATGTAACTCCATCAATCAATAAACTGTATCACTCCTCAAAAACCTTGGAAGCAGCCCCCAGAATCTTATATACATGATTAATTTCTTTTTTCAGCTGACAAAAGGGCGAATTAAATAAACAATTGAAGAATTATTCTTTTAACTGTATTTAATTTAAATATAAAGAAAATGAAACTATGTTTAATGTTTACCCATCTATCACTTTTGGCAGTATAACCTTCAGCCTGCCATTCTTGTCTTGGAAGAAGCTGTGCATTCCTGATCTATTGCTCAAGGGCATCTCTCATGGAAGGGAAAGACATATTTGTCTTAGCCTTCAGCCAAACCACTTACACTTGAGAAAAAAATCTCTCTCTCTCTCTCTCTCTCCTCTCTCTCTAACTCTGGGAGGAAGGCCATTAAAGCCTTTTGCTTTTCTTCATGTTATACTAGATGATGATCACTCTTAAACTGAGACTGTAGTAACTGATACTTCCATGGTATGTTCTGAAGTTATAATAAAACATTTGAGTTAATATTTTTGCAAACATCTGTTGTCTCTTACCTGTTTGTTCCTTAAAAGGAACAGGAGGAAATGTAATAATGGCTGATTTTAATGCAAGGGCATTATTCTTATAATAAAACCTGTCCAGCTATAAATCGTTTCAATGCCTTTTGTCAGATAATTTCTAGAATGAATCAACTATAGGCTGACTTTATGGGATTAAATGGGTGCCAGTTTGCACTTTCCAGCAAGTATTAGACAGGTCATTTAAGAATGCTACAGAAATGCATTGCTCCATGGCATTTTTCCATAATGGGGGACCAGTGAAATATACTGAAATGTTTATACTCTTATTTCATTATCTGCTTGAAAGATGCACTACAGCATAATTTCTCCTGAAATGACCTGCATTTAATCTCAGGAGTGACTTTCCTCTTTTAGCATATTGTTTCATGTCAGAAATAAGGAGGCAGATCAAGCAAAGAAGCAACTGTTATGTCACTATCCAAAGGGCATATTTCAATTACTGAAAGAGCATTTACAATAGGAAATATAGCAAAGGCATGCTTACAAAGAAACAGCAGACTTTTTTTTAGTGTTTCTTCCCTTAAGTATCTCATTGTTGAGATAATATCCTAAACATTTTTTTTATGAAGATGTATCTTTGAAGAATGTACACTCATTTTTCTGACAATCCGCGCACCAGATAACACAGCAATCTAAGTAACAAACCATGAAAAGGTAAGTTCCATCTGTTAACTTAATTTACTAATTGTGACACATTTGTGTTTAGTTTCAGTTTTACTGAGATTCAGTTATTTTACTAACTCCATAGCATAATTGTAATTACCTTAAAATAGATTATACTGACTTAACATTAAAAAAATTGATTACACATTTGACGACTTATATAGCGTACATATCATACAGCTATCTCTTAAGTGTAAGCAAATCTAAATATTGTCCATATTAGTAAATCCTCAGTAGGAATTATATCATAAATCATTTAAATATATGGGTGGAGAATCAAATGTAGGTTCTTACAGGGCCCTTTCATAAGTACGCGCATACGCACCCACACCCACATGCAGATGTCATCTGCCAAACGCTGGGTTTCTGTTTTCTCTCTCTGTTGGTTTAGCTGAGAAGCAAAAAAGATCGGGGATCACACTACTGGCTTTTCAAAGTAGCATTCCACTGCTAAGATCTGGCTGTGCTGGCTCTTTATAACAAACGCTTGCTAGTAAGAATACGGTGTGTCCTAACCTCTCAGCAAGGACACCCATTTCTTACATCCTGAGCATTTCATGACTGTTTCTGCAGAGATCATCTTCGTTTTATTCAAGACGACCCCATGCCCGTTTCTGGAAGAATCATAACAGGCTGATACAACTAAGAAATCAAAGAGGAGAGATTTATCGGGCAGCAGTCTTTAAAGAAACTCATCCCCTGTAGCAATCAACGGAAAGCATAAGAGCACACTGGAAAACAGGTCTTAAAACATTGCTCCACATCCCCATCTTCAGGCCCAAGGGGATGGTCGTGATGTTGCTGATTCTCGAGCACTGCTGTTGGTTTTGCAGCCCCACATAGTTCCTGCTCTTTAGACTGACAGGCAGAGAGCAGTTCTTTATAGCTGTTGTATAACCAGTTGAACAAATGAAGCAGTTGAAGGAAGAACAACATAATTCACCTAAACTTAAGCATTAAAAATTACAGCAACAAAACATGGGTTCAAATCTCCTGCATTATAATGAAAAGGGCCCTGAATCCTTAACTTTACCTGAATCATGTTGTTCTCCACCAACAAAACAAATGGAGACCATTTCCTTTCCTAATGTTATAATATTTACCCAGAACAGAACCCCAACATACTTCAGCACTGAGTAGACAAGTATAGGATTGCAATGGAAAAGGCTTTGTGTAATTTTTGGTTCAGATTGCTAACCAATTAAGAGACAGATTAGAAAAATATAGGCACTTAAGTTAATGTCAAAAAGGGAGACAAAAGAAGAGACATTTTTCAGAAACATACATATATACCATTTGATACCTAATGTCATATTTAAAAATGAGCTAGTTTAAGCTATTAGATACATATTAACATTATACCTGGAGTACTTTCAGACTTCTGCATCAGTACGATAACACCCATTCTGAGTGTTGGTATAAACATATAGTTCCTTATCCAGAACAGTATTTCACTCACATTTGTATGTTAAGAAATGAATATATAATAACAATTGAATATCAATACATTTATTTAGTCTGTTAATTTTTAAGCTCCGTGCATTTCCAAATATGCCCTAGAAGGATCCCAACTGTCAGACCCAATCAGGAAGTTTATAAAGGTACCAGAAGGAATGTGAAATTATTTTATCAGCAATGTTCATTCCACTGATAGACATACTAATATAGCCCACAAAATGACAATATAAAAGAAATGGTGAGAAACCCTCCTCATATTTAATTTACCTAAATCTGGTTCAATCAGCATGCAGCAGAGATCAGGACATATAGGAGCAGGGATACCGGATCTGGGCTGCAACGATATGGGCCACCATTTGATGGGAGCAAAAAGTAACGTTTCTGTATTCCTGGTTGCTGCAGCTCAGATCTGAGGTAGTTGTACTTATGAGCAAAATCCAATCCACATTAGGGAAAGTTGTAAATATGCTTGAGCCTTGGTTTAGATCAAATTCTTTCCATGAAGTACAGCTTTATTATCCTCTAACGCTTTCTTGTAAATAAGCTTTGGTTACAAAGGGTTACAGACATTTAATGATATCCAGGTAATTGAATATAACAAATTACATCCAGATACCTTCTAGTATCATATAAATAGCATTAAAAACATGCATGCAAGTTAGGATGAACTTGGTAATAGCTATATTCTAGTTCCAAAGCTTTTGTATAAAATATACATGCATTGTTCACAAATCCCAGGTCTTCACTTCAGGCTTCTTCATCAGCTTATGAGCTAGAGTGTAGGACAACAAGGGAAACACATTTGCAATCAATACAAACACTTCCTTGAGAGTCCTCAAATAACAGTCACTTTACATAAGCAAGGCAAAAATTTGTTTTATTAAGTAATTTGAATGTAGAGTGCCATCAGGGAAGTGAAATGGGTAGAGAAATTGGAATAATGTGAACATCTATAATCATGAATACACCTGTTTATTTTTCTCAGATTACATTATAGCAATTTATAGCTTCATAAAATATTTATTTATGTCTTGACAAAACACATATAAAACCATGTTAGTAATAGCTAATAACACTGTAAACTGTATCTACAATTCTAACAACTATTGTTATTATTATTATTACTACTATTTAAAATATGACCCTATCAAGAGAAGTATGGCATTGTTCAGAACTGCCAACAGAAGCCCCATGTGCAATGGCTTTGTCAGCCCAGTAGCAAGGTACTCAAAGAACCCATCTCACAAGTTCTTATTTAATAATAATATTCATTAATTCATTCAATGTGCCAAATACAGAGAAATCAGCTCCCCACTTCCCTGAAAATGAAAGGAACCATCATTCCACTGTACTAGAATTGTGTTTGGCAGTCAACATACCAAGTTAAAAAAGGACAATTAGTGCCAGGAAGGAAGGAAGGAAGGAAGGAAGGAAAAAAAGAAAAAGTATTTGAATGTATTGAACTGTAATGGCTACAAAAACAAACAATCACACATCTATTACTCATATATTACTCACTTAGTCAAAACAGGAGTTATTTTATTTCATTCACAGATTATATTAAATGTTGCCTGTTCATAGAAAATGAATAAAGAACAAAACAAATTATGATGACAGTAAAAATAATGCTAACTCCCAAGCTGAACCAAAACATCATTGTTAACTGATTTCTAACAAATATATAAGTGATCCCAACAGTGCTTACCATAACAGCCTTTGCTATTGTTGCACTGTTAAAAGAACCCAAAATGTGCACCAATATCAATTAAGAATACATGACTGGTGAATATTTGATGTGAACTATGAATCCTTAGTGACCCAATCTATTTTCAATAGGACACATTTTTTTAAGAACAATGTCATTTTCATCACAATAATAATTTTATTACAACAGAATATAGACATTCATCACTTAGGCCAAGCATGCATTCTTATATACATATGTGTACAGACAAGAACAGCAGGGTGTCTTCATACTTCATGTTAACGCTTTAATAGAAAGAGTGAATGTAGGAAATCAACATAATGGAGATGGCTTTTGCTTCAGAGACAAGTCTGAAGCATTTTTTATTTCTAAGTAAAACCCACTGAAATAAATAAGATAATACACTTAATATCTGATGACCCCATTCTTCTTAGAAGTAAAACTTAACATTGATTTGTGAGAGATGCAGAGTACCCTGAAGCTCTGAGATGGCTGTTTGGTAATAAGAAAAGTGCTTTTAATTATAGCCCTAAATTCAAAAGAATTAAAATGAGTAGAGTTAATTTTGCACACTATTTCTGATATGACCATTCAGTAGAAGTCTAGATATCAGAAGAGAACGTGTTCATGCTGCTGCTGGCCACCACCACCTTTGACTGGGATTAAAAGATATTTTAAGAGATATAGTTAAGCCCCCAAACCAACTAGGACTCTTTTTTCAAGAATCTTGCAGAGACAAATATTTCACATAAAATGACTTTGAATATTATAAAACTCTTAACTTCAGATTTTTCCTGTAAAACAGACTGACACATACACGCATGCATTTTTTATCTGCAGATTTATTTGAAAACCAGGCATGTATAAGACACCCTTGAGTATTTAAGCAGCTGAATTTCATTTACCTTATCAGTGTTAATGAGGTGGGAGAAAGGGCAATTAATTAATCAATTTTAAAAAGAGGTAGGAGAAAGTAAGATAACCCAAACAGAAATATTTGACATACCTGCAGACTGTGATAATCTTGACGATGAAGTGAAATCACTTCCTATAAATCTGTCTGAACCCTATATTTAAGTCAAGATTCTCTTTTTTCTTTTTCTTCTTAAGCATCAGCTAAGGAGATCTACACTCATCAGAATGAGGAACAGATTCACAAATTTGAAGAGAGCTGTGAACCTTAAAGCATTCTTCCATCTCTCTATAGTATCTCTGTTCTTTCTTTAGGCTATAGAGACGAGGCTTTTATGATTTCTAAAGTACCTCAAGAGAAAAGAAACTTTAAAAGCATGTAACATAGCATCATGCTATATTCTTATTAGTTTGCTTGACTGAGCTTCTTCAGGGACTTCAAAAATATATATAAAGTAGCTATCATTTGTTATTTTCAAATCAATACATTCATTAAAAAAAAAGTAAATTATTACAGTGTTATCACTTAAAGCCTTGAGGGTACTCTAAGTAGTCTCTTTCAGGTCAACTTACAGATTACGGGGGCAAAACAAAATTCCAGAGTGCTTATTTCACAATATTTCATGGTTGAAAATAATGACTGTACCATAGCCCCAAAAGAAAATAGCTGCTTCTTGGAAACCGCTTGGGAGACACCTAAACCATGTTTTGATCACAGATGCAAAAAGATCTATGATCTTGCTACATTTATTTCACTCACCTGTTTGGCTAAGCTGGGATGTGCTTCTGCTTCTGCGAGATACCATGGCAACCACTTTGGCACTAAGGCTTGATCTTCTCTTCTTCCCACCTGTTCCAACTGTCCCAACCGCAGTATCTGATTGACTCCCATCATTCTGTTCCAGTTTATACACCTCTCCACTCACACTTGTGCTCTTTGTGATGATTCTCCCTGAAGTCCCCATCCGTCCGCCTTGCATTTTAGGAGTAAACGTACTATATTTTCAAAGTAAAAACATACATGTACATTTAAATTATGAATTTAAAACACACTAGTGTTTTCTAAAAAACATATTGATAAACTTGTTTTGACCTCCCCTGTCCAGATCTTGATAAGAATACTTTGAAACTTGTTATTGAAATACACAATTAAGTTGGGTGAATGCCAGTCCTTAAAAGTAATGCCTCCCCTTCCCTAATCAACTAATTAAAGCAATCGCTCATTTCCCGTTTCTTGATTTAATGATATTCTAATTTAATTCACTGGACTGCTCACATCCCACCTGCAGTGCGAAAGGTCATGACTTTTCCTAATGACAGACAACTTTCAAAGTGAAGGCTAGTTAGAATACTTTGCTGTGCCATAATTATGATCTTCCATTCCTTCCATTAAAACTATACATAATGGGACACAGAGTTTGAGAGCAAACGTGTGCCATCCATAGGGATCTCTGATTTGAACCAACAGTCTAAGGCAATGTCATGTGCAGCCTATTACAGTTGTCTGACAAAGTTATATTGGAGGAAACGAAAACAGATAAACTTCCAAGTTTCTTCATTTAACTGGGATATGAACCTGAAAACAATGTTCGAAAACAACTTGAAAAAACTTATCAGTCAAAAAGCTTTCTAAATGACAACATTAGTATGGGAATATTGGGAAAGACAGTTCAATCTTATTTCATTATGTGAAACCAAGGACATTTTCTCTGAGAATATTTTGCTTAATCCTACATGCTTAAATCTGAAAACCCCAAGGAACTGTTCCACATTGCCAAAAGGAATTTTTTTAACTACATGAAATAAGGGCAGCAAACTTTTGACATTTGTAGCTATTAATACACTATATAATTGTACCTTATAGTACAATCCTGTACATGTATATTCAGAAGTTGAGTCTATTAAATTAATGGAACTTCCATCTAAAAGTTAAACTAAAGGAAGGGGAAACTCTGTAAAAAAAACCAAGAAAAAATATTTTTTTATTTGAAAATGGTGTATGTATTCATAATGATGTATAAGCAGTATCTAAGTAATAGCTGAAATGTAATGTTCTCAAGGACAGAAGAAGGCTGCAATTTGCCAGCGGAACATAGCCAGATGTAAGCACTTTTATATCCCATTGATTTATGTGGGATTGCTCTAACCAAGTACTTAATTCTCTTTTGAAATAAATTGATCTTATTTTTTTCTGGATTGTATCCAATCCTTTCTTCTTGTTAGTTTTTCCCCTTGGAAGAAACACCATGCAGCCCAACTTCCTCGCCTGTTATCAAGCAATCAGTGGATCATTGCATGTGTTGTACATGCACAAATATTGTGAATCCTTAACTTGGGTAAAGAAAGGATCTTTTACATAGAAACAGCAGACATGACTGGCAATGAAGTAAAACAAATCAAGAAGCAAAGGAATAAAACAAAATTCATTTATGTATACCAGAGAATAAAGGACTATTGTTTGAGCAGTTCTGATGTGATCATTTTATTGCCAACAAATTTTAACCATTACACATCAGTCTTATTTTGGTGAGGCATGGATGTTTCTATCACAACAACCCTAATTTATATAAGAATTTCCTATGCCAACAGAGAAACTCCAAAGGTGAAAAATATAGATTGGTTTTATAATAGTAGCCATAACGATATCATCACTACCACCACCACAAAACAAGAAAAAAAGTCAATTCTGTTCCTGAGCCTGAAAGGCAGATAAAAATTTCATACATGAAAAGATAAATCTAATTTTTGCTGGGAAACAAACTGAAGTAATTGCAATGTAAGCTGTGCTTATTATTGCACCACTATTGGTTTTAACTCTCTGTTCTTAAGTGCCCTCTACATTGTAAAAATATCAAAGGCCCATCCCCCTTGAGATCCACTTCCTTGAAAACCTGATATCAGTGGAGTTGCACGGCTACAGTTCTTGGTGGATTGCATTTAAAAATAGGTAATTCTGAAGAAATCCTCTTAGTATTTATTCCCAACCATAATAACCTCTTATGAGTATAAAACTAGATAAGTAAGGAACAACATGAACTAAATCCTCAGCTCTAGGAAGATGAAAAGGTTATTATTCATTACATGTATTTGTTCTTGAAATGCATATAGAAACTCTTTGCTATACTGTTATTGTTTCGGAAGTGTTTGCAATTACTAATGACCCAAGAATTAGGATGCATGATGGACACACAACAGAAAAAGATTTGCAGGACTAGAACTCACAGTCTCCCAGTGCCTTAACCACTACACCAAACTACAGTGTATAGTATAGACTTCCATTACAACACTAGAAATAATAACAGTAGAAAATCCTTGGGGTATGTGATTATAATGGCTGCCAAACATCCTGATAATTACGTGTCCCACAGCTCTTATCAAAGGGATAAGGAATCATAATCCTTGGCACAAAAAGCTCTGAGATAAGCAGTTTACTAAAATCCATGCTAGGATTTTACTAAGATTACAGAAGCTTCCAGTGATCACAAATGAACATCAAAGCTAAACTCAGGGAAGTAAAATTTACTTTCTGATAATTGAGAAATACCTTGCTTTGACTGAGCCTATCTGAATCAAGGGAAAGTTTTACTACGCCACAATCCAGAAAGGCTTATAGTATTTATTTATTAAATTTCTCCCCCGCCCATCTCCCCCCAGTGGGGGACTCTGGGTGACTCACACAAAACATTAAAACCATAAATACATTACTAAAAAAGAGGAAAAGGAGAGTCCAAGAAGATGAAGAATCTGGGGCTGAAGACAGCAGGTCTCTATGGGGCTAGCCATCCCCACACTTGAAGTATTCCCTCCCTACCCCAGGCCAAGTGACAGAACCAGGTCTTCAAAGCCTTCAAAGTAATCCTGTTTGGCAATGGGATGCTGGGTCTCCCCCCCCCCCACTCCACAATGATGGTGCAATCTCATTAGACTACAGGACAATCAACTTTTGAAAACTGAGGATTTCAAAAAGTATTTCTGATATTTCACAGGAATATGCCATTCTATTAAAAAAAGGAAGTCCTTAGGGCGTGAATAAATCTAAATTAGTTTTCTATTTCAGGATTAAGAAAGGGATTCTTGCATGATTGCTTCTCAGTTCTGAAGAGAACTTCAACACTTATATGTGAAATAGCAGGGACATCTAGAGCTCAGAAACAAAATATCAAGATTCTACCAAGATTCTTGTCTAGATTCTTGAGTAACCCTAAAGCGGATTTAGATCTTTCAGATGGACTTACGTTATTCTTGAGACCATATCCTTCTCATCAGAATACACAAAACTAAATCCAGGTTCTTTCAGCAGAAAAGTAGTCCATTGTAGACAGAGAATTCCTTGCGCATAAAGGAACTTGTCATTGCATATACATGTTTCAGGACATTAAAATTCATTATGGGTCTAATACTTTCCCTCAAGAAGCACATAAGGTTGTCACAGGGAAAGTTTAAAAGTCCTCATGTATGAAGTAACATCGCCCATGATATTTTGACTTATAGCCACAGAATTAGGAATCCCACCAACACTGACAGAGAATAAAAACCAATTAAAAGAACTCATGTTTACCTATTAGAACCTGAGCTGTTCGAATCACCAAAATCTTACTTTGATGGCACAAGTAAGTAAGTTACACTTCATTGCAATTTTCCGTATGTATTTTTTCAGTGATATGATGCAATTGGATTGGGAATGAAAAAGACACACTCTACTTATTGTGGGACTCAAATTGAGCAGCATGATAAAATAACAAATTGGTCACTCTAAAGTTATCAAAATAATGTTTAAATGTGTAATTCAGTTACATGCACATACATACAGGCACACGACAACCCTTTCCCCCCTCAAATTCAGTTTAATATATAACAAATATCACATTGGAGATGGTATAATCTTAGTTTGACAAATAAACTTACATTTATTTAATATCTGCTTTGTAAAATGACTCACCTATGCACTCTGTGAAAATACATCTTTTTTTTGAAATGAAGGTCAGCAGCACAGTTGCTTCTGAACAAGATGAGAATCACTATTTTTCGATCTTGTTGATCTCTTAGCATGGAAATCTTTGCTAATTTCATTCACAAATAGATCATCCCTATTTCATATAATTCTTCAGCACAATAAGAAATGATCAATAGCCCACAGTCTTCTTTTTTGACCATAGGTAGGTTTCCTTATTGTGGTTTGTTGAGAGAATCAGGGATTTCACCAATGCTAGTAAGTATGCTTTCTGCTTTCTCTGCTAAATACCTACTAAATCTGGGCTTCTATGGATCCCTTTAGAAGGAGGTGGTCATGAATATTAATTTCAGAGCAAGTAGCAATCCTGGACCAAAGAGAAAGATAATCATCTCTATTTAATGAAGAACATAATATTTCTAAAAATAAACTACCCACTGTTATTTCAAGTGTCCCATATTTAAGTGTTACTTCAGAATGTCTGCAGTGGCCCTTTCAGTCAATCACAGAGAAAATCCTTACCTTGAAAAGAAAAATTAGTCTTTTTACAAATTAACTTACATTGTAATCCTATACAAGCTTTCTTGCGAACAAGTTCTATTTAGTGAAACTTAATTATGAATAAATATTTATAAGATTAGAATGTAAGCAAGAACTATTTAATTTAAAACCAAATGAAAGCTTCAATTACATTGATCAGAACTGTAGACATCTAGTATTACATTTCTGTCTCCAGCTCTAACAGTTGAAGTGTCTAGTAATAAAATGTCTTCACCGCTGTCATTTTTCTCAATCGGAAAGGAGAGTAATTTGAGATTCACACTATAATCAACTGTTGAAGAGCACACAAACTGCTGAATATTCCAAACAGCTACTTAACATGAATGAGAATGAACATGATAACGTACCATATTATGTATCATAGACAGGGGTCCCTAACTTTTTGGCTTTGGGCACTTTCACAAATGGCTGCCATGGATGACATGGCCAGTCACCAAAATCTGTCTGGAGGACTTAATAGGGTTACTCCCCCTTCACCATCCTAAGCCTGTCTATCAGATGCTATCTTCTACCATCTCACCTTCCTTTTGTCATTTTCTAGGAATTCTTCCAAACAAAACAGTGGGCTGTGGCCAACCACAATTTTTGGTGGCCAGAAGTTGGAAACCATAATCCCTATTTATGGATTCAAAAGCAAAAAGCTACTTGGAGTGTGCAGCAATCTTTTTATGCCTAAGGCAGGACTAGAACTCACAGTCTCCTGGTTTCTATGCCAACACCTTAACCACTACTCCAAACTGGCTTTCTTGCATGTTTAAAATATATATATATTTGTGCTCATATTATTTCCACCACATTTAAGAGTTTCTACCTTCTCATTCTTAGCTTCTTTTAAAGATGAATAATTGCTCTTATGTTAGAAGTTTATCATTTATGCATAGGATGACAAACTGCTGTGTGACATTATGTTCAAAAGTGACTCTTGGATTCTCTTACAAGACATCTTGTTTTTATTCAAGTGCTAATGTACTTATCCTGTAGCAATCTGACATACAAATGATAATCACTGCCCTTTTCAGGTCTTGATAGAGCAACTTAGATAACAAAGGAATCATTGTCACAAATTGGAGGGACGCTGCGGTACATTACCGCTGATCTCAAAGTGTGCCTAGAGTAGTCATCCCAAAAGAGAAGCCTCTGAACTTCACCATGATAGACCCTTCCCTGGAGGACTGAATAGAAGACATTAATGTAAGTCAGGATCACTTCTGAAATCCAAAGGGGCAAGGAAATTGGTCATAGAAGGCTGCTTTTGTAGATCTTAGAAAGCTGCCTTGAGGTCTCTAATGAGATCCAAAACTGGAATCTGATGTAGAAAAACTTACTGCATGCTAGACACATGCTTAAGGGTCAAGCTCATTTAACATTGTATACTAACAATTGGCTCAATCAACTAGATTGCAACTGCATTTTTAAAACTTTAAAACTAACAGTGATCCTAAAAGTACTTAGTCTAAGTATATCTTTATTGGTTTTGAATAGAAAACTTGAACAGAAGCAAAATGTCTAAGAGTAAACCACATTGCAGAGAGAATTTGCACTCCTCAGCTGTTTTAGGGTTTTGGGTCTACAATTTCAAAACAACATATGATTTTCAAAGATGATTACTTCCCTTGTTTGCAAATAGACTAGGAAGGAAACAAAAAGATCCAGAAAAAGTTTCCTACATGTTGAAGAGACCACTGGAGATGACCCCCCCCCCCAAATGCCTAAGGCTTATTAGAGAAAAAAGTATCTGGAACAGATGTTTGCACATTGCCCTGATGCTGCCAGCAAAGATTTGCAACACACGAAAGCCTGTTGGTGATGAATCCAGAAATTAGATTGACAGGAAGGAAATAATCTGCCATTTGCTTCTTTTCAGCCTACAGGCCATTAGTATCCTGTCTCAATCTCTGCCCCTTCTTATCCCCTGAAAATTGGACTGGTTGTTGCAATATATAGGAAGGGGAGAAATGTCCTGGTAAAATGAGTAAGAGAAGTACCAGGTGGTAGGCCCATTCTTAAGTTCAAGGGTGGTGGTGGTGGTGGTGGTGATTGTTGTTGTTGTTATTATTATTATTAGATTTTTAATCCCTATATATGTGCGTGTGGGAGGGAGAGAGACAGAGACAGAGACAGAGACAGAGACAGAGACAGAGACAGAGAGAGAATTCAAGGCAGTGGAACATACCTAATACTTCTGCCTCCTTTTCCCCCCACAGCTACAACCCTGTGAGGTGGGCTGGGCTGAGAGAGACTGACTCACCCAGCTGGCTTTCATGCCTAAGGGAAGCCCAGCACTCACAGCCTCCTGGTTTCTATGCCAGCACCCCAGTCACTACACCAAACTAGCTCTCTATACTATACATTGTAAAGGTAGCTATCTCTAGCTCAGGTCTATACCAATTGGTGGTGGCTCTCCAGAAGCCTTCTCCAAACTTCCTGAAGATGCCTCCTTGTTAGCCCTCTACCACTGTATTTGAGGAACCAACCAATCCTTCAAGGAAAAGGGGAAAGTCATCTCACAGCTTGCATGAGGATGGAGATCAAAAGAAATATCCTTTAAAGGATATAGTTGCTTAATCCTATCCCTAGTAATTCCTCTCCCAATGGCACTGGGCTCTACACTGCGGACTAGAATATATTCAGACTTATATACTGAGTGTGTGTGTGTGTGTTTATATTTATTCCTGACAGAAAAGGCATTTCTATGTAAAATACAGTGCTTCTAGCTTGGCCAGACCCAAAAGAGTTACTTGACATTTAACAAAGATACTTGCAGTAATCAGTTGTGTTCATTATGTGTTTGGGTTTGTGCTCTATCAGTAATTATATGTAAATAGATTTATCGTTATTAGAATTGTTATGATCCTAAACATTATGAAATAACAATATGATGCTAAACTTGAAAATGGTGGAGGATTTATCAGAGATGCCCCTATGATTATACAATATGAGTTGCTACCTTTAAACCCCAGATTTTGAGTGAAATAAAATAGAGGGAATTATTAGTTACTGAATGTGTTACTATCAAGTTTTCACTCCCATCACTCTCTCTCCTGATGGGGAGAGAGAAGAGAGTTATGAGATTTAAAAAAAAAATCTTACATACCTTTGGTTATTTGGTTATTTAGGATCACAACTAAGCAATGCATAAACATCAGTTGAAACATCTACCATTCTTCCAAACTAATGAAATAATGACATCTTGGATTACTGGTACAAATTCACAAGGGAAGGAAGCTAGCCTTTACCTCACATCAGCAACAGTATGCCTTCTTTTCTCGTCTTCCACATTCTTTTTTTTTCCACTGTGCCCCGTCTTGTCATCTAATTCCCATGATATCCTCCTTTCTTTTTTGCCATCAATTTTGCAGTTCTCTAAGGATTTTGATCTTCCCATAGTCACAACATGCAGGCATGCAAAATTAAATGTAGATAACTCAAAATGAAAAAAAGGAATTATGAGGTACTTGTAATCTGTCTCACGTGTAGTCTCTATCTTCATAACCAACCTTTCTTCCATCCCACACCCTTGCCTCAATCCCCCTTTCAAATCCTACATTGGTTTAACCACTCCCTGCTTCTAACAAAGTGAGCTGTAGCTTATACCTTTTAGCAAAATTTGTTAGTTAAAAAGGTGCTGTTAGACTCCTGATTTCGGGCTACAACAGGTTAACATGTCTCTCCTTGTGCAACATCTAGCTTTTTTATACCCTTTCAACAAAAGAAAGAGGGGAAAAAAATCATCCACTGAAAACTTTTGATTGCAAAATCACATGCTATCTGAAACCAGGGCTGCATTAAGGCCAACCGATGCCCTAAGCCCAGCGCAACAATGGTGCCCCTTGGCCCTTCCATTGCTTAACTGACCAGACATTAAGTCTCAATAAGTGCTGAAGGTGAATTGAGAGATTAAAAATTCAGTTTTCTTCCAGGCCATCTCTTAGGCCACACACCACAACTATATTAACCTTAAAAAAAAAAAAAAAAGCACTAAATAGCAGTAAGCAATAGAAGCAAATTATTTACTTATAACTAGGGCAGCAGGAAAAAGAATGCAGATTCTCAACATTTTTAATGCATTTTTAAATAAAATTGTTATTAGGGGAAAATGGAAATACAAAAATTTATTGGAAACTATTTTTAATCACCCTCCCTAAGATTATAAGGCAAAATAAGTTAAAGGCATGGTAGCTAAGAGAAATAACCCTGTGGTGACCCCCTTCCCTTGGTACCTTAAGCGCGTGCTTCATTTGCTTAATGGTTAATCCAAGGCTGTCTGAAATGCAATAAGGTTTGCTGCCTATAAGGAAAATCTTATTTTTTCCCCTGGGTTTCATAATGTAGAAATCTTTGTGCAGTGCTCTTTACTTTATCAGTTAAACAAAGGAGGACTCTTCAAAAAAAGCAGTCACACTACCACATACAGTAGTTGAAGTCAGACAACTCAAAAGGTGCCAAATTTATCAGAAACTTTTTTTTGCACTTTTGTACTCTTTCAGAAATGAAACAGACTACTATTTGACTTGCTAAACTGCAATTCTTATGCCTAAGAACTGAAATTTTAAGATAGAGGGAGTCTGCTACATAGTAATATTAAAGATCTTATTGCTGAGAGGCATGAAACAAATTATTTAAATAGCAAGAAATGTATTGAAATCTTACTCAGTCTCTTGAAAAAGAAATATAACTGCTAATTCAGGGACATTGTTGCACAACCTTTACTTGGAATAAATCCAATCAAGCTTGATAGACATACTTATGAATAGACCTGCGCAGGATTATACTTTCAATAGGTTTCTAAAAAGAAACCAATTATTCCATGATTTGTCTACATTAATTAAATTCCTGTAGGCTATGAGATACTTTGCATTTTTTTTTGTATTAGTCCAAGAGATGCCTGTAACCTATAATCCTCTTCTGAATTTGTTTTTTTCAACTCAGATTCCCAAACTATTGTAGAAGGAAACAGAACAATGGAATACTGCTGAACTGGATCACATGCCTGAAATTTGTTGAAGGGCAATAGAAATCCTACAAATTCCTCCGTTACCCCCCAGGTAATATATCTGTGCCCTCTTCCCCCAAAATAAAAGTCAGAACCTTGTCTGGCATTTTATTGGGCAGATTAAAAATGGAGATAGTTGATAAAGGGGTTTTGTTTTGTTTTTGGGGGGAAAAACTTGCACACTTTCCTAGGGAGCTAAACAAATTGAGTCTTGCCCATTAGAGTTGCCCTGGGTCTTGTCATATATTGCTTATGTGAAAGAATGTGCTGCGAGGTATCAGACACTGAAATAGCCAAATCATAATATGACTGCAAACCCAAAATTACTTTATAAGGTTCCACTATTTGATCATTCTGAAGCAGTTGAAACTGTAGATTATATGTGGCTCTACTCCCAATTCTGTGACAATTGAGTATATAATTCTATTTTTTAGTACATTTCTTGGCAGAAACAAATCCTACCTCTCATTCCTCCTTGCAGACCATAATGGTGATGTTACTTTTAAAGTTGTCAAATTTTGCTTTAGAACTTGTATTATTAGGAACATAAAATGAAACATGACCATTGTTATTCAGACTCAGAACAAATGAGCAATGAGTAATTTGGCAATTCTATTTATATACAGTATTTATGTTATTGATGGCATTCTATTTCTCTTTCTTTTATAAATTATGGGATAAAAAATTATGGATTGGAATAATAAAATGTTCATGTTTTTGAAGTTTTCTATGCACTTAATATTTTAATAACTAAGTAATGTAGGATTTTGGTATTTCACTCAGAAGGTAGTTTTATACTTAGGATTTAATTATAAGTATTATAATTAAAGTATTACATTTACATATCTAACCTTTTAGCATTCTAACACTACTGTTTTATGGGTCCATTTTTCTCAATTCTATTATACTGTGTATAATTCTGGTCAGTGACCATAATAAAGATACAGTGGAACCTCGGTTTACGAACTTAATTCATTCCGTGACTCTGGTTGCAACCCGAATTGGTCGCAACCTGAAGGAAATTTCCCCATAAGGTTCAATGTAATTACTGTTAATCCGTTCTGGTGTGGAGGACAGGGAGGCGGCTCTTGCTTGGAGGGAGAGTCCCCCTCCCTACGACCACGTGTCAGGGGCGGAAAAATGGCCGCGGACCATGTGTCAGGGGCGGAAAATGGCCACAGACCATGTGTCAGGGGCAGAAAAATGGCCACGGACCATGTCACGGAAGGGAAAAGGGCCGCGTATCCTGTTTGTACCCCGAGGCGGAGTTCGCAAACCGAAGCAACATTTTGCGGCTGGAGCTGGTTGTAACCCGAAAAGTTCGTTAACAGAAGCGTTCGTAACCCGAGGTTCCACTGTATTTGATCTAATCTGATCTAATCATATGTACTCTAAGTAGGACTTCATAGTTAGCCAAGCAGCAGTATGGAAGAAATTGCACTGACTATATTTTTCAGCATTTCAGACAAGGACTGGTGGTGCAATTCTTCTGAATCTCTCAGTGGCTTTCGACATCATCAACCATGTTATCCATCTGGACTGACTACAGGGATCAGGAGTGGGGGTCTTGTATTGCTGCAGTTCTCTTTTCTCAGTGGCTGATTTCAGGTGGTGTTGGTGTGGGGGGAGGGGGAAAGATCAATCCCAAAGCCCTGTGGTGTAGGGTGCCACAGGACTCAACAACACTCTCCCCTCTCCTGTTTAACATCTATGTGAAACCACTGTGTGAAGTCATGTATTGGTCTGGGGTTAGATATCACTAGTATACAGTTGTATATCTTGACCCTAAGCTGACCAAATGATGCTCTCAAGGTCTTGTCCCAGTGTCTGGAAGCTGTGGGAGTTTGGATGGGGAAGAACAGTCTTAAGGTCTTTTAACCCTGTATGTATGTACAGTATGTATGTATGATGTGTGTGTCTGTGTGTCTGTGTGTAATAAAAAAATCTTTACAAATATATATTTATTATATATTTAATATATAATAAATATAAATATATTTATAATATAAATAAAAATGTACATTAGTATTTTGCAAATTTTTAAAATTATTTTTATCATGTTTTATGTGTAAGCCACCTAGAGTCTCTTGTATAGTGAGATGGGTGGCGTATAAATTTGATAAAGAAATAAAATAAATAAATAATGTCAACTCTAGGAAGACCAAGTGGCTATTAGTGTTTGGACCACCTGGAATGGAAGACATTCCAGTTTTAGTCCCCAATGGGGTTGCACTTCCCTATTTGGAACTGATGTGCAATTTGAGTTTTTTTCCTGGCCTCACAGCTTCTGTCTGAGGACCAGGTGGCAGTTGTGGACAGGAAGGCCTTTATACAGATTTAGTGTATGCCAGCTGTGCCCATTTCTGGATGGGAGGGCCTCTGGACAGTCACTCACTGTCACTGGGAGGCCTGCTTTGGTCACTTTGTGTGTGGCCTGTTACAATGTACTCTACACGTGACTACCGTTGAAGGCCACTTGGAAGCTGCAGCTGATCCAGAAAACGCTAGCATGGACAGTCATGAGCACGCCATAGTATGCCCATGTAACACCTCTGTTCTCTGAGCTGCACTGGTTACCAGTAGGCTTCTGGCCAATTCGAGGTGCTGATTATTCCTTATAAAGCCCTTCATGGTGTAGGGCCTGGCTACCTGAGCAACCATCTGTCTCCAGTTCTGCATAGTAAACAATCTTAAAAACAAATTAACAACAATGAACCAACATGCTCTTAACACACAGTTTATCCATCAGAAGCTTGCCATCCAATCTAACCTGAGGCCTGGGGGAAGCACTAGGTTTTAAGGGCTTGTTTGAATGAGACTAGGGTAGGAGCCACACAGGTCTCTGGAAGGATGCTGTTCCAGAAAGACAGGGACCACACCAGAGAAGGCTTGCTTCTTGGGTCCCATCAGGTTGCATTGTTTAATTGATGGGACCCAGAAGATAGCAAGTCTATCAAATCAATAACAGGGCAGGCAGACATCACAGGAGACAGATGGTTGCTCAGGTAGCCAGGCCCTACACCATGAAGGGCTTTATAAGGAATAATCAGCACCTCGAATTGGCCAGAAGCCTACTGGTAACCAGTGCAGCTCAGAGAACAGAGGTGTTACATGGGCATACTATGGCGTGTTCATGACTGTCCATGCTAGCGTTTTCTGGATCAGCTGCAGCTTCCAAGTGGCCTTCAACGGTAGTCACGTGTAGAGTACATTGTAACAGGCCACACACAAAGTGACCAAAGCAGGCCTCCCAGTGACAGTGAGTGACTGTGACAGTGTCCTTACAAATTTGGTAAATATTTGAATGACATGCCACAACCATATAATTGATTTGGGGTTGCTCAAAGGAGGCTACTATACAACTAGGCTTAAGTTTTAAAGACTCCAAAGATATGATACAGAAGGAGAAGCAACTTAAATGCTGAAACTGCTATTTGATCACAATTGCTTCATTAAATAAGGATAGACCTTTTTAGATGAAATAAAAGCTCTTGTTAATTGTTCATTCTGAGAGATTATTTTTATACTGGCTGTTAATTATTAAATACTGGTTTGATTTTAATAATGGTTCTGACGTGTTAAATTGATATAAGATCACTTTTATATGCAGCACAAATCTTAAGTTACTTCAAAAATTCTTATTTGATTTTACGTAGTCTGCAAATCACGTTCGTATCTTCTTTTTGTCTTTTATTTCTTTTACTGCTCTTTTTTGTGGTCCTGCTTTTAAATATCTATTAAAAATAAAAAGGGAAAAATCATACTGCAAGTGTGCAAACATTCAATAAGTTAATTCAGCAAAGCCATATTTGAACTTGCTTGGATTGTAGTTACAGCATCTGCTTGAAATTCCTGCACTATTTTCAAAGGGGCCTTGGAAATTCAGGTTTGGGTTTCTTTTCTTTTCTTTTTGCACTCTTGAAGTCTTGATTTCCAGATATGTTTTCATGTAATGTTTTACCCTGTGGACATATGTATTCGTGACACATGCTAAAATGAGTTTATTACCATGGCTTTACCAGATGAAGAGGGATGAGTGCCTTTGTCTGTACCTCACCAAATGTTTACTAATGCTGAGATATCACTTTATTTTGTAAAGTTATGTGAATCCAAAATATAAGGTTTTGTTTCATTGAGCATAGTACGGAAAAAGACGTAAGGCTTTAATTGTCACAGTTCAGTAAGGTTTAATATATTTTAAAGCTCACCTGATTCTGCCCCTTGGATGCTCGGATTGCTCTGACATAAAGCTTGTGCTGCTGAGGCGAGAGGCACTGCTGGTGCGGGAAATAGCTGACACATCGCTGACATCACTATCTGATGATTTGGCAGAGATATTATCACAACTTCTGTACTGATCGGTTTGTATGTTATACTAAAGATGAAAAGAGACAATGTGAGATCCCTTGACACATGCAAAAACAAAAATGTCATGTCACTACAAACAACAGTTATGAGAGGTGCAACTTCAGAAGGCCACCAGTGAGAATTCTGCTGCTGCTGATTTTATGTAGAAACTAAAAAGAGAGAAAGAAATAGACCATTTCATGAAGTTTAGGGGAATAGTTGTGAGAAGCTAAACAGTAAGAAAAGAGTATTAGCATTAAAATGGATAAATAAAAATATTAATTTGCAAGTGACTACAATTCCGATTGTTTCTGTATGCACAAATTAACTCTGACTTAAAAAAAAAAGAAAAGACTAGTAGGCAACATTGTGCTAAGGAGCCAAAGATGAATTTGCCATTCTGATGTTCAGCATGAAGTTGCTTTTTTTTTTTTAAAACTTTTGCTGACAACAGCAGCACTTTAGAGTATTGAAATGATTAAGGGTGACAATCTGAGCTGCTAAATGATGATGAAGTCTCTTCCAAGTTTTTACTCTAAACCTGATTTCCAGCAGATACTTACTATAATCAGTGCCCATAATCTACGTATGGATTTAGCTGATCCCTAATGGAGATTCTTAAAAGTATTAGTTTTAGCAACAGAGGCATGGAAAGTATGCAGCAAAATAATTACAGTAGAACAAAAAGAACCCTGCTTCTTGCTGGCATTTTTGTTGTTGTTTAGTGCTACTTTTAACAAAAGGAACAAGCATCATAAATCAGCCAAAATTCATGTTACTCTATTTGATTTCAGAATTACTTGAAGATAACCTAAGTATTCATATTTTTAGTAATTTAATAGCAAATAATTTAATCACCATATTTGTCAGTTTGGACAACTAGTTCAGAATATAAATGCAGTACACTGACTATAAACAATATAGATTTGAAAAATTAAAAAAAACTTCAGAAATTTATCAAATCATCTATAAGTTACTGTATGTTCAGTTTCAAAATCCTTCTGTCAGTGTTTCATGTCTAGTATGGCAATTAAACTCCCCACTTTACCTTCTGAATGCTACATAAGAAGCTTCAATATGTAAATGTATTATACCAAATTAGGAACTCGTATATACAAATAAGCTTTCTGCTAGCAGCACTCTAGAATCTTGCCCTCTAGGCTTAAATCCTGGGTCTTTCCCTCCCATCTGCCTGAATCAGCTGCTGTGTAGCTGCTTGTTTCCTGGCTTTGAATGTTTCTGCCATCTATCCCTTGTTTATAAAATGGAATCAGAGATTCCCACTTCACCAGTTTCAACCCCTGAATTATTTGATTAGGATTAGGTTAGGTATTGGACCACTTTCTAGTCTCTAATGGGCCTTTCTCTGTCACACATCACCTTCTTCAAATGTAGAAGAGATAAGCATGCCCAAAATAATTCAGTAGTTGTACAACTATGGTTTCCATTCAGTTTCCAGAGCCAGAAACCACTATAGGGCTCTTTCTAATCTAGAGTAAACTACACATTAAATGACATACCTATTTATGAAATCCAACAATAGTTTCTTTTAGGCAAAGTAGTATGAGCAAAGTGCCCTTTGGAACTAAGGTTTAGTCTGTAGATATTCTCCTACCTTGGGATGCCAAAACACAAATATATGTCTGGAACTCTGGATAGAGGGAGTTGTCAGGGGAAAATGGCAAAGTAGAGGAGAGTAAAGTATCTTTCATTCCCAGTCATTGAAGCATTTGTCCTATTTGCCTCCCCTGATTGTTTTTCTCCTTGTTTTTCCCTATTAAAACTTTGTATTAAAATATTATTTATCTTATATTATGGCAGTATCATTCCACATGAGAAGGCAGGCTTGTTAGGAATCAGTAAATGTGACCATCAGTAGCTGATTTTTTCTTGCCTGAGTTGTGTACCTTGAAAACAACTGTCTATGCCATACAGAGCTGTATGAAGGCAGTATACTGGAGTCTTTGCACGAAAAGCATCTCCATAAAAAATCATGATGATACTTTCTGTTTTTCATCAATGGGAAATTTTTGGCGTAGTATATTTGCACAATACCATAAGCCATAAATCTGGAGAGGGCAGTTTCCAAACTACATGGCTCCAAAGTGTGGGAAGGAATGATTAGGCAGCACTCTACATTTTGAAGCAGCTGTGCAAGATTTGAAAAAGACACGACAACTTTAATGATTCAAAGTGAGGTGCTCTGTGAGGTGTTCTGTGAGTGTTGTGAAGCACCTCTTTCAAATGCATTACACTGCCAGTAACTAGCTTTCTTCTGCAAACTGGAAAATTAAAGATGTTACATGTTAAACAAAATCATAGAAATGTTTTTTGGAAATAATCACCTACTCTAAAAGTTGGTGTCACACTGCATAACGACTTTGTATAAGGAATTCCAGCAGTTATGCTTGGACGGTGCTACAAATGTTTACATGAATATTGCACCAGGTGGTACAAATATTGAGGATGGAGGTATAACCACTGATAACAATATAGCTGCAGTTAACACATACTTTCCAAATAACTATGAAATAAACTTCAACTATTACATAACATTTTGTGATACACAGATATAGAACTCTGCTATTAATTTATGAAACTATTAAACCATAATTGTAATGGAAGGCATAGGCGAGGAGGAGACTGGTCTGAGAGATCAAGGCTATCAGGAGTGAGGGGGTGCATTCCAGAGGAAGGGGAAAGGCAAGCACTTTCTCATCCTGCAGCAGGACCGTGAGAAGAAGAAGAAGAGGCTGAGGCTAGCCCCTCCCTAGACTCTCACGGGGTATATCTGCTAGTAGCTTTCGGATAGGTTTAGTCTGGTGAGATTCTCTCTATAGTGTGTAAGCAATAAAGGAACTACACTGGACTGGACTGTTTTGTTGTTCTTGGGCTGAACCTGACAATAATTTACACAAAGCAGCAATTTTAGCAATCTTAATAGCCAGTAAAGCATGAGAACAAAAGCACATTGTTCAAATAGTATTTTATCATTAAATACTTCTTTCCCATGAATACTTCAAAGTGGAAATCTGTTTGGAATATTAGACTAAGCAACCTTTTACAGGTAGTCCTGTTTAGTGACTGCAGTTGGGATTGGCAACTCAATCTTTAAGCAAAGCAGTTGCTACGTGAAAAATCACGTGACTGCGACTGTGCTTCTGATTTTACTTCGACTTTCTTTTGCTTTACAGTGTCAGAAGGATATGACCCCAAACAGCCGGGTGAGCCGAATGGCAGGGAAGATTTCCAGAACTTAGCTTTTGAGGAAGCCGGGTAAAAGGGCAAACCTCATAGCCCTTTTCCCCCACTCCCCGCCCTTGGGAATGCTCACCCCAGCACCGGGATAATTAGCCTGAAGGGAATTAATATTTTTATTTATGCTCATTGGAGAGGAAGGGATTACAAGAGAGTAAGCAGGCACACAATGGGGAATATACATTGAAAGGAATGTACTGGTGCTGGCCCTTTGCCTAGCCAGCTGCTTAGGAGACAGACAAAAGCTTATAGTGTGAAACTGATTAAGGTCTTGTCAATTTCAGGCAGCAGCTACAGCTGTTCTTATCAACTAATTAAGGCCACAGAGCTGAGCTTGTTAACTGGTGGTTGGCACTTTTAGGGACACACTGTGCTGGAGAAAAGCAGCTCAGGAAGATTGTTTAGGCAATCTCTTGAGGGGAAGGATAAAGGAAAAAACCTGGGTCAGATACAGGACAACCCATACTAACTGACTGTAATGGCAAACACCTGACTGAGAGAGATGCTGTGAAGGTCATAAATGTGGGCATTGGTCGCAACATTATTTTTTCATCACTGTCATAACTGCGAACAGTCACTGTCCAAGGGAGTTGCTAAACGAGAACTACCTGTATACTTTAAAGAAGTATAGCTATTTTACACACTGGGATTTTGCCTCTTCTTGAACTTCTCTTCTTAAAGGCTTGCTTATTCCTTCCCTGTCCCCAAGATCAGCTCTAAATTCCTTTGCACCAGTCAGGTCTATTCAAAGTAGTTTGAACTATTAAAGCTCCAACCCTTCTTTGCTAGTTTTTCATTTTTCTATGTATGTTTCCTTGAGAGATTTATTTACTTACTTACTGCTTACCGTTTTTGGCTACATAGTTCATATGGAATTCACTCAATATCCAATCAGATTTTCTTATGGAATAAAATAATGAAGTTTAATTACTAATTGAGAAAATATCTGTCAGTCAGTGTATTTCTTAGCAGGTGTTTTCTTCTCCTCCCCCTTCTTCTCTCTCTTGCATATACCTTGTCTATGGCTTTTAAGATGAAATGGAACACTTCCATTTATTCCACCCAGAGTCCCCTATTGTGGGGGAGATGGGCGGGGGAGAAATCCAATAAATAAATAAATAAATAAATAAATAAATAAATAAATAAATATTCCTATCATATTGCTTCAGTTATGATGTCAGTCTTAGACAAATACAGCTCGAAGAATGTCATGTTACATCCATATGAATACTGTAAAAACAATGGTTATATATGCAAGGGTGGTTTGCATTACTGGAAAAAATTTCTTCAAATACAAGACAAGATCTACAATATACTGTACAAGATTCTCCCTACATAACTCTACACCCTCTCCATTAAAGGTTATTTTATTTTACAGGCTCCCTCAACTTCAACAGCAGCATTTGGACAGAATTTTTTTGGTAGGGGAAGTACAGTTTCATTTCATGCAAAACAATTACTGAATCATTTACTTGATTTTTACAAAGGATTGGAAACAAAGCAAATGCAGTTATTAATCTTTATAGTAAAATCAAAATAAAATTAAAAACATGACATCATTCATTATCTGCATTAGGAAGCATAACGATGACTAGAATATCTATCCTTCCAAAACCTATACTGTAGCTTGCTTTCAAAAAATTGCCATTTTTTAATCATTTCTTTACTAATTATTTATTAGATTGCTATATGGCCACACTCCTGGAGAATTCATTGTGGGTTCCAGCAGACAACCATAGAATAGAACCAATTTAATGAAAGCATAGTTTCTAAAAGTTAAAACCATTACAATAAATAAAATCCTCATTCCCACTGTGACTATATTTATCATTACATATTCTGACAACCATCATGGCCTTACTTATTTAAATTTCTTCTAAACATCTCTGCTTTCATAGCCTTCCTAAATATCAAGAGAAAAGGAGCTATACAGAAAAGGAGCTATACAAGAGAGGGGAGACCATCCCAGGGGTTTGTGATACAACTAAAAAGCATCACTTTCTGCTCTCCCCTAAATCTCACACAGCTAGGCAAAGCTCTCCACATTACGGCAGTTTCTAACTAGCTTAGTGGAGTACAAAGAATAAGGTTGTCTTTTACATATAATTATAAAAAAACCTAGAATGAGACAGGTTGTCCAATATAAACAAAAGCAAAGAGAAAGTCTAGAAATACTAGACCTGAATGATGGGGAAAAAATGATAAAAAGCACATTACAACATAGTCATACAAACTCTGCCTGTTTTCTTCATGCATTACTGTGTTGAACATATACAGATAGTAGGCAGAACATGCATCACAACTTCATAATCCATGTTTTGTTATTCTGATGAAAATGCTGACTTCTACAGATTTCATTTGTCAATGCAGAATTAGCCATAAGTTTCTGATCTGAAATCTTTGATGAAATTGAGAAAATCATAAAACAATCTTTTAAAATAAATCCCATAGTAGGGTTATTGTCTAGATTGCCTACAACAGATTAAAAAAAGTGTTGCAAAACAAATTGCTTCAATTTCTGTTGTTAGCAATCAGGTAAGTTATTCCAAACCTTGGATAAAGAAAACCCTATTTATTGGATAATAAAATCACTAGCAAAAATCACAAACTTTTTCCACAGATATGATATGATATGATTTGATTATATATATCAAATATAATGGTTGTGTGTGTGTGTATAAAAATAATTTTAAAAATTCCCTTTCACCCTTATGGGTGGTATGTCCTCAACCTTGGGTCTTCTACCAGAGGCCTGGGAGTTTGAGGGTTCTGTGCAGTATCTTAGTTGTTCCTAGCACTGCAGTCTTCTAGACAGAGAGCTCTGATGTTGTTCCTGAGATCTGTTGGAGCCACTCTCCCAGTTTAGGAATCACAGCCCTGAGTGCCCCAAATGCTCCTACCACCACTGGGACCACTTGGGCCTTTACTTTCCACATCCTTTCTGGTTCCTCCTTCAGGCCCTGGTACTTCTCCAGCTTCTCATACTCCTTCTTCTCGATGTTGCTGTCACTTGGCACTGCTACATCTATCACCACTGCTGTCTTCTGGTCCTTGTCTATTAACACAATGTCTAGTTGATTGGCCAGTACCTGCCTGTCTGTTTGGATCTGGAAGTCCCACAGGATCTTAGCCCTGTTATTCTCCATGACCTTCTGTGGAATCTCCCATCTGGATTTGGGAGGGTCTAGACCATACCCTGTGCAGATGTTCCTGTACACAATGCCAGCTACTTGGTTGTGCCATTCAGTGTATACTGTTCCTGCCTGTATCTTACACCCTGCCACTATGTGTTGGACTGTCTCTGAGGCCTCTCTGCACAGTCTGCACCTTGGGTCCTGTCTAGTGTGGTAGACCCCTGCTTCTATGGATCTGGTGCTTCGTGCCTGTTCTTGTGCTGCTATGATCAGTGCCTCAGTGTTATCTCTTAGTCCAGCCCTTTCCAGCCACTGGTAGGATTTCCCAATGTCAGCCACCTCAGCTATCTGGCGATGGTACATCCCATGCAAGGGCTTCTCTTGCCATGGCACTTCCTCTGCTTGAACTTCCTCCCATGTCTGTTGCTGCCTCAGGCAGTAGCTCATCTTTGGGTGCCATCTAACTGAGGTACTCCTGGATACTCTTGGTTTTGTCCAGGACAGTGGCTTTGACACTCATCAGACCCTGCCTGCCCTCTTTTTGCCTGGTATACAGTCTCTGGGTGTTGAACTTGGGGTGGAAACCTCCGTACATTGTGAGGAGCTTCTGGGTCTTCATGTCAGCAGCCTCCAAGTCCTGCTTTGGCCAGTTCACTATACTGGCAGGGTATCTGATGACTGGCAGGGCATATGTGTTGATGGCATGGATCTTGTTCTTCCCACTGAGTTGGCTCTTCAGGACCTGTCTTATCCTTGGTGGTACTTGGATGTTGCTGTCTTCCTTGCCTCTTCATCATGTGACTGTGGGATACCAAGGTACTTGTAGCTGGTCTGTATGTCTGCTATTTGCCTGCTGATTGTTCCACTCCATCAGTCTTAACTACTTTCCCTCTCTTTACTGCCATCCATCCGTCCACACTTCTCCAGTCCAAATGACATCCCAATGTCCTCACTGTAGATCTGCATCAGGTGGATCAGCGAGTCAATGTCTCATTCACTCTTAGCATACAGCTTGATGTCATCCATGTAGAGGAGGTAGCTGATTTTAGTTCCACTCTTGAACTTGTATCCACTGGATATGGATACAAGTTATATTGTACTATAATATATGTATGTATGTATGTATGTATGTATGTATGTATTATAGTACAATATATTATTGCACAGAAGCAGTGTATTGATTTTTGAAAAAGTGGAAAATTGCATCAACAGAAAAATTAACTCAGAATTAAAAGCCAGTTTGGTATAGTGGTTAAGGCATCAGGCTAGAAACCAGAAGACTATGAGTTCTAGTCCCACCTTAGGCACGAAGCCAGCTGGGGGACCTTGGGCCAGTCCCTCTCTCTCAGCCCTAGGAAGCAGGCAATGGCAAACCACTTCCAAAATCTTGTCAAGAAAACTGCAGGGACGTGTCCAGGCAGTTGCTAGAGTCAACACTGACTCAAAAGCATACACGTACACCGAAAAAAAAAGTTTGAAAAATCTTATAATGAAAAATAGGGTTAGTCAAATTTGGACAGCCTATATAAGTGTACTGTATTAATAAGGTTTTACCTGATAGATTGCCCCAGCAGCACAAATACTGTTGAGGAGGAATATATTAAATGTTTATAATTAACCTTCTGTATACTCCACAATGATGTATGCATTAATAATTTTGTACTCCCAAAGTACAAGGAATATATTTTTTCTTTTATAGTTTTTCCTTTGTTTTTGTTTATGGCTTATTTTGGGGGCCTTTGAGGGTTATGGTTAAATACCCTGCTTCAATCTGGAAAACTTTCCAATGTTCCGATCGCAGTGGAATGTTCTGATTTTGTCTGACCTCACTGAAATGTTTCAGCCCCAAACCTTCCATAGAGGTTCTGCTTGGAAACTGCTTCCAAGGGGGAGCTCCAGATATCAATTGGCCACCTATCACATGGTGGAATTGCTCCTGGGTGAGAATTACTTCTGCTTATAGATGAACAACTGTATGATTGATAGTCCTGTTTAGCCAACATGTTAGTATATACTGAACATGGAAGTAGCAACATGGAGTGCTTCCTTTCTGTAAATTCATGCTACAGTATATGAAGAGCCCATTATCCATGGAAGCCTCTGTAGATAAGTAAAGGCTTCCTGCTGTAAACAGTCACACTGTGTATATGAAGACCAGTTGTGAGAGACTGTGGGGAAGATGGCAAAGGAATGGAAGAGGCCTAAACAATCAAGAGCTAGTGAGTTAGTGAGTTGACAGCTTCTCTTATGGCAGCTTAGCCCAGTGAAGACTGATATCAAACCCATGTAGCTGAACAACATCTACATACATATATCTACAAGAACTACATAGATTTTATTCATGTACTTTCCATGCAAATGTGAGCTAATGCAGAACTTTAGAAGCTGTTAGAAGAATTTCTCACCTTCATTTGCAATGAGTTAATTAAAGTGGAGTCTCTTTAAATCTCTTTGAGGTATTTCTTCCCAGGTTTCTTTCTACCTGGGCTAAGTTGCTCTTTATGAGATAAGTTGACTCACACTTTATCTTTTGATGATTTATATTGACTCTCTTGCACTTCTTGCCCAAGCTCACCATAATCTCTCACACCAGTGCTATTAAAAATGACTTAACGAAGGAATGATCTGCTCACCTCTCCTCCTATCTTCTGAGGTAGGTACATTGCCTGCACAGAGCTTGTATTGCTACTTGATGTGTAAGTTTCCTGTGTGTAGATTTTTTTAAAAGGAGGAATATCTGCCATTCAAATACACACCCAAGAGAAAGATTTTCAATTTGACAAAAATGATTTGTTTTAGAAAACCTCCTTAAGCATTTTTTACTATAATTGACACAACATGAAGATTAATGTCTAGTGTTCTTTATTATTTTGATGGAAGGGAGAACAAAGCAATAATTTTCTTTTCCATAACCAGGATAAGAAAGTTTAAATGTAACCAATCTCATATATTCTTTTAATGCAGTTTAAAAAAAAAACCTGAATGGTGCTCCCTTATTGAAAGAAATAAATTCACAAATGAAATAATGACATAATAATGTGGTTCCTGTAAAATAACATAGTGTCAAGGAAAAACATTAGTGGAGTTTGTAATTTTTGCTAATGATGCCTGCAGCCACTTACAAAAAGAAGAAAGGTAATTTGGAACACGTACATTTTTAGCTGTAGTGTATGTTTAAGAATCTCCATGGTTTTTTGTTTTTGTTTGTTTTTGGTGCCTTCAAGTGAGTTTTTGACTCCTGGCAATTGCCTGGAGTAATCCCTGCAATTTTCTTGGCAAGGTTTTGTGGAAGTGGTTTGCCATTGCCTCCTTCCTAGGGCAGAGAGAGAGGGACTGGCCCAAGGTCACCCAGCTGCCTTTGTGCCTAGGGTGGGACTAGAACTCACAGTCTCCTGGTTTCTAGCCTGATACCTTAACCATGACACCAAACTGGCTCTCATCTCCATGGGTGCTGAGGGAAATATTATTGATGAATAATTTTAAGAGCAATTCCTGTAATTTCAAAAAGGATGTGCTTACATTTACGTATGCATATTTTTCTTAAACCCTTTTTTGCCTCTTTAGACATTTATATTTATTCTGGTATCTTCACTTTTACAATTTTTCTGTGCTTCTTACATCTATCCTAGTACAAGTTTATGTATCTTAGAAGACTCATCTCCATGGCCTGAAAACCTCAGTGCCAGATTTGGGCTGTTCTGATGAGATGCACATTCTGGGATCTTATATTAGCTACTGGTTCAGAGTGCCATGAGTTGTTGCAAGCTTGCCCATTCTAAGATTACCCCGAGCTACAAAATCTCAAATATCTCAATCTAATTATGAAGCCATAGAGTACCTTCAGACGTAATATGAAAATTATAAGAACAAACACAAGAATGCTAGATAGCCACTTCCAATGCTTCTGCAGAATGCTCAAAGAAAGAATTGGTGTTAGTGACACAGTAAATGAGAAATGCCAAAATTAAGCATGGAAAGGAGACAGGCAGATAACACACCTAACATCATCACCACCATTGAGCAGAGTTTATTCTAGAGCTTCCCAGTACATGTTGTCAAGCATTTGTAGCAAGATTTCAGTAGCTTCCTAAGCTAAACCAATAGAAAAGCATCTTTGAAGTGATAACAGGGATTCTTCCTCAATATTTTTGTTTCATATCATACTTTTAACATCTATGTATATTCTTCAACTTTTCAAAGTATCGTATTTTAATATTTACCTTAGTATATTGCTCATGTTCAAGTTCTTGACTAGAACCACACCCTGTTGTCTGATTATAGCGGTGCATTTTCATTTTCATCTGTCTTGTTCGCTCCTCCACTACTAAATTTGCTGTAAAAACACATAATGGAAACCTATTAAAAAGTGGTTGAAAACTCTGAATAAAATAAGTGGTTTGATGCAAATTTGACTTTATTTCAAACTGAATAAATATTCAAACAATATCTGCATCAGGAAGTGAAAGCAAAACATAGGCATGCAAATGCTGATTTAATCAACAAGGATTGCTTGGAAAGTTTATCTACACATTTCCAAATTCCCAACATATCCATAACATGGTTTTATATAGAATATTTATAAAACTGGAAAAGGTTATTTTTTTCCCTTTAACTCTACAAGGATAATATTCCATCATGTTAAAATACTTATTATACCTTTAAAATATTTTCAATATTTTCTTAAAAGAAAACAAAACAATCTATTGTATGACATTTGCAAATGTGGTAGATATGGGTTCCAAACAATTTTGCATCACTTTCTTTAAAACTGATTTAAGGCCACAAAACACCAGCCTATTTTTATGCAAAGCTTTTCTCTAAATTGAATGGAGGTTACACCTCTCACATATATTTTGATGCAGTTTATGCAGGAAAACAACTTGGTTGGATTGTGTCTACTTTGACCTTGGGATATATATTCCTGAAAAATACATCATCCTTCCATAGAACAATAACAATACATTCAGTTTCTTATGCATTCAGTATTTAATGCCGTCAGTGTATATCATAATATGCTGATATGCATGTGATAAATGCTCCCTCCCACCTGGGTGTGCAAAGCCTAATTCAGAATGACAGTGAAAACAACAAAAGAAAGGAAATAGGAGAGGGGAAGGCTGCAAAGGATCGATGTAGGCAAATGCATAATTAAAACTTAGTTGTAGCTGAGCAAGAGGATTATGTGGCTAAATTAAACCTTTGTGGAATAACAGATTCATACGACAGATAAAGAAATACAGATTGCACCAAATACATGTGCAATACTATATAAAATAAAGACATAGGATGCAGGCAGTGAAGGAGAATGAGTCAGAAGATTTGGGGCATATTACTTTTTCTGAAAGCATAGATGAGCTCTGGCTTAGCACTGCAAGAAAAAGACTGAGAGAGAAGGTAATCTAAGAAGGCACCAGGGCACTCTGGATTCTCGGAAGTATATTACTGATGCTTTTTAACAGACTTAATCAAACATATAGCTTATATGTTAATAAAACAAAAGCAAAAGATAGATATTAATAACAAACATGAATATTTGCCATATACTTTCCTTTCCACACATTCTGTCACACAGCCTAACCCACTCCTGTATTTATTTACTTGGCTAAGTCTCGCTGTAGTTGCAAAGGCCTACTTCTAACTAGGCTGGCATAGGATCCCAGTTTTAACATTCTCATTCCCATCTAGATCATCCAGGTTAATCATTGAGGCCTCTGATTAGCTCTTTGATGAAGATGTGGTAGTGGAGATAAATGAAGAGCCAAACAGGTGATCAATACATGTTAAACTTCTTCAGTGATGATAAGATCCCTCTTCACAGCATAATCATTTAGATCTGTAAGGGGAGCCACATAGGCAAAACCTATTTATACCTGTTTCTGCAACTTGATGTTTATATAGCTCAAAATCCCCCTGTAAAATACTATATGAGTAATTCACATAGCTATGCACAATATGTTAGGGAGTAACCTAAGGAGTTAGAATTCCTGCCCTTCTACAGGTATCACACAAGCCACAGTACTGCTTTATTAAAAACATCTGGGAAGGGGATATTCATATACCCTAGCATAGAGAGGAGATTCAAAACAATGGTTACACACAGAAATCTGAAGCTTGGGCCATGCATATTCAAGGCACTCTGGTTATTACAGAAAGTTCTAAATGTAAAATGATTACGGAGTATCTTGGCTAATAATAAAGCTTAAAGTTAGTACATAAATAGTCACTTGGTGTTTTTGTTCAACATTCACATTGCCTCATTCACAGAATTTCACAGAGTCTAGGTGACAGCATTTTCCATGGGTAACCCTCCCATTTTTCCATGAGTCTTCCATCTTTTTTCTTAGATTGAAAGCTGCCCCATACCTTTGGTAATGCTAGAAGCTATCAGTGTAGAAATATAACAGCTAAAACATGAAGCAAAATATTTATTTCACAGCAGAATTCCAGTACAAAATAAGCTAACCTCTCTTGTAGGATGTTAGGTTAGCAGGAAGCTGTCTGCCTCCCCAGACTTTGATGGGGTAAGGTACACTTGGGTGTGAGCATTATATTTAGATTATTATTTACTGTCTAATGGATTGTCTTCAGCTGGTAGGATACTGGATTCTTAGACTATGTCCCAACTTAGAAATATGATAAGTGAACTATCTGATATAGTCTAATTTTTGTAAAATTCAAACAATTAAATGTTTATCCATGTTATTCCACAAAATTAAAGTCTGAAAATATACCGCAAAATAGATTAGTCATCTCAAAACCATATTTGACCCAGAGATAAGTCAAGATACCTTTATTAGAAAAGTCTGAAGGGGAATATTAATGCATATCTGCTTCAAAATAGGAGACAACTAGCATTCAAAAAAAGCCAGGTTTTCTGAGCCTCCCAGGAAAACAGCATATCTCTAGTCTGAACTGAACAGTTTTATCACTTATCCTTGAAAAACAGATAAAGTTTACATGCAAATACCCTCAGATGATAGTTGGGACATATCACGATAGGACATAATATTGAAGAGTGATATTTGTACATTAAAATACTGACAGTATGATTACATTTTTCAAACTTTCCATGACCTTTACTGACAGAAATTTTAGTACCCAAACTTGTGTCATGTTATTTGCCTTAAACATAAGGACAAGTATTACTTCATAGAGCAGACCCAGCATTGCACGGATAAGAATTTTATACTATGAGAATTCCTGTTGACTCTTCCAGATCAACAGGTATCAGACTATGATTAGGGGTAACAGAACTTCTAGTAGCATCTACTTCATTTCTAGTACTTTCATAATCTTAGCTATACTATTTTAGATACAAAATGCAGACAGTCAATTATCATGGCTGATTGACTCTATTTGCATATGAAAATGCATACATGTACTGTAAGGTCTGATTTTCATGTGTTTGATTGGCATTTTAGCAGAAAGGATGCCGTATTAAATCAACATTAATGTGCAGTCCAGTTGATTATAATAGAGTTAAGAAATAAGTGAAGAAACTAAAGTTTGGCAGGCATACACTTGGAAGATATATGACAGAAAAATTTGGTTGCAAAGGTTTGTAACTCGAAAAAGTTAAAATCAGAGGAAATTGGACCCTTGGAGATGCTAAGGGAAACGGAGATGGTAATGAAGAATGAGATAAAGAAGCTGCAATTACACAGATTGGTGCCAGTAAGGAAATCAGAAATAAGGACCTGTGGCAATGGAGGGTTGATCCCAAGGAGCAGAGAAGCAGGAAATTAAGAAAGATATTAAAAGCTGTGGAACTATGGATGAACACACAGACACGCATGAGAGGAGAAAGGAAAGGAGCAGTAGCTACCCTGGAGCCATGGTTAGAAAAAAGAAGACAAGGAAATGCCTAAAAAGGGCAGTTTAAGGAGATACAAGGTATAAGAAGCAAAACTTTAAATCAAGACAGAACTACTCATGAGTAAGCAAAAGATGAGAGGGAGAAGACACAAGGCTTTTCCCCCACAGCATTTAGCCCAGATGAGATTCCATTCCCTTCAGCTAACAAGGGGCAGTTTGAGGGGGAAATGCAAAGTATTCAGTAGTATCAGTTGGCAAGCTAGCCTGATGCTGAGAGAGAGTTCCACCAGGCAGAAAACTCCCCCTGGACTCACTGGGATGGATCCAGGCTTGAAGACTCAAGAGGAGAATCAGACAGGCCAAGATGGAGGTCCAAACTAGGAGGAGAGATAAAGCAGCCAATCATAGCAGAGTGAGGAAAACTCCTACATGAGCCTTTTGCAGGCTTCCAGGTGAGAATCTATGGCAGACTAGATATCCCTGAAGGAGCAGGGACAGAATTGCAGTGGAGATCGGCAGCCAGATGGTGAATTGTGGCCAGCGCAGTCTTCCTGGACTAGGAGAGATTGTGAGATTGCTCACATGCATTCCAGACAGCTGCTCCTCATGAGGAGATTGCAGGAACCGAGGTTTTTGTGGTCATCTAGTGAGTTGAGCAGCTGGGAGTCAATTTCAATCAAATTCACAGCCACAATGCAGCCCATATGGACACAAGGTTTGCAAAAGCCTCACTTTCTTAAACACTTTTGGATGTAATCAATTTAAAGAGAGATTTTCTGAGCGACAGGATAAGAGAAATCCACTTGGTAAGTCAAGATTCTTTTTGGATTGAAAAGGAAAAGAAAGAGTTTCAAAGATTTAAAAACTTTTGGCAAAAAGCTTAATAAGCATTGGATGTATGAGAGTTTAAAATGGATGAAGGGGATAGTTTTCAAATATTATTTTTTTGGTAAAAGTGATTTTGAACAAATTGGAATTAAAACAGATAAATGGACTGGACCTTCATGGGAATGTTTTTTGTTTATTATTAAAGTTTGCTGACAATTGGTGGATTTTACAAAACAAAAGATAAAGGTAATATGTGCCAGACTATGATGCTGATTGTAACTACAGAGTGCCATTTGAGACAAAAGTATTAAGGGCATAGGAAAACAAAATGGGGGGGGGAGGAAGCTTGCCTTTTACTCTTTCCTTTGCAACTGAGACATGTTCACTTTCAGATTAAAATATTAAAGTGGCAAGCACCAGAAAAACAGCAAAAACAGCAAAGGGGAGGAGAGGATCACTACAGCAACCTACAGAGAGAGGAATTACACCAGATTTGCTTCAGAAAATATTTGAGGAATTGGGCAATAAGTTATCTGAATCATACTAAATTGACAGCTTTTGGAAAAAGAATGGATGAGGGACTTGTATAGATGAAAGAGGAGATGAAAGAAGTTACAAAGATGGAAATCTTGTAAAACAAGTGTCTGGAGATGTAAAACAAATTAACAACAAAGTGGAAATTATGGAGAGTAAGACTCACTTATAAACAGAGAGCTGAAAAGAGACTTAGATAATTTGGTGCTACTGGAACTGAGAGAGAAGGAATTTTGTTCAAGATTTAGAGTAATTCTAGAGGATTCTGGTTATGGTATTAGAGAAAAGGTTATCAAAGCTTTAGCAAATTTTTTGGAAATGGAATGAGGAGAGTACAGAGGCAGAAATTGATGTAGTATGTAGAATAAATACAAGGTTTGTGAGAATAAGAAATGTTCCAAGAGATGTCTTGGTGTGCTTTGTCAGGAAGAAGACAAGGGATCAGGTTTTGCAGCAGCATTTTAATATAAGACTGTAGACTGATAATACAGATGTAATTGTTCATAAAGAAATTCCTATTAGAATATTGTATAAGAGACAAGAGTACTTTTTTTTAATTGAGAGATTAAAGCAAAAAAAGATCCATTTTGATGGGACAAATTGGAAGGTGTGATTTTTACTTTTAAACAGTGGATGTTTCAACTGAATTCTGTCCAGAAGGTGAGAGAATTTCTAGAAAAAATTAAAGAAGAATTGGAGGAGACTCAAATGGGGGTGTCAGATGAGACTACACAAAAACTCAACAGGTGCAACAGGAAACTGAAAGGGATGTTATTGAATTAGGTGCTACAAGTATTGAATTTTCTAAATGTTTGACTTGGTTATGGATTACAAATGCTTAACATGGAATTTAAATGGACCAAATGCTCTCAAAAGAGAAAAAAAATCATTATTTTAAAAAATTAAAACAAGATATAATTTGCCTACAAGTGACATATATTAAAAAAAACCCCCAGACATAAAATATTTGATTTATAAAAATTTGGATGAAGAATTTATTTCAGTAGGAACTAAAATAAGAAATTGAGTTGTTTTGTATATAAACCCCCAGCTAAGCCAGAACTTGTATTGACTGATAAGCATGGTAGATTTGTTGGGGTGGAAGTTAATTTGCATTGGCCTAAGGCTCTGATACTGGGAATTTATGCCCCAAATTAGGATAAAGAACCTATGGAGAAACTAATGGGTTTTACTTATGAAAATTAGTGTTTGATGGGGGATTGGAATGGAGTGATCTACCCACAACTGGATAGAACTTCTGAGAAAAATATTAAAATTACTCAAGGCAAATGACCAAAAGTTTTATTTGATTTGATGGACAATTTAGGTCTTGTTGATATATGGAGGCAGAAAAATGGCAATTCAAGAGAGTTTTTTTTTTTTTTGAAAGACACAGATCCTTTTCAAGAATAGATATGATTTGGATTTCGAAGAATTTGGCTACTAAGGTTCATAAGTAGAGATACTACCAAAGACTTTTTCCAGTCATAATCCTGTGAGTTTGGTTTATAAAAGGAAATCCAGCTCTTTTAGATGAAGACTGAATGAAATGCTACTACAGAAGGAAGCAATAGTGGAGGATTGTAAAAAGAAATTAAAAGAATTCTTTGAAAATAATTTAAATAAAAGGTAATAATTTAAGAATGGTTTGGGATGCAAGTAAAGCTTTTATCAGAGATTATTTCATACAACACAATAGTGAACTCAAAAAGAAGATGCAAGAGAAAACAAGCTATTTTGGATGAGGTAAAAGGAAAAGAAGGATTAAAGCAATTTCCAAAGGTAAGTATTTCTCAGCAAATTAAGCTTTTATGATGACAGTTATCTTTGTTAACAGTAAGAGAAATGGAAATAAAAATGAACTACGTAAAGCAAAAAAAACTTTGAGTTTGCAAACCAACCAGGGAAATTGTTGGCATATAAACTACGAAAAGAAAAAGAAAAGAATATTGAAATTACAGTATTATAATAATACTGTATTAACGGATAATGCGGCTATGCAAAAAGCATTTCATCAGTATTATTCCAACTTGTATGAAGGACAAGACATTTTTCCGGAGAAAATAGATGAATACCTAAAGAAACAAAATTTACTGAGGATTACAAAGGAACAGAAACAGATTATGAATGGATCTATAACAATAAGGGAAATCTGTGAAGCTATAAAAAAGGAAAGGTGCCTGGGCCAGACGGATTACCGTGTTCTTATTATAAATGTTTTGAGGATGAACTTTTACAACCTTTATAAAATACAATGAGCTCTATTTTACAGGAGGAAGGATGTCAGAGTGTTGGAAAGAGGCCAGTATAGCATTAATACCTAAGAGGGAGAAGATTTGACTTGTTAACTATAGGCTGATATCATTATTAAATAATGACTACAAGTTGTTTACAATGATTTTGGCTGAAAATAATTTTGCAAGAATTTATTCATGAGGATCAATGTGGTTTTTTACCTAAAAGACAATATTAGAAATGCGTTGGACATTTTGGAATATTTGGAATACATGATGAAAAACAAGCCACATTGATTTTCTTAGACACAGAGAAAGCCTTTGACAATTTCAACTGGGCTTTCTTGTTCAAAGTTTTGGAAGGTACGAACTTTGGAGAGAACTTTATAAAATGGGTAAGATCAATTTATGCTTCACAGAAAGCACAATAATTTTTTAAAAATAACTTTATTAGAATTTTAAATAAGAAAGATAAAAACTAACAGAAACTAATATTTAGAATAAAGAAAAGAAAGTAGTAAAGAAAGAGAAAACTAAAGCCAAAAATATAGGGAAAAAAGAAAGAAAAAGTAAACAAGTAACTTCTGATTTTCCTTTACAGCAATTATAAGTATAAATGTAAATTAGCCTCGTACTCTATGATTACAACATGAATTTCATTGTTTTCTATAATCTATTATTTCTTGTAATCATTAAAACCGTATATCAAAAGTTCACTTTTTTTCTGTTTCACACAAAATGTCTATAAGGGGTTTTCAGTCAGCATTAAACTTAGCTAATGTCTTTTCTCTGATCAAAGATGTCAATTTGGCCATCTCAGGAAGTTCCATCTTCTTCACCACCCATTCCTCCATTGTGGGTAATGTCAAATCTTTCCACTTTTGTGCATATAATAATTTTTCTGAGAAAGCATGGAGATCTAACAACGCTTTGTGAGATACGAAAAGGAACAGACAGGGATGCCCACTGTCTCCTCTCTTGTTCATTTTAGTTCTTGAAATACTGAATAGAGGTGTAAGGCTTGAGGATTGTGGGAGTAAAGATTAAAAATGAATGAAGTTAAGAGCTTTTGCAAATGACTTGGTGTTGGTTTTGCAAGTTCCTTTAAAGGGAATTGAAATGTTAATGGGTAAATTAAAAGAATTTGGTACATTAGCCAGTTTTAAGATCAATAAACAGAAGATGAAGATGTTAACAAAAAACAGGAAAATAGAGGATCAAACAGAACTGATGAATAAAATGGATTTTAAGGTTGAGAAGAAAGTAAAATATCTGGGTATCACTATGACAAATACGAATTGTATGTTATTTCAAAATAACTATGTTAAGACATGGAATGAAGTTTAAAAAGACATGTTAAGATAGGACAAACTACAACTGCCATTATGGGGAGAATTTCTGTGATAAAAAAGAATTCTTGCCTAGAATGATGTTTCTGCTTCAGACAATACCTGTTTTGACAACTGATGCACCATTTAAACAGTGGCAAAAAGATACATCTAACCATGAATTAAATATAAGGTGTTACAAGATGCAAAGGAAAGAGGAGGATTGGGTTTATCTGATTTGAAATTGTATTTTGCAGCTTGCTGTTTGGTTTGGATGAAAGAGTGGGTGCTGTTGAGAAATAGAAGGCTTCTGGAGTTAGAAGTACATCACCTGAGATTTGGGTGGCATGGGTATTTGTGGTATGATAAAGTCGAGATAAATGTGGATTTTAAAAATCATTATGTTAGACATGCCATATTAAGAATATGAAATAGATTTAAACCCAGGTTGTGTCCAAAAACACCTTTGCTGCTCTCAGCACAAGACACATTTTATAGAAGAGAAATAATAGGGAAACACAAAGGGCTAACTTATCATGAGATACTAGAATTTTGTCAAGGGGAATACAAAATAAAATCAAGAGAAGAACTGCTGGCAGTGGGTTGCCAATGGTTTTCTTATTTACAGTTATCAGAAAGATTTAAAGTAGACAAAAGAATTTATGGTATTGAATATTGTAAGACTGATTTTGAAATAAAATTGTGTACAAATGATGAACATGTAATTGCTAAAATGCATAAACTTTTATTGAAATTTGAAACAGAAGAAGAACAAGTGAAAGAATGTATGATAAAGTGGGCCAAAAATTTTGGTTATAATATACAGATGGAACAATGGGATAATATGTGGCTGAAAAGATTGAAATTTATACTGTGTTATAATCTTAAAGAGAATTTTTATAAAATGATGTATCATTGGAATATGTCACCAGAGAAATGGTCTAGAATGTATAAAGGGACTTCAAATTTATGTTGGAAATGTGAACAATAAGAAGGGACATTTTATTATGTTTGGTGGGCGTGTACAAAAGCTAGAAAATGTTGGGCTCAAATACACACATGGATTCAGAGGATTTTAAAGGTTAACATAGCCAGAAGTCTTCCTCTTGGGGACTGATGGACAAAAAGTTGGAAAAAAGTCATGGAACTTTGTATATTTGTTTTGTAGTACTGTAGTGAGATTACTGTGTGCACAAAGATGGAAAGATTTGGCAATACTTACAATGGAGGAATGGTTGGTGAAGATGATGGAACTTGCTGAGATGGCCAAACTGACTTCTTTGATTAGAGAAAAGACAATATCTACGGTTATTGCCGACTGGAAACCCCTTATGGACTTTTGGCATAAAACAGAAAAAAATGAACTTCTGATTTATGGTTTTGATGATTAGACAGGAGAGATTATAGGAGAGTCATGATGTAACTTTAGAGAAAGAGGTAACTTTATAATTGTATTTATAACTGCTGTAAAGAAAATTGGAAGCCACTTCTTTGTACCTTTATTCTTTCTTTTCTATTTTTCTTTCTCTTTGATTTCTTTCTCTTTTTTATTCCTTAATTTATATTAGTTTGTATTAGTTTTTACCTCTTTTTAAAAACTTTTAATAACATTATTTTAAACATGAGCCTTTTGCAGAGGCAGCTTTTGTTTTGGGCATTTTGCAAGGCGGAGGCTTGGTTTGTGTAAATATGTGCTATGTTTCTGAAATACTGCACCATTCGACTGCTGAGTTGGTATTGTGTGTGAGAAAGGAAGAACTGCTAGCATTGAGCAAGCCTCTCTGCAGGACACAAGGAGATTCACTAAGTTCCATAGCTTAGTGTTATTTAAAGCTATTCCTGTAGTTCTGTGATACTGCTTGTTTATCTGTATGGTGGCTTTTTAAAAGCAACAGGTAAATTTGTTCTTCCTGTTCATAACTTTTTTTTTTTACTGGACCCTAGAGGATGGAGGGGGGAATTGCTGCTTAGAAATTTCCCTCCTGGTTAAAGACTCGGTATCAGGGTTGTTCCAGGTGAACTGCAAGGAACTGGAGACATCCCTACGTAGGAAATCTTAGAGGGATCCAGCAAACCCTAGTTTATTTAAGGCTTGCACATGGTATTTCTACTCATAATGTAACTATGAAATACAACTCCATATGCAAATCCAAAAATAAAAGATAGCAATTAAAAAAGAGACGTATCTGTAAAATTCTGCTAAAAAAATTGGAAGGCATATTCAAAATATTTGTATTATTGTTGATGAATTGTTGGACCTGTGCCCAGAAACTTTAATAGAAATAGTTACTGTTTAGCAAAACCAGATATAATATTAAAACAACTTATACATCATTCATCTTTTAAAGTGATTTATTAACTTTAAACCCTATTATGTAATATCGAATGATGAGCATCCTATCTCATTATTCTTGCCTTTTCTTGCTTTCTTCCTTGTTCCTATTCCCACTGTTACTTCAGTCCAATTAAATAATTCCCTTCCGGGAGAAACACAATTGGTTCCTACGTGATCATCTTCTCGGCAATAATCAAACTATGCCTGTAAATGTATGCTACCCTAGGGCCAAACCTTTCTGTTTGCTCTTCTGTTATTCATCGTACATACTATATTTTCTTCTTCTTGGTAATGTAGTTTATTGCTTCAGGCATTGATCTTGGTACTTTTGAGCAGAAAGACAGAAAAATAAAATATTCCAGTAATGACATCCAGTTTATATCAAAACAGTCACATGCACCCCCAAAAGACTAGCCTTCCCAAATTGGAACTACTTAAACTAATACAGAATAATCTGCAACAGGGTTTATAACAAAATATTGCCTCAGCAATTCATTTGCTAAAGCGATTTTTTAAATTTTAGTTTTAAACCTTTTGTAATCTTTCCTAGAGGAATATCTAGAGGCTTAGATGGATGGTGAAAGTGGCCTTGCCTCTTGTGACATGTGATGCCAACTGTAGGAGAAGAGGAGCTCCAGAGGAATAAGTCTTGATTAGTTTAAGTGGAGACTTTCTTGGTCCTGCTAAGAATGCCATGATTAAGAGAAGAAGAATGACACTAGCCTAGAATATTCTTTATAGCCAAAGAAAAGCAATTCCTTTGCCCAAGGATTGGTAGCATTATGGTCAATACTAATTCTTGAGAATGATAGTAAAGATTTAACATATAGCTCAAGATAAAGAACTATTCTGCGGTCAATAATTACATTAGAGTAGATTGAAAAACAGACATGATAACCACTTCTTTGTATTATATTGGCTATAAATAGCTTTTTCTTATAGGAAGAAACAGATAAAATATTGAAATCATCAATATAAAACATACGTTCTGGAAAAGAAATCCCAAAGTAACTGAAAAGAAAACTAAAGCTACTTGCCTTAAAGGCTGTCTATATGTGAAGGTGTATGGAGATCCTTGCGATAATTTGTAGGAAAGAGTATTTGGCAAGACTTTTAACCAGTACATCTTACAGAGAGTCCAAGATATGAATGATCTTTAGTTGGATGAAGGGGATTCCAAATGATTGATTGTATGACACAAATGTCCTTACAGGAGCATCACAAATTCTGCAGAAAGTCTAAGAACATTGCACAATAGATGTGCCTCTTCTACAAGTATCTTTCAACCATACTTCCCATTTAGTCTTTCATAATAAAAAGAATTGGGAGAACAATTGGACCACTCATCCTTAATCTTACCAATGTAGAAAGTCAATGAGTTAAGATCTCTTAACTGTCTAAACATTAAATCTTGAACAGTGTTTTTTGAGTTTTCCTCCTGTGGGACTTAGATGGGCCTTTCACAAATTGTTATCTTGTCGTGGTCAAGGGCAGCTTGCACAATCCAATGACCCCATGAGCTATAATGTTTGGAATATACATTCCCCAAAGGTTCATCCATGGCAGGCAGGTCCTAGATGGATGGGACCAAATATGATTCACTGGAAAAGGAAATGGCAACCCAATCTATTCTTCTGTCAAAAAAACAAAACGGACATTAATAACCAACCAGCATGATACTGGAAGAGGAGCCCTCCAGCAAGCTACCAGGAAGGAGGAGAGACCAAATATGAGTAGCACTGGTGCTTATGATGTGGCTGTACTAAAGCTGACAGATTATCCAACTGCTGATGTGCCCAGACACCAAAGAAAAATTAGGTGCTGCAAAGATATGAAAACCAATGGTATCTGAAATGCCAGAACTATAAACCAAGGCAAAATTGATGTTGTCAGAGCACAAATGTCAAGACTGAACAATGATATTCTGGGAATTAGCAATAGAATGGAATGGATTGCTTTGCATCAGAGGAACATCAGATCTCAAAGGCAGTGCTTGGATACAACCCCAAAAAATGATGGAATGATCTCAATTTGGGTCTAAAGTCCAATTTCAATCAACATTATGATGATCTAAATCTATGCTCCAACCACAGATGCAGAAGAAATGAATGTTGAACATTTCTACTGCGACTTGCAATACCTTATCAACATCCCCCGCCGCCCCCAAAAAACAAAAAACAAGCCCCCAACCAGTTATGAAACACTGGAATTATACAGTTGGACATAAAATAGCAACTGGAATAACTGAAAATTTGGTCTTGGTGTATACGCTGAAGCAGGCGATATATTAATAGAATTCTACCAACAAAATTCAAAGCTCATAGCAAACACCTTCTTCCAACAACCTAAAAGGTGACACTACATACACACAGAGATCACTGAATGGACCACACTGCAATCAAATTGACTATATGCTCTGCAAACAAAGATAGAGAAGTTCTATTCAGTCCACATACATAGGACCTGGTGCTCCATTTGATAAACAGAGTGCCTGAAGAACTCTGAACTGGAAATCTGTGACAAAAATATCCCAAAAGGCAAAAAGTAAAAGAAGACAAAATGGCTGTATGCTGATATGTTGACAAAAGCTGAAGAAAGGCAGAAAGCAAAAGGCAACAGAGACAAAGAAGATTTTGTCCAACTAAACACTGAGTTACAAAGAAGAGTCAATCAATCAGATCTAAATAAGCAATGCAAAGAAACTGAAGATGACAATCTAAAGGATAAGAACTTTATTAACAAAATTAGAGAAATCAAGGGAAACTTTTATGCCAAGATAGGCATTACAAAGACAAAGAAGGCAAAGATCTAATGGAGAAAAAGGATATAAAGAAAAGATAGCATGACTATAGGAAAGAACCCAAATTCTATATATATATATACAAAGGTTTGAACACTAAACCAGAATCAGACATTATGGACTGTAAAGTTAAATACTAGAAACAACAAAATTGCATCAGTTGATAAAATACACACAGAACTGTTAAAAATCTTATGCAATTATAGAGTTAAAAGTGTAGCTTATGCTTTGCATGCAGGAATGACAAGCACAGTGACAGTCAAAGGACAAGAGAAGATCAATTTATTTTCCACTGTCAAAAAATGGCAGTTCTAAAGAATGTTCAAATTACTGAACAGTTACATGTTAGCAAGATAATGCTCCAGATTTCAACAATACAGATGGACATATTGGATTTAGAAAAGTCAGGAGCACCCAATATCACATTGATAACATTTGATGGAAAATACATGGCAGTTTCAGTAGAAATGTCTGGTTTTGCTTTATTGATTGTAGTAAGGCTTTTGATTGAATATATGCTGAGAAATAGATCCCAACAAGCAGCACCTGGCACTTAAAAACTTGGATGTACTAAGCCACTTCATCTGCCTACTGAAAAATTGGTAATGATGGCCAGGAAGGAACATTAGAATAGAAAATGGAGCAACTAAATGGTTCAAAATTGGAAAAGGAGTGATGGACTCCTGGATGGATACTATCAATGGATACTATCATTTTATTTTTTTAACTTATATGCAGAATATATTATCAGAAATGTTGGACTTGAAGAAATAGAAATTGGAATCAAAATTGTTGGAACAAACAACAACCTCAGATATACTGATATGCTGCTTTGAAGTTAGGAAGTAAGGAAGACTTAAGGAATCTCTCACTGAAAGTGAAAAAAAGAGTGCAAAAGTTCATCTGCTTTATTTTTCTAGGCTCTCTTTTCCTAGGGATGATGATTGTAGCCATAAAATAAAGAAGCATCTGCTACTTTGGGGAGAGACTGTGACTATCTTGACAAAACATTAAAGTGCAGAACCATCACATTTGCAAGAAAGATACACATGTGAAGACCATGGCAGTATAATACTGCCACAAAAGCTGAACCATTAAAAAGATTAAACAAGGAAAATCTATGCCTTTTAATTGTAGTGCTGGCCAAAATTGCTGGGAATATTTTGGACTATAAGAAAAACCAATCATCCAATATTAGATGAACTGGAAACACTAATAATGAAGCTAAAGTTAATTTTGGACCCAAAGTGCAAAAGCAAAAGTCACTGTAGGAGATCCTGACGATTGGAAAAGCCAAGGCATTTGAAAAAGAGGTGGACACAAAAGATGGCAGCTAGATGCTGTCACTGATGACACAAGCACAAGCTTATAAAGACTCAGAAAAGCAAGTCTAGTGAAATGATGATAACCCAGTCACAAAGAATTATAAGTAACTGAAGAAAACCACATCTGGAAGGAAGAGAAGGATGTCTATTTTCACATGTTTGCCATGCAATTAAATTGATCTGTAAATTTGACCATCTGGGACATGAGCACATTAATTATAATTATTCAAAAAGAATTGGTTGTGCTGCCGAACATTCTCTTCCACTATATTTCTGCTCCGACTTTGCAGCTGTTTAAAAACCCAAAGTTCCCAGACTGTATTGTTTTCATCATACTATATTCTAGAACAGACAGCAAGGAAGTGGCAGAAAAGCACTCCTCTGCTAATATCTGTGGGAAATCCATTCAAATCAAGTGAATCCAATGCTTGAAGGTGCTAAATAAGGCTTACCTAGAGGAGTAGATGTATGTCTTTTGGTTTCTTCTGGCAATTGTGGGCTAGCAGCCCACATGAGATCCCAGTCAATAGTCCTCAGAGAATGGGCTAGAAAGCGAAAAGAAGGTCTTGCTCTATATAGAGTCAGCCACCTTCTGTTGAAGCAGTAGATGAATATGAAATTGCAGGAAAGAATACTCTCTATAGATTATTCTCTTTTTTTTTCCTGAATAGGGAATACAATCTATGTATTTTGGAATAGTAACTTTGCAAAATCAATTTTCATAGGCAATTTGCCTCGGTTTGAATAACAGCACAGATTAAACTCTGTAAAATCCAAATCAGGCCAATAGATACTCCATGCCTCAGAGATATTATACCAGCATAATTCCATCCTCTAGATTACAGATTAGGTAGAACATGATAAGCCATTGTATGCAAATTCCAGGAATACACAATTAGTTAAAAAAGAATTGGAACTGGTAGAATTTTATAAGGAATAATGGAGCTGTAATAATAATAGCTGACATTTAAGGTACTAGGTAAAAGCATTAGGTGAGGGACAATTTCCATCAGGATCATAACACAAAAGAAAGAGACATATTACCCTTTTCTCTCATGCTGCAAACCTGATGAAAATTGTCCCGGATATCAAATAACGTTAGTTTTAGAGAAAAGGCTCCTGCTGGAACCAGAAAAAGTTTTTTTTCCCCTGTAAGGTAGCGATAAGGAATCTGGTCCATGAGGTTTTAAATGAGGTCTTTTCTTTTTTAAATTTCTTTTAACAAATTTTACAGAAATTTAAAGAAAGAGCGAACAAAAAAATTTTAGAAATAGAAAAAAGAATATATGAAAAACTACACATAATACAGCTACCCAAGTTAACAAAAAATAAAACCCTACCTCCTCACATCCTTGGTGGTTCACTTAACTCTGGGATATTATCCTTGTTGTTGTTAACGAACATATTTCTAACTGAAATTTCTAATAACTCACTTAGTATAATCTTTATGCTGCAATATAATAATCTTGTATGGAAATAATCATGAAATTATTTGATCTGTTTATCCAGATATTAATAGGCTGAGCCCGAGGGTGAGGTATTTCATAACAAGCTCAGAACAGCATCTTTTATGGCATCCCAAGTGACACAAGGCATTAAACATCTGAATATATATTAGTTTCCCATCATCCAGAGTCTTCCAAACATGTTGGAACTGCAAGGTTAAAATTCTATAACATCATGGGCTTCAGCTAAGAATTAGAGGAGTTGCAGTCTCACTATACTTGGAAGGCATTGGGGAGATTGATCGTACTATATGATCAGGGGAATTCTAGCTATTCTCCCTTTTTATAAACAGCTAATGACTGATCTGAGACAGTTAATCTTGTTATTTGTTAAATTGAGGACCATCTTCATACAGGTTTGATGTTTACAATAAACATGTGGTAGGGCACATCCAACATACATATGTTCAGTTGGGCATATTAAAAAGAGCATTTGTGTGCATTCAGCTGCATAGATTTAGGTAATTCTTTTTAAACGTCTTTTTTACATGTTCTATTCAGTAGGATGGGGATAGAGCAGAAATGACCCAGAACAGAACCCTTCATGTGCTTTTATTATGTGCATGAAACGTGCATTGAAAGCTTATGATGCAGGTTCTAAGCATCATTAAAAAAATAAAGCCACATTTTTAGGGAAAAAATGGAAACATTTGGAATGCATAGAATTCATCCATTTGATGTCTACAGCCTACTGAATTAAGGGCTACAATGTTCCAAAATTGTGGAACTTTGGATAACAGCACTCTCTTCCCATTCTCTGCCCCATAGTGAGGAAGTTGCCCCAGTGATGAACTACTGAACTGTGGGTAGCAGCCTGTCAGTAAAATAACCTTAGGTTAATGCAGCGATTTAACTGAATGTAACCTACAGAAATGGATTAATATGAAATTAGTGCAGAATAAAGATAAAATAACATGAGTAGTGTTAGTAAAATTGACATGGATATTTACCTTTTGATGATGAACTATGAGTCTCTTGTTCTTCAATGAATAAAATGCACGGAATGATGGGAACAAAAGAAAGAAATCAGCAATTTAAAGTTAGACAAAAATGGTGTTATACATGAGAATGAGAAACAGTATAGGCTCTGTTGCAACATGCAGAAAATTAATGTGGGGAAACAGATGAAAAAAATTGTGACAAGTTATAAATTCTGGAGTCAGTACAAAGGTAAGCACGCTCAAGCTCACTGAAATTAACCGTCTTCAGCACTTTTAGTATTGTGCTGGATCACGGCCTGGAATATAGATTTTACAAGTTGTAAAGTTTGAACGTCATTCAAAAGCTGTATTTGACGTGATGAGCCCATAAGCACCGCTGAAAGTTTATGGATGTGAATCTATCCATTTTTTCCACATCATTTATCATTTAAGACTTTCACACACTAAAATAAAAACAATATGTAGTATTATCATACAATACACAGTTATCTCCTTTTTATCCATTTAAATTAGAATATATACATATCGTACTTTAATTAGATCTGCATTGTTTTTGTGTGATGGTGTTAGAAATAGCACTCAGTCCAATGAAGTGAAAAAAAAGTTTGCTTTGCAAATAACGGAATAGCAAAGTCACACATACAACCAATAATGTGTGTACGTTAACAGATTTAAGGGACGGGTAGCTATTAGTTTATGTCTTTTCAATGAGCTATTATCTCATAATATTTTCCCATCAAAATGTTTTACATATTTTATTTAGCAACTTCCTTTTCCTATGGAGCCCCAATCTACTATTTAAAGATATACTGTGTATCTGAGTAAAACTGAGTATGCTTCCTTTAATACAGCACTTGGATGAATGCTGGCATAATTTTTATGCAAGATTTAACAGGCATTTTAAACACTGTATAATAAGCCAATCTAGTATACACAAATCAAATACTGATATTATACTACTCATAATACAATGTCAAATATTGCAGAATCAAATATTGTCTTAAGCCCCTGGGCACTGATGATGTTACCTAGTTGGGTCATGAAACGTCTGCAAGCAAACAACCAAGCTCAGAGAGCACCAAGGACTCCACATTGTCTTAAGCATATAACCATCCTAGGTTTTATCTTTTGCCTCTGAACCTGATTAAACTATTCTTAAGATATAAATGAGCAGAATACCATAAAAATATACATACACATTAAGTTGTAGCATGAGATACAGATAGATAGAATATACACGCACACACCTGGTATATGTCTTTCTGGTAACCAGTTGTCTAATATGTGATGGATAGCATTCTTTATTAAATCAAACAACAACGTTCAATTCTGAAAAAAGAAAAATATGACATTGTTGGCCTCATAAAAGAGGCCAAGAACATGTCCTGATGATTTAGAAATATATATTAAAAACCAGTATTTGCAACCCAGAATGTAATCATGCTGTTGATGTAATGATTATTTTAAGATGTACTGTCTACTGCGACCCATGACTGTCTCTCAGCCTGGGTGGCATGCATTTTTTTTACAGATGCTGCAATTAAGCAAGGTGTGTTAGGTAAAAGATCAGGCATAAGAAATAATACAATTCAGCCCTCTTCAGCACATTTTCACTGAAGTTAAGAAAAGATGAAAAGCTTACTGAGTCCCAGCCTGCTACATTCTTTCCAGAAAAAAACCCCTGTATTTTCAGAAAGATCATCTATTCTAAACGCTGCAAAGAATAAATGTTTGCAGATCTGAAATGACATGGTTCTTTAGGATACAACAGTCCTAATTCTTTCCTTGCTGGCACATGATCTTCTGCAACATATCTCTTCCAAATTTGTTCATCTTTGCGTAGAACAAAACCATCTGCTTCAATGAAAACTTTAAATTCATGCATAGTGAACATGTTTTCAGATTTTAATAGAAAAGACTGCACTATATTAAATAGTATGTTAACATATTATCCACACAGGGGAACTGAAAATTCAGCAGATATATACATTTTTAATTACATTCAGTCAGAAACATATATGAGGACTTTTTTGTTATTATCTTATAACAGTGTTATAGAGAAAACGGATGTGTTTGAAAGGCCATGATAAGGTACTGGCTGTCATCCAAACATAATACTGACAACCTAATGCCACTAAAATAAATGAGACTTATAAGCTGGCATAGATATCACTAATAAAGTCACTGTTAGTCAACAGGTTCACGATAACCAGAAGTCCATAAAAGCAAATCACATAATCTGTGTTTTTGTAATTGTGTATTTTCACTGGACCTGTTTCTCTATATTCAAGTATACATTATATCCTCTGTATTTTTTTTTGCTCAAGCTTCTTCTTACTTTTGTATGCTTTTTTTTTTTTTTTTTAACACTAGGTATTATTTTCCAAAATACAGAAATATTTCAATTTGCTACAGGCAAATAAGGAGAGATGTCATACTGAATAATTTGCTAAATTCTACTACAATTTCAGTGTTTGCAAGAAAAGTATGTATTACCACCTATGAATTACCATACTGTACATTTCTTAAATTACTATCAAATTCTTTTCCTTCTGATGCATGTTCCAGATACTCCATACTACAAAAATGTCTAATTTCTTTTGATCCCATCTTGTTTGTAGAAATAGCAGACATTCCATATGCCAGAAATCAGTTTCTTCATTTTATGTAATGGAAGACTTACACGAAAGTTTGTTTACTTTCAGTTATAAATAATATTATTCCTTAATGTTTAGTGGTATATAGATACTAAGATGACTAAAATATGAATTCATAATAAAAGTAGAAAACTGACATATTCTTTTGCAATCATCTGCAGATATAAACCATAGATACAAAACTCTGCATAGTAAATTACAAGCAACTAAACCTGTTAAGGATTTACAATTAACCCTTTGCTTGATTTTGACTTACATCAGTCCTAGTATAATGCTAAATCGATATCTTATGCTGTCCTGAAACCTCTATCTTCTAGGATCATGAATATATTTTTTCTAACAGACCTACACTGAAGCTGGTTGATTACTTCAGAAGTGAGCTCATATCCTCAAAGATATTCTTAGGAACCAATCCACAGAATTCTGTGTTGTCCTACTAAGATTAGGGGGAATGCTTTTATACTTAGAAGTTAAGGGTTATGTTCCAAGAATCAATCCCTTTGAAAAATAGCTTAATAGCCAAAGTCACACCAATGTCAGTTTTACATTTCCAGCTGGATTGACAAGAACACTACATGGCAGAATTTGGGCAAAATTCTCAAGTCAAAACATTTTCCAAGCCATCCAAGGTAATTTTTTTAAAGCTGCATCTCTTTACTATCTTTAAAGATAGTAAGCAGATTTTTCCAGTAGAAACCCTATATATCTAGTGAACATGAAAAACAGAAAAAGAAAAAGAGGAAAAGAACAAGAACAAGAAAAAGAAAAAGAAAAAGAACCAGGCAGATATGTGGACTCACCCTGAATTATAATCAGCTATGTAGATATGGCACCTTTTGATATAATAAATTGATTAGTACTTTCAGAAAATAGCCAGAAAAAAAATCTAGATTCACATTAAATTTTTACCAACGTGAAGAGAAACAAATCAGCCCTGAGAACAAGTGAAATTAAACGCACTGAAGTGTAAAAGCAATCATGTTAGGAAGCCTTTTTTTTTCTCTTTTATTGAAATTGCTCAAATTTTCCACTTTTATAGTTTGAAAGTAATTGATCCCAACCAACAAAATCCTCTAAGCATCATTTGATGAGACAAGTGATTCCTGTACCTATAATCAAGTAATGAGAAATTGCACGGACAATTCCCACTTGGGAAAATGTTACTTCACAATATGAATTATATAACACATGTGTATGTATGGATGATCTTATGCTAAGAGAGAAAATATATATGAATATCAACAAAAAAATTCCCTCCTCTTCCTAGAAAATTGTGGGGTTTTTTTTTTGGCAGTTTCCATGTTATTGATACTCTAAGGAAGCACACGTCATAAGGCCATAAAGTTTTTAAAAAAGAGATCTTAAATAATAACAATATGAAATAAGAGGCACATGTATATTATACACCAAAGTCATATGCATCAAATATATAAAATAAAATGACAAATTGATAGGAAACCATTTATTGATATAGTCTGGTGCATCTTTAATAATTCCTCAGTGACGTCTCTAATTTGTTTTTCATTAGGAAATTCAACTCACATATTACAAATATTGGCAAAGGATGAATATTTAAATCTTCTTATTTTCAACACATATTTCATCTAGAAAGATGTAGGATATTAATATAATATACAGAAGAAAAAGTCTAAAAATTGTTACTTTTTCAGTTACGAAATACATAATGTAAAAAATACAAATGATATGAATGCATTGTATATGACTTCTAATTTAAGCCTAATAGTTGTGGATTTTTGTTCCACTTCAGAAATTATGTTGTTTTAAATAGGACAGAGGTATTAGTACTAGAGGACTCTTTCTTTCAACAGCCAGCCTTGGACTGAAATGCAGTTCTCTTATATTCCCTTGTCTTTTACCCAGTAATACATTCTTTCTCCATATTTTCATTGGATTTTGACATGCTCAGAAAGGGATTTCATTAGCAATAGCCTTGTTCACATTCCTGTCAGCAAATTGCCATTAGTTAGCTTCAGCTAAAAAATAAAACAAAATCCAGGATGTGTCAATAAATAGAATGAGTTATCCCCAACCATCTTGGGGATAAAACAAAGAATAAATGAACCCACAAATAATTGGTCTGTATCTGTACAAATAAAACATGAGCTTTTTTATCACCTAGGCAATCACCACCAGTTCACAATACATTTTTTTAATATTGTCCTGCTTTATCAGTAGAAACCAACAAAACCCTGAAGATTCTGTTAAGCAAGATCCAAGATGTTTTTGTAAAACAAGAAGAGAGACGGAGAGGAAAATGAACCTAAGACTTTGAACTATAAACTAGTTTTTTGATACCTTGCTCTATACTGCCACTCCTGATGGGAACTTGTGGAAGCTGCCTCCCCCTACGGCTGCTGAAGGGTGTATCTGCTGGAGATGACTGCATGGGACTTCCCGGTTGGCGCATTCTGCAGGAAAAAATTATTATTAAATAGGGTGGTGTCACGCACAACCAAATCAATGAGATATTACAAATACAAAAAAAAAAAGTTCAAATAAAGAAAATAAACTAAACTATCTTACTATCCATATAGCCATAATTTCTTAATATGTATTCCATTCCAAAAATTAGGGTTAGCATATCTAGACTTCAAAAATCCAGAATCCATTAGATCGAACCATAGACAATCCTTTCTTGCCATGTAATAGTTGTCCAGATGTTTGTAGTCCAGATATGACAGATCAACAGAAAATAAAGTTTTATCTGATAATACTATTTTAGAAGGTTAATCATCTAAAGACACAATAAATTGCTGGCCCAGAACTTGTGTAAAATTGATATGAAATAAAATATTGGTTATGTTCAAATGTCTAGCCTACTCCAGAACTATGTGCACAACCATAGTTAGAAAGGTATGCGCATGTGAGTGAGAAAATCAATCTACTGTTGCTGTTATTATATATCCCATCTCTATTCTGTACAACTCAAGGCAATACACATAAGTGCTCCTGCCTCCTGTTTACCCTACAACCACAACCCTGTGAAGTGGGCTGAGCTAAGGCAGAGCGTCTGGCCCAAGATCACCCGGATGGCTTTTGTGCCTAAAGGAGCACTAGCATTCACAGTTTCCTGGTTCCTATACTAGCACCTTAACCACTACACCATATTAAGTCTGAACTTTGTCTATAAACTTTCCTTCGGATTCTTTCTTTGAAACATAACTATTGTTCAGTATGTGAATGACCAATCTGACAATTTCAAAGATTTAATTCCAAACAGCTAACATAATTTTAATAAAATGTAATGCTTTCTATTCAGCTTGAATCTTTAATATATTTCTTTCAGATGTATTATGAATAAAAAGCTAACCATAGGACAATTTTGTGGAATTAGTAATATTATTATACAGGACAACTGTTTTATAAATGAAGTGTTAGAGCATGTTCACACATCACCAAGTGAGAAATCCCTGAGAATAGGATTCCAGGATATTCTTTCAGATGGTATGTATCTCATCTCATTTCTACATTTCCTCTTTTGAAATCACTGCTCTGTTAAAAACATTGACGTCATTATCTTAATATTGCAATTCTCAGTGTCAGATTATTAGGGAACTGCACAAAAATACCCCAGAGTATTTGAAAGATAATAGAATGTATTACTGAAGGAGAAATTATAAAAAATAAAATGACCATTTAAATAGGGTTATATAATCAAAAACTATCATTTGCTTGTAATGATATGTGGGAAAGATCTTGGGAGACCAGGAGAAGAGATGCTGCCAAGGGAATGGTCAGATAAGAGACAGCTTAGCCTGCAGCTGCATAATGGACGGAGCAAGAGTCTCAGAAGGGACCCTCCTTAAGTTCTCAAGCTGTAAAGTTAGAAAGCAGGAGAACTGCATTTTCAGACTTGCAAGATTTTGTTAATGTAGTTTTACAATAAAGTAGAATTAGTTTATCTGGTCGTGTTTCCTGTCTGCTCTACCTGGTAAAGCTGATGCTTCTTCTGATGCATGAATGAAAACTATTTCCCCAAGATCCAAAATAATTCCTGACAGATCATTCATTGTTCTTTCTCTGTATGATATTCCTACAGTAACAAGAAACATAGACTTTTGTGCAGATTTCTCTCTGTATTTAGAATGAGGGAAATGTATGATGCAAGAACATGCCTTTTGTTGAATTATCAGGTTTTTACACTGAAGTATTGCGGTATTCTGAAAGTTTTCATATGAATGCATTATACAACAGAATAATGGGAAGACAAAACACAAGCAGATTTTAACTACAAATTCCTTTGGATGGTATAAATAATTCAGAGAGTGAAGACTGAACAAAGGATATGAGAGAAGATTAGATATCATGGATATGGGGGTGGTGATTAGAAACAGATTGCACTGCATGCCAGAATGAATGAATGCAGTGAATTCAAAACTACATTCATATCTATGAGGCAGAAACAAATGTTGTGCAGTACATTTAACAGCAACCTAGTCAGAAGTAGAGAAGTTGGCACTGATCCTCCAGGAACTAGGGATCAGTTGGGACAGTTGCCATTGTACTAGCCTCCCTGCTACATAGCAACCTCCCTGCCTGAGCTCCTTGATTCCATCTCTGGGTTGGCAGTGCAGTTCCCCAGACTTATGGTCTTGGGTGATTTTAATCTGCCTTCCCTGGGAATGGGATCTGAGGTGGCTCAGGAGTTCATGGCCACCATGATGGCCATGGGTCTATCTCATGTCATCCAGAGCCCCATATTCTCATGATCTGGTGTTCCTGTTGGAGCAGTGGCTATGTGAACTGCAACTGGGGGAGTTATTGGTGTCCCCCTTGTCATGGTCAGATCACACCCTGATTACCATGGGATTCTCTGGTGCCACTATCCACTGCAAGGAGGCTGGACCCATTAGATTGGTCCACCCCTGGTGACTGATGGACCCAGAGGAGTTCTAGATGGAGCTGGGGACTGCTCCTGCTGGTCTGCTGCACAGCCCATATGAAGCCTTGATTGTTGCCTGGAATAAAAGGTCAGCTGAGGCTTTGGATCAGATCACACCTATGTGACCTTTCCCCACCTGAGGACTGTTACTCCCCATGGTTTACGGAGGAGCTGAGGGAGATGAAATGAGAGAAGAGATGTCTAGAGTGTCACTGGGGCTCATCTAAGGATGAACTGAACTGAACACAGGTTAGAGCCACTATTAAGGCCTACCAAGTGGCAGTAAGGGTGGCGAAGCAACAGCACTCCTCCACCATTATTGGATCTGCAGATTGCCACCCTGCAGGCCTGTTTTGGGTGATGCAGGTCCTCTTGAGTACAGGGGGCCTGGACAACCTTTTGCAGGGTTGTGCGGAGGATTCTGCTCAGCATCTGTCAGATAAAATCGCTCCGATTCATTCGCAGTTGGACACTGGCTTTGCTGCAGGTCTGTGGGAGATATCTAGGGTGGAATCTTGCCCAGTTATCTGGGAACAGTTTGAACCTGTTGGGCCTGATGAAGTGGACAGGGTCCTTAGGACTGTGAGCTCAGATCTCTAGATCTATGTCCCTCCTGGCTTGTGAAAGCAGCCCAGGGGGTGCTGTATGGGTGGGTTCTGGTGATGGTGAATTCTTCTTTGAGGGGATTGATCCTGCACCTCTGAAGGAGACTTTGGTTCATCCACTCCTCAAGAAGGCATTGCTGGACCCCACGATACTGGACAACTTTCGTCCAGGATCCAATCTCCCCTTTTTGGGGAAGGTGATTGAGAAGGTGGTTGCACAGCAGCTTCAGAGGACCTTGGATAAAGTGGATTATCTGGATTGTTTTCAGTCAGGGTTCAGACCTGGGTATGGTACAGAAACAGCATTGGTCACACTTTTGGATGATCTCTGGTATGGGCGGGATGGTGGCTGTGTATCCATCCACTTGCCTCTTGGTGGTTTTTGATACCATTGACCATGGTATCCTTCTGGAGCGACTCAGAGAATTGGGGGTTGGTTCTCCAGGGTGGTTCCAGTCAGTGGTGATCTCGGTGTCTGGAGGCTATGAGGATCTGGATGGGGAACAACAGGCTTCAACTGAACCCTGACAAGACTGAGTGGCTTTGGGTTTTGAGTCTCTCTGGTTCTAGGATTTTACTATCTTTGGTACTGGATGGGGTCGCACTGCCCCAAACAGACCATGTGAGCAATCTGGGGGTTCTCCTGGACTCACAACTCCTGCTCAAAGAGTAGGTGGCAGTCATGGCTAGGAGGCCTTTGCACAACTTCGTATTGTGCGCCAGTTGTGCCCATTCCTAGATCAGAGGAACTGGGAGGTGACTACTCATGGTCACTCATGCCCTGGTCACCTCCTGGTTAGACTATTGCAATGCGCTCTACATGGGGCTGCCCTTGAAGAGTATCCCGAAACTTCAGCTGGTGCAAAATGTAGCAGCATGAGCAATTATGTGTGTTTCACATGTTACACCTCTGCTTCATGAGCTGCATTGGTTACCAGTTTGTTTCCTGGTTCAATTCAAGGTGCTAGTGTTGACCTTTAAAGCCCTTCAGGACATGGGGCTGGGCTATCTGAGGGACTGCCTCTCCCCGATTTCATCTGCCTGTCCTACCAGGTCCAGCAGAGAGGGCATGTTACAGGTTCTGGCAGGCCCCAGGCAGTGGGCCTTTTCTGCTGTGGCACCTGCACTGTGGAATCTTCTCCCCCCTGAGGTGAGGTTGGCCTCATCATTGTTGAGCTTCCAGAGGTCCCTTAAGACTTGGTTATGCCAGCAGGCCTGGGTACCCCAGGGGACGGGGGAATTAGTGAGGTAGCTCCCTTATTTTTAACTTCCTTTGTTCTCTGTTTTATTTTGTTTTATATATTTTTAATGTATTTTATTGTTTTTAGCTTTGTTGTATGCCACCCAGAGTTGCCTGTGGTGAGATGGGCAGCTATATAAATTGATTTAATTAATAAATAATAAATAAACTAGGTGGTGGATAGATCATAAGGGCCTGATCCTAGAATGTTCTCTCAACCTTGACTGAGTATGTTTTCCCCTAGTTATGACTGGCTGATCAGAAATTCTTAGGGTTGGAAGTTCCCTTCTAGAAACACATGGCACTAGCACCCTAAGACATTAGGGCAAACATATACATACATACATATATGCATACATACATACATACATATATTTCACATATATTGCATGCATATATATAAATTGGTTCAATCATTAACTGCATATAAGGTGCTCTTTCTCTCTCATGCCGACACCATCCCTATCAACTTCTATAGTTGTATCCATGGTTTTCACATTCAATAAAACTTATCACCTTTATGAATCTGCTTAGGAAAGATCACAAAACAAATGTGTCACTCACTGACTGGTGTCAAGTCCCGTGCAGGTGGACAAGACCAAGGATACAGGCATCAGTAAGATGGCTTTAAAGCTAGTCTGGAGTAAGTACCAAATCTTGGAAGCTGGAAGGGGAACTTCCCACCCTCACTTATCATTAGCCAGTGAAGATGGAATCTCTTTAAATACTTTGAAATGCTTCTTTCCTAATTCTTCCCCACTTGGCCTGAGTTGCAGTTCATAAGATAAGTTACTGTCTCTTGTTTATGTCTGTTTTCTCTTCCATTCCTTTCTCAGCCTCACCATAAACTCTCACAATTCCTAAGGGGTCAGATCTAAAGCTGTCTTACACTTTCCCTTCAGAATTCAATTCTCTCAGAGTTAAAGATCTCAGAATAACATTTTTTTTAAAAAATGCTTTTCTATGGGGTTTTGCTACCAGCCTTGTATCAAAGTGAAGATAAATTGTGCTTATAGAGAAAATATATCAAACACATTTTTTTTTCATATTCAGTTAAACCTGTTTGAAGGAGTTATACTTGTCAGCCTTCGAAGCTGTTCAGGTCAGGAAACAGACTCCACAAGAAGACTCAATTAAGCTTTATTGAGATATTAAGAGAAACTTGCAAGTCTGATTGTGTTGTTCCTCTCTCCCTTTTATACTCCAGTGAGTATAAAGGAGGAGCCAGCCTGAGTCTCTTCCTAACACTATCTCCTTTCACAGGGATCAAGGAGTGCTTCTGACCTTTTTGTTTTTGTAATGGCTTCTGAATATTTCCTTCAAAGCCATCTCCAAAATACAATCAAGTATCATGGGCCTTCAGGGATACAGTAACTCAGCCTCTCCTTATATTAAGTGTTCATACTCTTTCTTAAATTAGATTGTATATTTGTACAATTCAAATAATCACAATGGTTCAACTATAGCAAAATAACTACAAGCACAATTAAAATTAAGAAATTGAAGTCCAATGTTTCTAAAGGACATAAGATTGCAATAAGCTAAACCATCTCTGAAGATGAGCTTCTATCTCCTTCCTTCCTTTTATGAAGATGAGATACAGGTTTAATATATAAATTAGAAGAAATCATGCTTACATAATCCTTTTTAGTAATATTTGATCCTGGAGAATTTTTTTTTAAACCCATTCATTTGAAGTTAACTTTAGAGATGAGATGAGATATCTCCAATGCAAAAGATTAACTATTCTGTGAAGATGGCAAAAGGGTAACGGATAATGAAAAAAAGATTCTATTTAACTAATTCTATTTTGGATCAATTTTCTCTGAGATGAAGCTGTATGTTCCACTGGTTAATTATGAAGAATGGGCTGGAGGAGTAGGATTCCCACGTAAACTTTGTGAAACATAGGGCATAGGCCACATTCAGACAGCTGCTTTGCTGTGCTCCCTCCTTTTCTTGGGACTGGCAGAAAATCATGCTGCCCTAAGCCTTGCTACACCCAGTGTGTGCTCTTAGTGTACACCCTAAGAACATTTGTGTGCTGTGCTGTTGTCAATGCAGTTTTACCATGCAACATTCTAAAGACTGTACTTGATGGGTCCTTTGGCTAAACTTCCAGCCCCACTCATCATCCATCATGTGAAAAGTCTCCTTCAGTTGGCATACTAGTTACTCCATACTTTGCATTTTTGTTTTTCTTTTTCCTTTCCCATTGTAGCTTCCATGGATCAAACTTTTAAAAAATTCTTTGACACTATGGCTTAATTGATTGACTGTTCACCTACTGACCACTAGGTAACAGTAAAGAGTTGAGTTTTTTTTATATCTCTCCATTGCCATCTAGTGGTCATCTGGATTTGTGCAGTCACTAGAGAAGTGCTGCTGAAGAACTGAAGTTTGCCCTCACCCTAACCATAATCCTAACCCTATAGAAACTATGATTCCAGTCTCTCATATTGCCAAAAGAGAACTGGGGTGTGGGGAAAAGAGGTCAGGGACCAGATGAAAGAGGATGGTCCCACAGAAAACTGGCAGATTCAATTGGAATTACAAATTTGCCAACATGGAACATGTCATTTCAGGCTACCTCCTCCATGTGCATCAATGCGCCCTTCACTGCCTGCACTCAAAGACTGGAGGTGGAAGTAGAAGGAAAACATAACTTTCAGAGCGGAACACCTAAAGATGTCCTCTGGCTGCTTCAGCTGTGGGCAGAAGAGTGATACAGGTGGTGACACATGGGCATATCCTCTGGAAATGGTTAGTGGCCATCCTTGTGTTGGGATAAGGGGCTGTATGGATCTGCCCAGAGTCAGATAATACCTACTGAACTTAAATGAGTTTAGTTCTTGAGATCCAGATGGACTGCAGTCTAAGGAATTAAAGGAATTTGCTGACAATCTGACCAAATATATACCCATTGTCTTTGAAAACGCCTACAGAATGAAGTACCATATGATGAGAAGGCAAATGTTTTCTCTAACTTCAAAAAAGGAAACAGAAGTCTCCTTGAAATCTGAGAAGATTCTAGAGCAGATCATAATGTAATAGCTCTGCAAGCACCCTTCAAACAACAACACAATGATAAATACAAGACTTCATGAATTTCTTAAGAACAAATTTTGTCAGACTAAATGCATGTCATTTTTGTCAAAGAATTTCCTTCTTAGACTGGGGAAATGGTGAGGTTATTATAAATCTTGATTTCAGCAAAATATTGGGCAAAGTATCTCATGATATTCTGATAGCAACTTGTTAACATGGGCAGGGTAGCAGTTCTATTAGGTTGATACACAGCTGGCTTGAAAACCATATTCCCAAAATACTCATCAACAGTTCCCCAAAGACCTGAACGAGGCCCCATGTGGTGTATTGTAGGGTTTGGTCCAGTAGTTTTAAACATTTTCAGTAACAATTTGAATTATGACTTTGAGAAAATGCTTATCATATTTGCAGATCAAACAAAATGGCTATTACTTCAGAAGACAGAAACAACATTCAAAACAATATTGATAGGTAAGAGAAATGGACTGAAATAAAAGAATTTAATTTAACAAATATCAAGTTCTTCATTAGAAAACAGAATTCAAATGTACAAGTACAGAACAGAATGGGGAACATATAGCTTGGTAATAGTATGTACAAAAAGGTTCTTGGAATAATAGTTGATCACAAGTTGAATGGAAGTCAACAGAGGATATAACTGTTAAAAAAGGAAATGAAATTTGCTATTTCTATTCTATTTTGTATTGCTTAGATCTATTGTATCCAGTTTTGGCACCTCACTTTAAGACAGATTCAAAGAAACGAGAATAAGATGATAGGACAGAACGAGGATGATCAGGGGACTGAAAACTAAATACTTTGATGAGATACTGAGGGAATTATGTAAGTTTAGTGTTGAGAAAAGATCACTTAGGGGAGATGTGATAACACTTTTGAACTACCTGAAGGTTTCACACTGAACAAGATCAAGACTTGTTCTCTACTGATCTGAATGCAAGGGACAGAATAAGCATCCTGTCCCTATGTGTCAGTACACTGCATATATCTCCCAGTTGGTGAGATAGGAAGTGAAGTAAACTGGCCTGCAAGGTAATCTCTAGATTAGAGATCCATCTAGGCGTGCTACTGTCTTTTTCATGTAAACAAGTTCACTATATAAACTTTTGCCTTGCTTCTCTTAGTGAGCAGAACCTTGTATTCTGTCCCCTGAGCAGTTCAATAAACTTGGCTCAAGCAGACTGTGTGATCTCCACTCACCAACTGGGTTGGGGCATTTTCTTCTTCACCTGCACCACTGGTTTGCTCTAACAGAGCAAATACAGTTTCAGCTTCAAAGAGATTGAAAATGGATAAAGCAGAAAACAGAAATTCCACCTTGCCTGAACGGAAGTGCTACCTATTGGCGCAAAACCACCAATGCAACCAATCTTAAGCTTCCTGCTATCTTCACTCATTTTCCCCTCACTGTTATATCATTACTTTTTGGTGTTTTACTATGCAAGAAAGGCTTTCCAGATGTTTAAGTCCAAAATTACTGAGCTTTGCTGCCATGAGGAGATGCCAACTGTACTTCAAGTTTCATGATCCTGCTGTAACTAGACCATATGTTACAACAATTTTGCAACAGCTTGGCAAAACCTTGGCAGCAAGACCTTTGACAGACTTAGTTCTTTAAGATCATGGTGTGTGCATAATCAAACAGACAAACAAAAACTTAATTATGACCAAAGACCAGCATGGCATGTGCATCATGACAATAACATTAGCATACCTAAACTGATCAGGACACATTGTTGTTGCATACTGTAGAATCCATCCTACCTTTCTGTTTCTGATGCAGAGCCTTTTCTAGTTTGTTTTTGGGTGCTATATCTTTCCACCTTTCTGGAATGCCTGTGAAATGAGATGCCAAAAATATATACATATATATATATATATATATGAAAAAGGAAAGCAAACAATCCAGAAAATATAGATTTAGCATGATTTCTAGCAAATGGAAGTATGAAAACCAGATTTTATGAATGGCTAGTAATCATGGACTTTGGATAAAATACCATCCCCACAGTATTTTAATATAACTGATTCAGTCTTTTTGGTACAGATAACGCTAACCCTTTCAGACCAACTCTTTCTCAAGTGCTAAGCAATTCTAAAATTGATTCCATGGAGAACTTCCATTACTGGTTAAAATCCAGCATTAGGGATCTGGTATGGAAGTGAAATTCTCCTGGGTTAAAATTTAAAAAGATGCTTTTGTATTATACTTGTATGCAATATAAAAGAAAAATAGCACAATGTAATTAACAATGGTCATAAAAACAATGCTAATAAATTTGGGCAGTTAAATGTGATTTGTCACCTTTCATTAATCTAAACAACTACTACAACTATACATCAATATGCCATAGAAAAGACATGTGCATGTGGTAACTGTGAGACCTATTATATTCTTTGGCTATAGCTTGTAAACTAAACAATAAGAATGTGTGACTATTACATTTGGATATTCAATTCAAATAGATTTAAGCCCATCTGATCACAACCCAGCTGTGCCTTTGCTATATTAAACTATCAATATCTCATGCTCTATGGATGTTTTTAAGAGAAGCTTGTATCTATAGCCAGGCTGATTTCAGATTTCAGAATCTGAAAAAAAAAAAGAAAGAAAAAATTGGGTGGCAGCTTTTGTTGAGCTTTCTGAAAGTATTGCATTCGTTTAGGTCTTATACATTTTTCACCGACCACTGGTACTCAGAGCAACATTATATAGTCATAACCCTAAAATGACAGTTGAGAACAAATTAGGTGAAAACATTTTTATTCTTAAATCATAATAAAAAGAACCTAAGCCTGTAATCCACCATCAACATAGTCTTGAAGAAAAATTAGAAAGGTTTGATCTATTGTGATCAAAGGAACATCATTTGAAGAGCTGGCTAAATGTGATTTTCTATACACAAAGAGGGGCCTAAAATACATTATAATATCATTACAGGTCAGCTGTTAACTTTGGTTTTCATTCCACAGTCTAGTCCCAAGAGACATAATGCTACGTTTCAGAATCTTGATATTTCTCTTCAGAATTTCCGTGCAGCAAATCAGGGTTCTTGGGAGGGATCTAAGATTATGCATTCCTTGAAGCTTAGTACTGGGGTGACTGTATCCCTGTTCCTGGTTGCCTGATAGGTATGGTCCTCAGTTAACATATCCTCACTCTCACCTCCATTTTCTGTTACATTTCCTTGGTTTACTTCATGTCTTTGGTCTAAACTTTTTAATGAATGTTTTGCTTGTTGCATAGCCTGATGGTTTTTCATTTATGAAGCCCTCTTCAAAAGATCTGTAGACATTGGTTAGCTGTATTATCTACTACACGTTTTTTCTCTTTCTTGGGAAATCTGCAGCAGTGTTAGTGACTTTCTCACTCCTTCTGTTATACACTGTTAATAGAAGAGCATCTTGTATATGCTTTTATGGCAAAGAACTAGAAACAGCTGCAGGTTCATAAACTCCCAACATCCTTTAAAGATTTGGTCAAAGTCCAAATCTTAAATAATCTGCTGACCTGATCAGAAATGGAATCCAATAAAAAATGAAGATATTTAAGAGTCATTTGATGAAACACATACAGAGAGAGGGAGAGAGAGGTACACACACACACACAAAATGGAACTTTCTTAAAGGATATAGAAAATAACATTACAACATGTGACAGAGCTAGGTTATAAACTATTTAATATCTTAGTATTTAATTTCATGTATTATAAATGTGGAGCTGCAAGACAATTTTAGCAAGGATACCTCTGTATTTCTTCTGGATTAGCACTTAGGAGGCTTAAACTGTCTTGTTTTGGAATGCAAGACTCCGGCAGTGTTGTTCTTCACAAGTTTTGGAAACATGGAAGTGAAAGTTGAACAGAATGGATAGAAACAGATAGAAACAGAGAGATGGTCACATGCAGTGAAGATGGAGACATGCATTCAAGATACTTATATGACTTAACAGCATTCCAATATCACATCCAGCAACATTTCTATGCTCTTCTTTTCAATGTTTCTTAAGGAGGTTTTTTAAAAAAGTGATGTAATAATTGTTACAAAATAAAATGAAAAAACAGCAATAAACACTAAAGACAAACATATTCTCAGCAATAACACCTAAGAATATGCAGAAATTCAGAAATAATTTGGGAAAGGCCATTTGGAGTCCAGAGAGGCATGAATATAGCATCTATACGCATTTCATTAAAGCATAAATACATTCTGATCCTGGGAAGGGACATAGCAGCTTTAAAACACTGCAGAAAGGTGCTATATTCAAACTCGTATACATTCCAAATAAACTTTTTCAAATTATTTCCAAAACTCTACATAGCCTATTGACATCCCCCCCCCCCCCGCCAACTTGTAGTGGAATGCTCTCTCAAGAGCTGTACATGTGATGTATTTTTGTGACTGGCTTTTAAGAATCTGGATATTTGTTCTGACAGTATTCTGATTTTTCTTTTATGTTGTGACAAAAGCAATTTGCTTTAGCAATACTAATTTAATAAAGAAACAGTGTACAATTTTTTTTTCCAGTGGAATGCAAAGGTTGGCTTTCAATTTGCAAGGGTAGTACTGAGCAAACGTCTTATCAGAATTATTCTATGCTGAGATATATATTCTATGTTGTTATACACAGACACAGACACACACACACACACATAACAACAACAATGGAGCCCAATGTTTTCATTGTAGATCAACGGCTGAAAATGAAACATTCTTGGAGTTTGGACTGATGTATGGATGTTTGCTTACTATAAACATCCTTATAAGCAAATATTTTTCAACTGTTATAAAAATCCTGGTTGATCCACAATGGGATTATAGCATGTAAAAAGGTTCTCATTCAATATCTAAGGAGAAACTAAGCTCCCTTTCTCAATTTAGTTGCTTAAGTAGGGGCACAGCTAGTATTTTTCTACCTGAGAGTTATAATCTGGCCAATGTCTGAACTGATGGCTTTTTAATTTTTGGTTTTGTTTTTAAACTCTGCTATAGACACATTTAGCCCATTAACTTATCTGTTTTTGTGCTCAAAAGCTAATTTAAATTTTGATGCTTTGACTTCTAATAAAAAGATTGAAAAAGATGGTTCACTTGGGCAACACTAATAAACATTTCCCACAAAAATAATTTTATCTGTAACACAAAACATGCCCACTTCTACATTAACCATTCTTTTTATAAGAGAAAAAGCCTTCTTAGGATGAAGAAAAAAGTGTTTGACATTGGTATTGCCCATTTCAATACCTGCAGTATTCTGATAATGAAAATATTCCAGAGATTAACTTCTTTAACTAGAGACTTCATATTTTCCATTTAGGTAGGTATTATTTAAATATGTTATTAAATAATAATTGTGTATGATAAAAGAAACTGCCTTGCTGATGTTTTATGGAGATTTAAAAGAAGGCTTATTACTGACTAAAATCAATAATGCTCAGAAATACAAATGTATAATGGATAGTTCTTCTGGGAATTGTAATCTCAAATACATCTGGAGGGGATTAGGTCACTGAAGCCTCTTTATAGGAATGTACTACTGAAAAAAACAAGAAACCACCTTTCCCACCAAGTGCCAGACCAACCAAACTATTGGCCTGCCCATCCTAGCCCAATGCTTGGGGGATTCAACCATATTTCTCCACTTTGGTGTAAAATTAATGCAACAAGGCAACGATTCTTTGGGTATTAAATCCAAAGTTGGTCAAGTAGATGTCCTTTCATTCAACAAGACTTCCCTTTGCTCTTTTTCTTGCATACACACACAAATCTGCTTCTGAGAATCCTCAAAGCATTTAGAGCACTTCAGTGGTACAAGGCATTGCTGATGATGGAGGTATAAACACCATCACTTATAAGGAGGGCTATCAGGTTTGGACTGCAAAAATCCAGACAAGTAATAATTTGCAGCAAAGAGATAAAAGAAAATAGTGTCTCTTTTCTGCTATTTAGTGATAACATGGATTTTTGCAGCCATAGTTCTACTTATAAGCCTCAAGGAGATATTCAGAACAGTTGAAAAGAAAGATGTCTGAATGTATAATTTGGCAGCCCAATTAAAAAGAGCATTTCACTTGAAAAAAATCAAGGGACTTAACATATGAAAAAAATGTTTATAATCCAAGAATGACAGCACTAAGATTCAAAGAATAAAATCATAATACAACAACAACAAACCAACAGATGATATTTACATATATCACATTTGGCCGATCAGCATATAAAGAGAAATCCAAAGCACTGGAATTTAGCAGTTGCCTTGCTCAGAATATCTGCCACCAAAATTTCAAAGAACAAAATTGTAAATATCCCATTAACACAAAATATGTCTCACAGTTGTGAACTGAACTATGAGCCATACAGATATAGGGCATAATTCAGCCTGATGTTAGGAAGATTTAAACCACTGATTTCATTGAGGTTCAGCATGCCAGACTTTCCAGAGCTGTGGTCCCTTGTAGAAACAGGCTGAATTCCATATATTATAATGTAATCCTAGGGAATTTTTATACAGATATAAGTTTCAGTACTAACAGAGTTTATTCCCTAATAAGCTGTCTTGCAGAGTAGCTTATGGTATCACCTTTATGTTTACTGGGGAACAAACCTCATAGAATTCAGTGAAACTTACTTTTGAGTAGACATGCATACGTTTTTGTTTTGGGTTTTTTTGGTCAATGAATTATAAAGCACAAAATTAAAGTATCAGTGTAGTGATACTCTTGCCATAGAATAGGAGGTAACTATTGTGAAGAATCATAAGAGACTAAAGAGAAAGGAGCAAAATTTGTTCTACTACAAAGTTCAAATACCTGTTTTTCTCTGCTTTAGTCTCAAAGCCTAAGGGAAACATGTTCCTCATCCACTAGGGATTCTGAATCCTTTACCACTCCTCTTCCTCATTTTCCTCATAAATGCTATCCCTCTTGCTCAAGGTCCCAAATCTGGATTTATTGAACTTACATTGATACATAGGAAGGCCTATATAAATCATGAACATTTTCTCATTTTTACTTTTCCAGTGACAGCCAACTATGAGTTGAGTTCATCACAAAATATGCTGTTCAGCATGTGACTGCACTGACTTCAAAGGTGCTTTATAATCATTGAATGAAGTTCAAGGATAACATCTCATATAGTGGCAAATTTGGGTTCCTGGAAAGTGAAACTTTAAACACATGCTGTTGAAACTTGATGTGTGTGATTCAGCAAGCTACTTTTCAGCTAGGAGGAGCTGACTAGTACCTGTCATTCTCCGGAGATGCATGTTGGATATGAATCCGGGGACTAGTGGGTCTTCTCCTATCTAGTGAGGGGGACCATCTACTTCTGTTTGTTCATTGAACAAAATAGGAAGAAAAACAGAACATTTAGTGAACTTCACATTAAAAAAAAATGCAAGAAAACTACAAAGTACCTCAAAAAAACCAGTGTCTATTTTGTCTAAATAATGTTCAACCTATAGCAATTCAGCCTGAATTATATTAATAAATATTATATTATAATTAAATTGAATTTCCAGACACATTTGTAGAGTGCTATTATTCTGCATTATATGATTGTCAACCAGCAATCTTGTGTCAGGATTTACTTTAGGATTTAGATGGAGTTTGCTATCTGTTTTGGGCTCTATTTCCAAGCATTTGATTCTGAGAAGATGCAGTTCTGGCATGCTGAGGGCCACACATTCCATTGGTCACAGACCCCAACCTTTTAATAATTTATTTTTCACATTATACTGTATTATACAATAGGACTGTGCATGCTTTGAAAATAATTCAGAAGAGGGGAAGCACAAGCCCAACATCTCTTTAAAGCAGCGATGTCTTTTTCAGGCTTCTACGCAAGCCTTCTTTAAAGAGGTGTTGCACTTATGCTTGCACACATTCCAATGCACCATTTCTGGATCCCCTTCAAAACATGCAAAGCATTGGTACACAAGTATTTTTTAAAATTAATATGCCAATGATATCATTAAGGTGACTAATGGTCCAAACATCTGCATTTCAAATATCTGTGCATTTTGCAATAAGACTTGTTAAAATTTAAATTAATAGTTTAAAACAGAAAGAATATGTTACTATTGACATTTCCATATTTTGGATAATCATAGGCTTTTTGCTTGCATATTTAATCAAATGATTCTACTATTGGAGTGGTAGAATGTAAGCATCTTATCGCATAGCTAAATATACAAAGTGGATCCTAAATAAAATATTTTCCTTATATGCCTCATAGCACATTAAAACAAAACCTCAAATCCTTATCCTTATCCTGAATGTAGGAATTGCCTGAAGGTGTATCAAATAATTTAGACTGTTGTCATTTGCTCTATGGTTATTCTGGGAATTACAAATCTTAGTCATTTTTCTTAGCTTTAGATAAATCTCTTCCATTTAACACTGAAGTGGTAATGTGCAGATATATCTATAATATGAACATTGTCAGTAATTCTTGAACTGAGTTGGTTCCAGTCTTAGTCATACTTAGCCATTTGGTCACATTAGTCATGACTATTTTAAGTCCCACTGACTTCAGTAAATATACTTTGGATCCAATCCACTCTATCAACCAGTTAATATTAGTTTATTGTATTAACTTTGTGGAGTGCAGCCTACTTTCCTATTTATAACATCAATAATTAAAGATGTATTTGAGTGCTGTTATAGGTTAGGGAACAGAGATGTAAAGAGATTGATTACAACCAGACAAACATTTATTTAATCAGAATCTTTGGAACATTCTATGGAACTCAGTGTTCTTTTTTCATTCTTCCTCTTGCACATCTTGAGAGTCAAACTGTTGAATGCTCTTAATTTAGAAAGCGTTCATGAGAATGCATGACTGAATCCTGGAAAAACAGGGTTTTTGTACGAGTATGAGCATAGTATTCTGGGTGTTAAAGTTTACATGACCATCAGGTATATATCAGGTGTACGTATGTATGTTTGTACATACACACACACACACACACACAGAGTTATACACAACACTTTTACTGTGATCATGTATCTTTTATGTTCCATTCACAATCATCTGCCTTGCCTTGTTTCTCTTATCACTACCTCATTATTCCTGGATGTTTGTAAATATTGTAAATATTTAGGAGTATGCTATGTTTAAAAAGTGAACTGGACTATTCCTTTTTTTAAAAAGCTATGTAACTGACTTTCAACAATTATAAATCTAGACTTAACTATTGTCAAGAAAACAATGCAAAATGGTAAAAGAACTGAAATATCTGTTCTGTTTGCAGTGTAAGATTTCAGCAAACAGCAAACTTTCCACATTGTTAGTTGTCTTTTTTGAGGTACTTCCCAGTTTTGATTAGAGTTTTATGAAAAAAGCAGACTATTTCAGGGGAGTTAGCATTCCAGCATATTAGTAAAATTTTCAAGATACTTTAAAGGCTGTTAATAAGCATCAGGTTTTCCTGTAAGCCAAATGTTAAAGCTATATAGGCACCAGTGCACTCAAAGCCCTTAATATGCTGATATTTTGTATAATAAAACAATAAAAAGAGAAAGCAATCAATTGCAAACATGCATTATAATGTTTAACACATGATCTCACATAACATGTTTCAGTGCTGTGGAATGTACTGTACATAATTAATATGTAGGAAGCCATGCATTTGACTAGTTTTCCAGACTGACTGTAAAAATGATAACACCAGTAATCAATCATATCATTATGCACAACTATCGTGTGCACTGCTACATTAAAATATGCATCCATTGTAAGAAATCACGTTCAAACATAATAACATGCTGAACAGTCATAGAAGTTATCTTCTAGAGATGCTAGAAATAATCTACAAATTTTGAGCTACCACAGAATTCTGAAATAAATAAATAAAATAAATAAATAAATAAATAAATAAATAAAATAAAAGTTTCAGAGTAGAGTCTTCATAACGCCTCACAGCAGAACCAAGAGGCTTTGGGTTTCCTCATGGCCTGGAACAATAGTTGGGTAGAGCAGGAGTGTTATGGGATACACCAGAGCACAGCCACCAAGATTCTAATCATAAGAAAGGATATGGCTAACAACATTTGCACCTCTCATGTGCTTTTTTCCTTGTTCTACTTCCAGGAAGACTGCTGTCTGTCCATGCAAAGATACGGATGGCACCCACTCTCCTGGGATTCTGGAAAGCCCTTAAGACCTGGCTGTGTTCCCAGGCCTGGGGCTAATGTGGGTGCGATCCATTGGTCAGCCCCTGTCATACTGTTATTTTGTGCTGTTCTAGTGGTTTTAGTCTGGACTGCCTGTAGGGGGGAGGGGGGGCTTTAATTGTTCTGCTCTTTTTGTGGATTTTGTAAGCTGCCCAGAGTCTTCTGGAGTGTAGTAAATAGTAGTCATAGTAAATTAAGTTAATTAAATACTAATTGGGCTAAAGATTCACCTCCAAAGTATTGCTTAAGAGAAATCTTGCTTCAAGAGGCAGAGATGTAATAGAGGACACAGGCAGAATTCAAATAAAGTTGGGAGATTTCGGCTTTAGAATTGTAACATCTCTTTGGCTTATGGTCTTTTGGGATATTCTGAAACTCACTCATATATCAATCTCCAGTAACTCTTGTACTTGCAGAAGATTGTTAGCCATTTTCTAACTGAGGCCTCTTTTCTTCTCACAAAACTGCTTTAAAGGTTTTTTGGGGGGCAAGGGGGCACTTCTTCCAATTCCTTAGAAGCCATTTGGTTACAATGAAGGAAAGATACTCTTGCTCTGGTATCCTGGATTACGGGGTACTTTGTGTCAACATTAAAAGACTTGCTCAACCCAGGTCTGGTCTTGCTTCTCTTGAAATGTTAACTGCTAAATTTAAACTTTAAGTTGATTCCATTTACTGCCTTTTTTTTTATTCTATTATGATGAGGCCATATTATTTTTATGGTGGCTGTATGAGTATTTTTATCATAAATATAAGCAAGTTATTTAATCCCACTCCCATAAATGTTCGTTTTTTGCTAACTTCCTATATTATTTCTAGAAACACTTTCTTCCACTTTCCCCATATTATCATTCAATGCAAGAATGCATTTATTTACTTATTGTTGTGGGTAAAAACATGAGTTCAGCATGTTCAGCCAAGTATTGGCTGCTATCTGAACTGACCAAGGCCATATATGGTAACAGATGAGGCCTTTAACATGATGTCTTAATGGGAAGACAAGGCTCTTTGCCAGGGCCAACATTTCACACAAGTTTACAAGAGTGGAACTTTACTAAATGTGGATTCTGCATCTTAAAACCAATACAACTTTATATACCTTATGAAATTATATATGGAGTTTTGCAATCAGGCTAAACAAACTGGCCTAATGTTGCAGAATACCTTTCAGTCATAGTATTAGCTGATTCAAGTTGCCAGATGTCAAGCCAAAAGCTTGAACACAACTGAAGGATCAGTGCTGCTCCCAAAATATATTATGTGAAATAAATTGCTACTGTCAGCCCATGCAATTCTGCACAGTAGGCAAGTAGATCTGTTTAAATTATACAAAACACTTCCTGAAATAAACATTTCTGTACAATTTTCCCCACGTTCATAGTTCCTGGCCCTCTAAAAGAGGCATACCCCTGAATGAATTTATTTCCATTTGGGTAAGCCACCTTATATAAAGTAATGGACAGACAATGGAAAGATGCTCACAAAATTATGGCCCCGTTCATTTGAGGCAAAATCACACTTCAGCAGTACAACTATATTTAAAACTGTTCAATTCAAGGAACTTATTCTCAGATATTTAAGATTAAATCTATACATGAATTCTAGCTACTACATATCACATAACATGTTAGAGCGAAACTGCATGCAGATACCTGAATTATGACCTTTTCCTCTCTGCTTCCATTTTTAAAGTAAAAATAGTTATATTTATCAGGCATTTGCAATCTCTAAGGAAAATGTGCATCAGAATCAGTATGTTGGGCTAGAGTTTCCCAGACAAAAGTGTAGAGATTGTAAGCAATCACTTTGTGGGAAAGGTGAGGACAGTTCCCATTACTCTGATGAAAATGTCAGGAGAGGACATGGATTTGAATCCAAGATAGTATATGGTGCTATATTAGTCTTAATTGTCAAAGACTATAAATTGTTGGAAATTACTTCAGTTTGGATGGTACAATAATGGTATGTTTCTAAATGTGCCATGTCAGGTTTCTGGGAAGCTAGTCTGCTAAGGGAGCCTGATAGTGCAAAAGATGGAGGGGAGGAGTGTATGCTCACATTTACCACTTACATTTCTATCCCCTATATGAAGTAATCTAGTAATTAAAATATTCAACTATTGGCTGAAGATCTTATTTATGGACCCAGATAGATTACCCAAGCTGTGCTTGAAACAGCAGACGCTTAAATATGTCTCCTCCACTTGGGCTGTCCAACTTTCAAATGCCATCTCACTATATGGATTCTCCATTCAGTTCTCAGTCCAATCAGATCTGAAGGCCAAGAAAAGCTTCATACAAAGGCTCTTGGACATGTCTGCCTAAGATGATATTGCATCCCTTATAAATGTGCTAAGTCCTTGAAGTAATTGGCTTAACACATATTAGCCTCCCAGACAGAAAAGTATTTTAACAACTTATATGCCTCAACTTCTTAGAAGAGCTTTCCCTAGGGCACGTTTTGAACAACAGATTACATGGCAAGATATGGGAGGTTCCATGGAGTTCCATTTGAAGAAAGACTGTGTATCTGTGGTGCACCAGCTGTTGAAGACACTGCACCTATCCTGTTTGACTGCAAAGTATATTCTGCAGAAAGGTCAGTTTACTTAGATCCTTATTTAAAAACTAAAAAATATTGGGACATCCAAGAAAAACTGTCTTACTTCTTGCAGGAAATGAACTTGCATATCACTAGCAAGACAGCAATTTTTATATCAAAGGCCATTTTGAAGAGGACAGACTACCTAGAATAGATTGGGGTTAACTGTAGGGGTGATGATTTATTATGAACATGTCCTACTATTTTCTCTGTATTGTTTTTATAGTTTTTTGATATGGTCAGATGACAAATAAAGTTTCTTGGGTTTTTTTGTACCACTTACATTTCTTTATCAAGGTCTCCATTTGATCAGAGCTTATGAATTAGAAGTGAGTCCATCTCAGGGATTCAATGATGTTATAGACATATTCAAAACTATAAATAGTGAATAATAGTGAAAATAATATTTTCAAAGAGCAGTGTGAGCAATCTTCCATTGATTCTGATTCTAGGCAAAGGTCCCAAGGTCTATAGCTTTCTATTGAATAAAACTATGTTATTTCATGTTTGCAATTTGAGGATACTCTATATTTTCTTTTATATGCATGCAAAATAAATAACTATTTTTTTTCATTGTGCAGATCCTCTGATTTTTCATCTAGATCAGTGATTCTTAAACTGGGGATAATTTGTGCATATCCTGGGGGTAATGGAACAATTTGTAATTGCTTGTTTGTGAATTGAGGATCCAGGTTGAGACTGCCACTGCCAAAATGGCTATGTAAAACAACAGAGTCTGTTTTTGTGTGTGTGGAGGTAATAACATTATCTGAGACTGGGAAAAGGGATAATTGGGTCAAACAGTTTAAGAACCACTGATCTAGATGTAGAGGACATAAATATACACCCTGTGCAGAACAGGATTCATAGGAATTCTCATTCTCTATTTTTGAGAGGTATTTGCTTGATTTGGTTTTTTCACAATAAGAAATGTGAAAAATTAAAACATGGATTACAGATTTGTCTAGTCTTGAATGTAATAACTACAACCTTTACAAAAAAAGAGAAATGTGAAATAGTTCTTTATATCCTCAATTCTTCCATGAGAGATTAATCCAAGGAAAGGAAGAATGCGTTGAGCTCATTGCTCATGCTCTCATTGTAGTAGCTTTCATTCCTGGCAAGCATCATTCAACTGTTCTATAGTTGCTAAAATAAAATAAAAGCAGCTATAATTAAATTAAAATAAGAAATAATTATTTATTATAATAATGCCTTGCATATTAAATTTAAGCTAATACATATTTTTATTCATTACATTTCTACCTTGCTCTTTTATCATTAAAAACAGTCCCAAAATGGCATAGTCATTTTTCAAAATGCTTGCCAAAGGCCCTGATATATGAAATAGATTTTTTCTTCTTTTTTTACATTTAAACAGTACATCAACACTGAAAATAAGAAACAGCATAATAAAAAAATAAACAAACAAAAACAAGTATTTGTTAAAAAAAAAAAAACATAGCTTGGAATACTCAATGTCCAAAAAGACATTTATATAATATTATTCAATTCAATTATTCAAATGGAGACCAAATATGAGTAATTAATCTATAGCTAAAACTTCTCTGAGACATTTCTGTGTTGGGTTAATTTTTTAGCTAATGTTATTTCCCATAAGGAAGATATATTTTCCAAAGTTTGTTTTATGTAAATCTGGTATCTAACAAGAAATAGATTTTCAGTTAAGTTAGAATTCCATTGTATTTTATTATTTCTCTTAGTGTATTTAGTTACTGCAAACCATTATAGGCAAAAACAATCTAACTTCTTTATTTTAAACATCTAGGTAATTTTGTGCTCTGGTTATTTTTAATATTGTCCCTAAGAAAAGGACAAATACATTTATATTCTAACTCTTCTTCCAAGAAATGCTTATAATGGGGTTTGCAAGCAGTCATCCAGCTGCAATTTTGGCAAGACTTACATCAACTGAAGAATATGTAACATTTCAAAAAATGTTCAAGATATAAACTGGCCTAATTGTTCACCTATGGTCCTTTTCTATATTCAGTATTGCATGTCCCATAAAACCAAAAATGTTAAAATAAATGCTGTCAACATAGATTATTTCCATACTAAAATGAAGGAACATCAAACCACAAAGCTGTAGGTACAATTATATCAATATCAATACATTGTATTTTGCCAGTCTATTGAAAAAATATAATAGAAATATAATCAAACATTCAAAAGTGAACCCTATTTCCTAATGTAGTTGAACAACACAATGAAAGGTGATGAACAGAAGCAGTAGTGTTTGGGCTCAGTTGCATGTACGTTTCCTTTAGTAGAAACCAGAATTTTGCTGACAAACGGTTGGAAGGGCCACTAATATTGGATCCCCGCTCTCACTTTTCAAGTACATTTTCAGTGAGATTCTAATCTTTAATAGGCATTTTGCTGAATATGCAATATCTATAACTCATGTGTTAAATATATTAAACATTAACAATATTTGTGGGTGTTGTCAGTCAAGTGAAAACAACAGAAGTTTCTGACACTTTGAACATACACAAATTTATTGTTACCCAAGCTTCCATGGACCAGTTCCCACTTTGCCAGAAGGAGAAATAACAAAAGTAGTGTTCAGTTAAACTATCTCAATTGTGAATGAAGTGTTGTTATCAGCATACCGAGGACTTTTGCAAACAACGACAATGGCACACATTAAAACCAAACAAACCAAACAAGAACGTGAGTGAAAAAGAATTGTGAACGAGAGCTGAAGATGCCAGAAGCTCTTATAATCACATCAAACATGTTAAAAGCATGACGTTTGTGACTGTTGAGTCAACAAATATTTACATACATGAAAACAGGCATGTATAATATCAGTGAAGCAGATATAAAGCTGATACGGAAAAAGAAACAAAAGTAATACGGATCACCAGCACAAATGACAAGAAGTTGAGAAGTCTTTCTTTTATACCTTTCTTGTTCTGGTGAATGCAAACTAGTATCAGGCTTCAAGCAGTTAGTACTAGCACTCCTAGCCCTGTCAAGCGAGGGCTGCAGTTCACTAGTGCCAGTGCATCCAATGGAAGAGAAGGAGAAGAAAAACAAAAAGAAAACAAAGAAAGGAAAACCATGTTAGATATTAAATCAAAGTAATGTTCTTTCTACATAAGATGTTAAGTCACAATAGGGTCATGGAGATATAATGGAACAGGTTGGATGGAAGATGGCAAGAAGATTGTTCAAAAAATAGAAAAGGAAAAAAACCAAATTTGGTTTCATAAAGTGGTATCAAATACTGTAATCTCATCCTATGAAGTCAATTCGTTGGCTTTCGTAAGCAAGATTACAGCTCAGCAGTGGATAATGAAGCTGGCCAATACCAATACAAAAAGTGGAAGGAAAATACCAAAATAAATATATCTGTATCTTTATTTCTTTGAAGAAAAACCAGAACACAAAATGATGGAATTCCATTGGTTTGAAGTAAAAAGATATTCTACCACGAAGACAATTATTCTAAATAAATAAATACAGGGAAAGATGCTTTGTCTGAAACCTTACCTAACCTTCAGTCCTTTAAATCTTGATTCATGTGAGTTAAGGCAATTAGAAAGAAGTGAAATATCCTGACTAAGCACTGATTTGGCCTTAACATATTCAGGCAGGGTTGAGCTTCACAATTCAAAATAATACATGAAAAAGAAAAAAAAAAGTAAGTTTCACGAACAATGCAAATCAGACAGGAAAAGAAAGAAAGAAAGAAAGAAAGAAAGAAAGAAAGAAAGAAAGAAAGAAAGAAAGAAAGAAAGAAAGAAAGAAAGAAAGAAAGAAAGAAAGAAAGAAAGAACATACAAATCAAAATATCCAAAATGTTAGTGTGGTACAAGTATCAGGAGAGAAAACTGGAATGATGATAAAAATCCTAGGAATATTAACTAAGAACGTAAGCCCATTCTATTCAATAGGGCACAGAGCTGGATAAGCATGTTCAGGATTCCAGCCCCAAACCTGGTCATCTGTGCAATGAACGTAGCACATGTGTTTTGTACTGGCAATTAAAGTTTAATGGGGTTAAAGTTTAACCAAGCTGCACCTGAGCTGTTTTGCTGGGCAGAGAGCTACACTGTTATCTAAGAAGATAAGGCAAACATAAAATTATGCTCAATTCATGGGGCAACGTAATGGACACTTTCACGTAGTTTTCTTGACTTGCCATTGTCCTTTTGGTATATTTTTTTACTTCTGTGCCTAGTATAGAACCCTGATATTTCATGATAATCTCCCATCCGAGTACTCATGAGGAGTGATCTTGCTTAGCTTCTATAGATCAGCCAAATAAGCTAGGTACTACAACCTAGCAAAGCATTTAAGAGAGAGTGTGGATGTGTGTTTTGAGAGAGAGAGAGAGAGAGAGAGAGAGAGAGAGAGAGGCTGGTTGACAATTTCTTTACAAATTATCTCTTTTTTCCCTGGAATGTATATTGTGAGAACTTCAATTCTATGTGAGAACTTTAATGTGACAGCAATGGATTTCTTACCTGTAAAGATTCCAGTAAGTGCCATTCTCTAATAAAGGCATCTTGGGAGGTAGTGATTTATAGTGCCTAACAGAAGTTCTTGAATGTGACAGAAAAGAAGGGGGAAAGAGCCATGCAAGAAACAAAAATATATAGCCAGAGATGAAACAGTGCTTAATGAAATGTTAAAATTATGATGCAGCAAAACATTCATATAAGTCATTTGCTGTTTGTTGGCAAGTACCGTTAAATATTTTAATAGCACATTTTAATAAAGTTGAAACTCTACCTATTGAAGTTGTGCTGCATCAAAGAGAAGAAAAAAAAAAGCAACTCACAGTCAACTGAATTGTTCAGGAGAGCTTTTTTCCCATTCTCCAACTGCCCATGCTTTAGCATAGTTCTAAAGTTTATATTTCCAATATGTATGTACGTATGTATGTATATTAATAAAATAAAATTATAGGGATGGCCTGAATCAGATAGAGGGAAGTGTCTAGGCATCTGATTTTCAATTTCACAAAAGAACAGCAAACCTTTACAAAATAATAACAATATACACACCCCTCACTTCTGTTACTATTGTATAATCATATTTACTTATAGGAGGAAGTACTGATGGGTTATTCTTCCCTAAATGCCAGTGCTTGCCTTGGGGTTAGAAAACTTGATTTGTGTATAATACTCTGCTTTCCACATGTCGCCTGAGGGCCTTTTTTTTTTGTTTTAGTGTGTCTACCAGGATTTCTTTCCACTTTTTTTTTTTTTCCTGTGAATAGCATAAGCTTTTGAAAGTTCCCTGCAAGTTTCACATGTGGCCCATCCTGCAGGATCTAGGGGAAGAGGCTGCTGCTGCTACATTCTTTATATCCTGCCTTTCTGCAAATGTCACCAAGGCAGATATTGATTTATTAATGAAATTACAGTTATGGACCAAAAAGAAGAAAGCAAAATAAAAGCCTATTTGTGGCAAATGTTAAGTATGCCTGTGTTAGGGTCAAATCCAATGGTTTCTGACCACCATTGTTGTGGTACAGAATTTGGCCACTTTCATGGTCTTGATCGTTTAATCAGAAATGCACAGTTGCCTGGTCCGGATAATTTGAGATGAGGGGAGAGACTAGTTCCATCTGCCAAGAGTGATAGATAGGGCATTTGGAAAGTACACGTATGGCCGTTTCAATCTCAGCATGCATGAGCACTCTGGAGAGGGGATATTACTGAATCTCCCAGTCAATACTCTTGAAGGCAGAGCATCTAAGGGTGACAGTGAGAGTGCCCTCTGTGTGAGGGCACAGGTATAAAGTTAAAATATTTGGGAATGGTAAAAGGTGAATATACCAGCTCATTGTAACAGAGTTCTGAGGTGTTAAGTCTGTCCCTTTGTACTGTACATTGAAGTTGAAACTTCCCTGTATGATCTCACTCCAGGCTTTGTCAAAATCTAGTGTAGATAGGGATGGATGGAGCCCACAATAGTCCAGATTTAACATTATTTGCTTCTTCCATGGGGAACTGTATTGGTTTATCAATACACCACATAAAGATAATACAACCTGATTTAAGCAACATTAACACACGAACCTAAATCTCCTTTGGTATTTGAGCATCTGTGCCAATGGAGCATTACATAGGAACAAAAAATTGATAGAATTTAAAGGAGTTGAAATTTTGATGACCTAATATAAAGTTATGGAATGCTAATATATAATTTCTACAACAGCCATCTTTCTATAGAATGGAAGTTCATGGTGCATGTGGCTTTGTGCCCTCTGCTAATAGAAGATAAACTTTTTTTTCCAGCTAGGAGCTCTGTCTATGATTGGGAGTGCTTGTGTCCATATAGGCTCTCAATGGATAAGAGCACTTAATTTTACATCAGAAATTATCAGTATGTATACAACAGAAAATTCAAACTAAAATAAAAAACTAAAAAAATAATTAAAACACATGCAACATACAGTAATAATCCTGCCGTATATCTGAAGGCCTATTTTTGCTTACAGTTACAGTGCTTGCAAATGGTGAATTGCTAGATATTAAATTTCTCCTAACCGAATCTATATCATCTAGACCAGTGTTTCTCAACCTTGGCTACTTCAAGGTGGGTAGACTTCAACTCCCAGAATTCTCCAGCCAGCATAAGTCCACCCGCCTTGAAGTAGCCAAGGTTGAGAAACACTGATCTAGACATTACAGGATATATAAACATATGAAACAGCTGTTCAGATCCACAGGTTTGGATACATTAAGCTTACTCATCATATCCACTGATGCTTCAGTATAAGAAAACTTTTAGAAGTAACTAACAATTAGACGGTCTTTCATTTGCAATAGGACTAACAGGAATACTAGTTTCTAGGGAAACAAAATGACTTCTAAAATAAAAAAAGATGTGAAAGACATACACCAGAACTATTCATAAGCAAGCTCAGTTACCAAATGCCTGTATTTACCTGGTAGTATGTAGGCACTCTGCACTTCTTCCTCGTTTTGCCCTGGGCAGCATAAGAAGCTCACTGCGCAGACAGGATTGGACGATGAATGAAACAGTTACATAAATATGAAGCATTAAATAGCATGAATTATGCCATGATATGTAAATGAAAACACAAAATAAACCAGAAAGTCTGAACTGAGATAGTTATTTTGATCAAACTTAAAGAAGAATTTATTAGAATATTCCTTTTACATGTCAGCAAAAAGTAGCTTTCACTATATTCGGCCAATTTTTCATACATAAAGGCTTAGTTCAATTAAACCTAATTTGCTTCAACAGTTCTCTAAGCAGCCTAAATTTACCCACTACTGAGCCTTAACATCCAAAATGGCTTTGAAAGTTTTGTTTCTCAAGTCACATTTGGCAGGGTTCTCTACTATTTTACATTGTCAATAAGTGTAATGAAAGTGAATTGTTCACTAAAATAAGTACAAAATGCTCAGAATACAGAATTAGGGAAGTTCAAAAATTCCTAGCAATTTAATGCCTTAGTAACACACTTAATGTTAAGCTTTCAAGGTTCTTTTCATCTATTCTTGATAGTAAATGCCTATGTGTAAAATATGAACCCCTTTTTTTAAAAAAAGAAGGCACCATACATTATAAAAAATTCCTATATGCACATTTTAGCCTGGTCCAGACTAGCGTTTCTTCGTTAGAAACAGCTACAGGTTACAGGAAAACATTTAAAAAATCTGGATATATAAAAATGAATCCACCATAAAAAAAACTAATAGATTATTTTGTCAAGTTACCATGTAAAGCTTGTAAATTGTTTATGAAGCTGTGACATTATAAAAAATCTATTAAAGATCATGTTAAGCAGACAGATGAATTTAAACATTTTTGAAGTAGCAAAACTCTGATCTATATGCCACCATACTATTATGTATTTGGAGAGTTTATCAGCAACATAAATTGAATAATAACAGAGAGAGAAAAAAGTGTCAGTTTATAATTCACTGCCAACTGGCATACTATCCAACAGAATTATACTAATCTTAGTAGTAAAACTATTCAATTTAATATTTTATATATAAACTGAAACACTGCAAAGGAGGATAAGGAATAGTGCTATTCCATAAATTCCACATGGAGAATCATGTATAAATGTTCCCCTTCCAATCTTGTCACCAGGGAAGCATTAAAGGAGGAGGTATGATGTGAAGTCCTTGATATAATTGGTTGGTTGAACTGCTGCGCCCTATCAGATTTGCAAAAGTGCCACCACATGTCACATTTGGCCTACAAATTCTAACAAAAAATTACTGATGTACACATACAGAAGCATGCCCAAACAAGCCACAAAGCTGAGATTGCTATGGAGGGAGATGAATGCTCCCTTGTTTCTTATCTGTCCTCCCACAGTTTATTAAAATGGCTGCTGATTTTTCAGAGGACGCTGTTTTTGTAAAGTCCAGCAGCCATCGTCCTGTCACTGTAGAAATCAGAGCATCAAATACCCCACATTCTGTTCAGAGAGTTCTTAACACAGTTCTTACAGAGCGCTATTTCCTGCAAGGTCCAGTTCCATATAACTGTTCAGTACCAAAGCCAGTGAATTAAGGTCTTTAAGCGTTGAAAAGGGTGTCTTTTGAGAAACTGTCAGCAGACACAGTGGCTGCAACAGTTCAGTAAGCTGGAAAAGGTCTGGAAAGGGTGGGTAAAAGGATTGCTCAATGCTGCCTTAAGACTGAAACAGATACTTGGTTGCTGCTGTTACAAATATGATGATTTTTTTCATCTATTTTAGACAATAAATATTTTCAAAGCTACCCAAGTACTTTAATAGAAATGCACATTCTTAAGATGAAAGAACATACCCTTCTTGATCCGATAAATACTGATTATCCATATCTCTGGGTCTGCGGTCAATTGGGCTTCGGGAGGCATCATGGTGTCTAGTTGGAGAACGTGATTTTCTCATTTGATGAATTTCATCTAAACTCCTGGTTTATAGAATAAATGAACAAATAAATATAAATATAAAATTCTTAAGTCTGATAACTTTGATGCAAATAGAGGAATACTGATCTAGGGATGTAAAATACAAATAATCCAGTCCATTATAATAGCTTTTCACAACCACTTGCTCTCCAGATGTGTTGTGGCTAACATTCTCAGACTTTCCAGACAGCACATAATTAATATTAATATTTCGTTCAGTGAATTGGTGGTGTCAGAAAAATTTCCCTTGACAGAGTTGCTAAATTCTGCTGAGATTTCCTTGATGTACCAAAATTTTGGCCAGAGTGCTAGCTCTGTATATGTAAATGAAGTTATTTCTTCCTTGACAGGAGAGCATAAGGACAAAATGATTGGGATCAAAAAATAAAATGCATTAATCCATTGATAGAATAATCTTGTTTAGAAAACAGTGAATGAAGAGTTGCCTTAACTATGTCATTGAGAGAACTGCACAAGAAACTAATAATTCTCTTTATGACAAATTGATCATTACAGAGGCAACAGTCACCCTTGTGTCAAAGGGAGCACAGAGGCCCCTGGTATGAAGGTGCCCAAAGTGAATATAAGCCTCACATATCTATAACCACAAGAGTCTGCCCCACTTACAACTGCCCATTTTTAAATCCAGATGAATTCAGTGGAAAAGATTTACACACTGCTAGAAACAGTGGGGTTCTGGATTGCTCAGTTTTGTATAAATGGTTAGAGTTAATGATAAAACAGCTGCATTTTCAACCTTACCTCTGTAATGGCACATTTGGTAAACGAGAACGGGTCCTGCCCTGATCGTCACCACGGTGAGGAGATACAGATCGTGAACGATGATGAGTTGTTCTTTGCTGTTCTGGCACAGTTAATGTTGCAGATTTACTTTCTCTAGTGCTAGACCTATAGCCTACTGGTAAAAGTGCAACAAAATTAAGTTAGTTCAGGTCACAAATGGCAATAACTAGATTAGTCTTTTCAAGAAAGCATCTCTTGCTGATTACAAAATTTTCAGGTAGTTATTTCACCAGTGAAAATCCAGAAATATCATGCAGCTAGGGCTAACAAATAGCATTATACTTAAATATATAGGAGGGAAAAGCATAAACATAGGTAAGAAGAATTTACGTGCAGACTAAAAAATTCCCAGAGGTGAAAAAATGAAAAGGAGCAAATATAATATCTAAATAATGATTAGATATTAATTGCTAGGATGGTCAATTTTTCAACTCTTTAGTATTTTTAAATGAAATCTGTACATCTCTGGCTGCAACACTGAAATAATGCTCTTGCCAAAATTATTGCAAACAACAGAATAGTTTATGAGTAATTGTTCTAGGATTGAAGCCTGGGTTTCTCTTTCAGTTAAATATTACCTGATGATGTGAATATGATATAAAAGTCATTTAAGAAAGTACTGCTCAACACTGAAAATATCAGTAGAACTTCTTTTGCCCTGAATTAAACTTTTAGCCATCACTATCACAAACTACTGTTAGCTAGACCTAGCACATTAAAAAAACCCCAAAAACAATAGGCAAAGAAAACTGTAACTAAATGCCATCAAGACTGCAAATTATTCACATAACTTACAAGATGAATGCAGACATGAATGATGCTTTCCACTGAAACTGCAAAAGCCACACATGGCTTTTTTTTTTTTTTAACATTTTGTTCTTCTTTAGGAAGAACTATCTATACACAGGTAGCACGATGAGCCAATGGACTTCAAAAAGAAAATCTTTCAAAAGGTGAGAAGACACCAGCTCACAATCAAGCTCTTCCAACAATAAGAAGAAAAGGCTGGATACAATAAACGAAGTCCTTAGGATGAATGCTTGGAAGCTAGCTGGCTAAATTATAGCGTGCCTTGTAAATAGCAGCATGCTGCTTAAATCAACCCTTTAGTTGAAGGAACAGTACATAAATTAAATATTAGTGGTCCTTAAAGAACCTCGGATTCTAAGGGATACAAGGGAGTTTATAGGAGCTCTTCTCATCCAGAGTATATTCCACGCACTTCTCTCATAAATTCTGTGTGATTGCTTTGTGAAATGGAAGATGACTTGTGACATGAATAAAATAATTGCTTATGATATAAATTATGAAATAGCTTTCTCTGTTTAATTATACTTATGTTAAAATGCATCCCTATCTGAAAAAATATCAAGGATTTTTAAACATATATATTAGACAATGGAAACAATATATGCTTTCATTCAATAATCTATGTTGCCACTGGCAGAAAGCATAAAACGGTCAGTACTGTATTACGAAAAGTAACAACATCTGGCTTAATTATTATAACAATACAGCTGAGATTATTCAGGTGCCATTCCTTAAGTTAATGAGCTAATTTAGAGAGGTGTTCAACTATTGTTTAAGAAAAATGGCAACATACATGTTTAGCTATTATTCTGGCATCCTTCTTGACTTTCAGTTAATAGAGCTTTACTGCATTCTTTAACATAATTAGCACCTCTAAAAATTATGGTAGAATGAGCCTATGATGATAGACTGCTTTGCGCTTGTTGTACTGAGTATAATGTGTATTAATATATACCAGCCAAAATAGCACTGGTTACTGTACTAGCTAGCCATATTTCAAATAGAGAAAATAAGCATAACTAAAAAATCTTTCAGACTGTTTATTATAGCTTATTATCTGGTTGAAATGTCAAGTTGCTTCTTTTAAAAAAAACTTTGAACAGACTTTCCAATTCAGGCTGTGATTGGCTGCAGGAAATATGCAGCACTTCCTATAATGTTGAACACTGTATTTCTAGAATTGTGATCTTTGTCTCTCCATAGAAATTGCTTGAATCTTCTTTTATGTATATATTTAAGATAATGAAAATTAATGAATGTTTGTAAGAGTTATAAAATATATAGCCATGCTTCATGCACTATATACAGCCATGCATTTTCAATATATTCCATGGTGCACCCGTCTAGTCTGAAAACAAGAACAAATTAAGTGGGTGTTATATTTGAGCTATATATTTGAATAATATTTTTGCATTATCTTTTATTTTAAAAAGGATCCTTGACCCATGAAATTCCTAGATTATGTACAAACAGATTTATTAGTTGCTTAAACTTGAATATCAACATTAAATATCAACATGGCAACAAACAGTTGCCAGTTACCAAGCACTGTAGATATAGCGGAATGGAAGATTAATTTTAATTAAGAAATAAATAAAGGTTGGTGTACATTTTACAGTGCGTCACCATGGAACAATACATCATGCACCTTTCTGGAAAACATGATCTCCCAACTCAGGGTCTTCCAAAAATCTAGAGAATTCAAACTTGGAAGAGGAGAAGGATAGGGAAGATGAAGCAAGGGATGTAGGACCATGCTCTTCACCCACGCACCTGAAGGAACTACTCCAATACCATCATCAACCTCATTATCTGAGATGTCACTATCACTGATTCGCTGAGATCCTGTGCAACAGTAAGGCAAATAGATACCTGTATACTTGGTACTTTTGGAAAGGGTTAAAATAAGTGTAAGCAAAAATTATTTGGGAGAGTCAAATAAATGGGATGCATTCAAAACTAAAAAAAGAGATAATAATAATTGTAAAAAAAAGCTATTGCAGAATGGCTTAGAATCAGAACACATTTTAATCTTTGGTATTGGCTATAGTCACAAGCATATTGTGAAAGCACAGTGACTCACTGGATTGCAGCATTTATTGTGAACCTGCTCCCACATGTACCTCATACATCTGATTTCACATGACTTGATTGCTATATATCTTATGATGGCCAGTTATGAAAAGCTTTCTGGATGTAAGCAGGAGGGAAAAATGAAAAGTCCATCTCAGATGTTAAATCCTTAGTTAAGTTCACACATCATGCTAAACCATAGGTTTATTTTAACCACATGTTGCTGAAATAACCATAGTATATTGATTTATATAAATAAGGTGACGTGGTAATCTCTAGATAGTGTTTGGTGGCCAGAAGTGGCACATTTTCATTAGCATTTTTTTCAATATTGATGGTCTAGAGAGAACATGGTGATACTATCAAAGGGGAAGGAATGAAAATGTTGACTCTTCTGGGGGAGTTAGGTGGATTAGAGACAAAATATAAGTTAATTATATCTATTTTGGCCCTTTATTCTGGGGGTAAAAATATGAAAGCATTTCAGCATTGTATCTGGAGTGTAGGCTCTGAAGATCACAAAAACAGGACTTTAGATACTGCATACAGCCTGCTGCTCACCTATCTCTACCATTACCCAGAGGCTGCAAACTACCACGACAAAATGAACACATCGTGCTGAACCAAACCCCAAACAATTCACATTATGGCTTAGTGCAACATGTGAACCTATCTTATGATAGTCTATCTGCACAAACTACTGATTGATGTTTTAGTCATTATGGGATCAATGAGTATCTATAAATTAGATCTGAGCCAAAATGGGCATTCTTTTCATTCTCATGTTTAAGGCTGAGCCTAAACAACCTAAGTGAAAAAAGTTCAGAGGTAATGAAGTTGGACAGTATTGAGAATCCTATTGATAAATTGTCAAAAGAAAAGTTACTGAACATATCAGCAGCAACACTGCACTCCTGGCAGCCATTTCTTGTATCCAAGTGTCCTCTAAAGGGAAAGTAGGAAAACTCCTCTTGCCCTGTCAGATTTCAGAATGATGGCAATACAGCCAAGTCTGGTCTTTGCAAAGGCTACAATCACAATATTATGCATGTCCCTTTAGAAATAAGTCCCACTGAGTTTAATGAACCCAATTTTCAGCCGAAAAATACTACTGTACTATGGAAGTTATAAAAACACTGAGAAAGTATGTGTTAAATGTTGATGCAAATCTTTGAAAAGCACACTTTTTACTGAATGTACTGTAGTTGCTTAAATCTTTATACATTTTACATCATAATTACTAGTCAAAAAGTCCTACCAAAATGAAAAGGGAATTCTGGACCTACTTTGTAATTTTTTGCTGGAATTTTCTCCACCATGGGCGTGTCTCCTTGGCATGAAAGGTGATGGCTGAGGCAGAGGTAGTGAGGATTCATCATGGGTCTGCAGCTTATACCAATGTGGATCATCGTCTAAAAGTGCAGTCTCCAACTCTATGAGAATCTATGAGGAAGTATAGCAAGATTCCTCTTGGTTTAACAATAGGGATAAAGCACTTCAAGATTCCATTCCACATTTAAAATACAAGGATGGTACATGCGCATTCACCTCTCCAAGGAAGTCACTTTCTTCTTCTTGCACTCTTGGCTGATCCCAAACAGTGATTTCTAACATTCGTTCTCTAAAATCTTTACGGTGCACGTGTGAATAGAGAAATGTTTGGTTCCATTTGGGTTCTAAGCTTTTCTTTACTGTTTTTGTCCTCCTTTTACTCTTATCACTGAAACATAAAAAGTAACCGTAAATCGTCATCAGAAATCCAGTTGCCACCCAGAGTCACTTGTTTGAGATGGGCAGCCATAGAAATTGAATGAATGAATGAATGAATGAATAAATAAATAAACAAACATTTCTGTCTCAGTCCTTAAGAGCATGAGGAACTACGCTCACAATAATTATTCCAGCGCTGACAGTTTCCTCTGCTGGCATTTTCTCTGAAAAGAGGCAGAGGGAAGACCCCTACTCAGCTGATTAGCAGCTTCAAACTCAATAACCCAGCAGCACTGCAAGGCAACAACAGAGCTGGAAATGGACACTATAAAAGATTGCTGGGGTTGGATTCACAGCTAAGCAAGTGAGGTGGCTGACCAACAGACAGACAAATGAATGAGACCATTGTGACAGTTGTTATCCACCACAAGCCATTTACTAAGTTAAATATTATGATTGATATATCATTTATGATTGATTAATACCCTACCATCCTGCCACAGAATAATGATCAATGCAGCTGACAGAAAAGGATAAAATGCAGAACACATTAGTTAAAAACACAGTGAAAACATTAACAATATAAATACATTACTTCTGAAACGAAAACTGCAATAATCTTACAATGAAATTAATCATTAAAACAACTCAAAAGCTTAAACTAAAAAGATGTATCTTGATAACATTCCTGAAAGGAAAAAAAAATGGGGAGTCAATTTCAATTTCAAAAGAAATTTATTCCAAAGTTTATGAGAGATATTATAAAGTGTACTTTTACAGGGAAGGTATCTTTAGAAGATTTGCCCGACTGAGCAAATTCAAATACCTTGGCTGCTGATTGTGTTATATGTTTTTTTTCTGGTTTTTTTTTCTTTTTTATATTGCTGTTTGTTCTTTTATATAGTTTTTTAGCCACTGTAAGCCACCCAAGTGTTTGAATTGGGCAGCCATATAAATTGAAATAATAAATATAAATACATTAATAATAAGAAAAGCAACACCTCTTAGATAGCCAAGTTCTATGCTACTTTTTGGCATAAAGTTTGTAAGTAATAGCTTGATCAAGGAAAATAACTGGCAGCTAGTGCAGGTCCTTCAGAATATTTTCTATTTTCTATTTATTAAGATTATTGTATATTGCAATTTTAATTGATTTTAACTGTTTTGTAAACCACCCAGAATCGTTTCAATGAGATAGGCGGTGACAAATATGATAAATAAATAAATAAATAAATAAAAATATCCTATTGCACACCATTTAGCAAGTTGTTGATATAAGACAGATGTTGACATTTGAAGCTAATGTTGCAAACAACTGGCCTCTGCTTGTGAGAGAAATACAGGGTGGGAAAAAACTAGACTGGTAAGGATATGGAGCAAAAGATTGATTATTCTAGAGCAGTGTTTCTCAACTTTGGCAACTTTAAGCTGTGCAGACTTCAACTCCCAGAATTCCCCAGTCAGCACGCTTAAAATTGACAAGGTTGAGAAACACTGTTCTAGAATAGAAGATATGCCAAAATAGTATATCATTCTTTGGACCAGAATAACTTTTGATGTTGTTATAGAAACAGATTCTGGTTTGCATCAAAACTGGCCACTAACAGCTCACAGAGAAGAGTAGTATGGAAGCTGCAATGAATTTCACTAACTATAGGGCTTAATTGAAGTGCTTCAGGCAGTACAGTATGATTTTTCATTTCAAGTCTTACCTTCTGTCTGGAAGGAAGTACATTTTCACATATGGGTTTCTTGGTCGTCCATCTAGTCTAGGTGGCAGATCTGTTGCTTGAAGAACATTCACTATTAACTGATGCCCCACCTTATCGTACCATAGTTTAACCTAAAATATTGAAAATAACTCTAAATTATCAATAAAAATGTATCAGTTTGGGTTCATTTTTATCCAGTCTTGGAGACTGTTAAAGTAACAATACATTCATTTAAAAATAGAAAAAATGAAACTAATTCTTCTTCACATTAAACCCTATCTGTAATATGCCACATTCAACTAAAAGATCTTGATCTGCTGAAATTGATTGAAAGGAAATCTGATAAGTAAAAAGTAGGAGAACTTTTCCCACACAAACTATAGTTAATCTATGGAATTCACTAAAAATGGGATGTTATAATGGCTCTTAGATTATTTTTAAGTGGGATTAGACAGCTTCATGGAAAATGAATCTATAAATGAATATGTATGTTATCTATATGCAATTTCCACTTCAAAGGCAGGTTCTGCAGCAACAACAGGAGAGGATTATTCATTTAGATTCTATAGGAGGACAACTGAAGGCAGGAATCAATATCTGAATGTGCAAGGTACAATGTACCCAGCAGCCCAGTCTTGAGCTGGTTTACACATTCAACTATACCATATTTTTAAAAGTAGTTTCAAATATGTGAAAGTTGAGAGTTCACTTCAGTGACTGCAATAGGCAGGAAAACTGTACAGGATGGGTCTGAGTTTACTGTTTTTGCCAGCTTTTCATATCAGCTGCCATTCTGTACACCCACTCCCTGTCCCAAAGAACTCAGTGCTCTGTAAGACAGCACACTGTCATTCCCAAAAGAGCTTCTGGGGAACAAGCTCCCATTAGAGCAATTAAATATCATTATGTAGCATCATTCATGTGCGTGTGTGTGTGCATGCACGTGTGTGCTCATGCATCTGTGTATGCACATGTGCGTAAAAGAGAGGTCAGTGGCTGGCAAATGGCTACTATGAAGAGTTCTTATAGCAGGAGTGAGTTTGAACATTTTTTTTTTTTTATCCTTTGGCATAGCATCGGGTTGGTCCTATTTTATAATTACATGCCCAGATGTTTTCTGAGGAATAGATTATCATGGAGAATATCTATATGGTTGCTAGGAGTCAAAAATGACTTGATAGCACATAATCAATCAATCAATCAATCAATCAATCAGATGTTTTAATGCTGTGTTGTAAGCATGCACATAAGTTCAGTTAAAGTGCAAGATCCTGCAACAGCAAACATTTTCCAAAGAATGCAAATATTAATATTTTAACAAGTCTGGAAACAGATAAAATGTGTTTTCTATGACCATAATTCTATACTTACTGAAAGCTGCCCAGGTAGGACCTGTGGGGCATCTTTTAAAGCTCCAGGACTAGTAGGGGAAATAACAGAAATTGAAGGCCGTTCCATTTTTTGAGATTCAAATGAGCTAGAACCTGGAAAGAAGATGAAGAAGACAGAATAATAATAGAAACCTGAAAGATAATCATCTTGAAAGTGAATGAGGTATGGATAACAAGAGCATATTAGCCAAAATAACAGCAATAATAAAGACAGAAATAAAATAAGTTCTTTCCTTTTTTGCCCTATCTGCACAAAAAATAAAAAATAAAAAATAAAAAAGGTAGAAATAAAAAAGAAGGAAAGAGAAGGACAAGAAAAAGGGAATAAAAGCACTTAGAAATACTTAGAAATGCCAAAAATATGCTACATTAAGTTTTGAATACCTGTAAAAACAATGTTAAGTACATGGATAGCTTTTGAAACTTATCAGTCAAGGAAAAATCAAACGTAACTGCTCTAGTGTGATGTTTTGCACTTACTGTAGTCCACACATAATGAGGAGATATATTTGTTACAAGAGGAGGAAAGCCATGATACTGTATAGTAGATTTTAAAAGACTACGGTAGAGAAATACTTGCATTTCTTCTTCAAAAGATAGGGAGTGATAAGGAGTTTCTTTAAAAATAAAGTAAGCCTCATAAAAAGAAAGAGTATTTGTTGCTGGAATTATTTCTCACTTGTAATATGACCAGTAATTGTGCCACTAGAGTTGTATGGTGAGGGAAGAATAGCTTGTTTTTTTTATAACTGTGGTTCTTTGGCAGTCATCACTACATTCACATATCTGGGTGATGTGCCTGCATAGAACTGTTTCTAGAACCTTCCAGAGCTGAGGCAGATTTTTAGGTAGGAAGTGATCTACCCAGTGAGCATCCTTATTTTTCCCATCAGTTCTCCATGAGGCTGCTGTAGCAGCCAAGACAGTAGGTACCTGTAGTAAAGAACATGATGGGTTATGTGAATGCACCGTTAATTGCTCAAGAAAACCACAATTACAGGTAAGTAACTGGATCGTCTTCATTATCTCTGTGCATCACATATACAGATGAATATCATACTTACCAACTGGAAATGGAAAAATACTCTATCAGCCTCAAAAATTGGGACAATTCAACTAAAGAACATCTGTTCAGGCTTGAATATTGAGGTGATAGTACCCAATAAATTTGATGGTTTGGAGCAAGTTGCAGCTTTACAGATTTGTGAAGTAGTAGGCAGTGGAGGAAGCTAGACCTCTCTCTGAGTGTTAATGAACCCTTTAAGACAGATCTTCGCCATCTTGCTAGCAAGATATTGTTCCTCCATAATCCCCTTTGCAAACATTGTGAGAACACGGGCCACTCTTTCCTAAGGCTGAATAAGAAACAGTTAAAAGAACTCATAAAAGGTTTTTACAAGGTCCAGGCAAAATGCAAGGAGCATGAAGGCATCCAGTTAGTGGATGGTGCATTTATAGGCAAGGAAGGAAAAGTAAAAATGGTCAGGAGAGAGGTAGATTGGTTTAAGTAAGAGTCCTAAACAACTTCAGATAAAAATGCCATTATCAGATTGCAACTTGACCCTACCCTTTATGAAAAATCCAGTGTGTGTCTATGGTCAACCCATAGGGTGAAGAGCTCTCTAGTTTGGTGAAGTGAAATCACTGCTACCAAAAGTCAACACTGATGGTAAGACGCTGAGGTCCACTGTTGCTATGAATTCAAATGTGATGTCAATGAGAACAGTAAGGACCATTGACAAGAAACAAACTTGAAATAATATCTCAATTTTAAGGCACTGGAACATCAAATAGATGGTTTGTGTGCCACCTTTAATGTATTTACAGGGAAGGGAAGGGAAAAAGGGAAGATCTGTAAGGCAGGAATCATACTGTCAGGTGCAGCATCTGAGATCTAGTTGGCAAAATGTTCTCTTGGTTTCAGATCAGAAAGTCCTGCCTTGAGGGGAGGCATTAGAGGCAGTAATGAGACAGGCAGATGAGAGTTGTAAAAGAAGGTGGTTGTGGCTGCCATGGGGTGCTGGTATGAAGCAGATAAGACACCATAAACTATTTTCTATCCTAATGACTAGTTATTTCAGGGACAACACATGAGAAAAATTGGTTGAAAAGTGAGCAAAAGCATGCTGCAAGGATTGATAATCAGTTCCAGCTCCCTCCCTGAAATGGAGGTAAATGTATTAAGCATTGATCAGAATGGGAAAGAGGGCAATCTTAGGTTTCTTTCATCAACAAAAGGGATGGCAAGTTATTCCTGGGTGCACTATCTGTTAGTGGCACCAACTGCTGTTTCTGCTCAGAGCACTGCCTGCCTCAAGAACTGCAATGAAAAGATATGACAATAGATCCATTGTCTTAAGCATTTCATGGATGGACAAAGCAATATAGAGGATCAGTCCCACTCCCTTTGTTTACCTGAAAAATTATTCCAATATTGTTAGACACACTGTTAATTAGATGATCCTGAAGAATGCATTCAAAGGCCTCTGAGACCTTCTAAGACAGACAGACAGACAGACAGACAGAGTTCCAGAATTTATAGTGGAAAGCTCATGGATGGCAGCTACACGCACGGTCCCCAACCTGCCAGTAAGGCAACCACTGTCACAGTGTGAACTAGAATTGGGGAAAGGCAAAAACAACCCTAGCTGAGATAGTAGGAGGTTTTCCAGCAGCACAGAAAGTATTGTACCTGCTATGGAATATGGAATTGAATGTATGTTAGAAAATCTCCCCAGGAATCAGTGTTATAAGGCCACACTCTCAATCCGAGAAGAGCTACCACAATAATTATAGAAGCCATCAAGTGTAATAGCTGGTAAACAGTCAATTCTAAAGCCATGTCTATACTCTGCCTTTGTTTAATATGGTAAATAGGTGCTATAATCTGTCCACTGGAAGAAATCTATGATCAGAGATGCCCCAGAATCAACAACATTTAAACTTCAAAACATTATTTATGTTTGAAATAATAAGAACCTTTGTCCTTATAAGTAAGGAAGGAAGCTTCCCTCATGATGTATACTGTATATTGTTATTGTGATGAAATCTCAGCTTGCTGCAGAAGCCCCTGAGGAGAAATTTTTCCTCATCAAGAATCCTGATAATGTCAGTATTGTGGAGCTAGAAAGGAAATGGAAGGGCTAAATAGAAACCACACTGAGGAGCATGAATGCTGGATGGAATGGTTCATGCCTAAAGATTCCAGTGAGGTTAGCCACCATTACATTACATACATGTGTAATGTACAGAGAACACGAAGAAGAGGATATGGTAATCAAAGAATAATAATAATATTAAACAATAAAATTCAGAAACTGCTGTGGAATAGTTCAGTGTTTGATAGGGATTCATAATATTTGTAACAATGAACCAGTTGTGGAGAAAAACTCTACGTGATATTTTCTTATGCAGAAAAATCACCTTCATCAAAGCTCCATTTTTATATAAAACCATCACAGCACAGAAGATATAATTGTTTAGTTTGGACAATTACCCCATACTTCACCAGTCATTGTTTATTTTGCTTCCTTAGCTATACAATCAGGAATTAATATTAAAGTTGATAATTCACTCTTTACTCCTCTAAACGTTATGCATTGGCTTTCCTACAAAGAATCTAGCTTATATTCAGCCAGAATTCACTGTGTTATGCCTACAATGGCAGAACTTGGACTTAACCTCAGATGACAAAATGGAAAAATAAGCCATATGATGTCTTCTTTTCTGGGTTTGAAAACCAACATTAAACCAGAACTCTGTAGTTCACAAAACTTTGGTTTAATACAAGGTGGGATTTTTGCATGGAAGTCATCATACAATGAGAGATGGGAGAAAAAATCCCATTTCTCATAATGATTACAGCTTAAGCCTGGGGAAAAATAGACCAAACTGAATAATTAAGTGAATTTGTATGATCAAGCAGTATATTTTGGCAGCTCTTGAAGTTCAAAAGGTAGGCATGCCACAATCTTGTGATATGACTGCAGCTGACGAGCTGGTATCTCTATGGTGGGTCAGACATTGTGAATGGTCTCCCTGGTAGTATCAGCTACTGCTACTTATTGTCCCATGTATTTTAGTGTGAGTCTTGCAGCCTATCCTTTGGCATGAATAAAGTATATACAGCGTCACTATCAAAAATAGCCGTGGGGGGAGGGAAAACTGAATAATACTGAATGACATCTTATGAATCAACATCGTTTCAATCTCAGCAGCTGGAACAAAGTCAATACTCACTCGACTCTAGTGGAGGATGAGAAGTCTCAGGAATCCTTGGAATGTCACTGAAATATACATGCATACAGAACATTTTGAAATGCCTGAAGTGCCAGCTGTTCCACAGAGCAATCCTATAAACTAATTTTCAATCCATATACATGATTATTTACTCAATGCTGTTTAATAAAACTGAGGGTTTAGTTTCAAAAAAACATCTAAAAAATCCCAGACTTAAAGTTTTTGACATATCTTTGCTAGACAGTTATTTTTATTGCAATGATTTGCTCAATTTCTTAAGAGAGGTGGGAACTCATATCTCTTGGCAATGATGATATAAACAGCAACTTCAATGTGAACACCATTGTATTTATGTGGTCAGTCTACAATATTTCACCATCACACAACAGGAAAAAATAAAGAGGAGAGGAGAAAGGCGAGACTACATAATACTAATTTGGGGAAGGAACAGGACTGAACTCATTAGAAATTTTTATACACACACCTGAAGGAGTTTGCTGAATTAAACCTACAGAAAAATCTTATAATAATAAAGAGAGAGAAGAAAGAAACTTGGAAATGGTTAAGCAAACAAACATAATCCCCCTTTTTAAATGCATCATGTTACAATATACATGGAAACTTAAAACACACCTAACTTCATTTATGTCATACTGCTCTTTAGTCCAGAAAGACTTCTGAAGTATACACTGCAGGACTTTTTACCTTTAATTCCAAATGACTTTACCCACCCTGAAACTAGGATTTGCCAGGCTTTAAACTTCATGGCATTTTTTACCACTGTCCATTAACATGTATGACATCATCTGGGCTGTGTAGAACCCGAGAAACTTTTGTTACACAGGAATTCAGAAAGATCATAGATATGATCCTGCCTTTAATGTAATTTAAATGCCATTCTTATGGACTTTGAAAGACTGCTGGCCTTTTAAAACATTACATTAAGAACAATAGAACAAATACTAAAAGAGCAATAAGTAAAATAGTCCTCCCTCCCAGCAACCAGTGATGACAACAATCTAAGAATTAAAAGCCCTAAATGACAGAGGAGTGGGTGCGGAATTCCAAAGGAGTGGAGCCATCATGGAAAAGCCTATTCTCCTGACTGCCCTCCACAGACTTCAAAGGGGAGGGGGGAATCCTCAACATCCTAACTGGTTGGGTAGTTTTTTAGGAGATAACCCTGAATGTATTCAGGGAGCAAGATATTAAGGGCCGCACAGATAATAATAACCAGCTGGTTACTATCTGTAGCCAATGTAGTATAGGCAACACTGATGGTATATGCTTATGGTGGCCCTCACCCATCAACAAGAGGGCTGCTAGGTTTTGCTGCAGCTTCCTGATAGTCTTCAAAGGCAGCCCTAGGCATAGTACATTGTAGTAGTCTACCCTAGAGGGGGTGAGGGCATATTATATGTGTATGCCTGCATTTATGATGGGGGAGGGGCTAAAAAAGAAATTGCAAAGCAAACTTTACCCAATAGGCCTTGAAACAATAATTTCAACTTGAGGTTCTGATTTGGATTCTAAAATAATGTTGTAAACTTCTTCATTTGTAGCTCCAGGAAGTGGTTTACCATTCCATTCTAGAACTTCATCACCTGGAATTTAAAAACAAAGGATACTTTCTTTTGTATGATTTCACACCCAGAGATATATGCATGGACAAATATAAATTGTTAGCTTATTTTCTAGGCTAGATCTGTGGATGTAAATTCAGAGATAATAAAACTTTGCAACAGAAAATTACTCTTCTTGAACATACTTCTGATATCAAAACACTAAGCTGTCACCAGAATTGAACTGGCCAGGCAGAAATATGTCAAGAAGCCCAATTCACTTCAAGTGGGCTATCACCCAATTCTGCTAGCACACATGCCAGCATGCAATGGGGCCAGTATTGCTAGCTGGAACACAGCATGTGCCATTAAAGAGGAAGAACGCTGCTACCATCCCTCCTCTCTCAGTGCTAGTACCAGCCCTTCTTAATCAGTATAATCTACAGTATATATTCTAGCCAGCCAAGACTAGTCAGGCAGCATGAGAAAAATTAAAATCCATTCAAGAGCTCAGCTGAAAATTGAAACTTTTCAAGTGGTTTTAATATTCAATGTTCTCAGGAAGTCTCAGATTTTTTTCTATGTCAGGCTGTGAGCAGCTTAGCCACTTTGACATTAGCGTGCAATGCAGCATACTTCCATTGTAACACGGTTTGTTGATTTATTATTATCTGAAGGTAAAACCTGATGGTTTCCTTCCTTTGGTCCAACAAATGTTTTACAGAGCTCCTGGACTTGCAATGCTTCCCATTATTCATTTTAACAAATCTCCGGTGTAGAGAAGGTCATTTCCTTCTCTCTGCCAAGTTTTTTTTCTATTTCAAAAATAATAGTAAAATCTGACACTTCCACAGTTTTGGTTTACAGAAAGGCACCCTTGGTCATTAGCAGATGTATACAGCCAATGTTACAAAGAGTCTCAGGCATGTCTCTTCATCTGAAGTTCATGGAAATTAGTCTAGAATTAAGGTTTGGTTTTTGTTCACATAAACTGATACTATTATCAATATCTGAATTATACAGAAATCTTTTAAGTTCTTTATACCTTTCTATCAAATATAAGTAAAATCTATATACTGTTAGAGACATAGTAACTTTATACATGATAAAAATAGTTTTAGCATATGTGAAACTTATCTTTGTGTACAGAGTGCTTCTAAAGTCCATCTATGCACTAATAAAGACATTTTAACCAATATAATTGTGTTCAGCTGGAATAGATAACCGTTACATTGCCCCCATTGCATTAGATTGAAATATTTACAGAGGGAACAATACACTGAAACTGCAAATATAGTACATAACAGCAGCACTATACAAATGTTGAGAATATTAAGACAAAATCATTCCCATAACTGAGATACCTGCTCTTAGATGTCCCACCACATCAGCCAAGCTACCTTTCTTTACTTTGGTAATGAAGGCACCAAGTCGTCCTAAATCGGTCATTTTTCCTCCTACAACCTGAAAATAGATATGCCACCTTTCAGAATACCAAACTATATTTTAACTAAAATAATGGGAATCTATATTCAGTTCAATGCCTTTTACCTATATATACCACAAAACCTTGCATCTTTCAAAGGAAAATAATTGCTTGTCCCAAATTGATACTTTATGTGATTTTTAAGAGATCCATATTCATGTGACTATGCAACTTGCAAAGACGTCAGCTTGAGAACCCTAAAGGTATATATGCTTGTAGAAGTGGAAGTTATCTATTTACTTCAATTTATCACCCATGAACATTTCTATCACTAAGCTTGTTTTTTGCAAATATTGCATTACCAAACTAGGTAATGTTTCTGTTGGTTTTTAACCTTTTGTTTGCTCCCCAGAGCTGCAGCTGGTAAGATGGGTGGCTATCAAATCAAGTAAACAAACAAATAGCATCATCAGTGTTTTGACTCACAGTAGTGGAGTTTGCTGGCTTTTTATGTATGGCAGCTTGTCTGACTGATCTTAATCAAGGTTGTTGTATGTGTGCCTGTTTCTGATTGCCCTATCTGGGTTGGTTGGCTGCACTGTTTCATCTTAGAGTATTTCTGCCTATTGTTTTGGTTCTCACTGATATACAGTACTGTGCAAAAGTTTTAGACAGGTGTGAAAAAATGCTGTAAAGTAAGAGTGCTTTCAAATATATATATTGTAATTGTTTATCAATTTACAAAATGCAAAGTGAGCAAACAGAAGAGAAATCCAAATCAAATCAATATTTGGTGTGACCACCCTTTGCCTTCAAAACAGCATCAATTCTTCTAGGTACACTTGCACACAGTTTTTGAAGAAACTCGGCAGGTAGGTTGTCCCAAACATCTTGGAGAACTAACCACAGTAGGCTGCCTCAAATCCTTCTGTCTCTTCATGTAATCCCAGGCAGACTCGATGATGTTGAGATCAGGGCTTTGTGGGGGCCAAACCATCACTTCCAGGACTCCTTGTTCTTCTTGACACTGAAGATAGTTCTTAATGACATTGGCTATATGTTTGGGGTCATTGTCCTGCTGCAGAATAAATTTGGGGCCAATCACATGCCTCCCTGATGGTATGGCATGATGGATAAGTATCTGCCTGTATTTCTCAGCATTGAGGACACCATTGATCCTGACCAAATCTCCAACTCCATTTGTAGAAATGCAGCTCCAAACTTGCAAGGAACCTCCATCATGCTTCTCTCTTGCCTGCAGGCACTCATTATTGTACCAGCCCTTCAGCGAACAAGCTACCTCCTGCTACAGCCAAATATTTCAGATTTTGACTCATCAGTCCAGAGCACCTGCTGCCATTTTTCTGCACCCCAGTTCCTATGTTTTCGTGCATAGTTGAGTCGCTTAGCCTTGTTTCCATGTCGGAAGGATGGCTTTTTGGTGGCAATTCTTCCATGAAGACCACTTCTGGCTAGACTTCTCCAGACAGTAGATGGGTGTACCTGGGTCCCACTGGTTTCTGCAAGTTCTGTGCTGATGGCACTGCTGGACATATTCCAATGTCAAAGGGAAGTAAGCATGATGTGTCTTTCATCTGCTGCATTAAGTTTCCTTGGCCAACCACTACATCTTCAGTCCTCAGCGTTGCCCATTTCTTTGTGCTTCTTCAAAAGAGCTTGAACAGCACATCTTGAAACCCCAGTCTGCTTTGAAATTTTGGCCTGGGAGAGACCTTGCTGAAGCAGTATGACTACCTTGTGTCTTGTTGCTGTGCTCAGTCTTGCCATGGTGTATGACCTGTGACATGAAACTGTCTTCCACAACCTCACCTTAGTAGCAGAGTTTGGCTGTGCCTCACCCAGTTTTAAACCTCCTACACAGCTGTTTCGGTTTCAGTTAATGACTGTGTTTCAACCTACATATGAAATTGATGATCATTAGCACCTGCTTGGTATAATTGGTTAATCATACACCTGACTCTAATCCCACAAGATCCCTGATTTTGTGCAAGTGTACAAAGTGTGCAAGTGTAAGAATTGATGCTGTTTTGAAGGCAAAGGGTAGTCCCACCAAATATTGATTTGATTTGGGTTTCTCTTCTATTTGCTCACTTTGCATTTTGTATATTGATAAACATAAACAATTACAATATATATTTTTGAAAGCATTCTTACTTTACAGCATTTTTTCACACTTGCCAAAAACTTTTGCATAGTACTGTACATGTTGATTGCTTGGTGTGTGATAGGGAGGGAGAATATGCCCGGGGCCTTTGCTGTCTTTTTAAAGTAGTTTGCATACTAGGTTTGTCTCTATGTGTCTGCTAATGGCTGATGTATCAGAACACCAAGCTACTGTGAATTCTCTTGAATTCATGGATTTGGCTTGATCTAAAATACTTACAGTTTTCCAGTTGAATTTATGGTTCAATTTGTCTATGTGTTGTGAAATTAAAGAATTTACATCATGTCTTCTGACTGCTTCCTGGTTTCATGTGTGGAATCAAAACGCAGGACACAAAGGCAAAATAATCAAGGCTTCACTGCAGTGTTTATTAGGCAGTACGTACTGGAGGGGGACCCCACCAAAGGTTAGTGGGAGACACTCCCCTGTAGGCAAAATGGATACCCTGATATTTATACAGTTCTACAAGAAAGGGGAAGGGAAAAGAGCACACACGTATACATATTCATATGATGATGCAGGCATACAGTACCTAAATGAGCAATACTTCTCAAGTTACTTTCTGTCCCTGTTCTTGACTGCTATCTACAAGGATGGAACAACTGCTATCTATAAGGAAAGCAATAGTGTCAGAAGGGAAGAAACAAATTGTTCAAGGTGCCAACTGCCAGGAAGAAGACATCCTCTCTTGCTATGTGGGTGTTTGTGATAAGGGGTTTACAATCAGCCTAGTTCATGTCAGCTTCAAGGGTGCTGCACATTCCTTTATGATTCAATTTTATTAAGGTGATCCCATTCATGTAAGGCCTCTAAAAACTTGCTTCTTTCACCCGAAGAGTCACCCAAAGATATATTTTCCTCATTTTCCTCACGTCTATGCATTCTGTTAATCTTCTGACAGTGACTTTCACAGTCTTTACATTGTATGTTCTAAATAATTCCTGTTCTCTCTTCTGTGGTTGTTAGATCTGGGGGGTTCCTTAAGAAACTTTGTAGAGATTGCTCCTGTGGTGTTTGTATATCCTCTGATTTGTTTGTGTATCTATCCATCAAACCCAAAGTATGTGGTGAGGCAATGGTCCATGATTCTAGCTTTTTTCCCTTTTTGTATGCTTGGCCAGGTTTGATGCTTTATATAGTAAGGCTTCAATGGATTATTCTGACAGTTTCGAATCTATGGAGGTAAGAATGTTGTGATATCAAATTAGATCATGATTTCATCTTCCTTAATTGTTAAGTCTTTAATTTTCTCAAGGCACTGAAATTGCATGTTCATTCCCATCTACGAGGTATCAAGCTATTTGGTGAGTTTTTTGGTTAAATTGTATGTTGGGGTCCCTGGTAGCAACACAATTGAGTGGAGTTGTTTGTTTGCAAGAAAAAAACCAAGCTCAGCGAACATTACTATCTCAATATTTCAACATTGAGCACTAAAATATTTTCCACTATTGAGTTCTATCACCTTTCAAAGCTGATGTTTAAGGAACACAAATAGCAATGGAAAGTTTGACATAATTTTCCTAAACCTTGGAACCTGTAGTATGGTTGACTCCAAAAGTAAAATACACCTATACTGATGTATTCTTTTTTAGGATGAGAGTCATGGTACATGACAATGTTAACTGCCATTCATACTTCCTGTCATTCTTTGTAGGCAGAAAGGATATCGTATAGCTAATGACTGCTACAGTAATCTAGCCCTTTCTACCAGGTCTTCTTAGAGGCAGAGTTCAAACAACTTGGCTGAGGATCTAGAAAGACAGCAAAGAGAAATCACTGGCTCCTGACTCAGCCTATGAACAATCAGAAGAACACAGCATTCAATGTGATTGGCTATTAAAAGTGGCAAGATGTACCCTTACTAACTTAATTTTCCTTTTACATGACAAGGAATTTGGAACGTACATATATACTTCTAAAAACTAGGAATTCATGGAGGAAAAGAAATTTCACGAGTGGTTACTGACCTAACCACTGGCTATCTAGGAATTATAAATCAATTTGTACCTATCCTAAATACTCTGAAGAGGCAGAATGCTAAAAAGATCATTATCTGGATCAGCTTCCATTTACTATTTAGGGTATGTTCAACCAAAATGCTAACCAATTGTTAATTAAAGCACGGTTCACTGAATTAACCCAATTGCATGGATTTCAACAACACACTGCACAATAACTTAACTGCACTGTTTGGGTCACACAATACATGGAGCCACAAATTGGCAAAGTACAGTTTAGCCATGCATGTTGTGTGAATTCAGCCTTAAAAATTAAGAAGTGTGGAGTAGTTTAACTTCCGTTTCTTCTTTTCCATCTCAAGGTCCTATTTGAATTATAGACTACTTTAAAATCCTGCTAAGGAAACTTCATAATTTTGGCCAGTGGTCAGTCTTAATACAAAGGATTAATGGAAATAAGTTTATGGTATAGTCTCCAAGGCACTTACTTTGAGTCCCAGTAATGCACCTGACTCTTTTGGCATAGTTGTTCTCTTGTTGAGAATAACACGACCAATTAGCCGATCTCCCTCTTTAGATGGCTGCCAAGTTACAGGATGCTGTTACACATATATAAATAAAGGAAAGCAAATGAATTGAAAAACTGTTTTTGTGGTAAAGACTTTAGGTCTCTACTTTTATAATGATCACTTACTTTTATTATTTATACTCATTATTTAAATTGCTTGTTATCTCCAGAATTAAAAGAAATATTTATCTTGCATTATGTTTAATACAGAAAAATGTAACACATATTTAACAACCTGCAATCTAATAAGTATATTTCAGCTTATGAAAGGCATCTCTAAGGAGACAAATTCCAGAGATCCCCATTACAGCAGAGCACAGACACACGAACAGCTGAATGAAACCTGATTCCTTTCACCTCTAGTAAGGACATTTATGAGAGACAACACCATTCCACCCTCCTCCAAGTTAAATAGCAGAGAAGGAATTTACTTGATGCTTTTGTTCATTGAATTTCCCCATGGCTCAGGAAGGAAGGGATCTAAACTTATTTCAGCATTGTGGTGTATAAATCTTCTGGGATTCAGGGAAAAAAATCAACTGTACTCAGACTGGTTGGTGCCGTAAGTAATCAGAGTGGATTGTTTTATTTAATTTGCAGGAGCTCAAAGCCTTGTCTGATTCCTTTCATAGTTATTTTCTCTGAGGCTCAATCTTTGGATGAGCCTACCCACAGCCCTTTTTCCTCTAAGCCTGTGTTCTCTTAGTGCTGTTTGTTTTCTAAAAAAGGAAATACGACCTTACAGAGATCCTTTGGGTGCCAGTTTGTGTTTTGTGGGTTATAATCTCACCACATTGCTCAGAAAACCTAGACCTCTGCCAGTTACCAGTTACTGAGCTTAAACCTCCCTCACATTTTGCCAGTTAAATGAAAGGCGAAGACATTTTCTCTCTTTTGGGTTTGTTCCTAAATCCCTGTCGGAGGAGCAGAAAGAAGGTAGTGGCAATAAACACCAGTTACAGGTCAAATCTGCTGTATCACCTGGATGGTCCTGGGCACACGACAGCAGGCCCAGATGGAGGTGAAACTTACAAAAGTGGACAGTGGGATTGTGGACAAGCAAGGCTCGATCAACCATATTGAAATATGTATCTGTTATGCAAAAATGGGATTGTCCAACACAAAATAGGAATGTACATAATTTAGACCTGAATTTGGCTTGGTGAGACATATATGGGACACATCTTTACAATGTTCACCTCAATATACTTTATTCTGCTTTTGTACATATGTTTACTCTATAGGAATGGGTTGGATCCTGCATTTGCTGCAATCAGTAGCAGCATCCTGTTAGCAAACTTCTGTTCACATTTCTCATTCTGGAGGTTTGGGGGATTCTTCAAGAGGAGCTGGAATCAGTGAAAACTATCTCCTTCACTTCCACTATTATGACCTTCCCTTGTAACGGAAGACTTCTGCAAACAGAATACATTACTCCATGGATGGAAAACACCTTAAGATCCAATGCTGATAAACATTTCTTATATGGGTTACATTGGCATACCAAAAACTATCAACAACATTATAATGGCTATGGAATAATATTATTCTTTAATTTAAACCAACAAAACAATTATATATATTTCTTACCGAGCTAATAGGGGATGTATCTCTACTGTGCCATGTGGCAGGATCCAACCAGTAATAATCCAAATCACCTGGAAGAGTTATGAACAGAAGGAAATATGTATTCTCTCGTATTAAGAAAGTTATATGAATGAATGAGTTATATCTGTATCCAAAAGTGTAATGTAAAATATTTGTCTGCAAGAAAAGCATTAAGTATAGTGGTCCTTTTACATACAGAGCAATGTAATGTAAAATGCATAGTATGAATATCAGCTATTTCAATTTCACAGCCCAATTTATGAAAATCTGGAGCACTAATGAATGCACTAATATCCTATAAGGCCCACTACATGTATGCTTTTGTAAATATATCTAGCTGAATGCAGAGTAAAGTTAGTTCTACATAATTTATTTCAAACTCGTAGAAAATTAAGACATGATTAATTATCCCACTGATTTAAACAGAATTTAAACTAAATTAATTCACAGCAAATCCTGTAATTATCTATTCAAAAGTACTTCTTACTGACTTCAAGGACATTTATTTCTAAAACTGTAGGTATAAATCTGCAGCTGGAATCTGGGTTAGGGTTTGGGTAATTATTATGAAAAGAAAACATAATAGGTTTCTCATCCTCAGTAATTTTTCATATGGCTACTTTCAAATTCCTAGTGATAATAGAAGAACAGCTAATAACAGAAATGACAATGATAAGTAATTAGCATTTAATATGTATTACTAAGTAATGAAAAACACTAACATAACTGTATGTGACATGTACTGAATTCATGGAATAGATATTGAAAAAATGAATTAGATCAAATGATACTTATTTGTAAAAAGCAGAAAGAAAAAAATGAATGAATTATGATGAAAACTAGAGAATTATGGACCTGCCAGTATATTAAACAGTAAAAACAAACAAATGAACTATTATAACCAACCGACTCCCATAATAAGAACAGAAATGCGATACAGAAGATTCTGCTAAATCCTGGAATTCCTTTGTTTTTAAGAAAAACAGACTGCAATTGTATAAACATTTACCTGGGGGCGGCTCCCATTGAAATAAGTATAAAAGCACTGTTCTTTTGGTTGTAAGAGTTTTATGACCGTAAGCTGCTTCATTCTAATTATACCTTGGAGGTTTTATTCTTTGTTTGCTGTTGCTGTTGTTTCTTTTTGGGTTTTTTTTAGAATAATTTTATTGAAGATTATATTGTACAGATAAAATTAATACAATCTACATTGTATAAAAATATATAAAAATATAAAAGTATGTGTGTACACACACACACAAATAAATATATTATAGATAGATAGATAAAAAGTACAAAAGAAAAAAGAAAAATTCCACTGCCTACCCCTGCCATTCCCCACCACCCCCACTGGCCTTTGCTGTCTTCTTCCTCCCACCGCTACTGAGGTGTCCCTGGCTGAGGCAGCTGCTGGCCCATCGCAAGGTTCTTGCACAGCCTCTGTGCAGTCTTTGGGAAAGCCTCACGAGGCCTCGTGAGGCTTCAGGGAGGCCTCACAAGGCTTTGGGGAGGCCATGTAAGGCTTTGGGGAGGCCTTGGGGAGGCCTCGCAAAGGCCCAGCAGCTGCTTTGGCCAGCATGCCTCATCAGCAGTGGGAGGAAAAAGACAGCGAAGGTCAGCTGGGGGCGGTGGGGGGCCGCAAGGGTAGGCGGTGACAAAGTGCAGGGCAGCCAAAAGGGCAGAGATGGCAGTGAGGGGAGTTGAAACGGAGGCGAGTGCAACAGGGCAGGAGAAGCATGAGGTTCTCACCTAATGAAGGTGCGGTCCTGGCCTAATGACTGCAGCTGGGACTACCAGAACTGCCATTGCTAAGTGGTGCGGTCATGTGATGTTTCGCCTAACAATCGCTTCGCTTAGCGACAGAAATTCCAGTCCCAATGAAAGTCATTAAGTGAGGACTACCTGCAAACAAAATATTTACACATACATATAATCTGCAACCACATCTATTATAGAGTTTCTGATCATGTATCTAGAGCTTATGTGGCTGTACTTCATAAAGGCTTCTGATTGATTGCTACTGGACACATGATGCTTGATTGTATATGTGCCTGGTCTACTGCAGCAGTATCATTCACTGTTTATAGCCAACAGAGTTCTTTAATAACTGATTCCTTCCACATTCCAAAGCTTGATACCCACCTAGAAACATTTTTTTAATTAGATAGGCTATTATCTGACAAGGAGTGCCGAAGAATAAACTATTACTATATATTATTACTGTTATTTCTCACAATTATTATATACTATTATTATTTGTATATTCTCTGCTTTTTTGAGAATTTGAATACATTTAAAAGCAGGTTATGTCTTGTTTAAAATAATAAAAGCATATGCTGTATCCATGTTATTGCTGTGGGTAGCCATGAAATAAGTAGCAAGAATGATAACTATTTAATAGTCCTGATCCTTCAGGTTATTTCCAGGGTTGGATTCCGTTCACAGCAGTGATTCATTGTAATTTGGGGAAAGAGAAAGGCCATTTCAACACAACATGCTGATCAGGAATAAACTTACACTTAGCATCCTCCTGCAAATCGTAGTGAGCTACATGAGATTAAAACAACACACACACAGAGGATACAACCTCCACATAGAAAACTGGAACCTGAGGGAGATGGCAAGAAGAAAACCCACTGACTCTGGCAAGCTAGCTTTCCATTTTCCAAATAACTGTTGTGCCTATCTTCTTCCATTCACATCAATTAAAAGCATGCAATGATTTTGCACAAATCAGTCTTAAGATCCTTGAAAATTTTAGATGGAAAGGTGTTGCTGACTTTGCAGAATCCTTACCTAGTATCTTTTCCTTTTTTAATATGTGAGATCAAGAGTCAACATGCAGCAAGTGTGGGCAGCTCTTAGGGCACAGCAGTGTTGTTTTCTAACTAGCTAACTAGTATTAATTAATAAGAATTGGGGGACCCTACCAGCGTACTGTTTTGGTTTCCCGAGCAATGCTTCCTAGCAGTTGCATCAAGGGACCATGAGCATCACCAGGATAGTATCCATTGACAAAACCAGATTCAGTTTGTAGGAAACAGCAACAACAAAATGAATCAAACTGCAAAGGAACAGTGCATAACACCAGAACAGATAATGCCTTCAGACAAATGTGAGTGAATAAGATATTTTCTTTATCTGCTCAATCCACTTTAAACTTCTATCATAGGGTTCTCAATTCATCTTGCCACTGACATTTTATAAAATAGTAGGTTCAGACCTCAGACGAAGACATTCTCCTTGTCTTGGTCTGATATGAAGGTCCCCTACCTGCCAGGGAAGTGTGTGCTATATACTTTTAAGTTTTGATTTAAACAGGAAAAAAAAATCACAAATGACCTTCTACCTTCACAGTGGAACTAAATGAAATTTACAGGTTGTCAGGATTTTCTTTCTCATGGGAAAGGATTCATCCCGTTATCTTTACAACAATAACAAATAATATTTTGACTACAGAGATCATGTGAAAAACACCTGTTATTGTGTGTTGTGTATTGTGCTATTTTCTGCCACCTATTGGCGTGTGTATGCTAGGTACCCAGTGGGGGTGGCATAGAGCTATAATACAAGGGGAGGAAAATGTTCAGCTTCTCTGAGTAGTTGTTAGTTGTTTTAGTGTTAGCCACTATGTAGGTTTTATGGGCTACGTAGTTGTAACAAATTACCAAGTAGTGTACCTCTTCTCTAAGAGTTTGTAGCTAGAGATTTTGTTAAGCTTGTGTTGCTAATAAGTCTTGGATGCTACATTAAATGAGAAGATGTGTTTTTCTTTATATTTTGTATGATATTTGCATTTTATGGAATTTTGCATTTTTATCAATAAACACCAGTTAGTATATATTTTCTGACTGGATTTCTTTGGGAAGCAAGAAATGGACATTGCATTGTGTTTGCTTTTATGGTTAATATTTTCCTAGAGTTTTTGCTGCGCTCTGCACAAACAGGAGTGTTTGTGATTATCACTCTGCCCGACACAGGTAATCTTCTGAAGGGTTCAAATCTGTTCCAAGGCACCTGAACTTCTGTCCTTTAGGGACTCACTTTCTTTGTCTGAATAAGATGCACATAATTAATACTTTAAACATAATGTTTAAATAACTGGCCACTATTATATGATTAATGTCTCAATCCCCATCCTTTTCTTTATTTTCCACATAATTCTTCATATGGCAATATTATTACTGTGCTAACCAAAGTGGGCTTGACTAGGATATGCTATCCATCCTTGGCTTCATGACTTTCAGCTGTTACATATGGGGTCAACTAACAAAAAGATTAAATCTCTGCAAAGCATATAGAAAATAGAAATATGATCAATTGAACATACTTCATTCAAAAGATTTTGCAAAAACGTACTGCATTAGAATATGCAGGCTGTACACCGGAATTTGAATGAAAGCTATGAAATTTACTAACCACAACACGATTCAGGAGATGCAGGGCACATGAACTCTGCCAAAACAGATATGTTAAAAATAATATCTGAATTATTATATGTTCCCTGACCATCAAAACCTCTGAAATCTCTAATTTCATTAACATGCAATATCACGTATCTATATAAGCAACACTAGAATTACATTTACAGGCAGGTTATTTTTATAATTCTATACATACACACATGCACACCATATTTATGGTGAAAAAATACATTAAAAAGTCAAACAATATTTCTTTTAAAATATAGACATAAAAGAAACCCAGAATAAATCCTCTGAATGAAAGGGACACTCAAGAACAAAATGGCTTGGTGCTTCTAATACCAAAAAAAACAACAACAACAGTGCTTGTACTTCATTACAAGATCAGCCCTTTTCAAAACTCAAAGTTATTGACAATAATATTTTACAGATATCCCCACAACCTTTCGGTCCAGAGGACCACATGATTACCTGTCCCTGAATGCAAGGAATGGAGAAGAACCTGAAGGAAACCAGCGAACATAGCAGCGTCGGCTCACGGTGCCTTAACAAGCAGAACCAGCTTTGACCAGGTTGCTGAATGCTAGCCTCAGACTGTAGCAAAACCATAATCGCAAGGGTGGGGGGAAACACCCCAAACCAAATCAGTGCAAAGTGAGTCTATAAGGAGTCCTTGTTTCCTGTAGTTCTTGTCTCCTGAGCCTGAGCCAAACGATCCTGCAATGTCAAACATTCTACAAGGCTAACATCCATTAGGGCCAGAAGAGCACCTGCCATAAATACAAATCTCTGCAGTGTAGAGACAGCACTGATGACTGCAATAATCTATACGCACTCCGTGCAATGCTAAAGAGGCTCTCTGCCTATGGAGTATCTTTAATGATTTTCAGAGGCTCCAATTAAGGATCTCATGAAGCAATGTTTGCCTCACTGCAGAAACTGGAAAATGTTTTATATGCTGGGGTCTGACACAGGGAGTGTGATGCAAAAGATCAACACCCACCTTACCACCACTGAAACCATTTTTTCTATTAAGTTCAGTTTGACTGAAATTTACACAGGCAAAGTGATGAATAAAGCTGACAGTCGTTAATTCAGTTAACACTGTGCTTTCTGAATTGCATTAGGAAGACCTGCTTGCTCTGTGAAATTCTCTTTCAGACTGTCAGATCCAAAAAGCTAAGTCTGTAAAAGATGGACATGACTACAAGATTCAGGAAGCCTTCACTGGCAGCCCTTGTTGCCTTGCCTGACTGACCTAGGGCCCCCCAGATGTGCTATATTTCATCTTCAGATCCAACACATCTTTAAGGTGTCAGATTAAAGGAGAATGCTGAGAAGTGGATCAGAGGATCTAGGGGTTGGAGAAAAAGAGCATTTAATTTGTTTGCTTTACTGAGCTGTTTTACTGGACAATCATAAAGACGGAAGGGAGGGGAGAGGGGTGAACTGACTGCACTAGGTCAACTTTCATTACACAGCAGTGCTTTTCTTCTTTTGACCTCATTTGCCTCTATGGAAAGCAAAAGGCAGATTTGATATAATATTTAATACTTTTCTAATATTGCCATGAGGAACAAACCTAATCCTTATCAACATTTTCTAGGCCAAGCTATGATTAGGCTCATGTTGGCATAGATTAAAGAAATCCAGACTATATGCGCATGTTCTGTATGTACCCACTGAATTTTCAACCCGTCAAGGACGTTATTCTCATTAATAAAAGGCACATCGTGTTTTCACTGCAAAAAGAAAAAAAGAAAAAAGAAAGTTTCATCAACAGATTAAGTTTTGGGATGACTCCCAAAGTAGTTGCAAATGAGTGCCAGAAAGCTACTCTTGAAGTCTACTGGCTTCAAGATTTGAAGTTCTGGCTCCCGTGATCACTTCATCTTACTCTTGCCTTGTAGTAAGTTTTAGCTACAAAGGGAAATAGGGGTTGGAAACATTGGTTGTGACTGACTGCTATGTCACAACCAGTACTTCCAGCTTATTTTTAACCAATATGTTAAAATCTAGGTGTAATGAAATATTGCCAAATAGGCTGCAAAGTGAATCTTGCTCATTGATTTTATTTCATCATGTTTTCTATTTTCTTAACAATCCTCAGAGGAGGAATTTTAAGCAAGAGAATTTGAAAGTAAATGATTAACTTAACTCTTAAAATATGTTTGGCATGGGCTTTATGTTCCAGATTATATCTTGTTTATTTGAATTACCCTAAAAATGTTGTTAGCCATTATTGCTCATTAGGGTTTAGGGAACTGGCTTCATTGTCAGCTGAAAGTTTAGTGAGAAAAAGCTTTTGTATTATTCCAGAAATTCAAGAAGGTACTTCTAGGCAAGGCGCTTATTATGCAATCATCCTGCTCCATTCAGAGAATTTTGCAAGAATCTAAATGTTATCATTTTCCATTTGTAATCTGTTTTCTCACTGCTTCTTCTCTCTTGTTTTCTTTCTTTAAATATTCAGTTAAGGACAAAAGGATGGAAAAGCCTTGAGAGAGCTCATTGTCCGGAAGCACCCAGTCTTACCTGTTGATTCCTGTCAACTCATGCTGTCTACTGATAATGTATTATAAACATACTGATAATGCATTGCTTTGCTTAACATGTTAGGTTAAATTGGATGTTACTTGGACAGATGTAGGCCCTTACTCTTCCTTTCCCAACACCCAAGTAGATTTGAGGTATGTGTAACAGGGAGTGATGGTGGAAGGCAAGGAAGTAACCTATTATTTTGCATCAGCTAACAGACACAATTAGATACATGGTGTTCTTTGATCATTTATTCTTTGATAAAAATATACATTGCAGCATCCAGTGTCAGACCAATTATTGCTCTCTATATACTGTCTGTAATCATATGTATTTTGAGAGTTTTCTCTTCATGACTTGCATACAGTGAATTTTGCAAATTCATACTAGTGAATGTAAAGATATTGTATATATGGTGAGTCAGTATTCAAAACTGCTGTTGGAAATGATAAAATTGTCATTGCAAAAATGTATGGATTTCATTTAGTTAAATATTCTTTGGGTGGTTGTTAGTATGCATTTGGACACCTTATGTGAAGACCTGTCACTCTAGAGAAAGCTGTAATGCTGGGAAAGGTGGACGGAAATAGAAGAGGATGACCACCAGCAAGGTGGATACTCAATTACAGTAGTAATGAGTGCATCATTGGAAGATCTGAAGGACCAGGTAAGGGACAGATCATCATGCCCTTATGTAGAAAATGTATCTGTGTGGTTGCTAAGAGTTGACAGCGACTTAATGGCATGTAATCATCAAGTATGTATATTCTGAACAACTTGCTTTGCTTTTAACCTCAGCTCAATAAATGATGTACGTTTCATATGGCATGCATTTATTCAGGTGCACTGGCCAGATCCCACCTCAAACACTATGTCCAGTTCTGGGCACCACGCCTTCAGAAGAATTCAGACAAACTGAAGGAGGCGCAAAGGGGAATAAGGTTGACCTAGTAGCTAAATCTTATAAGAAAAGACTAAGGTAACTGGGTAAATATAGCTTGAGAATGATGATTTAGTGGAGATAAAATATAACTCTCCAAGTACCTGATGGGGTATGACATAGAGTGAGGCCTGTTCTCTATCATCCCAGAGTGCAGAACGTGAAATAAAAAGTAAACAAAAGACATGGTGGAATGATGGAGGAAAAAAATCACAATTTCATGTGCAGTTCGACCATGGAACTAATTTCTTAGGTGGTGAGCTTCCTTTTGCTGGAAGTTTTCGTACACATTTGTTGGGGAATCTTTCATTTTGATTCCTGCACTGAGCCAGAATGTATGTAAAAAAAAAAAAATTACAGGGTTTAGGTGACCTAGTATTCCCATAAAATACCTTGCAACTCCTAAAAACAGTTTCAGCTTTTTTACTTGATATCTTCCTGTGTAGAAAATGGAAAGATTGGATGATACATTAAATTCTTTCTTGTCAAACAAAGCAGACTAATATCAGGTTTGAAGGTGATCTTTTAGCAATTGATCAGTTTATGTTAAACCACAAATGGCTTGATAGGAACCCTGGGAAATTAATCATGGTTTATTCATCTTGCAGCCATGGAAGAATAATGGAAAGGAATGGGACCCCTAAGTTCAAGGCTTTGCTTATCATTGCAGAGATTTGTGGGTGTATTGCCAAACCATGATTGAATGTTATCTGCAAACTAGACCTGAAGGAGACCATCACCTTTTTTGCCTGAATCAATCACTTCAGGTATTGGGAACGTTTGACACTTTCTAATTTACTTTTTAAAATGCTACTTTTGTCAGTTTACCAGTTGTGTAAAGGCTCAGGTTGGCTTTTCCAAACAATAAATGCTGCAATCTCATAGCTGGATCAGAATGTTAGTGTTTCTCCCTTTCTAACTATGGAAAACCAGCTAAGTATGGATGGAGGCCCAGGCTTCTAAGGCTTCTTTTCTCTTCTAAGAAAAGGCATCTAAAACCTGCAACAACTCTTCATTATACACACAAGTGCATGTATGTATATTTAAGAGAGTTACCAATTTTAGCTTCCTTTATTTCCTAAAGGCCCTGGGAGTTGCTGCTAGTACAGACTCTGGAACTGAGTCAGGGCAGGACAAATTTTCTTAGAACTTGATCTCATCTTGTTTATTAGTTTTATAAATACACACATTGTAAAAGGGCCTTTACCGTAAGGGCCATTAAAATAATTAAGCAATTATTAACAAAAAAGTAGGATAGCATGAATGACTGAATTAAGTCTTTAGTTAGAAATATGAAATTTCACATTTGCTTCTCATGGTGGGCTGTCATGGCCAATCTTACTATGAGCCAATCATCTGAAAGGGTGATTGTTGGAAAGCAACAGTATGAGAAAGTGTTAGAAGAGAGAGCTCCATTCTGTGTCTCATACTTACTTACCTGAAAGAGATTCCCCCACTCCCAAAATAATTTACCATTAAAAGGAAGGAAAATCTTAGATTTATCATAGAGAATATGATAACATAGAAAAGTGAGTTTTCTTCCTTTCTAATCCTTCCTGTTTAATCTTCCTTTGGATACTGCCTTAAACTCTGGGTCATCTTTCTTTTGGAGCAACAATAAATTAGTGTGCTTTTTATGTAGAACAGGACAGCATCATCTTGTTCTTTGACTTAGATAAAGACCTAAACTTGATTTTCTCATTTTGCCTGTCCCAACCAGATACGTTATACTTTGTAGCAGTCTTCCTCAACATGGAAGACTACTATATAGTCTTGAGATTGACTGCACACTGCAAGGAATCTCCGTAACCTTCTAAGTTTAATGTGGAAAACCTATCTGCTATTCTTTATGCAGAATAAGCCATGGTTAGGTTTTTCCTTCTTTGTTCATGCAATTGAAGCATAAACATCAAAAAGTTGGTGTCTAAGATTGCAAAGAACTGTAAATCAGTGGGGGTGGGGGGAGGGTTCTTATCCTGATATTAATCAGTGAAAGGAGAGCCAGTGTGGTGTAGTAATTAAGTGTTCTGTTGCAACTGGTGGTAAAGAGAGCCTGGTGGAAAATCCCTAGTCAGGTTGCTGTAACCATATACTGAAATGAAAAAACATGCTTGCCACTTAGAAATCTAGAAAAGACCATTGTATTTCACTTTCCTTGATATCCCATAAGACTTTCTTATACAAACTTTACGTGTGCAATAAGTACAAATCTCATCATAGTATGAACTACAATTCTTCAGAGATAAATCTCATGGCAATAGTGCAATAGTTTTGGGGAAAAGAAGAAGAAAAGAGCATGTCATCCATACATATAAAGTACTGAGAAGATAGGGAAGGAAAGAGGTAAGGGAAGGAAGGAAAAGGAAGGAAAAAAACCAAAGAAGATTTTCCTGATTTTTTTTAAAAAAAAATTCCTGTCTTTATTATTTTTATAAATAACTCAAGACGGTGAACATACCTAATACTCCTTCCTCCTCCTGTTTTCCCCACAACAACAACCCTGTGAGGTGAGTTAAGCTTAGAGGGAGTGACTGGCCCAAAGTCACCCAACTGGCTTTCATGCCTAATTCCAGACTAGAACTCACAGTCTCCTGGCTTCTAGCCTGATGCTTTAACCACTAGACCAAGCTGGTTATCTTTCTCCCTGCCCCCCCCCATGTTTTCTGGATTACAAAATAAAGGGGTATAGGCTTAATGTAACAGCCATATCAGTAGTACAAGTTTATGTATGTCTATTGAGAAATATCTTTCATTTAACTCATTGGGCCTTACTCCAAGGGACACGGGCATAGGCACGCAGCCTTTACTGCTTATTTTCACTGGCCATCATTAACAAGGAAACCCACATAAATAGGATCTTAATAATTATAACGCTCTTACCAAGATTTAACCCAATCCATTAAAGCTTGCAATAGTTCAGATTAAACAAAAGATACCCCTTCAACACCTTTGCCATACTAACATAATAACACTAGTATAATAACCCTATAACAATTGGTGTATGGAGAAGATAAGGGCACATGTACACATTTGATGCACATACTGTACTTTTTCCCCCCTTTTTAAAAAAAGCAGGCTTACCTTTTTCACTGACACTTTCACTTTCTATTTCTACATCATCACAGCTGGTATATTCTGGCGTTGATGCTCCTTCTTCCTCAGAGCTGCTGACAGACATCTGCCTTTTCTTCCCACCACGCTTTGATCTATGAGGCTTTGGAGGAGATGGCCGCACTGATTCTGACTGATCAGAACTAAGGGAATCATTTCTGAGCATGGTTTCCATTTTCTCTCGCTTTGCTTTTCGACTGAGAATAGCAGAGCTAGGATCCAGGCGAGTCTGTGTTTTAAAGGAATCATGATTTTTGGATTCTAAATGTTCCGTAAGAACCATGCTATGACGGGGTGTTGGTGGGCTATGAGAAATTAATTGTTTAGAAACAGAAATTCTGACATCACCTGTTCTTTCTACTGAATATGTCCGCTGGGCATCCACATGAGATTTTATATCCTGAGTTCCTTGCAACTGTGAATGCTTTCCAAGTTTATTCTCAGGCACCTCAGGTTCCTCAACTTCAGTATGAGGCAAGGCAACATCACTGTGTCTTCTTTCATGCCGCACTTTTGAAACTCTTGCATGCATACGCATCTGCTGCTCCTCAGGATGGGGTTTCACAGGATACCTTGCAAGGTTTGGATCACTCCTGTATCGGGTATATTCATCTTCTTTCCTTTGTTTTTCTTCATTAACTGTCTTGCCTTCCTCGAAATGGGGAGGGAAGTCAGAGTAGTCTTGAGACCTCCCTTTCTCTAATCTTCTACCATCACGCCTTTCTTTACTTCCCTTCTCATCTGTTTGTCCTTCACTCTGCTGTAGTGAAGACTTTGGCACACGTTTGCGCTCACCTTTTGCACCTCCTTTTCCATTTTGTTCAATACCTGTGGCTATCTTCTTCCTGATATAATGAGGAGGTAGGAAGAGAAATTTATTTATTTATTTAGAAAATATACAGTATAGCTCTCCATCTTAAATATATCATTCTGGGCAGTGAGCAATTCATCCAATATAAAGCCCCCCATCAACCAATGAAAATAATCCTATGCTAGAAAAAAATGACAATTCCATAAAATCAAACACATGTATATTGGGCTTCCCTAACATCTTGACCCTAATGCTTTGGAAAAAAGCCAGATTTTAACAGCTTTCTGGAAGGCCAAGAGGGTCAGAACCATCTGAATCTCAGGGGGAGGGTGTTCCATAGGGCAGGTGCTACAACAAGAAGACACATTTCCTTGGTCCTGCAAGATGGCACTGTTTGATAGGGGGGACGTGGAGCATGCCCATCCTGTTGCATCTGGTGGAGTGGGCAGAAGTCCTCAGAGATAGATGATCCTGCAAGAAACCTGTCCATTGGAGGGCTTTAAAGGTAATGGCCACCACTGTGAATTGCACCTGGAAGAATACTGAAACAGTCCTTGGAGCTGTGGTCCTGCATAGGCGAAATTTGGAGCATCCAAAACTGCACACATCACATTGCATTCTGCATAAATAAAATTTTAAATTATTTGGATAGAATTATCTTAATGCCTGTCTGAAAATTAACGCTAGTCTGCAGCTACTTGATGCTATTTTGATGTATTTCTTGAAGTAAGAAAACATCTAATGTCAGTTAGAAGAATAACTTCAGTGTTATTTCAGTGTGACAGTGTAATTACAACTCAGATAAAAACTCCCACTTTATCCTAATCCCACCAAGTAACCATTGGATCTTCCAAGAACTCTCCCCTTCCCTGCTGGAAAGAACATCAAGTTCCTGGCCAGCTGACCAACTTCCAGGCAGTGGATGGGTTCCAAAAAATCAATATGAACAGGCAGAATATTCAGCCAAGGTTTTGCCTACTACTGTCCTTAATGAAGCTTTGGTCATCAGTGGGCCAAGTTTTTTGGCCCAGCAATATTTGGAAGGAAGGAAGGAGCAAGACTTGTTATCACTTCAAGTAAGCCATAGTTATATCTGCCTCCTGCTGATGCAGAATACAATGTTGGATGCTTTTTTTTAATGATGACTCCCATGACATATGCCTGCATAGATGCATATTGTCAAATTATATTCAGTTCACTTCAGGACAATTAATTTTCTAATAGCCTTAATTACACTTTTATAGAAGGTAGAATTGCTAAAAAAAAACATGTACATATGAAGTATGTGATATTGTTTTTAAAATTAATCTCAAAAATCTTTTAATTAGGCTAATATGCTATCCAGGACCTTGTACCCTAGTTAAAGTTATTCACATATTGGTAATTCTCACATGGATTATTGCAATGCCTTATACTGGAACATGTTTAAAAAATACCTGGAAAATGTAGCTGGTTCAAAATATGACAGTGTGTTTGCTAAGATTGTTCCTATATAATTATGTTACACTAATGCTTTATGATCTATTATTCTGAATGTATTCCTAGGGCAAATTTTAAAAGCTGCTATTAACTTTTAAAAACTATATGTTTTTGAACCATGTTTTCAGAAGGAACTTTTACTGTGTTCCCTCAAGCACTAGTAGAAGTCATTTTAAAAAGTCAGGTTTTATTGCTTTTAGCCTATGGACAGGACAATAGCTGGTTTTATTTTATGGTTTTTAAGGGTTTTGATGTACATTAATTGTGCATTTTTCATCTTTGCTAAATAATGCATTGTAAATGGACTGTAGGTAAACATTGTTAATTAAATCTTAATATATAATCCTATGTATGGAACTGGCTGTACCAGTTTCTGGATCACTTTGGATGCACTCTGCAGGATGTTCTGCACAGGCAATCACTGTGACCCCATTACAATTTATTGCTCCAAGGACACACAATGTATGACCACTGGGGAAGAGATGAAAAGGGAACGAATGCATTGTAGAGAGGAGTAGGAGGGCAACAGTAGCAGGGTGAACAGTGGATTTTCCTCTCAATTCAAATAATGGATGTCTTTCCCATGCCAAGCAATGGGTGTTCTTGGGCTGATCATGTGTGTGTGTATTTTGGAAACAGAGATCCATTTTTATTCCATTTTCTGATTTCTCATGTACGTGTCTTCTCTGCCCTTGCTCTTCTCAGTTTGGTAGAACAGGCAACTGAAATTCCTCTCTCAGTCTATGCTAGCTGAGTATGGCAAGAGTGGCTGTTGAAGGCAGCCTCAAAGTTCTCCCCCACCATCAATGCTTCAGCCATTGACAATAAGCTTCTGGGCATCCCATTACAAAGTACACGTGAATTTATGTATTTATAATAATAACCCCCCACTACCTAATCTTACAGTTGTGGTTTTCCCATAATTATATGGGAACAGGCCATTAGCATCAATATTACCTCTCTCTTGGGGGTTCACTTCTAGATCTTGATGCAGTTTGTTTCTGTTCCAGGCCCATAGCTTGTTGTGACACTTCTGGGGCTTTCCTTCTGTTTGCTTGCACACCAGAGGATATTTCTTGTGAAGTTGTGGCTGCTGTGCTTAGGGGTATTTGAGATCGTGACCGTTCCTGAAGCCTTGCTTTCTTTTCTCTAGGTGATTCTGAACCACCACCAGTAGCTGTGTCACTCAGTGTTCCATCCTGACTGGATGGCTGTTGCGGACCACTTCCGAAAAACCATGCTCCAGATTTAGTTAGGATCTCTTGTTGCTTCCGGCATAAGTTGCATACCCACATAACCTAGTTACAAAGAAAAATAACAGTCTAAGTATCTGACATTAGTTTCTAAGAACAAGTTTACCTACACATTCACAAACAGCAGATTTTCCTTTGTGAAATTTGTGTTGGATCTCATGCTCAGGACATATTTATGGAGTATGCTACTTTGCTCACAATAACCAAATAGAATATATTTAAATATTTGAGCTTTGCCACACCAAACATTCAACATTCAAAGAGTTAGTGAACTATAGTGGTTAGGCTATGACTGAGGAGATCCAAATTCAAATCCCACGTAATTATGAAGTAAAACATTGGTGGTTATAGTTCCAGTACATTGCATGCAGAAGGTCCCCTGGTTCAATCCGTGGCATTTTCAGTTTAAGAGATTCATGCACCAGACAATGTGAAAGACCCTTCCTACCACAGATCTTGGAATTCTGCTAATAGCCAAAAAAGACAAAACATAAATTGTCTACTCTGATAAAAGACAAGTTTTGATGTTGCCCTAGAAAGGAATGGCATGAAAATAAAAATAAACTTGCAGTCACCCTGATTCTGTAGCTGAATCATACCAATGGAGGATTAGAAAAGATTGGAAGGATTACAATAAGACTGATTTTAGGGTAGCAAGCACTGCTCATGTATGATGTGAAATATAGCTGATCTTTGGGTTATGTTATTCAGTCTGGAGACTGTCTTTCATCCATTTATTTGAATTAACAGCTAATTAATATAGTATAGTAAAATGTTTTTTACCCTTTCAATTAAACATCAAAGGTTTGTGTACATTAAAAGTCAATCAATCATTTATACTTCTAACACTCCCAAATGTGATGTGCCTCAGGTCTACTATTATACATTTAAACTTAATCAGATGATTAAATTTACATAGAAACTTCATTTTTAAAAAAGAAATCAAAGCTCTGTGTTAGAAAAGATTTAAGAAGATCAACATCTCTTATTACAAGAATGATGATTATATGGTGCCTTAACAGTCTAACCACTCACCAGCATAAAATTCCTGGCTTATTATTGTTTTTCCTTTCTTTAAAAAAAAAAACAACTTTCCCCCTGCACTCAAATAGTGGATATTATACCATATTTTAAGATCATATGCTAGCAATAAGGATCATGAACAAATCTATGAAGTCATATCTATAGCTATCTATACCCTTCTTATGTTCAATGACTTCTGAGTAAATTTAATGGAAAATAGATAGTTTAGTGAAATGAGATAAATGAAAATAAATACACATAATACATTGCTTAAAAAGAAAAATTATAGACATATTTATGACACATAATATCAGAAATTATTTTTAAAAATTGAAGCATTCAAATGTGAAACAGAAAAATAAAGTCAATTGTATATTAAAATGGATATTAAGCTATATAGTTTTTAATAATTTAAATACACTAAAACAAATAATAATTTTTTTAAAAATGGAAAAATATTGAACTGTTACTGCTATTCACTAATGAGAAAACAACTGATAATGTAAAAAGTAATACTACTTTCCATTAAATATTCCCAAATATAGTATAGACTCAATATAACTTGGTAATAATGCAAATGAATAATTCTGCAACAGTCATTATAAGGAGCAGCCCAAAGGATGTCAAGAAATGCAAAACAATTTCATACACCCACTGACAATAAAGTTTGGATATAGCCAAGTAAATAAAACCAAGTAAATCTTTAAGAGCATATAATGCATACAAATACTTTTCAAACTAATTGGAAATTTATTATATTTCATTCTAATTCATTATACTCTCATTGATTATAATTAAACCAGATCTTATTATATAACACTTTTATTAAATATTTAAAGTTGATGTATGAAATGAAAAATCAAATGTGTGTATGCATTGTCAGAAAAAAAATATTTTCATACAAGAAAAGAACATATTAACAATGTAAAACTTTGTGTGTGTTTATAAAAGGGATTTTCATAAAAATGCACACCAGGAACGGAGTAAATAAGTTTACTTAAAAAGAAACTCCAGTAAAATAATAGTGGCAAAATCAATAAAAAAACAGGAAGCAACTGAACATTTCTTAAGCTTTATGAAATGGAGAACTGAAAGTAACTTAACATTATATTGTACAGATTAAAAGTCAAACTGAAACATGATTAGTGATCAATGACTAGAAAAGTTAAATGTGTGAATCTGTATTTGAATTGCACATATAACATCTCATGACCCACGGAAAGAATCAGAGTGTCGTCCAATTCTGTTAAATGCCCCAAACCTAGATTGACTGCTAGCATGCAAGATACTATGATGTATTTCTAATCCAAATTAGCAAATTAAAATGGATTATCTGTTGTGCAGTTACTTGTAGGAGCTACACACTGTATTGGATAAAAAAAAAAAAATAGGTAAAAACCAAGCCTACTATTGTATATATCATTGTGAAAAGGCTTTAATTTTGACATTTTTAACATAAGTTTCAGTATAACATTGGGATAGTATTTCTCTTTATCCAATATTTGCGAAACAAGCACAACTTTTAAAACCATTCTTTCTATATGAATTTATTTCTACATGCTTGCATGTTTTTGTACCACTGTTGTTTTTTCTTATGGGAATAACTATGTCTAGAAAATAACTAAACCAGTCATTACCCAAATATACATTTAACCATACAGGCACAATTTTCTTAAAAAACAAAAACAAAACACCTAGAAATGCAAATGCCATGCTTACAGCTATTAACTGGAGCATTTACACACACACATACCGTCTATTTTAAACGAAAAATAATCTACATTATACTCACATGCTACCAACTCTGCTTAGGCATGTCGTCAGAGTTTAGTTACTCACTATATGCTCAGTTGAACTACATTCTGTCCAGATAGGTGGGGTGGATAGAGACAAAAGCCCTTCCTCAAAAGAGTGGAAAATAAAGCCTTGAAGTGATATCATGGTTTTGGTGAGAAAGCTGCTTACTGAAAAATATTTAGTAGGGCAGTACGTGGCGCAAGCAATCTAAGCAGCATGCAGGAATTATATCCTGATTGAAAATACTGGGCCATAATCCAAACTAATCTAAATTAAAGCAGGCCTGTGTAATAATTTATTTTAACAATCCACAGATGTTAAACAACCCACAAAAATACTGATGAAGGATTATAATCCTTTCACATGGCTTCTGAACACAACTCACCAGGAACTGGAGGAAAGTTTCTGTTAATTTTTTTTTTTAATTCATTCCAATGACTCAATAGGGGGACAGAAATACGTGCGCAATTCACTCTTTTTCTCAATTGTGCCTGATGCAGCATTCAGCCGTAAATTCTTTCATTTCATAACTGTGCAGATTAGAAGCACTCCAGCCTGGGTGTAGAACTGCACTGCTAGCATGGTGAAACATATCGGTCTGTGTTCCACTGGACAAGAATTGTTCATGTTCAAACTAAATGTTAAATTCAAGCATACAGGATCCCATTGTGCTAGCATCAAGAATTCTCACACAAGCCCATATTAAAGTATATAGGGTGGTAAAAACATGCTTCTGAAGACTAAAAGCTTGAGCTCATGTGAACAGCCCATGGTGCTTCAGTCACATCTACATACAAGCGGCACACTTACTGTCTCTGGCCCTTCCAACAGTGGTCCGTGGCTAGCAGATACATTATTCCTGTACTAATACAATATGAAGACACAACTTGAAAATGATTGCAGAGTTATGACAAAAGCATACGACATAAATAAAATAGCATTTGCAATTTTATGTTCAAATGCTATCTATACAAATTAGAATTAAATAAAACATAACATTTAAGTAATTATCTACTCTATTGGTTTATAGAACGTCTACAGTATTGCATTGATGGGAATTTTGTGAGTCCCCAGATAGTATTGGTCTAATTCTTGCTTCCTGCTATGTTTGGTTTTGATGTAGTTGCATGTTATAGCTGTTTATTAAAAAGTTCTACAAGATCTTAGATATAGAGAAAGTTGGGTACTCATAACTGCCCCCGTAGCTTTCATTGCCTTTGTTTGGACAACACAGAATGTGTGGCATATGATGACTTGGGAACATGCTCAGAGGCTTCTTCCAGCTATGAAAGAACAAAGCACGGGTTCCCCCTCCAGCTTGTTCATGCCAGAAGAAGCTATTACACCATGTCCAACCAATGAAGCAACTTCAAAACAAATCATACTCCCTGGGAACAAGAGCCCCCACCCTGTGTGTTTGCTATTAAGCCATAAACCAGATTTTCCATGCTCCCAAATGCTCTCTGGACAGAACGTGTATGACTCTGAATCTGTACAACATTTCAGAGGATATATTCCATAACATAGCTGAAGTTCTGCTAAAACTCTAAGAATCAAATCTACTATTTTTGGAATTACTATGAGTATTGGCCATTGATTCCAACTAGTTTTATGCAGCATGCATCTTCCACACTGCTTTTAGCTGTATTATTACTTTATTACTAGCCAAAATTAGTAAACTGCTATTAAATTTAATGCCATCTCATTTAATGTCATTAAGTATGCCAGAATTATGCAGAATTTCTGCATGGATTGTATTTCTTTTCATAGCCGTTTCCGGCATTTAAGTGTTGGCAAAAACGCACCATGTTGTGAAGTATATAAAGCAGTTTTTGTTATAGTGCAAGGATTCGATGCCAATACTACTGATTGTATTTGTACAAGGTGGCAGAAAATTTTCTAAAAATGAAATGTAACAGGAGATGCATATCTTTATTAATTAGATTTAATCTTCTCCCAAGATTCTGAAATATTATCAGTCAAAATGCACAGTTACCTACTAGAAGCAGGTTAGCTAAATCAACAGTATTAAATCTTTCCAGACATCTTACCATTGGCCCCGGTAGTCTCTTGTGATACACAGTGCCTGCACATTTTCTCTCCCCCCACCCTTCTATCCCATTTCAATTAAAGCTTCTTTTTGGAATGATGTCAAGAATTAACCATCCATGCACAGCAAAAGTAACTTCAGATTGGAACAAGTGAAATGAAAAGAAAGATGAATAGGGGAAGATGTTTGTTAGGAAATTGAAAGGCTCAGAATGGAAATGTCCCCTTCTACTGCCTTGTGAAAGGAGACAGAGCTGAAGAAAATAGTACTATAAGGCAGTGGGAAGCAGTGTGGTGATTATGGAGTGGTAGAAGGTGATAGGGAACATCACTTGTTTGCAGGTAATTTTGTGAACGTACAGTATGTGCAAACTCTCTCAAGCCAGTTCTATGACAGGGAGTATCCACAATATGCTCCCCAAATTCCAAATCTATCCATTATCTAAAAATAGGTTTTACCTGCCCCTGCTACAAACAGCATGAATCCTCTTTTGTATAAGTACCTATTTTTCCAAGAAGTGTGAATGCTATGAGCCCATTTTATGATGCTAAGCTATCTTCTTTAAGAAATGCATGAATCAAACTTTTGCTTATTTATATTGAACTGCATTTAGCATTTCTTGCCCATTCTTATTGTTTGGAATTATCTTTTTAGAGATATTCATTATCTCTTTTAGTTTGAACCATTCTACATAATTTCATATAATCAACTCACGTGGCCACTCATTGCTTATCCCTACCATCAGTTCATTAATGAACAAGTAAATAAAAAAACCCTGATTCCATTAGAGATCCATGGGGTACCCCATGGTTTATATCTCTCCAAATATCAGAATGGCATCCAGGTCAGAAAGGCTGTACTGTTTGCACTTAAACATTAGTGAGCTCAATACAGTTAAATCTAGGTCAGTATGCACTGAACTACAGTCATGCACATCCCCGCCAAAGTTCACATTTTAAGGCGGCAAAGAGATTCTCCTTGAAAATTGATAATCCTTTTCATTTTATTGTGAAAATGTTTGAAAACAGAAAAATGGGTATCTTAGTAACCCAAATGGCATTTGACAAGGCACAACTAGAAGTTGAACACAACTCAGTGGTGCCTATATAACTAACTAAAAATCCTCATATACTGAATCTTACAAACTAAATCTAAATAAATTGGACTATAAAACTCATGCCACTTCTTATAATAGGAAGTAATCCTGTTAGACATTGCCAGAGTTGTCTGAAGGATTAAATAGCTTCTACTCTGAGCAATAATTCTAGGGGTCTCTGACATGAATATTTAGCGCATCCAAGAGCTATTACATAGCCTGTATGCAGTAGTGATTTAGATGTGAACTATATATATTGCTTTCCTAATGCTATTTTACAATGGTGTGATGGAGCATAGACTGGGAATGAGTGAAGATCCCCACAGCGTTCAATACAAAGACTTAGGCTAAGATTACCAACACAGGTACAGACAGATGTTTACTTATCAATAACCTAAGCAATAGTCTCTCCACCTTGCCTAGATTAAAGTTTAGTTTGATTGTCCTCAGCCATTTTATCATTGACATAAGACTCCTGTTCCCACTGTCTTCCTGTTTTCATCTCCAAACCCTCATAAACCAATCCACATAGATGCACAATTATCCTGACTTTGTTACAGTGCTGTGAATTGCTCGTATGTTAACCAACACTTTCTCCAGCAGACCAGTAGGGAAGTGCAAAAACTGGCATCCATCCAGTAATCCTACCCCATCCTTATTGTTCATGCTGTATTTGTTCAGCAATTTAAACTAAGATAACTGTGTATCTTCTAATGAAAAACCATCAATTAGTGCATCCAAGGCAGCATGAACTCAGATGAAATTCTGATTGAAATGGATCTATATAAATATCGATCAAAAATACTTAGAGTTGACTTGATTACTATGCTCTACTTTAATATCTTAAATAAACTGCAGAGATAAGAACCCAATTGAAAATTATTAAAATTTATGTTTTGACTGTTGTTTGGCTACTTAATTTATAAGCATTTGTAAGTCCATTTAAACCTTCTTTGAAGGATGAGGATCCTTTTCTGAGCTTCCCCCAAAACTGTGAATGACTCTAATTCTGTCCTTGATTTCTCTCTGAGAGCCAAGAGAAAGAAAAAGAACAAAATACTTTTTGTGAGGTAACTGTCTATAATTAGAGATGAATAAGGTATTGTGGCGGATCCAATTTGAGAGTAAACTTTAGTCAAAAGTAAAACAGATAATTCAACTATGATCGAACTGGACATATCAAATACAGAGTTCTAAATAAACTTGATTCCCACCATGATTTTTAAAAATACACATCAGGCAAAGAATGCATCATCTACTTCATGTTAACATTAGTAAGTTTCACAAAATATACTATACTGAATTACAGTATGATTTTGTTTCTAATCAGGCTGATACCATTAATGGGTCAATTCTTCTAACAACCTGATCAATAAAATAGCAAAATCAGTGCTTAAATAGAAGCCATTCTAAACTCAGTGAAAACAGATAGATGGATTATATCTTGCTACTGTCAACTCTGTACTTTATGGATCTTGTTACAAGCAGTGTCCATATCTGCTTTTTAAAAATTGATGTGTAGACGTAGAGCTAGGTAGGAATCATACACATTAAGGTGTTTTTTCTCTTGAGGCAGTGTTTCATATACAGTGATATACAACCACATTCACATTCCAGTTGATAAAATATTCTGGCTTTACTATGTTGATCTCATAATTTTTATCCCATTGTTATCTTAGCAATCATTTATTTTCATAAAGTTGTGGGGGAGGGTTTGCCACATACATAGACTTCAAAAAATACATAAATAGAAGCTGTCCTGTTGGGCAGGGAACAACTTGGATTTTTTTCTTTTTGCCATAGTGAGAGATTGCTGAGATTTGAAAGTAGATGAAAACCTCCTGTCCACTCAGCAGTCTAGTTCAATAGTCCAACCACTCTATAGCTCTGACTGCTGACCTTTGAGACTAGTTGAATCGAACAACAATAGAGGGAACAGGAGCAATCACAATGGACTATGTCTGTATTTCTTGCCTCATAATTTAAGAGAGTTAAAAAAACAAACAAACATAGACTCAGGAGACATGAGCCTCACAACACACATTCCCCAGACCTTAAAATTACTCCAAGGTAATTTTAAGATGTGGAAAACTCAAAGCCTCTACAGTTTAAAGAGTCCTCAGAGAGGCAAGTAATTACGATAGAATGAAGGCTTTTCCCTCTAGTCTTCCTTAATGCTGCCCCCAGGCTCCTTAAAATGCAATGTGGTTAAGAGTTTTCAAAAGACTAAACATCTTGGATTTGTGAGGACCAAGAGATACATATTCCACGGCACATTTCTCCCAACCCTAATTCCATTCCCCTGCCAGAATAGTATGAGCTACTCGCAGCTTAATCAAATCAATTGTTCCCCAAGGCCATTGACTGTGCTTGGTTCTTGTTGGGCTGTTCCTGCATAATGGAGGAGAAGTGAAAGCAAATTTCTGTTTTGTTACCAGACTAATAGATTCCACAAAAAAGTTCAATATTAGATGGAACGCGGGGGCCCAATAAAGTGTCTTAGTACATTTTCACAAGCTTTAACACAACTTTCTCTATTCAAGGTATCAGCCAACCCAAAACAGGAAGTTTGCAGCACTGATCAGGTCTCAGACTGGGAGATTTCAGAAACTGCTTTTTTTCCCTCTTTTTCCTAAAAATACCCCTCCCTTCCCCATGTTGCACAGAACAAATCTACCTACCTATCATTTCCCAACTTGACTATTTCATTGCAATGAACAATGAGTAAGGATGTTGCTGAAGAGTGGAATATAGGAAAAGGTTTCTTTTTCCTAAACTTTCTCCCTATTCTTTGGAGACATCAACTTATTAAGAAGGAAGCACATGGCCATAACTTCTTGACTTGAATTCTGATTCCAAGTTACAATAAGGAACTCAAGCAAGTTAACTGCCAGATCCTATTCCATCTTTATCAGAATGTGTTGGGCATTTACTTTTAACCAATACTTTAATGTGACTTTAAAAAGCTTACATTGGTAGAATTGTGCCCCCCAAATTGAAAAAGATATGCCTCACTGTTAAACAAACATCAGATCTTAGAACCTCATTCCTGAATCCGTTCTTGGGGTAAATTCCGCTTTTCATACATAACATTTCTCACTTTCCATAAAAACAGAGAAAAGCATCTACAGAGAAAAGTCCATTTGTGAACTTTTTAAAAGTAGTTGTGTGTTTACAACTACTACAAATCGTAAGGATGATTACTGCCTTAATATTGCATAGGAATATAAATGTGAAGTTCTTTGAGGAACTAAGTACTCATTCTTTTGTTATTAAATTCAAAAGTTAACCACGTGTCATCAATAATAGAATATGCTATGCAGAACAGAAAAATACCTTATATGCAATAATCATTTTCCTGGTTTACAGCAATTTGAGCTACATCCAGTTCACCCCAAACAATATATTGGGTTTTTTTCCCCCTTTGCCATGAATACAACATCAGCAAAGTTGCACAGGACCCTTAATGCTAAATAAATGATAAATGAAAAAGACTCCAATCGTATACAGAAAGGCAAATACTATCAAATTGTGCTGTAATATATTTCACAAAGAAATTCACTGTTATTTTCAAGATGCTACCACCCCCCAATCCCACTTCCTTTATGTCACATTCATAAAAAAGGAACACAGTCCAGAATTTAACGCAATCCTCCCCAATGGAAGTAAAAAACAAAACAAAACAAAACCACATCATATGCCATGCCCAACTTCCTCACCAGAGTTGCCAATTCACCTGAAACCAATCCTGGCAATTTCTCCTACCTCACCCATTAATTTATGCATATGATACTCTTGTAAATATGTATGGAAATGTTTGTGTATGCATGTACACAAACACACATACGTATACAAGGCACACATACATATATACAGAGGGAAGCCCCATTTTGATTAAATTAATCAGGCAAACCGCCAATGGCCCATCAAAGGCATACTGGCTTTTCAGTACAATATTTGCAGTGATCTGCAACTTGGTCCAATTCTCTATTTTCAATAGTTTATTTTTATTACCACCAATACAAAGGTAATTATTTGGAGACAAATTTTAAAAATGGGGATAAATCTATTATGTGAAATGTCTTCACCATTAAACACCTGCAATGTTTCAAATACAGTGGTACCTAGGGTTACGAACTTAATTCGTTCCGTGACTCTGGTCACAGCCCGAATTGGTCGCAACCCGAAGCAAATTTCCCCATAAGATTCAATGTAATTACCGTTAATCCGTTCTGGTGTGGAGGACAGGGAGGCAGCTATTGCTTGGAGGGAGAGTCCCCCTCCCTACGACCATGTGTCAGGGGCAGAAAATGGCCGTGGACCACGTGTCAGGGGCGGAAAAATGGCCGCAGACCACGTGTCAGGGGCGGAAAATGGCCACGGACGTGTCACGGGAGGGAAAATGGCCACGGACCACGTGTCAGGGGCATAAAAATGGCTGCGGACCACGTGTCAGGGGCGGGAAAATGGCCACGGACCACGTGTCAGGGGCGGAAAATGGCCGCGGACCATGTGTCAGGGGCGGAAAATGGCCGCAGACCATGTGTCAGGGGTGGAAAAATGGCCATAGACCGTGTCACGGGAGGGAAAATGGCCGCGTATCCTGTTCGTACCCCAAGGCGGAGTTTGCAAACCGAGGCAAAATTTTGCGGCCGGAGCTGGTCGTAACCCGAAAAGTTCATTAACAGAAGCATTCGTAACCCAAGGTTCCACTGTATAGGGGATGCTCCAGATGAAGTTTGTTGCATGCCATAACCTTGTCTCCATCATTCAGTTTTACAGACTGCATTGACACCTACTTGCAACCCTCTCATATTCCTGCATCTTCCCCTCCGGCCTACTTTATTATGCAAAATCTGCCAAGGGAGCAAACAGCAGCACTTCAGCACAATGGTTTTCATAGTTGTGAATAGTAAAATACATAATCAAGGTAAAGTGGAAGATGTACCTGAAGAATCTGAATGACATTTGGGGTATCTCTCCTTTCCCTATTGCTGGGCTTAGGGGGTTCTATATGTCTCACAATTACCAACCTAAACCTTCCAGATCCCTCTCTGAGGTTTCCATCATCACACAACCTCTATAGGAGTTCCATGATGCCTGAATATGACTATTCCACACAAGTGAGAGTTTTCTACCTAGACAGGCAGAGACCTGTTCTAGTGTAAGGAGATGTTGGCCTTGTTTGCCCTCAAATATTAAATGTACTAACCAAACTTTATTTAAAATAACCCTATTCTAACCAACTTATCAAGGATGCTGATTCACACATATAAACTTACCGATTCTGTGAAACAACTGGAGATGTTGTAGCTCCTTCCCCTTGCTGCCTACACACATTCAACACTTCTTTTTGGGGGGGGGTACTTTTCAGTCACTGTTGACTCCTGGTGACTGCCTGGACAAGTCACCCAGCTGGCTTTGTGTCTAAGGCAGGATTAGAACTCCCGGTCTCCCGATTTCTAGCCTGGTGCCTGAACCACTACACCAAATCGACTCTCTTTGAGCACAATAAATCTTGTTTTTACTATATACTTGTCAGTTACATCTAGAAATTCTGCCATTAGTAAATGCAATTGTTGTACACACACATACATGAGACATACACAAAAATACTGTCACACAAAACTACAATAATAAAGATTGGTCGTAAAGAACCGGGATTAATTCACTTAGCAAAACAAAGGTTGTTGCATAACCATAATATTGCTACAGCATCAGCTTTATTTTTAAAATAGAGAATTTCTGTTGTAATGAAATTTTTATATTAAACAAACTAGCGTAGTGAACTTGCATTGTATTTTATCTGGTGTGTCTTTTTTTTTTGGTCTACAATAATTGTGAGTGGAGAGAAGTAAACTGGAGAGAAGCAATGTACTTGGGGAAGAAAGAGATGGAGGGGGTTAATTTAATTCTTTGGAGAGGTCTAGGAGAAGAGTAGAGCATTGTGGGATGAACAACCTGGACATTAAGAAAAAGGAAAATCAGAGCAGATACGTATTTCTTGGAAAACATCTAGAAAGGCAAATATTCTCAGTATCCTTTTCAAAATGAGCATTTTCCTGTGATACTGGTTGTCTCTGCTTCACAAAGTACAGGTTATATTAGAAGATTAACTCATATAAGAAAGCCTATGTATAGCCAAGTTTAGAAATGCATTGACTGATTGATTGATTGATTGATTGATTGATTATGTGCCATCAAGTTGCTTTTTGATTTCTAGTGACCACATAGATATTCTCCATGACAACCTATTGCTAACCTGTTCTTTTAGATCTGCCAACCATGCATTCATCACCACTGCAACTGTCCACCTTGCTGCTAGCTGTCCTTTTCTTCTATTTCCTTCCATCATTCCCAGGATTAGAGCCTTTGCCAGAGAGCTAAGTCTTCACATAATGTGTCCAAAGTAGGATAATTGGAGCCTGGTCATTTGTGCCTCAAGTGAGAACTCTGGGTTGATTTGTTCAACGATCCGTTGGTTTTTCTTGGCTATCCACAGTATTCTCAGGAGTCTTCTCCAACACCGAAGTTCAAAGGTGTCAACACTTTTCCTATCCTGCTTCTTCAAAGTCCAACTTTCGCTTCCATAGAGTGTTCACAGGGAATACCATGGCTTATACAGTTCTGATCTTTGTAGGTATAGACACATCATGGCATTTGAATATCTTTTCCAAGGCCTTCATGGCTCCTCTACCGAGCACTAGTCTGTGGTGTATTTCTTGACTGTTTGTTCCTTTATGGTTGATTTGTTGTTGTTGTTGTTTAGTCGTTAAGTCGTGTCCGTCTCTTCGTGACCCCATGAACCATATTGCGCCAGGCCTTCCTGTCCTTCACTGCCTCCCTGAGTTTGCTCAGTTTCATGCTCATTGCTTCAGTGATGCTATCTAACCATCTCATCCTCTGCCGTCCTCTTCTCCTTTTGCCTTCAATCTTTCCCAGCATCAGGGTCTTCTCCAAAGAGATCTCTCTTCGCATTAGGTGACCAAAGTATCTGAGCTTGAGCTTCATTATCGATCCTTCCAATGAGCAATCAGGGTTGATTTCCTTTAAGATTGACTGGTTTGACCTCCTAGCAGTCCAGGGGACTCTCAAGAGTCTTCTCCAGCACCACAGTTCAAAGGCATCAATTCTTCGGCGCTCAGCCTTCTTTACGGTTGATGGTTGATCATAAAAGGCAGAAGCTGTCCACCATTTTGATATCTTCATTACCAATTCTAAGGCTGGTTGTTCTACCTGTTGTCATTAATTTGGTCTTTTTTATAATTAAATTTAGTCCTATTTTTTCACAGTGCTCTTTGACTTTTAGTACTAGGGCATGCAGATCCTTTGCATTTTTGGCTATCAGGATAGTGTCATTAGCATAGTGCAGGTAATTGATGTTTCTTCCTCCAATTTTAAAACCATGCTCATCTTCTTCCAATCTAGCTTCTCTTAATATACTGTATATTCAGCATATAGATCATAAATAAGAGGAGAGCATGCAGCCTTGTCACTCTCTTTTGCCAACCTGGAGCCAGTATGTTTCTCCATGTTCTGTCCACGCTGTGGCTTCCTGACCTGTACATAATTTTCTCATGAGGACAATGAGATGTTCTGGGATTCCCATTTCTCTTAGTACTTTTCATAGCTTGACATGATTAATACAATCAGAGGCCTTTCTATAATTGATGAAGCACATTCTGACTTCTTTTGGGTATTCTTTGGCTTTCTCAATTATCCAGCATGCATCGGCAATAATGTCTCATGTTCTTTGACCTTTTCTAAAGCCAGCTTGAATATCTGGCATCTCTTTTTCCATGGAGGGCTCTAATCTGCATTGGATAATCCATTATTTTGCTAGCATGTAGCAAATTAAGGATATTGTACAACAGTTTGCACATTCTATTAATTCTTCTTTTTTTGATATTGGAATGCATATTGACCTCTTCCAATCAGGTGGGCACTGTGTTGTTCTCCAGATTTGTTGGCATAGCTTGATTAGAACCTTGATGATTCTTCTTTTGTTGCTTGCCATATTTCAGTGGGTATTCCATCAATTCCTGTAGCCTTCCAACTTGGAGTGCTGATCTAACTTCATCTTCTGGCACTAGAGGTTCTTGTAAGTAGGAAATATCTTCTAAGGTATCTTGGATGTCTACTATACAGTGTTTCAGTGTACTCCTTCCATCTTCCTTTCATCTCCTTTGAATCAGTTACTATCTGTCCATTGGTATCCTTTAGAATACCAATTCAAGGTTGGAAGCTCCTACTGAGTTCAGAGATCTTTTGAAAGACTTTCCTTGTTTTTCCATGTCTGTTTCCATCTTCAGTGTTTTTACAGATGTTGTTGTAATACTGCTTCTTGCCTCTTCTAACAGCTCCCTGAAATTCTTCGTTAAGTTCCTTTCTGAGATTTTTCTCTTTCTTGGCTTTGGCTTATTTTCTCTTTGGCAATTTCCATGGTTCGTTCTGACATCCAGTTTGCTTTTTTCTCTTTCTTCATTTTTGGCAGTCTCTTTCCACATTCATCCTTAATGACTTCTTTAAATTCATTCCATAATTCCTCTAGTTCTCTATCAACGAGCTTCAGGACTTCAAAGCAATTCCTGATCTTCTCCTTGAAAATAGTGAGTATATGTTCAAGATCATGTCATGGAAACTGACTGGTTTTTTTCTTCTTCTTTAGCTTAACTTGGAGCTTGCATGTGAACTGTCCCACAATCAGTACCTGGCCATGTCTTTGATACTATAACTGAATTCCTCCACTTTTTTTAGCAATAATATAGTCAATTTGATTTCTATACACTCTGTCTGGTGATGTTAATATATATGGTGTCATTTTGGTTGTTTGAAGACAGTGTCAGCTGTGAAGAAATCATCGGAGTGGCAGAAATTGATAAATCAGTCTCTTGCTTCATTTTGCTCAATTCACTGATGCCTAAGGTGTCAATCTGTAGTCATTTCATTTCATCTTTCACTGCATTGAGCTGTATTCATGCTTCTTATGTTCCATGTTCCTACTGTAATTCTATCTTTGCAGCTTCATATTTTCTTTTCCTGTATGACATCAGCAAGTAGACATCCTGAAGGCTTTAATCTAGCCATGTGATAACACCAAGATCAGCTCTTCTTCAGTAGCATGTTGAGTGCCATCCAACGGGAGGGGACCATCATCCAGCACTATATTGTCAATCATTTTATATTTTCTATTCATGTGGTTTTCTTGATAAAAATACAGGAGTGGTTTACCATTGCTTTCTCCTGCACAGTATGAATTGATGCATTTACGATTGTCACTAAAGTGATCAACTGCCTCTGGCATCTTCCTATATCAGTGCTGCCCAATATAGGGGCCTGCTTGCTTTAGCTGGGCCACTGGGATGACCTTCACACCTTGGGTGACCCTGCTGGAAACATATACTCTTGGCATACACTCCCAACATTCTTCCTCATCCCTCCCAGCCCCCCTCCTGCCACGATGAGATGGCATAGCAGGAGTGGGGGAGGGGGGGAACGTGGGTAGAAATGCATAGAAACATCAAAACTTAGCAGATACTAATGTTCTCTTCCATATAGGAAGAGAGGGAAAGACGACCAGTAAAAGACCTCCCAAAAATAAGATGTATTTCATCTGTATGTCCTCAGAAGGAACTTGCTCAGTAAGTTTTAAAATCTCAGTGAAAGTCTGCATTTTTATCATTATTAATTTTAAATTACATCTAATAATATAAAATGGCATCAACTAGATACAGTGGATCTAATCCACACTGGTCTTCCTCAAGAGACTTATTTGGGAAAAGGCAACTTGAGGCCTAAGACTAAAAAGTCACAGCTCAAATAACTAAGAACAGAGACTAAAGTGAAGCATATATGAGAAAGTACATACTTCATCTTCTTCATATCAGGAAGCCTTTGATTCATTCATGGCACACAGAAGATAAAATTCTTATTCCTGTGAAGTTGCTATCCAAGGAACCCAAAGGACATTAAGGGCAGCTGTCACAGAATATGAGTGATGAAATGCTGACACGTGATGAAAGCTTTAAGAAAGCAAGACATCTTTTATTTGTTTCAGGAAAGATGTAGAAAGTGAGAAAAGATGTGGGAAGACAACAGCCTACATAAAATGTTAGATGCTTTGTTTTTCCACTTACCTAGAAATACGTTGTTCCTGTTTTTCCAAGTATCAGTCATATCACTGCAGTCATTGATAATTTAAGAACAAGTGACTTGTACTGGAAATGAAAACAAGATGCCTTTCTAGAAATCTTTAATTTAAAAAAAATATACTAGCTTCCCCTGTTTTGCACACTGCCTGCTTTTTAACATATGATTTTCATTGCATAAAATGTTATTGTAGGAAGTAGAGAACAGCGCAAACTAGTATTATTTGCAGTACTTACTCATTCATACCATACTCAGATTTATTACATCCATGCAGAATGTCTGGTTTCACCACCTTAATGCACTGATATTCACCCTCATTCAGACCCTCATTTCAGTTGATCCATTCTGTTGACATGTATATAACAGAACCTTTCATATGCAGATCTTAACTGATTTCTAGTAAACAATACTACCACTTCAATTCTCTGAATTCTTTTCTATCAAAAGTTAGAACCCTCCTGCCTTTCCACAGAATTAAACATTCAGTAAGGATATTCATGATATCATAAGAGCTAGCCAGCAGCTGGGAGGCATCTTTTCTTTGATGTGAGATCAGAGTGCTCTGTAACTTATAGTTTCTCATTAATTCCCTGACATTCTTAGACAAATTGACAAATAAATTACAAAAAAGCACTTTTATTGGATAACTGATTTTTTCAACCACATTAAGAGAGCCAAAAACTGGTTGAAGTTAGTTTTGACTTTACTGTAGTCTATTATACTGTTAACTTAGAACAACTATAATGTTTAGGATGGGCTGCATGGCTAATTTCATCCCTTTCTGTCCAGGAATGTTCTTACTTTCTTAGACTTCAAAATAATTCATAAAATAAATTATGTCAACAAAAAGAAAACAACCAAACTCAGAAGAACCTGCATTTCTGAGAAGTTTCATGTCATTTTGAGAGACCTTGTACTAGTACTAAGTGGAAGCATTAGCTGGTCTTTTATGTATGATGGAAGAAAATGGTTTTCAACTGTACTGAAATACTACTAACATCTGCAGAGCCTTTTTTAATCAGTAATCATAGTAGGGCAGAAAGAGATGAACATGTGTGTATCAGAAGCAATGATAATGATATATTATTGCCTGCAAATCTCTGGTGCAAAATGCGGTGGTGCGGGCAGTTACTGGCGCCGGTTACTCAGCACATGTGACACCACTGCTCCACGAGCTGCATTGGCTTCCAATGCACTTTAGGGTACAATTCAAGGTGCTAGTTGTCACCTTTAAAGCCCCTGTTACTTATGGGACTGTCTCTCTCCAATTGTCTCTCCCCATCCTGCCCAATTTGGTAGGAGAAGCATGCTCCAGGTACTGATGGCTAAGGAGGGTCAGCTTTCTACTGTGGCATCTGCCCTTTGGAACATCATCCCCCCTGAGATTAGATTGGCCTCATCCCTGTTGGCCTTTCGTGGACTTGAAACTTTGCTTTTGTGCCCGAGCCTGGGACCCTGGGCGTGGGATAGAGCCCGTCCCCTGGCGGTGTGGATGATCAGTTGAATAATGCTCGGCTGGTATGTGCTTTATTTTTATTTTTTATATTTTATGTGTTTTATTTATCTTATTGTAAGCCACCTAGAGTCACATAAAATGAGATGGGCAGCTATATAAATTGAACAATGAATATATAAATTAATTTATTTATTATCATCTGTACTGAGTCTGAAAGTTTCCAGGTCTCTGAAAAACTGAGACTATGTGCACACTGGTAGACTTGGACTGGCAAGAATGAACAGCCTCATTTTTCACACAATATAGCTCACAGGAATGGTGTAAAAATGCCATGAATTCCTCATATGATTATTTATTAATTGGTCTACATGATACAATATTTCCTCTCTCTATAGCATATAATAGGTTGGGAGGAAGTCATGCAAACAAAAATAACTAAGATATTTGAAATTAAAAGTAAAGGGAAATAGCGAAAAGCTATATGTGCCTACTCAGAAATATCAATGCTCAATGTGGCATACTTCCCAGTAAAAGGATAGGGGGTTACAATTTAAGAAATATATCATTATGTTTATATTATGTCAAAGCTGCCATGCAGGACAAGGTTTGAAACAGGATTCAAAATAAAAAGGAATGAGATGAAATACATCAGCACCCATTATAGAAATAGAAGAGCAGGACTACTGGATGTCTGTTGTTCTTCAAGTGGGTTTTGTCCTCAGTGATTTCATTTCAAACTTGCATAAGATTTTTAACCATTTGCTGTACCACAAATTGAGAATATGAAAAACTATCATTGTCTCTGGATGTGATAATTAAGGGTTAAAATCAGGATCTAAAGAGGTTTATTTGTCTTTACTATAATGAGCTGTTACTGAGAGGCAGATTAAAATAATAATTATAAGCTTCATATACTCCTTTAAAAGACCCTTAAAGTATTGTGTAAGGTATGAAGCCAGTGAAGCAGGAACCACTGGTTTGGTGGCTACCGAGAATTTAAGCCAGATACCTCTCAAGGCCAGGAAGAGAACAGCCAAATATCTATTGATTCAGGAAGGTGGAAGGAAAAGACCTAACATTTAAACTTTGAAGTACAGACCAATAAATAAGCTTTGATTTCTATGTACTACAACAGATAGAACTTTTCTATGGTTTTATTCTTGTCTGTAATAAACTAGCAGTATCATGTCTATGAGTCCCCTGCTAAGTAAACCTGGTTCTGAATAAGGAGTTAGTGCCTGGAGAGCCAAGATTTTCAGCTGCCTGACAAATTGCCTTATTTTCATCAACTTTTAAAAAATCTGAGACTTAATTATGACTAGACCAACAATGTCAACTTTGGGTATTGTAAGTGTTGAGAATGTTTCTGCTGATAAAGTAATAGACAAACTTTGGACATCCTTCATGCCTCTTAACACCAGTGGCCATTAGATAGGAGTGCGTAAAGTTCATTACTTGATATGACTCCTGAATTCATTTTTGCTTTGCTGGTACTGCAATACAGCTGCTACACTTTTGTGGTCCTTTTCCTCAGGGAATAAAACTGAGTGTATTGTGGGAATTACCCTTTCAGAATACCAGAATGACATCATAAAATGTTCTGCCCCAGTTCAGATATTAGAAGTAATTACAAGTAGTCCTTGTTCATCAACGAGTCGTTCAGCAACCGAAGTTATGATGACACTGAATGAGGAGACTTACAACCAGTCCTCATAGTTCTGGCCATCACAGCGTCCCTGCAGATCACATGATTGAGTTTTGGGCACTTGGCAATCAGCTTGCAATTATGATGGTCACAGCGTCCCGTGGTCATGTGATTGCCATTTGTGACCTTGACTGCCAGCTTCCAATACGCAAAATCAATGGCGAAACCAGCAGGAAGTTGTGAATGGTGATCACATGACCTCGCGCCTAGCGACCATATAGGATTCACCTAACAAAAGCAACCAGAACTGCCACAACTGCCATTGTACGTCAGCACAGTCATGTGGTGTATGATGGTGTCACTTAGTGATGGAGTTGCCATTCCTAATTACCATCATTAAGCGAGGAATACTTCTACTCCTTTGCAGTTTAAAAACTCAATGTAAGTTATGATATGCAACCACATGCCACTCAAGCATGAAGTCCAATAAACTATAAATGAATAAATGTTGTGCCTTCAAGTCAGTCTTGACTCCTGACAACTGCCTGGACAAGTCCCTGCAGTTTTCTTGGTAACATTTTCAGAAGTGGCTTGACATCAGATAACTGAAATACATATCAGTTGTATATAATCTGCACTGAATTTGAATACTGCCATTTTGTCAGGTTATTTCAGAGTATAAGTTAAAATGCAGCATTTATTTATTTATGGATGACATGAATACTGGTTTATGCCGCATGAAACAATGAATGAAGCACAGGCATTGACCTTGCCATGTTGCTAGCTTCTTCCAAACAGGTATGAAATTCAACCATTTGCCTTCAACAAAGTGGAACACCCACAATCACTGACTGGCACATACTAGATGGTAGCCTTCCTCCCTACTGAAATTGTTTGGACGTTTGTGAACTTATTTTGCCTGTCAAATTCTTCTAGGGAAATATTTGCTACATCATATTGATGTTCTTCAGGTCTATTGGTGTTGAGACATGGCTGCCTATCCTGTATCTTTAAGCCCAATACTCCTTTCCTATTCTTCAATTTTGCATTATATAGAATATCCAGTTTTTCTGGCATGACTGTCACCACATTGGCAATTTATCTGTTGTTAAATTGGTTGTTAGTTTCAGAAGCTTATCCGTCCTATTTTATTCAACATCCCAAAACTTACTTCTATGTTCTCCTGGCCAGAACTTTCCTCCCCTTGCCAGTCCCATCAGTATGAACAGCTTGAATTACACTCATAGTCCCTCCTGGGTCATTCTGATATTTTATATTTTACTCTAATTATATTTTGCTCTAATTATATCATTGATGATGTATCCATTACTTTGAAAGGCATTGTATAGAAGTTGAATTTCATTAACAAAGTCAAGGACAATGGTATTACTTCCACAGCTGTCTGACTCAATCAGTCATATTTGGAATAGCCATATAATGCTTAAGGTTCTGATTAACTTCTACTATGGCCCAAAGCAGGTGCTTTGGATGACCAAGGATTCTTCATTCATCATAGCAGATCCCCATCATATAGGAAACACCATAAAATCTTTTAATTCCCCATCCTAACTATACAGTACTAAGGATGTAACTTTTCTGTAATGAAAGATCTAAAAGCAATTTGGACTAATAGCTTCAGTTTTCACAAGCTTATCAGTGATGCTGTGGCATTAACATTGCTTTTGCTTGATGTTCAACCTAATACTACTCATACACAATGTGCACACTTTTATCTAAAATATTTTTCAAAAATATTTAACACCTCTGTGATTTTACTTCAGAAACTACTCAGAGTGTGAATATAGTCCACAGACAATATGTTCAGGCCTTCTAAACTAGAGATTCACCAAACTGGAAAATGCTCATTACCATGCCCAACTAAATCCCTGAAAACACTTCTGTCATGACCATGTTCATACATTGTGTTTTCTCAATTGCTGCAAATTTTGGAACTGAGGGGGGCTTCAAGACTGGGCAAAGTTGTACTACATCAAAAATTGGCACCTTTCCAAGGCAATGGTGAAATATTTCGGTCTTTTTTCTCTCTGCTGGAGGCCTGTGGAAAATAAGCTACCTCCATCTCCATCTTTAACCTGCCTTCCCCAACCTCTGAAAAACAGTTCCCAAAACAATTATTTTGCCTGCCTTCTGGAAAGGTCCCCCCCAAATTCAAATGACTCCCACCTACTGGTATTTCAAAGGGCCTTAAAGATGTTTTGGAATTGTACTCAAAGGCTTTTTTGGCCTTAGTCATTCTGTTTCTCTGTTTAGGTAAGGAAATATCTCTGAAATAATGACTCAGTGGGTGACGGGTTGTCTAGTTATGTTATATCATCATCATCATCATCATCATCAATTTTCTGGAGTTTGGGAGTTAAGAGCTGTTTTATGGGGTTTGGGAGTTAAGTGAGGGCTGTTTCCTATTCCCATCCTAAATTTTAAGGGGAGGAGGGTGAGTCAGACAAAAAAACCTAAAAACAGCACCATAACATTTGGTGATTTTGTCATTACACATTGCCAGTGTGATCTCGGGGTACAAGGGTCATGGTTTGTACAAACATTGTTCTACAAGCTACAACTGGATTGGTTCACACAATATACCAAGGTAAATAAATCACACTATGGCTTAGCATGATGCATGAACCCATGTTTGACCATACTGGCTTAAGAACATAGGAACCTGTGTTACACTGAATAAGACATTGGTCCATCTAGATTTTTATACTGATCTGACAACAGGTTTCCAGGATTTATCCAGGAATCAAATCTGCATAGTGATCACATACCCTACACAAGCTGAATTCCACTTTCTTGTCCAATTTTAATTTATCTGCCCTTTTTAAAATCAAGAAAAGTAGTATGAAGCAGTCTGTAGTATTTCCTGATACTACAGTTCTGTTAGTAAACTATATAAGACCATATATAAAATGTCTGAATGCATCAAAGATTTTGCTAAAGCATCTTGTCAGAATATCTGTAGACAATGTAACAACAACAACAACAGTTAAATACTAGGGCTGTGTAAAGTATTCCAAGAGATACTTCTACCCCACAGGAGCATGTATGAAGCACCTCTTTTCAAATTATTAAATCACTGTCATGTAGTACATGTGGAGACAACCAGAAGCAACTTCTGAAGCAGCCACATGAAACTCACAAAAGATTCAGTTGCCTTTACAATTTGAAAAGAAGTGCTTCAGACCAGCTTTTGCATGTTATGAGTACTTCTAAGACTGTGCACAACCCTATTAAATATAATACTAAACTATAGGAGCAACAACAAAACATCATATTAATAATGTATAAAATGTACTAGGGTAAGTATCTTTTATCTCGGACACACAAGTGCTAAAATAGCATCTTAATCCTGGATAAGGATTAAAATTCTGTGTAATAAAAAAGGGGGAGAAAGAACCTGACTTCTAGTCCTAATAGCCATTTGCTTTCTGGAAGTCTTGGCTTTTTATCAGAGTATTTGAATGTCAAAAAGAAACAATTCTTAATTTTTTTAGCTAGGGGTGCTTTCAGCAAGCCCCATACATTTCGCCATAACAAAAGTAAATAATACATATTGATATAGAAGAAATAAGTGGTGCTTCTACTACCTATCGGCTGAAGAAACTGAACAGGTTTTGGTGATCAAATACAATCGCCATAATACACACAAATTACAGAGGTATTACTACTGCTCTAGTAAATTATTCTTAATACTTCTTATTTGGGTTTATTTGAATATCCTGAATATGACAATATGCTGCAAGTACTTCTTAATTAGTGGAATGAGGGCCATAATAAATACTCCTTGGATCAGAGATCATAGCTTGCCTAAAATAGCATAAACATGCCTGGGGTGGAATTGGGCTATGGTTGTGCTTATGGCATATTGGCCAAATTTTGCCGAAATGTGTCAATACTGCCTTTCCACTAACAAGTAATGCTGCATGTAGTACAGATGAAACTAAGGCTGGTAAACCAGTCTACATTTTACATTGCTAAACGCATTATGTGATAGGCTTGGTTGGCTAAAGCTGTGATGAGTGGTGAAGCTTAATATTAACAGGCCCACTCATTGACATCCATGGCATATGGAAAACTGCAAACTGAAATGCAAAAGCAGTATATGGAAATTAAAATAGATACTGTTGTGAGCTGTGATGTTAAAAGAAAGTGAAGGACATAATAGAACAGAATGAAGATGGTCTGCTGTTGTGGAATAGAATTGCTGAATACATGAATGGAAGTGAAGGCATCTATTTCATTATGAAAGGGTTAAAATGTGTATCAGAAAGGATGGGTGGCTATCATTTACATTGTTGTGGGTGCATATGAAATTAGGATTGCATATGTTGATGATACTGGGATGTTACACTCCAATGAATGGTGATACTGAGAAAAGCAAGGATCAGTTTTGAGAAATGTTATTCTCAATGAGACTATTCTGTTAGATGAGAAGAACTGGTAGGTAGGAATAAGAAAAGAAGGTACAGAAAGCACAACTGAGTTGTTCCAAGGCCGAAAATGAATGAGAATAGTGTGTATTTGACTAGAAAAAAAGAGTGTTTGTTTCAAATAGATAATTTAAGCATCAATCTATTCATGGTTATACATGGCAAAGGAATGAACCTAAAAGCATGAATGATTTGATAGTTTATAATAAAAGAGTAAGATAATTGGTGAAGGAACAAAGTTGATGAGAAGTTCTGAATATAGGATAGAATGTTCTGGCACATTCAATCTCTTAGCAAGCTCATGTATTTCCATGTGTTCATTGAGTTTTCCTCCCTCCACAGCACAACATGCACCATATTGACAGACTCTCCTAAAGTTTTTCTAATTCTGGTAATGTCTTCTCACTACTAAAGATTCATTTCCAGAAGGAAAAGGCACAAAAGCTTGACTGGTCAGGCAGTCCAATCTTATTCAGGCTGAGCATTTTACACCTGGCTCTAGATATTAAGTTCATTAATGGTTGCCTTTGATGAAACACATGATTTATTTCATTAAACTGTCAATCTACTCCTAAATAAATCTATTTGAAAAATAAGTTGCCATGGAATAAATAGAAATTATTTTCTATTAAGTATGTATCTATAGATATAGTAGAATATACATATTTGTATGTTATTTACCCCTATTCCAAATTTAAATACATGACTAATTCATACATATCATGTATTTCATTGCCAATATACAGAATGACATCGGAATGGTCTATATGATGCAGAGGTAATCTTCCGTTTCAATATTTGCCCAAAATACAAGGTTAAGAAACATGGAACATTGATCCTTACTAATTGTCATGACATGAATAACATTAACTAAATTGAAATTTGATCAAAGAGAAAGTGCGCTGATTATCTTTCCTCGATAGTCTCCAGATATATTGGAATGGCAATACCCAGAATTTCAAGCCAGTACAGACAAGAGAATGCTTCAAGTTATCATTCATAGTTATTTAGGGGAAAGCTAGCTGAGATCTTTTAACACAGAGAAAGGCACATGTCCCAGCTCCCTCCTCCCTAATTGTGCACTGAAATTTTTTAGCCAACTGTCAAATAACAGAAGCTGCATTATATCCACATTTTAGCAGGTAAACAAATAAAACAGGTGCACAAAGCCTTGCTTAGCCTTAAAACAACAATTCAGATTTACAAACAACTCTAACCTCTAAAAGAATGGAATAAAGGATTGAAAAAAATCTGTTTATGCTTCTTTGACAAAGATTGTGTTACTGCTAAGACCTCTATAGCAGTCAGGCTGGCCACAAAGATAGAGATTCTTCCCCATTCCCCACAACTATTTTTCAGAATCTGTTGCTAAGACTTAAAATCCTTTGGTGGCTTGTCAGGGCTCCTAGGTGAAACAATCATTAAACAAAAGATTGGATGTAAAGACAGTTTGTCTATCATTTCCAATCTTCCCATGTAGTATTATTCAAGGGAGAATGTGGAATTAATTTCCATGAGAAAAAAAAATGCTATTATATTGCATACTACATTATTTATAGAGATAGTAGATATTTCAGGAGTATATAATATTTCTTTGAAAAACAGTATTATACTATTGACCGGATTTCTGAGAAAATGCACCATAAAATTTCACATTTAGATTAATAATTTTAAGACCTATATGCTACACATAGGCACGGGGGGTGGGGAGCAATGACAAAATGAGTGTCATGCTATCAGCTCCACTCTTTTTGTATGTGTGTCATGTCATTACATGTGTTGTGTGTACAAAAGGGGCAGAGCTTCTGATGTGATACCTGTTCATAATTTTGACTAAAGCATTAGAACCTGTGAATGCATCTGATGCTACAGTATATGCTTGATTTCATAATACAACACATAAACCATGCATCCATATTACTAAGAAACTAATGTTGCAATTCAAAAACAAGTTATTACTCCTTTTTATGAGCCAATGTATGAATTAATTTCATTGACTTTCCATGCAATACAGCAAAACATTATAATCATTAAGTTTTCTGCCTCCAAAAATAATACTGCCCTGCATAAATAATACTGCCAGTTTTAATACAAAAAATGCTTAGCTACTGTCTTTTAAATTTTGCAAATATATCCTTTGTGTAATACTGTAGCTGGATTTTAGAAGCAACATATAAACTTGGAGCCTGTTTTTCCATTGAATAACCAACCATTTATATATGCATTTCACAATAACTTGTTTCAAAATATATTTAGTAACATTATAATAAAGTATGAAGAAGCAAGGATTCTAACCACTTTGTCCTCCTTTGGGAAAGCATCCAGGGAAGCAGAGAAAGAAGAAATATATAAAGGAAAGAAAAAGAAAAAGGAGGAAAACATTAATAGGCAGATATAAATAAAGCAATTCCAATGTTTTTATAAAAGCAAAATTTACTGAAATGAAATACATTTTAAATGAAAATATCTGCAGTTTCTTTTCACAGAAAGCATCTTTTTCTCACAAATATCTTGAAGACTTTTTAGCAGAAATAAAAAAAGCACAAGCAGAATTGATACTTCAGGACTCAGCACTCCAATTTTAATAGCCTTTCAAGGATCCAAAAGGCCATACCGTATATTAAATATCATTTTAAAGAGTTTTCCCATTATATCTCCTGGCACTGCATATAGTCATTCCTGAAAGTCAGGAAAAGTCTGGAACGGAAAGTCAGGAAAGATCTGGAACAAGATTAGTCATAGAGAAGACTATACAACTGGAAGAAAAAATTGGTAGTTATTCCAGGCATGAATAAACGTACTTTTTACTTACAAACAGGGTTTCTGGAATCCCAGTCCAATGTTTTAAGAGCCTAACATAGCATGCTGTTTTTGGAATATTCCAAAAGCTCCACCAGCAGAGTGCACAACCTGAGCAATGTAGGGATGTCTAAATCTAATTTCTTACTCAGCACAGAGCTGTTATTGGTATTATTCGTCCATTAAGGTCCATCCTAAGTGCAACATTTGTAGGTTGCCAATTATTCTACAGCACCACTGAGAAGCATTTTGGGTGTTCTGTCACGATTTCAAATGAAAGTAGGATTTTTTATTCATAAAGTGGCTGAGGCAGATATTCTGCTTTCCTATTCAAAAAGTTGATAATTAATAGCAGTCTTCCCAAACTAGTTGCCACACAAATCCCAGCCAGATGGCCAATTCATCTGATGGTCAGCAGGATATAGAAGCTTGATCAAGAAAGTCAAGTTGTAAAGCTGTTTAAGAGCACATCAAAGTCTGCAACTGCAGTAAATACCTTTGTGGGTGCTGTTATTTGGAAATGCTTTTCTGGCACAGAATTAAAAAGTTAACAATCAAGAGCATACATTCACTTCTAAAATTCTGTCCTTGTTTTAATATGTCGACTCTTAGGATTATTCCATTTTTATAGGTATGTCCAAATATTTTTATGAACACAGAAAGCAAGCAATATGGAAGAGACAACCTCTAGTTGTTGAAAACATTTTAGCAGTCTTTACATCTGTACTTGGGAAACTCTCTTATTTTGTATTAAGGACACATGTCTCACTAGCTTAGAGCCACACTTTTTCTGGCCGAGTTGCTTATTTTCACAGAGACGCCACAACTGAGGCAAAGGGGAAGGGAGATAAAATATCGAAAAGGTGAAGAAATTTTGAAATGAGTGAATATTCATAACTTTCTGAAATAGTAGTGTGTCAGGATGCATGCTCCCATGTGCTTATTAAACCACTGTACTTTTAAATAGCCAATGAGCAAACTTTCCTGCACAAAATACACCTAACAACAAAATAGGTCAGCAAGACAAAAGCAGCAAGAGCACATAAGAAAAAACAAAATACAGTGAGAATGTTGCTCTACTTCCTAAAGTTTCCATTTTCAGCCTGTTATAATCATGTGGTAAAATTCAACTCACCATGATTAGATACCTCATAAAATCTTTTTCCTCAGGATCCAGAGGATATGGTGTACTGTGGTATACTTAGAAACAGACTGCATGATATACAGTAATACCTCGGTTCACGAAAGCTTCTGTTTGTGAACAATTCGGTTCATGAACAGCAGCGTTTGCAAAATTTTGCTTCTGTTCGTGAACTCCACATCGGGTGACGAACACGACCCGCGACCCTCTTCCCTGCTCTGACACGTGGTCGTGGCTTCCTCTAGGTTAGATTGCGGTCGCAGACAGACACTTGCTGTGAAGCTTTTTGGTGTCACCTCAAGCAAGGTTAGTGTTCTCTCTCTTTATACTGTACTGTACTGTACTTTGTTTCATATTTTTGTGGTTAAAAAAAAATACATATGGTTCAGAACGGATTAACCTTATTTACATTGAATGTTATGGGAAAATTTGATTCGGTTGATGACCAATTCAGTTGGCGACCACGTTCGTAGGGGTCAGAACAGATTAACCTTATGAGGAAATTTGATTCAGTTTGCGACCAATTTGGTTCGCGACCAGAACTGTGGAACGAATTAAGTTCATGAACCGAGGTACCACTGTACTACTAATCTCAGAAGTTAAGATGCTACTGTGACTACATAACAAGGAGCATTCAAACAGTCCAGGGATAATTCTAGCATGATTTGTTCTTTGCACTGCATCAGATTAGTGTGAATAATTAATAGAATAATAATTTAATAGAAATAAAGCTGCTAAAGCTTTAGTTTAAACAGAAAAAAATAAAGTAAAATTTATCCACAAAATAATTTTTAAACTGTGATCTAGAGCAGAGTTTTCCAAACTGTGTTCCATGGAATCCTTGGGATTCTATAACTTTTTTTTCCATGAGAGACTAATAGTAAAAAAAAGAAAAGATTAAAACTTCACTCAATGCAGTCAATTTTCTATCACTAGGGCTTCATCTCTTGATTGGGGTTCTGGGAATATTATTTCTGTTGGTTGCACAGTCGGCCAGATGTTTAGACTGGATTTGGTATTTTTATCCACCTATTGAGTCCCTCCCAAGGACCTGGGATAGGCAGATGTTGTTGTTTGATGGTGATAAAGGTATCATTGCAAGATGGAAGCTGTTCCAAGTAAAGACTGATGGTGATTTTGTCAATGCCGATGGTCTTCAAGTGGTACTCCAGATGTTTTGGGATTGCACCCAAGGCGCCTATTACTATTGGTACTATCAGGGAAAAAATAGCCCTTATCTTGTGATTGTTTGAACCCCCTGATCTAGTAGGTTATATAGCAACCTTTTTTGTCCTTTTGGACTTAAGTCTTATTTCTTTCACATCAAAAATGCAAACTCAGTCCAAAACACTAACTGTGATATGTTAAACAATAATTGACTCAATATTTATTGGCTAAATCAAATGAATGATCTCCATTGAACATGCAGATTTACAGCACTGATTGATATTGTTAAAAATATGCAGATATGCAGTACTGATATGTAGGTATGCATCATTGATCGATATTGTTAAATATGGAGATATGTGGCATTGATTGATATGCAGATATGCAGCATTGATTGATATTGTTAAAAATACCAGATCAAGTTTGTGTTTTTGTTTGCTAAAGATTTGGTGAAAGAAGATATGAAGAAGAGATGGCACGAATTTACAGAAGAATTGTACCAAAAAGATGCCAACATTGGCAAGTACGTAGTTCTGATTGCTGAACTAGAGCCAGCATTCTGGAAAGTTAAGTTAAATGGCCCTAGAAAATATTGCTAACAGCAAAGCTGCAGCTAATGAAATACCAGCCAAACAGTTTAAAACCTTGCACAATGATGCAATTAAAGGGCTACTTGTGGTTTGTAAGCAGGTATAGAAAGCGTCTGAATTTACAATATATTATAGTGAGACAAGTCCTTTTGCCATTGTTAGCTGGACAGCACCAGCACGTGATAAACATATTTGTTTCTTTTCCCCTATTTCCTCTTTGCTCGTTCTGTAATTAAACTGGCCAAAGAGAAGAACACAGATGGCTTGGTGTGGATAAAAAGACGTGTTTCCACACACACAAGGACTGTGTCACCTCTATTTGCAGCTCTTGAGGTATATGGCTGCTTCCACCAAAAGATCACATCCAAGAGGAAATGCGGCTCCCTCATCCCTAGAGGTAACTGGAGGAAATATTTCCCCATTAGACATAGTGTATAAAATTCAGTGTACACATTGTTTATAAACATTAACAAGTTACTGCAGTGGAACAACAGAGAAAAAGCTTCAACATACGTGAATTAGACCAGACCTACAAAATTTGGATGTGCCTGCATTTTTCTAAACAATACAGCAAAAAAAAAAAAAAAAAAATCTTTAAATTGTCCTTTGAAGATTTAAGCTTGAATGAAGCATTTAAGGGCATGCTAGCTTGCTTTAACCATCCCCATTCATGTTTATTCTTATCTTTTATTTTTTCATTTTTCAGCTTAAATGGATCATCCCTTTAGACACTGATGCCCTGTGGAACCCCCTTCCCCAAGATCCAGTAGGCACCCAGTCTTCCAGAAGGCCTTAAAAAGCTGGCTTTTGCCCCAAGCATTGGGATCAGGTGAGGCTGGAGCCCAGTGAGTGTGAGTATTGGGGAACGGTGCTTTAGGGCACTGGGAGTTGTTTTGGGGATGTTGATTTTTATTGTTTTTTATCTTCTTATTGCTGCTGCTGTGAGCCGCCCAGAGTTAGTGGCTCGTAAGATGGGCAGCCATAGAAGTCTCTTAAATAAATAAAACAAATAAACACGACACGTTCCGAGGGAATGACACCGTATCCATGCTGAACACCTCAACAGGATTCCTATCTCATTTATGAGAAACTGACTTCTCGTCCTCACCCCCCCATAAAACATGGAGTGAGGAAATTCAAGAGGTTGAGGGGAAGGGATAGAAAAGAGGCAGAAAGGTAGAAAATCATGTAACAAATCAGTAGCAGAAGTCTGCATCAGTAGATTGCACTAGTCAATCATGATTCATTACACACAATAGAAAACTTACATTGTTTGATCGTAGGGAAACACGGCCTCCACATCTGGCACAAAACTTTGTCCGGCAGTAAGAGCATAAATGGCCACAACCATCAGCAAACTTAGTTTTGTGACAGATCCCACACGTGGGTGCATCATCCTTGTGTTCTCCTTGGTAACGGCGAGATTCCTCACCTATTTTTCGTACTTGCTCTTTGTAACTTTCAAATTGTTGGTGTAATCTTCTGTAAAGAAAGCAAAACTCTTATCGCAAAAGCATCCAGGCAAACTCACTCACTAAATGATTTGCTCTACTTCAGACAGTTGCATATGCCAGTCATAATTCTTATTCAAGTGCCAGATTTCTTTAAAAAAATGAATTTAATATCTGTAAATGGGATTTATGAAACTATCTGTTCTACTTTCATATACTGTTAAGGAAGCCATTTAAGTAATCAAAAATGCAATGCATATCCATAGATTTGGGAGTAGCATGAAGAGGTTTTGTTAAAATATCTTAATAAACTCCTGTTTTTCTGCCATACATACAATTTCAGAATTATAGGCAAATTTCAGCACAAAAAAAGGCAGCAAGAAAAGTATTCAAAATGAAAGGAACTTTTCTTGACTTTGTAAATTCACTAAAACATTTCAAACTGTTTCCTTCACTTTAGAATAGGAGAGTCAGAATTATCCCTTTACAGGTTTTCGTAAGAACTCTGCCAATATTTTGCTCATGGCATTTTCATTATGAAAGTTGTCATGCAAACATAAACTGAAGTACAAAATGCAGACAATAAGATTTGGCTTAATTCCTTAATCCTCTTTCTTATTATGATTTTTTTTTTTAAGGCTAGTATATCAGAGGTATGGTCCTACCTGTCTCTATTGCCAAAACTGAAAGACAACCACCTTGAAGCCATATAAAAGAAAGTGGAGTGGGACTGAATTTCTTAGATAACTTATAGACCAGATTATACAGTACTGTATATTGCAGGAGAAACCTAGAAAGGAGAAGATTCAATTTGATTTTCAGTAGAACAGGCATATGAAGTGTGTTCATCACAGAATTTTTGTAACATTTAAAAATTCTGTTTGAATCTGCCAATAGTTCTAAATGAAAACAAGGAGATCCAACAGGAAATTTCCTGTAAGACACACAATTGTAATCTTTAGCTGGCAATATCTACTATGGTTCTCTTCTCTGCCTGAGACTCTAGAGTAAGAAAGTATCAACTGCTATGCAAGATCCTGACCACCACAGAACATTACAACTGGTAGCAGATGTGCAGTTCCATTTAAGTATGAGGATTAAATCTAAGCATGAACCTTTTGTATACAGGTGCTGATTTGCATTTTCTTTTCAATATTTTTCTTTATTCTTTCAATTCATATTTAATAAGCATAATTGTCGTGTTCACATCTACATGATAATCATCAGAAGAAACTCATCCTTCCAAGACATACATCAGAGGCACCTTCTAGCATGGTGACAATTCGGTCAACATTATGTACCATAGCAAAGAAATAAGGTGTAATATCTAATATATTCATTGCCTTCCATTCTAACGCTTGCCCAGCAGATGGCACCAGAGACTGCCATTAGTCATCCCTGAGATTTCAAAGATGTGCTTTTCGTTTTGGGATAATACTTTTATGATGCAAAACTCTTCTTATACCAGAAATAAAATAATGGCTGTGCAGGTAGGAATCAATGAATGTGTTTTAAAGCCCACACTAACTTCAAGTGCTCTGGATTTGAAAGTGACTAGTATTCCGCTTCTACTCACAATAAATTATTCAGCACTTGAATCTTGACCAAGAAATTATATGTCCACAAACAGACCTCCAGATTTAGAACTTTGTGTTTTGTACTCCTGTGCACAGTAGAAAGTGCACTTCTCCTATTTCCAATTTTATATCAGATACATATAATAAGCCTTATTATATAAGCTCAGTTTTCATCTAGAAGTTACCATATTTATATGAGGAGAGTGAAAGAGTTCATTTTAGTTCATTTATCTCTATGGCTTTAGGAGCATGAATAAATGTGACTTTACTGTATTTCATGCACGTCTATGAGAAACTCTTTTTTAAGACAACTTTTTGGATTCCTCTTTAGAAAACCGCCATAAGAAACTGCTGTAACAGGGTGGGGAGAGCCAAGTCAAACCCTCATTGAATGGAGGAGCTCCCTGAATGAACCCAGGGCAGTCTTAGTCTAACCTACGGCACCAAGGTCTAAGAATAAAATAGGAAGGAGAACCCTGTATGTTTCCAGTGAGCGCTTCTGAAGGAAAAGTGGGAGGAAAATGAAATGAACGCTTTCTGTGGGATCTCCGTGCAGTTCTGTGTAAGGAATTTCAAGCCCTGCCTGTGGGAATTGATCTGGAATACTAAAGCACTTACCGGCTCTCCTTTGCCTTTTTCATGCATCATGTTAAACCATATCTGGGCTTGGTTTTGGCTTAGCGTGTTATGTAAATGCAGTCGCTGTGGTTTACAAAGTGTGGTGTATGCCTTAAGCAACATATGGAACTAACCAACTGGGGTTTACTCAACAAGCCACAGTTAACACAAACCACACTTTCCTATGATATGTAAAACCATGTTCTTGAAACTGTGGCTAGAAACATAAGTAAAAGGATCTCTGGGCAGCCTTGTATATCTCTCCGTCTCTCTCCTTCTATTGTGAAAGCACCTTAGGATTCTGCTCTGCTATCATAAAGGATTCTGAGCTTGGAAACAGGTGAGAGAAATAAACTAGACTTCCAAACATATTGAGGATTATGAGTACCTTTTAACTCTCTTGGTTTCAACACAAGAGCACGAAGGAGGCAGACATTCCGTGGTGTTTCCTCCCTGACACAGCCCAGACATCCTTATAATTTTCCACCCCTCCCCTGCTCTTTGCATAGAGGATTCTGGAACAAGAAGAATTCTACAAATCCCAAAAGCATAAAAAATTAAAACATAATATGTAACTATTTTTATTTATTATTATTTTTTAGGTAAGTCAATTGGTGCTCTATATTTTATACACCTCAAAAGCTGCAAAATAATTATCTAATGAAAAATACAGAGGCTTCAAAATCTTGGGAACTAAAAAGGAGCAACTGGCTGGTTATGAATCAGTGATTTATACCAGCTGTAGTACAGGAAGCCAAATGCAGAAGCTTCCCACTATTTTTCCCCAGAAGATCACAGACACCTGCTCAACCAGGAAGTTTTTCTCAAGCCACTAGTAATTATTATCACTATTATTTTTAATCTTAACACATTTATATGTCAAATGAACCACTAATGAATGTTTCATGTATTTCTGTTGTTTCAAAAGAGACTATTCTTGTTTATGACTAAATGCGATCAAGCATTTTAAGAATACTGTACTCCTAAGTTCACTAGGACACATTCTCTCTTTCCTTCCTCCTCCCCTTTTCCACAATAAATAAACTGAATTTTATTTAAAATATCCGGTGACAAGAACACTGCTAATGAGTAACTAATAACCATTCCTCCAGAACTAAGATGTGAAAAATAGAGTTGAGGTTTTTTTCTCCTTTGCAGCAAGTACCTCTTTTGCTACAACCACTAGAGAAGCCAGCTTTGGCATTTACAGGTCCATTTCCTCCTCATATTGTAACTGATTGCCAGACTTTAGGAATACCTACTGTAGGTGTGATGGAATGTGTCTACAAAGTGGGAGGTGATGTGATGGACTACAGTAATGCAGCAGGTTCTCAGGAAGGAGGAAGCACATTCCAGGAAGGCGGGGGGGGGGGGGAGTGAGACAACAGACAACACAGTCCGGAGCAGGAGCGTGGGAAGAAGAAGAGAATTTAGGACAGCCACTCCCTAGAATCTCCCAGGGTATATCCACTAGGTTAGAGTAACATAGATTTAGTCTGGCAAGATTCTGTCTATATGGTGTAAGCAATAAAAGAACTGAACTTGGGTGGACTGTTTCTCTGTCGTTCTTGGGCTGGGCCTGACAAGAGGTCTAGCATGAGGAACCAGACACTCACTACTAATCTTAGTAAGTGAAACTTGCACTAAGAAGCCCATTCTGGTGTGGTAGTTAAGGTGTTGGTCTAGAACCAGGGAGACTCAAGTACAAGTCTGCCCATAGCCACAAAAGCTCTGTGGGTGATTTTGAACCAGTCACCCAGTCTATCTCACAGGACTGTTGCGGGGAAAAAATGAGAAAAGGGAGTGCTAGGTATGTCACCTCCAGCTCCAGAAGGAAAGGCAGGGCATAACTCTAATGAATAAACAAGAGCATACCCTTATATGCAGCCACTTCTTGCAACAGTCATTTCTTGCAACAGACCAAGCAGTACACATCACCTTTCAGCCAGCATTTGCATGTTTTGATGTTTCTCCATTGATTTTCCTATTTTTAGTAAACAAAGTCACCTATTTGCTCTACTTTCCTACCATTTATTTATAACTTGTGATTATTCATTACATTCTCCCTGTCAAACACAACTGTATTAATTTTTAGATCCACACCCATCATTGCATCACAGAGTTTATCTAATACTCGCCATGAATCGTCCAGATTCTCTACCAGCTGCACAGCATCATCCATGCACAAAATGCCTGGACAGTCACATCCCCAACCAACAGCCTCCAGTATCACAAGAATTCCTTAAAGATTTGTCCGTAAATACATTACACAATAAAGGGGACATTACACATTGTTATCTTACTCCCCTGTCAGTGTTGTAGTACTGGATTTATTTTCATACTTCCTTTGCTTCCATCATATCTCTTTTGTCATACTGTGTTGTTGAACTAGGAACAGGGAGATCAAGGTTCAGATTCACTCTTAACCATGGAAGCTAGTTGGTGACTTTGGGCCGGTCACTGACTCTCAGCAAAATGTGTTTTACAGGCTTGAAAAAATGAAGCTGTCTTAAATGCTTGGAGGAAACAAGGGATGAAAAAAAAAATCAAAAAATAAATAAATAATAATCAGACTTCAACTTCATATTCATGCAGAACATTTCATAATTCAAGCCTAGTTTTATCATACACTTTTTCTGAAAGAACATAAAATACTGTTTCTTCCTCATTTCATATACTTCTCAATGACCTGCCAGAAAGCAAAAATCTGGTCTGCATACTCCCTGGGCTGCATAAACCCACACTGTACCTCCCAAATTTTGCTCAATGTTATCTCTTGCAGCCTTTCACTCACGACACTTTAAGGCCCACTTAACAAGCCGTACAAGTTGCATTCACTCTGTCTGCATTTCCCTTTGTAAAGGGGAACAATAATGACATTATTTAAATCATCAGGCACAGATGCAGACTTCACACATGTGAAACAAATTACACAATCCCTCCACAAACTGCATCCATATTTTAATAATTTTCCAGTTATAGCATCTACAAACCATTTTTCAACATTCTCAGAATGTTTATAACTTCCTTTTCATCAATCTTTTTAGACACTAACGTTTATAGTAGTCATTTCAATTCCGCTTCTTGACATATCACTATCATTCCCGTATAAATCTCCAAAATATTCCTTAAAGCCATTCCTGCACTGCAGTTTCATCTCAAATCCCTTCATCCCTTTCATTTTTAGTGCCATTTATTCCGCTGTCGGCTCTTTCTTTAGCCCTTCTTACCCATTTCCAAAACAATATTTTATTGCCATCAAAATTGTTCTGCACATTCTTTCTTTCATTCTTAGCTATCCGTTGCTCTCTCTGACTACATTTTTCGCAGCTGTCTTTTTCACCCCCTTCACATTTATAATATCTTTCTCTCATCATCATTTTTGCAGCAATCATCCACTTATATGCATTTTTCCCCTCATCCACATCCTCTTCTTTATTTCAAGAAGCATCCTTTTTATACTTCCTCCAGTATAGTACTACAAATCCCAAGAGACGTTGTGGCAGACAGGAAGAAGAATGCCTTAGAGGAGAGAGGGGAGAGAGAAAATGGAGAGTTGGGAAAATACCATGTTTAAAACTGTTACGTAAGAAAATGTTTTAAGTTACTGCTTCCTCTGGAATTAGTAATAAAAATCCTTCTAAGATTGGTGGTGAAGTTGGAATTTTTATCACATCAGGGTGGCTCACTCTGATGTTGCTGTTCCCCAGCCTCCGGAGATGAACGCAGGATGGGCATTTTTACACTCAATGAAATTGCTATCAAGCTGGACAAAGAAAAACATGCTATTCAAAGGGCTACACTGCTGCCCTTTTCACAAATAGAAGCTGCTTGAATAAATATTTCACTCCATGCACAAATTAAGCAGTTTATTTATATCCAATCCAATGGTTTAAATTCATCCTACAATACAAGCACCTAATATATCTACAGATGCATATGGCAATGCACTTAGGAAATAAATCATGTGAATATGGAGATTTAGGCCCAATCTGAGATCAAGTGGTGAGAAAAAGTATGCACAAAACATTTTGTGATTATCTGCAGCAGGAAGATGTGACCTTGGAGGAAACAACCACAGGCAAGGAGTAAGTAAGCAAGTAAGAGTTGTTTAGGACAACAGAAAGTGAGGAGGAGGAGGAGGAACTGTTGTTCATTTGTTTGTGGATCCTGAAGAAAAAGAATTTGTGAGGTTAATGCAAAGCAACTAAAGATATTGATTGATCCTGGGAATCCATGGAACATTATTTGCAGCAAACTTTGTAGGCAGTATTTTCAAGCAAGATGTTATGAACAAAACAGCTGGGGGGCTGTCTATGGTCAACCCCACCCACTCATGTGTTGGCGTCACTACACTGCAACTTGCTTGAGCAATAACATGGTTATTTTGTACATGTTATCAAAGAAGACCTGGAGCCACTTCTTGTCTGAAAATCTATCTTTAACCTCCATATTTTTTTCAGAAAGGAAACTGTGTGAACCATGTTATAGGGGCCATTGCTCATTCTGTCAGCTGGACCGACTGGTGGAATGGTATAACTTCTTATTTTAAAGAGCTGGACAAATTACTCAATACTCTTGCAAAGTTAAAATGGATTATTACACTGTGCTATTTGCACAATATATTTATATCATATGCCATGATAGAAAGCTGTGAATGGTGCCTTAGACAAAATGCTGGAGAATGGCATTATAGAAGTACATGGAGATATGAATTGTGTATCTAACATGTAGATTGTAACAAAGAAATGAAACCTGTTGATCTGAGGATGGTTAACAAGGCTATGGTACAGGAGCATTATCCTGTACCAAGAATAAATGATATTTTGTATGCTGTGCAAGATGCATGAGTTGTTACTAAATTAGATGCCACCGAAGGTTTGGGGCAAGTAGAATTCGTACCAGAATCTCACCATTTGACAATTGGTATAAATCACTGTGATTATTATAGGTTCTGTAAATTTCCATCAGACATTCAAGTGCCCCTCAAGCTTATCAAAAGGTGATGGACTTCATCCTGCAGAGTCTTTCTAGAGATGACTATTATATCATGATATAATTATTATATGATGATGCCATTTATGTGGCAACTGTTGAAGAGTTCTGTGATAGGTTGATGGGAATTTTTGAGAGATTCCTTAAAAGAAGACTGAACCTATACAAAAGCAAGTCCTTGAACAGGTTTTTATATTAGGACATGTTGTTTCAGCTGAAAGAATTAAACCTGATCCAAAGAAGGCAGAGACTATTCTGAAGATCTCAGTTCTTGAGAATCTGGATTTGCTGAATTCTTTTTTAGCTACCTGAGCCTATCTCCTGAAATGTATTCCTAATTATTATCTTTGTATATTTCCATTTGTGCCATTGATGGATCACAAACCAATCATGTGCATGCTTCAACTACATAAAAGCACTATTTTGGCACCTTACAGTCAGCATCTCATTTGGAGTTTGCAATCTTATGATCTGGTTATTCAATATATTTCTGGAAAATTTCTGTAGCTTATTCCTTATTGTGTCTTCCACTACCTGATATAGGACCAAATTTGTTGTTGGAAGAGTATGTTTTTAAATGTGTTGGTTATGTATGCTAGATTTTGTGGTACTATCATTAAAAGAACCTCTCAGCAAGACACTTTGCTCTCAAGATTTTGAATCCAACAGATTGGATTCAAGTGGTCCCTTCCCTACTGTGACCATTTAAACATATTGCTGATGAACTTTTTATGCATGATGGTATCTTGTTGCAGAGTAATTATTATGAATTAAAGTGAGCAAATTGGGTAAAATCAGTTTATGAGATGTACCAAACAAGTTTTATGTGCTAGGTTATACTGGCCAAAGATGGATTCAGATGTGGAATACTTTATCAAGAGCTGTGTTCCTTGGGCGCAAACTCAACATTTGCATGATAATCAAATAACTATTATGCTCTCTTCTACTACCATCTCATTCTTGGACCAAAGTGAGCTTTGACAGAGTTGGACCCCTGTGTGCTTACAGACATTGATTCTTCTTCTTCTCCCCTGGAGGCAGTTTTGTTGCCACATACTGTATTTCAGCTGATATCATTGTCAGTGCATTGCAAGACATTTGTGTTGATTTTAGATATCTTAAGGAAATGTTTCAGATAATGCACAATAATTGTACCTTGTTTCAACTTTATTTTCAGTCTTGGGGTATTCAACATATTTATGTTTCCCTTTACTGGCCCAACAATAACAGAAATAAATGCAGTTTGAAAAAAAAAGATATCCAGGCGGCACACTGTGAAGGGAGGAAATGAAGAAAGGAATTACCTAAGACTTCAATGGCCTATTGTTCTACTCTGCTCATGGCTTCAAAGAAGACACCTGCAGAGTTGCTTCTTTCTCAGGACATTCATACGAAGCTTCCTGGTCACTGTTCTCAGATAAAGGCTGATGATGCCTCTGTTGTAGACTATCATCAGAAACACCAGAACCAGATAAAACTTCATGCTGATACTACACATATTATGTTTAGTCTAAACCATGCACGCAAAACAAGCAGAACTTTTTCTAAACAGATACATACCAATTACCTTCTCATTCATTCTTTGTCTTTGAATGGCCCAATCACTTTTTTTTACACTCCCATCTTATTCCTACCCATCCATTCTTGTCACCGAGTAGAATAATGTTTTCCCCTGGACTGCATTCATTTAGAATGTTGCACTTTTTTCCCCAAAAACTCATTTCTTATCATTATTCACTGGAGCAAAACATGCCATTATCAGTTTCTGAATTCTTACCTCCATGTCCACCTACATCAATCTAGATGACACCAATTCATAATTTATGACATGATTTTAACTGTTTCATTCCTAACTGAATCTCCAATTTCACTTCCATTCATATATTCATCAACTCCATTCCACAAGATCAGACTGACTTCATTCAGAACTGTAACACCTTTCTATTTTCTCTTAGTTTCATAGGAACATAGCATATCTATTTCCATTGCTTTTATTTCATTCATAAATTAATGTTCTTTACCCTTTACTCCTCTTACATTCCAAGTTACAATTTTCCGTATATGGTGGTCATCATGAGATGGGCCTATAGATACTGACCTCTGTTGCCCATCATGGCTTTCATCAATCAAAGTTTTCATCTTTTCCACAGTATTATGAAGTGCTCCTGCTTAATATGGGACAAGCTTTTACAATTTAATATTGATGAAAAGCTCTTTCGCCTGACAGAAATGGTTGTATATATAGGTTGGCCCATGCACATTTCACTTCTGAGATAAGTACAGCTAAACTGGGTTTAGTGATAGCGACAGATTTACAAGGCCACTTCCCTGCCTGTCCAGCTTCTTGTAAAGGTCTTCGTGTGTTTATCTTTAATATTAGAAAAAGGGCTTGTACGCATATTTGCCTGAACACTATCAAATATGTAGAAACACAGAGTCTGACATTTGCATAGGGCTACAGAATGAATGCAGTGAACAATAGGAAAATAATGTATGTTTTATGTTTACTGTATGTTTATTCTGTCTAACATTTACTTATGTTTCATGCCGCAATTTGAATACATATGACGATGTATTGACAAGTGTTACCAATATATTATTTGAATAAACGCCAGCTAACCCATTCTAGCACCTGCTTGAAATGGGAACCCTGCTACATACAGTCTTTAGTGTCCAACAGAATTGACACAAGGAAAACAGATTGACAGTTTATAAAAGGAAAACTCAAGGTACAGCATCCCTCTAAATATGCAATAGATTTTACAAAAGTATGCCTCAATAAAATGTGCCTCATCTGAAACTCTGAGAAGCTGCATCACTCTCATTTCAATCTGGAAAAAGAAATGGGACTGTTAAAATAATGGGGAAAACTAAAGACCTTGTTTTCTGTTTTTCAGTCAGTAAGTCAACAATAGTGTCTAGTAATGTTGCAAAATTTTGTCCAAGGATCACATAATCATTGCACAGTACAGTTTTGTGAACTTGAAATATATTGTGTAGAACATTAAACACCTTCATGTATACTTCATCTTTTATCACTTTATCTAGGGTTATGTCTTTACTACCTTACTGTTTCAGAAGCTACTGTCAGCATTTTAGTAATCTAGAAATGTCTTAATTTAATAGTTAAGTAATTCTGCAATTTTAGCTCATTTAAGTATTTTAGATCCTCTTTTGTATTCTAGTATTTTATTTTTCTTTGTTTCCTGAAATTTGTTTAGAAACGTTTTACCTTCTTCTTGAACTCTATACTTTTTGTCATAGAACCACACATAAACTTGGTCACTGGCCATAATAAAGACTGGCAATAATTCTAATTACCCCAAAGTATCTTGTGAGAATTCCAAAATCTCACAAGGTTGTACACAAAACGGCAAAAATCTAATGAGATCTCCAGCAATAATATAATAATTAATATTCATACTCAGTTTTGAACTTTGAAAATAAAAGGAATGGCAAAATCTCTGGTAGCTTGCTCAATAAACTTTTTTCTTTTTGAAAAATAGAATTAGAATTCACATAGGCACCCATTTCAGCAGGGAATTAAAGGCTTGATCTTAGGCACCATCTGGAGATAGTTCTTACAGCTGTCTCTCCTGAACTTGATAATGCATAGTAGAAAGAAACTGTATGAATGGCTGCTGTTTCAGATGGGCAAATGCATATTAACGGTAACATCTAGTTTGGTTTTTCAAGTAAACCTTTGTATGTAGGATCAATATCAAAAAATATTACTGCCCAGGAGAATGTAATAGGCCATAAGGAGCAGGTTGAAGTTCACTTAAAATGCCAGCAAAGTCCTCTTGTAACTTTGTTCACACAGTTAGCATTATTTTCTCCTATCCATTTTCATTCAGGGCACTCAAGAAATTGGAGTATCTTATATGAAACTGAGGTGACTCACCAAATTCAATCCATGCATTTTATAAGACTTGTTTATTTTATTTATTTAGAAGACATATAGTTGCCCATCCTATGTACTATAACATATAGACCAACAATAAAAACCACAACAAAAACTCCCAGTGCCCCAAAGACAATACCCCTTCATTCCCTTCTGCACATCCACATTCAACTGTACTGGGCTCCTGCCTCACTCTACCCCAACACTTGCAGGAAGAGCCGGCTCCTGAAGACCTTCTAGAAGATTAGAAAGGCTTGGGCCTGCTGGATCTCAGGGGGAAGGTGTTCCACAGGGCAGGGGCTGCCATGGAAAAGGCACACTTCCGAGGTCTCATGACAAGACAACATTTAAGGGAGGGGACTTGAAGTGCATCCACCCTACCTGGTAGAGCAGGCAGATACCCTCCAGGCGAGGCAGCCCACAAGTAACCTGGCTCCCTGCCATTCAGGACCTTAAAGGTGATAACCAGCACCTTGAATTACACTCTGAAAGAGACTGGTAGCCAGTGCAGCTCACACAGCAGCAGTATAATATGGGCAAATCATGGAGTGAGCTGAACTGCACATATTGCTGCATTCTGGACCAGCTGTAATTTCTGGATAGTCTTCAAGAACACTAGAACATGTTGCAGTAATCCAACCAGGAAGTGACCAGAGCATGAGTGACTATAAGCAAGGTCTCCCAGTTCAGGAATAGGCGCAAACTGGAGACCCAAGACCACCCTTCTGCTCCTCCTTGAGCAGAAGCTGTGAGTCCAGGAGAACCCTCAAACATTGCACACCAATTCTATCTGAGGAATTGGTACATGGTCATAGTCAGAGATGACACTTCACCAGAACCAAGGGGACCAAAAACCCAGTGCCGCTCTGTCTTGCTAGGGTTGAGTCAGAGTTGGTTCTTCCCCATCCAGGTTGCTACAGCCAGGTACTGGGCCAACACCAGGACAGCACTGCTTGGTGGGCTAGGGGTGGACATATATATACAAAAATGAGCCACCTGAAATTTGTACAGAATGTGAGTGATCTAATGGTATATTGGAAGCAATTGTATCCAGGCTGTACAAATACATTTTTGACATCTGGCATTTACTTGCAACAGCAATGTGGGGTTGTGGTGGTGGTGTTTTGGGTTTGTTTGTTTTTATGTTTGTTTCTGGTCCTTTCATGGCTCCATCACATCTGGTGTAAAATCTTTTTGGCTCTGTATAAACACCACCACACTACTGTTCTATGGATTTGTCATCCCCTTGTTGCTCATCCTGTCTTGCCATTTGAGACCTATCGTCTGTTTAATTCACTGCAAGACAAGAACATGTACCTTCTTTGTTAATTACATATGTGAAACAGCAGTTGCAATGCTGTATGGAATTTTGTGAAATATTCTGTCAAGAGAAGTCTCTTTGTATTTTACCAAATACCTGACCTATTTCTGGTTCAACATTCCAGGTGGTTTCCTAAGGGCACATGGGGATTTCCCAGCTCTCAGGTCAGCAGAAATGCAGCATGCCTGGTGGTTCTCTGGAATTCGTGGATGCCCGGGGGTACTAGATAAGATTGCCCGCAAGCAACATCTTCAGGGCTGCAGATCCCAGTGATGCCCCTTGGTTTTCTAAGGAGCTCCAGGCTCCAGACACTTTAGCTAGATGGTTGCATTCCCCCTGAAAGAGGAGGCCTTGACCCTGGGGTTCTCCTGGACTCGTAGCTACTGCTTGATTAGGTGGTGCACCAGTTGCAGGCCTTTTTAATTCAGGACAACTTTGCTATGGTGACTCATGCAGTTAGACTACTATAACATGCTTAAATGTGACTGCTCTTGAAGAAGACCCAGAAACTGCAACTGGTTCAAAATTCAGTGGCCTAACTGCTGACCGGAAGGGATAGGTTAAATAGTGTAATGCCCATATTGCAGCCCCTCAACTGATTAGCAATAAGTTTCCTGGCCTAATTCAACCCATTGGATTTAACCTTTAAAGCCTTAAACGGATTGATACCTCTGCATTTGCAGGATCTTCTCTTCCAACTAGAATTACACAGGCTGTGTGTTCATTCCAGGAGGGGCTTCTTTGGGGCCCCTGTGAGGCTAAAGTGGCTGAACCCTGGAGATGTATCCTCTTGGTGGAAACCCTCTGAGTGTGAAATATTTTATTAAATATTTCCCTTCAATTTGTGAAAACCATCATATTGGGATAGATGGCGGGCCTAGGTTGCATTTCTAATTTTTAGCATAGTCTTTCTTCAGTAAACTGCCTTGAGTCATGAGAAGTAAGATGATATAGAATGATGTAATAAATGAATACAAGTAAATAGAGTGACAGCTCTACTTCACTGTTTTGGACAAAAATTCCTCTCCAGACCTTCCTGGAAATGCCAGAAACTGAACTTAGGATCTTTTGCATGCAAGGTTATGTGTTCTACCACTAGGTTGTTGCCCTAGCACTTAACGTGAGAGGGAAAAAAAACCATGGATCCAAGACAAACCCCATGGATCTCTGAGTACTGGTCCCAAATTTCTTAGTAATAGTTCAATTTTTAAGAATTAAAATAGCATTAGCATAAAGCCTGCAGATTTGGTGCAGGACAAGAAATGAGGAATAGAATGGGTTTTATCCAATGATGTATGTTTAGAACAGCATCTGCCAACCGAACTGATTCTGCCTCCCTCATCTCCCTTGTGCACATTCCCAAATCTGTCATGGGAGACACTCAGGAACAAATCGGGGGCATGTGTGTACAATGTTGGATGTGACTCACTTCAATATTTTCTTAATCAGTTGCTTTTACAAGTGTGGGTCAACTTTTAAATATTCAGAATGATGTCCTATAGATATTCATGATTTCATATGGCTGTTGCTCCCACAGATCTCTGCCTCAAATGCCAAAGGATAAATGCTAAAGTGCTTTCAAGACAGAATTCTGTAGGACCTAAGAAGCTTGTGAATAAAAATTTTCAATCAGGATTCTCATGGGTGCAGGTTCTTTAACATATTTAGCCCCTACTGAGTAGTCAAGGAATAGCATAACCAACTGTGACCTTTCCAGCAGATTCAGGTCAACAGCAACATATTTTCAACATATTTCAACATATTTTCCAGTCACAGAGTTTTAGAGCTTGTATTGCCCAAAATACAATCTGTAAAAAGCTGAAACTGATCAGGCAGCCTCAGTTCAAATCTCACCTCTGCTGTGAACTTCAGCCTCAACTTCTCTTTCATAAATTGGGTGAAAATGTTGGTCTACTTTGCAGGATTGTTTTAAGAACTGTAACAACATATGTGTAGATAGGTTGTATATTTAAATACTTTCCAGAATGGTAGTTGTGTTCATTTGTTAGAACAAAAATGGAAGAGTCTCTTTGGCACCTTAATAGCTAACAATAGCAGGGATAGATTTTCATGGAGTTTAGTTTAGCAGATATACAGTTGGCTGGTCCAGCAAATGTGGCAGCTCTGTCAGAGTACAAGCGGAGAGTTTTATTCAAGCATTACTGTAGGGGGTCAGGGCACCATAAAATCTGAGAACTCCTATATGGACTTCAAGCATATCCTTAAGTATAAGGATTTCAAATTACAAATACAACATAAAAATCTAGTGTATTTTAAGATGATACTGAGATTGATCCTGCTTTGTATAATGTAGTAAAATCAATATAGCCTCCTTAACGGAATAATCCTCAAGTCTTCTTCTGGCAGATTACAAATAAACAGACTGAATAACAGGATTTCAAGAATTAATTTTCCATATGTATGTGTTTTAGACATTGGCAGGTTACTAAAGCAAGCTGTTTGGAATGCTGTATTTCTAGAAAAGTGTTTAATATTTTGTTCTAAACTCTGAATTAACATCCCCAATGTAAAAACAAACAAACAAGCAAACATGTAAGCCCATCAAAAGGTTTTAGAATTCTTGACACACTTGTTACTGTGACTGGTGTCACATGCTGCTCAATTGTAGTCCCATGTACAGATATGTTCAAAATCCTATCCCCCCGTTTCCTTTTTTTTACAAAAAGGAAGGCCAGAGGGCTCATGTATCACAACTGTACCTAACATATAATTGTGTTTCTTCAGCCTTGTATTATGATGCTGCTCTTAGTTATGTTATATAAAATAACTGGATCAATGTAATTGTGGTTATTCAGTGTAAACAGTGTGAATTGTTCTGCAACTCTAATTAAGAGACCACTTTTGTGGAGGTTTTTTTTTAAAAAACTTTTGTATTCCAACTCCTAATAACTAAAAATCCATGCATCACTTCAAGTTATTTGTTTTGATTTCAGCATGATAAGTGCCTGGTTCTGATAAGGATATGATTTAAATTAAGCCTCCACAGTGTCACACAAAATCCAGGCATTTGGAAAGGCAACAGCCAAGGCACATGAAAGATACCAATTTTTCTACAGGTAGTCCCCAGTTTAAGAACGAGTTCCATCCCCAAGGTCTGTCCTTAAGTCACATTTGTATGAGTATTATTGTATAATACTGTATAAGTAGTATTATGTAATGAACTTAAACCATTGTGTATTTAACTCAAATCTTGCTACAATAGGCTCTATTCTTAACTACAGGTTGTCCTTAAACCAGTTATTCTTAACCTGGGGCCTGCCTGTACTTATATTTTGCAAATACTAAAATCAAGTAAATAATAAATTATTGGAAGGAATCATCAATCTAAAAGAATCATGATATTGCAAGTTCTTCTTTGTGGGAAAGAGTGGTTAGAAAATTGCTGGCACCTGATGCTACAAAAAAGGGGTAGACGATCTGGTGCCTCTTGTCACTAGGATGTCCGCAGACGCCTCACTTGGTGTTCACTAGGATCTCTGATAACAATATGTAGGAAGGAAGAAATCCCAAACTGGAGGGTACAAAAATAAGCCCCATAAATATTCAGTGGCATTTAATGTTGAGTGGATGAGACAGAGAAAAAAAAGTCAAGTGAAAATTTCACATATTCAGACAGGTCACAGGCTGACTGTCTGCAAAGCAGGAGATCAGAGATGGTGGAAAAGGGAACACAAGCACTCTACCGCTCAGCTTTTGTTTTAGGACTCAATTTCTTGAAATTTAATAAGATTTCATCTATGGATTGTGGAATTATAATTCTGAACAGTCCACTCATTTAAGATGTTTGTAACTTTATTTGAATGTGCCTTTTGAATATTCTCTTTGATTACAGCAGGCTTAGACATATGACTCACGAGGCCAAATGCACAAATCATAAGTGTTTGCCAGGTTCTTGAGAATTCTCCAGTTTCTGCAGTCCTAGATAAGAAGCAAAAACACAGGACTAGTCCTGATGGATCACACTATCTGCTTGTAACTGCTGGGTGTCGTGTAATGTGTGCTGGTGATCTAATTAAACACCAGCTTACTGTTTAGTTCAGAAAGCTAAAGACCATTAAATGCCCCAGATAAACTCTCTCATAATTGCACACAGTGAAGTATTTCTCAGGATAATTTTATTAAACAGAGACTTTATTATTATTTTAAAAGTTTTCTCTAATAAAATTGGATTATTTTAGGTATTCTAACCCATAAATGCAGCTTTACTCCTCTCTCCTAAGTTTGTTGATACAATATCCACATAATTGCTTCATATCTTTACATGACTTACATTCAAATCATTTTCTCTCATCTTGCTCTTTTCCTTTTCCAAACTATTTCTCAGTTTACATGTGCTCAGGTTCTGATACACTACAAATGATCTGAATTTCTTTATTTTAGAGAGATACGACAGTGGCTTTTAAAAGTAGTAACGGTTTGTCCTTCAGAGACTAATTTGCAGTAAAATCCTACACACATTTACTCTAAGTAAATTGCATTGTGTTTATTTAACCTTTCTATATAGAAAGTCCATTCTGAATTGCAGACTAATGCATATTTTGCGTTTTTAATGAATTTATTAGACATGACAAGGGCTGGGGGCCATAAATTACTCTTGTCAAATCAGAAACTTGGATGCATCTGGTAGTATTTTTATTTCTTTTTTTTTAAAAGCAGACATCAATGTCATATCATAAACAGCTTGTGAAACATCTCATACAGATGGATCTGGATTGCAACTCAGATCTTGTTTGTATACCTTTTTAAACCATCATGTGTGTGTTTGGCTTGGTTTTGCATGTTGGGCAAAGCCAACCAATTGTAGTTTTAGTAGACCATGGTTAAGCTTACAATAGCTTAGTTTGATGAATATGTCCAGTCACAGAGCTGCTGATGTCCAAGGCATACCAACCCTAAAGTCCCTTAAGGTTGATTGTGTTGAGTCATCAGTACCACAATGGTAGTATTTACAGTTCAAATTATAATTACATATTATTTTATTTTGTAAAATATTATACCACCTAGAAAAACCTCAGGATTGAGATGGTCAGAAATCTTAGAAATAAATAAATACAATTAATGGAACTGGCTACAGTATCTGAATTTTGGCCAAAGTAAACAGAAAAAAAGACAAAATTAACATAAAAGTCCATTTTCTTACCTACCCTTTTCTCTTCCCTCTGGACCGTAGGTCAGCCTAAAAGAGAGCAGGTTAGTCACCAAACACCCTAGGTGGGAGAGGGGGACCTCTGCTGCCTGGTGACCTTGGGGAAATAGGGATCGCAGTAGAGTGATTTTTGGGGGCAGGAGATAATCAAGAGAATTGAATTGGAGTGATGTATGCATTCAAGGATTGTGCTTATGAGCCATATAGTACTGTAAAAGAGAAAATGAGCAAGAGCCAGAGAGAGAGAGATTTGGAAGAAAGAGATAATCATATGAATAAAGAAAAATAAAGGCTGTGATACATCTTAAAAAAGGTGATTGAAAAAGTCTGAGAAAGCAAGCAAACTTAGGGGTGGATCTGGAAAACCAAAGCACTGTGTGGATTCTGATGCTGAGTGTATGGAATGAGGGTGAAAATTTGGTATATACATGTATGATCCTGAACAAGTGAGAAACATGTTTAAGAGTGGTTTTTTAAATTTAAAATCCAGATCCCATTCTGACATGTAATCAGGTTCTTTAGCAAGTTATTTGTATTTTAGAGTGCCACCCTGTCTTTTTGTGAAATGAATATTTTGCAACTGGCAGCCATTCTCTAGTGATGCCCTTAACATTTGCTTCAACATTTCTTATGCGCCCAATAGCTGAAAACACTTGGAAAACCCGAACATTTGGGTAATCACGTTTTAATTGGGAGCTTTTAATATTTTAACTATGTACGCTCTTTTCGACAGGGGATGCGGTGGCGCAGCGGCTTAATGATGCTGAAAGTTGCCGGCCAGAAATGGTTGACACTTCAGTGGTTCGAGACCAGCTTTGCGCAGCAGAGTGAGCTCCTGCTTCCTCCCCAGCTCCTGCCAACCCAGCAGCTCGAAAACTTATGTGAGTAGACAAATGGGGACTCTCACTCCGGTGGGAGGAAAAATGGTGGCGGCGCCTACAGTTGCCGGTAGCATGGAAGCCGCGCTCGCCCGAAAAAGGCGCAAAGCAACGGAAACCCCGCCTCCTGCGCTCGCCATCTGGGCTCTGCTCTAGGAAGGAGGCCCTGGCAAACCACTTCCGAAACACCTTGCCTTGAAAACTGCAGGGACTCGTCCAGGCAGTCGCCGCAGAATCGGTCACGATTAAGTGCGGATTAAAAAAACAAAAACAAAAACGCTCTTTTCAAGAAAAAACAAAACTTATTATTTTTCTCTTTCATTTTATATGAAGGCCTATATCTAACAGTAGTAAAGCTGCTGATGAAAGAGATCCACCAGAAGAATAGAGAGGGAAACACTTTTTGGCAATTTTCTAATTCCCCTTGTCCCCGTTCACAATTTTGTTCTGGAAAAATACAGGGGATTCAGAGGGAAGGCAGAATTGCCAAACATTATTTCCATCCCTATTCTTTTAGCAATTCTAGTGAGTGACCATAGTTAGATATAGCCCAGAACTGTTCAGATCATAAATTAAACTTCCAGGGCATTATTACGTTTTTTAAGATGAAATCCTATAATAACTTATCTAAGGATAACATTACTCATCTCCATGCCAACAAAGGTACCAGAGTTAATTCATACTGATCTGGTAAACGTCTGTAGGATCCATTTCAGCTTCCAAGACCCAAGGATATGGGTGGAATGTTTGAAATTGTAAACCCAACTAACGTCTTCTCAACCCTATCTTTCATAGCTGGTTGCATAAGGTGTGAGTATTGAATGACCTGATACATCCATTCATTGAAAACTAAACTGCCAGTTATCTTACTCATTAAATACCTTCCTATATCCCACCACCTTGGTCTTCCAAAGTCTACTGCCAAGGATTTTCTTGAAAAATGCACAGCATATTAAAAGAAATGTAGACAAGTATACTTTGGAGATTTCCTATTACATGTACGGCTTTCTGAATTATTTTTACACTATCATTTTTTCCACTCTGCAATATTTCCCCAGATATCCAAGCAACTGCAGCATGGCAAGACACCAGACAATGTTTTCAGTTTTAATTTGAAATTCTTGAGCATCGACAAGGCTGCAAGGACTAAAGCACCAGTTAACTAGTCAGGTCTGTTTGCAATATTTAGATCATTTCTAAGCTGTAGTAATAAGCAAATGAAAACCACAGGACACATATTAGTGAGCAGAATGACAGATGGACGAGCAGTTCTAAATGCTCCCGCCTACTGTGCAAGTAGATGAGAACAAAGAGAAGCTCACTCATGGAAAATAACTTACAAGAGGCAAAGAAATGTGAAAAGGGGAACAAGCAGTGTGGTCATTGGTACTAAAAAGATAGTTTCAGAGTAAGTATGCATAAAACTTGCATTAAACTTGAAACATGATAATTACCTGAAAAAATTATCAGAGTTGGAGGGAGGTTTAGGCCTTATGCTTGATTTAAGAGTTCCAAATCTAGATAATTACTAAGATATGGCTGTCAACTGTAAAGACCACTAGCAAGTTTGTTCCAAACTTCTTTTCCATCAAGAGATTTTAATATTCAAATGAAATCTATCCTTCTGTTTCTTAAGTCTAAGCTGCTCTCCTAGCACAGCAGGGCGCCTTGCATATCATAGCCAAGAATGCTCCTCTTCCCTTATCTTTTGTAGACTAAATTACTTAATTCCCTTTCTTCTCAATAGTACCTGATCATATCTGTCACCATCCTTTGAACCAATTATCAGCCTCCTAGTATTCCAGATGAGGTCTGACACAAGCAAACTAAAGAATAAAGGTGCTTAATTACAGGAGAAGTCTAACCAAACTTCAAGCAGAAATGATTCCGTTATATATAATATATCATACAGCAAGGCATGCTAAGACATTTAGAATATTTTTTTAATAAAAAGAGAAACTGTTTAAAAATAATAATCAAAATGATCCAAAAAGAAATGAGTAATAATGTCCAAGTATAGTATAAAAATATTCAAGGAGCAATTAACAGCTGGGAGGAAAAGTGGGGAGGGGGGAAGAAAGGAGGGCTACCAGAACTGCCAGTTGGTGTTCATGGATGTGGTCTGCCAGTCTTTTACTGCCCTACATAGTGGCTGTTAACTGTTTTTCCTTCTTTGGTTCCTGGGTCTTTTGGTTTGCTTAAAATGGTTTGAAGGGATTTTGTTGATTTGTGTGCTAAAGTGATAGTAAAGATAAAGTAAAGTAAAGTAAGTAGTTTTCTTGAAGATTTTTTAATATACATGAGCATCATACTTTTCATAAGTTGTAATGATTGTGTTGTGGTGGGTTAGGTAGTCAATTGCTATTTTATCAAGTTACATTGATGATGTCACCTAGTTGGGTAATTAAACATCTGCAAGGAAACAACGAAGCTCAGGGAGCACCAGGAACCCAACAATGCAACCCTGAGCTACATATATTCTCTTCTACTGGAAGTAGAAAATCACCAGCAGCTGACCCACACCACCTTCAGTTTATATAGGATGTCTTGCCTCAAAAATTGTCAATGAATTTTTAGAATTCTTAATACTTAAACTGTGCTCCAATCATTTGGTATGTTTCCGTCGATCTACCAACGTCTTCAACCAGAACAAGGGGCACTTAAAATAACAAGTCTCTTGATGGGATAATTAATTTGGATTTTTCCCATATCCATACTATTAGGGCTTAGGGCCTGGATACCTATGAGCTTACCTTTCCCCAATTGTTTCTGCCTGTCCACCAAGTCTTAGTGGGGCTTGTGGGATGCCATCTTGTGGGATGCCAGAGATGGGTCTTCTTTGTGGCCACTCCTGCATCGCATTTCTCTGGGAACTGGTACAGCCCCGACCCTTTTGTGTTTCATACTTATTTTTCTTAACCAGTTGTCTTAATCTTATTAATACTTTGTAAGCCTCCAAGAGTTGCATCTGTGATTGAGGTAGCCTATATGTTTATTTATTTATCTATCCATGCAATTTGGAGAAGTCCCGTATGTGCAATTACATTCTTCTCAAGAAGCCTACTTACAGTAGCCACTTTCTCTTATGCAATTGGCAATCACATTAGGAGAAGGCAGGGCCACATCTTCATATCACCTGCCTCTTTGCTGTCCATATATTGGAGGCATATCTTCAGGCATACCCCTAATATAGTCATGATCTCAACAACAATGGACATTGATGTAGGATGGAGCCATTACCTTATTCTGCAGAACATGGATGCTCCATTAAAGTAAATATCATCTCTGCCATTTTAAAGGAGGACAGCAGGTTGTTAATTCTTCTCAATTCAGAGAGACTGCCCTTGCTGACAGTTTTCTTGAATTGGAAGAAGAATACTGATGCTGAATGGCATATCCTGAGCTTGGAGGAGCAAGCTGAAGTTTTATACCACTGAAACCTGGTCAGATGAGACTGCAGCATGGAGGAATATTTCCCAGTTTTGTCCAGTTGGATTGTCCATACAACAGCAGGCAAGACTTGAAGCAGTTGGGATGCCAAATTATAATGATTTATAGTGATTCTTCCCCCTTTATCGTATCCTGGTATCTTCCCATTTTTTAAGTATTTCTTTCAGTTCAGCATTTCTGTTAGGCCCTCTTATCAAAATGTTCAATTTAACTAAAAGAGTATAATAAAGATGGGGAATAAGACTGCTGAATCTTTCAAAAATCCAGAGTAACATAAATATTGATGGATACTAATAATATGCATGCATATGCATGTGAAGATGAAATATATATATGTTTAAAACAGCGCAAGTTGGGGGGGTGGAGAAAAAGTCATATTAGCTGATTTGAAATTCCAAAATATGATATTATCAAGTTAATATAATCTTTATCCCTGTCAAGAATTATGCAATCCAGCTGTATCTTGAGATGGGGAGGGCGGGGAGGGGATATCAGAAAGTTCTTAACAAAACTTGAGTAGCTTTTGCACAAAGCTAGAGAGAGAACATTTAAAACAAGATTTTGTTTATATACTAGAGATAAAAATAATTCTATCTAGTTATTTCCTTTAAAATTTATTTTACATATTTCACAAGAGTAGACATGACCACTGGAAACTACTTATGAATCACAAAACAGATATCTTTACACACAGAGAATAACAGAAGAATAATTGTGAAAGAACAATCGGCAGCCCAGCAAGCTTTAAGTTAATGAGAAAATACTTTAATACAGTCATTTTTAAGAAATCTCAGCCTGGCCCATATCATACCTTATTCCCATGTGTGTACTGTAAAACACAGCATATCAGGAGAGGTCCTGTTTATACTATACTGTACAGTAGCTGACTGAATATTCTTCCACTGATAGCCATGAAGCTTATGTCTATCATCATGCTGTTCCAGTCCCACGACGTGATCAATTAATTTAATAATTCAAACATTTTTCTCAGAGATCTTCCTCATGTCCATGGTAATGCACTTTCCTCTAGTCCTTGAGTCAGGAGGAACACATGTAGTATGAAAGAGCTGCCCGCACAGCGTATCTTTATCATGCCGTGGCAAGAACTTCAGTCAATGTTACTACCTGCGCATTTTATCACATGGGATAGTTTCAGAGGCAGTAATTGGCAGAATCCTTGTAATTCTTCCTTCTCCCACCATCACTCATTGGCAAGAAAATGGGCCATCAACTGCCGTCCCCAATCACTGCTCCAGCCAGTCTTGGTGTCTTTCTGGAAGAGCTGCTCAGAGCCTCTCTTGAAATCTTTTAATACACGTTATAATCCTGATTGTCATTAGAAATGCAACAGCTAAGACTTCCCTAGCCCACAGGTTATTCCTTCTACAGGACATCCCTTTTCTGCAAGGGGAAGGCAATAACAGTATCACATCATTTTTTGCTTTCAACACATGCAAATTTCCATGACTTAGAAAAGCAGTTAACATCAGGAGCAATTTGGAGTGCTTCCCAAGTAAGTTGATATTGTGCAATGAAGCTGTTGGCCTCATTACATTTTTTTTCAAACAACCATATCTTCCATCTATGTTTCCTCCCTATTTTTTTCTCTTTTCATTAAAAATCAGTCAAGAGAAAATGGGAGATGCTGAGTTATCTTAGAATGCCTTTGGATAATGAATACTGGGAGTTGTCCATCCTGAAGCACCTGTAGTTCCCAAGGTATAGGAAGCCACTGAATCAACCTCTTCCAAGGATTTTTGTACCCAGGGATACCTGAAAACTTAACAGTTGAAGTCTAAAGGAGGTCTCAGAACCCATTTTTGTATGCACTAGGGGCCACAATATCCTCCCTTACCAACAAAATATAGTACCTCTCACTCACTAAATGCACTGCACCAACTCATGTTTTTTTTAAACATGGCTTATTGCATAAATCATATTTAGTGGGGTTCATTCATTAAATCATATACCATTCAATCATAAACCATCATGGCTCAAATACCACACTAAACCAAAATCAAACAAACCACACTACAGATAGCTCAGATAGCTTAGCATAGTGTTTGAATCCAATAATATAATAATAATTATAATAATAATATAATAATAATAATATTATTATATAGAGACTTCTGCTTGTCCCTGACTCATTGAATCTTTTTTAGTTTTTATTTTCTGATTTTGATTGTATATTAAAATTCTAGTTTGCTAATTCATTTGAGACTTTTTCTTTCACTTTCTCCTACACTTCTTCAATCTGAGATCAACAGGAAAATGCTTTAAAGGCACAGTGAGTCAGGGGCAAGTTCGTTTCTATGGATAATACTATTAGTATGAGGAAACAGGAAATATCCTGGAGTTCTGGAAGAATACATTTTTAGCCTTGTTTTTCTGATTTTGCCTGCATATTAATCTTGGGCTACACTAATTAACTGAAGGCTTCACCTTCCTTCCATTTCCTGCTGAACCCCCTTTTATTTTTAAGATCAGTGCAAAGATGACTTTGAAGTCATGCCAAAGCTCAACAGAAAGGCTTCCCATTTCCCTAGGTGCTCAGTGAATGCATTAAAATTCTAATTCCAACAACAGTTTTGTTTTTGTTTTCACCCCTTTCCATATAGCTTTCCTTGACAATAATTACAAGACTACAGTGTTCTGCTGTTCTAAAATGTTGCTTTTTTCCTTCTCTCCTTCATTTAGGTGAATTTTATCATTTTAAACCTTTCCTCAACATGCCTTCTACCTTCCAATCAAATAGACTGAATAAATAATTAATAATTTTCACCACCTGTTTGGAGAACAAATTTTAAAATTAGAAGCATAACATTACATGTGTATGTAGACACACATATGCGGTCTTGTTAATCGTGGATTTTAGTAAAGGTATCACAGAATGCTCTCTTGCAGCAGACTAATATTATAGATATTACCATATTCTTTCTATTATCTATCTTTGATTTTGTCTACTGATGTGTCCTCATTCCAACATGATATCCTAACCCTAAAAAAAAATATGGTTCAGAGCAATCTTCCCCAACCCACCTCTTCAGGGGTGGAAGGCCTACAATCCCCAGAATTCATAGCGGATAACGAGATCTCTCATCTGGAGGTGAGGAAAGATGGGTTAATCATTTGCAAATGGGGTGCAGGGTTTCTTGTACCTTCCTTTCCTCTTGCATGCCAATTCTCCATGCATTTACCCTAAGAGGGTAATTATTTATTTAAAAAATTATCCCACATCTTCACTGTTTGAAAAATGCCCCAGCAGGTCCTAATTGTTTATAAACAAGTGCCTATGGAGATGCAAAGGGACTGGGTCTTTTTTTCAGCTTTTTCTGGTTTTCTTGTCCTCTTTCTCTGCTGAGTGACTATTCAGCCAGTACAGCAATAGCAAGTTACCAATCTTAATGTAACGTAATTAGAAAATTGCTTTCTTGGTCACTGATTTATCTCTACAGAAAGATATTATGGCTAAGATCTTCCCAAATACCAATATCTTGATATCTGGGCCTGCCTTGGTAACTGAGACACATATTTGAGAATCTGCCTTTTGTTCTACCTCCTCTTTTGTTGTTGCCATTGTGATATACTTCTGTCACTGTAAGAACAATGCCCATGATATGTTATGGTTCCCATATGTATGTGTAATAGACATTCTATTTCAAATGTTATTAATTCAGTAACATCCACCACACGACCACTATTAATACAGGTCTGCTCAAAACCTAATATATAAATTCAATCCAACTTGTCCTTTTGCATTATATATTCTGAGGTTTGCCCTTCTATTAACATCTTTCATCTTTTTTTTTAACATCATACTTTTGGTGTTCTGGAACCCTCCTCCTTGCCTCATGAGCTATTAAACTACTGGTTTGCTTTATTCCTAGCTGACAGCACAAAAACAGGGCATAGATCCCACAGAAAGCTGCCTTGCTTCTTGACATCCAGCACTAGGTTACTTTAACATAGGTGGAAGTTCAACAGATGAAGTACTATCACATAATCATTTCTCTGGGCTGGGAAAAAATGAGAAGGTAGAGTGATTTGTAGGAGGCCCTGAAGCTGAGGGGGAAACCTTATTTTTCTAAAACATGATAAAACACGTCTATTTCTATATTTGCAGCAATCACGCAGCAACACCTCCTTCATATCACTTCACTGTCCAATCTGCTAATTTCTTCAGTAATTATTCTAAATTTGTATAATTGTATTGAATTTGTAAATTTAGAACATCATGTTGGAAGGACACATGCATCTGTTTTATAGCACATACCATGCATTTTATGTGCATTTTATTTTAGAATCTGTGCTGGTAAATCAAACTTCCCATCTGACAATATTTTATTTTTGTTTATTTTTGTCAAATAATAATTCAGACCTTGGTTTCCTCTGTTATCCAGCTTTTACTGGATATACTGGAGATGTGGCAGCTTAAAATAAGAAATCTTGAGGATTAAAAGATGTTGCTTTGTTTATTTCTTTAATTGAAGACTGAAACAGAAAAATTAGACACTTGAGTGGGGGATTCAAAAAGAATTATTGTAAAACTATTAGTAAACTATTTTGCATATTTCGCAGATACTTCAGAACTTAGAACAAGGTGCTGGGTTCTCTTTTGGAGAAGCCTGAGAGATCTGGCTTCTTCTGATCTCATCATTTGCACCGCTAATAGCTCAGCCCTTGGGGCCCAATCCACACAGAGGGAGAGACTAAGCAGAGTGGAGGGACCAGCTCTGTTCCTGTAATTCCTTGCGTGCCCCAGGACACGTCTCTTGAAGTGCTGATCTAGGCAGGGGTCCTGCAATGCTAACTTGGCACTAGCCTTAAGGTACTGGTGTTTGTCCAATGGTGGAAACATCCCAATTTTACAGGATACAGAACATATGGAGATATTTGGCTTAAATGTGAGATCTGGCAATTAATTTCCTTGGCAGTCCCTCTCCCCTGCCTTGTACTTCCAAGAACAGTCCTGCTCATGGAAGAGAAATGTCCCCTTCTTCTCTATCAAAGGGAATGATGTGAAAAGAAAGGGTGAGCTTCCCTCTTGCATACTGGGATTTCAAATAAAAAAGAAGCTATTCTTCGTATTCTCCATGGGGACAGGAAAAGGGCTTTTGCATTTCTCCTCCAAAGTTCTGTAGGAAGTTCTGTAGGAACTGTAGGAAGCAGCAACAGAGAGATGTTGTCAATGCTGCTATTTTGTAATGGCAGAAGATACATCTCTCTTTCACATCTGAGGTTTTGGAGCACCTCCCTCTTTCCAGCAAGCTTTCGCAGGAGGCAGCAGCAAGGGGACTCCAGTATTTCCTGCAAAAGTCTAGCAGGTGGGCTTCTCTTCCACCAAGTTCAGTGTACTGCAGCATTGAGACAGTGATCTGGGATCCAGAAAGACCCCTGTTCCAGTTCCTCACATGCCTCACTACCTCAAGCCCCCAGAAATGCAGTGTCATATAATAAAATAATATAATATTCCTGGAATACTATCAAAATTGGCTGTAAAGCACAGGAAGTCTATAGGCATATGTCTCATTACAGTCACTCCCTACAATGCAGGGGGCAGAGCCAGAGGGCCAGCAGATACAATCCAACTCATCCCACATATGCAATTAAAACCATACATTTACAAGAAAGGGGTATAGTTGTGACATCACGCCACCCAAATATTGTCAATCTCCCGCTGATCTTCAAGAAGAATTCACTCCTCCCACTGAATCGGCAATTCTTTACATTTCTTGTATTCTCTAGAAAATGTTCATAAAGCTGCAGCTCAAATGTATTCAAGCACACTACAAAAGTCTGGTAGAATGACCCTTTGGATAGATTGCCTTTTCATTTAAAAGCTCTTGAATTCTGACAATGCCTTACTTTCTAGGCAGCTGGGTTCAAAGATCTTGGTACCAGGAGTGGAAACAGAACTTCTTTAAGAAAGAAGACCTTTACAACACAGCCTGATAGAACTCAAAGATAAATTCCGCTAAATTGAGCAAGACTTACTTCTTGTCATAGCGTTACCTCCTACAAGCATTTGTCCTCAAAAGACTTGCTAGCTATATTTATGAAGTGAATAAAGCAAACAAAAGGACTAGTGCCACCCCTTTGCCACACATTTATTTATATTTCTTATCAATTATTAGGCTCATCCCATTAATAAAGATTTTCTGATTTGCAGATATGTATTCAGATGGTTTGATGAAATAAAATATCATGTGGAACTATTCATATATATGTTGCAAATCCTTAACCTTTATAGTAATGGAAAATAATAGGTCATTCATCCTTTCTGACAAAACACCTATTAACACATTTAATTAAAAACTCCATTTTTTTAATTAGATGTGTCACTAAAGTGTTAATGGTTTGGAGACAAAAAAGTAGCTATAGAGCATGCTTCCGTTTAAACTGTTTACCAATGTATTTGTTTGATATTGTCTTTTTTATTTGTATCTCTGTGCTGCTAACTGATCTGAGTTTACCAGCAGTAGAAAACAGGATTGAGACTTTTAAAATAAAATCTTACATTCTGTGCGGAAGAATTTACAGAGGCACATTGTGAAGACTGTATTACTTTCAAAAGAAGTTCCATCCTTTCTTCACATAACTATTATTTCTTAATGTGCCTGGAGGATTCAAGGAATTGTAAGTCAGCTTGACTGAAGTATACTGGCATGGGGGAGACCGCTAATACATATGCTAACTGCAGAAACCTATACAATTGACTTCTGAGTAGAGATATCTACACACTTATGCATGAGAGGTTTCTTTCTTTCTTTCTTTCTTTCTTTCTTTCTTTCTTTCTTTCTTTCTTTCTTTCTTTCTTTCTTTCCTTCCTTCCTTCCTTCCTTCCTTCCTTCCTTCCTTCCTTCCTTCCTTCCTTCCTTCCTTCCTTCCTTCCTTCCTTCTTTCCTTCTTTCCTTTCCTTTTCTTTTTTCTTTCTCTTTTTTTTACAATTCCCATTTGGAGAAAATGCATCCATTAATCAGAAATGATGACTTGGCTTAACATCAGATACAATGTCTGCATAAGCAAATTAGCTAAAAATAAACTGATGTCATGCATTATCTATGCAGCCTTCTAATTTGGTATATTTCTGCATTCCTTCTAACTACATTGCTGTCTTTCCAATTTTTTGGTCCATAGTCCAAAGGCAATTTAAGTGTTCTCTAATAACATAGCTTACTGGAATATTTTTACCAGTAAAATGCACCATATTCAACATATTTCTCTGATTCAAAAGTTCTCTAAAGAGCTGAGAATGATGGACGTTTGAAGCTTTGTTAGAGAATTTTATTCCACATCTATGTTGCAAAACTAGGTAACTTTAAAAGGCATAAGCTTGTCCAAGTCAATCTTGTGAATTTTACAGGTAATTAGAGACTTGAACTCAGGCCTCTTTAGTTCATATTGTATATTTCACCTATTATAGGCTGTTTCTATAGTTCTAAATGAGTTCTATCGTTCTAACTCTGAAGGCTTTTGAATTATGATCTATAATTGAAACTGAAAGCAAGAAAAAGTACTTAAGTTTTAAATGCACCTCTTCCACTTTATTTAGTTTCCATGAATTGATTTTTCAATAATCTGTTCCTTTTCCACCAGATAACACAGCGTAAAATGCACAGATGCTGCTTGTTATATATGGAAAACTTATTTTTGAAAACAGCCTAGAACAAATAAAGGAATTTATGGTTAGAAGAAAAGCATTTGAAGGGTAGCTACAATTAGAATAGTAACTATATAGTAGCCTTTTCTTAGGCTGAAGAATACTTCCAAGAAAACAACAACAGGCATAGGCAACATGATTGCCATGGACACGAACATGCCTGCAAATGCTTACCTTCCTGCTCCACTGTATGCATCCGAGAACATGCCGCAAAGTTGTTGTGTTACGATGTCATCACACAAATGATACGAATTATGCAATTTGTATCAATACTGGGGTGATGTCAATCACCCCCCCCCATGTGCCCCACCTAAACTATTATATTTTTTAAGATAAAAAGTAGTAGGAAGTTGGCTTTCTATTATGTAGCATAATACTGGTAGTCCTCAGTTAACAATGGCAATTGGGACCAGAATTGCCATCACTAAATGATGCAGTCATAAATCGCGACATCATGCAACCATGCCACTTAGTGATGGCAGTTCTGGCAGTCCCAGTTGTCATTGTTAAATGAGGACTGCACAGGTCATTAAGCAAGATCCTCATGTGACCGCAACTTCCGACTTACTGCTGGCTTCCCCATTGGCTTTGCTTGTGGGAAGCTGGCAGGGAACATCGGAAATCACAATTATGTGACTGCGGTTTGCTGTAACATTGTAATCATGAGCTGGGCACTGAGCACCTGGATCGTGATCAGATGACTGCAGGGGCACCGGGACAGCTGGAACCTCAAGCACCAGTCATAAGTCCCCTTCCTTCCTTCGGCACCATCCCAAGTTCAAACAGTTGCTGAACGAGTGGACATAAGACGAGGACTACCTATATTTGTGGAAATGCTTCTAGGTTTCATAGGCTCTCATAGGCATTCTTAAAAAAAAAAAAAAACAACCCTGTGTGGATAGAGCAAGTGCTTCTTTTGAGATTCTGCCCCCCCAAAAAAGTGGGGGTGAGTGACTGAAGAAGTACCAAGGAGTTATGTTTCCAGTTTACCTTCTGACAAAGAGGTGTTTTGTGGCTGGCCATGCCCACTAAAGCAGGCACTCTGTTAGAACACCACAACGTGCTTCCAAGATTCCAGCTGTCCCCCCCAGCTTAGAAGGGGTCTCTTTCTGACATGTGTTCTCTCTCACAGGAAGGCCAGCTGTGGCAAATGGGCATTCCATCCACTATGCATCACCACGTGGAGAGTAGGTGCCAGATAAAACAAAACAAAACCTGTCTCAGTGAACGGGAAAAATCTGTCTCCCACAATCTCATTTTGTTCTAACTTAAATAATCAGTTAAATTAATTCAACTTTCAAAGGCTATTTCTTCAATAGCTTTTGAAAGCCTCCTTTTATCTAAGGCTCAGAAACCTTTTCTAGTGCCGGAAACCACTGTGTGAGGGCATGGGCCATTTCTATCTCTCTTTCTGTTTTTTTAATGGATGAAATCTCTTGAGATTTCAGCAGTCTCACCCCCACCACCATTCCTGTCTGAATTCTCATGAGATTTCACAACTCTTGTCTGAAAGGTCAGGAGAGCTAATGAAAAAACACTGAAATCTCATGAGATTTAGCAATCTTCTGAGAGTTCAGTTCTTTTTTTCTCTTCTTTTTAATTAATTTTCATTTAATGCTTTAACTTCTTACAGATGTCATGTGTATCCACACTGTTGAACCTGGCCTTTCTGAAAGGGCTGGCTTAAAGATGCTACAGTACACATCTTTATATATGTGGTGTTTTATATAGCTGTATTCACGTTTAACTTTTCCATGAGAATTGGTCAATAAGAGAATTGCTATTTTATTTTTTTTATATTAATTTGCTACATATTTTACTTTTTAAACAAAATAAGCAAAAAGAAATCTTCATAAGTGAATACAAATACAAACAATATAAATAGCATAACTATATGCAAGTTAGGATTATTTTTAAAGAAAAACTTCAAAGTTAAAGATATAAATATCACCATTTTGTCAATATTTTCAGTAACTTGTATTACATCAGCAAACCCCAAGTCAGCAGCCTGACTCATATGCCATTTTTTACACGGAATTTGAAAACATCACACTTCTTATATTTATAGACCTTTATCACCAAGCACTCTGTTCCTCTCATTTCCTCACCTTTCCATGTGCTTTCCCTCCTCCTCTCAATTATCCACTAAATATACTGTGATCCTATTTACTTTGTCATTCCAGGCTTTTTCTTTTATTTTTAAATGAAGAAATTCCCAGATCGTGGAGCACCTTCTTCCAATATACAGATGCAGAAGATAATGAATCATAAATTATGTGCTTTGAAAAATTAAATAACTATGTGGTATGTACTGATACCCAAGAGCTTTTAGCTATGTGCAATTGGGAATCTCATCTAATCTTTGGAAAGACAGAGAAGCTATCTAGGCATGTATGAAAAAAAGTATACAGTGGTATCAACATCTGATGGCTTAGACAGGATGCACTTGCTTCAGGTTTATACTAACTGCATTTTAACATGTAATCCAAGCATAGCAAATTGTGGTTAATTTCAGCTATGGTTATGGAAACAAGCGAATGGGAATGTTCATACACCATGCTAATCTATATTGTGACTCTATAATTTATATCCATTTTAATCACAGTCTGAAGATAGATTTGTCTTATGGTTACTTACATTAATTATAATTTGACATATTGTCTAAACTCAAATGGACATTAGTTCATGGTACATTGCTATGTACCAATGTGACACATCTATTTGGAAAGATGGAAATTATCAGTTGCCAGTAATCAGCACCAGAATTAAAAAGCTGGAACTACTGTTAAAAGAGATTATTGGCATCTCAGTCTAAGGTTATAGGAAGTTGGACAATCTTAAATAAGCCTTACTTGGACCACACTATTATATTTTTATATCGAATAGGATGCACTGCCCATACACCTTACTGGATGTATTGCCAATAGGAATATCAGGAAAAAAAATTATTCTTTATCAAGAAAAATGGTTTGATCCATCCAACAAAATTCAATACTTCAGAAACAAGTGTGTGATTCATAGAATCTGCTTGCAATCACATTTAATTAAAAATATTTCAAAAACAGTGAACAAATGTACACATTTGAGAAAAGCTCTTATAAAATACGTAATTGGAGAAAGCAGCTTACAAATATGTATATACAGTATTAAGAAAAGCTGCCAATGAAAATGTTTTTATGAAAATGTCTTGAGCAATCTCACATCCAAAATCTATCTCATGAATTCTGATAGAATATTAACCAAGTTGTGCCTATTGTGAGACCTTTGGGCTTTTCATGGTCAGGACTGAGAATTTCATATGTTGTCTCTTATGTGCACTGTATGCTTTCAGGTTTATGGTCGCTCAAGCTTAGACCATGTGGGCTAAAATATAATAGGAAAATTCTGAACAGAAGAAATGTGAAAGCATATAAGAATTGTCTTGCTGGGGAGATATCCTTGCAGTAGAACACTGAGTTTCCCATTGAAAGCTCAGAAGTCTGACAAGAGATTGTAACTTTTTTCTGTTATTCATTCCAGAACTGGTGAACAACCGATGGTTTTCTAGAACCTGCCAAACCCTAAGCATCTTCCACTACTAGCTAGGTAGGCTGGAGCTGCAGAGAGAAGTTCAAGAATCTCTGCTGGGCCACCGTCTAAGACCACCATCATATCTCATGGTAAAGTCAAATCGTTGACGCATTCAGACAAACATTAGAGTCCATTGGGAAGGATTTGTTTCCAATGGAGTCTATTTTAAAAAAACAAGGAAACCGGTTAGAAAAGGTCAACCAGTGATGCTTGCTCGTTTTTCAGCAAAAAAAAAAATTTGGTAGTTATCATGGAACAATCTAATATCCGTAATTCTTATGGTCAGATTCTCATGTGCTTGTCTGTTTATCTACAGCGATGTGTTCCAGGACAAAACATAACAGTTATGATGTGGTTTAATTATTTCTTTTTGCAGTCTTTGATTTTTAGAGAGTTCAAGATAACTTGGAAAACTGTATGTAACAGTCAAGACAAGCTCCAAATATTTAATCACCCACAAAAATAGGCAAGACAACACATTAGGCTCTTCTTCTCCATTTTGGTTATGCATTTTTCATTCAGGATCATTTGAGACATATTTTCATTTTGCCATTTTGTCTAAGTTGGCCCTTAAAATAATTTAAATTGTCTGGACTATTAAAATATGTCCTTACCAATCAGCTTCACTGGACCCAAAGAATTTTGTCTTTACCAAGCTCGTAATTAAACAAAAAATAAAATCACAATTCAGCTACAGCTTTATGGGCTTTTTCCTGCAAATTCAAATGCTCCCCTGTTAGCCTTCTCCTTTTGAGAAAAATTGATCTCTTGATGATTCTGACTTTTCCTGAGCTGCAGAAGGAGAAGTTCAATGACAAACACCCACTCGGTACAGTGTAATGATTTGTTTCTTTGCTCACATGACCTGAGCTTCGTGGTTGAAGATTTACTCCCAAATTATTTCAGTGCTATTCTGTATTTCCCATTTCCTTGACAGAAGAACCCCTCTTCAGAATAAATTCATTTTATGGTTCCACCTATCCAACAACAGCAAGTGTTCACTATACCACTGAATGCTATATTTCTGATGATATATTAGTGCCTAGCTTGAGGTTTCTTGATATCTATTTATGTTGGCACTGTTGACAATTGATTATAGGAACTATAGTTTCAGCATCTATTGCCCAAAGCTGTATTTGAGAAAGTAATCTGTTTGGAGGAAATTAGCATGAAATGGATATAAAGGGACATAAATGTATACTTTGAGTTCAAAAACTCTCTTTTCACTACCTTGTTTTTTAGTAATAAAGAACCTGAAGCCATCCCCTGTTCCTATAATTTTAGACTGGCTTAAATGAGGCCATCAATCAATGGATAGCTATCAAATGGTGTATGACACCATAAGAAAAAATATATTTTGAAATGTATAGTAAGCAAATAGCAAGTATACTTATATTTGTCCTTTTCCCCTCACTGCATCTGTTCTTTGAATCTGTGAACTGGTCTTAGGGGCAAAAATATAAAGGTAGTCCTCACTAAGCAACTACAATTGGGACCGGCAACTCAGTCATTAAGCGAAGCAGTCACTAAGTGAAACCATGACTGTGCTTATGATCTTACTTCAGCTTTCCTTTGCTTTACAGACCTGCAAAGGTTGTAAATGTGAGGACTGGTTTCAAAGTTGCTTAAACTAGGAAAGAGAGACAGACAGACTGTACTCCCAAAGAGATGGAAAGAAGGCACCCTTGTATGGTGCCTTCCTCCACCCCTGGAAAGCTTTTTCAGGTAAAAACCTGCACTTGGCTCTTGGTTGACACTTCAGGATCCACTCCAAAAAATGGGCAGGGGTAATACACAGAAGTGGGTAGGTGGGCCAGGCCAAAAGCTAAATATATGTAATACATATTTAATTGTAAACTTTTAACAGAAGTACTACTTGCATTTAATAATGTCACATTATTACAACTTGGCAACACCTTTAAAATGGTTCTGGGACGTGCCCACAAGTCTTAGAAGTGACCCTGTAATAAGGGAACAAGCAAAAACAGGCAGGTATTTTAAAACTAAACAATCCAAATCTTGTGGAACCTTAGAGACTGACACTTTAGGTTAAGTATCACATTTTAAAGACCAAATTTATTATGGCATAAATTTTCATGGTGTGCAACTTTATATCATAATATGTTTGTTAATCTTTAAATTGCTGCAAGATTCTTAGGTTCTATAGGTTTTGCTAGAAACTATCCCAAAAGTTACTCCCTTTGCTATGCACCTGAAGGAAGATACTGTATGCACAATACATACAGTACCAGATACCTTTGACATGCAATATCACTGAATTGTCAGGAAAAACTAAAGCAAGCTTTCTGTTACTCATGGGAAATTGTAGTCCAATGATTCACTGGTCATCTTATCTGGATGATGGTTATTGTACTTCAATATACATGAACGGCACCTGGCTGGAGAAGACCGGGCCATGTTGTTTATAAAACTCTCTTCCTCTTAAAACAATACAGCCCAAATGAACCTGCTCCTTTTTTACCATGATGTGTAATAATCATTTCACCAATTATAAAAGTTGACTAAGAGATAGCCTGTATTACAAGACTCTTCCAATTATGTAAGTCACATATGAATAAGAAAATTCACATAAAACCTCTGGCTAGGAAGTACTTATTAAAGGGTCAATGGATAAGAGGCTGCTAACCAGATGATAACACTAGTTTCTAGTTTTATGGCATAAGGGAAAAAAATGCAATAAAACCGTGTCTCCAGAACCAAAGAGAACTTACAGCATTCCCCTCTTAAAGGGACAGATACAGAGGTGCCAGCATGGGTTCCAAGAATCTTCATTCAGGAATATCAGCTAAAGCAGTGTTGTCCAAACTTGGCCACTTTAAGATGAGTGGACTTCAACTCCCAGAATTCCCCAGCCAGCCATGCTGGCTGAGGAATTCTGGGAGTTGAAGTCCACTCATCTTAAAGTGGCCACGTTTGGACAACACTGAGCTAAAGGTATCAGTGAATGGTCAGGTCTCAGGGATGGGAGATACTACCAGCAAACAGAAAAGTCATTTTCCCAGAGTCCTAAAGCTGGGCATGGGTTAGGACACCAGCGATCTGTAGATCTGTGCAGTTATTCTTGGTCTCTGATAAACACAGAGAAAGGGAAGTTCACTTCATACAGTAGTTTGCGTACTGCATTAAGTCAGAACGTGGTATATTTGATTTGTGCTTAGAATGATGTATAAATTAGGCCACTATACTTACTCAGCAAACCATGATTAAAACAAACCATGGCTTAACAGAATATGTTAACCCAGACAAACAGTGACAGTTCATTTGGGACATCACTGAGCAGCACACTGGACATGAGTACAGTGAAGGGGCTTCAGTTTAAATGAAAACAATTCTACCTTTTTTGAAGTGTTTTGTGCAGCACTACCACACACTATTTTATTGCTTTGTCACATTTGGGGAGCATTTCAATGAAAACTTGAAATGCTATGAAATTGTTATGAAAATCGCATACACACACACACACATATTCCAAAGCTCAAATTTAAAAAAATTGTTTTCAAAAAGATGCCAGAAATACTTGGCCGGGAAGGTTAACTTGATCTTGAAAATGCATTTCAAAATGTACATGCACAAGAATTATTATACAGTACTTCATTCACTCTAAATCCAGTGTTTTTAATTCAACTCATGAGTTTTCCTTGATAAAGAAGGGGGGACCTATGAAATTTGAACAGACGGGACTGGCATCACTAATATGAGTAAGCTAGCATGTACTATACATATTTTTTTAACAAGTGATTGACATAATGACCTTTCTAAAAAAATCTCCAAGAGGGTAAGAATGTGTTATTTAAGATTCACTGAAGTTATGTTAAAAGTTTTGCTGAAGAACAATCTCTGCCCTCCAAGAGATTCTGTAAGTGAAACTGAACATATTCATATAGTATGCTGCTGTGGGACTTCCAGGGAAGACAACTCCGCTACAAGCGGAACCAATGACTGCAGGGGAATGAAGAGCCAGCAAGTAGACCAGCTCTTCGTAATTCCTCTGGACAAGGAGAGGACTTGAGATTGCCCAAAAGTGCTCCAGACAGTTGTTCAGCAAGTGCTCCATACAGCAAGATGGTCTCTGGCATGTTTAGAGCTCTGGGAGACAAGGGAATAGCCATCCTTTTGCTCAAACCATGCTTGGCACCTTCAAAAGGACATTGGGTTCGCATACTTCCTTTTCTAATTACATTCAGAAATCACTTGTTAACTGCTTTTCAGCTATTAGGAACCTTTGGATCGACAAGTTTTACAGCACTGGGTGAATTTCCTTCAATCCTTAGCAGCTTTCTTTCTAAGCCCTAAAGTTTAAGGACTTAAAAAAAATCTTTTGGAATAAACAGCAAAAGGATGATTAGAACTTTGATTTTGGAAAGTTACAAGTGGACTAAAGGTCCAGATGGATTTGAAAGAAGATTTTGGAATTAATTATAAGAATCTTTCCTGTGGGAAAATGCTTTTGTTTTGAATTCACTTAAAAAAAAAAGATAGGATGAGACTTTGAAGGTTGGACACTAGAGGGAACCAGAAGGAACTAAAGATTACAATTAAAGGAGAATAAAGCCTAAATTTGATTTACTAATACAGAATTATTGGACATATTAAAGGGTATTTTTGAACAATGGACCCAGAAGTTAATTTTAAGAGTGTCTGCCTCCACAGATAGACTGTATTTCAAAGATGTTACGGAAAAGGAACAAGTTTTACCAGACAAGACTGAGATTGATCTGAAAGTGGATTTAAAAATGACAGGCTACAAGAATGAAATGGAAAAAGATGCTACACTGGATTGACAAATGAAACCAGCTGATGTCTTAATAATTAAAAGGGATATACAAATAACAAACCAAAAGAGTGACCTGGATAACTTTCCTACATTGGATTTACAAAAGAGACTTGTTAAAGCTTTAAAGAATTTTGTGAGAGGAAACAAAGAAAAAATGAAAACAATCAAATTCTAGGACATTATTTGAAGGACTAAAGATCAAGATTGTTAAAAGTAAAAGGAAGGAATATAAAGTTGGTTTATTTCATCAAGGTTAAAATAGATATGTTACCTCTGGGAACCCTTAATGGACTTTTGTTGATCAGGACTAAACGACGAGGCTTTAAGGATTTGTTTACAGATAAGGGATGGTATATGGGAAGAAGATATCATTTGTTATATTCTAAGAGAAAGTGATAAGTTACTAAAATTGTTTATACTTGTTGTGATGAAGGAGGAAGTCATTTCTTTATATATTTCTTTTCTTTTTCTTTATTATATTCTTATTTTTCTTTCTTTTCTATTTTTTCTTTTCTTTATCTTTTTAATTGTATTTTTTAATAAAATTACTGTTAAAAATATAGTATGCTGCTGCTTTTATGGGGGGATCCATAAACTTCAATCTTACTTTACTTCCATAGTAGATTCAGCACAAAGTGTTTAGGTATCTTAAACTCAGCTAGTGGAAGGTTCACAATATAGCTTTTGGGGTGGGGGGGGGCACAGAGGCAGAGTTGGAATTAATCTAATCCAATTCAATATTCTTCTTACAAAAATTTAAGAAAGGATGGAAAAAGTAATGTATATATCCTAGTCCACGTTCATCTATGCTTCTTGGCATGTTTTAGCTCAGCACTATATATACATAAATAAATTATAAAATGGTGTTTTTGTAAGTGCTTATTCAAAACAAAGTAGGTAAATCACCAGTTGCAAAGCTATATAACGCAAGCCTTCAAATTTGGCCACTTCTGCAAGGCACATATATCTGTGAATATCACAAGCAGGAAATCGCCTTTTTAAACAAACTTATGCACCCATTGCCTCTACAATTACCCATATCCTTCTTCCATTCAAAGTACATTGCCACTGCTGGATGCAGTATGGAAACTTGAGTTAATACAGAATGCAGCTGTCAGGATGTGCGCAAGCCAGGCTTTTGGACCATATCAGTTCAGTTGCACTGTTTAATTCAATTTAAAAAGATGTCTTTGATCTTTTAAACCTTGAATAGTTTGGTTTAAATTGTTTAAATGACCAGTGTCACACACAGGAACTTGCCTACATCCCAAGAACAACCTTAGATATGCTGCTTTGTGTCATATCTAATTATATTGTCACAGACTAGATCAATATGGATCATATTGTCATGGACTAGAAGCATATCTTTCCAAATATCACAGAATCACAGAGTTGGAAGTGACCCTAGTCCTATTTCTTATAGGTCTTGGTTTCTAGATCCTTCAACATTTTGGAAGCTCTCTTCTGAACTTGCTCCAATTATTTTTGAATTGTGGTATCCAGAAGTGGACACAATCTTCCATAGGGGGTCTGACCAGAGCAAAGTAGGCCCCTCATTTTTAAACTCGTCCTCTAGTAGAATTAAAATGGCTGTCTTGCTGAATGAAATCAAAAGAATTAAGATGTGCTTTTGTTCTAGCTTTTATGTTTTCTGAAACTTTATGTTTCAGATGCGATTGTTTCAGCTATTAGGATATTGTGGGTTTTTTTTTTTTCATTTTTACTATATTGGCTATTGCATTGGGCCATAGTTTACTACAACAATGGTTTGTAGAATGGGTTTATATAACATACTAAGCCATAAACCATGGTTTACAAATCACAATATTACACTTCTACAACACACTGAACCAAAACCAAACAACCCTCTATGTAGCATAGAGAAATGTGTGAAACTCAGCCTATGGACTTATGTGCTATGAAGTTGCCTTATGATGATAGACATTATCATATCTATATACATCCTGCCTACTCTCCAGGTCTCTAAATGTGGCTTGATTTTATCCAGGCCATGTCCTATTTTTCCAGGTCATGTTCCTCACTGTCCTGCATCTTCAAGTGTCATATTGCAAACCCATGCATTTTAAATACACAAGGTTACATACACACAATTGCCTCTCCATGTTGAGAAGCAATTCAGAAAGCTTTTAGTGCATGCAGAAATATGCTGGGGGGTTCATTTGCTCCTGTGGTTATCAGCAAGTCCATTGCTTCAAGATTTGGAAGTACTTGGCAATCAGTCGCCAGCTTTCTTCAAGACCCAAAGTGCTCTGACTTCATCAAAAGTGACCAGCCACTGTCAGCTTCCCCTTCTGATGGTCTGTCAAGTTCCACCGGAATATGAGAAATATACAGTAGAAAGCAAAAAGCTAATAAAAATAATGGGACAGTGAAGATTCTGCAGAGAAATCTGCAATTAGAACAATTTAAACTGATATTTAAAGTAGCTTTTTTAATAACAAAAATAATTTTGGACAGCCATTTGTCTGAGATGGTTTGGGGATTCCTGCACTGGGCACAGGGTACGACTAGATGCTCATTAAGGTCCACTGCAACCCTATGATTCTATGGCTCCAATTAAGTGAAATATTGAAAGGCAAAAGTCTTCCTCTTCCCTACCCCACCTCTCATCCCCATGAGACTCTTTTCTAACTTTCTACAGGAGGATTTTTATGCCCAGAAAAGGATATACAGTACATGTTTTCTTAAATAAACAAGTAGATGTGTTTCATGCAAATATTTTCCTTTCTGTTAAAGGATGGAACTTTTTTGGCTGAATAAAACAGTTTCTCATGCAGGATATTCAGTTTTAAAACAAGTAATTTTAAAACAAGTAGATGCGTTTCATGCAAATATTTTCCTTTTCGTTCAGGGATGGAACTTGTTTGGCTGAACAAAACAGTTTCTCATGCAGGATATTCAATTTTAAACATTTTATAGGACTACTACAGTTTTAGTAAATCTTAGCCAAAAGCAAAGGTATTGTTGACTTAGTTTTTTAAAAAAAATAAAAATAAAAAAATAAAGCAAGCAAGTTGCAGAAATGAAAATATAGAGCCACAGCAATAATATAGCACTCAACAGCTCACAAAAGCAATTATTGAAATAATAAAAGTGGGATGACAAACATGTTTTGATCATGTACATGGGATATCAACATCTTTACAAAACATTAAGATTCAGATTTTGAGTGCTGTGGCCTCTCCTGAATTAAAATGGTATCACAGCTAATTTGAAGGATGTGAAAACAGTATGTTTAACATTATATGAGAAAATTTTAGCTGGGGCAATTGTTTCCCTTTGCTTCACTTCTCTAACAGCATAAATCTGTTTCAGAGCCAAACCCTCCAGGGCAGTTTTGAAGGAATGCTGGAAGCTGCAGAGGGAGGGGCGGAGATACCGCTGAATGCAATTGCACTCAGTTATGAACATTTTCTAATACAGCATGCTGTATTGTGCAAGAGGAGAAAGGGGGGGGGGAGGGACTTGAAGGTTCATCATTACTAAATCTTCTTAAAAAGCATATTTAAATATATGGGAAGGTGCACGATCAATAAGCCATACCCTCAAAGCCTCTATTATTGATTTGACCCTTCATGTAATAAACATCTTTCATCAACAGTCCCAGTGCTAGATATGTTATATGTATTCCAAACAATTTTCTAGAATTGCTTACAGATTATACCTTTTCTCTTAGTCACCATACATTGCTTGAAGACCTTATAAAATCACTTTTGATTATGCAAATAAATATGGGTTTTATATTCCAGCTTCAAAGGCTGTTCCTTTTGACTCCACATCTCAACTCTAGTTTTTATGGGTGACTAGCAATCATTGACGACAAACAACTGCCAACTGTCTGTTCAACCCATTTTATTTTTTCCATGCTTACAACATAGTTCAGAAACAAAATGTTCTTTCTGACTACAGATAATTCAGTCAATTTTATAATGGAAAAAAAAAATCACAAGAGGAACTTAACATGAATAGGACTATAGCCTTATGTGGGAATAAGACCCATTGAACCAAATGGAACTCATTTCTGAGGAAGCATGCATAAGATTGCACTGTATATGCCTTCTCAAATCTGCCCTTTAAATATTAATATACTTTTTCAAAAAGTCTGTTGCATTGTTATCTCTTAAACATGCAATGATAATGTTTTATTAAAGATTTACCTAAGCTCTTACATTTACAAGTATTTTACAATAATTCCATTTAGTTAAATATAGTGCATAAATATAGTGCATATAAATGTTGTAGTATTATTTAAGATTCACTTTCTACTTTTGGAAATCAGAGACGCTTCACAGTACAGCATGAGAAAGGGACTAAACAGATATTTGGAGTCTAAACCTTAATATTCCCTAATTAAAGAGCTCCTGATATGATATTCAGCTCCAACTTATTACCTGTTCTAGTCTATGAAAAGATAGGATGCAAATAAATGGGAGTAAAACCATTTTAGTTACCCTCGTCATATTATACTTTAAAACTCTTAAGTCATCTGAATAAGTTGGTGAGTTAAGCTTACCCTCCCATCCTACATGTGTTTACTAACAAGTCCAATCGATTTCAGTGCAACTAGAGCTACAACAGAAGCTTTTTAGTTCCCACCATATGTTTTAATGTGTGAACATGCAGGACTGCCATTGAGTTACCTTTGTGGTTAATCCTGTTTGGAACTGTCATAGTTACACAGACATCAGTTAGCTCTCCATCCCTCACACAAAGGTGACCTGCCATAGAATCCATCTTGTACACAACAGAAGACAATGCATCTTTACACAATCCTAGTTGGGCAGCTCTCTCACACATTCTCCTTTAAGATTAACAAAAAATTAACAATGAACCCGGCCAATAGCATTTTTGACATTACATAATCATAGTGGATTTTCACAGAATTACAATACAAGAATGTATATACTAAGTTCTAACTCTGCCTACACCCATTTCTCACTCTTTTGGCTCACTCTTTAAAAGGTTTTGCTGTAAGAGAATGTAACTTTCAAGATAACCAAAAATATTGTACTTCTTTTAGAAAGGCCTTTTGAAGATGCTTTGGGTGGAGGTATTGTCATAAACATGGCAAGTTCTGCTTCCAAAATAATTACACTTCAACAAACTTTGCTTCAGCAGCAAAGCAGAAACATCAATAGTTTTAAGCAGTAGGTTGCAAAGACCACAGGCATCAATTACAAGCCACAATTATATCAAAATGAAAATGTGTGTGTCATGACATCATCCCACAAATGATGCAATTATATACTTGTGACATCTGACACAAATACAGACAGAGGTCATGTCATTTGGGTGATGACATATTGACACACATGCCATCATTTACGCTCCTGCAGATGCCAACGGAGCCCTTCACAAAATATCCCTTCAAATGTTTTCACACAGCTCTATTTACAATATTCCACAGACAATTATTCCTGCTAAATAAGTTACAATCTCAGTAACCGCAACAGGGTGACAGGTACTTTCCACATTTCCTCTGCATAATAAAATGGAAATAATATCAAGGCAGCATTTGCAACGTGTTTGACTGTGACCACAACTTCTGTCAAAAAATAGAAACTGAGAAAACTATGCACCTAGAAATTTAAAACGAAAACAATTCCTGCACTGCAGTGTGTTACATATTTGACAGAAGCAACTCCATTTTAGCCTTTCCCAAAATTTGGGAGATATCAAACAACCTAGCACCGATGATGGTTAAGCTAATAGGCAAGTGGAATGTGAAAAGAATACAACTTTACCATCACTTGCGAATGAAAGAATAGGGTCTGCAGCTAGGTACATGCCAAGGTGGTATACTGATGCATGGAACAGGGAAGCAATTAATCAAGATCAGATCAGACAGGGAACAGAGGACACCCACCTGAGATAATAAAGTTAACCGTTAGCTGACTGAACAAAAAACTGAGATGATGCAAAAAGGAATGAGTGATGGACATTGCTGGCAAAGGATAGAAGAACAAGCTGTACAGGTCAGGAACATTAGAGTTCCAAAATTCAGGAGAGTATCCTTAGCCCGATTTAACGGTCTCCCTACAGCCGTTCTAGAAGGAAGATACAGGAAAATCCCTTATGATATTCGATACTGCCCCTGTGGCATGGGTGCCATTGAAACCAGAGTCCATGTTCTTTTGTATTTCAGTTTTATAGGGACATCTGCTTTCAGCTGATTACCCCTCTTTTATTTAAATTCCCCAGGCACTCCGATAATTTTTATTTGCACTATTTGCTAAATAATCAAGATAAATCTATTTCCTTAAAAGTTGCAAAATTTTGCTACATAATGTGTAAGCTTTGCCCGCAAATGGTTGCTAATAGTTATTGATGAAAGGGGTAATACTGTTGTCTGTTTTATTGTATGTATTTTATTGGTTAATGACTGAAATAAATATGATGAAGCTGTACAGGTCTCTGTTGGAAGACTCCACTGTCCAGACTGTCCACCTGTGCTATGTAGCTGTCTTCCCCAACACCTCAGGTTGAACGTGGCCAACTCAACTGTGGATAGGAGGCATGTAAATTGATATGAGTGAGTGAATATGCTTTTTTTATTTTACTTTGAAATGAGTAATGTTTTACTATTGCTGAATCTCAGTGTCTTCTGCTGTTCACTGATAAGGTTAGGTTTCCTCTCCCAAGACTGGCAACCATCCCTTTACATCAGTAAGGTACAGCAGTTAAGCCAGTCATATGAGAATGCTAAATTCCCATGTAACAAAATATACACATGTCCACTTCTCACAGGGAGATTTTAAGCAAAAGTACTGAACTTTACACCATGAAGTTTAAAGTCCTATTGTAGGTGTGTGCATCCAAAGTAGTTCTGTGTCCCAAGCCTCTGTGAAATATGGAGACAACAAAACCTATGTTAAAAAAGAAAAGGGAAAGCAACCTTTCTCCTCTGATTTTCATGTCTGAAGAAAAAAAGAGAGATCATTTATGCCTCTAACGATACTTAGGGATAGAGTGCTGAGCATTTAACTGAGAGGATTCTTGTCTATGGAAAGCACTGCCAAAGAGAAATGTGGTAGACAGAGCCTCAGTTTTGCCTGCCTTTAAGTCTTTCTCTACCTGTTTTTCTCTCTTTTCTCCCAATAATCATCAAAAGTTAAGAAAAAAAGGTGAAGGGCAGCAGATGGAGAATAGCTCCAAAGATTACCTGAAGCAGGAATGAAATCTATTCCTTCAAGCAAATACAGAGTTGGATTACAAGTATTATTTCAGGTAATACCAAAATGGTTTATTTCCAAACACTGAGGAGTCTCCAAAGAAAATTTAAATGGGTTTCTCCCATCCTATCCTGCAGCTCTTCTCTATGTGATACTCACTCCAGAGCAGGAAATTTCTTAAAATCTCAGATACCAGGGAGGAGTGGCACTAAGCTTTTCAAATATTTAACTGAATGGAAAAGAAAAGAAAAGAAAATAAAAGAAAAGAAAAGAAAAGAAAAGAAAAGAAAAGAAAAGAAAAGAAAAGAAAAGAAAAATCACCCTCAAGAATTTGACATTTCAATTAATGTTCAAAGAACACAATTCATTTGGAAGACAAACACAATACTCTTAAACTCATTCTTACTGATAACTAATACCGGAGGCTGAAGTGTTCTGTGTTTGTATTTAAGGATTCTTCAGAGCTGCAATCTAACCTGAGTAATAATTAGTGAAGCAGGTTTTATAACTGTAACAGAAAGGAGATTTATTTACCGGAAATACATTATAGGGATGGGCACAGCCTAGCACCTATCTACATACCTCCTATCAGGAAAAGAATCAAATATGTGCTCTGTGCATGTATGCTTGGGAAGAAAGGCAGAAAGAAGTGACCTCAGATTAGCAATATGTTGGATGCAGAGCAGAGAAATAAGAGACAAGGATGGGACACAGAGTAAATCCTTTACTTTTTTTTAAGATTTATAAACTGCCTCACCCATAGGCTCTAGGTAGTGTATTGAATCAAGCACAAAACAAAGAATACAATAAAATACAATCACTAAATGCAAACAGTAACATCTACCCCCTTGTGATCAGTATGTAATGAGATGCCAGAGTCGTTACTATTGGATTTGGTCCTCCAACAACCAATATCTTGGTTTTTGGGCGGCAGGGGTAGTATTTCTCTCTATTTTGGCAAACTGACAATACATTAATACATTTCCAGATAATACCTGGATTAAATATATACATCACACACATATCACCCTCCGGCCGGCTCCCAGATATTCCCTTTTGGAACCAGAAGTGTATGTCAGAAGTAAATCTACCATACTAGTTGATAGGATGTAGGCAGTTCACTTGCAAGGTATCCCTAGTGTGCAGAGAAGAGTAGGAGCACTTCTGAGGTAAAACCAGTCTTTGCTTGCACCTGAGGCATACTGGGCAAAATATGTCAAAGCTGATCAATACTGTCCTTACTATTATCAGGAAACACTGCATGTGGCCTGGGTGCAAATAAAACTAGTAACCTAGTCTGCACCTTTTCTATCCTATGAAAAAGTATTATGTGAAGGAATGATAATTATTTATTTATTATTCTTCCATTTTTCAGCATATAGATCTTCCTGAGGCAACTCACAAACAGCATTAGTAAGCGTATATTCATACACACTTAATCATCTTATCATTCTGGGATTTTCCCCAGAGGGCAGTTGATGATGTCATAGTCTGGAAGAGGAACACTTCACATGAGGTAGGTTTCTAAAGGAGCTGTCAGTTGCCTTTTTCCCTCTCTCTTCAAGGCTCTTTGGACAGAGCATTTGACGGCAAACACCCTTGAATGAGGAACAGAGAAGATATGGGCATGGTCTGTATATGCCAGAATGGAAAAGAGCTATTTTGAAATATGTCCAAGTAATTGTATGTTTGGTAATTTATTTTAAAAAGCCACACACGCACTAATCATAAACTGCTTTGGGAATATCATACAAATCCCTACCAATTTTAAGCATACAGAATTGGATGAATTATTGGATCCAAGCCACAGTGTTCTTCATCTGCCTGATACAATAATTCTAAGTATAATAACTGGATCTTTAATCCAACAGTTGGGAACTTCTGATAAGCCAGAATTACTATCTGCTTCTGATATCATTAGTCCTTCTCCCAATAGTTGATGATGTCCATGATTTTCTACATTTATATAATTGTTGTTTTCTTGGACAGAGTCCAAATGATTGCTTAGAATTATTCCTTTCTGTTCCATTCATTTTATAAAAAATGTCAGTAATTCTCCTTCTTTTGATCTATCATTTGCCAGAGTTCTGGCACTTGGATGATTGGCTGAGAAAGCAATTTTCTTAAGTCTAAAAGCAAGCTTGACAGAGGCATTTTGTATTCTAAATATAAAAAATAGCAAACATCTCAACACTAGCAGAACAACAATATAATCTCTCAGCTTGATAGGAATCACATAGATGATAACAATCACTATATAGACATTATTCTTTCTATATTCCTCCATGCAGTTTAGGCAATCTTTGTTTAACATGAGCTCATTTTCAATAATAGCAATTCTATTGCTAATATTGAATAATTATAATGCTTACATTAAACAAAATCCCATATAGTTGCACTGAACAAAAAGTATTATTATGTGGCCATATTTAATAACCTAATTTTGTCCAGTGTGAATTTGTTTAAGGATCCATGTAACTTCAACGGCTGACATCTAATATAAGGCATGTTTGCTACTTCATGACTATCAACGGCCAAATGTCTTTAGAACTATTATTTTTTCTCTACAAAACATGCAAAATTTGCAAATTAATTACAACACTTTAATTCCAAAAGATGTCCACTGACCATTGGAGAACATGCGTTTATATGTATTCATAATGCTCTAATTCTTTATCCAAGTGGCAAGTATATGCTATTAAAACCAGAAAATGGGAATGCTCAAAGAAGGGGCATGTTGAATCTAAAAAGGAAAAATGATGATGTATGATGTAATCAGTTTATATGCTGAATTAAGCGTCTGTGAATTGGGGTTGGAGAATGCAGAGGAAAGAAGAAAGAACAGATTTATTAATTCACATACAGCACTGATAAAATCATATATACTTCCCAGTTTTCCAGTTAAGGTTTTTATCTCTGTAAAATAACAGAATTTTGTATCCAAATCTTTTTTAAAAAAGAAATTAGAGAAAGATGACATGCATGCTGGCTGGAGAATTCTAGGAGTTGAAATCCGCACATCTTCAAGTTACCAAATCTGCCCTAGACAAATCTTGAACCTTCAGTACCGTTTTTTTTTTTAAGACTGAACCCAGCCAGGACCCCAAAATGGCCACCACCCTGCCTGAACTGCATTTACATCACTGAGTTTGGAACTTGATTCTATGTTGAAATGCTACCAAAATAATGCCATGGGTAATTTACTAGATGTGAAATAAGCTGTTACTGGAGAACAACGAAAATAAAGACTGTGGTGCCCTTCTTTAATCTGATTCAAGGGAAGATTCCTGTTTTGTGAACAGTCAACGGATTCAAGTTGATAGAGCCTACAAGGACCTGGCACTCTACATCAGAGACTCAGGTTCAAATTATGACAGCTGCCTATGTCTCCACTGCCCTCTGGTTGGTTGGCTGAGTGAGGATATGGCAGGCTCTATTTAAAAGAGTCCTTTCTGCAGAAAGGGTTCCATCAAATTTGTTGTCAATTCTGACTAGCTGATTCCTTTTCGTGCAGCTTTTCTGGTTGTGCAAGCAAACCTCCAAAAGTTTCTCTGGCTCACACCTACCCCATCTTTTGCTTTGGCAGGTAAAAGAGAGCTGCATGTTAAAAGTGGTACTAGTCTACCTTGCCTTCTCCTAAGAACGGGAATATAAAGGGTGGAAACATTTTGCAAAGAATTATTGTTCTTTCCTTCACCCACCTGCCTTTTTCAGAATCCATGTGTCGATGGAATGAACTGAGGTTAGACAAAGAATGAGGAATAGTTTTTGTGGGCAGAAACAAAAGTCAGTGTTGGTAGGTTAGGGCACAGGCTGTACCAGCCCCTAAACTGTTCTGCCTTAATGAGCGGCTAGGATTATTTGACAATTTGTCAAATTCTGTTTCTTGCTAGCTTGTATATTATAAGCCACAGATGAGGTACCCAGGTTTGTGAAACCACTACTCAGTGGTTGCCTAGCAACCTTGAGTGCACTATGGGCTGCTTCTGGGTTACCTCGTAAACACTTATTTATTTAACAGATTTAATCCCATTTTTCGGTACAAATATTTCCAGTGCTACTTTACAATATAAAAATAATAAAATGTTTTCCATATACATGAGCTTTCCCCCATTACACAGTCTGAATAACGAGTGCCAAAACTACGAAGAGACAAGTTACATATACACGTCCATCAATATATGCTCTATGCTTTTGTCCTGTCTATGGACCAACTGTACTATAATCACTGTTACCAAATACTGTAAACTACTATATTTACTTAGCTTTATTCTATCCTTTGCTTCTATACAATACTACAAAAGGGATTCAGAAGATTTCCAAACTGTTGGGAAAACGAACGCTTTTACTTTTGCTTCACTGAGATTTTCTTAAAAGTTATACAAATATGATCATGTTTTGCATAAGGAGATCACTGATTGCTTTACCCAGTTGCCATTTATTCAGAGAAGAAAATGAGCGGGATAGAGATGACATATTTGCCACTGCATAACTAAAACCACTAGATATATTATTGTTCCAAACATTATGAAAATGTGTTGGTTTCATATTTTAGTTGGCAGCTTGAAATAAGAAAACTGGATTTTAAAAATCACAACATAAATACTTCATTTGTGTCTTTAATTATTCATTATGTCTTCAAAAATATCATGCACTCAATTCTGATTTATCTCTATGCTATAGCAATGCCCCAAATCAGAGATAGTTATTAGCCTTTCATTAATGGTCACTGCTTATGATTACAAATACATTGACAGCACCCACAATGGGAATTAAGAGAACAATTAAATGTCCAACAATAAGTTACAGGACTTAGATTTGTAAAAACACACTGTATAATTTTGGCAGCAATTTAATCCTTTTCACCCATATTCTATTATTTTTCTACGCACAGAGCTTTAAAACATACAATGAACACGTGAAATAGAGCAGGGGTACTTAAATACATTAGATAACATTTTCTGATACGCTGGAATTTTTTACACCAGAGTTTCTAGGTGTTTTTCAAGCCAAAGTTGTATCACTTAACTTTCATACTTTTCTGCTACTCAGGATCTTTATTGCAGAAAATATTTGTCTTTTCAACTGTTGCACTCATTTAAGTGACCCAGATTCAGTTTGCAACAACCCCTAAGGGCACAGGAACAGCAGCACAAGAAATAATAGACCTTATTAAATGGAGGTTGCAGGCTACAGTTTATAGTTGATTTGCACTGTCACTGCAGTGCAAAGCTGCGGAAGTTTATTCCCATTTCTTTCTCTTTTCTTTCTTCCCCCTCCCCCAAAGTAACCACAATAACCATCATAGTAGTAGTTCATAGTGGGCTGAATGAAAACCTGTTTAATAGCACTCTGAGTTGCAACCAATTAGTGTCACTTCACTGAGGAAATTTTCTCTTTTCCAGTGGAACCTTTTAAGAGTGGAATTAGGAGGAAAACAGGCTCTCAAACTCCCATGTCTGTTTTAGATAGCTGGAGAACCATTAGATAGCCTTTTCCTTTGCTTACTTTTAAGATCTGGACCATGCAGATATCATGAGTTCCAGTTTAAGTATTTGTCTCCCTTGCTCCCCCAACTTCTGCAAGCAACTGCTTGCAAGCTCTCCAGTTCTCTTAATGAGAAAAGCTCGCTTAAAATTTTGTTCATATTTGGTTGGTCGCAATAAAAAATATCATCTAATTACTGAGTAGCAAAACTTGATTTTGTGTGTAAACTGGGACTTACTTTAGTCCTTTAGGAGCAGAAACCTACAATTAAAGGAAGATGAATAACAAATATTATACCTGAAAATAGAGATATACCCATTGAGAGGTTTCTCCTTCCGACTTCTAAACAACACTCACTTTGATTTCCTGGCATTCCTGAAACTTGGCCCTACTAAATTTTGTTTAAAATATTTGTTTTGGACTTCATATTTATTAATTTTTGAAATGGTGATATTATTTTAATTGTGATTTTATAGTTGGAAGACATCCTGACCTTGAAAGGTGGTACAGTAGACTAGAAATCAAAACAAAAGAGCCACATAAATAAATAAATAAATAAATAAATAAATAAATAAATAAATAAATTTACAAGATTTATCACTCTAGAAATGTACAATATCCAAGATTAATAAAATAGGATAAGAACATACAGTATGGTATAAAGAACTGCACAGTATACAAAATCCCAAATTAAGAAGAAGCAGATAGCACAAATGGAATTGCAAATAAGGACTGATTGGTATGTTAACAAATGTAAGTTCTAATTATATGCTTCTGCTGACAGATGGAACTTTTGCTCTAGTAGAAATTCCCATAAAAGAAAGGTCAAAGAAGGCCATTTTCAGACATTGCCCACTTTCTTCTGCAGTCCTATCTTTAAAAATGATCCAAGAAGGTTCCCATTGCACAAGGAACTCAAGAGTGGAAGGGAAAATTAACTTTCTTCTCCCTTCCATTCAAGACAGCCTGGAGAATAGAAGGACATGACTGAATGAAATTCTGTAAGCTCTTGAATTTGATAATAATGCCAGTTAAGCACAAGAATTTTACTGATCAGTTAAAAATATTTTTGAAGTTGGACTAACTCTTTGTAAATTTATCCCATGAAAGACCATGTTATTATACTACATAGCAACATGTATTAAATATAAAGGGTCACATCACAACTATTTATGTCAGATTTCTCAGCTGTGTTGGAAATCTAATTATTTCAAACGCAGTAGTAGGTAAAATCTTATTTCCTTTAGAAAGATATAAAACTCATTAATATTTTAGCAGTAACTACATTACATTTAAATAGGTCCAATTAAACTGAATAGTATCTGACATATGATTATGCCTTCTGAATGTATTAATTCCATAATTAATTGCAATTCTGACACAATACAATTATTCATAGCATTCTTTATGCCTTTAAAGATGGTAAAACAGTAAAACAATATATAAACTGATCATCTGAATTTACTTCTTCAAATTCTATTAAGACAATGCTTTCTTAAAGCTTTGACTTACTTAGATTAATTATGAATGAATAACTGCACTCCAACTGAGAACAATGCCAGCATAACCTCCAAGATGGCTGTTATCTCCCAGATGGACAAAGAGTTTTGACCCATGCTGCTGCTTTGTGCCACTTTTCCTTGCTCTCAGAAATGGGACTTAACTGAAATACTCAACATAATTTTAACATTGCTACTACCAGATATCATTCATAGCTTTGTCACTGGGTTTGTTATAGTCCTGGGATTTCCTTGCAGTTTCTCATCCAAGTATTTAACAGGCATGAACCTGCTTAGCTTCCAAGCTCAGACAAGGTCAGCCAATGCTACACAGCCACCATCTCTGAATCTTCCTCTAAATTAACTCCACAGTCTCTCATAATTATTAGATAGATCCCACTTCAGTTTTCACAGTATAAGCACACAAATCAGGTCTGAACTATAAACTGCAAATTATTCAGTGCAGCCTTAGTCAATCCAGCATCTTCCAGATCTGCCTGTTCTGCAACTTCTAGAAAGCTGGGCATTCTGTTGGAACCTCAGCACCCAATCTTCTGGCTTCTGGCTGGAGATTGTTAATTTATGGTTGGGAAGCAAAGGGCTGCACAAATATCTCCCTCGGTTTTTAAATAAGGTTTCCTCCATTTCATATTACAAACCACTTTTTCAAACAATCTCCCAAATTTCAAAACACTCAACTACTCTACTGGTAGTCCTCATTAAACAACCACTTATTCAGCAACCATTTGAAGTTATGAATGGTGCTGAACAAGGGGGACTTACGATGGGTCCTCGTAGTTGCATCCGTCACAGCATCCCTGTGGTCATGTAATCGTGATTCAAGTGCTTGAGAACCAGCTTGCAATTATGACATCACACCATCCTGTGGTCATGTGATCACCATCTGTGACCTTCACTGCCAGCTTCCAACAAGCAAAGTCAACGGGGAAGTCAGCAGGAGGTTGCAAATGGAGATCACATGACCACAGGACACTGAGACCACATGGGATTTACCTAATGGCAACTGAGACTGCTGCAATTGCTGTCATAATTTGGCGCAGTCATGTGGCATTGTACGTTATGATTGTGTCACTTAGTGATGGAGTTGCTGGTCCTAATTATCATTGTTAAGTGAGGACAACCTGTATAGAAAAACAATAATATTTACAAAAAGCTCTATCAGATTCACAAAGCCGACATTGAAAACTTCTTGAGGCTTTCATTCTTCCCTCAGTTTTAAAGTTGGTTTAAACTTTATTGACAGAAGTTTACCTTCAGAAAACTCCAGGATAGACTGAAAATAAAAAAATCCCAAGAGTCAATGGCAGACTAAACTACATCTTGTTGCCAAAATATCTACACGGGCCGATCCATTGAGTAACCAGGAGTCAAATGTAACTTAATGGAGGTTTTACTCTTTAGTTCCTTCCTTAAATTCACTTCTGCAAATCAATTTCTATTTGAAATATATTTGTGTGTGTTTGTAGTCATGTTAAAAAGTATGTTGAAATTTTTGACTTTTTCAACTTATTTCAGTATACAGATATTTGATCATTTCAACAATATTGATAAAGGAAATATAACAAATATGCACCATTTACATTGTATAGTCCATTGTGTAATTTAAAGAAACATAAATACAAATTTCACATGTGGAAAAACTAAGTACACCCCTACATTTATCACTATTTCAAATACCTAAAATTAGAATCGGGTGCAAAAGATTCAAACATCATTAGAGAGGATCTGGGAGGAACCTGACTTATTTAAACCTCAGACATTTAGTTTGATTTGCTCTTACTTGTTGAATTGTGTGGAATCATCATGACTAGATTGAAAGAGCACCTTCAAAAAGAAGGTTACAGATGCCTTTGAGTCTGGGAAGGGATTTAAAAAGTTTGCCAAACAATTGGATATCAATCATTCCATTGTCCAGAACAGGGGTTCCTAAACTTTTTGCCATCACACCTCCCCTTAGCGTAATCCTAATGTACAAATCTCCCCTAAAAATCCAAACACCAAAATAAACACAAATGAACAATGAAAACAATACTATGAAACTTTGCGAAACTTGGATTTCCCAAGACATAAGTGTTCTTCACACCTCCCCTGGACATAGGTGTTCTTCACACCTCCCCTGGACTCTGTCTGCTCCTCCCCAAGGGAGGTACCCCTTACAGTTTGGGAAACTATGGTCCAGAAAATCATCTACAAGTGGAGAAGATTTCAAAACTGCCAACTTGCCCAGACTAGGCTGTCCCAGCAAGTTCAGCCCAAGAGCAGAATGCAAGATACTGAAAGAAGCTCTAAGAGCCCCAGAATTCATTGCATGACCTACAGGTACCTCTTGCCACTATTGATGTCAATCCATGAGTCTACCATTAGAAAGAAGCTACACCAATTAGATCTACCTGGGAGGTTTGCCAGGAGAAAACCTTTGCTGCCCAGGAAGAACATCAGGGCAAAACTGAAATTTGCTCATGAACACCTAGTAGGCAAAGGCCAGGACTTCTGGAACAATGTGCTCTGGACAAATGAGGCAAAGATAGTTATTTGGCCACAGTACCTGAAGACACGTTTGGTGAAAGCCAAAGATGGCATTTCACCAGAAGTACCTGATACCCACTGTAAAGCATGGTGGTGGAAATGTTATGGTTTGGGGGCTGTTTTTTTGCATCAGAGCCTGGGCAGCTTACCATCATAGACTCTACTATGAATTCTTCAATATACCAGAGGGTGCATGAGGATAATGTGGGACCATCTGTCAGAAAATTGAAGTTCAACCAAAGGTCTACCTTGCAACATGACAATGACCCTAAACATTCCAGTAAATTCACCAAGGAGTGGCTGGGGGGGGGGAGGGGGGGAGAAAGAAATGGAGGGTTCTGGAATGACCAAATCAAAGCCCGGATCTACATCCCATCAAGATGCTGTGGGGTGATTTGAAACAGGATGCGCATGCTAGAAACCCCTCAAACATCACCCAGCTGAAAAAAATCTGCATGGAGGAGTGGGAAAAATCTCCTCGCAATGGTGTCAGAGACTGGTAGACAATTATGAGAAATGCCTACTTGGTATTGTTTCTGCCAAAGGGGGCAATACCAGGTATTAGAACCAAGGGTGTATTTACTTTTCCCACAGAAGGATATGGCATATCTGTTAATTTTTTGTTGAATAAATTAATGCAAAGCCAATTTTTCATAGGGTTTTTTTTGTTCCATTACATCACCTTTATCTTTATAGATGTCAGGCCTAGCCCAAGGAACTCCAAGAGACAATGCCAATTCAGTCCAGCTATGTTTATTAGCTACAACCTCTAGCAAAAATCTTCCCAGACTGAAACCCCAGTTCCCAAAGTCCTTCAGCCACAACAGTGTGAATTCCTCAGGGAGGTGCCAGTCTCATCCTCTTGTTCCTCCCATGCAGTTCTGGCGAGCTAAGAAAATGTTTGTCTTCCTGAGCTTGGCCTTCATAATTCCATTCCATCACAGTATGCTGTTTGAATGAAGATAAAATATTGATATGTCCACATATGTTAAAAAAGAAAAAAAAATTACATGGGGGTGTACTTTTTCACATGACTGTATGTATGTGTGTGTGTATGTATATATGTGTATGTATGTGTATGTATGTGTGTATGTGTGTGTATATATGCATGTGGGTCTATGTGTGTGTGTGTGTGTGTGTGTGTGTGTATTGGATTTTACTTTGTTTGAAAGCAACTGCAATCTAACACTGGTCAAAAGCAGAGATGGGGGGAAAAAACCTGAACCACCAATTTCCGTTTGGTAACTCAGATCAGAAATCTGCTAGCAACATACAGGGTTTTAATTCAGTGAACTGCATAATATAATCAATCAATAGTAATTACCCTGCTAATGAATTACATTTACATTCCTTTCAACTGACCAAATGATCGAGACATAGTGTGACTGAACGAACAGGAGTGTTCCAGAAGTATTTATGAAATCTTCATGAAATTAATACTGTTAATTAACATTAAAATGGATTTTATTCAAAACTTACTACCTTGCAGAAAAGAATTAAAACCAGAATATTTCATTCTGCTAGCTGACCACAGGGCATATTGTCAAGTTCAGTAACCTTCTTGTGCTTTTCACTTCTCTTCAAAGGCTGCTAGAGCAGGTCACATTTCCCCCAAGTTGCATAAACCTATTTAGCTCTGCCCCAGAATAGCACAGCTTTACCAAACAATCATCCCATAAGAGACTGTACCGTCTCTGACTTTTCCTCTTGCCATAGCCGTGTACCTTATGCAGCAGCACAACTCTGCAGCTGATGGCATGTTTGCACAATTAGTCTGCCAGGCCAGACAAGTGGCAACCATCTTATTTGATCAGTTCAAGGCAAGCCACAAAACCGGGAGCAACTTAAATCTGAGTAGAACACAATGCATTGCTCATGGGTTTACTAGAATAGGAGTGACAGAATGAACAAAAGTAGACCTAGCAGTGAGCAACGATGCAAGAGGACTTCTACCAGTTGTGCTGAAATCAAAACGACAGTGCTGGACTAAGAGTGCCTTGCAGCCCTGCCATGATCCCACAGATAATGGGATACTCTACTTGGTGACAAAATATCAATTTAAATTTAGGTGTGATTTTAACTTATAAACAACACTGGCTTTTGGATAGTATGTTCTGGGGCAATTAGAGGCAGTTGGGACAGACCTGTACTTTAGAATAGGGTCACTTCAAAACTTCAACAGGAGGAGGAATTAAAGAACAGCTTGCTTTTTGTTAAAACTGGATGCTAAACCTTTGCCCTGCCCAACTTTCTTTACTTAGTTTTTCTTCTGTGAGTGTGAGGAGGTAACCTCTGTTCAGGAACAAAACAAAAAATAAAACAAAAAGACAGCTGGGCAGAAGCATCTTGGAAAGAATGTCTCAGGAATAAGGATACATTGCAATTTCACCTCCTCCAATTGCTTTAGAGGACTCTGGCATTATCCATATTATAATTCTTGATCTCTGATGTGATCTGAAATTCCATTCCCATTTATGAGACTTAGCATATTAAAGATTATATTGAGCAATCATGTGAAGAGAGAGGCGCACTGTCTAGGTTTGGGGGCAACCTTCTTTCAGATTATTCTGATTGACAATCTTTTTTCTTCTTCCAAGGTTTAGAAAAGGAATGAGAGAGATCTTTTAAGGGCAATCACCCACAGTATAAATTATTTGATTTAATTTGAAGTTAATGTTTTTTTATATATATTATTTGCGTTATATTTAATAACTTTCTCATTCTGTTACAAGCATTTAGTTTGTTTGTAGCAACTTACAGAAGGGCTGGGGCAGGGGTCACATTCAAGACTTTTGAGGGTTGTATTCAACCATGAAAGTGCCAGTATCACTGTTCATCAATTCATGCAGTATCACACTGGAAGTATGGAGGAGGAGTCTTAGAACTGCTTTAGCTAATATTCTGAGGAAAGCAATATATCTGAACCTGGAGTAAAGTAGTGGAGCTTCTGGATTTCACTGTAAGGTGGCTACCTTTCCATATAATTAAAGCACTAACAGTGGATTGTTCCTTTCCAAACTGGATTACTTATGAAAGATAATATACCAAAAGTTTAATGGACAAACATCTTATGCCATTTGGTCCATCTACCCCAAAGAAGTAAAAAGAAAAATGATTTTTAAAATCAAATATAATCAAACAAAACACAGAGATCAATTATTAACAGTTTCAAGAGTGCCTGTTGTTTTTAAGTTACCCATCTATAGAAGCTGGTTGGAAAGAAAGAGTATTTATCTTGGGTTCCATCTAATAATGAGTGTCCTGGAGCACATGGAAAATATCTTATCAGCATTCCTCTAAAATATTTCAAACCAATATTTATCAAATTATATTCATATTCACAGTGAGACTGGGACCATTGCATTGCAGTTCCCCTCAGCCAATTAGATTTCAGTGCCAAAAGCAGGGAGTTCTGTGCCAGCATTGTGGTAATTAAACCCACCAGAGGCAGCTTGGCTGCTCTCCAATTCATGGGAAACATCCAGTGTAGTCTTTCTGCTGACAAAACTTCTTTTATCAATGGAATCAGAGCCTCCTGCAGGTCCACAAAACCTCCTTTAGGGAGCTGGTAGGTCTTCCAGAGCAGACCGGGGTCACAGGGAGGAAGATAAGAGAAAAAAGTTCCAAAATGTTGGTCATATTGCCACGTAATGCTGAATTTCACTCCATGTCTTTTTCAACTAGCTTGTTGGTAAATAATTAAGTTTTGAAGAGGAAGCTTTGATATTCCACTGATAAAGGCTGAGGTGGTGAGAACATAAAAGAGGTCATAGTGAAGTAAGTCACTTGTTCTTATACTTTTCATCTAAAGCATATATCTGGCTAATATTGAGGGGGGGACAGGGGGCTAAAATCTCTTCTCTTTTCTTTCTCCTTCCCTCTCTTCTTCTGTCTTCCATAGAATGGCTACTTAGATCCTTTGGAGATCTGGAAAATGCTATTGAACCTGGATGGATACAGCACTTGGATACATCCAAAGTTACACCACCACTGGCTGCAGGAGACCAGGTTTTGTCTTCCTCCTGAAGCACAGACTGCATACCAATAAGGATATGCCAAAGGATAAGCCCAGAAATTGATATACATAACAGATGTTACCAAAGTGTCACGTACCCTATAACCTTATATATCCCTCACTCTTCCACTTTTGTCTTCATATGTAACCTGGTACTTTGGGAACTGTTTCATGTTCTAAATATACAGTATGCCTAATTCTACCACATCAACAAAATGACCAGAACTGCCACCAATCTCTGCAGTGAGAACCTTCAGGGACCCTCTGGACCCTTAACCCAGCTGGCAAGGACCTACAATCAGAAGCTGTGTTCCGCAGAAAAAAGGTTGGCCTGGGCGGGCCCACTGGTTACATACCGTATGAGCCAGGTTTGCCTTGCTCTCTAATTTTGGATGCTCATTATCCCATACAGGTAATACTCGCTTAATGTCCATTCATTCGGCAACTGTTTGAAGTTACAATGGCACTGAACCAAAGGACTTATGACTGGTCCTTAAAGTTCTGGCCATTGCAGCACCCCCGCAGTCACATGAACAAAATTTGGGTCCACTCAGGCCCACCCACATTTATGATCACCTTTTGGCCGCCCACCTACCCACTGCTGCCAGATGCCCCCACCACCATGCCTGCTGCACCACATACCACTACCATTCTGGCTGGGGCCTTCTTTTGCACCAATGCAGCCAGGGCTTCTCTCACACCCTGCCCAGGCCCTCCATTTGCATGGCAGCCAGGGCCTCCATTCATGCCCCACCCAGGGCTTTCTTTCATGAAAGAAGCCCGGCACATGAAAGAAGGCTCCAGCTGCACCAGCGTGAAAGAAAGAACCTTCTAGTTGGAGCCTTCTTTCACACGGCGGGCTTCTTTCACTAAAGAAGGATCTGGGCAGGGTGCAAATGGAGGCCCTGGGCGGGGCATGAACGGAGGCCCTGGACGGGGTGAGGGAGAAGCCCTGGTTGCACCAGTGCAAAAGAAGGTCCAGGTCAGTATAGTAGTGGTGAGCAGTGCAGTGGGCATGGTGGCGGGCAGGGCCAGGTGGCAGGGGCAGCTGGTGGCAGCAGATAGGTGGGTGGCCAAAGGACAGAGATGGGGTAAAGATAGGCAGATGGGTGAGTTCAAGAGGAGGCAGAGGAGGCAGTCCCTTATCTTACCGAGGCTCGGGGCTGGGAGGGACCAAACCGGGAATGGCTTGGATCGGGGTGGGTCCTCGCCTAACAACCGGTGGGATTCTGTTAATGATGGCATTGGGGACTGCTGGGATTGCTGTTGCTAAGCAACGTGGTCACATGATGTTGCACTTTATGACCACATCACTCAGCAAGGGAAATTCCGGTCCCAATTACCATCATTAACCGAGGCTACCTGTACTGAATGCTTAAAGTTAATATATCCTCCTTTTTCCAGAAGGGACTTGCATGCCACTTATAGTATATAATTATTACTCTTTTCATATCACATTTTGTGATACATGTATCTACCAGACTACTCCTAACCTAAAAGTCTCTTGAGAAAGATAGCCAACAGTTGGTCTTGGTGACCTCTCAAAACCTTTCCTGAAGAGTTCTAAATCATGATAGTTACATACATACATACATGTATGTGTGTGTGTGTGTATGTATGTATGTGTGTGTATGTATGTATAGGGGGGGGAGAGTTTTGAAAACAATAGTAAGAACTATTACAAACTAAAGTAGAACGAGAAAGGAGAAAGAGAAAGTGAGAAAGAAAAAAAGGTAAAAGTGCAAAAAAGAAAAAGTAAAAGGAAAGGAAAGGAAAGAAGCAAAAAAAAAAAATAGAAAAACAGAAAAAAGACATAAAAATGATATAAAGAAGTGGCTTCTGATCTTCTTCGCAGCAGTTATAAGTACAATTATATTTTAACCTCTCTCTCCAAGGTTACATCATGACTCTCTTCTTTTATAGTCTATTCAGTTTAATCATCAAAACCATAAATCACAAGTTCATTTTTTTTTCTTTTTTATGCCAAAATCCATAAGGGGTTTCCAGTCACTGATAAATGTAGATATTGTCTTTTCTCTAATCAAACAAGTCAATTTAGCCATTTCAGCAGGTTCTGTCATCTTCATCAACCATTCTCCATTGTAAGTATCACCAAATCTTTCCAATACCTAGAAAGATCATTATGTATACAATAATCTCGCTGCAGTTATCATACATAAAAACAGTGTTCCATGGTTCTTTTCTAATTGTTTATCCATCAGTTCCAAGAGGAAAAGTTCTGGTTTCAATTGAATAATACTTTAAAATTCTCTGAACCCATGTATTACTCTTTACATATCACATTTTGTGATACCTGTATCTACCAGGAAACTCCTAACCTAAAAGTCTCTTGAGACAAGAAGCCAACAGCTGTTCTTGGTGACCTCTCAACACACTTCCTGAAGAGAGTTCTTGACCATGATTCTTCCATGGAAGCTCCTTTCCAAGAGGGCCAGTTGATGGTTCAGGCATGTGACCCACAGAGCAACTTCTCGCTGTGCCCCATGGAGTTCCTGCTGTCAGGCAGATACTCAAAGGCACAAGCTCTAGAGGACGGGAAGGTGAATGCTACCTCAAAGCCAAGATATATGTGATATTTGCTGATAGAGGTCTTCTTCAATACCCCGTGTCTTTTCTTACCTGCCCAATCTATGAGAGATGTGATCACAGGTAGTCTTTGCTTAATGACTGTTCATTTAACCACGGTTTGAAATTATGACGGCCTTGGAAAGGGTGCTTTATGGCCCATAAAGCACTTCTGGCCATTGTAAAACGTTGTGCCGCCCCTCCCTTGCGGTCACATGGCCTCATTTCAGGCACTTGGCAACCAGCTCACATTTATGACTGGTTGCCAAGCACCCCGCGATCATGTGATTGCCAATTGAAATCTTCTCTGCTGGTTTCCCTATTGGAAGCCGGCAGGGAAGGTTGCAAACAGAGGTGAGGCGGTGGTGGGCAGTTTCAGAGCTCAAATCTTCAGGATGTGTGGTTTCCCTTCCCCTTTCAGTGGTGCAAAGGCAAGGACCTGAAATTTTTGAGATTTGAGGTCACTGCCTTTACACTGCTGCGAGGTTTCCCCTCCCCTTTCAGCAGTGCAAAAGCACAGACCTCAAATCCTCAGGTGCTCCGTTCATCACTGAGAGAGGAGAGGGGAAAGAGGATGGAGTGAAAGAGCAGTCGCCTGGGTGTCTCGCTTAATGACCACTTCACTCAATGACCAGGTTTCAGTCCCAATTGTGGCATTAGGCAAGGACTACCTGTACTCAGTACATACCAGCCTCACCCTGCTTATAAGCTAGTTTCATAAACTAGTGTGCTAGTTTTGTGCTCCTTGTTCCACCAAAATGTCATCTTTTTCATTCAGAAAATAACATCCAACCTGTGCATCACCTCACTGTGACCACGGTCCATCTTCTAAAATTACTGCAAGAACCATGACTAGGAATCAAATGTATCTTTCCTCCCACTATTGCCAATCCAGCCTGACTAGTGATGCAGTCCAGAAAAACAACATATGCCTCATCAGAAGTGATCTGTCCAAAACAAATAAGCTGCCAAATACCCCAGATCCAGAGCTCATCCCAAAACACGTGATGACATGAGAAGCAGCTTACAAGAAACCCCTTGTAGCAACTCTCAACCATCATGTCAACAGTCATTACAACACTGCAAATAAAGATGTAAGGCACTGTTCTACTGACCATTCAGTGCTAAATGCTCTTAGACATCCACTGAATTATAATAGTACATCATAGACCTGTAGAAGTAACTCTATTTTTTCTGCCATCCTAGTAGAGCAAAGGTGGAATGTCCTGGCAAAAGTCAATTGCTCCAGTAAACCACTTGCTGCAGAAGAACTGAGAACCCACAGCATTATGGGGTCAAGAAGATTATAAACTTTGACAAATTCAATCTGCCATTGAACCTGCTGCTGTAACAAGACTCTTAGACTCTTTGTGGAACCTAGCTCACTAGAGAGACCTAGGAGCAGATGAAATAAGAACTGAGGACTAATCTTGCTGACAGCACCCACACCTCCAAACAAATCGGACAGGGGCCCCAACCACCCTAATACAAGACCTGGGAGAACAGCCAGGCTTTCTGGAATGCCATCAGGGTGGAAGCCACATGGATATCAGGAGAACCTCATTCCAGAGGGCGGGTGTCACCACAGAGAAGGCACACTTGCTCAGTCTCAATGGATGATGCTGTTTAATTGAAGGGACCTGGAATGCACCAATCCTGTTGGCTCATACAGGCCAGACAGACACCACAGGAGATAGGTAGTCTTTCAGATAACCAGGCAATGTAGGGCTTTATAGGTCACAACCAGCACTTTGAATAGCACCTGGAAGCATACTGCTAACCAGTGCAGTTTGTGAAGTAAGGGTATCACCGTGACAGCCTTGGAATCCTGGCCTAAAACTCAAATGAAACAGGTCTAGATAATCTACTTCTTCCAGGGTACTCTGCAATTGTGATCCAATATGGTGCCTGGGAAAAAGAAAGGCTGGAAACAGGGCAATAGTTGTCTAAGATTTTGGAGTCCAGGAATGGCCTCTTGAGGTGGGAGCACCCCACCTCCTCCTTCAAAGAAGCTGCCATCCCTACAAATCATCTACCTAGCTGCCTTAACCAACCAGGAGGGACCTGGATCCAAGAAGCAGGTGGCTGAACTAACAGCACCAAGAACCCTGTCCACTTCCTCAAGGGTTACCAACTTAAACTCATCCCAGATCTCACCACAAGACTGATTCCCAGGCACCTTAGCCAGATATGCCCAATGCAGATTTTACCCATCAGTTAGCCAGAATAATCCTCACAGCAGCCCTGCAGATGGTCCTGTGGCCCATCCCTGCCCAGTAGCAACTGGATCACACTAAACAAGGATGCTGGACAGCTATAAGAGAGGAGAAATATTGACATTTTGTCATTCTTATCAATGCAAGATAATCCCTAATATGGACTCTTGCCCGTGTTCAGTCAGACTTGCTCCCAATCTGTAACAGTGTGTGGGAATGACCTTGGGAGACAGGAGGAAGAGCCACAAATTAGACTATGGTCAGGCAAGTGGCAACTGAGCCTGAAAAAGGAATGGGGGCATGGCAAACACCTCAGAAGGGACTCTCCCTAATTTCCTGGACCATAAAGGTAAGGGAGGAGATATGAACTTTCAGACTTGCAAGATTCTGTTAATGTGACCTTACAGTAAAGTTAGAGCTAGCACTTCTGGGTGTGTTTCTTGTCTGGACTATCTTGCGAGGCTGATATCAATCTTACAAGTTGCAAAGTACATCTCTCCCCCCTTGCCTTTACAGTCCAAGAAATTAGGGAGGGTCCCTTCTGAGCCATTTGCCATGCCCTCATTCCTTCTGCGGACTCAGCTGCCGCTTGTCTGACCATAGTCTAGTCTAGAGCTCTTCCTCCTGTACCCCAAGGTCATTCCCATATACCATTACAAAATGTTTCTCCAGTGGCACTCCAGTTATCTCTTCTAGTGTTTTATCTCCTGGAGCCCCTCAGTAAATCAAAGCACACCTGAGGATTGGTGCACAAGGAGAGGCTGGATAGCAGCAGTACAGTCCAACGCCCAACCCACCTGCCCATTCCAAGCAGCAACTAAGGCTTTGGCCAAATTGCCTACCAGATCTTCAAGGAAAACCCCACACTCCCTTTAGTAACCCACTGGGTCCATCAGTTACCATAATAGAGATCCTTGATATATCCTGCCCCATGGTACCATACCTGGAAAGAACTTCCTGTTATTTCAGATTTATCTTTAACCATAATGGTCAACAGAACATTTTACAATTAGTAGACTTCAGCAGGAACTTGGCAGTACCCCCCCCCCCCAAGGGACTTTACCTCAAAGTAAGTCAAAGCAAAGTTCCAAGTAAAAGATGACATCCTCTATAATCTGTTGAAGCAATAGGATCCAGGCTCCCTTGGGTTACTTCCAACTTCACTCTGTATAAAAGGTACCACTCATTCCACTAAACAAAAGTCATGACTGTTCTTGCTCATAAGAAGGGGGACCCCATGGTCCCATCAACTGGCACCTATCAACTGCATTGCAGCTAGAGTCACCAAGTGGGTCATCATTGGCGACACCATCTGAAGGGCTTATGTATTGCCAAGAACACTATGAACACATGTTCCTCTACCAGTCCCTAGCTGGCACCATCTGCCACTTCAGAAGAGAGGGTATAAAAGTCTGGCTTGACCTCAGTAGTGCCTTTGGCTCTGTCCTGCACCACTACATCTTTAAAACTTAAGAACTTGGCATGACAGGAGAGTTCATTAATCTGAACCAAGAGCTCTACAACAGTTGCAGCCCTATAGTTCTGGCTTTAGAAGGAGAGATCCAAACAAATACAGTTCAAACATCTTTTCTTCACCTGGGAAAAGACATACATGCCACATACATACCCATCTTTGATCGTGCACTGAATCCCTACAGGAAATATTTGCTAATGCCTATTTATTAGCTGTAAATTTAAAACAAGTAATTAGAAGGTTAATTTGTTCTTAACAGTGCCAAATAAATAGTCCAAGTGCTACAAATCTATAATCGGACCACTAAGAGATAATCTATTTAGTGTTGCTATCTTCTACAGAAATCACACTGGCAGACTAATGAAAACTGTACTTCAAAAACAAACAACTTCTGAGATTTTTCTTCAAACCTTAACAACTTAATTCTTCATGTTTCTCTCCCAAATAGTACTATCTTTAACACTGGCTATTCTTAGAAATAGAAACATAAGGCACAAGGATTTTGGCATAAAACATTGCATTTAGAAATTAAGACTATTGAAATATAAGTTGACAGATACAGATTTTACAAAAAGAAATATTACAAAACAATAAAAGAAAATTAAAGGGACAATATTTGTGTTAGAGGATAGAGCTGGTTCATATGCCTCTTGCTGTTCATTGTGCCATCAGTGGGAAGTCATACCTGGAACATAAGAAAAGAAGTGGCATGCTGTTGGTTGCATCAGTGCTCTGAGAGTAGGAAGAAGTGTGTGCTCTGTTCGTGCTTAGGGCATCCTTTCTTATTATTTCTATTTTTCGGTACTGTTCTGAAACTTACCTGATCTCCCTTTCTTTTTGGAAACTGACAGGCAGATCGTCTATCTGAGTACTGACACTTCAGACCTATACTTCAGACCTACAAAACATTTAAAGCATTTTCCACTGCTTGCTATGACATTTCTTTCAAGAAGATTCTTTCAAGACTCAACATACTGCATCACTTACAATTCTTAATCTATAGCTGCTAAGAAACCACTAAGCACCCAAATATGTTCTCAAGGAGGCAATTACCAGAAAATTCTCATCACTTATTCTCTCAAAAGTTATATATGAAGTAATTGTCACCTCTAACTATCCATGTGTAAAACTGTATTTATGTGTTAATTTTATTAAGGGTGTAAGAGTAAGAAAGCATTATGATATATTCAACTGAGAAGCAGACACAGCAGGTTATGAATTATGAACAAATTGTACTTTTACCAAAATGGCTTTATTAAGCAAAATCTCAATTCTTTATTTTTTTCTGAATTATTTTAAAATAAGGATGGGAAACTACAGCCCTCCAAATATTGCTGAACTATCATTCTCTGCAACCTTGACCAGTTGATTGGGCCATTGGGAGATGTAGTTCGGCAACACCTTGAGAACCCCGCATTCCCCATTTTTGTAAAAATGCATTGGACTTGGTATATGAGGGAAAGCCCTATATCACACAGTTCCCCTGGACCACTACAGAGTACTTATCAACCCCATTAAATGTGGCCAACCTGACATCACTGGTTGCTTCATTTCAGGGAGGCATTTCTCTGCAACAGCTCCTTCCACATAGCCAAAGGACAGCAAACAAAACTTGATCCCATCTTACAACTTCTTAGTGCTTAGACAGAACGGTGCCAGATAAACACAGGACAATGAGCACTGAGCATCATGTATTGATACAAAAGCCATACAGAGAAACTATCAGAGAACTCTTACAAACATACTTCCAACTCTCTGCAGAGTTGGTGCTATGTTTGTGGAATTAGTCTGGTCACATGAGACACAGCTGTGCCAAACTAACACCACACCAAGTCAACAGCCAGCAGCAATATCCTGACAACTGTGGAAATGAATGAAACTGCAGATGAAAGGCAAGACATCTTAAGGTTTGCTCCTCTACAGTGGAAAACAGAATAAAGGAAATCATGGTATACAAAGCAAGCTGAAACAAAACTAAAGCTGCAATATGAAGAGCAATTTTTAAGAAATCCAGTATAGCTTAGTCTAGATTAAGTATGCCCAAAATCATGGTGTAGAAAAAATTCCAAGATTTAATTTTGAAGTACTTATACTCTCACCTCTGTCACTGGATTGTGAATTTGTGATTTCATTAATCATTTACAAGAAAACATACAAATAATCACTGGATCTTTCCAAATGAGTCCAAAGAAGAATGTTTGGACTCATCACACCTCACATTCTAGCACAAAAACGGTGTTTAAGCTCCATGAAGAGAAACAGTTTAGTAAGCAATGGTGTGTTGAATCATGCTCTAAACTAGTTCCCCAAGTAACTGCCAATTCTGCAAGAGAAATCTTCTCTCAATTCACATGCAATCTGTTGCCAATTTTACAGTGATAACCAATAGTTTTCAAGTCATTTGGACCATCATTTTAAACTCAAATGAACTTCTCACAACTATTAAAAAAAACTGTAGAAGTAAGTGTAAGGTCAAGTTGACGTGTAGATCACGGTCATCACAATTACATTTTTCTGCAATGAATAACTTTACATTTTGTTTTCACATATTACTCCCACATTCTTGGTTCTCCATATTATAGACTAGCAGCAACATTCAGTGTTTTTAAAATGAAACACTGCACATCTGCAACACAAAATCAACATATTTTAGATAAGAAAATAACTGAGTCAACAGAACACTAGCAGGCCACGCTAGCCTCAAAATGAAGCCTGAAGCTATTATTTTTGTACTGACCTTACAAGACGATTTGGGAATCTGAAATTGAACATATATATATATATATATATATATATATATATATATATATATATATATAAGCACCCTAAAGAGTGCTTAAAGGTAATTATATCAACACAGTCTGTTCTTTTTTTGTTTCTACCCTCATAAATGGGAGAAATCTTGATTTGGTATGCAGTTTAGCTGGTAGCACTTGGTTGATCTTGTCTGGGCTCCAAAGTTAAGCAAGATCAGGACTATGTAGTGCTTGGATGTGATTTTATATATTGGTAAGTCTATACAGGTAGTCCTCGTTTAACGACTGTCTCGTTTAGCAACCGTTGGCAGTTATGATGGTGATGAAAAAGTAACTTTATGACTAATCCTTGCATTTATGACCTTTGCAGGTCTATAAAGCAAAGGAAAGCTGAAGTAAGATCATTAGCACAATCATGGTTTCACTTAGCAACTGCTTCACTTAGCAACCAAGTTGCCAGTCCCAATTGTGGTCACTAAATGAGGACTATCCTTGAAGAAGTCAAAAAGCAATCATGTTCATACTGCTGCTAAAAGAAAAACTGTATAGACATGGACTTGAAGTCACCAGGTGTCAATCTCAATCTGAAGGAGACATTTTTACAAACAGGAGGAAATTGTTCATGGGAATGAACTGTGACCTCTCTCAGTTTATTATAAGAAGGTAAAATGTGTTGCTTATTTGTTGTATATTCTCAATGGAAGAATATAACATGATCTTGAATTATTTAAAAAACAAGATATTGCACTGATCAGAACTATTCTGGTCCCAATTACTGTCATTAACTCAGGACTACCTGTATTTTCTCAACCTTAGTAAGTGAAGAAAGATACATTGTATATTTTTTTACATTTCCATTTAGAAGAAAGCTCCATCAAGCTGGTCAAATTTATTCTGACCTAGGTCAGAATAACTGATCTAACTACATCCCAGACGAGCAGATGTGCAAGTGTACCATATCTTCATTACTGCAAAATGAGAGAACTGGAGATAATCTTACCTTTCCCATACCCATTGTAAACCTCTTTGCACAGTGTAATTTCTAGTCTCTCTCCCACTCATCCACCCTTGTTCTGTCTCTCCACACAAAGTAGAGCAAGTTGAGCCCCAACTATGACTTTTATAATGCAGCAATACCCAGATTTTTTTTTTTAAAAAAGGAGACTAGGTCTCCTTTCTAGCAAAGAGAGAAAACTGTACACTTCACTACAGAAAATACTAGAGACTTACATGCAATGAGATATAATAGTTAAAATACTGGACTGGAATTGCCAAAATCTGGTTCAAATACCTAATTAGACGTGAAGCTTATAAAGGAACATTTGCTGTCATTTCCTCCTAATCCTGTCTGGTAAATCCCACAAATCTCAGTCAGCATGGCAAAGAATTTGGGAGTTATCATTCCAATATCTCTGCAGAACACTGAGTCGGGGAAGTCTTTCTCTTTATACCTAACATGTCAGAGACATATGTTGCACATATAAAATGGGACACAGGAAATCATCCACATTGTCTTGAACTCATTAGAAAAATATTTTGTGTCTTTGGGATTATTTATTTTTGTCAGTGTTGACTCCTGGTGACTACCTGGACTAGTCCCTGCAGTTTTCTTTGGGAACTGGTGGCATACAAATGAAGTAAAAATAATAAATAAATGGTGGTGAAATGCCAACAGAGAGGAGGGGTTTCATTCTACAAGTTCAGCTGAATAATGCCACTTCCATGGCAGCACTTTGACAGAAAACCACCAGTCAAGCAGCCAGGCTGGAGCAATGGAAATAGGTTTAAAACCCTGCTGTAAACAGGGTGGCATTGAAGTATTTTTAGTTATTACAACATATTCTCATGGATTTAAGTAACATTTAAAAAAAAAATGATAATATGGTAATTTAACCTGATCAGTTTGTAAATTTTGAAAGGTGAGAAAGGAACTAAAGTTCAGGTGTAATTATCCCAATCTGCTTAGTTTAGTTTATGAAAATTTCACTTTCAATCTCAGTGATATACTACTCTGGTTTGAGGTTATTTATGGTGTAATTATTATCAATTAGAAAACTGGAAGTTTTCTCAAAGATTATAAAAACAGCACAGCTAACAATTTCCTATTTAAGATATTCCCTCCTAGTTTGTAAACTGTAATCCAAACCCTGAGAAATCCTCATATATGTACTAAGTGAATAGTACACACGTTATAAAGCTGTTCAGTTATTTCAACTATATTGACTTCCATCCCATTAAGGTCATCATCACAATAATCTTCACACTGTTACAATAAGAACAGGCATTGTTTATTTATACCCCATCATTCTGTTTTGGCAAACACTCAGCCAGTTATCAAAAGTTTAAAAATGAAAAAGAAACAGGATATAAAAACTTACAAATACAAATTAAAAATAATAAATTATTTAGAGTTAAATGCCTGACAAAAGAGATGCATCTTTACAGATTTTCTAAACCTTCAAAGGAGTAGTGGGGACCAAACACAACTTCCAAGGAAGCACATACCAGAACCTAGGAGCAGTGCTAAGAAGGATCTTATCAGAAAGATGAGCTTTGGTGAGTAAGGATACCATCAAGAGGGCCTCTTCTACTGATCCTAACAACTGGAGAACTTTGTATTGAAAGAGGTGGTCCAGCAGAGAGCCAGGCCATAAGCTGTTTAGAGTTTTTAAGTTCAACTGCATTTTTTGGATGCTTTTCAAGAATTCCCCATACAGAACACGTTGCAGTAGTCAGTCTATTTTCAGGAATGATCCTCCAACTGCTAAATATTCTTTCCAGAAAAATACACATAGGACCAACTTTCCCATTTTAAATGTCATCAGGCAAAATTGCTCTAATTCACTCAGAAAATTTAAGACATTCTTACTTGCTGAAAAAAAATTAAACATTTCACTTTTGGTTCAGTGTTATTTATTTTGCTTTAATGTTGTAAAGTGCCTTGAAATTAAAATAAATACACAAATGGCTTCAAATACTTTTCCCCATCATATATATAAGTTCTATGTACCTTGTAATAAGAAAATAGCTCTCTATAATATACATCACCATCATATATGTGAATGTACAGATGTTTACTCAAGGGTACCTCTTGTATTCTTTCAAGAGGTTTATTCAACTTTTATGGAAATGAAATGCATGAATTTCTTAATATGAGCAATTTTACAACAGAATCAATTACCTAGATGGATATTGGACTCTCTTTCCCTGGAATTGTTCAAGCAGAATCTGGACAGCCATTTTGAGAAATGCTCTAATTTTGGATTTGCTGCATCAAGTAAGAGCACAGAAGAGCCCTCCACCTAATCTAGAATGTGCCTTATATTAATATGCTGGTCTATGACCGAAATAAAATTGATTGATTGATTGCCTTATATTAAAGCCACATATTCATATTCTAAGAATTGAAACAAAGCATAGATTTATTGAACACAGATTAAATTAATTAATCAAACATCAAAATTACCTCATACACATTGATCCACCAAGAATGGTGAAAGAAATGGGTTAGTTCAAACTTGAAGGAACTCAAATGTTCTATGAAAAAAAAAATCTGCATTAGAAAGTCATAAAAAAGGAAATAGAATGGAGTTCCTAAACCTTGATGTTCCTGTTAAGAAATTTCTATCCTTATTAATCCCCACTTCTGCAGAAAAAAATATGCTTCTTAATTATACGAACAAATGCTTTAAATATAATTGCAATGCATGTAATCAAAGTATGGAAGATGATGACCACATAACTTGCTTACTCAGTCATCCAGGTGTTCCTAGTCAATGAACAGCTTTATGATGTCTGTTCTGCTTGTTTGTGTAATCTTTAAATGGAACCAAAAGAATTATTTTTTGTAATATAGAACATATATATTTAAAAAAACAGAGGGACTAAACATCAAAGGAAGTTCATCCATAGACAAATAGTGGCCCCTGAATATATCAACATGTCATTCTAGAGTTGCTGAGGAACAATCAAAGCATCCCTATTCTCCTCTTTGACATTAACAACCAAAGGGTGGGTTCAGTCATCACACTAAGCTGGGTAGGTAACCTTTTCAATTAGGGGCATATTTGAAATTTTGAAAGCATTTGTGGGCACATTCACAAAATGACTGCAATGGGAGACTTGCCAAAATGTTTGCCTTAGGTTATCTATTTTATTTATTTATTGAATGCTTAAACTGCCACAATCATGCAACTGTCATCAGTTTACAAGGGGAAACATCCATTGTAAAATAGTGCAAAGATAATGAAAACATATTGTAACAACTTTTAAAAATTATATTAAAGCCAGAGCATATAAACAATTCTATGGAGTTCTCTTATTTTCTTCCAGTGGTTTCAATTAGTAAGGAAAGGATAGAACCTTGCTGTATTCAACATATCAGAGGCCACCAAGACAATCTCTCCTCCCCTACAACCACTGACTGGAATCACCCATTGAGGAAGGAGTAGAACCACAGAAGCACAGTGCCCCCAATTCCCAACCCCTGTAAGTGGTCCAAAAGGACACCATGCTTGAGGTGTTCAATAGGACCGAAAGGGTAAACTCTCCCATATAGATGCTGACAAAGGTCATCTGCTTGTGTGACCAAAGTAGTTTCTATCCCATGCCTAGGCCTGAAGCCTGACTGAAAAGGATCCAGATGGTCCATTTCTCCCAAGGTGCTCTGTAGTTGACTTCCACAACTAGGGTTAACAGATATCTGAAGAGGCAAAGGTGGACATGGACAATTGGAAAGGAGGACAAATGTGGGGGAGGGGGGAGGAGGACACACTAACTGTTTAACTTTCTTGGCATCCATGACAAAAATTACAGTGAAAACTGGGGGAAAATGTACTTAGTCCTACATGTATATGAAATTACCTTTTTCCAGCATTAGAAAGAATGGTTTTTCAATAGCAGGAATGTGCTAATCATCTCAAGGTTGGGAGGCAAAAGCCTTCAGCTGTAAATGATTAAAGTCATGTCAATTTCAGGTAGCAGCCAAGCCAGCCAGAGGGTCAACTAAGGTCACAGAGCAGAACTGCTAACACTTATTAGAGAAGCACTGCACCACAGACAAAACCTGCTCAGGATGAGATATTCAAAAAGCCAGAGAATATTTTATTTTAAGTCTATGCCTAAACCAGACAGAGGACATGTCTTCCTTTTGCTGGATGCCTGGTAAAACTGAGCTAACATCCTGCTCCAAAAAGGGAAGGTTGGAAACAGACAACAATTGTCTAACACAGCTGAATATAAAGTAGGCCTCTTAAGGAGGGAGTACACTACAGTTTCTTTCTAGGCAGCAGGAAACATCCCCTCCTATAATGAGATGTTGACAGGATCCAACTGACCATACACACATCAGTTCTCTGCCAGAGCCAGGAGGGGAATGGATGCAGCTCACAAATGGCACTGGACATACTAGGGAACACCCTATCCCCATCCAAGTCCAAAAGCAGGAAGGAGACCTAATAACATGGCAAGATATCAGCCCAGTTTACACAATGGATCTTGCCCATGAACAGTCAAGACTTTGTGAACCTGAACATCTTTGCCAGCAAAGTGGTGTGCACAACAGTCAAAACTGCCAGGAGGGAGATCCACTGATGACTCCCTCCCCATAAGTGATTCCGTAACACTCAAAAAAGCAGCCAGCCATTAGGCTGCTGCCCCAAATGGAAGTAAGAGAACTTTGCCTCCCTTAGCACCACAGCGTAGGCCCAAACCTCAGCTCGTGCTCATTCTAGCCTCCAGGTATCATCTCTGCAGCTTCCTCTCTCAAAGTTGCTTAGTAAATCAAGAAGTTAACTAAGACTGGTGAAGAAAGAGAGCCACTCTGGAGCAATCACGTCAAGAACATGCATTGCCTCCTGTTGCCAGGGGCTAATCAGGCAATTGACCAAATTGTTTTCCAGATTACTTGGAAATTACCCAACCTTCCAGCAGAATTCTATTGAATCCGTAACGCATTTGGTTCATGCTACTCTAACAGGCTCTTATTTTCTGCAGAGGTAATAGGTGGCAGCTACTAATCTCATCCAGACTTTGAAGTGACCCAATCATGGCAAAGGGCTAGACGTTATTCCCTCCATATCCAGGTTACTCAACAATTATTCTGAGGCTAACACAAAGCCCAGTGTGACAGACCCAAGTTCACCTAAGAAAAGCCCATCAATTCCTGATACTTCCTGGACCCACCCCTCAAGACATGGAGACTGAAGTCATCCAATACCAAAAGATGAGGGACTCCAAAACCAGCCCAGAGACTAGACCGAGAGCCTGCTGGGCACCATGGTGGCTGATATACCAATAGGATCTCTAGCTTATCCCTACAAGCCAACTTGTAGGCACTCATACCTGATCATCTCAGGAACAAAGGCCCTGGCCACATTTTTTTAGATTAGTGTCATCCCCCTTCCTGGTCTTGACATCTTGTTTGATGTAACCTGGGTGGGCAAATTTCTGATAGAGCAACATTAGTGTCCTTGGCCAGCCAGCTTTCAGTAATGCACAACAGGTCTGCCCACTACTAAGTTATGGATGCGTGTGGGCTTATTATAGACAGACCTGGTGTTTACCATCACCAGCTTAATGCCTTGGCTGGTTACAACTATCCATTTTCCAGGAAGTAAATTAATGACTAAGGACACCTTCTACAATCCCAATGGAACATTCATGAGGCACAAAGGCAGTTCTGCATACTGGAGGCTGGCATTTGGCAACATACCAACTTCCTGTTATTAATAAAAGGTCAGGTGGGGTAATGAGCCTGGTGGGCACTAACGGGGTACCTAGGGGCACAGATAGCATATTACCTGGCCCTGGAATAATCCATAACATAGTCTTGCTTGGATCAGCTTTATCACAATATGTGAATTCAACCACTATGGTTTTTTCAATATGCTATAGTTAAAACAAATCATGGCTTAGCATAACATACAAACCAGTACAGAAAGGAAGGACTAAAGTTAGGAAATATAAACGAGGAGCATGGGGAGTAAGGAGGGAAAGTTATGTGTGTATCATACAGGCAATTCAAATCTCAAACATGTCATAACATGCAAGTAATTATAAAGAATATATTTTAAAAAGAGTGTATCTGTCAGGCTCTTTATTTACCTTGTGTAAGCAACTACAGAAGAAGCAGAACATCATGTAGTCAATAAATGTCATACCAAAATCATCTCAAGGAATAGTGCTGAAGGAGAGGCAAATCTGCACTTGAGCACTGAGTAAATTGGAGAAAGTTGTCCAGTTGTGGTGGACACAAAAGGCTCACACCTTTTATCAGAAAAATGTGTGCCTTTTCCCTTACAAATACACACTGCAGGAAAATATAGCTGATCAACAACACTTTCCAGCATAAATTCATGTGTTTTAAGATAAGTATTTCTGAGCCCACTTCAATTCTAAAAAAAATAACGTGGATCCATTTTAAGAAGATTAACAGCACACAATTCAATCTTCCCTTTCATTAGTCCAGATAGTCTGAATATTCTTTCTTTTCTTAGTACCTTAGATGATCAAGTGGGCAGCATTTCAAATTGCATAAATGACAACGATATAAGGGACCTTCCTGAAACTGGAACTTTAATTTTGCAACAGTGACCTTTTCCTGAATAAACAAAATAGGAAGAGATTCAACTAGATCATGGGATGTTGTTGATCGAATGGCACTTCCTCCCGCTTAAGTGCTGATTGCTGGATACAATGGCGGTATTCAAAAAGAAAAAAGGAATTCATAGAATCTCTCAGTTGTCTTTGCATCGGGAACATAAACTAAAACAGGATTCTTTGTGTAAATGGCAATCAAGTCACAGGTGCACCTGCAGCCCACAAAATAGAGAGTAATTACTCAAATAGTTGTTCTGCACTTAAAAGGAGAGAAAGTAACAGTGTTTTGATTTAAGCATGAAAGATGAAGTAAGGATTTTCATTCATGTTATCTTACAGAAAGACAAGGTTAGTCTTGTAGAATTAAATAACCAAATAGGGGCTATAAACAGCATCCAGCAGTTTTAAAATTATGCATGGTTAATATGAATACCAGGAATACTTTCTCTGCATTTAGGGCCACAAGATATCTAAAGCAGCACTGCCTCTCTGAAAGTAACAGCAGCTGAGTAACCATTCTTAGTCATGGGCAATCAGCATACAAGCAGGCTTCCGCCATATTTGTTAGTAATTCAATCAATGTGAGTTGAAAGAGACAAAGAGGAAGAGTGATGTTGAATGAATAAATATTTTCCCTTGAGAATGAGTGCTTTAAAAACAAGCGTGCAACTTTTTGGGTATGGCCAGAAGAAAAATTAAATAATTATTGTATGTTTGCGTATATTTAACTAAAATTAAATATAGGCAGTGTAATTAATTCTCTAGCCAGAGAATTTAATTTAATACTTGTTTAATACTTTCCCCCTCTATTCACACTAAAATTATAATTTTTAAAATTTTGAACCATTTTAAAATTACACATGGTTAATTTGAAGACCACCCAAAGCTTTCAGAAGCAGCATGCAACTCACGTGTCAGGCTCACCAATTCAGGAACCCTGTGGCTGCTGTCTTCTCAAGGACTCATACCACACAGCCAAGGACTAACTTTTATTACAAGCAGATTAGCATCCAATTAAAACAATCATTGAGTCTGACAGTGAAGAACTGTCAATATATAAACAGGTTCAAACTGTTCTGTCCCATTTCTCATGTTTTCCTTTAGCTGGTTTGAAGTTAGCTTTCATTTCCTGTCATCCTTCCCCAAAGATATGGGGCATAGCGTTGCCCCTTCCCAGTCCTCGGACACCCAGGGCCTCAGTCTGTGCTGTCCTGTAAGGCCCACAACATCATCCCAGACTGCTTGAATTAGAACACTTAACCCCTTCTTGTTTGATAAGATTGCTCTCATTCTGAGTAAGATTAGTCCTCAGGCCTTAGTCTTAAGATCAAGTAAGTCCACTGTTTCAATGACAGACACTGTAGGGCAGCAATTATAGCCCTCGACTTATGACCGTTGATTGCCTCAGATAAACTATTCTGTTCCTCTAAATTGGCCAGATAACTCACTTATTGTGAAATAAGATTCATATGGTGGCCCAATATTGCCCCTGAATATAGAGCAGGAAAAGAGACATGACTTTTGCCTCAAGAAACAAGTGACTCTGAGGGCTTTCTTTCGGCAGTTAGGCTCAGCTGAAATCTTCATAATGTTAGCAAAACAGAGGTCTAGAGTCTTCTATTTTGGTCTGTTTGACCTACAAAGCAAACTACAGTTGCCTTATACAGTATCTGAGGCCTAAATGTACAAACATGCCACATAAGGCAGATACTTAAAAAATAATATACAAATCACCCCTTTCAGTAAATAGAATATATCAAGTATACCATACTGCAGTATTGCTAAGCCTAGATGCTGAAAAACATCCTAGTGTGGGATTTAAGTTTGAATATTTCTTAATCAATTAGGGTTTAGAGGAACAGATAGATTTGCAAGTCTAATTTACAAACCTGTTTTATATTTGTGTTCTTGGTTTCTCTGTGAAAAAAATCACAATTTGTGATATACAGTAGTGTCAGAATGTTCTAAAATATACCCCATCTGAAATCAGGGCATTTGACTTCAGTCTGTGAATCTGACTTCACAAACTATATACAGAAGATTAGTCATTGTAATTGGACTGAAATTTAAGAACATGCAGAAGCAACGATGAAACATTTTTTTCTTCCACAATTGGATTAAATCTGCAAATATAAAATGATCATTACATGTATGATTTGCCTTCATCACACCCTGGCAATCAGTTGCATGGAATATTACAAATGCAGGCAGAAAATCTTTATTTTAATTGAAAAACAGCCTCAGAAGGCTGTGATTTGAAGAAGGAAGGGAGGGATATCCTTAATCCTTCCTACTGCTGTTTTCCAATCAGAATCAGTTCTCACCATAACCTCCATGCCAAATAATTTTGAAGGAAGAGTCAGTATGGTATAGTGGTTACAGTATTGGACTACTCTAGAATCCTCAGCCATGAAAACTCACTAGGTCACTCTTTTGATGCTCCTTCTATCTACCAAGGTTGCTATTGTGGGAAAAATTGGAGGAGGGGACGCTTTGCATGCTGCCTTGAGTTCCTGGAAGAAAGGCAGTACATAAAACTAAAGAACAAAACCATCAAATGAGTTTTGATTAATGGGAAAAAAAAAAAAGTCCAGTTGGGAAAAACTGATCCCTCCCAAGGCTGGTTCTCATTCTTTTTAGAAAATGTAGAATGTTCGAAACAAAACCTGAGATCCCCCATTCATACAGAAACTGTACACAAATTTGCTGTTTGCCTGAAGCAATGTGGACACTACCAACCAGATCCTCAAAAGACCTTATACAGGTAGTCCTTGACTTATGACAATTGGGACCGGAACTTCCATCACTAAGTGATGCAGTCATTAAGTGAGTTGCACTCAATTTTACAACCTTTTTTTACTGCAGTCATTAAGTGAATCACATGGTCGATAAGCAAATACAGCTTCTCCCATTGACTTTGCTTGCCGGAAGCCCCTTGGGAAGGTTGTAAATGTCGATCACGTGACCTCAGGACACTGGAACAATCATAAATACATGCTGGTTGCCAAGCACCCAAATGTTGATCACATGACCACAGAGATGCTGCAATGATCGTAAGTGCAAGGACCAGTCATAAGTCACTTTTTTCAGTGCCATTGTAACTTCAAACAGTTGTTAAACAAATGGTCATAAGTCAAGGACTACCTGTAAATGCTTCAGTTTAAAGGAGCCAGAATTAATTAGAATTAATTAAAATATGACTATTCCACCTGAACTAGGATAGCAAATATCCAAGATCAAATACTTCTTAAATGTTGTTGACTTCTGTGGTACTACTCTGGTGTATGATGTTTGAGATATGCCATTTAACAAGGCAATAATTTCAATCAGGCCATTTGGATCCCCCACAGCTTCTACCTTCTTGGAGTTCTGTTCTTTTAGGACTTTTAGTGCTGCTGTAAACTCACTTTTGTAGATCAGTACCATAGTACTTCTAAAGAACACATATTTTTATTCATAACCATTATGTAATGTTAATGAATATTAAATCTGGACATTCACTAGATGACAGCAAAGAGATACAGACAACTCTACATTTTTTGCTGCCACCTAATGGTTGTCCAGATTTATGTAGCTTGTACTTGGTTGCCCTTGATTATAAGCTTCAAGAAACAATCTTAAGAATTCAAGGTGTTTCAGTGATCCTGAAATCTCTAATCTCAGCAGATGGCAGTATCTGGCCAATCTTGCCTGGGCTTGGAAGCTAAACAGGACGAGGTTTGATCAGTACTTTGATGAGACATTGCCAGGAAACATCAAGACTATAAAATAGATTAGGAAATTTAAAAAGTATCCTGCAACAAGGCAATAGCAAACCACCTTTATACTGCTGCCAAGGAAACTATGCGGAGATGTCAGCGTAGGTACAACTCACCTTACTTTTACCTCCTTTGAAAAGTACTGTAGGTATATCAGTACAATTATCTCTTCTTGAAAATGAAAGGTGTTGAGATGGAGCACAGTTTAATGTGAGGGAAATGCTCATAAAGATTAACTTGGGAATCTTTTTCTAATACCAGGACTCATTCTTCTAGAGTTTATGAAAATATCCTGTAACTCATTCAGAATAAATTTCTCTGACCAGTAAATAATTAAGATCCCTTATCCTTTAAATCCATGTACAGGGAGTCCTTGGGTTAAGAACGCCTGGGTTACGGACAACCCATAGTTAAGAACAGAGCCTATGGTAGCAAAATTCCAGTTAAATACACAATGATTCAAGTTAAATACACAATGGTTCAAGTTAATTACACAATACTACTTATACAGTATTATACAATAATACAGTTCTGGCTTACATACAAATTTGACTTAAGGACAGACCTTGGAAATGGAACTCATTCTTAAACTGGGGTCTACCTGTACAAGGAGTTATCACACCAAAGGCTGGGCCTTACAGAAACTTCAGGCTGTGATACTTTTTCTAGAAAATTAGCTTCAAGAATGACATACAATAATCATTTTCACATTAGCAGTTTTATCCTGAAGTCACACAATTCAGACCTTCAGTTATCTCCCTCTCCAGGACATTTCCATGTTTTTCTGGTTATTTTTCTCTTCCTTTTTTTTTTTTCCCCCCTGAAAGTGCTAATTTATTGTATGGTTGGTGGGGTTTTTGTTAGGCTTCAGACAGGAATGCAGTACAGTCCTTACATGGTAAACTGTCACAACATTGTTGTCTTGTACTCCAGAGCATTTCTTTCCAAGCAGACAGAATAGAATCTGTCTTCACTATCTCTTCTTTCTTGGCTTGGAGCATTGATGATGTGGCTGGGAAAATATCTTTTTGCTTTGTGTTGGATTACCTGCCTATATTAGCTCTCCCAAAATACAGGAGGATTTCTCAAAATGCAGGAGTAGCTTAAATTCCTTCTTTACCACAATGTCTAAACCAGGAAGTCCTGGTCTTCTCTTAATACACCAATCTGGAAGTCATGGTTTGTTCTTGGCTTCCAGTTCCTAACTTGTGGATGTTCCCCCCACCCCCTTTTGGAAAAATGCTAGCAGGAAGAGGCAAATTGTTTCTTCATGGCATGCCAAATTTCTTCAGAACCCTGATTTACTGTGATTTGCAAACACAACCACCATGAAACATAGAAGGGGAAGAGATTTCACCCACTAATATTGTGTGATTCCAATATGTATGTAATTAATTCCTAAAGAGACTAGAGAACCAGTATATGCTTTCTAAATAAATCATTCCCTCCCACTGGGTTGAGAGAAATGCAAGGTCTGCAGTAGGAAACAGCAGGAACTGTTTTGCCTGGTTTCTCAGGCTAGACAGCAGCTCTTATAATCTGATAGGGTCAGGTTTTAACAAGGGTCTAATAAATTCATTTGCTGATGTGGATTGGTAGCTTTTCCTTACATGGCACCGTCCAGATATGCTGGAATTGTAATACTCTAATGCCCATGCCAGACGAAGGTACCCAGTTGGCAAAAGCAGAATTAGTTTCTTTCCTTGGGCAGGTTTGGACCTGGGTACAAAAGGACTGGTTCCCCACATCCGCGGCCTTAGAGACATTCAGAGCTATGGCAAGTTTCAGTTGTGACAATGGAGAACATGGTGATGTTTGGGGTGTATTAAGTACTGCCTAATGAGAGTTAAAAATGCAACTTAATTGAGCTGTTGGGCTGGACTGTGAGTTCCATGTCACTGAAACATGAACTAATTTAGTTTCATAGTCCTCTAGGTATCCTGCTTTTTTAAATGAGGGGCTTGACCTGTCTTCTAGCTCTCCAAAACTACACATGCTTGCTAGACTTTGCAATAGTTTAATACATAATGTTTCTGATGCCACAGACAGAATTTATATTGTTCCAGTGTTTCATTGTACACTGGGGAATAGTAGACCTCTAAAGCTGCCATCAGTGAAAATGTAGCCACAGAATCATTAGCACATATCTTATGCCACAATTAGACAATGTTTTGCTTTCCTCCGCTTCATGGATAGCATTGGTCAGACACAGACCTCAACCTGCAGCTTCAGAGAAGTCATTTATTTGCCAGGCTGCTGTGTGCAAAAGCCCAGGGTAACTAGGGATTTCAGTTCATGAATCAACACTGTTCTGTTGTTAAAACTGCTCCAGAGCTTTGAAAGAAAAGCTACATTAAGACAGAAATACTGCTCTCAACTGTCTTCACTGTTTTAGACCTTTAGACATAGCAAGGCTGTTCCTGCAGATTTCTGCAAAAAATGTTCCAGTTCTTCACTCAACAGATGGGAAAGGACATAGTTCAATGGTAGGGGACATGCTTTCCATACGGTAAGTTCTGTGTCAAACCTCTAGCCTCTCCCACTGAAAAAACTAAGTTAGCAAGACTGGGGAAAAGTTGAGAAATCTGCATTCTGAAAAACTGCAAATACATGGGCCAATCACATGGCATATGCTTCCTGCCATAGATTCTCTTTACTTGGCTTCACTGATGAAAAGGCAATTGGTTTCAATTTAAATATTATAAATTGAATTTCAGAATGGCTTGTTTTTTGAGCATTTTTCTTTCATTTCCATCATACTGAAAAGCACTTATGAACACTTATTGCCCATGCCTGAAGAAGCACTGTCATGGACACAACATTTGACTTAATTATGTTCCATTCAGAAACCAGTGCTGATGCTAAAAAGGATGTGAAATAAATATCAAAAAAGACAATTATTTTATCTTTCTTGGGCAAAAGCTGAGCACTGTCCACATTTGGTAAATGGAAGAATCAAGACTTTGATGGCCCTTGAGAAGGGTCTAAAATATGAAGTATTATATACCTACTTGAAACAAAACTGTACATTGTTCCATAGTTTTCATAGCACTAACACTCAAATCAGTACGTTAAAAAAAAAAATCAATGTACTATTCTTCTGAAATTGAGCTACATTTATTGGCTACGTGGTTTCCTTCACTGAGATTGCATTTTCACCTTAATCCAAAACGGGTTTTCAGTCTTTCCAGTTTTTGAGGTTATTTTCAGCTGCTCTTGATTCAGGAGCCACTTGGTACTAACAAGGTTATGGTGTTTGGTATCAACAGGTCTATTGTGTTTGATTTTCACTGTTTCAGGTTTGCCCTGTTGCTATCATATCATCACAGTACTGTTAATTCTGAACATTTAAAAAACTATACATTAACTTATTCCAGTCTAGTTGTGGCAACTCCCCAAATTTCCTGTAGGCTTCTGATTTCACATGAAAGCCCCAAAACATCTCATGCAATGAGATTATACTATGAAGAGCCTTGATAAAATTTATTTTCATGTATAATATTTTGCTATGGTATGTTATGAATATGTCAGTTTGTCACTAAGAACTACAATTCCTAAACTGAAGTTACCATAACAGAAATTATTCCTTGGCCCTGTTCATGAAACACACTTAGCTTGGTCTGTACAGTGGTTAATGAGTTGTGCAATCACTAAAAGGAGGCTAATTGACCCAGTCAACTAACTCCCAGAGGATTAAATTTAACATTAAACAGTTCTAGTCATGAATATGGTTAAACTAATTCTACTCAATAAGCATGTTGTGGGAATACCAGAACCCATTTAATTGATTGTTTTGCTTACCTAACTTTCCAAAAAAAAAAAAGCTAGAACAAACAACTGCTGAAAAAACCAAATTTCTCTTTATAAAATGAATTGCCAAGATTGGGCAGCACAAAAAACACTTCCAAAACATTAAGAGTGGCTATACCTACTGCTGCTTACCTGGCCAATGGAGAAGGAGTTAATGATGTCATGAAATGTTACTAGTGTTCTTCTGGTACAAGGTCTGATACAAGACTAGAGAAGATGGGCAAGACTCTGAATTCCAAAATCTAGTTGATCTAGTTTCTGTGCTGCCAGAACCAGTGGCAAAGAGATATGACAGGGTTAGAGACCGACTGGGTTACCCTTGTTGTGGGAATGGAGCCAGTGAAACAGGATGGCTGCAGATGATCCAGGATGGACAATGGAAGGACTTGCAACTGCAGAAGTTTAAATGATTGACTTTGCTGCACTGTACTCCATGAGAATAAATATCCTAAGGAATTTTCAGGAAATAGATTTCTACAACTGAAGTAAGAGAGAATTGTCCATTTCTATTACTTGTAACATCTGTGACCAGAACTTGCAAATTCAGAATCTGTACATCTTGGATGAGAAGGTGCCCGATAACAATAGCAGAGACAAACCACCAACATTTCAGTGTGTTGCCCACGCTCAAGAACAATAATAGAGTGCAGAACCTGTATACTTTGTATATATGTAGCCTTCACCAAACAGCACCTTCTAAATCTGTTCTGATTACTTCCACTTCAGGGAGAATGAGGAGAGGGATGGCTTTGGTCTGATCAAACATGGCAATTCTGAGGATCGTGTTATTTATTTATTTATTTATCATATTCATATAGCCACCCATCTCACAGAAGGTGACTCTGGCTATATAAATATGATTGATAGATAGATAGATAGATAGATAGATAGATAGATAGATAGATAGATAAGATTAATGGACCAATTGCAAGATAGTCTAGAAAGCACTGGCCAGAAAAGCATGATACAACTTGAAATGAATAAATTAATGAATAACTGCATACACAGTTCCTTTTCCTCTTTTTCCAGTCAAAGGAAAATTAGATTTGCCCAAAGATAAATGTATATCTGAATTTGTAGATTTGTTCCATTCTTGTGTTTCCCTCAATTTTATATCAGTGTATTATCAATCACATTTCTTTAGCCGCCCATCTCACACACAAAGTGACTCTGGGCAGCATACAACAATTAAAATAAAATAACAAGTGAATAAAAACAGGCATTATAAAAGATAAAAAGTTATTATTAAAATAAAAACATTATCACAAATGTTAAAAAACTTCGATATATGTATTGTACATGTCACAGTCCCAAAGAATGTATTGTGAGCAGCTCTTTTCTGCTCTTTAACAATGCTGGAAAATTCACTGGTTTCAGCATTTCATATCATATTTTATATATTCAAAAATGTACTTATTTTATACTCCGATACGACATACAGAAAATTAAAAATATACTTCTTTGATAAGAACAAATATACAATATACAGACAAATCAAAAACACCTTGTATTGATCAGCCCATATGAAATTACCCAGCAGAGAAAATGATCAACATCAAAATAAATTTAACAAATGTGAAGGGAAACCCATAGAGGCCATGTTTCTCACAGAAGAGAACAAGTTAATATCTATACTTCACTTTCATATATGACTTTGGAAGCATGAAACTGCACACAGTTTTCATTATTTGGACTTTCGTCTGCATATATTTTGATGAATAATTTCAGATGATGAAGAGTATAGAAACAGCAATGATTTCTGCTGTTAAATCTGCTGTGGTCTGGCTATGGTCTGAAGTCACTAAGAATTAGCATCAAAAGTTATAAAAGTGTTTTAGAGTCACTGTTCCCAAAAGTAATAAATTGGTTTTTCCAGGCAGTTAGCAATGATCTGATTCCCAGTACATACTGTAGTAAACTTACTTCAATTAAAGAAACTTACAGGTAACAGTGAACCGTATTAAAAATGGTAGTGTTTATAGATTTTCATGGCACAGGCTATATACATAATAGTAACAACATAAAGTAATAGCTCTATTTCCTTGAAAAACTTAATAGTCATACGTGAGGTTAGGTATCTCAGCAAGAACCTGTATCACCTTGATTATATCCGAGGAGCTACACTGGATGTTCACTCTTATTAAATACACAAGAAGCACCAAAGGAAAATGTTGTCTTTACAGTTTTGCATATCTGATTTATGTCACAAGAGATAACATAAAGACAACCTCGGGAGATACAAGAAGGAGCCAACTTGCTTTGCTACATCAGCAGCTGTGGTCATCTTGAATTCTTTCCTTCCCCTTATTTTGGTCAAGTCAGGTTGCAAAACTAAAGGCTCTTGCAGGTTGCAAATTAGACTAATTAAGACCCTAGATGCATGGACTCCAGCCATGTCCATATAACCACAAAATAAAGGCACACTGTATTATACATATGCTGACGGACGCTCACTTCTTCCAAAAGGATCTATGAAGATTAGGAATTTATAAATGTGCACACACACAAATCTATTTCTTCCTTTTGTTCCAGCTGGAGCAGAAGACAACACACATAGGAACAATTTTGGATTTTCCAGCCTTTTTAGGAACACTGATGGGCACTACGGATACTGTAAACTAGATGGTCAATTTAGAAACACATTTTTCATCTACAAGTGCATTCATAGGGTTGATTTAAATTATCCCCTTGCTAAGTATTTTTGGCAGCTGCTATGTACCCAGCTCACTCAGATTTCCTCAATGAAATACCCTCCAGATATATTGGACTACAGTTCCCAACAAGCACAAGAACTGTTGAGTAGGTGGTATACTATAGTGGTGCCAATCTTTTAACACATGTATCACAAGTCTAAAAATTCTCACTAATATATGCATTGAACTGATGGTTCAAAGAGCTCATCATAAGAAAAAAAAAGTGGCAATTTAAATGGTTCAGGTAGAACAGTGAGTCTTAACAAAATATTATAACATCCATTAGCCTAGCATGCAGAACTATAACATTGGACGACTTGCTCTTCCTTTCTGTGGTCGCTTACACAAATCTAACCATAACATGAAAAACAATGAGGCAGTGATTAAAAAAAAAAACTGACAAAGACTGCTAGATGACCTTAATCACAGTCCTATCAAAATATACTGTATTCACATGCTTATTTTGAAAGCTAGCTCACTACTTTTTGATTTTGAGCTGGTGCTAATAAAGAGGAATTTAGTCACTGCTTTCTTAATTTTTTTTTCCTAATAAGTCAAAATGACTGCTCACATTCCTGGCTTTATTGCACTGTTGCATTGCACTGTTGCATCCTACTGCATTTATTACATTGTTTGTTACATATAGTCTGCTGGTATCATTTTAATTGGGAGGACAGCACATCTACTGAAAGCTCTACCACTGCATTATTTTATACCAGGAGAAAAAATGCTATGTTTTCCCCCAAAGCTGCTTTAATTATACCTGAATATCTCTCATGGAGAATATGCCTACAGAGTTCTCCTTGATGACAATCTGATGTTCCTTAGAGCTCGAGTAAATCTTTCCCCAATATGGGACCATTTATGTATACATCACCAAAACTATAGCTGCCCAAGAACTAGGAGAGTAATAACCCAACACTTCAGGATGGCGCTTAATTACTAATGAGTGACACAACATATTTTCCTTATACGCCTGTGCTATTTTATAATTCTTGAAGTTTGCTTTGATTTTTTTTTTCATGGATGAAATTTAAAAATTGTCTAGATATGTAAAAGTTAAAAATTATAACCACTCCCCCACTCTTCATTACTTGAAAGTAGGATACTGAATGAAGTCATTTCGGAGCTATCTGCAGGAAAGCCAATGCTTAACCAATGTTTAAAACCCAAGATTTCAGTGGCTCCTTCCATGCAGGATACATGATTAGGGACCTGCAGTGAATGCTTAGAAAATCTCTAGTCAGTGCATGGGAACAAGAGCATCTGTTCCAGTTTAGCTAGCTATTTTAATTTAAGGACAATTTGACTAAACTAAGACAGAGACAGAATGAAAGTGGCGTTCTCGAATCTCTGGGCAATACAAGCAAAGCAGTCTGGCTACTAGTAGAAGAAATCAACAAATTTTTCTTGAAATATTTACAAAGAATGATTCATATTAAAATCATATTTACATTTATTCAAAATTAAGTCTTATTGAGCTTAGGATTGCAGTTTTAATCAGTGCATTTTATTTTTAACCTGGAATTTTAACTGGCTCTTATAGCCTTACCGTTATTTCTTATGCAGTGCTGTCCCATACACAAATGGCAGAAATGTCTCTTACAACCCACCTTGGCAGAAGAAAAGCATCTCCCAGAGCAGTAATAACATTTTCCCCAAACTGCTGTTCTCTCTCTAAGCCAGGCTTCTCCAATATGGTAGAGATGTTCAACTGCACCTCAGCCAGAACCATTGTTGCTATGCTCTACTATTGCTACAATACAATAACTTTCATACAGTACCATATTGAAATATACATCCAATAGAAGAGAATAAAAGTAGCTTAGAGTTGAACTGTGGAGTCCTTGATGCTCTCTGAGCTTGGTTGTTTTCTTGCAGACGTTTCATTACCCAACTAGGTAACATCATCAGTGCTACCGAGTGCAGGGTTTGCTCCCTGTTTATATACAGTAGCTTGCCCTGCTAGTGTTGGTGGGGCTGTGGTTTTCTCCTTGGTAGTTCCTTGATTAGGGTATTGTTTTCTGCTTGATTGTTTGTTTGGTGTTAATCCCTGCTTATCTGGGTGTGGGCTGCTGGAGAGGATGTGTTCTGGTCCTTTTGTTTCCTTCTTAGCTTTTTTTATTTTCTTTTTTGAATGGTGTATAAATATGGTTTATCTATATGTCTCTATTGATGGCTGATTTGTCTGAATGCTAAGCTTCCAGGAATTCCCTAGCATTTTTGGATTTGGCTTGGTCTAAGATGCTAACAGTTTCCCAGTTGAAATATACCTGTATATCTTTTTGTCTCTATAGTGGCCCTTTTGTGCTTTTAACAAGCAAGCTGATGCGCTGAATCAAACATATGAACTTTTCCTAATATGGAGATAAGAGGGTCAGGAACAAGACTAACACGAAGTTGGCAATCTCACCAACATACTGTGCTGTATTATTGTCAAATACTTATATATACAATGCTGGGCTACAGTATATAACAGATTCAGTGTTAGCCATGATAAAATTGGCTTAAGTCCTAGTGAACAAATATTTTTTCACTTCCAGTTTACTGTGACCTGAGGCTTAGTTACAGCTTCCAGATTTCTCTAGAAAATACCCCCCACCAAAACCCAATTCCACCTACCTAATGCAGCAGCAATTTTGTTATTAACCAGATGCCTTTGAATGAAATAAGCTGCTGTACATGCCCACGTGTAAGAAGTTCCATTTCTCATCCCAATCCTCTGAACATCTATTAAAGCAATATAAATCAATCTAGCTTTCATGAACAGTCCTCAGAGTTATTTTCTGGTGTGTACAAATGTGAACGTTCAAGGGATACTCCTGACCAGGTTTTTAACAAACGCTTTGAAAACGGCCTAACCCCTACTTTTAGTCTATTAGGAAGCAGCATAGCAGGAGAAAGGCAGACAGGAGTTCAGACTACCTTTATGCAATATCTTTCCTTTTGTTACCTTGGCCCAGGTGATCTTGCTGCCTATGCTGTTTAATGTATGCTACCCATTTATTGCCTAACCCCTTCCCATGCATGGTGTAGAAGGAGATTTAAATGTCCTTGTGCAAGATGTTATACATCTTAGCCTATCTTAGACTGCAAGGCTGTTACAAAGCTAAAATATTGTTTGCTTGTGTTTTTTTAACCTTGGAAGGGAAGAAGAATTTAAACACAGAACTTTAAGAAATTCATCCAATAAGTTAATATTAGGACTACAATTCTAAGCATACTGAAATGGTAAAGAGGCCCTCAGGTCAATATTTAGGACAGGGAACTTAACATGAAGCTGCTGCTGGAATATATGCCATACGCTATCAGCAATAAACTTCTAATAAAAGTTTAAATAGTTCTAGAAGAGTAGAAGACAGACACTTAAAGGGTGAAGAATGAGAACCCAGGTGAAATATCAATAGTATTTCATCTTTCTTCCTCACTATGCAGATAGATCATTTAACTTCCCATAATTTACTTACAGAAATATACTTCTCTTATTAAGCTTGCATATATTTACATCTTCCATTTCCTCCCCCCCAAACAAAGATAAACCATATCCCAAGTCTTGCAAATGGTAGTTTTTCACTCTCACGGCACCATAACCCTTAAACAGTACCAAAGTTAAGCAGTAAAACATCCTCTTTCCTTTCTGGTTACTGAGCCTTGGGGTACATTTGTACAGTAAATAACACAACCTGCCATGACTACTGCAAAAATCTAAATTCCAATTCACATCAGAAAGAGACCACAGCACAATGAGAGAGAGTATCTCCAGCTCCATCCCTTACATTATACAAAATAAAGAAGTTGAGTGCTTGCACGGATTCCATATTGTCATCTATTATAGATGACACAGCTAACGGGAGGGAATGGAATAGACAAATCATTAGAACTTAGACCTTTTGTTAATGTCATCATTTTGGACTCAATCAAAAGATGTTTCATAAATTCATTTACACACTTTGATAAGACCAGCGAAAATCAGTCTCCCAAGGAGATACTGAGAATGCTTGCAGTACCAACAGAAACTTGCACATAAAAGATAGGAATTTCATTTTGCTACCTGGTCTGCCATTTCCATTCAAAAGCAAATAGGCCTGGAAGATGCTTTTAGATGAAGAAGCCTGATCCCCATTCATAGGCCCAACCACAATCTGTTTATATTCAGCGATCCATTAAGTGATGACATTAACTTTCAATACATCTGTTTTGCAGAAGACTAGAAAATATGTTTATATAATGGACTGGATATAAAAGAAGTTGGACTGCATGGGAAGAAGATGAATGGGCTTAAATAAATACTAGAAAGCTCTGAAATATGGCAGCTGCCAACACTCTTATTCTACTCCTCCACCCGTCCATCCCTGTGCAGCAAGAGACCCTCAGGGTATCCAATCCATTAACTGACCATTGCCATCAACACCTATGTGCAATTTCTGAGAAATGAAAAAAAAATGTATTTATTATATTCCCCTTATTAAAATGGTTTGTGTTTGCCTGAAAGCACATTTGATCTCATCTGCTACATTTCGGTACATACAGCCCAGAATATTTTTTATGGGGTTAAAAGGAGGAGGAAGAAGACAAAGGCACACCCCAAATGGAGAATTCCTGCAGGTGGTTGATGGAACAAGGCACACACCACAAAGTCCTCAGTGGCCCAGCTGGGCTTCCTTTGAACCAGGTGGGGGCAGCATGGCAGTTTAAAGACTCTTCTGACTAGGGAAACCCCACCCCGCCAGACCCTTCTGAAATAGGGTGAAATATTAAGGCCAGGCTAAAGAATTGAGTGATAATGCCACCTCCAACCCATCCTTCAGACACACAGAGAGAGCCTGGCTCCCCATCCTTAGACCTTCCTTCCATCACAATAACTGTGTATTTCCTCAGGCAATTATTTGGGGCAAAGGAAAAGCAGTTGTGGGAAGAGTATGGAGATAACAGAAGTTACCTTAGGAGTGAGAGAAGGCTGGGCAGCGTTTGCAAGGAGGGTGTCAGTGTCTGATAAATACCCCTCCCTTCCTTCCTTTCTCTCCCCCCCCTCCCGCCCCCCACGCCCATTCATAAAACTCTGCCTCTGGTTCAGTGCCAGTGATGCTGCTGCCGCCGCCGCCTCTCCCCCCCCCCCCTTCCGCCAGGACCAGATCCCCCCCCCCCAACCCGCGCGCGGCTTACTTGAGCATGGCCTCCTCTTTCTCCTCCTCTTCTTTCTGGCGGTCCATCACAGCCATAATGATGTTCCGCTCCTCTTCTGTCAGGTGGCTCAGGTCAGGCAGCTCCTGCATGGGGGGAGGCACAGCGGGGGGCCGAGGCCCGCGGGGCCCCAGCGAAGAAAAAGGAGAAGGAGAAGGAGACGAGGACATGTTTGGACAGAGCCTTGCCTGGTCCCCTTTCGACACCTTTGTACCTTTGGGCAAGGCGACCCAATCACGCCTCGGCTCGCCGCCGCCTCTTCCTCCTCCTCCTCCTCCTCTTCTTCTTCGTCTTCCTCCTCCTCCTCCTCCTTCTCCCTTTACACTGTAGTCCTCTGTTCATCGGCAGCAGCGCGGAGCTCTTGGGAAGCGGCAGGAGAGGAGGCGGAGACCCAGGCGTTCATGGTTGCTCCGTCCATACAGCCCCGCTCCGGCTGCTGCTCCCTTCGTTCGGCCAGTTCTCAGGAAGATCGGGGGATGCCCCACAGCCTCTTGCAGCCCATCCTCTGAGGCTGGGAGAGGAAGGGAGGGCGCGGGCGGCAGCTCGACAGGCGCTATGCACCGTCAGGGTTGGAGGGAAAGGGCGGGTGCTGCTGCTGCTGCTGCTGCTGCTGCTGCCGCCGCCGCCGCCGCCGCCGCCGCCTGCTGTTAAATGCTCTACTGCTGCTAGCTACAGGGAGGGAGGGAGGGAGTTTGGTGTCAGTTAGGCGGAGTCCAAACTGCTTCGCTCCTGGGTAACGCCGAGGTCTGTTTTTCCGAGACAATACGGGCAGCAAACGTGTAACATCCCCACCTTTTATTCCTCGAATCGGCCGAGCGCTGCGCTTGAGAGAAAAGGGAAGCGTTGTTGATTCGCTGCTGATGCCCGCGACCTGCTCGGGGAGAACCGGGAGAAAACCCCTCTGAAATCCAGGAGCCTTACTTCTGATTTAAGACTAGATCAAGGCTGCCATCCCAAACGTGGGAATAAGGCTCCTGGGAACGGAAGGGATTTGCATACGAGTAATCCCGGCTAGGATCAGGTTGTTCCCCGACAGTGGCGTTCCACAGGCATCGTCAGCAATCAGCCCCGCTGACTCGGGGGCGCGGGGGGAGGGGGGCGGCTTATTCCCAGATCGGTGGGTGTAATAGAAGTTGGAACCTGTGGCTCTGAAAATATTGTCGGATTCCAGTTCCCAGATGGCCCCAGGTAGGAGTCGGAGTCCACCATCTGGAGAGCCTCGGATTTCCCTTCCCTCGCACCTAAGACTATGGTAGCCTAAGCATATTTGCATAGGAGGGAAGAAATGCTACTTAATTCGGATATGGAGGATTAAGAAACCATGAGGATTCAGATTGCAGCGCTGCAGTTTTAAGCATACAGGTTTGGGATAATCCTCACTTAAATCCATGCGAATAAACATGGTTAGGATCAAACGAAATACTTGCTTTTTGGCCTCTGTAGAGCACTGCTGGTATGTGCTGGTATGTTCATGTACAGTGTCTAAAAAGTGAAGAAACAGTGTTAAATGAACTGTACATATGAATTTAGATATAACAATCAGCATATATGCAGTTGTAGCAGATTTATCTAGAGATCATATAAGGAGGGGAAGATACTTATGTTCATATCTTAATTTAATCTTTTACTCCCTAATTTTGGCAATAACACTGATAAGACAAAAAAATACTGTTTGGAGCCACATGCAGAACTGACTGAAAAATATCAGTGCATTAAAATTTGTCAACATTTCTGCACATGTTAATTTTTTTTTCTTTTTCTGGAATTAGATGTTGATAAAGAACCCTTTTAAGATTCATTGACAAATTTATTCAATACAATATGCAAATTTGAAATTTGCTCACTTTTTTCTTTAAACAATGTATGTAAATGCATTGTGGAGAAGCTGCAAATAAGGAAAAGATTAAATGCTCTTCCTACTATTTATTTATTCTAAATTTTTATTCCATTTATTTTTTTTAAACTTATATTCTGCTTTTTTTAAAACAAAGGCAACGTGGCATATAACAATAAAATAAAATATTTTAAAAATTCAATAATTGAACAAAATAGCGGTCACAACAATTTACAAAAATAACACGGAGTCCCAACAGAGGCAGTTCATAAAAAGATGGTGTTATGTATAAATTATACACCAATTCTGGTTAATAATGCACTAAATGAAATCATATGCCAATTTGATATTATTGTTAACGTGGTTTAAAGTTGTACAATGCCACATTGGTCATTAGATTAGAAGGGACTTTTAAATCACCATTCTTTAGCTAGTGATGACTAATGGCTTCAACAGAAACTTTGATATTTCTCTGTGAATTTAACTAGAGAGATTAATGCCAAACTGACTCTCTTATCAATTTACTTGCATTGTATTCTGATGATCCCATCAGTCTTTCCCACCTACTTAAATTTGCTGGCTAGAAACTTGCTAGCCTCACTCTTTTCCTGTAGCATCCCCAGAATGTCTATGCAGTCTCTTAGCTTTATTTATAATTATATATGTGCTCATTAGCATGTTCTTCTGCCCTCTAATCCTTCATCCAGAGATTAAGCATCTGCTTCATCTTCTGTATTTTAGTTCAAGTACCATGGACAAGACCTGAGGTGAGGGTGTTGTTTTACATTTTACACTCACTGCTATAGCTTCACCATTTTTCTTTTTTTTAATAATAACTTTATTAAATTTTTTAAAAAGACAGGTAAAAACTAACAAGAACTAATAATTAAAAAAGAATAGAAGAAAAGGAAGAATAAAGAGAAAGAAGGAAAGCAGAAGTGCAGAAAAAGAAAGAAAAAGAAACAAATATAAAAAAACAATGACTTCTGACTTCTTTAACAGCATATATAAGTAAAACATACATTAAACTCTTATTCTAAGATTACAACTTAACATCTATTTTTCTATAATCTATTAATTTTACTAATCATTAAATCTATATATCATAATTTTTTTCTGTTTCACACAAAAAGTCCAAAAGGAGCTTTCAATTAGCATTAAAATTAGTCAATGTCTTTTCTCTAATCAAAGCTGTCAATTTCACCACCTCTGCTAGCTTCATCAATTTTACCATCCATTCTTCCATTGTAGATAATATTGAGTCTTTCCACTTCAAAGGCTTATAAAAGTCCTGCTGCAGTTATCACATATAAAAACAAAGGTCTGTGAGATTTTTCCAATAGTTTATCCATAGCTTCTCCATTTTTCATAATGGTGGGAATCGGACATTTGTTGGCCCCAAATAACCGGAACAGCAACGCTACTTAGGTCCTTAATATCCAGCATTAGGATCACACTTTTAGTAATGTCATTGTGCCAAGCCATTTGCTTAGCTATGGTTAATTAAATAAACTGCCATTGGCTGGTTTATACAACAGACTAAGCCAAAAGCTGAAGTTTATCAACCAAAATGACTGGATTTTTCACACAAACACCAAACAATTATGGCTTGACTTTTTTTTTTTATTATTATTAAATTTTTTATTCTTAAAAAACAATCTTATCAAACATCGAGCAGCGAGTCAAAACGGGTTACAAGTACAAATGTGCATAATCATATTATCATATTACCAATATGTCCAAATACATATATATCATCAATAAAAGTAAAACATCACATATTATCTAATTAAACTCCTTAACTTTTTCTATTACTCTTTTTCATATTTACTCTCTAGCCAGGCATAAAATACCTGCCATATTTTATAGTATTCAGTATCTTCCTTATCTCTAATCTCCAGTGTCAACCTATTCATTTCTGCACAGTCTAATATCTTCCTTATTATATTTTCATCATTCGGTATCTTTTCCCCTTTCCAATTCTGAGCAAATGCAATTCTAGCTGCAGTCAAAACATGGATGATCAAATATATATCTTCTTTACTATAATTTTCTGGTATCATTCCTAATAAGAATATCTCTGGCTTCATTTCTATGTATTGAAGTGTCATTCTTTCTAGCCATTCATGTTTTTTCATCCAATACTTTTTAGCTTCTGAGCAGGTCCACCACATATGGTAATAGGATCCTAATTCTTGATAACACTTCCAACATTTAGTAGATTTATTCTTAAACATCTTTGCTAATCTTGAAGGGGGAAAATGCCATCTATAAAACATTTTATAAAGATTCTTTTTGTATGCTGTTGACATTGTCAAAGTATAGTTTTTCTCCCATAAATTCTCCCATTTTTCCAAATCTATCGAGTGTCCAAAATTCTTTGCCCATACAATCATAGTTCCTTTAACTTGTTCTTCTGCCATCTTAAATGTTAATAAATAGTCATATAGTTTTTTAATCATTTTCTCATCTTTCCCTATCAATATCTCATCCAATTCTGTTAATTTCCCATAAAGTCCATATTGTTTAACATCCTTCTCATATCTTGATTGTATTTGCCATTGTACATACCAAGTCATATCACTTCCCTGCTCCACCAACTCATGTTTTTTTTTTAGCTCCCCCTTATCATTTAATATGTCTTTATATTTAATCACATTCTCCATTTCTATAAGATTTGGATGTGTGAGTGCTTCTATTGCTGAAACCCACACCGGAATTTTCCCATATTGTTGTTTTTTGATTTTCTCCCAAATTATTAGTAAAGCATTCCTTATATAGTGTGTCTTGAAATAACTATGGGTTTTACCTCCTTCATACCACAAAAACGTATGCCAACCAGTCTGTAAATCGTGTCCTTCCAATGTTAATAGTCTTATGTTCCTTAATTCTATCCATTCTTTTATCCAAACTAGCCCTGCTGCTTGATAGTATAATTCCCAGTCCGGCAGGCCAAAACCCCCCCTACTTCGTGCATCTTGTAGCATTTTCAAATTTATTCTTGCCTTTTTTCCCTGCCAAACAAATTTCAACACAATTTTATGAAAATCCTCAAAGAATTTCTTCTCTAATTTTATCGGTATTGTTTGAAATAAAAATAACAACTTTGGCAGTATATTCATCTTAATTGTGGCTATTCTTCCTACCAATGAAAGTTGCAGGTGTTTCCATTTTTCCAGGTCACTCTTAATTTGTTTTATCAGTCTATCATAGTTATCGTTCCTAACTGTTACACATCTTGCTGTTAAATATATCCCCAGATATTTAATTTTCTTCGTAATTTGCATACCTAATTCCTCTATCAATTCTTTTTTCTGCTCTTCTGTAAGGTTTTTCACAATTAACTTAGTTTTTTCTTTATTAACTTTCAACCCTGCAACCTTGCTGTATTCTTCTATTCTTTCCAACAATCTTTTCCCTGATTTCCTGGGTTCTTCCAAAATAAAAACCAAATCGTCTGCAAATGCCTGTAGTTTATATTCTTCCTTTTTAATTTTCAAGCCTTTTATTTCTTTATCTTGTCTTATCTTTCTATTCAAGACCTCCAATGTTAACACAAATAGCAATGGTGATAACGGGCATCCCTGTCTCGTACCTTTTTGAATATCAATCTTATCTGTCATTTCTCCATTCAATATTATCCTCGCAGTTTGTTTATGGTAAATCATATTCATCATTTTAACAAATCTATCCCCAAAATTCATAACTTTCAATTGTGATAACATGAAATGCCAATTCACGTTATCAAATGCTTTCTGTGCGTCCAAAAAAATTAGTGCCATCTGTTTCTCAGAGTGAGTTTCATAGTATTCCAGGGTATTCAAAATTGTTCGTAAGTTGTCTCTAATCTGTCTCTTAGGCAAAAAACCATTTTGATCCGTGTGAATAAATTCCTTTAAAAATCTCTTAAGTCTCTCTGCTATTATAGAGGCAAATAGTTTATAATCCACATTTAGTAATGAAATAGGTCTATAGTTCTTTATTTGACATAAATCTGATTCTTCTTTTGGAATAAGAGTGATGAAAACTTCCAACCACCACTCTGGAATTTTCGCAGTATCTATCAATTCATTAAAGACTTCCAGCATAGGATTGGCTAACACATCTTGTAGGGTTTTGTATAATTCCGCTGGTAATCCATCTGGTCCTGGTGCCTTGCCGCTTTTTTGTCTCTTGATTGCCTCCACCAACTCTATCATTGTTATTTCCTCCTCCATCATTTTTTTTGTCAACTCTGGTATTTTAGGTAATTTAGCATTTTCTAAATACATTTTAGTTTCATCTTTGGAGGTTATTTCTTGTTGATATAACTGTTCATAATATTTCTGTACTATCTTTTTCTTTTCCTCATTAGAATACTGCAGGATCCCTTTATCATCCCTCAATTGATGTATCAGTTTTTCCTCTTTCTCTTTTTTTAATCTGTATGGCAGCCATCTCCCTGGTTTATTTGCATTCTCAAAAAAAATCTGTTTTATTCCTTTAATCTTTTGTGCTAACTCCTCCTTTTCCAACAATGTTAATTCATGTTTTTTTTAAGTCCATTCGTTTTTTGATCTCTTTTTTGTGCGGATTCCTTTGCTCTCCAGTATTTTATATTCCTCCTCTATCTTTTTCTTGATATATCCTCTTCTCTTATTTCTTTTTATTATATACAGTCAGGTCCAGAAATATTGGGACATCGACACAATTCTAACATCTTTGGCTCTATACACCACCACAATGGATTTGGAATGAAACAAACACAATGTGCGTTAACTGCAGACTGTCAGCTTTAATTTGAGGGTATGTACATCCAACTCAGGTGAATGGTATAGGAATTACAACAGTTTGCATATGTGCCTCCCACTTGTTAAGGGACCAAAAGTAATGGGACAATTGGCTTATCAGCTGTTCCATGGCCAGGTGTGTGATATCCCCTCAGTACCCCAATTACAATGTGCAGATAAAAGGCCCAGAGTTCATTTCAAGTGTGCTATTTGCATTTGGAATCTGTTGCTGTCAACTCTCAAGATGAGATCCAAAGAGCTGTCACTATCAGTGAAGCAAGCCATCATTAGGCTGAAGAAACAAAACAAACCCATCAGAGAGGTAGCAAGAACATTAGGCGTGGCCAAAACAACTGTTTGGAACATTCTCAAAAAGAAGGAATGCACCGGTGAGCTCAGCAACACCAAAAGACCCGGGAGACAACGGAAAACAACTGTGGTGGATGACCGAAGAATCCTTTCCCTGGTGAAGAAAACACCCTTCACAACAGTTGGCCAGATCAAGAACACTCTCCAGGAGGTAGGTGTATGTGTGTCAAAGTCAACAATCAAAAGAAGACTTCACCAGAGTGAATACAGAGGGTTCACCACAAGATGTAAACCATTGGTGAGCCTCAAAAACAGGAAGGCCAGATTAGAGTTTGCCAAATGACATCTAAAAAAGCCTTCACAGTTCTGGAACGACATCCTATGGACAGATGAGACCAAGATCAACTTGTACCAGAGTGATGGGAAGAGAAGAGTATGGAGAAGGAAAGGAACTGCTCATGATCCTAAGCATACCACCTCATCAGTGAAGCATGGTGGTGGTAGTGTCATGGCGTGGGCATGTATGGCTGCCAATGGAACTGGTTCTCTTGTATTTATTGATGATGTGACTGCTGACAAAAGCAGCAGGATGAATTCTGCAGTGTTTCGGGCAATATTATCTGCTCACATTCAGCCAAATGCTGCAGAACTCATTGGATGGCGCTTCACAGTACAGATGGACAATGACCCAAAGCATACTGCAAAAGCAACCAAAGAGTTTTTGAAGGGACAGAAGTGGAATGTTATGCAATGGCCTGACCTGAATCCCATTGAGCATGCATTTCACTTGCTGAAGACAAAACTGAAGGGAAAATGCCCCAAGAACAAGCAGGAACTGAAGACAGTTGCAGTAGAGGCCTGGCAGAGCATCACCAGGGATGAAACCCAGCGTCTGGTGATGTCTATGCGTTCCAGACTTCAGGCTGTGATTGACTGCAACAGATTTGCAACCAAGTATTAAAAAGGGAAAGTTTGATGTATGATTATTATTCTGTCCCATTACTTTTGGTCCCTTAACAAGTGGGAGGCACATATGAAAACTGTTGTAATTCCTATATCGTTCACCTGAGTTGGATGTACATACCCTCAAATTAAAGCTGACAGTCTGCAGTTAACGCACATTGTGTTTGTTTCATTCCAAATCCATTGTGGTGGTGTATAGAGCCAAAGATGTTAGAATTGTGTCGATGTCCCAATATTTCTGGACCTGACTGTACATGTATATGTATATATAAACATACCCCCTTCAATTGTATGCTTATTTGCTCTGCATCTTTGGGAAGTGGTTGGGAAGTGGTTGCTGGCCAGAAATGGTCAACACTTCAGCGGTTCAAGCCCAGCACCGTGCAGCGGAGCGAGCTTCTGCTTCCTCCCCAGCTCCTGCCAACCCAGCAGCTCGAAAACTTACGTGTGTAGATAAATGGGGACTCTCACCCCGGTGGGAGGAAAAATGCTGGTGGCGCTTGCACGGGAGACGGGAGCAGTTGCCTGTAACATGGAAGCCGTGCACGCCGGAAAAAAGCACGAAGCAACAGAAACCCCGTTTCCTGTGCTCGCCAGTTGGGCTCTGCTCTAGGAAAGAGGCACTGGCAAACCACTTCCAAAACACCTTGCCTTGAAAACTGCAGGGACTCGTCCAGGCAGTCACCGCAGAATCGGTCACGACTGAGTGCAGATTAAAAAAAAAAAAAAAAGGTTGTCTTGGTGTCTATACTTCCCAATGTTCATTGATAGATCATACCTCTCCCTTAATCTGCATTTTATTTTCTGCAGTGCTAGGTTACCATATCTAGGCTGTAATAATCCAGAAGACCACTAGATGGCAGCATCTGGATTTTTGGAGCCCTGGTATGATAGCCCTAGCAATCCCAGTAGCTGCCCTCAAAGAAATGTAGAGTCCAGATACAAAAGAGGAAAAGTTATTTCTTTGGGAAAACAACTTTTGTTTCTTGCTAGATTTCTGAATGAAAATGGACAGTGTATTTCACCTTATAAACATATTTTCTCTGAACCAAGTTCTACTGATTGTGATGCTTTGATTGGAGCCTCATTTTAATTTCCAGTTTATCAACTACTTATAATTTATAACTGAACATTGCCTTTTTTCCCCAGATAATCACAGAGATTCCAAATGAAGTGGAAAGAATGAGTGAGCTGGGAGGGAGATAGTTGGCCCCATCCTTTCTAATACTGGCAGTCATGTAGCCGTTATTTTCATACTTTTTTTAAAGAAAGGGAATAAAAGAAAAGAAAAAGAAAAAAAGATTGAAGGAGTAATCTATACATGCCATATAGGCCTCCTAAAATTCTGTGAATGAAGCAAAATCAGAAACAGCTGCAAGGAGGGCAAATGACAAAAAATTGCAAGTTTGTGCAGTTACAACACAAGGTCTATCCCCTTTGTCCATGCATCATTATGTCACCTGTATGTACAAAAGAGGCAGAGTTTGCATCTCTAGAGCATAACACTTATTTTCTCATTGCGATGAAAACATCAAATCCTACAGATGCCTCCAACCAATGATTGGATTATAAAAGCCTGAGTGATATCTTATGGACAAGGTTCACTAAAAAATTTAGCCCTGCCTACCGTTACAAGTGGAAGGAATAAACCCGCTAAAGAATACCTTGCATCCAGCGTAAAAAAGCAATCTTTACAATCAATCAGTGCCTACCTCCTCCCATTATTGCATGTAACTTTTTAACTGGAGTTCATTGTTTACTGTATTTCCTGACTCCAAAAATGGAGGCCATCTTTCTGAACCCCATTTGTGGTTTCTGGAGACTATGACTGGTACTCAAGATTTATCATAGCTAATTGCTAAATTAATTGAGCTTTGTAATATATAGTGTGAACCAAGCCTGTCTATTAGGAAAGTTTGTGAATCATTATATTATTGCTGAATAAAAAATCTCTAATAAATTTCTGGAGAACTGTTTTCTTTACTACTGGCATAACTCATTACAATAAATTGGATAAACTCCTCTTCCAGCTACCATTTCTATGCTTGGAAAATACCTTGTTACAATCTCTGCAAAGAAACCTTCCTACGTCCAATCCTACAGTATCTCTAGAATATTGGAAGTTACCCTGTGTGTTCTAATTTTATGCTTACCCTCACTTCCACAAAAAGTGCAAACACTTTTTTATATGTGTGAGTGTTCTTTGGATACAGCTGTCAGAGCTCAAGGAGCCAGCTTGGAGATGCCAATGGACTGGGGCACGCTAGGCATTGCAAAGCTCTGCCCTTCCCTGGGTGCAGCATTGCCAAGTTGCTACCCTACTTGCACAGAAGCCTCTCCTCCAACACAGTAACCAAGCAGCAGGGCAAACCACCCAATCCACAGCATGATACCCCTGTGCTTTATAAGAATGAGCAACTCACAAGCAATCAGCAAGCCTCTCCTGGACCAAGCAAACGGGCTGCCTTATCACTGGCACCAGCTGTGCAAAAAGAGCTGCATCTGTGCACACTCAGCTGGGAGAGGATTTAAGCAATGCTGCTACCACTTCTCAGTTGCTGGAAGCAACTTTGGCATTTGTCTCTGTGTTCCATGTCTCTGATTCCAACTATACTTCCAATCTTGGCATTATAAGATGTTGTTATACTTTCTGATGTGGACTGGTTGATCTTGCTTTATGTTTGTTTCTCAACTCATGGCAAATTTGGTGTGCAAGCACACTTCCCACACTCTTCTTCCCAGTGATTCCATTCTTGCTTCCTCTCCTTGCATTCTTTGCACATGTACCTTTCTTGTGCCCAGATCATGGTCACCTTGCTGTCAACCTCAGAACCAAGCATGCTCCCAGAGTGTGCTTGACTAGCCACTGAGAAAGCCTTGCTTCCAGCCCTATTCCTCTACACAAATGCTGTGCAGTCTGGCTGACAACATGGAGGCATTGCACTAAGCAAACAGGGCACTCTGTAACCAGCTGGTGCAATTAATGGCTGCAATGACTAATATGCTGATGCACCTGGAGGGACTTGGAGCCTCAGCTCTACATTGCCCAAAGTACCCCATGGCTGTTCCCAAAACATTTGACAGTTGTTCTGAACTGTTTGCTGCTTTCCTGGTGCAATGTAAACTATATATTCATATGTACCCAGAGGCTCACAATATGGAGTTTGTTCTGAGCCTGCTGACAGGCCACCAAATGGGCCAACCCATATCTTGTGGCCAAAAGCACCATCCTGCGTAATTTGGAGACTGATAGAAGAGCATTGTCAGACTTTTCAAGGGCCCGCTATGGTTGAGACAGCAGATCAAAGGATACACTGGCTATACTGGGAGTACTCTATGGCAGAGTAAAGCTCCAACTTAGCCTGGAATGACACAGTACTCCTAGACCAGTTCCATGATGTGCTCTTGGATGAGCCACCCTGGGTTGAACAGATCCAACTTTGCCTGTGGATTGACGACCACCTTAAAGAGGCTAAAGTTAACTGTTTTTCAGAAGCCCTAGCAGTCACCACCAGCAAGCACTCAAGTTTCCACAAGTGGACATCCAGTGGCAGGTGCAGAAGAACCCATGCAGTTGGGCAGCAGTTACATTTGGCTCACTAAATCTGAGAAGAACTGACAGCATCAGCAAAATCTCTCTAGTATTGCAGCTTGTTCAACCACTATACCCATTAGTGTCCCCAAAAATCTTCCAAATAATGTCAGATAGGAAATAGGACATCCCTTGCCAGTCTCAGGCACTGAGGTCTGGAGTGATGTACATGAGTCCATATCATTTCGAGATCCCAATGGAGCTGAAAGTTCCAGGGAGTGGCCCACTCCAGATATACACAATCAACAACTCTGGATATTCTTGCAACTTCAAAAACATTGTCTTTATGGACCAGGTCAGAATCCCCATGTGCACAACCATGAGTACTGCAGAAGACAGTATTAATGATGATCAGTATTATGTGTGGTGACCCTACATATGCAGCATCCCCACAAACAGCTTCAGCTCCTTGTCATGCCTGCCATTGACTTCAGCTCATCCTGGGGCTTCCATGGTAGTACTTCCACAACCCAAAAATCTCCTGATCTAAGGCACATTGGACTTCCCCACTCAACAGTGCCATGAACATACAGAAACCACATGAACCACTCAAGTACCATCCAGAATAGTGAATGTGCCTGAGCAATTATTGCCCAAGTAGGTGAATTCCATGATATTTTTGATGTCAAGGAGGAGGACCATCTTCCTCCACACTGGCCGTATGATTGTGCAATCTGGTTCCCAGGATAAGCAACCCAAGAAGTCATTTGTATTTGCTCTCTGAGCTAGAGATGAAGGCTTTCTTCAACTTCATTGAGAAAAATCTCAATGTCATTATTTATAGATGACATTTTAATTTATTCCCAGACATCTCACACCACCTACATCTTTCTGCAGCAACTCTGCAAGTACCACCTGCATGCCAAGTAAGAAAGTATGCATTTGTCCTCACCAAGGTTGAATTCTTGGGATACTACATTTCAACCCGAGGCTTGCCCATGTTCAAATGATCCAAGACTGGCAGTCCCCAAGGAACAAAAAAGATGTATAGCAGTTTCTGGGGTCTGTGAACTTTTATCACAGGTTTATCCCCTTTTGTCTCATACATTATCACCCCCATCTCTGGCCTACCCTGAGGTAAAGTGTCCTTTCACTTGGGTCCTAAAGCACAGCAGGACTTCCAGCACCTGAAGATGTTTGCATATTCATCTCTCTTACAGCACCTTGACCCTGCAAAGCAATTCTTAATGGAAGATGATACCTCCAATGTTTTGTCACAGCAGTCCTCCTACAGCTCACAGTGCTAGATTAACCACCCTTGTCTTCTGCATTCTTCTCAAGAAAGTTGAACCTGACTGAGGTCAGTTATACTCTGGGAGAAGTAACTATTCATCATCAAGGATACCTTAGAGGTATGCTGGCATTACTTGGAAGGTGCGTGGCATCTGGTACAAGTACAGACCAACCATTAGAACTTGGAGTACCTGTGCACAGCTTAAAAATTCAACCAGCACCAGGTTCACTGGTCTATTTTCTTCACAGGGTTTGACTTTATGGTGGTCCTGAGTGTGCAACAAACAGGTAGATGCTTCCAAACTATGGCAGTCAACATTAACCACTATCCTATGCCTGGAGAATTTCACAATCACTTTAGGGCCTGTCCCCTTGATGGCATATATTAGGGACCAGCAGGAGAAAGATTTGTTCAATCAACCCCAGCTTTGCTAACTCCAGGCCACTTTGACTAGTCTACTTTCTCTCCATTTAAGGCTGAGAAAGGGCTACCATATCATTGTGGCTACCCCTGGGCATTTGTAAAAGGAGGTACTACATCTGGCACACAGGATGCCTATGGTTGAACACTTCAGCCTGCACAAGATGCTTCATCTAGTCATCAGGGATTTCTGGTGGCCACATATAAGCTGAGGTGCATTGATATGCCTGTCTAGGCTAAGAACATTTCAGGCAAATCTACTAGCATCCTTCAACACCTGCCAGTGCCCTCAGGTCCCTGGAACACCCTACCAATGGACATTATCACTGACCTTCCATATTCTTGAGGATTGACTAAGAAATAGTAGTGGACCATATCATGAAGATGAGCCACTTTGTCAGAAGCCTCGCAATCAATTAAATAGTTAATCTGCTTGCTTCATTTCTGCCATTATGGGAAAGGGGGGAAGGAAGGACCATTAGGTGCAGGTGGACTGTTATCTGGTTCCCAAGAATGCCCAAGGTCGTACCAGCCTGAGACCCGGGAAGAACTGAGATCATGCGCAAGACAGGTGATGGACTGGAAAGGGGGGTGCAAGAGATTGGGGAGAAAAAAGGGGTTTGGCACGCATGGGCTTTTAGTCTTGGCAATAACTTAGAACTGTAGACTGCTTTTCAATAAAGGATTTCTTCTTTGAATCTATCTTTGGTTTCAATGAGATTTACTTTAATTGGGAATTGAGTTTGGCAGATTCTTACACACTTCATCCCTTCATCCCCATCACCAAGGAGGTCACCACCATGTCTTCCAGTTGCACAGCCTGCCTGCATGTATCATCTAGGATGGTAAGTGGGCCATTCACCACCAGATTTTGGAAGACCCTGTTTGGGCTCCTGTAAATCTCCATCCATCCACCAATTATCATCTGGAGTCAGAAGGATAGGCAGAATGAACCAATGGAATTATCAAGATGTATCTCTGTTGTTAGGGAGCCAGTTTGGCATAGTGGTTAAGGCATAAGGCTAGAAACTGGGAGACCGTGAGTTCTAGTCCTGCCTTAGGCACAAAGCCAGCTGGGTGACCTTGGGCCGGTCACGCTCTCTCAGCCTTAGGAAGAAGGCAATGGCAAACCACTTCTAAAAAACCTTGCCAAGAAAACTGTAGGGACTTGTCCAGGCTGTCACCAGGAATCAACACTGACTCGAAGGCATAACCTACTCTGTTGTTACACCACTGCCAGTAAGATAACTGGGTCCAATTACTATAGTCTATTCATGGCACCCTCCATGAGCAGCTGCATATAGCCGTAGTGGTATAAACATTTTGCAAGCCTCTATTACCTCATTGGCAGGTAAGGTTATGGCCAGGAGGATGCCACTGAAATACATGCCCCTTGTCTGATCCATCACCAGTACCCAGAAAAACCAGCTCCAGCAACTGAAGAAGAAGGTCAATCAAAAGGGGGGATGATGTCACAACCCATGGATCAGCCTTGGACATGCCAGCGGATTGGGGTGCTTCAGGAACTGAGGACCCTGCTTTCCTGGACATAGTGTCTCTGCCCAGACAGAAGTCTTCTCAATCAGTACAGGCACCAGGCAGTGGAGCAGACACACAGGCTTCAGCAAGACACCCCTGTGCTGTATAAGAGTGAGCTATTTTCAAGTAATTGGCAAGCCTCTTCCAGACCAGGCAGCCTACCTACTTTATCATCAGCATCAGTTGTGTGAAAAGAGTTGCAGTGATGCATACCTAGCTGGGAGAGGATTTAAGTAATGCCCCTGCCGTTTCTCAATTGCTAGAATCCACTTTGGCACCAGCCCCATGCTCTGTGTCTCTAACTCTGGCTATGTTCCTGACCTTGGCTTGCTTCTGACCACATCTCAGCTCTCCCCTCAACCTTACAAAACATCATTATGCCCTCTGACCATAGACCATTCAACCTTCCTTTAAGTCTGTTCCTTGGCTGTTAGCAAGTTTGGCATGCAAATACACTTCCCACACTCTCCTTCCTGGTAACTCCATCTGTGTTTCCTTGCCTTGCCCTCTTTGCCTGTCTAAATCTGCATCCTCCTCATGGCCTGAACTTTGTCTTCTTGCTGCCAGCCTCAAGCCCAAGCACACTTCCAGTGTGTGTTTGATTTTGGCTCCTCAAAAACCTTGCATGCAGATGCACGTGCTGCACCTGCACCTTGCTTGCCAAGTGCTCCTGGATTCATTCTTATTCCTGAAGCTACACTGCGAAAATAGCACTTAACGCTTAATTCTTCTCATATCCCTGAGAATGCTTTCTATGTACAATCTTTCTGCTTTACAGAATAGAATCAATTTTTTTTAAATTATATATGCTGCCAAAGTCATATATGGATGTTAAAATACTTTAACATGGCATCTGGTAAGCTGAGGTTTAAAATCCTTTTCCATGCAGCTCAAAGCACTAAACTGACTGCCAATAGGCCAGCAATTAGCCTTGTCAAGATTCCTCCCAAGAAAATTCAACTCTCTTATAGCAGCTTAATTGGCAGAAAGTTCCCATTTCCCAAGGCAGAATAGTTATAAAAGAAACAGGGAAAGAAACAAATGCAAGGAAAACGGCGTCATTGCTAATTATAGAAAGTTTTACTCCAAGGATGTTGTCTAGCTGGTTTGGTTTGGTTCATGCAAACCAGTTGATAACTTTGCTCTGAGTTATATCTCAGTTGTCATTCTGTTCAAAATTGAATATGACATACAATTTTTGAAGATGAGGAAGGACAAGCTGGTCAGAAGATAGATGGCAGAGACAGAAAGATGCTGTGAAGACCAGGAGGGGGGCTGGTAGGCACATGCTGGGAAGATTGGGGAATGGAATGACTAGTGGGGAAATTGGCAGTAGGAATAAGATGATGCTGGAAGAATCAAGGCCAACAGAAAGATTAGCGGTAACAGCAAGGAGAGACTAAGAAAATGGGGAATATATCCAAACCAATTGTTGCCTACTTTAGATAACAACCCTGTTTCCCTCCATAGCCAGGATTCATCCTCTCCATTTTGGTTTCTCTGCCTAAGTTTTAATTGAATGCATTCAAACATATGCCCTCTTCCAGAGTCTCATTGATATTTCAAGCAATGTGTAATAAAATAAATGTTCTCTTCAGAGTATCACTCTTCTATAGCACAGGTGATTCTGTACCATTTTATTAATTTTTTTTTAAAAATGTGTCTTGTCTTCATTTCCACAAATGTGGAAGCCATAGATGGAATTACACTTTTAATTGTTTTTCCCAGCAGCAGGCAGTAGTAAATTTGTATAGAAGATCAGCCTGCCTATTCAAATTTCAGCTGTTCTTTTTTCTCTGTTTTCAAGCAATTGCTATCCCCGCTGGTATTCTATGCCCTATAATGTTTATAAAATATAAAGATAGATATTTAATATACTTTTAAATGAATCACTAGAGCAAAAAAGAAATCAATTTTCAGCCATTTAAATCTCATAGTATACATGAGTAGTAACCAGGGCAATAGAAAAATATAAACATTTTACATTTTATATTTTTAAAATCAACTGAAGGATTTTTATACTTAGCTTAAAGCTTACAAATTTGTTTTCTGTACCAGTCAGTGGCAACCCATAGTCTCTGAATCCCTTACTTGCAGCCCTCGGGGATCATAAATTTGGTTGAAAACTACCAAATCATGGAAATGCAGTTTCTCCATACTTAAATTGTAAACTAAGAAAAAGTTATGTAAACCTTTAGATAGCCTTAACACTTGGTTTAGCAAGTCCTATGTGTTCAGACAACTTTGCCTTTGTCAGCAAATCATGAAAGCTGTTTGGGTTCAGAGAAGACAGCAAAGTTTGGACAAAGAGTCAGATATCATGGGAATATGATCTTTTCATTAGCCTCTGTCCTGGCTTCCCAGAACCGGCTTATTCTCCAAGTAAGAGCTTTACTCCCATGCTCCCATGTAGCTTGGCATAGTTTTGTTGATTGATTTTATTGCCATCCTGCTCTGGGATTACTTATAATGAAATTTAGGCTAAAACATTTTATAAATAAATGTGTTAAGAGGTGACATAATTCAGTTCAGAACTGTTTTAGTACAGGTGCATGTAATGTTGGGAGGCATTCAATGGCATCTCATTGTACAGTTACATATTAGATCTATTTATATTCAGGATTAAGTCCCTCCATATTATTATAATTATTGGTGGTTGCACAGTCAGCCAGATGTTTAGACTGGATCTGGCATTTTTATCTACTGAGTCCTTCCCAAGGACCTGGGATGGTGTTAAAGCTATCGTCATAGGATGTAAGCGCTTCCACGGGAAGCTGCCTTTTGCAAGGATAGTTCTCTCTCTTCTATTCTGCTATCTCCAAGTGTTGCAATGTCCATTATCCAGACTTTTTTGTCTTTCTTATCAACAATTGTTAAGTCTGGGGTGTTAGGTGGCAAATCAGGCCATGGGTATCAAACATCAAAAACATCTGCCAGGTTATCCCACCTCCTTTACATGGATGATCTGAAGCTATATGGAAAAACACCATCTGAAATGGAATCGCTGCTCAATGCCGTCCACATATACAGCCAAGATATTGCAATGGAGCTTGGACTGGACAAATGTGCCACCCTTACCATCAACAGAGGAAAAATAGTGAAAACTGAAGGAATCAAGATGCCCTATGAAGAAGATCACTACAAATACCTGGGCATCCTTCAAGCTGACAACATCAAGCACATTGAAGTCAAGAAGAGGGTTACTGGTGAATACATCATGAGAGTGAAGAAGATCTTAAAGTCCAAACTCAATACCATCAATGTGATTAGCACCTGGGTAATTCCAGTCATTAGCTATACATCTGGAATAGTGGATTGGAGTCAAGAAGAACTAGAAGCTCTGGATAGGAAGACCAGAAAAATAATGACAATGAATCATGCCCTTCATCCATGCAATGATGTTGACAGATTCTACTTATCAAGGAGCATAGGTGGGCATGGAATGTTGCAAGTACACCAGACAACTGAAGAAGAAAAAAGGGCATTGGGAGAATATTTGAAGGACAGTGAAGAAGATGCACTGAAGCTAGTACCCCATGAAGGTTTACTAAATACTGAAAAGACCAAACTGGCCTATGAGAAAGACAAATGAAGAATAGAAAAGAGACATGGCAAGGGAAAATATTACATGGCCAGTATACAAAAAAACTAGCAGGCAAAGCAGATAACAACAAGACTTGGTAATGGCTAAGTGCCGGACAGTTGAAGAAAGAGACAGAAGGGCTAATTCTGGCTGCACAAGACCAAGCCTTAAGAACAAATGCATAAAAAGCCAGAATTGAGAAGACAGCTACAGACAGGAAATGCCTCCTCTGCAAAGAAGCTGAAGAAAGAGTGGACCACCTAGTTAGCTGCTACAAGATAACACAGATTGACTAAAAACAATGGCATGACAAAGTAGTAACAATGGTACATTGGAATATCTGCAAGAAATATCATTTGCCTGCAAGCAAGAACTGGTGGGACCACAAAACAGAGAAAGTAATAGAAAATGAAGAAGTCCTGGGACTTTAGAATTCAAACAGACAAGCACCTGCCACATACCACCCCAGACTTAACAATTTTTGATAAGAAAGACAACAAGTCTGGACAGTGGACATTGTAATACCTAAAGATAGCAGAATAGAAGAGAAAGAACTGGAGAAAATCACAAAATACAAAGACCTGCAAATAGAATTAGAATGACTGTGGCAAAAGAAATCAAAATAGTACCAATAGTAATAGGCGTCTTGGGTCCAATCCCAAAACATCTGAAGCACCACTTGAAGACCATCAGCATTGACAAAATCACCATCAGTCAATTGCAAAAGGCAGCTCATGTTTGACCACATCCAGCTTGCCTTGATTCATAGATCTTACATTCCAGGTTCCTATGCAATATTGTTCTTTACAACATCAGACCTTCTTTTCACTTCCAGATACATCCACGACTGAGTGTCCTTTCGGCTTTGGCCCAGCCGCTTCACTCTTTCTGGAGCTACTTGGAATTGCCCTCCGCTCTTCCCCAGTAGCATATTGGACCCCTTCTGACCTGAGGGGCTCATCTTCCGGCGTCATATCTTTTAGCCTTTTGACATTGTCCATGGGGTTTTCTTGGCAAGGATTCTGGAGTGGGTTGCCATTTCCTTCTCCAGTGAACCACGTTTTGTCAGAACTCTCCACCATGACCTGTCCATCTTGGGTGGCCCTTCATGGCATAGCTCATGGCTTCATTGAGTTATGCAAGCCCCTTCACCACGACACAGCAGTGATCCATGAAGGGGTTAACTTATGGAAAATAAGGATTTAACTTAATTTAATTTTAATTTAATTTAATTTAATTTAAAGTTAAGTTAATTTAAGGATTTAACGTAATTAAGAAATTAAGGATTTAACTTACAGAAACCTATACCAGATCGGTCATCACCTGGGTCAACAAGGACCGCGTTAAGTATTGGAGTTCCTGGACAACTGGTGACAAGTGGGCTACAGGACTCAGGACTGTTGGCCGAGCAACCAGGGCCAGCAGCTGCAGGAATATTGGAAGAAAAGTTCCTTACCCATTGCAAATATACAAAGACTGAAAACAAAGAAATAATGACCAATTGAACACCATCGACAGCGTCAAAATCACCATCAGTCAATTGCAAAAGGCAGCTTTATTTGGAACAGATGATGATGATGATGATGATGATGATGATGATGATGATGATGATTGTCATTGCTGCCCATTTCATCTAAGTAACTCTGGGAGGCTCACAACAGATAAAAACAACAATCCAATAAAAGCAAGTTTAAAAACCAATATACAAACGTATACAAACCATCAATAATCATTTTAAAACAAAAATAATCATGATCAGCAGTAGAATCCATCCTTACATCAGCTCGATGCAGCCATTGTAAAAGCTCCCCAGATATTCAGCACATCTCACTTCCAGGTAAGTACAGGATTGCAGTCTTCAAAATCTTACTTCTGAAATTCAGCATAGTATTACAACTTCCTACTTCCTATAAAGTCAATCTTCACCTCAGTCAAACCTGCTGAAGTGAACCAACAATGCTTTAAAATATCTCTGGTGAGGCATAAGTATTGGGAGCTTTGACAATTTGGTGTCAGGATGAAGGTATGGGATTGGCCCTGGGGAGATCCAGATTCTAGTTCACCTTCAGCCTGGAAGGGCACTGGGCGACTCTGGCCATTTGCTCTCTCTCAGACCAACCTACCTCAAGGGTCTTGTTATGGGGAAAAAATGAGAGGAGAAAATGTATGTATACTACCTGAACAAAAGGCAGGATGTAAGCCTAACAAATAAATAAACTGATATAACATCACTGCAACAATGTGTTGACAAAATAGTTATTTAAATGCAAGTTAGTTCTGAAAAAAAAATAGAGGAAATGTAGGTACTCAGCCAAATTATTCTTTGGTAAATTAGCACATATGGTTCTTCTGATCACTCACTGTTCTAAGAATCTCTGTTAAACAGTCCATATGTGCTGGCTAAATTCCCTGGGAGCAAAGGAACTGTAATGATGACAAATTGGCTTCCTCTTCTCTAAATGTCCTTCAGTTGATGCATTTCTGTCTCACTTGTAACTTATCTAGATATTTATGGCTAATTTTGCAAAATATTAAGGTGAGTCAGCATTTTCATGCCCAGACAGAAAAACATAAATACAATCATTTTAAAAATGATGTAAATCATTAAAATGTTTAAATGATTTTAATAAAGATAAGGGGAGAGCTAATCTTTGTTTTTGCCTTCTAATGCAGACTTTTCCCAAATGGTTCTATGCATCGCTTAGTGTGATTATGATGAAGGATTATTTATCACACCAATAGTTCTATTCAGATTTTCTCTTATTTATTCACATCTTTGTGTTTAAAATTCTATTTGTTATGAGAGAACAACAGAGGTAAAATATTTGTTGCAAAATATGAAAAGTAAGTGTGCTACACTGTGGGCCTGGTGACTGAAATGATGGGGTTTGGCCAAATGCTAATTTAGGTTTGAAAATGTTGTCTGCAATTTCAACTGTAAAGATTTTTTTTTTCAAGTTGTGTATCAGACAAAAAGAAGAGAGGTGGTTTCACTATGGCACATGCTTTTCTGTGTGTATAACTTTTAATTTTAAATGTGCTGTAAAACAAAGTATCTGCCTCTGTCATCATCTTTGTCTCAAACCCAATGATGAATCATTTTTTCCTACTGAAGTGGTGGGAACCTGTAATCCTCTAGATGTTATCAACTAACTTCATTATTGGCTTTGCTAGGGCTGCTGAGAGGAATAGTTCAACAATGTCTGGACAATTATACAGATTTCCCAAACCTTTGGTAGGGAGGCAATGATTCTTGGATACCCACTTGGACAAAGAATTTGCCAGACCAATGTACCATTCATCAAAAAAGTATTCACTCCCTTTTTGGATTTTTGCTTATTTTGTCACTGAATATTACCAGAATTTCATGTGGATCCTAGCAATATAAAATGGAGCTTGAGTGAACACCAAAGTTTGGTGCTTCATTTTTTTTCAGGAACAAAGTCATATAGCATTCAGTGTTCCAGTGTGAAAAGCAGTTGAGTTAGTCCTACATTAAACAGTCACAGCTGTTTTGGGCCAGCTCTGTGCTATAGAAAATCTCAGAAATTTTGGGTTCTTCATTACAAGTAATGTTCTCAGATTCTAAAGTTACTTATCCCAACTTGAAAGCAATCTCTGAAGACCTCAGTAAAAATGTCATTAATGCCAATCAGTCTGGAAAAGCTTATGAAACCATTGTTATAATTCCTGTGCTTCACTGAGCCATAGTCAGAAATATAGTCTTGAAATGGAAAAGATTTGTGACCATAGTCAAATTTTCCAATAGGAATTATCTTGTCACAATAGGTTGAAATGATCCCGGAAGTTGCAACGAACCCTAGACCAACACCCAAGAATCTGCAGGCATCTCTTGCCTTGGCTAAAATTAATGTTCATGACTACTATCAGAAAAGAAGCGGGTAAAAGTGAGATTAATGGGACAGTAACAAGGAGGAAGCCATTGCTCACTAATAAGCCTATTGACTGTCATCTTAAGTTTGTCAAAGTACTTGATAACTCTTCAGAGTTCTGGAGGAATGTTCTATGGAAACTGGGATTGGGGAGTGGGAGCTACATTGATGTCTATATATCTGGCAGAAATCAAACCCACAATAAGAACCTCATACCAACTGTGAGGCATAGAAACGGTTGTGTCAGGATGTGGCAATGATTTGCTGCCTTAGGACCTGCATGACTAGCTATCATTGAAGGAAGTGTGCATTCTGCTTTCAGAGATCTACAGGAAAATATCAGGCCATCTGTTTGAACTAAAGAACAGGTGGGTCATGCAATAAGTCTACAGGAGAATGGATGAAGAAGAACAAATGCACTGTTTTTGAATGGTCCAGTCAGAGTTCAGGCCTAAGCGCCGTAGAGATCTCATGGCAATATGCAAAACAAGCACGTCAAAAACCCTTAAAAGTCAGTGAGTTGAAGCTGTCCAGCATGGAGAAAAGGGCCAGAGAGACTGATCACCAGTTATAGGAAACATTTGATTCCAGTTTCTGCAGCTAAAACTAGTGAAACCTGTTCCTGAATCCAAGGAGGGGTTACTTTTTAACACAGCCACATCCCATGTTGGAAGACTTTGTTCATGAAATAAATGAAATATGTGCCAAACTTTGGTGTTATTTGTTCACTCAGATATCCTTTATATATCACTAGGACCCACAACATTCTCTGATAGCATCCAGTGGCAGAAATATGCACAAAGTTAGAAAATCCCAAAGAGGGGGATTTTTTTATTTTTTTTTTACCGAACTATAGTAGTTCCACTTCACCTAGGACAAGAAAAGCATAACAGATATTTCCTTCTTAGTTCTGGGTGCCTAGATAGAAGCTTTGCCTTTATATTTTCTTCACTGTATTGTAAATAACATTGCAAAAGAAAAGAAAAAACCCTTCACCTAGGGTATTTATCTATGGCTGAATTCAAGCGCTATCCACCTATCCTTATGTCAGTACAAGGCTCTGTAACCTCTGTCTCCAAACCCTGCAAACACCTCTTTTCCTCTCAGGGCTCTATGTTAACTGATTTTATAGGCTGTGAGTCTGCTTTTACCAATATAGGTAAATATGATGTCTCTCAATCATGGGTTGGAGATGAGTTGAAGGCAATGTCATGAGGACAGGGAAGAAAAAAGAGGTCACTAGGGCATGTTTGTACTGTGGCTAACATCAAGTGAGGGAAAGCTCCTAAGCCTTTTTATCAATGCCTAGAGGGAAATTACCTTGACTGACTAGAACTGAAGCAGATCGCCCCAAATAAACTTATCATTTAGTGGTAAGAGAACAAACTGGTGGTTCATAAAGTCATTTATTACATTCTGTCCAAGTGCTGAGATTCAATCAGGTAACAACTGTACCTGTCATGGTTTTCAGGGGAGGAATGCTGGACTGAAGAAGTTTCTGTGAAAGCAGGGCCGATGACCATGGCGAAGAATGAAGAACCAGAGAGTAGATTGGCTCTTTGGAAACTCTCCAGATAAGGGGAGGACACGAGATTGCCCATATGTGCTCCAGATAGCTGTTCCTCATGAGGAGACCACAGGACAGTGGTCTCCCACAGGTGTGAGCGCTAGAAGATGACGGGATTAGCCATCTTGCTTGCAATCACAATCAGCGCCTTTAAAACACTAAGTTTGCTAACCTCACTTTCTAATCACTTTTGGAAATTGCTTATTAACTACTTTTAAGCTGTTAGAGACCTTCGGAATGACAAGTTTGAAAATACCAGGTGAGTTTGCCTTCAATCCTGAATGAACAAAAATGTTCATCATAAGCTTAAAAATTTAAAGAATTTGAAGTAAACAGCAAAATGCTAAATAAGGTATTGATCTTAGAAAGTTATAAATGGACTAAGGTTCCAGATAAATTTGGAATATAGAAACTTTTACAATAAGATTTTGGAATTATTTTTAAAGAACAAACAGCTTCTCGTGGGAAATAGATCTGTTCTAGTTCTTGCAAGATATAACAAGGATAAGTAATCTTATGATTTTTAACCTGGACACTAGAGGGGACTAAAGATTCTAGGCAGAGGGGGAAAAAACACAATCCTACTTTTGTGTTAATTAACTGGGACCTACAAAATGATGGAAAACATTATAACTTTGAAAATACTAAAGGAGACTTTTGAAGAATGGAGCCAGAAATTAGTAGCCACAATATCAACAGGGTTATTCAGACTATGTCCAAAAGATGTTATTGAAGAAATGACAGATGTGGAACAAATTTTATCTGACAAGATAGAGATGGTATCAAAAGTGGATTTACAAATGACAGGCCAAAAGAATGACTTGGAAAGTATGTCTTACTGGATATACAAAAGAAACTTGCTGAGGTTTTAAAAATTAAAAGGGAAATATAAATGATGAACCAAGAAAATGACCTGGATAATTTTTTTCTTACTGGATTTACAAAAGAGGCTTGTTAAAGCCTTGAAAAACTCTGTGTAATGGGACAAAGAAGAAATGAAGAGAAATCAAATCCTAAGACAATATTTGATTGAACTAAAGATTAAGACTGTTAGAAGTAAAATGAAGGAATATAAAGTTGGTTTATTTGATCAAGGTTAAAACAAGATATGTTGTTTCTTCTGGCAACCCTTTATAGACTTTCTGCTGACACCAGGACTGAAAAGATGATGTTTTATAGATTTGCCTATAGATAAGGGATGGGATATGGGATGAAGAAATAATTGTTTGTAACTTTAGAGGGAGTGAAGAGTCACTAAATTTGTTTATACTTCTTGTGATGAAGGTTGGAAGTCACTTCTTTACATATTTCTTTTCTCTTTTTTTATTATATTCTTACTTTTCTCTTTCTTCTCTCTCTTTTTTTCCTTTTTCCTTGCACTTGTTACTCTTTCTTTCTCTTCTCTAAGTTAAATTTTAACTATTATAATCAAACTTCTTAATAAAAATTATATATAGAATAAATTATAAAATTAAAAATAAAATTATTGAACTGTACCTGTCAGAACTGCCAATGAGTGTGAGCAAGGCCATTTTCTTACAAGCTGGTTGACCCTTCTTGTTTTCCCTATCTCCTAACATATTACATTAAATGAGAATTATTCTTACATAAATATATATAAGGCTGCCACTTCAAATAGCATTTATCAACTGCAATATATTTTATGTGTTCAGGTTATAGTATTAGTTGCTGATGTTTATTACAAGATTTGTGAATTTATAATTGGAAAAGTAGGTCAAACTACATTTTGTTCTCCCCCCCCCAACACACACATAAAAAATCCCAGAATGAGGCAGAAGATTTAAATACAGTGCAACTAACTATTGACTTGACTCTAGGCCAAATAATCCTAATGGTTATTTACAGTATTGTGATTTTTAAGTATAGGTTTAGAGCAAGTACTCTCTGATGCTATGGTTTAGATCTATAAATTAGGGCTGTTGTATTTAATATTAGTTTACACACTTTGCCACTCTTTAAAGAACATTCTGCAAAAGCGATCTGAGCAAGTATTTATAAATATAGCATTGGCAATCTGAATCACTGATAGTCTGCTAGCATTTTTTCCTCTTTTTATCTACTTTCCCCATCACTACAGTAGTCTTCAGGCGTTCACTACTCATGAGTATAAGATATATGAACTGTGTCTTTACAATGTGTGAAAATCTGCCTTAAGTACTGAGGCATATGATAGCCAGATCAAAAACAGTGTATGACTGAATTAGTCTGAAGGTGGTTTAAGGGCATATGATTATACCTGTTCTGAGACACCTACTATTTAGAAGATCCCCATCCTCTGAGATGAAGCCTTCTATTGCATAATTGCTCGATTGGGCAGTCCTCCACATAGTCACTCATGCCCTTGCCACCTCATAGCTCAATGATTGCAATGTGCTTTACATGGGGCTGACTTTGAAGATTACTCAGAAGCTGCAAGTGGTCCAGAATGCAGTGATGTGAGCAGTGGTGAGCCTGTCTCCACATGCCCACATGACACCCCTGCTTTGCAAGTTACACTGGTTGCCACTATGATTCCGGGTCTGATTCAAGGGCCTGGTTATGACCTATGAAGCCCTACGTGGCATGGGGCCTAGTTATTTGAGGAACTGCCTATCTCCCACAGTGTGATGGATTGTATCTATGAAGGGGAGTGTGATGTGGTGGATCGCAGTAAAAAGAAAGGTTTTCAGGTAGGAGGGGGCTCATTCCAGGAAGGGCAAAGAGACAAGAGACAACACAGTCTGGAGCAGGAGCATGGAAAGTGTAATTGTTTTAGAATAGCCACTCCCTAGAATTTCCCAGCGTATATCCACTAGTTGCAGTAGTACAGATTTAGTCTGGCAAGATTCTGTCTATATGGTGTAAGAAATAAAAAAAATGAATTTCAATTAACTATTTCCCTGTTGTTCTTGAATTGGGCCTGACACATGGTTTCTGCCTGGCCAGTAAGAGCCAACAAAATCGGCATGCTCTGGGTCTTCTTGATTAAACTGTGTCATATTTTGGAACCCAGGAAGTGTGGCTTCTCTGTTGCAGCACTTGCCGTATACAATGAGATTCTCCCTGAGATTCAGACAGCTCCCACTCTGATGGCATTCTGGAAGGCCTTGAAGACCTGGCTGTGCTCCCAGGTCTGGGGGCAGGGTGGATGGAATCCCCCGCCCCTTGTTAGAGGTGTTTGGTGTGTGTTATGTATGTATTGATGTTATTGGTCTGGATTGCCATTTTGTTATTTCCCTTATTGTATTTTTATATTTTTACTATATTTGTATTCTGTTTTTATATATTGTGAGCTGAATAGAGTTACTCTGGAGTTGCGTGGTACCAACTCGAATTAAATGAATAAATAAATTTTAAAAAGATGCAAAGTTCCCATTCAGGCAGATACTTATATATGTTGGTCAGAAGGGATGGCTGGATATAAGTAATGTATGGGGACTGGACTAGCCCATCTATTCTAGAATGTGCCTTTTGCATTTGGTACTGAATCATACTAAGCAACTGAAGAGAATTCTTATTTCATTGCAATGTGAATAGAGTATTCTTTTCTTTGGTTAAGGGGAACACAGATCCAAACTGCTGTAGGCTGTTTGGTTACTCTTCTGGTAACAATTCAGAAGTTTATGGGTTGGGGTGGGCTTGTGTTTCTCTCCAACATTTTCCATCTGCCCTTCTTCAATACTTTATTGTATGGAAAATTGCTTTTGAAACTCCTCTCTCAGGACCTTACCTCCTGTGCACCTAATGTAGTACAGAAAGGCCCTGGAAATGTCCAGGGCATTTCTGGTTTGGGGAATGGGAGAATCAGGGTCTTTCAAACCAGCCTGTACTCCCATTCCCGTTCCTGCCATATCTCCAATGCAACCAGAGACCTGGTTTTGAAAGAAGGATGTATTTATTTTATTTAGAAATGTCAAAGCCCACCCAACTTTGTGATGACTCTAGGAAGTGTATTGTAAAAACAATTATACAATGCAGTGGGGGGGAAAAAACCCAAACACCAGAAGAAAAACAACCATTAAAAGACAATTAAACATGCAGTACCTGTCATCCACTCTAACCCAATGCTTGGGGAAAGAGCAAGATTTTCAGAGCTCTTAACACAGCCAAGGTGGAAGCCAGACATATCTCAGGGGGGAACAGTGCTCTAGAGGGCAGGTGCTGTGACAGAGATGGCATGCTTCCTAGGTTCTGAAAGAAAACTAAACTGTGTTGAAAAGTAGCCTAAGTAATAGATGACAGGTGAGTGGAGGGGGACTACACAGTGAAGAAGGACAGTTCCCTCACACTTCTGTGCATCCCCCTTCTCCTGTAGTGCCTCACACCTGTTAGTTGGGTTACTTTGGGACCCATCCATGCAAAGCCGTTGTGCAAAGTCCTGGAGCAAATCCTAAGAGATCGCCAAACCCACCAAGATAGCCATCCATAAAAAATGGCCTCTTCCCCATCCTATCCCACATTAAGGGCAGTGATTGGTGGATTTTTTTCTGCTTGTTGGTAATGTTTAGGTAGGGAAAGGGTAATAAAAACTGGGGGAATCCACCCATCCTTTTCCTTAACATGCCCTGTGCATCATAAATAAACACAGCAGCATTTTATAGCATCATGCCTATGGCAGGATGGGGATTGGCAAAAGGAGCAGTGAAGTATAGATTTCTGCTAGCGCAAGGATAGACAGATAGTAGTTTAAATGGACTGTCAGATTCAGAACTGATTTGTGACAACAAGGGGGAAGAGGGAGAATGACCTGTTCAAAGAAAAGGATTCTTTTTTTAAAAAAAAGAAGTCATGGAAAATGCCCCTATTCATTTTTCATCTCCTTGTCTCACATTAAAAACATTGTTTTATTAATCTTGTACTCCAATTTTAGAAATGCATACGAGATGTATACACATTTGAAGATTGTAAGCCTGGATTCTGTTCTTCCTGTGTAGCACATTATCAGAGCAGCCTTGCAAAGCACACCACCAAGCAGGTGCATTAATATCTCCAACTTCTGCATTATGCATGTCCACGGTTGATCTCTGAAGAGAAATTTGTTCAAGAAAGATATGCTAGCATTAGGTGTGTAAAGACAATGAGCATCCTGTTCCTCTCCCCATCTCTTACCCGCACTGTGCATTTCAGTCAATACAAGTAAAACAGAAACAGAATGAGGCATCCTTATATCCTAATGCAGGACTATATTATGATATCAGAATTCTATCATACCTAGGAAGGACACTGTGGTTGGTTTGGATTTTTTTTTTTTTATAATGCCTGAGTTTAGCAATATACAGGCTTTTTGTTTGCTTCTTATTCTCTTTCCAACTGGTCCCAATGAATGCTTTAAGAATTCAGACCTTGTTGTTTTAGGATGACATTTTAAAAAATTAGTTGATCATCTCTGGATAGGCCAAAGAGAATAATGCTCATAAATGCATTTAACTACATAGGCTTTGGTTGAACTAAGACACAGTGCCAGATTTTCAATCTCAGAGCTCAGGTTTTTGGGGTCTTTTTAGTATACAAAAAGAAGAAAGTACAAAAAAGAAAACAAATAGTTATATAGATATAGATATAGATATTTCATATAAAAGACAACTCAGTGTATAAATATAGCATTAAGTCTTGACTACATGAATATTATATTCCGTGCTCAATGTGCAAGCATCGATCAGAGCATCACTAGCAAGCAAAAAATGGCTATTTCCCTACTAGGGATATCATGTCCTATAGCATCAACCGAACACTGCCATACCAACAGATCAGTAATGAAGATAGGCTTTATATTGCCACAATGATGTCTGCCTGATGTTTGAACATGCTATTAACCACTAGGAGGGAACCGCCTATCTGAAGTTGTGAAATGATTCAGAATGGAATCCTCAGATTTGTTCTCTGGGCTAGCACTTCTTGGGACAATCAAACATGAGATCCCACTTTCTGCCATCCCCTCTGTATTCTCAGAAAGTCCCCCAAGAGGGTGTGCAGGAGTGAGCTGGGGAGTTGATAAGAACACTGATTTGCTGGAGGCTTGAATATTGAACTCTCCATGCAATCCAACAGGATTATTTATGAAAGTACCATATGGGGGACTTCTGGGGAAGCAATAACAAACTGAAGATGCCTCTGCTGAGAGCGGAGCTGACAACTGTGGTGGAATGAGGAGCCAGTAAATAGACTGGCTTCTTAGAATTCCTCTCCAGACATGGAGAGGACTCAGGATAGTCCACAAGCACTCCAGACAGTAGCTCCCCACAAAGAGGCTGTAAGATAGGTCTCTGGTGGCTTTAGAGCTCTGGGAGCTGGGGAATCACCATCTTTGCCCAAGCCATGGTCAATGCCTTCAAAAGTGCACTGGGTTCACATACTTCCTCTCTTAATCACTTCTGGAAATTGCTTGTTAACTGCTTTTTGGATATTAGAAACTTTCAGACAGCAAATTTCATTACACCAGGTGAGTATCCTTCAATCCGTAATGAAAGAAGTGTTATGCAAATTTAAGGACTTAAATAATTCTTATTTTGGAACAACAGCAAAAGGGTGATTAGAATGTTGATTTTGGAAAGTTATAAACAGACTAAGGGGCCAGATGGATTTGAAATAAGATTTTGACATTAATTACAAGAATCCCTCCTGTGAGTTGCCTAGAATTATTTTTATATATATATAGAAATTAAGTATAAGAAACCTTCCCACGGGTAAATGCTGTTTAGTAAAAAAAAAAAAATGATAAGACAGTACTTTGAAGGTTGGACACTAGAAGGAACCAGAAACTAAAGATTACAATTAAAGGAGAAGAGACCTACTAATATAGAATGGAGCAAAATACTCTAACTTTGGAAGAATTCAAGGATATTTGGGAACAATGCACTCAGAAATTACTCTTAAGATTGTCTGCTATTATAAAACTGGATTTAAAAGTGATTATAGAAGAAGTACAGGTTTTACTGGACAAGATCGAGATTGAGGCTGACTTGGATGTGGATTTAAAAATGACAGGTTACAAGAATGATATGGAAAAAGATGTTACACTGGATTTCCAAATGAAACTGGCTGATGTCTTAATAATTAAAAGCGATATACAAATAACAAACCAGAAGAGTGACTTGGATAACTTTCTTATATTGGATTTACAAAAGAGACATGTTAATATTTTAGAGGAGTTTCTGAGGAGACAAAGAGAAAATGAAAAGAAATCAAGTTCTGGGGTATTATTTAAAGGGATTAAAGATCATTAAAAGCAAAGGGAAAGAATATAAAATTGGTTTATTTGATCAAGGTTAAAATATATATGTTGTTGTTTCTGATTACTTTTAATGGATTTTTGGCTGACCAGGACTAAATGATAAGGCTTTAAAGATTTGTTTATATACAAGAGATGAGATATGAGAAGAAGATAGTTTTTGTTGTATTTTCAGAGAAAGTGATGAGTTACTGTGTTAAAAGGAAAGGAATATAAAGTTGGTTTATTTCATTAAGGTTAAAAATATGTATGTTGTTATTTCTGGTAACTCTTAATGGACTTCTGCTGATTAGGACTGAATGATGAAGCTTTAAGAATTTGTGTATACTGTAGATAAGAGATGAGATATGGAAAGAAGAGATCATTTGCTGAAGTATCAGAGAAGGTGATAAGTTACTGAAATTGTACTTGTTGTGACGAAGGGGGTAGAAAGAAAGAATAATTTCTTTCTTTATATATCTGTTTTCTTTTTTCTTTTCTATATATTTTTTTCTTTTTTCATTTTTTCATTTTTATTTTTTCTTTGCACTTTTTCTTTTTTTCTTTTTTCTTTTATATTATTCTTTGTATTAGTTTTTTTTATTTTTCTAACTGTAAACTTCAATAAAAATTATTATTAAAAAAAAGTAAGTACCATATAGGAACATAGGATCTAAAATGTTAATAAGCTATTTTTTCATTTCTCTTCAATGAGTCTGTACAACTGGGATATAATACAATTATCTCTGAAATAGATGGTATTTCATCTATTGGATCAGGGGGATAAAAGCAACATTTTTTTTTCTAATCGTAGGATGACACATCATCACTTGGCTGAAAAGCATTAATGCCAGAATTGTTGAAATGATTCATCTCTAAAAGTAACATATTTTGTCCAGTCAGTATTGAAGTAAAACTGTGAAATATTTGATGCCTTTAACTTTAACCTGTCTTGATATGTATGCATATATATTTACTGCCCATTTTTAATGAAGGTACTTCAAATAATCTACAAACACTTCAAGAAAAACCTCAAATTAGAATAAATAAAATATACCCTCTTTAATTTAAATGTCCAGGGCATTCAGATACGTTTTATTTACACTGTTTACAAGAGGATAATGATAATTTTATCCTGTAAATGTTACAAAATTCTACTACCCCACATGTAAACACCATCCACAGTAATTGCCAGTGATTCTGCATTATTGGTTTATTTCTAGCTGTTTAACTGTTTAGTTCTTACTGCCATTGCTTTTTATATAGTAGCATTTATATCACACAATTTTATATTGCACTATATTATAGTTTCTATAGTTTTAATATTACTTAAGTATAATTTTACATGTAGATTTTAGTGATACAGTAATTTTATACCTTTGTGTTAGTAATTCTGATCTTTAGTCATTTGTCCATAGTTTTTATATATTAATGTTTATATCACACAATTTTATACTGTACTATCTATCTATATACTACTAAAACTCTCATGTCTGTAATATTCACCTGGGCAAAACAGTGTGTCATAGGGCAACAATTTTTGAACCAAAGGTACCTCAAATGGGCTAACTTACAGAATGTGTCCAAATTCCGGGACCCAAGACTCCTGTGGGATTGAAATTTGGAAAATTTGTGGCTGTTTCAGCGCTACACTGCAGCAGTCAGCCCAGGTCACATGATCATTATGGACACATTCCTGACCTCTTTCCCACCTCCCTCTGTCCTCTGCATCCAATTGGCTGGTGGCAAGGCCTGATGGGTGTGGTGATTGGTTGCTTTGGAACCCAGGCAGAAATCTGAAATCTCTTAATGTCAGTTGGCGGTGAGGGAAGGACAAAGGAGTGACCTGGATGCTTGCTGGCAAGTTGGGCTGGCTGGGGGGTGCCGGTGGTTGATGGGTGAGCCCTCTTCCTTTCCTGAGGGAGGGACCCTTGGGGATACACTGGAATGGGGCGTGGGGGGTGCAGTTTTCCTCAAAGACAGTGGCTCCCTCTGTTCTACCTCCCCTCAGCAAAATGGCAGGCCATGGAGGAGGAGGAGGGGGGGGAGGAGACAGCTTCACTGGGGCTCTCCTGAGGGTTGTGAGGGGAGGGCAAATGGCACAAGCCTATATTATATGTGGAGAGAGAGAGAGGGAGGGAGGGAGGGAAGGAAGGAAGGAAGGAAGGAAGGTTGGTTTCTGTCAACTTCCACTAGCAAAGGCAATGGGGAAGCCAGCAGCAAGTCACTCCCATTCCCACTGCTTTTTTGTCCTTGGTCATTCTGTTTCTCTGTTTAGGTAAGGAAATATCTCTGAAACAATGACTCAGCGGGTCACGGGTTGTCTAGTATTACACTATAGTTTCCATAATCTTAATCTTAAGATTTTAGTGATACTGTGGTTTTACAGCTTGTGTTAATAATTTTCAGTCATTTTTCCAGTTTGTAGGCCAGACTGTTCATGTTAGGATAGTTGTAAATTTTCATCATCTAATGATATTTTATGCTGGTCAATGACCAAAATAAAGATTAATATTACTTGTCAGTGATTGTATTTTTGTGCTTTATTTTCTCTGTTATGATCCATGACCTTAAAAAAGCAACTAATTCATTCAAACATTCAATAAAATATGAAACATTAAAGAGCAAAAGGTAATCTTTCCAAATCCTTAGATCGTTAGCAGATCACTTTTTGTGGGTCCCATTATGGCATATCATGGATACAATTAACATCAACAGCTAAATTGGGCTTTTCTTATGGTGGGATTCATGTTACAGAAGACTTCTCTTTATTACAGATTAAGAGAAGCTGAAAACATTTATTCACCCAGGTCTTTTAATGTTTTAGTATTTTACTGTTACATCTGTAAGTTGTATATTTCTTGTTTTTAATTATGTTTTTATGATTATTTAGTCTACCTTGGTAGTTGGTGGCACATCAAGTCACATAGATAAATAAATAAATAAACAACAAACAATAAAAATAAGGGTGGGCAGCAAGTGCATGTGCTAAATAAATAGTGCAGCCTAAAAGTAAAGCTCAAAAAAATCTGTAGGGAAATTCATCATGATTCAGGAAAGTCTTCCAATTACAAGGCTGGTCATTCTGAACTCAGTTCCTTCAGTAAATGAAAAGTCAGAGAGGGCCCAATGAAAAATCAATCAGATCTACCTTTTGTGAAACAGGGATTTGTATCATTATCATCATCTGAAGTGACTGAGGAGTGTAAGTATGTTATTTTTACAAGGAAAACCATATGTGCCACTCTCCAACTTCTTGGAATGTCTATGGAAAAACCCTAACCTGATAGTCTACAGGATGAAATTGGACTCTCAACTGGGGAGAGGGTGATTGAGGATGACTATGTTACATTATTACATTTTTAAAAAATAATAAAAATTTTAAAACTATTTTTTCCCAACATGCATTTCTCAGGTTCTCTGCAGGAAGCTGTCTCAAGCCATCTCATATTTCATGGAATGTCCAAGGAAGATCTCATGCTATAATGTCCTTCTGTGAACACATGGTGGAAGAGGTTGTAGAATGCTGGAGTGGTTGGTTAAATTTAAAGGGGAAAAAAATCCTCTGTTCTTACTATTTACAACAATATTTCAAAATCAAACTCTCCTCTTTTAGCATTAATAAATTTCACATAATTCTAATGGCTATATTACTGAGTAGTCTCCTCAGGATTTGCTTTTAAAACCTTTGTATGGTTTAAATTGTGAACAGCATGTGCATTTACCCTTATTTAAGATCCTTAACAGAGTCTTTTCTTTTGGGAGCTTTACCACTGGAACACTTCAGTGATGGAATCCCTCCGGTAGAGAGCCATACTTGACACCTCTTTGATGTCATTTCAGCACCAGGAGAAGAGGGTTATTTCTTTCCCTGACCTTCTCATTGGCTATGTTCTATCTCTGCTGCTGATTTTCTTCTGCTCTGTTTTTAGAGTTTCCAAACTTTGCTCCCTTATCCCACTCCACTGCAGAGAAACAGGGGAAAAAACTGTTTGTCCCTTTCCCCAGCATTCTCATGCATCTTTTCAAAATCTGCTCTAGGAGGTTGGGGGACAAACTGGCAAAATATGTAAGGGGGGACTGAGAGCAGCAGCAATGGAGAAATTGATACAAGACACTTCCCAGAATATTTCACCAACATCCACCCTCTATTGGGTCAATAAAAATAATAAACTATATTGTTAACAGATAAACAAAAAAGAGTAGGTTTTTAAAAGAATAACAGCCATAGGCATCTTACAGTGGCCAGTTAAACATTTTCAACAGATTAAAGAGGCAGACTAACTTGACCAGCTGAAGAAGTGTCTAAAATGTGTTTAAGAGGCTCTATTACTCTCAATTAAAAAAAAAAAAACTTACAGGTTTTCAAAAGATACACATAAAAGAGACAAAAACAGTTATTCCTTTCCTTGTGTTTTATGTTAACTAAATCTGTAGTAGTTGCAGTGGCTCTAGAAGAATCAGTTTAACTCAATATCTATGTAGGGGTGTTTCTGGTGCTTGTGCAAACTGAGGTTTTAATTGCCTTATTTGTTTCCTTGTGGCAGTAACGTTAGTACATTGGATATCTCTTGCTGTGTACTCCATCATTGTAAACACTGGGAATGGGGAGAGGAGAACTAATGTGCAGCTACGATTCCAAATACTTCACTGGAAGTAAATCACAAATTCTAGAATGTGCAACAATGTTGGTGGAGCTTAAAGAGCCAACAACTGATATCTGTTATCTCAGGGGAATATGTAAAATACAGAAAGCAGCTATATAGTGAAAGTCAGTGAGTGCATGAAATTCCATGTCCTTTTGAAGCCTTTGGGACAATACCAGAGAGGATTGTAGATCTTGGAAATTGGCTTCCAGGTACCATTTTGAATTGATTTAGATATAATTTTGATACCAGAACATGGTTGCCTTGGCCATAGTACTGAAGTCAAGCAGAACTTAAGAAACCTTTACTCCATATGTAGATTTTATATATCTTGGGAGTATGATAAGCATTCAAGAGAGGTGCTTCATGAAGAGAGAGGGGGTTTAATAGCAAAGAGGTAGATACCGGGAGGCCAGGGCAATACAACAAAAGGAAGAAGTGAAAGCAGACAGAATCCAAGGAAACTGGGGGAGATAAATACACTCTTTGTCAAGATAAGCTTATAGGAGTTTATCCCAGAAGTTCTGGGAATGCATCCGTGACCAGCCAGGGAGTATGGATGAAATCCTTGTGAGACATTCCTTTTGGAAAATTACTCCCTAAGTCATACAGTTGTAAAGTTAGGGCAGCTTCTGAAGACGATGCTTAAGATAAAGTTTGTAAAAAGATAGGCCTGGTCTCCAGCAGACCTCAGTTGTACAAGGCGTAATACTTAGAAGAAAATATTTTTAAAGCAGAGTTAGCTCCTGCTTTAAAAGCCTTGGTTCTGAATACCCTATGCAAGAATATGGAGTTAGAGAAAGGTATAACAAAACAGGAGAGCAAGATTCAGGGGATTCCTTTGCATGGAGGGCAATGATTTGGACATCTCAACTCCACTGAATTCCTCCAAACCCTGAACTCGGTCATTCCAGTTGGTCATGATGAAAATGTTATTTAACTTGAAGAATTGTTGTTGTTTGCTTTCTTCTTCCCATCTCTTTTTGAAGGTCTTCTTTTAGATTGTAAGCCTGCAGGCAGAGAGAGTCAACAAGGTTTCTTGGCTGAAGAGCAATGTAAAAAACATGTTGATAAATATGTTGCAAATTAAGAATGCTAATCTGTTACCTTTGCTCCTATTTTACATTTAGATAAATGTTTTCTGTAAGCCTATCTACTATATAGATTATTTTTTCTATCTACACTTTATTTGAGAGCCAGTTTTGTGTACTGGTTAAGGCATAAGGCTAGAAACCAGGAAACCCTGAGTTCTAGCCCTGCGTTAGGCTCAAAGCCAGCTGGGTGACCTTGGGCCAGTCACTCTCTCTCAGCCCTGGGAAGGAGGCAATGACAAATCACTTCTGAAAAAAACCTTGCCAAGAAAACTGCAAGGACTTGTCCAGGCAGTTGCTGGGAGTCAAGACTGACTCAAAACAAAAACAAAAAACACTTTATTTGTATACTTCTGCCTCTAAGTAGACTTATAATAGTTTACAACACATCCTTAAATCCATAAAATCATGTAAAATAACCACACAATAAACCATTTCCTGTGACTTTTTTTTTAACAGACTGATCTAAGGGACATTTATGGTTTTATTTTTGCTGCTATACATCAACTATTTTTACTAGAATATTAAAAACTTAAGTTGTTCTTCTGAGACTTTTGAAAAGACACTTTTAAAAGCTGTCTTTTGACAGATAAATACCAGGAAATAAAAAAGAACATTTTTTAAAAATTTGCCTGTATTTATTTGTCAAAAGGGGAAGGTTCAAAACAACAACCACACAGCTCCTGGTACTCACAATTTATGAGAAACTGAACTTGCCTCGGACCAATTTTCACAACTTTCAAGTCAGCTGCAACTTCCAAAAGCAACAGGTCTCTAAAGGTCTCTCAACATGTAAGGCAAATGTTTCTGGTCATAGCTTCTTGCAGTCTTAAAATCTTGCTACCTTTAATCTTGTAAAAAGGATCCCTCAGGAAATAGGCATCCATTTTAGACAATGCTACCTATAACCTTTGGCTTGCCATTTGAAATGGCAAATGAATAGCTGCTCTCTCAAACTTGTGAGGACTTTAAACTTTGCTTGTACGTGATGGTAAAGAAATGTGAGGCAACCTATATGGTTTTTTTGGGGGGGGGGTAATAAAAGTTGACAGAAGTTTCCCATTCTGTCACAGCTACTTTCATGGAGCCCATCTGTCTGTAATATCATGAATCCGGTGTGCAGCTTTTTCTTTTTCTTTTCCTTCTCTGTACTGTTACATGTAATATTTCCTCCCACCTATCTGCTTCATTTTGGATCCACCATCTTTTCTTCACAAGCTAATTGAAAAACAAAAAAAACCTTCTATCACTGTACTGTATAGCATTCTCTTGATCTGCCGCGTAACTATATATTGCAGTCTTGTTTATTCTTATTTTTCCCTTTAAATAATATCCTCTCTGATTTGGCATACTTTCCCCCTCACCTCCTGCCACCATTCTGGTACCATGGGTATGAGTCATTCCAAACTTGTTACTGGTGCTCACTCTCGGGGTACCAGGCCCGGGCTTCAAACTAGCCCTTTCAATACCTCTTTGCTCCAATCTAGTAGTCATCTGGATTGATTTCATAGTTCTAGCTTACTCTGAAAGAAATATAAATAGGAATGCAGATTTAGATGGTACTTACACATCAGGCATAATGTCTTTTGTTTCAATATATTTTCATGCATTACTGTGGCAGGACCATCATAAAACTAATGTTATCTGAACAACAGAAATTTGTAGGAAAATAAGAGGAGGAAGAATGGGCAATGGTGAGAGATAAAGGTCCTTTGTCCTTGTTGTAGCTGCTTTCCCTCATGCCAGACAAATGGAGCTTATATGGGACTAGGGTAAATTCTGGAGTTTAGTGTTCCATTTGCACTTCAAATAACATATTAAAAGAAATCATGAAAATGTCTGGCACAGATATCAGGTCTCTACAGAAAGAGCAACCTGGCCTTTGAAAGCAGTCTTGCAATCTCTGGAGAGCAAGGATGAAACTATATCCTATAAATGCAAGGACTGAAGGTCCTTAGAGACAGAATGGATGACCAAAGACTCAAATTGTGGAAGAAAGATTGTATTTGATGGGGAAGAATTGTTGGGCTGGGAATGATGGAGTACCTCTCTCTTGCCTTTTGATTGTTTCCTGAAAATGTCCACATGCACACAATTAGGATTCAATCTTTCATTTGTAAAATTTCATTCCAGTAATTTGAGTAACTCACAGATATACCAGCCCCGAATGGTGATCTTTTCCTGTTGACAGCCAGTTGTAGATCCAGGGCAGGCTGGAATAAAGGGAGGAAAGATGCCATACCAAAATATCCCTCAAGGTCAGTTTCCTCAAAGGAAAGAAAGAATCTCTGGTTTCCAATTACACTACATAGAGCAATTTAGCAGTAGTTCCTTCAGTGCCATTTTTCAAGCAACCATTTTGTGCAAAACATTTGGCACTGAACTGTAGCCAAAAGATAGGAATAAATAAATAAATTTTCCAAACATATGTGAATTCTTATTGGTGAGTTGGGAAAATGTTGTGGAGTTTTGCTTTTATGATAATTGATGTACACTGACCAGATCCTTGCAACTGGGATAAACTAAAAATCCTGTAAAATACATAAATAAATTTTCTTTGTATTGGTTTTCACTGACTATCCCTTAAGTTAACAGAAAAAAAAAATGCATTGCATTTAACATTGCTAATTCACTTTGACATTGATGGGGATGATCTTTCCAAAATCAGCGTGTGGGTTGTCAATATTCACAATGACTTTGTATGCATCAAGCTTCTCCCATAATCATCTTATTTTATACTGTTCCATGAGTGCTTTCTATTATGTCCAGTTCAACTTAATGTCTGTTACTCTGAATAATCTCTGGCTACCTATGTCTCACAATTCCCAGCAAGCATGAAATCAATCACACGGGGGGTGGGAGGAGTCATGTAAAATTCTGTTATGGGGGTATGACATTATGTAACTTCTGTATTTGTCTGCTCTGAGAGCTTATGGGAAGGTAAACTGTACATACCATTCCAAGAGCTTATGTATATCCCACCCAGAATCAGTGAGCCCCAGAACTCAGACAGTTTCTAAGGTAATGCACTCTGTACAGGCATCTAAAGTGCACCGGTCCATGAGTTCAGTTCTTGCTAGAGAGTTTGAACCTCATAGAAAAAGATACCTGGCTACCTACATCTGACAAATCCCAATAAGGATGAAATTGGTTATGTAGTACCTGCCTCTTGGTAATCTATGTAACTGTATATATAATCACAATGATTTTATTTTTTCCGGTATCCCAATTAATTCATATTTATTTACTTAGAACAGGACATAGTATTTGGATATATTTCAACACATCTATTGGTCAACAGGTTAGAGAAGAATTTGTTAGAATATTATTAAATCTCATGGTTTTTCTCCACAATATCCATTTGTACTAATGCTGTCCTTTTTTTTTTCCCCCCGCCTGACTATTCTTACTGAATTTTGATGGAAAGCAAATTATTTTCAGGTATTTTTTCCCCAAAGGTGAAATTCTGATGGGTGGGCTAGAGGTTCCATGCCCTTGACACGGCAGCAAAGTGTATGTGAGTATTGCATCTTTTACTGTAGAATCATCTCTACAGCAGTCTGGACACTCCCTGATTTTCACCCTTCAATTAAATCCCAAAAAGACACTTCATAAGGCAACTCCTCCTACAAGGAGGAACATGATGAAGAGATGTGTAAAAGAAAAGATCTGCCAACTTTGCCACCTTATTAACAATAAAGCAAACTCAAAACTACCAAAGAAATACTAAAGCACCCTATTATTAAGATAGAAAAATGGTGGGGGGGGGGGTTGCACTGGAAGAAATTTCCAGGAAATGGAAGAACAGATGTTGGCAGAGTATTAATTTTAAAATATCCCAACCAAATGACATTTTGGTTGGGTTTACACAATGTTCTGAGTCATAAGGTGTTTTGTTTGGGTCTGACTTAGCATGCTATATGAACCTAGTCCCCTTGGTTTGCAAAACATAGTTTGTGGCTTAATGAGTGATGCAATCTCAGTCAATTCTTAGACCAGGGTTTAACATGATGTATGAACCAGTTGTCTTAAATGTTATATATCATAATGAAGGACAGTTGAACAGACTCATTCACCCATTTTGGCATGAAGCATAGTTAAGCCTTATACTTTGTTCAGAGATAGGTTCACATGTAGAGCTGGACACAAGAGGGGCAGTGAGCAGCTTCTATTCTCTCTGACTTATGCTGTGAACTGAGTGAAAAACAGATCATCCATGAAAAGACCATGACTGCACTGAGAAGTTTTCCTCTACCTGCAAACATAGTTATATGAAATGAAACCCTAATAATGGATGGTTCCAGTTCACATAGAAATATTTGCATGTAGATGGTTGTACTGTTCTCAAGAACAAGTGAACTTACAGCAGAACAACAGTGAGGGAAGATTGGGTTGTCTGAATATGTCTATTGATTTGCCACTTCTGATGAGCAGATCAGTACGTTTATGGACCCATCCAGTTTGATCTCTTTCTTGCTTGTTGTCTCTAATTATTGGGTGCCCATAGTTTAGACCTGCCTTTTCTTTTTGGGGCTCCTTCCTTTGGATTCTGCTTTCTATGCCTCTCTTAAACTGCTGTCACTTCCAAAACCAAAAGTTCCATGCTCTGTTCTCTTTCATTTTTTTTCACTCCCAGCATTCAATCTATCATGAAGTCAGACTGCCTTTATCTGTACAACTCTGTGCAAATATGGTTCCATCTCTTCACTGGACTCATTTCCATCCTAGCACAATGCCTGGATGAATCTCCAGTTCAGCTCATCTTAGACTCTGATTCAATTACTCATCTTCTAACCTTAATCTCCTCCAGTTTTCCCCTGCCACATCTCATTTCTTCCTGCTTCACCTCCTGTTCTGCTATGACATTAAAGAGCTTATGCCTGATATGGGAATGGGTATCCCCTATCTCTTTTCCTTATAACCATTTCTAAGCTCTTTATCCATTTCCATATCAGGCACAAGCTCCTTTTTAACTGTAGACTTCTTACTGATTTTCTTTGTCTTCTTATATTAATACATTCTTGCCTACAAAGTTTGCTCCACACTCACCAGCAATATTATGTTTGGATCTGCATTTTCTTCCTTGCTGTTCCTTATGCCTGGAACATCTCCCAAGGGAAACAATATGACACCCACTTTCTGTCTACAAAACCCACCTCTTCTGTGAAGCCTTTGGTTTATCACTCCAAAGTGTACATGTTAAAGCAAGCCATTGTACAGCTTACCTCTACACAACAGCTCATACCTGCTCTATACATCTTTATGAAAAGCTAAGATCTCACAGGGTATTGTTGCCAGAATCCAAGATAGTGGAAGTGAATTGTTAAGACAACAGTAAGCTTTTAACCTCTCTAATGGACACTTTTAGTTGCTGTATCTGAGAAATGCACAGTGTGAGGGTTAAGTAGTAAATGCATATTCAGCTTGAATTTTCATGGTGAGTCTTTGTATTGCTGTTGGAAGTTGCTATATTCACATACTTTATATTATTAAAAGTCTAATGAAAACAAAATCAAATAATGTCATTAACTGCAATAGCAAAAATTATAGTTTTCACTGAAGGGCATTTACATCTGAATGACTTTTCAACTATGTGCACGTTTGTAATTAATGCAATTACAAACCAGGGATCTGCTTCCAAAACTAAAAAAGGAAAAAAAGAAAACAAAAGATAAAACATTATCAATTCTATGGTTTAAATTAAAACAGTGTTTTGTTTTCATGCAAGCAGTAAATTAGATAAATTACTTCACATCTGTTATCAGAACAGAATATGTGCCTGCTGCAATAAGTCAGCATCAGCATCAGAAAGCCTTCCTTTTTGCCCAGTTTCTGGAACTTTGTAGGTAAAAGATCAATACCTTAATTTATTTGTCTTTAATGTATTAATTCACTGTTTTTTTTAACTAACCTGAATTGGAGGTTAGTTAATTATATTAATTCTTATATAATGAAATCTAAAACTCAAAGCATTTGTTCATTTGTTTATCTCCTCTGCTTGGAAAGCTCAGGGGAAATTGAATAGGCTTTGTGGAAAGCATCTATCTTTGGCATTGGGCAGGAAGTCCTACAAAGGCCTTTCCTCATAGGCACATCAGCCAGCCTTGTGTTTCCTCTTGTCTTGCCTTGAACACCTATTATAGTAAACTTCCACTCCACTATACACAACCCAGCAGCTAGGCAAAGGACCAAGAATGATCCCACTTAACACTTCTGAAGCAGTCTTTGAGACAACAGAAAAAGAGTAAAACTGAAGAAAACTGGGACCATGGATAAGAAAACAAGGAAAGAGCCATCTGGGAAAGGAAACTTGGATTGGCAATCATCTACCTGCACTGCTACAGCCTATAACTACAGCCATATTTCCATACTTCACAATGTTCTGACCACAAGCTCCTCTAGCATAACAGTCAAAGAATGAAAGTGCCTGTGTCACACAGGTAGGAAGAAGGAATGGACTAGAATGGGGGTCTTTGGATAACCCCAGTAAACAATTTGCATTGGTAAAGCCTGGAGCTTTGTTGAAGACTTACTTTCTTCTGGGCCAGAGAAATCCTCTCAGACTCTGCCCTTCCCCCAAAGTGTGGAGGATTTTATAAGGGGATCTTCTCTGATAAACCAACTGTTTACTGACCAGATCCTGGCTTTTGCTTTCTTGAGATGGCTCTTTGGAACTTTTATTAAGATCTGAGCTGGTTTGCCTTTGCCTTTTGGACTGACTTATCAAGTGCACTTTGAGCTGTACAACTATGCTTTTGTGTAAATTTTGTGTGTAAATTATGCAATTGAATTGGCCTAATTGTAAGCAGAGAGTAAAAAGTGACAACTTGATTGAAAAGAATAAAAAAAAAGATAAACAGAAAGAGATATGAGATTTGAAAAAAGGCAATGTATTCTAACTTTAGAAAACCTAAATAAGAGAAGTATGGGTGATACTACAAAGAAAGTAGTATTGGCATGAAATACCGAGTTGAAAAAAGAAGAGAACAAACTGTTTAATAATGAAGGAACTAGAAAACATGCAGTAGATTTAAATGGGGAGAGACTACTGTACTTGTGGTCCTTTATCTTTTGAATAGTCAGAGACTATGAATCCATAGCCTAACTGTTAGAACTTTAGGGAAAGCCAAAAAACAAGAAAACACTCATGTAAAGAAAAATTATGAGATCAAGAAATATGAAAAATGGTGATAATATAAAAAAATTAAATAACAAATGTCAGATTAAAGAAGAAAACAAAAAGGGTAGCATAAATGCAGATAGCAAGCAGGCAAAAAATGGAAACAAAAACATCAGTGTTTTTAACTAAAGAAATAGAACAGGAAGTGGAAAAAAGACCAAAAATTCAAAATGGAAAAAAATCAGATAACAGATGGAACTTGAACCATGATTGTTCAGCAGCACGAACATACAAGCAGAGGAGGCACAATCTGAGAACAAGCCAAGAGTGAGCAGGGGAAGAATGATAAAAATGAAACAAGCAAAGAAAAAAAAAGAATCACAAATAGAATCCAAAGCAGAATTAGAAAACTATAGCATTAAAGGGAAGAACATTATTAGGGTAGTAAAATCACTGATCCCATCATCATCATTACCAACATCACCACTGTCAAGTGGCAAATATTCCAGCTTTCTGAGCATTTAAAAAAATATAGACTTGAAGAAGGGCATCAACGTAATTCACATATCATTATAAAGGGTTTCAAAAATATTAGAAAAATCAGTAAGTGAACATTCTAATGTAAATTTAAGAAATTTACTATAAATAATAAATTTATAGTAGTATAAATATGGCATAGTAGGCTATAATCACTACTGTAAGCCTATTATCTACTGAGATCAAGAGATCACTCAACATATATTTACATGTAGCGAGAGTAGTTTACCAGTTTACATGTAACTGGTAGAGTGAAATCAGATCACAATGCACTGACAGTGCAACCCTCCTTGTTTTTCAGAAGCAAGTGAAGATTGTTATTCCATCAAGTCTTTGGCCCTAGCTGACCATGGGCACCATCTGAATAATGATAGGAATACAATTGTATCAATTTTATTTTATTTCATACAGTATTTTTTTATTTTATTTATTGTCTTGTACATTACCCAGAGTCTCTTAGGACTGGGGTGAGTTCAAAATTTGCTTATCACATAAATACATTAAAAAAAAAAATGTAAGTGAAGACAAAATGCACTGTTGCAAGCTGCGATGCTTTCATGAATGCAGCTCAGTATTTAGCTGCATGAAAGATATATTCTCATGAACAACAACAGAAATAGGAAGTGGAAAATTTCCTAGCACAATCTGTCCCTAACACATTTGGAGAGCTGCAGGTTGGGGAGGGCTGCGCTGGCCACCAGCATCCCCTAGCAGGGCCTTCCTGGGAAGAGCGGTACTTTCTTCTGTCCTTCTGGCACCTGAAGGAGAGGGATACATTCCAGTTTGAGGACTCAGTGCTCTCATATAACTCAGAAATATTACTTTCCACCCAAGACTTGCTTGGCTTATATTCTCTCTGGATAGCTACTTAAAATAGGACTACACATGTTAACATATTATGCTGAAAAGAAAAAGAGAACAACTATTTCAGTTTCTGTCAGCACTAATTAGCACATGATTTACAGCCACCTGGCACCTTTTGTCAGAAAATGTTATAAATAAATCCACATTTTCTTTTGAAAAAAATTAAAGATTATAAAGGCATATAGAAGTGGGAAAGAGGACGTGACTTGATATTCTGTTTATTTCTTGCTGTTTGTGTGCAACATCATTTATATTTGTTTATATTTCTGCCCTTTCTGAGAAAGGTATGCTACAGGCAGGATTTATTTGTGAAAGGGTTTCAGGATGCTTGCAATAAGAAGTATGCCCATCCTATCCTTTTTGCATATCAGATATATAATTGACTTAATTGTGCATGACTCCCTATTTAAGGCATAGATCTAACTCAACTGTGCATCAGTCCTTAAAAGAAAAAGTAGAAATCTAGCATAATTGCCTACTGTTCTTTGAAAACCTGATATCTTGTTAATTGTGTATTGTTCTCCCTTTGCCAATTTAAATAATTATTGTGCATCATATGCACAATTGTTAACTGCACAACAGCTTGTTCAATGAGTCATCAATTTTCTCAGAAGCTGGGATTCCAAGAGTTTGAAATTCCATGATTGTTACGCTGTTTCCATGAACAGTGTTTGCTGCAGATTTTGTCTCTAGAATAGGTCTGGAAAAATCTGGATGAACACTAGATGGCAGGAAGGAGACACAGACATTTTAAAGATTTCAATGGTCATCTAGAGGCCATCTGGAGTTTTGCAGCCCATATCTGAACAAACATAATAGGAATTAACACCTGTAATGGGCTGTGAGAATAACCATGAGGAAGAGGAGGAAAAGCTGCAGCCATGGCAATGGTCAGATAAGAGAAATTTCAGCCCAAAGTAGGAATGGAATTTGAGAAAGTGTCTCAGACTTGGCCCTCCCTAGTTCTCTTTCAGATAAAGGCAGGGGGAGAGGAGCACATTCAGAGTTGCAAGATTCTGTTACTGTAACCCTATAATAAAAGTAGTTTTGGTGTTCGTGACTTTGGTGTTCAAGTCTGGTCTGGAGAGCTGACATACCTACAATATATTGTCTCTCCAGAATTAAGCATTGACACACAGATGAATGGCAACAGCCTTACATGTGCTTATATATTCCAGAAACAAGTGAATGTTTGGGACACTTATGTGTTAAGGTATCATGCCACCCATTATCCTCTCCTATGTTCTTCATTTCTGGGGGCATGATAATTGATAGGATGATGGTTTTGGATGGAAAGGATGATCCTCTCAGTTTGGAAAGATTGTTGTAGGTTTCTCTAGTATTGATTTATTAATCCCTCCTCCCTGGTTAACGGAATTTGATGGGAGTAGATAGATAGGATTTCAGGATTGTAGTCTTGCTTTATAAACAGAGTTAAAAGGACTAGATTTCCAAGAGATTTGTCCCTTAGTTTGCTTTGCCCTCTGCAAGTCTCTCTTGTGTTTTGTTCCTACACTGTGTGCAGTTGGTTGTCATGGAGGCTGTTATATCAAATATGTTGCCTAGATCTTTCTGTATGATGATTGTGCATTATTCTTTCAGTGAAAAACCCAGAGAATGCAAACAGACATTTTCAGGCTTCGTTGTTTAAGCCTTCTGACTGAGGTGTCTTATGAAGCCCTTAACAGGGGCTAACCATTTCTCACTCTTTGGATAAAAGAATAAAAATTGACTATAGTACGGTGCAAGGATGCCAGAAAGAGATGTAAGAAACAGTTTTTATTGTTTCACGTAAGGAGCTTGTTTTAAATTCACGAGGAGAAATACATGGATAGGAATCCTGAAATTACTGGGATGAAGCTTGATAGTACTGCACTCTATATGGAAAAGGTCCCAAGCGCATTCTCCAGCATCTCCAAGTAAGGCTAGGAAAATCCCTTGTCAGAAATCGTGAAGAGCTGAGGATGGTCAGAACAGAGGGACCTCAGTGAACCAATGCTTAGACTTGATACTAAGCAACTTCCTTAGGTTTTTTTCTCCCACTTTTCAAAGACGAGTTTTATTCATTATTATAACTGCTGTTAGAAAAATACTCTTTGATTCTGATGGCCCGCCTCTGAAAACCTTCCAACATTAGCATGTTTGTTGAGCTCCAAAAAGCTTTTTGGCATGAAAAGGAAGCCACAACCTCATACAGTAGTCCATTCCAATAGGCTGCAGCTGTTGCTGCCCCAGTGCTCACTTTCCTCTCCTCCTACCTCCTGTTTTTATGCTGTACTTATTGGAAAGTATGCCTGTTGGTAGGAATGGTCCTCTCTTTTGATCTGAGAAAAATGTTAAGTGCTTTGTAAATGTTTATTCTTACTATTACTTCAAGATCTTCATTTAAAACTCTGGGCAGGCAACCTCTTCTCCCTAATCCTACTTAGATCACTTACAATTATGTCTCAAAAGCCTTTGTACTGCTATCAAGTTGTCAGCCTTCTTTATATTTAGTGAAAATTGTTATAAACAAGCGGTGTATGTACCAGATGGCTGTGCCAAAGATACGACCATTTCTGCTTAAAATAAGGTCCAGACTAATGTACCCCTGCTGGGCAACTGGTTTGGTTGACCTCTATGGCTGGGACTGCACAGTATGCTAGGCTAAATGATAGCTGAGGATTCTGTGAATCTTTGAATTGTGGAAATCCAGCCAATAGTTCTCTGCAGGATAAAACTGGACAATTAGGTTAATAAATTATAGTTATATAAACTTTCAATTAAGGCACTGTGGAAGAATAGAAAATATTTGATCCAGTTAGGAAGTTCCCACTGGTGGAAGAGAGGATTTGTGCCAGCTTTTCCTCCCCTTGCAGCTGTTTCTGTCCTCCCTTCAACAACACATTAACCACAGCCTCACTAACCACAGTTTAGCCTTGTGCCTTATGTCAACCCAGACAGAATAGTTAGTTTATGCTTGCAAAGCCAGAAAAAAGACTTAATTCTATAAACAGTGGTTAACTAGGGGTTAGCATAGGACAAGCAGCCAAAATCTGCTTTGGGAGAATGGGGGGATCTTCTGTAGCAGATTGATACAGTCACAGGTGGAAGAGGAAGAAGAGATCAGCAAATATTCCCCTCTCTTCATCTGGCAGAACCTCTTTTGAGTGCAATGCTCCTAGTGCTGGGAGCCAAGTCCATGTGCCTTCTTGTAGTTAAAGTTAAAACAGGATTTATACACTATGCTTCATATATATCATGGCACACATCATGGTAAGGCCCAAACAAGCCACATTTTGTTTCAGCATGAAGCAAACAAGTCTCCTGCTCTACCCTGGGATTAAATATTGTGGACTTGTTGGCTCAAAAGGATCAGGTTCTGAGTAAAATAAATATATGTTTAACAGGCAATGTACTTGTAGAGAATCAGCTAAGATAATTGTTAAGCTGCAGAACCCTACAAAACTTCTAAAGAGGAAATGGAAGAGATAAGTTGTTATTTGTACAAATGAGAAAAGATGTATTAGCTGTTTCTGTCATCATGCGTACAGGAAATTACTGAAATTATTTTATACTACTTTAGAACAATAACTTCTCTGAATGGCAGTTTCCTAATAACATTTATAAACTTGGCTAAATGTAGATTCTTCCTCTTCTAATTTGAACATTTAGCATTTCTAAAATTAGAGTTCATATGGAGAATGCTATGCAAACAAAGCAATTTCTGCATTGCTTAAAATAAATAAGGGTCATTTGAACTGTTCTCGTTCAAAGCCAATGTCCCTTGTTAATAAAGACTTGCAAAATCAATGCCAGCACTTTTAAACAGCCCCTTTCAGTGTAGAGAATTTAGGGGTGGACTGAGTTTTGTTTTGTTTTGTTTAGATCAAGTACATTTTAGGGAAGGCTATTTCCTGACAATCGATTTAAAAACAAAACACTAAATGATTAAATCCATTCATAAAGCCTCCTTATTTAAAACTTCCTCTTCATGGTAGCTTAAGCTAGTGCTGAAAAACATTTGATTGCATTGAGCAAAGACTCTCTCTGCCAATTTTATCTGGAAATTTATTTATTTATTTATTTAGGTTTTTTTATCCTGCCTTTATTCTTTTTAAAAATAACTCAATGCGGCGAACATACCTAATCCTCCTTCCTCCTCCCATTTTCCCCACCACAACAACCCTGTGAGATGAGTTGGGCTGAGAGTGACTGGCCCAAAGTCACTCAGCTGGCTTTCATGCCTAAGGCAGGACTAGAACTCACAGTCTGAAATATTTGTGTTCAGTGAAACAGGATAGTGGAGCTAAGATGGGGATTAAAAGGATGTTTTAGTACAAGTTCAGTTGGACATCATTTTCCAGCTTAATTCAAAGTCTAAAATCAAGTCAGTCCGTGTCAGTCTCCTGTATTCAAGGGTTGCCAACTTTCAATCTTTTCCCCTTTCTGGCATAGTATTTGTGTTTTTAACTCCTTCAGAAAAGGCAGACATTCAAGAGGAGAAGCTTTTCCAGCACTGTGGGAAGAAGGCACCAGTTTTGGCTTTCACAGCATCGTGGAGCTGTTAAGGCACAGGAACCCTGTCAGAAAAACATGGGTAAGCCTACTTTTCTTCAGCCTCACAGCTTCCTCAAGGTTTGCCGATTTGCAAATGAAACCCTGAAAGTATAATCAAAAGGCCAATCTTCAGAATATAGTACTAACTAGCTTTGACTTTCCCTGATCTAGAACCTCCAGGGGAGTTTGAATTGCAGCACCCAGAAAACTGAACAAATCTGGGCTGCAAAAATCCACCCAACCACTGGATGGCAGCAGATTTTAGAGGCAACCTCTAAGATTTTGCTGCCCTTTGTTGGTCATCCATTTTTTTGCAGCCCAGATTTAGAAGCCCTATTATTGAGGAAAACATTCTACAGACTAGGGATTCTAATTACCTAATTTACATGATTAAAACATATATTTGCAGTTGCTCTTATTCAACAGTTGGAAGTCAGAAACCCATCAACTGATGTCATCCTTTGAGGTAGGCCAGGCCAGGAAACAGACTCCACAGGTTTGTGTGGAATTCTACTTTATTGATAAAGGCTGTAGCAGCCTTCTTCAACTGGCGATTAAAAAAAAAAGTTTTTTGAACTTTGTCCATTGCACAATGCTAGCTCTCACAGTTCATGTACCGTGACTCAGCTGCTGGCCTGCCACTTTGCTATTGTAAATGTTGTAAATGGGGTGGACTGTGTAGGTTAGAAGTGAATTGTATTGTGAAGTTTTTGTTTTGGGGTTTTGTTTTGTTTTTGCAATTCTTATGCAGGTGTTCCTTGAGAAAATTAATTGAAGGGTTCCTCCAACAGAATCTTGAAAGCCTAATTTCATTTTCCCTCCCTCTTACACTACAGAGAGTTAGTGGGAAGCCAGTATGAGTTTCTTCCTAATTTCCTGGGCTTAAAGCAAGTTTGTTTACCTACTGTTGTAACCACCTCTGCATACAGGTATTCCTTGACTTACAACCATTCGTTCAGTGACCGTTTGAAGTTATGATGGTGCTGAAAAAATGGGCTTACAACTGGTCCCCGAAGTTACGGCCATTGCAGCCCCCCAGCAGTCATGTGATCAAAATTCAGGCGCTTGTATCCCACCCACACTTACGACTGCATGAGCACTTCAACTTTCTCCACCTGCTTATTTCCCCCCCCATCTATGACCTTCTGGCTGCCCTGCACCCTGTCTTGCGGGGCAGAAAGCAGTCTGAGAACTACATGGCTTTGGGGCTGCTTGCCACACTGCAGCTCAGGGGCTTCTTGGTGTGCTGTGGCTCTGGGGTTGCAAGAAGCCCCTGAGCTGCAGTGCAGTGCAAAGCCGCAGCTGCCCCTGGAAGCCTCAGCCCCCCAGCCCACACCAGCAAGCACCAACAAGCATTTGTTCACCCAGCTGCCTTTTCTCCCAGTTCCCTGCATTGACCTTTTGCCTTTTGTACCCAGCAACCATGGCCGAAGCAGAAGTGCTTCACTGCCTTTGCTTTCTCCTTTTCAGACCCGCAGCCACCATGCTACCCTGGGCAAACGCTTCCTACCCATGGCTCCCCAGCCCAGCAGGGTGATGCAGATAAGAATGCCAGCCAATGAGGAAGGTCAGAAGCAGTTTTGTCTAATGGCAAAGGGCCAGGGGTTCACTCAGCTTCTCTGGTGCTTTCCCATTGGGGAAACCCAAGCACTTTCCCATTGGGTGAAACCAGTCATGTGATGTCTTGCTTTACGACTACATCACTTAGCAACAGAAATTCTGGTCCCAATTGTGGTCGTAAGTCAAGGACTACCTGTAGTTTCTCCAAAGTCATGTCTGAGGCTTTCTATACCTACAAAACATCAAACCACATCCTTGTCAATCCTAAATCATCTCCTGCTTGACTCCAGAAGCAAGGGCTGGTATTTAGTAGTTAGTTAGTTAATTAGTAGTTTTTGCAAGTGGCACCACTCAATGGGAAATGCTGAGGGGGGTATTTTTTCCTGGATTTGCAGTATTTTCCTTGGGAAAGTTTTGAAAAATCTTCATTTATTTTTTTTTAAAGTGACATTAAGCCTCTAGTTTTCTGGTGGGAACATGTGAAATCTTCAACAGTCACAATGTAGTGGGGCTACCCAAGAAATTAGGTTGGGACAGTTTACCTGGCCTTTAAAGATAATTTGTAGTTGCTAGCCTGGCTCTGGGTGAAATACACAATTCAAGCATTCATGGACTGATTTATTAAATAAATAAATAAATAAATAAATAATTTGTTTTACTAACTTGCAAAGTATTTCATATAATTTCATTGCTCTGTGATAACTTGAGGAAAATGAATGTGGCAAACCATTTAATTATGACACAACAGATATGCATATCTCAAAGGAATGCAGAAATATATAAGAACAACAGTTCTTTAAAGTACATGACTTTCATAATTTACATTGTTTTATATTATAAAAATTAAATTATGTACAATTTTTTAAAAGAAACTTCAATAATAATTATTTTTCTTGCAGTAATTTAATAATAAAACAAGAATACACAGCAGAAAATACATGATAAGCTACAACAGGAGTATTCTTATGTTTTCTAAAATATTTTTTTCTGTCTAACGCTGCAAAATGCAGCACAAGTTCATCCACATCCAGCACTCTAGTAATGTTCACAATCAAATTTTTCAAATAAGACAAGATCATCTTTACATTCATGTAGTACTGAGGTCATAAAAATGATATTAAATCAGAATGCATCCTTCAACTGTTGTACTGTTGCTTGGAGTTACAAGGGTAGTTTCAAAGATAAATTCCAGGAATGCATCAACCAATAAAAAGAAATTTTGCCAAATGAATGTCTGAATTTAAGTGTTCTAGATTTTTTCAGTTGTCTGAACTGTATTTCAATATTTCACATAGAAGATTCAGATTCTACATTGGAGCAAATGCTTGGTACCTGCTACTATTTTGGTTTTGAATCTGTTTTCTAATTCATGAGTACAGTGATCAACAACTATGTTGTAAAGTCTTCTGAATGCTAATTCATTTTCACCCTTTCCTTCAAAATTTGCAGTACCATTGTCATTGTCTATTGTTATTTTGTGTGTGTGTAAGTTTACAAAAATGCTTTATGGTCAGTAGATTCAGATCTTACTTGACTGCTTCAAAAAGTAGCTGGAAACAACCCAATAAATAACTTTCATTGATGCTTCTATCGCCATGGTTTTCTGCCCTAACACAGATGTTATACAGTACATTTGAAATATCTTAGTACTTTTAGTAGAAAGAAAGAACTAATGGTCTGACTGAGTAATCCAATAGTTTCAGTTTCCAGATTATCACATTTTTCAGAAGGAAAAGATACACTGATTAATTTGTGTCTGGAAATAATGTCTTCTTTGTCTGAGTATACATCCATAATTGAATGTAAGTGTCTGGTCCATTGTGAACTAATAGGTCTTTGAAATAATTGCCTATATCTATCTGAGAAACTTGCCCCTTGTTAAAAATATATACAATCTATGTGAAAGCAAAATATTTCTTTACCTCAGATATACCTGAACTGCATGCACCGTAGACAAATGGAATTGGCAAAGTAGTAAGGAAACAAAATGTTTTAGTCTCAAGTTTTTTGTTTGCTTCTATTAAATCAAAGCTTGAATAATATTGGAAGTGTTTTTCATGCTAAATCCACCATCATATGACAGCAATTATCTTGTCAAATTTTAACAGTCAGTCAATGTTAACAATTTTTCAGATGTTACAGTTTGAGTACTTTGTGAGTGAAGCTTTAAAACAGTAAATTATCTTTCTGTTGGTTTCAGGTTTGAAAGATACAGATTTGATACAGCAGACAAAAGTATCTAGGGCTGGGTTCTCTGACCTGTAGCTTCCAAATGTGTCAGAGTGTAATTTCTATCTTTCCTCAGCCAATGTGAGCAAAGGTTGGTCCGATCTGGGAATTTGTAATTCAACACATCTTGAGAACGTTAAGACTGGAGAAGAGTGAGTCACTCTAGTGAGTCAGGAAAAAGTGGTCTTCAGTTAATGGAAATGATTACAGAAAGATGTAGATAAAAGCATAAAGGAAATGTCTATGCATATCAAAGTGAAATAAGATACCGAGACACACTGGGAATTATAGATTATATATGATTGTGTATTATATACGCTAAGAAGAAAAGCAATTATTCTGGCTTTATGCTGAATTTTGAATTAATCAAATCAATTCATTTTTCATTCAGTGGAAGAAAAATGAAGGCCGGCTTCAGGAGTTGAGAGTTCTTTCTTAAATATGTTCTTTAAAAACCTTTATATCCCATGTAACATAGGGAGAGTTGCAAAGTATGTATTTTACTTTAAATCCCATTAGAAGTCAGGAAAACTCTAGAATATTTCCTTTTACAGCAATGCCTCTGATTTACAGATGTGAATTTTCCTTGCTTCAGTCTTAATCAAGCAAGAATTAATAATCTGTGTGAAGCTTTTCCATTTTTCTGGCACTTCATACTAGAAAATGGTGTTTGTATGTTACATACATCTTGGCTTTCTAAGTCATGGACTGCTGAATAAACCCAAAATATCTGGATTCACACTGCATCCAAAGCCAAGCCTATGGGAGAGTCTGAGTTCTAGTTCTGCCTTAGGCACAAAGCCAGCTGGGTCACCTTGGGCCAGTCACTTTCTCTCAGCCCTAGAAAGAAGGCAATGGCAAACCACCTCTGAAAAACCTTGCCAAGAAAACTGCAGGGACTTGTCCAGGAAGTCACCAGAAGTCAAGACTGACCTGAAGGCACAACAACAACAACAAAAATATGTGATCCTGTTCTGCTCCATGGAGTTATAGGGATTAAGAGAGAAGAGTCAGATGTATAAAACCCCCAAATCACTAAAAATTAGGCCAACCAAGACACCAAAGAATTATCGAAGCCCATTTGTTGGTTAAAAGCCAGTACAGGTAGTCCTTGTTCAGTGACCCCTCATTCAGCAATCATTCAAAGTTATGACAGTGCTGCACAAGAAGACTTACAACTGGTCCTCATAGCTGCCATTACAGCGTCCCCGCGGTCACGTGATTGTGATTCAGGCACTTGGTGACTGGCTCACAATTATGTTGCAGCATCACGTGGTCATGTGATTGCCATTTACAATCTTCACTGCCAGCTTCCAACAAGCAAAGTCAATGGGGAAGCTGGCAGGAGGTTGTGTGGGATTTGCCTGACGGGTCAAGAAGAAGACCATGGCCCAGGCAAAAAAACAGTATATTTAGGGAAACAAGCTAGAATGGGGTTCAAAGATAGGCATGCCAACATTCCCCTGTCTACCTCTGGCACTGCCTTATAAAACTTCCAACATCCAGCCCCTTCCAGACTCAACTCCCAAGGAGGATATTTTTCCCAGGGAGTCTAACTGGGCAATCTGGCACCCTATTTGTTCCATTTGGCAGTAGCAGCCCAGCCTAGAATTCAGGGATGGGGTGTTAGAAATTGGAGGTGCAGAGTCTGAAACTTACATGTGGACTGATTCTCTTTCAGCCCCCATTTCCTGGCCTGAGCCCTGCTTTATAATAAGGATAATTATAAATGAATAATTAAATGAAGCCCTGCATAATGGATCTTCATTCTCATCCCCTGACACTTCCTACTCTTCTGAGGAAGATCCAAGGCAAACATGATGGAACCCTGTTGGAGGGTTGGCCACCTAACTTGGAACATAATGGTAGACTAGACATGATTGCTGTTTCCTCCAGCATAAGAAGTGTTGTAAATGTCAGCTATGAGTTGTTGGGTAACATGAATAGGAAGGTACTACTGCATGTGTGTATTGCTCAAGGGATTCTTGTAGTCACCTGATTTACTACTACAGGGAATGAAATGTTGAATTTGGTAGTCATCTAGTTAGACCAGCACAGTTCTTCTTATGAACTTCAATATCAGCTGATATATATGATGTATTGTACCAATGGCTAAATTTCTTCTAGTATAAACAGAAAATTAGCTTCTGGGAATATTCAATACTGAATATGAAATACCACCATAGCTATAGTTCAAGATATTATAAACTAATTACAACTTGCATGCATTTTCTCTTATGTTCATGTACAATTCTGTACTAACAGAAATCAACTATGAATACTAATATAATTTAACACTGTGATATAATGTAAATGGTACTGACAAATGTTCCTCCTGGAAAGAAATATTGGACTTGAAAACTTTGTGTTCAATGACATTTTAATAACTGGGGTACTCTAGGAAGCATAAATGTCAGGGAAGACAGTTCTTTTTTATTATAGGTCTCCATATTATACAGTACTTTTGATTCTGTTTGATTCCACTAGGATACTATGATTTCAGGCTCAGAAGAGCAACATAATTAATGATTTTTGTGGGGATATTTATATTAAAAATGCATATCAAATGTATTATGAAAAGATGAAATTTAAGTATGTATATTTGAAGGGTTCTACAAACACTGCCTTCCGTATCTAAAATAGGATTCTCCCTATGTGCTAGATTTGGATTTCCCATAATTGCTGTCAGATAGCATGGAACTGCCATGTTAGTTGAAGGCTTATGGGAGATGAAGTTCAGCCCGACTGGAGACACTATACTGGGGAAAACAAGTAGTTTAGATGTTTGAAACTCTATCATCCAAAGCAGCTCGATAGGTACATTTGAAGACATAAAATACAGGTGCTATGTATGTCTAATGACAGGAGAATTAGTTCCTAATGGAGACTCTCTCTTCAAGAAATCTTGAAGAGTTAAGCAAGGTGAAACACTGTAACTAGATAAGCATCTGCATCAATTCCTATTCCAAACCAGCTTTCTATAAAGAGTCCAAGCCAGAAGAAATCCATAGTAGTTGTATTAGTAGTGTTTTACATGTCGGTATTGCAGGGAATTCCCCCCTCCCCCCCCAAAAAAACTCAACAGGATGACATTTTGCATTGTTGTTTCTTATAAAGAAAATACTGTAAAAGATGTGTCATTCTAGAGAATTCCTCTACTATAAATTCTTCTACCAATTATCTATGACTCTGTACAACATAGTAAGCCAAAAAGTCTAGTTAACAAATGTGTACTTTGGCATGTGGCATTCATCTTGGAATTACTGTGTAACTGTAACCTGGAGTGACTATATTTGTGTTTATAGAAATTGGAATTTGAAATCAAGGCTTGCCAAAAGTGTCAAATTCCGGTGTTGGTAAACCCCAAATAATGGCCACTTTAGGTTTAGACAATACTTTGACTATTTTGCAACTCCATCCATCCATCCATCCATCCATCCATCCATCCATCCATCCATCCATCCATCCATCCAATTTAGCTACCACCTCAATCCTCATGGACTGAGTTTCAAGAGTTTTAGCTCAACATACTTCAAATAAGTTTTCGAATATTTGCAAAGCTTTGAAAGGTGGTTCAGTTCAATAAAGATTTCAATAAAGCTTCAAAAAGCTAATTTAATCCTCCCACTTCTTTAAGTGAAGTTAAGCAGCCCTGTTGCTTTCTGAGTCCTCTTCCAGTCAAATGCTAGAGGGGCTGATAGAGGCTTCTACATGGTTCCAGCCCATGTGCAAGAAGCCTCTTCTGGCTCCTGGACCTATTGGAGGACAACTCAGATACAGTACAAAGCACCTCGGGAAGGGAAATTGAATCAGCTCCACATCTCAATGACACAGTGGTGTCTGCCTCACACATATTTAATCATTTTTGCTGAAATAAGGAATACTTTCTACTGGGCTATCACATTGGGGCTAAAGTATCTGGGGTGCAAAAATGCTGATGACCACTAGATGGCAACAGCAAAACACCCAGAATACTCCTTGCAACTAATGTAGTGGTTGCCTGGATTTTTGCTGCCCAGATGATGGTGTCCCTAAAAAAGTGCATTAGAGAAGTGAAAAATATAACTGCATACGGAAGGAAACATTGCTTTTCAACAAAATTGTTCAACCCTGCACAGGAGTAAGTTACTTTCTTTTCAATTTAGGCTGGGTTTCAATCCAACTTCTGGGCCCAATTGTGGTCTGCTTATTTGGCTGAGCAGGTTGTATGAGTGCAGCCATTATGGTTTGTAAAATCCTGGTTATATATTTAATAAACTTAGCTGATTATTTAATAATCCATGGTTTGCTGAGGATGTTGTGTGAATAATATATAGTACAAGCAGTAGGATTACAGTCACATTTGTATGGAACCAGTTTGGTGTAGTGGTGGAGGTGCTGGCCTAGAAGCCAGGAGACTGTGAATTCCGGGCCTCCTTCGGGCAAGAAAGTCGCTGGGTGACTTTGGGCCAGCCCCTCTCTCTCAGTCCAGCCCACCTCCCAGGGTTGTTGTGGTGAGGAAAATAGGAGGCAGGAACAATTATGCATGGTTCCTGGGTCGTACAAAAATAAATGTGGGATGTCAATTTACCAAATATTATTGTGTTAATTCATGCTCCAGGGCTGAAGTCATTGGGAGTCGGGTGGCATTCAAATTCGATAGGTAGAAAAATAAACATGTTCCTTTAAATTATGGACTGCCAACCCTTCTAAAACAAAAACAAACAAAAATATTAAAATATGGGAAAGACAAACACCAATGATTTATTTTAAAATAATAGAACATTTGTTGCCAAAACCGGTGGGAGGGGCAGTTCTCCGAAACCCGATCAAAACGGAGTTTGCGGATCTTTGACATATCTGCTTTGAAAATCCCTCCGGTTACCAATGATGTTACTTCTGTTAAGTTATTCTTAGCTGCGCGCGGTGGTTTCCTTCTCCTCGCCTTCCCAGCCCCCTTCTCCGCGCTCGCGCACCTTCGCTCCCGCTCTTTCAGCACGCTCGGGACAAGGAAACCGCGTGCCGGCGCAAAAGGCGCCTCCCTGCGCAGCGATATTAAGCAACCTCCATCTTTGCGGCAGCGATTCCAAGCGTCCTCCATCTTTGCAACGGGCAGCCGTTTTGCGTCAGTCCCGTTAAAACAATGAGTTCAGTCAGCCATTTTAGCGAGGGGCGGATGCCCTAATCGACTGGAAGGGAGCAGCGGCCATTGGGGTTGAGGGCAGCTTTGCTTCACATGCGTTGAAAGCTCAGAAGGCGGCCGTTTTCTTAAGGGCAAAAGTACGCGATAGGAGCTGCCCGGTGTAAGCTTTCCTCTTGCTCTCGAAACCGATGTCCTGTCAGAGGAGCCAGCCCTTGGCAGCCTTGCTTCCTCGCTGCCCATTTCCCACTCTCTTTTAAAAGCGTTTCAGTTGGAGGGCATTGGGGGCAGCTGAAAAAAGCAAGCTACCTGTGAGTAAACCTGGCTTTTACCAAGGCAGTGACTGAGCAACTGAATGGACGAGAGCGGTCCCCACCCGCCACCTTTTCGTTATCGTACCCTCTTCTAACGCTGCTTTTTTGTCGCCTTTCGCAGGCTGGTTAAATGAGGGTCGTATCGACAAGTATTGGTTCCTGGCCGATCGGGGCTCATAATGGAGACATCCCGAATAGTTACCCAAATCTGGGGAAGCGGGAGGAATCTTAGAAATGAGGCTTCACATCTGCCTCCGGGATATGCCTTCCCATTTTTCTAGCTCCCGCCTGCACTGCTTAATGCTTGGGGGACAAGCAGTACTCTAGATCTTGTAGCATCTGTGAAGTTCTCCGACCAAGTTGGTTTTGTCCTTTAGCAAACTTATTTGGGATGGGTTTCTGCATTTTACTTGCAAGTTACCTAATCATCAGTGATGTGCTTGTGCTCCCTGCCTTGATAGCATATGATTTTGTATGCGACACAGGTTTGATAAAGCTGTTGGATATTATGAATTGCTCAGCAGATGTTGGCTGTCAGTTCTAACATCCATTTCCATTGGCAAAATTCTGCTGGGAGCAGTTCTTCATTCCAAGGTAAAATTATATGGGGTCCTTAGTAACATGATTTGTCTGGACAACTTACTGGTCAGCTGATGCACAAAAAAACAGGTAGCTCACTAGAAGTATTTATTATGCATGCTGCCTGATTCTCAATGGCTCTGGGTGGCTTACAGTGATCAAAGAAATTACAATAAAATCAATAAAACATGAAAAATAAAGATAAAAGATGGCAAGCGCAATGAAGCGAAAGCCCTGGGCGAAAAACCAGGTTTTCACAGCTCTTCTAAACAACAGCAGAGTAACATATGCTTTGCAGACAGTACTAAATAACACAACTAGCATTAAAAAGTATGTTAGTTTGCAGGGTTTCCTAAGCAAATGCCAAAAAAGCAAGTCTGAAAGATTAAAGAAATGTGAGATAAATATTTGATTGGTTTAAACTGCAAACAGAGTAAGACACGGTTGCCCTTTGCTTTCTCGTGAGAGTTAGCAGTTCAAAATAGGAATTATCTTTAAAAAAGATCTTTAAAAATAATCTGTATATGTCTCATCCCATCTCAAATGGAGATCTTCCTAATGATGATTCTAATCTGTATTCTTCAGATTCTGTCCTGTGTCACAATTTGGCACAAGAAGGCTTCCAGTTATGAGTCTGTCATTCTAACTCTGTGTCCATGTAGATGTAAAGATGTTTTGTAAAGACGTTCACTTAGAATTTTCAACAAAAGATGGACAGATAAGATCAATTGCATTGATGGAAGCCATACTGCTGAAAACAACTTTCTAATCTAGAAGATAGGGCATATGCCCTAGAGCAGCGTTTGTCAACCTTGGCAACTTTCAGATATGTGGACTTCAACTGAAGTTGCCAAGGTTGAGAAACACTGCCACAGATGTATTATTTATCACATTTTTTTCACTAATTAATGTAGATCTACAGAGGTGAAGTGGGATTTCTCATGCTATTTGAATTTTATAAATTCAGATCAAAAGTCAGGTATTGGCTAACTTCACACATGGTGCTAAACCAGGATTTTGAAATCATAGTTCAATATAAGCCATAGTATCATGGATCATTTGTAATACTAAATCATAGTAGTGGGTTCACACAGAATACTAAGTTGCAGACTATAGTATGGCTTAGTTCAGCTTGTAAAGAGGCATACTGATTATCCATAGATCTTTGACATAATAAAACACAAAGATATGGTGGAGTCCACATCATGCTTTTATGCTTTTAATATGAATAGTAATTGGGATACTGATGAATTAGTTTGTTAGAATAATTAATTAAAAGCCTTTAGTCTCACTGAAAAAAAACCTCAACAGAATGTAGTTTTTAAAAAATATCAGTATCCACTACAATCGTTTTTAGGGTTATGGTTGCTTCAAAAATATACACAGTTTGTACATGCTTCAAAAAAGTTGCCAAAGGTGCACTTCAGACTTTGCATGAGCATAGCACCTCTAAGCTACTAATTAAACCAGCCACTTGTTTTTCCAGGCATTCCTGCAAGGACTGAAGTGCTTCTTCTGAATCATTTTTGAAGCATAAACAACCTGAATACTTATGTATATTTTCTAAAAATAATGATAAAATTGTTTCCCCTTGCATTTCAGAATCAGGGTTTCAGTGGCATGCAAGCAGATTTAATTAGCTATTTTGCTCTTCCAGCCATAATAAACATTACTCTTACTAAATTTAAGTATTTAAATCACATACCTTTAAAGGTATGTGATTTAGGGGAGAGCCTTAATTGAAAAAAAAATCTGGCTTGAGGAATGAAGGCAGTGAGCTGCTTGGATTATTGGAAAATGGTGTTATAAAAAATCTTACACTGTGATTATTAACTAAGGAAGTTAATTGGAACTCAAGAGCAGTAAGATTGAACTTTGACCCTCACTCCCTAAGAAAATCTATTGAAATAGATTTCTTGCATTCTCTTCTGAAATGTTAGAATAGTTTAACTCTGATTTCAGGATCAGGAGATATCCAGTGAAGAATACAATCCCTTTTAAAAGAATCATAGGCAATATCTCATAATATTTTGACAGCTGACATTGAAGAAATATAGTAACATATTCTAGTTTAAACTTTTTTATAATGAGTAGCTCTGAGGAGTAATTACATTCTTTTAACCAGAAAAACATTCAACAACATGAAGCCTGTTATTGTTGTTCATGGTGGAGCTGGTCGCATCTTTAAAGAACGGGAAGATGGAAGTCGTTCTGGTGTCATCAAAGCAGCATTGAAAGGTTACGGTATCCTTAAGCAAGGAGGAACTGCATTAGATGCAGTTGAAGAAGCCGTGGTATTAATGGAAGATGATCCACATTTTAATGCAGGTAACTGCTGTAATCTTTCTAATTTTCCAGACTGAAATTCTCACTATCCAGTTCTTTGTAGCAACCAACTTTTTTCTTTCTTTTATTCCATTCTTGTATGTCCTTAAAAACTATGTCCTCAATTGTATGAATTAAAAAGGTGAGATTTTCTTTCCTATCCCTTCATTTCCTTGCCTGCTAACTTCTTGCAAGGCTGAATGTTGTTCAGGGTGACCATCCTCCAATTAGTTCTCAAATAAATTTATACAAAAGATATTTTCAATATCTAATCAAATGTATGCTTGAAAATCCACAGTACTTCAGCAAATTTCTATCCTTCAGGATTTCCCAAGTATGTTTGGCATTTGGAGCTTTGAATTTAAAGATGCAAAACACTAATGGGAGTGAAGTTCTGGTTACAGATATACAAGTACAGTTTTCTATTAGTACTACTTTTATTAGTGTTACTGCCTGTTATACTATTGACAAAGCAGATCATTCCAAATTCCTCAATTGTTTTTTTAAATTTTATATCATCTTTGCAATAGATTTTCTGGTATGTCAGTGATGAGATATAACATGAGCAGAAAATGTATAGAACTTTTATATATACTATTAGGATTAGCACTAATTATTCCTGCAAGGATTTTGTTATTGCAAAAGCTGTCATTTAAAAAATATTGAAATACAAATTAATTAAAATAGTTTAAAAATTGTTTGGTTTTATGTTTGGATATTAATATCTTTTAAATTTGATTCCTAGGTTATGGCTCTGTGTTAAATGAGAAGGGTGAAGTAGAAATGGATGCCATTATCATGGATGGAAAAAAACTAGCCTCAGGAGCAGTATCAGCTGTGAAATGTATTTCTAACCCAATAAAGCTTGCTCGTCTTGTCATGGAAAAGGTATGCCAAAGGTGATCTTCAGCAAAAATCACAGTTTCCCTTTGGGTTTTGATTGAAGTACTATGCTGCTTTGTGGTCTAAGCCTCTAGCCTGGTGTTAAAGACACAATAGGAGGAAATGTTGCAATTCAGGTGATAATTGCATTTTTTAACAGTTTCATATAAACAGAAAGCTGTACAGTAGGCTTGGCCAGCAGCAGGGAGCCTCTGATCTGCCAAATGTTGCTGAGTGCTAGAATTGATAATACCAGCCAGCAGTGGTATTACCACTGTGAATGATGTTAGGAATTCAGGTTCAACAGCATCTGGTGGGTCACAGATTCCTCATTCCTGGGCTAGGGTCAGACCTTTCTCTCTGATGTGTACTGTCTTTCACTGGCAAAGAGCTTGTTGTGATTACATTTTACATGAAATATTAAATATGTTACCCCTGTATTCTGTAGTGGGATAATCTGTTCTACCTCCTTGTTTCCGTGTTCTGCATAAACCAAGTTCTTATAGCTTGTTGGAAGAAATTGTAACTCTGTATGAGGCCATGAACTTAAAGGTAGACAGACAATTTTATTTAGGGTTGGTAATGGTATGTTAGTGCTCAACGGCTAATGGGGAGCATAATAATCTCCTATGATCTCTCTTAAATGGATTTTTTGCAGGGCTTTAAATGTATTTATAAGAGCTTTTCCTAATTTGAAGTTCTCTAGATGTATTGGACTGCAATTGCCAAAATGTCTTTGCAAAGCTTATTGCTTTTACCTACATCACCTGATAAATTTAAGACTAGACTTTTCTTTACTAATTATATTCATTTACCTTCCATACAAATGCTGACCAGCAATTAAAATTTGTATGTATTTGTCTTTAACAAGCAATTAAAGGGTATATCCAGACAAAAGTCAATAAAATGGTAGGATAAATTGCAGCAGATTTAAATTACAGTACAGTCTATTACTTCCCAAGTATAAGCTCCAAGCAGCTGACCTATACCAAATTTTTGGCCTTTGATTTCCCAGACAATCCTGGGAAACATCATCCAGCACATTATTTTCAGTGAGTTTGCATCTGAACTTATAACATTTGGAGCTTCATTTTTCTATTCCACATGTATTTTAGCCTCTGACATATCATTAAACATCCTTTTAACTATAATGTACAAGAAAGTGCTTGAACCCCTATGGTGTTTTTCTTAATATATTGCAGAATATTCTAGCACCTTTCTACTACACTCAAAGCTTTCTAGTTTTTTATGTCATGCTCTGTACTAATTGTGATAGACCTTTAGCATACTCCTATATTATTTCCTTTCCTTACACGAATTCATTCTTCAAGGGTTAGTCTTTGTGAAGTCAAAACTGTACTATCTATACACAAAGGAGAAGGGTTGGTAGATTTGGAGGCTCTCCAAGTTTGGAAAAAGTACAATAATCATTGCAGGTAGAATATACACCTTAAAAGAGGAGTTCAAAAGCAGTCCAGTAAGAACAGAATGAATACTCTATGCTGTGGCCACATTCTGTGTCCCACATATAAAAACATATTGTGCTATCACATGTTAATGAGGAAAGATTTTTTAAAACTTTAGTAAAGATTCTTAAGTTTTCTAACTCATGAAAAATTGAAATGTGGGATTTCTTTTAAAAAATGTCAAAATGGTAATCACGATATTAAAATCTTTCTTACAAATTCTGCTTGGTCCTTTCAAAGTTTCTAAAATGATCAAGGCCATGTATCTATTCATGGAACAATATTAGCTCCATCTACTGGCTAAAAGAGATTTGGTCCAACAGCATCCTTGAGTCTATCTTGTTAAGCAGTCCTTTGAGATATTGTTCATTAAGTCATGCAGAATATTTACTTTCATAAGCTTGCAATTCCTCAGGACAGATCTATTAAAAAATAGTTTCTGAAAATCTACCAAAATATGGAGGTTCCTGTAAGGTATTTTCATTACTTGCACTGAAAAAATCTCACACGTTTGGGGCCAGGTCATATTCATTTCAGGAGTGGGGAACATACAGAAAACATTTGCAGTACATTGTTTTTTGTATTAAGAAAATTAACAGGATTAGGATAAACCTGATTGTTGAAGAATCAAACCTGTAATGGGAAAAAAATGCTAACAGTGTGACTTCATTGTTGTGATCCTGCCCCCCCCCCCCCCAAAATAAAGTACAGTGTGGCTTTCTCCAGAATAGACTGGGGTATACAGTAAACCTGCACTTGTTGAATGAGGGCTCACTAAAAAAGAAAGGAACCTAAATATTCTGTATATCCTGTGCTGTGTGTCAGAGTTCCATAGCAAAAAATTGCCCATCCCTGAACTAAACAGAAGTTGCAATTACTGTTATTTGAATTTGTAACTTCTGACATATGCTTGATAAGTAAATAAAAATTCTGTGATGTACACATGCTCCATGCTAAGCTTTGAGGAAATTGGAAGAAGGTAGAATAGTATTAAGTAAAAAACAAAAAAACAAACCCTGGAGCGTTCCTAATATCTAGTTTTAAGTAACATTTAACAGTCATAAAACCAAGATCCCAACAGAATGCAGGAAAACACTTTCTGTGTTCTTTGATTTAATATTATGGTTATATTCACATACAGCTACCTGCATCATGGAACTGTTTTATCTTTGTTGTGCACAGTTCTTTAACTGAAGTTTCAGGCCCACTGTATCCTGCAGATCCAATCCAGCCAGCATAAGTTGTACCTTAGGGTTTTCATAATTAAAGCATCTAGTTTATAACAGTTCAAGGCAGTAGCTGTTTTGGATTCATAAGGAGACCTCAGCAACAGCTAGATACAGGAGGAGTTAAATGAAATCTCATGCTCATTAAGCAAGATGAAGGTGAAACATATGCAAACACAGAGTTTCATAGATTTCCATACATTTTCAATGATTTATAATTAAAAATATAATGCAGGTCTTATTGCTGTCTTTCAAGTGTGCGTGTATATATGTATATATGCGTTTTTGAAATGGGAGTGCGAATTCAACTGACTAAAATCAGCACATCTTACATTTTGATAACAATATGCCACCCAAAGCATACAATCTTCTTGAAATGCTTCTAACAATTCTTTTAAAAACAATGAAGTGTCATGCATGCCTTCAGTTGGCTAATAAATATACTGCTTTATCTCAGTTTTATTTTTATTTGAATCTCCAGTCTCTAAGTATATTAACTATTGTATAGTGATATTTTCCCCTAAGATGACAGTCTTATGTACACTGTCGGAAAATTAGGCCTGTTAACCATAAAGTGGCTTCCTTTCACATGAACAGCTGTGGAGTTCGTTTTGAAAGCAAAAGCAGAAGAGGGCAGCAGTGCACAAGGCAATTTTTTTCTACAGGTGTGGAACATTCTAGACTCATAAAAATAAACTGTCCTCATTATCCTTCTGCCTTACAAAAGATAATGTATGGCTCTCAGCGCAGGACTCCAGCACTTGGCAGTCTGTGTTGTCTGGGGTTCACAAGTTTTCTTTGTTCAAAATGATCTCAAACAAAATAAATACTTTTATTTCCTTAATCTCAGGGAATTTACCATGTACAAAGGAGTCAGTACAGTAGCAGAGTCTACATACTATATGCCTACACACACGAACACACATGATTCATAGCACCATTGGTGGTACTTACCTTAAAAAAAGAAACAATCTGCATAAGTTGTGAACAAGATATTAGGTAGAGTGTGACATAATAAATCAGGGGATACAAACTGTAGTATTTGAAGAGAAGTGGTGTAAACGGTGTATCTCCTTATGAAATTGCCTTCAGCCTGAAAGCAACATGAAAGATGGGGGCATCTTGCAAAAGAAGTTCAGCAAAGGAAAGTCCCAATTTCTGCATGGCTAAAAGAAAATGGTTCTGATTTAAACTGTTCTGCTTCATATCCATGCAGAATTCTCCAGTTTCTTGTATTATACATACCTTAGAATTGAAAATAAAACAAAGCTACAGAGGACAGAATTTTTCCCTGACAAGTAGTTCAGCTCTTCTCCATAGATTTTCTTCTGGTTTTCCTTTTCAAAAAACACCATTACAAGAACATTCTCATACCTCCCTTCAAGGAAGACAGATGATTCTATCCCTTGAATTAAATAAAGAAATCATGTCGGCACATCATAAGCATTAATTTCTGGTGGCATTCTTCCCACAAGTTCAGAATTCTTTAACGGAAGGCAAAAGTGAATGTATGTATTAAAATGCACACCCCTTCTTTGCGCTATAGCATTTGGCCACAAGCATTTGGCAAACAGCATTAAATAAGCATTTTGAAAAATACAGTACACTGTTGAAATGCCATTATATTTATCTGTGGTTGTGTGTACATGGATTGAAACTGATTTGTGCAGCAATTTGAGTGGCTGCTTATCTCTTCTCTCCTTCAGACGGACCATATGTTGCTGACTGACCAAGGGGCCTCTGCCTTTGCTAGGGCCATGGGAATTCCTGAGGTTCCTGGAGAAAAATTAATCACTGAAAGGTCATTGGAGAGGTGGAAGAAAAACCTTGAGGCTGATTGGAACCCTCAAGAATGTCAAAAGTAACTATCACTGTTGGTGTTCTGCCTGCTTGAATGAAGAAAATTAAATTAAATAGAGCAATAAACCTACATAATCTCTTCCCCAAATTCAGAGGGAGTATTCTTCTGAATGTGGACTGCTGGAAGCAGCTACAAACAATTCCTCCTGTCCTCTTGAACTTTTCATGGGCCTGTGGCTGTGCTCTAGGGAAAACAAGAAACTGGGTTTGGAGCGAGATGTGCAGCTCACACCTCACAGCATGAAAGTGACAGCCAGTAGTACTGTAGTATGGAAGTGTGCCAATGTTCTCCTTGGCTGACAAAAAAGCATGATGTATAAGGGACTCAGACTTATGGCTCTGGTTGGCTTATGGCAGCCATCTCTTCAGTACAGTTTTAGAATGAAAACTGTGGCTCTGCACCTGGGTGGGGCAGACTGGGTGGCAGCTCTTAGCCCTGCATTGGGGCACTGTCAGAGCCCAGCCCAAGTGTGCTTTTCCCTCTAAAGCCTTAGCAAGGAGATGTGCAGCAATGGCTATGGGAATAAGATACCGTCTGCACTGTGATGGCATCTCAGTGCAGGGCTAGGAGTACAGCTGCCCCTTGGTCTACCCTGCCTGGGGGTAGCACATTCTAAATTCTTAAGCTGCAGCACTGAGTGGCAGGAGGATCAAGTCTTAGCCCTGGCCCTAGCTGTGATGGCCTTGCTCCCTTCCAGGGTACCTCAGGTGGAAGGGGGGCCTTCAATAAGGAAGCAGTGCTGGGATCTGCAAGCCTGGAACCAGTTGTGATAGGAGTGGGGTGGAATAATGCCTTTGCTGTTGTAGCAGTAACAAAAGAAACAACCATGATTGTGGCTGCTGAAGTTCGCTACAGGTAGTCCCTGGGTTAAGAATGCCCAGTTTAAGGATGTCCCATAGTTAAGAACGGAACCTATTGTAGCAAAATTTGAGTTAAATATACGATTCAAGTTAATTACACAATACTACTTATACAGCTTACATACAAATTCAACTTAAGGACAGACCTTGGGAACAGAACTTGCTCTTAAACTGGGGACTACCTGTACTGTGCATACATACCATTTTTTCACACCAACCCCTTTGCATATTGTTGAACAAGAGAGAGCAAGCAGGTTCTGCTAGCATTGTGCTCTGTGCAGACCTCAGTTCACATAAAGGTTGCTCTTCAGCAAGATACAGAGGCAGCCTTGTGGCACACCTATTAATTAATCAGCAGTAGCACTGAAAAGCTACTGAGAGAATGAGAGAGGTGTAGTTGTACAATTGTGTGCTACATTCTTTTTGATGCACCTCAAAAGCACCTGAATTTAGAGACAGTTGTATCAATGTATGAAAAGGCTCCAGTGTTGTGGTCTTCAGTCTAATTAACCAGTCCTGGAGCATTTGTAATGATTTGAGTTTGAGACCAGTCATTAGATAGGCCTTTGATCTGATCTGGCAGGATTTTGTTGTTAAGAATATTGATCATATTCCTGAAAGATACTGGATTTTCATTGATTTTAATGATAGAATGGCAATTTGTGGAATTCGTCATGCCCACTAGCACACTACCTCCTCCTCCCTCTCTAGACTTACTTCTTTTCAGTAGCTCCAGTAGCCCAAAGCAATTGCAAGAAAATGAGAGTGATAGTAGTCCAGGAGAAAGATCCTATTTGTCCAAGCTATCGAAGTAAAAAAAGAAGGCCAGTTGTGGAAAACAAGAGGAAGAAACTTTAAACTGAACAAAAATCTGATTCCAATAGTTTTACATAAGTTAAGGCCTGTGGCAGCTTAAGTGTAAATTCCACAGTGCATTAACCTTCCTGTGTTGCTTTAGTATATCTGAAGTCTTCTAAGTGAACCTGCATAGAGAGTCATGGCTTCAGTGTGAAAATGGCCTGTTGTCCTTTCATATTTGAAAAATAGCTACCTATGCTAACAGACGCTGCATTCGTTTGTCAAATGCTTTGAAATCTTCAGCTAATTGTCTGAAATGCTATTTTTGGCAGAGACCTTGGAACAGTTGGAGCCGTTGCTATCGACAGTGCAGGAAATGTAGCTTGCGCAACATCAACAGGAGGACTTACTAACAAACGGTTTGGCCGTGTTGGTGATACAGCATGCATAGGTAGGGGAGAACAATACTTTAGATGGAATAACAGTCTGTCTTTCTCTCGCTGTCATAAAATGCACATTGTGAGTAATCATTTCATAATGTTCAGTGGCTGCACTCCAGAGGTAATAAGGGCTTGTAGGTCTTTTGGAGGCCATCTCTGCTCCATATAGAACCAGTTACTTTTAAACCCGAACAGTGCACATGGGAAGTACTGAAGTGGAAACAGCAGGCAACTGTTTGGCTTGTAGTTCAAACAAAACTATTTTTATTAAATGGCATGTTTTCCTAAGATGTGATGATTTCATAACTTTTAGGGAACACCATAGTTCAGGATAAGCTGATGGAGTGGAAAGTGTGAAATATTTTGAGAATGTTTGTTCAGATATTGAAATAGGTTCTCTGTACATGCTTTTTTCATGGAAACAGCCTAGCAGGCACTCTTTTGTGAGGAAGCATCAGAGGGTGTTCCTTTCCAGCCTTTACCTTTCTCTTTATAGTTCCGTGAATGTTGATACAATGTGCATTCCACTTGAATCCTTCATTGTTAAAAAAAAACCCCAAAACATAGTAGATATTGTATCTGGCTTACACCATGTAATACATCAATATCAATTGGAGAGGTGAGGTGGGTTACTGAAAATGCCATCTTTTTTTTTTTCTCCTTCCTAGGAAGTGGTGGTTATGCAGATAATTGCATTGGTGCCACCTCCACCACAGGCCATGGAGAGAGCATTATGAAAGTGATCCTGGCAAGACTTACTCTTTACCATATGGAACAAGGTACAGTCTGATGTTCCAGAAGTTTTACATTATATAGAGCATGAAGCAGCAGTATTCCACACAGTGGTTGATGAAAGGTGCCTTTGGTTATTTCAGTATTGAGGATGTATATGTTGGGAGCACTTTGGATATGCAACAAATACTGATGTTGAAGCTAATGCACACAAATACACACCAATATAAGTTCAAAGGTTTGTTCTAGCATCTGCTATTCCTAACTTATCAATGTTTTGAGCTCCAATTTGCCATTCAGAATAAAAGGCCTATGAAATTTTCTGTTATTAGCAGTCACCACTGGAGGTCTTCCTATTTATCAAGCTTTAAGTAGTTTCTAATGCCAATTTATGATTTTACTGCAAGAAATATTCTAGCTACTTCATTTTTTTTTGTTTTGTTTGGATAATGTTGAGTTATTCTGTTTTTACATGAATTTTATTTGTTGCCTTGAGCACCTAGTGGATGGAGGCTTTATCAATATGTCAAATAAACTAACAAAAGGCTCCTTATGCCATCTTACTGGTGAACTGGCAAAGAGGAAATGAAACAATTTCATATTTTAGGTCAGTTTTCTCCAACCTAGTACTCTCCATGAAGCCATCCTGGCTGGGAATTATAGGAATTGAAACATATTGGATGTTACCAAGCTAGTGATGGCTGGCCTCAGGGATCATCTCCAAACAACAACATTTTCTTTTTTCAGCTATATTTGTGCTGACCAGTCTAATTATACTAAAGTGTCATTCTGCCTGCATGTACTGGAAAAATTCTTTTTAAAAAGAGTTGCATGCAATGAATTGTTGGTCACAAGTAAAAACGCACAACTGCAAAATTTTCATGGCAATGTGGTTTATTTTCACGCTCAGTAGCAATATGCTCATAACTGTTGAAGGGTATAGGTTACTCACTGCTGATGAAGCCTTTTAAATCTGTTTTTAAATACCACTATTCTCTGACTTCTCTTTAAATATAAGAAACACATTGAAAACAAATGTTCCAATCTGGGTATTGATCAGCACACTTGTAGAAGAGTGCTACGATAAACAGCTGACAACAGGATGTTCATGTGACTGTAATATAATCGGACTACAGTTGACTGGGGAGAGCTTTACCTTCTGTGTTATCTAAACTCTTGATTTCTATTACAGCCTGTAAACAAAGTCACTCAATTTCTTATGAATATAGTTACAGAGAAAAGTATGATTCTGTTGCAAATTTCTGTTACTCATAAACTTAAAAGAGTTTCATGTTCAAGATGTCAAAAAATGTTGAATGGGAAAGGGAAGAGTTCAGTATCATATAAAACATTGTTGGTAGACTTATCTGCAAAGGCCTTGGTGTACTGGCTCTCTTACTAGGGGACACTTGATCTCTATTTTTAAGCAGCCTTGACTACAAGTGTTTAGCCACATTAATTTGGAACACCATTTTCCTTAACATGAAAGGTTGTCTACACTGGGATCAGGTAACAATTATGTTTCAAATAAGAGTTTGCTGCATCAATGGCCTCCTGTTTCAGCTTTTTACTTATTGGATAGGGAGAAGATTGCTCCTGTTTCTTTAGGTAGATTAGATTTAGATTAAAACATTCCTCTCTCAGATGCGCAAGGTAGAATATCTGGTACTTCTTCCAACTTTATCTTTGCTATGATCTTGTACGGCAGATTAGGCTGAGAGGCAGTGACTGGCCCAAAGTCACCAAGAAAGCTTTATGGTTGGATAGGAATTTAAAATAAATCATGTAACTTTTGTTTTCTTCATATTCTAGATATGTTGTCTAGGTGACCTTGATTGATGCTGAAAATCTGGCTGAGGCTTGATTGGAGACCACTAGGAAATTTCAGGACTGTAGGAGAGACTGGAAAGTCAAACTTCCTTAAAAATTGCTTTAATAAATAGGCAAAAAGGAATCCAGAAAGAAAAGTAAACATGGAAAAGAGGCACATAAATATGATACGTATTAAAAACATCAGCTCAGTTTGTAAATGCAGCAGTAAACCTTGGTCATACAAAATAATATTGATCAATCTTTCCATTCTGTCGACAGAGATTCAGTTTATAAGTGGAGAATGAACACGTGAACAGTCCAAGATTGCCAGTCTGGGGTGATGCTGTCTTTTCTTGTGAAAGGATAATTTATTTCACCAGATTCCATGTTTAAGATAATTCTTCATATAACAATAAAATTCAAATATGGGAATATAATTCAAAGTTACATTCACATTTAAAATCATACTATCATTTCCAAAACCATATTATAAAATTTATGAATATCAAAACTAAATGAAATCATGGTGGGACAAGCCTCATAAGATATGTGTAAATGTTCCCTCCATCATTTTAGACTTCCAGCATAATAAAGTTTAAAACTAATCCTTTTAAAACATTATATATGGTATCTAATAAACATGAAAAAATATTTTGTTAAATTAATTTCATCTTAAGATCACAAGAAACATATTTAATAATCTGTAAGACCACTAGCCATTGATTTGTTAACATGGGGTGTTTCAGTTCCTGCATATAAATAATGCACGCTCTAGCAATACGGACAGTCCTCTACTTATGAACTTTTGAGTTACCAACTTTCAACAATACGAACAAGCCTCCAACAATTCCAACAATGAAGGTCCCAGAGGTTTAGGGCATGCATGCGTATGTACACCCGGAAGTGTATGGCATGCCATATACATACACCCAGAAATTTACAGCATGCACATGTACATATATAGCATGCTGTAAACTTCCGGGCATATGTATGCAGTGTGCTGTGGTTGGATTTATCAACAGAATGGACTTACAAACAGCCTCTTGGAATATAACCTGTTCATAAGTAGAGGACTGTCTGTACTCTTCAGTTGTCCATAAAAGAAAATTGTGCATTTAGAATCACCCAATAAATGTTTCATTCCTGAAAATAGTTTAGGAGTTTTAGATGCTGCTAATGCATCTGGACTACATTGTGAAATCAAAATTCAATGAAAATGAATCTACTGCCATTCCACAATTTTAAAACAATCCAAATTCCTCTTCCAACAACTCAAATCTTTTAAAAACTTAAACAGCAGTAAGTTGACATAAAATATTAATACTCCCATTACCCCAAATACAAAGATGTATATGCCTACAGTTTTCATATTAGGATTATCCCAAATTGTACGTTTATGAATAAGGCTCAGAATTATGCTTCCATCCCAATAATTTTCAAATATTATAAGTATTACAAATATTACAGCCTTTAATGCTGGAAACCTAGTATGATTGCGACTAAAACAAGCCCCATGTCCCTGGCATGATAGCAAAGGGGGGGGGGGCGGTCATATAGTTTTGCGCTCATAGTGGTTTTTGAACTTGGTCACTTGAATTCCACAAGGAAACAAGAGTTAAAACATATGCCGAGAGATAAAGTTAAAAAGCATGAAAGTTTGTTTGTTTGATTTCTAAGGCCACCTACTCACCATCATCATAAAACCATCATAACTGCAGTTTATATAAAGAAAATATAGAGGTGTAGGGGGCATAAGGAATGGCCCTGAAAGACAGGAGGAAGAGCTGCTACCAAGGCAATAGTTAGATAAGTGGGACTTGAGACCAGGCCAAGAAAATAACTTGAGAAAAGGTCTTAGATAAGCCCCTCCCTAATTAACATGAATATAAAGTGAGGGAGGGGGAAGCACATTCAGACATGCAAAGTTCTGTTACTATAGCTGTTACAATAAAAGTAGTCCTGATCTATATGGCATTAGTTTCTTAATCTGGTCTACCAATGTAGGCCTGACAAGGGGCTTGTCTTTCCATATACACTTTCTTAGTAATTCATCAATCTATTTAAAATTCCTTAAGGGCACTAAGGTAGGAGTTAATGTTCATTTTTGCAACATTTATTTGAGGGATCACCTCGCCCCAGTTACATCTGCCCATCCTGCCAGATCCAGCAGAGAGGGCTTGCTACAGATTCTGTCTAGGGAGCTACATTCGGTGGGCCTTAGGTGGCAGGCCTTTTCTGTGGAATATCTTCCCCCCTGTGGTGAGGCTTGCTGCATCGCTTTTGACCTTCTGAAGGTTTCTCAAGAACTGGTGGTGCCATCAGGCCTGGGGACTCCAGGGGACTGGTGAATTAGTGAGGTGGCTCCATTATTGTTAACATTTCTTCACCCATCACTTCTGTTTCTTAGCTTTGTTTTTATAGTTTTTAATGTCTTTTAAATAATAATGATACAGATAGTCCTTACTTAACGACCACAATAGGGACCGGAAAATTGGTTGTTAAGTGGGACAGTCATTAAGCAAGTTGCCACGTAACCTGATCCAATTTTACAACCATTTTTATGATGGTTGTTAAGTGACTCACATGGTCATTAAGCAAATCCAGCTTCCCCAATGGACATTTTTTGCCAGAAGTCACTTAATGACCATGTGATTCGCTTAATGACCTCAGTGATTTGCTTAATGACCATTGTAAAAAAGGTTGCAAATCGCGATCACGTGCCTGCACAGGGGTGCAATGGTTTGCAACGGTCCTAAGTGAGAGTACAGGTCATAAAGCACTTTTTCTGAGGCTATTGTAACTTTGAACCGTTGTTAAACGAACGGTTGTTAAGCAAAGGCTACCTGTAATTGTTTTAGGTATTTATTAACTGTTTTAGCTTTGTTGTATGCCGCCCAGAGTCACTTGTTTTGTGAAATGGGCAGCTATATATGTTTGACAAATAAATAAATAAATAAATTTATCTTTCTCCATAAGTTCATAGGAATGTTTAACTTCCTTTATATTTATACACACACACACAATAAAGTATATATATATAGTTTTATTTATATATACTGTGTGTGTGTATGTATACACACATACACACATTTTATTAAGAATTTTGATTATAATAGTAAAACCTAATACAAACTAAATTTAAAGAAAGAAAAGAGAATAGAAAGGAGTAAAAACTGCAAGAAAAAAGAGAAAGAAGGAAGAAAAAAGGATATAATAAAGAGAAAAGAAATATATAAAGAAACGTCTTCCAACCTTTATTACAACAAGTATAAACAAATTTAGTGACTCTTCACCCCCTCTAAGGTTACAAACATTTATCTCTTCATCTCATCTCCCATCCCTTATCTATAGGCAAATCCATAAAACATCATCTTTTCACACCTGGTGTCAGTAGAAAGTCCATAAAGGGTAACCAGGAGTAACAACATATCTTATTTTAACCTTGATCAAATAAACCAACTTTATATTTCTTCCTTTTACTTCTAACAGTCTTAATCTTTAGTTCATTCAAATATTGTTGTAGGATTTGATTTTTCTTCATTTCTTCTTTGTCCCATCGCACAGAGTTCTTCAAGGCTTTAATAAGCCTCTTCTGTAATTCCGGGAGGAAAAAATTATCCAGGGTACACTATTCATTTGTCATTTCTATATTTCTTTTAAATTTTAAAACCTCAGCCAGTTTCTTTTCTAGATCCAGTGATTTGTGGATCTTTGCTTTTGCAGAGCTGTCTTTAGTTCACCATACCTCCCCCAGAAATCTTCAGGAATGTTTAACTTTCTACTTATGTAAATACTAATCAGATACAAACGATCTGATACATTTACGTCTACATATGAAAGACGTATCCTTGAAATAATTATTTCCAGATATTTAAGACACCCAATAAAACAGATTTCCATAGATTTAATGGAGCCTATCAGAAGTATGAGACTTGCTTCTGTTAATGGAACAGCCTGACAACATACCATATTGTTGTACTATATCAGTAAGTCTTGGTATAGAGCATTCATAATTATTATATGACATAATATATTATCAACATATAATAGCTGTTTTTAATTTTAGCCACTTTGTTGTCCAAAATGTTCTTTGAATTACCTGACAAGACTGGCATATTGTTCCAGTTTTAAGTTAAATATTAGAGGAGGAATTAAAGGACACTCTTTAATGAGTTCCATGAGACATCTTCATATGTAAAGAAATAATTCCTTCTACAATAATTCTATCTGGAGGATTGGAGTATTATTTTAATTAATAAAAAAAGGAAATCCATATTTGGCCAAAACCTACTCCAAAAATTTACACTGCACCTTAAGAAAGGCCTTTTTTTTTTCATTCACTGAAACCACTATTTCCAATCATCCAAAACAGCATCAGCAAGCAAAGCAGATTCTTTCCTTTCAAATCTGATCTTAGGTGTGGATCACCTTGAGCAGACAGGGAGCTCCAGGGATGATGAGGAAGGAAAAAATCTGTTATGTGAGTGAAAGCCTATTAAAATGAAATTCAGTGTAACTCTGGAAATAGGTTATGTTCCTGCAACCTTACAAAAGCTATGAAGAGACTTCTTCTGTTACAGAACTTGCAAGTAAGGTAGGCTTGTGCAATATCAGAAAAACACAGCCTCTTCCTGAGTTGTGCTTGATTCCTGATGACTGCACAGTCACATCGACAAAGCTTTCTTAAATATGTAGAAATGGTCGTCCCTGTTTTCTTTCACAATTTTTTTTGCAACTTCTGAGTCCTTAGCCCTGGGATTTCCTGGTAGTTTCCCATCCAAGGACTAGCCAGGTCTGACCCTGCTTAGTTTTTTTGAGAACAGCATAGGTGGGCTAGCTTTTGCTATTTGCTGAGGCCTGAGATAAATAAGGAGTATGTGAAGTGGTGAGATACCTTTTCAGCATCTTTTTAAAAACATTATAAAAGGTAAAACTTCAGGGTAATATTCTGGAAACGTTCTGAGATATGTCTTGAAACAGCCATAAGATTCATAACTGGAAGCTGGCAGCAGTTATTAATATGGCACTAATTTTCATCTTGATCCTGACTTGCATGTATGCATATGAGTGTATACACAGGCCTGATTTGATAACGTAGAAAAGATTAATTGGTGCTACCGCAATAGTGAGACAGCTAAGAAGTGTTTTCAGAAACACACTTCAGAGTGCTTTAGTTGGCAATATTGGTTTAATGGGTCTTTATCCAAAGAACAGTTTTCAGTCAGTATGTACAGTATATAATTGTGTGTGTGTATTTTCATGTTTAGACTACTATAACACAAATGTATAACATAATCAGCCTTTTTCAAATCAGGCTAGGCAATTCAGACCCAAGCGTGCCCCGAGTGAAGAGCAGGTGTTCAGCTGAAGGTTAGGAACTGAATTATCCCCCTCACAGTGTTAGAATATCTAAACATTGTTATAGCAGCTGTTGCTAGGGTGAACATTTCCTTCCTCTTGGCGTTTTAAAGGCTGAGGCTCTGGTTTATAAGTGTAGGAATAGTTTTCATTCTGGGGTTTCATTTCTATTAGGAGGAAGAGGAAAATATTTTATCTGGTTGTTACATCACTATGGATTACATTTCGTATCTGATTCATTTGAAGCTTTTAGGCCAAGTGGCTTACTTTCAAATAAAGATTACAAACTGGAAAAAAGTATCTTGAAAGACAGTATTGAAAATATTTTAAATCTTTCTACTTTTTTACTATTTACTCTTTTTTGACAAGCTGCACTTGGAACTTAATAAAGTTTGAAGAGCTAAATTTTCAGAGTTAACATGCATTATAGTAACCATGCTTAATAGGAGTGATATTGGTGTTAATAAAGTCCTATTTCTCAGTGATAAAATGATCAATACTCTTGAAAGTTATCTGTTGTCCAGAGTATTAATAACTGAACTTTATTAAACCATTCAGTTTGGAGGAATGGAGACAAAACCCAGAAAAGTATGCCTGTATGTCTGTGATATAGTTAGGCCCATCCAATCTACAAATAATCTCCCCCATCCACTCTTCTTTTCAGTAATAGAAAGTTTTCTGTATTAAAAGAGCTGGCAAAATAATTTTAGTTATTAGAAGAGTTTATTTGTGGTCATTTAAATAGAAGCAGGGCGAATGATTGTCAAGAATTAACCAGATCTAGCAAAACATATCTTGAATTAGATTGGGAGACTACAATCCCATCTGTTTTGAAGAGAGTTTTACAATAATTCCTATAGGAATTGGGCAGGAACCTTCCCACTGATGCAAACTGAAAAGATTTTGTAGTCTCAGGCAATGGGAATGAGTTGGCCCAGTGGAAATTTTGATCCCTCCCTCCTCTGTGATGAATAGCTATCAAATCACAATCTCCTTTGAAGCACTCTTCAGTTTCAAAAGAAGTTTATCTACCTGATCTGGAAGGCTTTTTTCCCCCTTGTTTCTGTTTTGAAAGCAACAAGCCTTATGCTTCATTATGCTCATGGAATTAATGGCATGGTTCTTTGGACATGGCCGCTTCCTTTCAAAGGAATGGAATTCATTTAGTATATTAAATGAATGTTAGTTACCTCAAAGAGAGCCAGTTTGGTGTAGTGGTTAAGGCATCAGGCAAGAAAGTGGGAGACCGTGAGTTCTAGTCCTGCCTTAGGCACAAAGCCAGCTGGGTGGCCTTGAGCCAGTCACTCTCTCTCAGCCCTGGGAAGGAGGCAAGAGCAAACCACTTCTGAAAAATCTTGCCAAGAAACTAAAGGGACCAAAACTGACTTGAAGGCACACAAAAAAAAATTACCTCAAAAGATTGTTGACAGGATGCAAACTATCTTGGTTTATCTGTTATTTTAACATAGTTATACCCATTTAAAATGTACCCTTGAATTCCTTCTTTTAAAATTAGGGCGTTTCTTATATTCTGCTTTTCCAGGGAAGTCACCAGGGGATGCTGCTGATGCTGCCCTAAATTGTATGAAAACCAGAGTTGGAGGCCTGGGTGGCATCATTGTGATTGGCAGTTCAGGGGACTGGGCTGTTAAGTTCTCCACCAACCAGATGTCTTGGGCTGTTGTGAAGGATGACCAGCTACAGTCTGGCATTTATACTGGGGAGAGGAATACACAGTCTACCGAAGATGCCCTTAGCTCCATTGGACCTTAGAAACAAGGAAGGAAACTGGGGTTGGGCCATAGGAGGAAGACCATGGAACTGAATCCGTATCTCTCTGAGAACGAGGCAAGCACTTTTTCCGAGCTCACAGTCTTGTGAGCAGATAGTATTCTGTCAGAGTTTTCATTCTAGACTGTATATGTTTGGGTTCCCATCTGTATTTGATTAATAAAATAACCGTGACTCCATATGCATTTTAATTTTAATTCTACTGGATAAAAGGTTGTCCAGAAACTTTTATTGGATGCAATTACACCAGTTTCTTGATATCTGATGCATCTGCATGGTATCAAAAGATAATGTGCTGAAGAGATGCTCATCATTCAGAACATTAAAATGAATATACCTAGTAGGGGGGACTATATAACTTGAATACCTGTCTGTGATTATCTCATGTTTATATATAAATTAAGAAATTAAATTAAAATGTGAAACATAACGGGAAAAGCAAACTTATTCAATACAGATAAGAGATGAGCAACTGGTTGATCAATTATTGGGCTGTAATCTTATACCCACAGCTGGGAGTTTTACTGAACCCAAAGAGGGGGATGGGTGTCAAGTTGACATTGCCATATTAATTACTCTCTTTAACTAAACTTGAATAACTTCCTTTAAGGCTTTCTGTATGAAGTTACCATAGTATTTTATGCTAAATCCTTTTTGAAATAATACTAAAAAAATGAATTGAAATGTATTTTCTCAGGATAGTACTTTCAAGAAAGTTGTCTCATTTTTAGGAAACACATTTGTATGTCCTTTTCCTTTCATTCTTTTATAATTCAATATGTTAAGGCATACTTAGATATTACTTTGGCTCTATAACAACTTTTCCTGTTGAGAAATAAGCAGTAATATGTTAATGTACAACATTGTCTTTCTGAAAACAATCTCAATAAAATTTATACAGTAAATTCATAGAGTATATGAATTTTTGGCTCAAGTTATATTGTTGGCAAGTCAAGTTTGTTTTAAGTTCTATATCTATTTATCATTAAGAAAATAATTGTATGATCCATTAATTCATAAGAAGAGAGCCACCTAATTTATAGACTAAACTAACAGTTCACAAAGTGTGGTCTGGGGGTCCCCAAGATCCTTTCAGGGGGTCCGTAAAATCAAATAAATATTTTAACATTTTTCTCAGTTTTAATTTCTAATACAGTATATATTGATAGATATAACCCACAGAAACCAAAGCTCTTTGGGGTCCTCAGTCATTTTTAAGAATGTAAGGGTGTCCTGAGACCAAAATGTTTGAGAACCACTGGATTAAACCATGTATCACTTAATAATTCCAATCTGTTCAGCTCTGGGAATATCAACATATGACCTGGAAAGCTGTTGCTAAATGGTAGTGACAATTTCTTGTCTCCATAAAGCAGTGCCTCTACTTGTGCCTTGCATGAACCCAAGCTGCCACAGTCTCACTAGGGTCAAGACATGTGAATTCCTAAGAAAGCTGATTCTTTACATTTGGTAAAGTGGCAAGTGAGCCAAAATGTTGGTGTACCTTTTTGACTTGACTTTCAATCCAAAAGTTAGTCTGCCTTATGCTGATAAGGAATATCCAACATGAACTTCCTACATTCCACAAAATGTCATGACTGGTTCTGCATGCCATTGGGATCATTCTGGAGCAGCTAATTTTCTGTCCTCATTTCCCTCCTATACATTCCAATCGTGCAGTTGCTTTTAAAGTTTACAGCTATTTCAAAGATGTTGTGTGATTACGAATGTTAGGGTAGATGTTCATATTATTGGTCTAAATCTATTGTTCTGTGACTATGCTTTCTTAAGGAAAACAAAGCAGCAGTTTAAAAATCCAAGCAGTTTTATAACACTTAAATTGTTCATACATGTTGATTTCACGCTGGAATTATTGTATCATGTTCTCAGGAACACAACAATTTAAAGAAAATCATAATCAACATTTATGATGATGCACTGGGATCGGGGGCAGGATTTCATTGCTCTGATGCTAGTTAGACAATTGAAATCAGGAATATAAATAAGAAGTAAGAGAGCTCAGAGACTATTTTGCACACAAGTTTTGTTGAATAAGCCATATGTTTGCTTTTTCATGTTTTCCTAGACAAACTGAAAACATTGCTCTTCCAAAATTATGAGGCATGCCTATCTCCCCCACTTTCTATTATACTTAGTCTTAACAGTTATTTTCCAAGAACAATGATTTATTATTTGATCAACAGGCTTTGGAATGCTGTAGTCCTAACTACATAATATTAATGGCATAACTATTCATGCCTACTTTTTAATCCTAGAATTTATATCGTACTAAGTTCTGACCCTGGATCTTTCCAGAGGGTTATATAAGCTAATAAATCATTCAGAGTTTTCCACAAGCAGTAACTTAGATTCTTACACTGTTCTTACAATACCACTAAATATGCACACACAAAGAATGAAGGTTGGACAAGCTTAGGAGTTACTAGGTGTTTTGTACTCCCAAATCTTTTGGCAATGGATTAGGAGCTGATAGGAATTTTGTAATATTTGTCACAAAGATCAAGTTGGAGTTTCAGGATTAACTTTTCAGCTGAATTTCAGGGCATCTGTGTTTCAGATTTGACTTGATTTGATTTCATTCACAAATCCTTCTGTATTTCAAAAGTACCATATTTTCTTGCATTTGCTGAATGCTGTTGCAGTTCTAAAGCCCTGAACTTCTGATCCTTTATTGCTAGGGCTTTACCAGAGCTTCAACCATGTAATGCATTGCAGCATGAGGCTCATCAAGTACTTGGCTGCATCAGGCATCATGGGCACAAAGCCATGATGCATGTATAGCAACATAGGAAGCATTTCCTTGGCAACACTGAGCCTTACAAAGTATGCCATCTGACATGCGGATCTCAGTTTATCTTCTTTTACTGAAAAGTAAAGTGGTGATTATAAGCTAATATTTTCCATACATAATTGCAATTGTTATTTTAGCTTTTGTAGCCCTGTATTTATAATGCCACTTAGTTATGGCTTGAAGCTATTGCGAGTTTTGTTACTGTTTTCATATCTTTAAAGTCTAGGAAAGCCTAATGATATGGGGTTAGTTTGAGAGGGTCATATTTATACTGAAACAATTTAACTTTGGTTTCTAAGCTCAAACTAGAAAAGATGGCTGTCATAGGGCCCAATGTTCAAATGTGAGATTAATTTTTATTTTTCATTTTTTTGAGAGTGAATCCTTGGACCTTTGGTTGACATTTAAATGTGTGAAATAGCATTTATGCTTATAAATGCCAAAATTAACATTATTAAAAGTAGGATTTGTAAAAAAGGCTAATCTAAACTTCGAATTAGGAAACTAGGCTTAAATTGAGGGACTATCTCTTCCTGATTACATCAGCCCGTCCCATCAAGTCCAGCAGAAGGAAGTATTTTGAGGATCCTATCTAAGGAGCTACACCTGGCAGGACCCAGGAGACAGGCCTTTTCTGCTGTGGTGCCCATGCTGTGGAATATCAGGTTAGATTGGCTCTATCTCTGCTGCGCTTCTGGCAGTCCCTCAAAACCTGGTTGTGTCAACAGGCCTGGGGGTCTCAAGGGGATGGTGATATGAGGAGGTGGCTCCATTGTTTGTAATATCTGATGCTTTCTCCTAGCCTTTTATAATAACAATATTAATTTTTGTAATTGTTGAATGTTATTATTTTTTTATGATTTTATTGTGCACCACCCAGAGTCATGTATTGTGAGATAGGCAGGTGGGACGGGCTGATGTAATCAGGAAGAGAGAGAGATAGTTGAAGCACACACTATGGTTGTAAATGTGGGCAAGGCTGACTTGCAGATAAGTTCAGACCCTCAAAGATTTTGCATATGCCTTAGCTGTATTACATTAACATTTTTATAGGAAAAAAAATCACTGCATCCCATTTTTTTCTCAAACTGACATTGCTCATAATAATTTTTAAAAGCATACATAGTGCAAGGAAGAAAAGAGGAATGCAGACAACAACTCCATTCAGCCACAGAAAAAAAACCACATTCAGGTATAATAATTTGGCTCAAACATGATACTCAAGTTTTCACAACTTTTCCAAATATTAAAGATAACCTTCACTACCCGTTGTACAAAATCCATATCAGAAAAAGCTGTGTTCAAATTTCTCTGTATCTCCTGTTTCTCATGAAGCAATCCGTTCCCCAACTAAAAGGTCAGAAATTAATCCTTTTCTATTTTTTACTGATTCGTCTACTACCTCCATTTTGCTTTTTTTTTTTTTTGATAAGCCAGATTCATTTCTAGTTCTGCCTAAGCTAGGCACTAACAGCCAGCTGCGAAAAGATATGTGCATTAGAATAACAGTGAACACGCACAAGTGGGACAGTAGCATACATACACGTAAAAACATGAACACCACACAGTAAAGAGAACATAAATCAGTCAAAAAGACCTCTCTTCTGAGTTGTGGGGGTGAGGCTTGCGGTGCCCCTTAACCCCAAACAACAATTTTTACTCCACATTTTGCAAGTCTTAATTATCTCAACCGTACAAATCTACTTCTATCACGCAATAAGATCAAAGGCCGCCATAACACGAATGTATGAGGATACAGGCTCAATAGCGCGCTGACCAGATGCTCTTGCCGATCTTAACGTCCCAATCGGCGAATCCTTTACTGGAGTTTACCCACCTTTTCCCCGAAAACGTTTCCTAATGCTACCCCAGTAGTAGCGGCGGCTGCAGTCGCCTCTCTCTCTCTCTCTCCCTGACACTTTCCCAGCTGTTCGACCGCATCAGACCACCGTGCAGCTGCGAGAGTTCCGACTGAGTCGACGAAGGCGGGGTGAGAATGAAGGGAGTCGAGGAAAGATTCCATTCTCCTCCTTATTGGCTCGTGCCGACGGGACTCTCCGGACTGCCGCCAGTTCATTGGCTCGAGTTTCTTCCATTCCCTGGAGCTAATTGGAGGAGCTTGAGCGTGGAGAAAATGGAATCCCGGAGGAGGGATTGCAAAGCAGAAGCAGCCCTGGGGTGGAGGATTCATTCCCCGCTGGTCACCTGCAAGTGGGGCGTTCAGCTGCGGGCACGCGCACGCTCTTTGGCGCTGGCAGGGCAGGAAGGCGGGGAGGGGAGCGACGGGGCTGCTTTACTTTTCCTTCTTTCTGCCGCGCCGGGGTCTCTCTGAAGGGGAATTTGCAGCTGAATCGGAAGGAACCGCAGCTGTCAAGGGAAAGCAAGGGTGGGGGAAGCAGGAGAAACAAAGAACATGGCGAGACATTGTAAGCAAAGAGAAGAGGTGGAGTCTGAAGGGTCGCTCCCCTCCCGCCCCCTTGGGGAGCCAGGAAGGAAGGACACAGGACAGTTGGGCGGACAATGCCAAGCCGGCCGTACTCCCGAAGGAGGGAAAGTAGCGAGCCGGAGGAGGGCGGGAGAGTTTCCTTCGGGCACTTAGTTTTGCTCTTGGGGCCGAACTACACGTGACGCCAAGCGCGTCACTTTTAAGTTGCGCGGCTGCTTTTCCAGTCGCCGGAGGGGCGTCCTGGGGTAGCCTCGCTCTCCTTCCCACTCGGCTCTGGGGTCTCCGCTTCGACGTAGCCGGGCGGCGGCGGCGGCGCTCTTTGGGGAAGGCAGAGGGTGGAAATTGCGCGCGGGCGGAGGAAGGAAAGAACTTGGCGGACCGCCAGGCAAGGTGGGCTGTTGCGCTGCTAAAGTGCGGGAAGGGCGCGGGAGAAGGGTGCTCGGCGCCGAGAACTTCGCCACAGGTGGAAGGCTGCCGCCGCCGCCCGCCCTCCACGTTTGCTGCTTTGTCGGCAGTGCTTCAGAGGCAGGAGCGTCGTCGCTCCTGGGACTTGGGCTCCTCTCCTTGCCGGTGCCCTACATTCCGCGGAAAGAACTGGCCGGGGGAAGGGCGGTCTGCCTCGCTTTGCAACACACACGGTTTTTGTTAATCCACGTCCCGCCACCAGAATAGCAACGTTGCGGAGCCGCTCGCAGATTTTATACAGATCGCGTGGGACCGCGAGGTGTGGCGGGAATTAGCCCTCGGCTTCTTTCCCCTTTAAAAGCATAACAACATGGGTTTGGCTGGGAAGAGACCCCTCTTTTCTCCCTTCCTTGGATCGCTTTGCCCGACGTTGATAAGAGCACGTCGATCGTATGGAAGGGTTGCTGGGTGGGAGAGAGAGATCTAGGAATAACAACAATAGCAACAACAAAGACAATAATAATAATGAAAAGGGACGCCTGATTCCAGAGTAACAAATCAAGCGGCAAAAGTCGACCTGGCTGGTTTGATTTTGTTTGGTTTTGTTTCAGGGGGAAATTACAGTCCCTTACAAGCTCTGGCGTTGGTGGCATAATGGAGCCAGTTCTGCAGGTGCAGCAACAGGTATCTTTCAAGGCTGAGTGGACTGAGCCACAGATCAAGTTGCTCCAGTTGTGCAGGGAATGTAGCTGTGCGCTCCGATCTTGTGTGTGTTTATTGTAAGGAAGCCCCACTTTACTTCCAAGTATCTGTACTTAGGATTGGAGCTGAAGGGTAACTTTGGAACTCTTCTGTTGGGTAGCTGATCTATTTAATAATATAGTTGATGAGCTTACCTGCATAAAGAATTGACAAAAGTGGCGGAATTATTGTACATTTAATATTAAGCATAATCACATTTTAGTAGATTAAAAGTGCATTCCTCTGGTCTAAATGTGCTTGAAGTCTCTCGAGTTCATATGTTCTGCTAAGTTGTATTTGTTTTATGTTTTCCCTCCCTATGTCAGTATATTTTGAAGTAGTCACTGTCTTGAACTCAGTCATTGTGGTTGTTCAACAAGCCATTGCTTAGTATGATTCCAACCTTAATCTATTTCTGGTTTTAATTGTACTGTATTCTAAGATTTAAATTGTTGAGGGATCTAATGGAGATATCTTTCATGTACTTGTAAAATAAGATAATTTTCCCAATTTTAAAATATAACTTACGTGTCTTGGCTCTTTCCTCCCTAACGCCCAGAGATCAATGTTATCTATTAATCTTTTTTACACTCAATGTTAGGGGGACCATTAATATCAGTTTATGTATTAGCTGACCTTGTAAGTCATTTCTAATGGGTTTCAGAACAGAGGCCATACAGATTCATTATTCATAGTGAAGGTTTATCATCTGTCCTTGGGAAAAGTATAAAAACATTCTTCTGAATCATTTATTCATCTTGACAAGATACTGTTGTAAAAACTGCAGCCTGGTTAAAAGATTTGCCTTAACATTTTTTCTGATATGCTACTATAATTCAACTCCCAGTTCTTGTTCACTCGTATTGCAGATTTTTTGAAAGCCTTTGCAAGTGTGTGTGTGAAAGACAGAGATTTTGTGATTGATTACTCATAGCATGTTGTAAATGTTCTTGCTACCATTTGGGGATATTGCATATATTAGGATATAACAAGGATACTTCTGGAGTAAATTTAAAACTTTCTAAGTTTGTTTGGCTAAGACCAAAATGTCTTTGCGGGAACTGTGTTTATGTTTGTATTTTTCAAATGAATCAAGTTCCACAATGTTTTCTGTGCCCCCCCATCAGTTGTGCTCTGAGATTCTCAAGAAATGTATCATCACAACTTCCTCATCCTATAATATTAATTCTATTAAAAGCACAGGTAAAGAAATATTTCATCCCACTGGTTGCTAGTCTAAAACAAGATATCTTGCTTTACTTGATTAAACACAACTAATAACGCTAACAGCATTCTACCCAGTGATATAAATACTCATTCTTTTTCAGGAAATAGGTATCCATTATGTGTGTGCTATTATGTGTGTGCGATCTTGGTGTTCACAGAACTCCTAGTGAAATACTAGCATTAAGAAGTTTGGGGGTACTATTACACACTGACTGAATTTCAGGAGACTTTCTCTCTCCCTCAAAAGTGTTGACATTTAATTGACCTTTGAAGGCTCATTCTGTTAATCATACTCAGGGCACTAAAGCTATGGTCCACTGATCTGGTGTTCTTCCATTTAGCCGTGTTCAGCATATAAATTCTGCAGCCTAATTGCTACTTATTGAGCAAGAGTTTCTTTTCTTTTCTGAAAATTGGAGAGACTTGCTTTGCCTGAGGCAGGGCACTTGTAGAGTTCTAATTCAAAATGCTTTTCTGTCATTAGTTGGAGGGTGTGGCTTTAGTTAGGGAAGGGATGGAAATTCTTTTCTGATTAAACAGCTTTTTATGTTTCCTGAAGCAGTTCACAATGGTTAGGTGGATAACCTCGAATGTACTATCTTGTACAGTGAAGCACATATTCTTAAAACCATTTTCTGATTTGTAATTCTTCACATTTATTTTCCTGGCACACCTAGTTTTCTATTTTGAAACAAGTTAAGTTAACATATTAAACATAGAAAAACAGTTATGCTAAATGCTTAAATATATTTCAAAAGTTAATGTGTACAAACCTGCAATTATTACAAGAATGTCCATCTTCTACTTTCCTCAGTTCCAAAATACTGAAGTTAAAAATACCTGCTTTCATACCAGAGCTGCTTTTTATATACAACTGGCTTTCCAAAAATCATGTATGTAAACATAGATAGATAAACTGTTCTATTTGGAAGGGCAGCTACTGAAACAATTAACTTGGTACTGGTTCTGTTATAAAGGCAGAACTTTGTGTCTCAGTTTGGTACATCTGGAGCTTTCCTTTTTCTCAGTTTACTACATAATTATTTCCTGAATAACTAGATTTTGTATCCTTTTTTTGTTTGTAATAGAACTTGAATGCTGTTCAGTCAATGGTTAAATTATTGTGCTTAATTAAGATACTTGTACTTCTCATTCCTTGTTAATTTGCCTGTGTAGTTGGAAACAATTCTTGAGAAAACAATATTAGATTTCTACAGTTATTTATAGATTTTCTCCAAAAATTCTATTTTTGTTTGGCATGACTGGGACTTTATCCTGGCATTAAGGTAATTGTAATTTAATGTAAATATGCGCATAGAAAAGGAGATACTTATGGTACCGAAAGTAGAGAGATATAGTTACAATCTGACCTCACAATATAATGGCCATCATATTAATGCATAAGGAAGAGTGTAGGTTGTCATCAGTAAGAATAGGGGCATTTCATCCATAGGTCCCTCAAAATTTGTAATTTACTTATGCTTGGCTGTTATGATCAATAACATTGAATTTGTTCCCCACAAGTGAAGGATAGATTATAATGTCTACCTCAGTACTTCGACTTTAAGCATTAGAACTTTTGTTGTGTTTTGCTTGAAAGGCAACCTGATTGAGATTAAATCATGGTATAAGTAAATCCCCTAGAACATGGTGGGATTTTCCAATAGACTTGTACGGGTTAGCATTATGAGCCAATTAGATGGCTGAAACATAGAATCTGTTTCTGTGGTTGACTTGGGAACAAGATTCTCTAACTAATGAGCCAAGTTATTCTCAGAATTCCATGCATAAACTGTTTTTCAATCATTTAAATCAGTCCCTTCAAACTTATCTCTGTATGTTGTTAGCTATACCTATGAAAATTGATATATAATAAATGGTCAAGTTGCAAGCTCCTTGCAGCTCTTAATAGGCCTCTGTATGGCCTGTGACAGGTGTTCCCACCCTCTCTGCTGTCTGACAGCTCACCAGTCTTCCGTTAGTGAACTTTCAGAAAGTAATGCTGTTCTGTGTGGTCTTTGGCCATAATAAACTTTAAGATAAGTAGTGGTGTTGTGTTTGGGAACAGCAAGCCTGTAAGAGACAAAGTCTGTCAGACTGCTGTGTCATCTTTAAAAAATGTTTTATTTTTTAATTGCTTTTTATTGAACAAGCAAAATATCAAGGCAAAAGCTATCCCCCAACAGTTTAAAAAAAGGAAAATAAAGAGCAAAAGCATATGAAAACCAGAAGAACTGGGGTCTGTCTGTGTTTGATATAATGGAGAAATACACACTTTTAAAATGTTAATATTGCATGTTTCTTCCCAGAATGACCTTTGTATTTATAAAGATAATTTATTAAGAAAGTATTGTTAATGTAGGTAGGAAATTACTAGATTTAAATACATGTAATTATAGGGTTGCTCTGCTTTAAGTTTCATTTTAATCTTGCACAGAAGAGATTATTTATATTTGTGTGGATGTGGATGTGTGTGTGTGTGGTGTGTGTGTGTGTGTGTGTGTATATGTGTGTATGTGTATATATATATATATATATATATATATATATATATATAAATAACTAAATAAATAAAATCGGTAATGCTTTCTAGTAATTATAATATATTAGTACCTAAATCAATTCATTCTTACGGGCTGTGTTCACGTGTTGCATGCTAAGCCCTGCTTTGTGTTTGTGGAATAAGTCACAGTGGCTAAATGCATATACAAGGTACTGAATGAATGGTCAGTAGCCTTTTTAGATGGCACCATTATGTGATTTTGTGGGCACCTGGAAGAAAGCATACATACATACATACACTTTAAATAATTTTTGAAACTTAAGAAAAAAATAAAAAAGAAACTGATGTGATCTTATAAGGTATGAGAATTTACAAGACTCAGATAACATGTAAGACGTTGACCATTTTAATTAATTGTTTTTTGAGTTTTGAGACTTATGAATACCACTAAGTAATTTTACAAGTGTTGCCTTGTTGACTACATGCTAAGCCGTAAATCACAGTTCAAAATTATAGCAGCTGGATTTATACAATACAGAATCAAAACCAAGCAAATAATATAGCTTGGCATGGTATGTGAATTCAATCATAGTTTAAGTAAAATGAACTAAGCCAAAATCTTTTAAAACCTGACAGCTTAAAGTAGGTTTTGCTTTTGGAGGGAGAATCTGGATACTTTTTATTCTACCCTCCAAAGAAATATATGCCAAATCAAGAAAGCGAATTAATCTAAACACAGACCATTCTGTATTTTTCATTTTCCTCTGTTAAAAATAAACACTTGAACTACATTGGTTTGAATGTATAAAATGAATAACTGGGAAGTGTTTGCTTGCTTCTTTAAGGTGAATGCTTATGCTCCAGTGCAACTGTCAGCTGCAAAACTTCTTGGGTTTGGGGGCAATGAGAATTCCAAAGATACTGTACTATGTCCTGGTGTAATTACGTAGGAAACCTTTTTCAGATTTTAAAACTGCAAATTGTACCATAAGGTGCGTTTAAGTTAGTGTGTAACACAACCTAAAAAAACATGCTGGTGTTACTTTTCCTCTCATGCAAGATTTTGCAGGTGAATGTTTTAAGCTTGGTTAAAACATTTCTCACATGCTAATAATGTAGCTTCTAGTAAGAGTTAACTTGCAAGTGCACCAGGATAAAAGTGTAATATATTAACAGAATTTGAAGTACGTGACCTTGCAAATATAATATTGTCAATGCTTCAGATCAGGGGTTTAGTTAATGAACCATTAAAATGTCTAGGCTGTTAGCTATAGGTTCTTATTCCTCCTGAAGCTTTTCTGTATAGGGCATTAAGTTGCACCTGAGGAGTCCTTTCTGTTAATGGGATTTATAATATATACCTCATACTAGAATATCTTTCAGTGAGGAGTATTTTTTCCTATCCAATGTGTCTCTATAAGTTACAAAATACCAAAAACAAATGAACTCTTTATTTTTTTTAAACTTTGACTGCAGTGATAAATATTGGCTTGGTTTAATAAGTTACTAGATGATGATGATGATTATGATGATGATGATATGTATAAGCAGTTAGAAGAAAGTTATGAGCCACAGTGGAAACAGTAAATCTGTAGTCAATTTTTTATAATATTACATTTGTACTGAAATTTAATTTTCAAAACTATTAAGATTCAGCATATTAAATACTTTCTATGGTCCATTGTCCAGAATTCGAAAGACAACTTGATACCTTGCAAATTTATTAAGAAGTAAAATCAGTTTAGTTCAATGAAGTTTACTCCCAAACAAGTACATCTGATTCTACTGTGGTTCATAAAACAACTCCATATTCATTAAAATATTTCTGTACTGATGTACTGAGAGTGGTTTTGGTATCGTGACATGAAAATGCATCTAATCAAGTTAGTATAAGGCCTGGGTTCATACAGCATGCTAAACCATGATTTGTTTTAAATATGGTTTATTTGCAATCCGCAGAGGTTGAGTTAAATTTAAGACTGAAATTATGGTTCTCACATTATGCAAAACAATAGTTTCTTTCAAATCTGTCCCATCAGTTCATTTAATGCCAGTCTTCATTTATATAATAAAGTATTGTTTTAATTATTTTATTTTTAAAAATCGTATGTGACCTTTCACAAAGAAGTTTAAACACTCTGGAAGTCATACTTTGAAATGTTTAAAGCAGTGGTTAAAAATGGATATGAATGTAGCAGTAATGAATTAATTAAGAAGATCCAACTTATATAAAGAATTTAGAGGTTTCTATATTGCCTAGACAATAGGAGAGTGTCTTCTATAGCAGGAATGTCAATGGACCTTAAACTACGACTTATACAGCAAAAAATATTTAGAATTTATTGGACTCTACTACATTTGTATAGAAAATGATTGTCAAAAACAGGATTTTGTTGGAGATGTAATAAGGACAATGCCTCTTTAAAGCATATGTTTTTACAATATCCTATACAGGTAGTCCTCACTTCACAACCATTAGTTTAACGATAAGTCAAAGTTCCAATGGCCTTGGAAAAAGTGCTTTACAACCTGTACTCGCACTTACGATGTCTCAAACCATTGCACCACTCCCTGTGGTCACGTGATTGGGATTTGTGACCTTTTTATGACAGTCATTAAGTGAATCACGTGATCGTTAAGCAAATTCTGGCAAAAAACTGTCCATTGGGGAACCTGGATTCACTTAACAACCACATGATTTGCTTAATGACTGGTGATTCACTTAATGACCACCGTAAAATGGTTGTAAAATTGGGTCTGGTCACATGGCGACTCACTTCATGGCTGCCCCATGTAACAACCAATTTTCCAGTCCCAATTGTGGTCATTAAGTGAGGACTACCTGTACTTACTAAGTTTTGGGAGAAAGTAGTGGACTATGTAAATATGGTTGTGCAACAAAAGCTAAAATTTTCAGAGGAAAATATTCTTGAACTATATACTTAGTACATGGAATTTGACATCTGGACAACGTACATGGATTATCTGTGCCCTTACTATGGCCAAAAGACTGATATTGCAGCATTGGAAATATAATTTTATTCAATGGATTGAAGACCTGTTTGCACTTGCCACTTATGAGTGGATTGTCTATAGATGTAGACTTTATATGGACAAGTATAATGAAATATGGGACTCATTTATACAAAATACAGTAGGTTAAAAAAATATAGTCACATAAATGTATTGGAAATATATATGCATTTGAATAATATTTGCATTATAGAAATATATATATAGATTTGTAACTATTTACTCTTATAATGATATACTATGCCAAGTTTTTATTTCTGTTGTTGTATTTTTGTCATTTTCTTGTAATAACACTTTTTAATGTTGTTGTTCTTCTTGATAGTGTATTATTATTTTTGTGTTTTGTTTTTGTTTTTTGTTATTAATTAAAAAGCAATAAACATTTTATATAAAAAAGGTCCATCTTATAACCTGCGACAATAATTTCAAAGTATAAGTAGGAATATGAGAAGGAGGCATTCTTTTAGACACTACTGTTCTAAACTGTGTTGGACTTCATTGATTAGTATCTTTACCTTGAATTGGAGCCAGAAGAAGGGATTCGATGAAGGACATACAGTATGGTTATAACACACTGATCCAGTCAGGACTCACAGTCATAGTTTTGCTAGTTTTAGATTATTTTCAGGAGCAATTCCATATATGCAGGTTGCAGTAATTTAGGTGACAGGTTACCAGATTGAGTACTGTCAGACTATATAAATATAACCCAGCCTAAAGTAGTAAAAGGTGTTTTCAGCCACAGAGGACATTTGTGCCTTACAGAGATGGATTTAAAAACACCTGAAGATAAGAACTTGAAAGTGTACCTCATCTACTATTGGCTGAATACCATTCCCCTGGAAAAATGGTGGAATGCCATCAAGTTCTGTTTGAATCATGATAAATCTATGGATAAATGTGCCAACTTTTAGTAATAACTCATGGGTCTTCCAAAGAGAATTCTGTAATGTCTTTTGTTGTTTTCATATTTGTTTATTTTATTAAATATTTAAAAACATAAGTAAAGCAGAAAGTAGGAAAAGCAAAAGAGATATAAAAGCATTATAAAATTAAGTAAATATTTCAAAATAACATTAGCTTGTTTCTACAATTAAAATATCTTCTGCCAATTTAAAACTTTAGTTCTTTAGTAAAATCAAGATAATGTGCAATTAATAATAACCAGTATAATATAAATTATAAATCAAGATGAGAGATTATAATAATTTCTGCCTAGTCTAAAAAGTTTATCCTTATTTAGCAAATCGTAGAAAAACTTAAATGTTAAAATATTATATTAGAAGAAATCCAAACTTTGCATGTGGTAGAAGCCCGTATGTGGAATTATAATCTAGGAATGGCTTCCATGTCAAATTGAATAATGTAGCATACTTGTTTTTCAAATAAGTTATTTTTGGCATAAATGCATACTCCTGCAACTTAATTTGCTATTTTTCTACAGAAGGGATTATACATGATTTCCAATGAGAAGCATAGAATATCCTAGCAGCTATAACCATTTACAAAGCCAATTTGGTATATTTTATGGGAATATGAGCTTTTGTAATAATTATTAGAAAAATAGCAAGTTGGAAAGAGAATTCAACAGAATTTGTTTCATTCTGTTATAAATCATTTTACAGGACTGTTTGGCTTTATATCATTGTCACCAAATATTAAGAAAATGATCCAATCTGATTATTAGATTTCTAACTTTTTTTAGAGAATGAATTAAATATTTTAGTAATCAGTACTGGAATAATATTCCATCAGTAAAATAGCTTGTTTGAGTTTTTTCTAGGTGTAATATTCACTGTAAATTTAATATTTGTCTTCCATTGATATTCCCATTGTTGTGTGTCAATTGTTGTGTTTAAATTCTGTATCCATTTAATATATTTAATTCCTGTAATCTCTTTAATATTTCATCTACTTTATCCATTGTCTTTCACTTCTGTTCAGTCTTGCCAAAGTCATAATTGTTTCTGATCCATTTTCTGCTTGCATCAGATGCCCGACAAACCATTTATGGACAAATAAACTATTTATTTTGTTAAGATTGAGCTTCAGTCTTTTTAGCCCTCCTGTAGTCCATTATTAGAACTTAACCTGAAAAAAATCATGCAAACTTAATTCATGATTTAACACAATCTCTAAATTTAGTTATTTGACTTATTTTGTAAATTTAATGTTTTTTTATTTCATTTAGTGCTTTTAAAACTTGTGAATTGCTAAACACTCTGTGAAGTAAGGCTAGTTAAGATGATTTAACACAGGTAATATTGGAAATAGATAATTTCACTGTAAATTTAGCAAATGCTGTTCTCTTGTCCATTATTATTTCCTATGTTTTCTTAGGAAAACTTAATTCAGTGATGCTGCAATGAGATTCTCAATCTCATGAACACTTAGAGTAATGTACATTTCACTATTCTTATTTTGATTTTTAGGAGATTGGCTAACAAGAACAGTGATCCTAAAAATGTATGAGGTGTCTTAGGAGTTCAAATGAGAATACTGGATTTTTGTGAGTAAGAATTTCATTTCTTTAACAACTAGATACTTTTCAGCTAAGTAAACTTATTTTGCTCATTTAGCTTTGTATGGGTTTTAATTAATTAATGTTGTAGCATTCAGTAAAACAGTAGGTGTTGCTCCATGTTTCTTCTGTCACAGGTTCTGTGTAGTACTATTTTGGAATTATCTACTTGTGCACATTATGGAATTAATTTTAAAAAATATTTCTAGAAATCAAGAGTGCAGGTGCATAGTTAATTAAGTTATTGTATGGCATGTTTTGGCCAGGGACAGTAATATTCCCAATTCCAGAAATCTTTCAGTGGAAAATATTTAATAGTTCAAGGAATATTGAAACAAAACATAGAATTTGCCTCCCAAGTGATGCGCTCATTAGCATTAAAAATATTTTAATTTTTGTGGGGAGAGTTTATATGAAAGGAATGAAGTTTCCATGAAAAAAGAGGGTGATTGATAATCCAGTTGATTGTAATCATCCATATGACTGTTCTGGGAAACTTGCTCTTGTTTTTTTTCCAGTAGTAATATCATTTAACAAAATCAGAGAAGTGTAAAAGAACTCTGGGTTCATGTATCACACTGTGCTGTAGAACTATAGATTTGCTTCATATATAAATTTAGGGCATTTTATTTAACTATGACTGAATAAACCATAATTGGCTGAGAGTAATGAATCCCATGAATGGTGCTTGATTCCTGATAATTACATGGACATGGCCATATTGTTTTCTAAGTTACATTACAGAAGTGGTTTGTTATTGCCTTCTTTTGGAATATTTTTTCGACTTACCAGTTTAGCGTACAGCTGTGGAATTCCAGGGTGGTGTCCTGTCCAAGTTCATACTGGGCCTGATCTTTCCTAGCTTCCCAGCCCAGACAAGGTCAGCTTGGTGTAGCCATCTGCTGAGACAAAAAAAAAAGTGATCTACCAGAATGCAAACTGACAGCTTTTGGAAAATTCATTCTCTCTTTTTGGTTTAAAAAACTTCCCCAAAGTTTTTAGAGCAAGGGCAAAATACAATTTAATGCCTCTGGTATTTGGCAAGGTCTCAACAGGTGACATAACTTGGGAAGTTACAAGAAATTAAGCAGAGTTTGCCCTAGTTAGTACTTAGATTGAGACCTCCAGAGATACCAGATCTGTAGGCTAGACTGGGGTGTTGAAAAGACACCGTGGAAGAAGGCAGTTGTAAATCTCTTCTGAACTGTTCCCCAAGTAACTACATGGATGTGTCTTGAAGTCAATAAAAGTTGAACTCAACTCATAGGGGACTTTACTAAAACTTTGAAAGTGTTATCCCCTCACTGCAATTTTTAAAAATAATCTCTTCATCCTGCTTTGGCCATACTGATGAGGATTAAACATGCTCTTCTATGTTAAATAGGAAGGCGTTGAAGCTTACCTCTGTTATAGCACCAGCTGGGTGCATGGCACAAGGGTCTGAATGAAAATTAGTCCAAACATCAGTTTGATTTATTTAGTCTTTGGATTCTAGCCATGAACTAGACTCTACAGATTAATTTAAATAAAAGTTTGCAAAAAGATTTCTTCTGATCAGGAGTAGTTGACTGTGGTAGCAGTTGAATTCATCTGTATGAAAGCAGTTTGTGTTGCATTCCCTTGACCCTAAGTAATACTTTCTTTATTGGAATTGCTCTCCCATTCATCTGATAAATAACTTAATTTATTTGCTTTCTTTTTCTGGGATATAAAAAAATTAATGGCTTTGCAACTATTCATGTGTGAATTGCTTGCTATATAAATCATAGCTGAGGGAGGGATTCTTTGAAAGCCATCTTCAAAATGAATATTTTTGCTTGTCTGAAATATTGTAGTAATGCTGAAACAGCATTTACAAAGTGAAACAAAAGCAACAGACTTCATTGATTAAAATCAACAATGCAGGGAAACATTGCACATTGTAATACTGTTGTCCTGCATAATGGAACTCCAGTTTTATGCTGAAAACTGAAGTGCTTTAGACATAACCTTCTACTGACTTTGGTACAGATACAATCTCTTTGACGTCAGAGAGAATGGAGCCATACGTGTAGAAAGTGAAATGGGGTATTGTTGATACAGCGCTCTTTAGCTAATGAGTTCAAACAATTAAGAACTGTCTTTTTTTTTTCCAGCAAATTAGAGAGAAATTATATACTTGCAGAATCAGAGGCTAATCTTTGTGAGGAAGCATAAAGTAGAAAAACCGCTGCTATTTCTGGCTTGGGTAGAACAACATAACGTGTTCTTTATTTTTTTATTTCATTGAGTGCTTTTAAAACTTCTGAATTTCCACTGGGTGCTTTTCAGGCTTGGAATGCTGTTAATGCAGAAAGTTATGTGTTAACCATGTGCTGTATAGATTCTGTTACCCCAAATTGGGTACCATAGCTTGAATCTCAAAAGTAGGTTGAAAACTGTTCTAAGCTAGAGAGAGAAAGTTGATCCTGGTCTGAGATACTCTTGGGATGCCAAGTGCTAGGAATGCTGGAATGCATAGCACTGGGAGTTTGCTTTGTTCCCTTAGCGACTTGACTCATTGAGAAAATGTGGTTTCCCTGGGAGGCTTTAATAGCTTTGACTTCAGTAGTGAATAAAAGGAATCAATTTCTAGTACAATTTAGCTTGTTTTCATCTGCTCTTTGAAGGACAAGTTTTCTTAACCTTGGTGCAGAGAAATCTAACCTTGTCTTTTCCAAGAAGTGATTTATGAGGACCCTTTACATTTATCAGTTGAAGTAAATAACCCTTCAAGTTTATGCATTTCAAATAACTAAAACATTTTTGTGTATCAGCTTTCACTGTGAATATTTTACTGAGGGAGAATGGCTCAGTATCTTTCACATGCCTTGATTTTGACTCTCTTGTTTATTGTAATTGTGATAATGGTAAATCCTTGCAAAACAGTCTTTAAGCAGTTGAGCTTATGTTGATTTCAACAGGAGAATTAGGCTTGCTCACAGTAATCCTGGTTTGAAATTCTGAATACACATTGGGGTTATTGCAAAGCTTCTGTGAGTATAAAGCATCTTTAAAAACATTAATGGAGAAGTTACAGTGTTCGATAGCTCATTTGATATTTTTGGAACCATCAGTCTGAGTTGGGTAAAGTGAATACCATTTTTCCTGAAATATGCTAATCTTAAGGAACAGCTGAAAAGTATTACTCATTGCATCTTTTAACTCATTAGGAACATTATACTTGGGATACTTGCCTGTTACATCATATTGATTATATAGATTTCCACAGATGGAAAGTTTTGGAAACTGCTCTAGTGATATAGCAACCTGAGGCGGGGGAGGGGGGAGGATGCTCAGTCAACCTGCCTGGATCTACTTGTAGGTTAATGAAAAAAACAAAACAACTAAGGAATGAATATTGCTGTTGACAGTGAGCGATTGTAAACATCCTCGACTGGAAGCTGTGAAGCAGCAGATGGGGCTTTCAGTCGGATGTTTGCAGCTGCCAACTGCCACAGGCATCAAACCTTCAGAAATCTTTTTAGCATGTTCCTAAAAAGGAAATAAAGTGGTCTTTATAAAATGCAAAATTGTCTAGGTTTCTGAGGACCCAAAATACTTCCCTGTAGAAAGAATGCTTTGGGAGAGCAGAGTGAACGTCACGATGACAGAACAGAAGTAAGAAATGCAGGGGGCTTGCCATTTTTCAGTGGCCCTCAAAGTAGCTCTAGATCTCAACAGTATCTTACACTGTTTTGTACCTCAGCTGCTTTCTTCTTTGCGAGGGAAAATGCAAATCATGGACTCAGTAATCCTGGTACCAGGAAACAGAATTAGAATGGTTTTCCCCCTGGAATGTTTTTGCAGTGTCCTAAGCAGATTTTGGTATGGTTCATCCTGTTTACTTAACTTTTGGTTTTATTTATTAAATATAGAGATGGAATGAAATGGTCATTCCATTTGCAAGTATCAAAAGGAAAAAAATTTTCAACGCACCAAACTGTTTTGCTGGTAGGGGCTTGCTGTTACAGTCTGTGGCATTAAGCAGCAAAGTTCATATTCCTCCATTTTCTGCTGAAGTTGCTTTTTTAAAATTGGAGGAGGGATATGTTTCCCCATCCTGTTAAGCCTCCTCCCTTTCCTGAGATGCATCATTTTGTGACTTCTCTTTTCATTCATTTATTCAACATATGTTGCTCTGTTTCTGAAGTCTCTGAGTGTCTTACAGTATTAATATTGGATGATTGAAAGCAAAAATCAATTAAGTCAGTTATAATCAATCATCCTGATGGGCCACCATTAACAGTAGAATAATCTTACTCATATCTAGGTGAAGAGTCTGAAGAGTCATGTTTATATACCTCTCTGAAAAAGTAGTAAGGAAGGAATGGTCTAGATATCCAGGGATAAGCTGTTCCAGAGGAGGGGGCCATCACTTAGAAGGCTGAGCCTAGAGTGCATGTGGTGGGATCTTCAGCAAGCCTTCTCTCCTATATATTACTAGATGGGCAGATTCAACTTGGAGAAGGTAATCAATGATATCTAGGCTGTGAGCCATGAAATACTTCAAATGTGACATCCAGCACCTTGACCTACACTTATAAGCTAACTGGCAGCCAGTGCAGCTCCTGCACAAGATGTAATTAACCAAAGGCTCTTGTGACAATAGCTTCCACCTTTTGTTCAAGCAGGAGGACCCCAAAGATGTGGGCTAGCTCCATATGGGGAAGCATTGTCCCATTCAGAGTAAAAAATGGACTGTCTCTGGACTGTCAGATTCTGAATCCATAGCTACTCTGTCTTTGTAAGATTCAAATCCTGTTTCTCCCCATGTAGACTTTAACAGCCTCCAGGTCCCAAGTCAAGACCTCGACTGCTTGTCTTGTGCATCCCACTGGGAGATATCATCTGAGTAGCTTATGATGATTCTTCACTCTTTGCCAGTGGATGACTTTTCCCAGTGGCTTCATCTAGAAGTTAAACAGTAGGGTAGAATTGGTTAAACCCTATGGCATCTCATAACAAAATGTCTGAGAACTTGATCTCTTTGTATCCACCAGCACTGACTAGAACTGGCTACTATGTAAGCCCTGGAGGAGGTGACTACATCAGTATTATCTCCAAGTTTGCAAAGATTGTTGTACTCAAGATTTCCTGCTTCTGATATTGTTATTGTGAGATATAGCTGAATGTACTTGTGGAGCTTGATCTACAATCTGGGGAGGGGCATTGATGCTTGTGCTGGGATTAAAGACATTTTATTTTGGGGGGAAAGGTAAGTGCTTATGTCCCGGTCTTTCAGATTTTTTTCCTGTTGAAAATTAGTTCCCAGCCAAGGACGCAGTTAGATACCCTATAACTTGTGTGCCACACACCTGAGACTTTGGTGAGACCGATAGGTTTTTTCCACATTTGCCAGCAGAATGCAGTTTACTACTGAAATGCAATTTACCACTGAAATCTGGCAGAAACCACATAAATGCCTATTCAGCTGTTTGAATTCCAGCTAGGTTGTTTTGTAATTTTAAAGAAGCAAGGAGAGCTTAGCTACTGTACTTCAACAACACAGTAAATATTTTTCTTTTTCCCAATTTTTGCCTGGCTTCTATTAATCTATTGAGACCATTTCAGATGTTACTAAAGTTAATAGGTATTGTGCAGTTGTGCTGCTCTGGGTTCATATTGTATTCCAACATGCTGCCACTTGGATTAAATATGTTACAAAGATATAGTAATTGAAAATTAATATTTTGTTGGGATTTCTTTTTTTAACCTTTCCCTCTTTGAGGCCTTGCCTGCTTTTCCTGGCCTGTAAACTTTTAAAATGCAACTATTGGAATGCTGTTCAAAATTCTATGTTGCAACCTGATTTGACAGGAAAAAGTTGTTTCACATCAAGGCCAGACATTTTTAAATTAGCCATGCAAACACTGGTAGGTGGAGCACTTAAGCCTGAAATTGTGGGTTAAAGGATGAAACTTAGTTCACTTATAAATAGGCATATACTGAAACAAGTGTTGATACAGACCACAATAAGTTGTTCAGTGCTCTCTTTAGCGGACTGACTAAATTGTGGAATTCTGTCTTTCAGCCAGGAAACCAGACAAAACTTTTAACTGTATACAGTGAGTAATACTAATGTGAGTTTTGGTAAGATCTGCACCCCTCAAGGAATGGACAATAGGTGTAATCACATGGTTTACATCTAATCATAATTTGTTTAAATGTTTAAATGTACAAAAATTGCTTTACAGTTCCTGATTTGTGGTTAGCTTGTTTATTATGCATTGTTGTACAGTAAATGACTCAGTTTACATGCTGTGCTTAACCATTACTTAATGAAACTCAATGGCTTAAACCAATCTCTAGTGTCCTATGATACAAAACAAACTGGTCAATGAGTATGAAATGCAGTAAAAATTGTTGAAGTTTCCTACTCAGCAAAATCCTTTGAAATGTTTCCTCTAATAATAGACAAAAATGAAGCCACTGTGATATAAGAGATATATTCAGGGGAACGCCAAGCTTTGCAGAAATTAAAAAATAATCTTCAATAATTCTCAAAAATTCCTAAGTGGAGAGATTCCCCTTAAAAATAGAGCTGCAACAAAGACTGAGCATTTGCAGTGCTACAAAATGTGAATGTTGATTTTCTGTTCAAGATAAGTTAGATTTGTGCAGAATATCCTGCTTGAATTTCTCGCAGCTTTGGGTATCCTAAAACTGAAATCCACTTGTTAAAAATGAATAGATTTTACAGCACCTCTCTGAGAACAAAGAAAAATGGTGTATGTGTGAATCAGAGAAATGAACTAGTATAAAAAAAAAACTTCTGCAAATTTACAGTCTGCCTCTCAATGTTTTATTTCAGCTGATTTGATTTCCTTCATATAGTTTGGGCTTATCTTCTTATCCGTGCACAGCCTGAATCATGATTATCTCAGTTTATGAAATATATGCTTTGTGGATATGTTAACAGTCGTGTAAACTGCTGCGCCCACTTAAAGTATTTTGCAAATCTATTGAGTTGGTCTCTCTGTTAGTCTTCATGTTAGTTTTTGAAATTCAGTTAATGCCTGAAAAGATTGGCTTCTGTTCAGTAACTGAATTATATCATGTGGCCCTGAGTTTGGGAATTTTCTTTTTGGACCAAGATATCAACTGAAACAGGGAAACCTATTAGGAAGTTACAGTTTTTTAATGTTTCAATTTTTATAGCCTTATTTCAGAATATAGGGCCAATTCTAGTGAGTCCAAGTTGCTGCTTGTCTTGAACTGACTGTAAATCATTTCATTTGAGACTATTCTCAACAGTTCTCTATCCAATAATGCAGCTACAATGACAGGTGATATTTGTTATCTCTTCCTTTTGCGATCAAGGCTGTTTCCACAAATTGATATACCAGAGGCAAGTGATTAGCACGAATGTGTCCTGATTGAGTCTGCTGTATCCCCCATGAGAAATACATCTACAAACCACTTACCTGCAGGTTGTTCAGAAGGAAGTGGGCTGTGTAGCTACAAGTTCCAGTTCATGCTAACCATACAGCTTAATATAAAACGAATCATAGATGGAAGTAGAAGTCATGTGATGTGCACACATAGACCATAAACAAGCTGTTTTATAGGTGTGGCACTTTGTAGAAGGAAACTGGGCATATTTGTGCTAACTTCTTCGTGTGCTATAGCACAAACACAATCTCAGAATCGGAAGTGATTGTGACAGTATCCATGATACTTCTGCATAAGGCAGAACATTCTAAAGAAACATTTGCTTCAAGAGATACAGAAAAAGACAATAAAATGATTAGAGTATCTTTTCTTACTCATAAGAAAAAAACTATAGAAATTCAGGTTGGAAACGAAGAACTGGGAGCAACATGAGGTAGGAAGTTGCAGCCTCTGAAACACTAAGGTAATTAATGTTTTTTCCTTCCTTGCTTTGAATATTAACATTTTGGGCTAGCCTCTTAAGGACAGATTATTTATAGGACTCTTACAAAGGTTATTTCAGTAAGGCAATGGAATTGCTGTGCCCAGACACATAATTAAGATGGCAGTTAAGCTTAGATGGTTTGCAAGTATTATAAAGAAGTCTTTCTATAATCTATTGCTGTTTTCAAACCAATATCATGGCTAGAGTAGACTTACTGAAATCATTTGAACTGAGATTACTTAACACTATTTTTGAACCCTTTGAGTTGAATAGGTCCACTTTTAAGAGAGACTACATCTGGAACCAGTCCATGATCTCTTTCTAATTTTTGTATCATATTGATATCCAAGTTTTAAAAATATTACTTAGTCAGATTCATGGAAGATAAGTCATTCACTATGTGTCAGTGAATGACTTATCTTCCATGCATCTGGTTAAACAGCATTTTTAAATAACAAGTTTACATCACAAAGCTGTACATTTCCGAGCTTCAGATACTGAGATCAAATGAGACCTTGCTATCATCTTCCTATGTTACTTGTAAACACCAAAGCCACCTGATTAGGTATTTGGGAAGAGAACAAAATACTGAAATAGTTAAAACTTGCGTTTGACCTAGCATAACAATAAAGACAAGGAAAATCTCTGCCTACCTTTTGGCACAATGAAAAGCAAATAATGGTGTTTATGTATAAATAATATTATTTCTTATACTCTATGCTTGTTTGAAAAATGTCAAAGAAGGTCTTGTAAACTTCATGGGAACAAGGCTCTGTTATTTCCTAGGGATTCTACTCAGCACACCAAACAGTGGTTTTCTTTATTTTGGCTTAGTTGTGTCTATAAACTATGGTTTATGGCAAAGGGAAATTGGGGGTTTCCTCCCTCTGGTTTACACTTTGGCATGATATGAAGTTAGCCAACTGACTTCTTTTCAGCTGCAGTTCTTATGAAAGTTACCTGGACTATATGAAATGCCATTTTCATGGTTAAGCATCACATGTTCTCTTTGTTTTTTCAATTTATTTACTGATTGAAAAAAGGTTGGTTTGGTCTCATTACTTAGATCTTGTCCTTATGGCGCATCTCACCTGACAAGAATATGCCGTATATTTCCCTTTCTGGATTCAAAAGCAACACTACTTTTTTGCAAAACATTCTGATTTGTTTGCTAAATTGAATGTATGCAAATAGGGACTTCTATTTTTAATAGTATTGTGAAAAGTATCCAATTTGAAGAGCACGCAGCCAAGTTCCAAAATGTCTTGAAACACCTATGACTTAATAGAATTCCTGCAGAGTTTAGTAATCATTCTGAATTAAAATAGCACTGTGTGTTTAAAAATCTTGGGATTATATCCTTTTTTTAAAAAAGATAAGAATATTGTCTCTTTAAAAAGACTTTAAAGAAGGTAGTAGAAAACATTTTCCTAAAAACAGATGTTTACTGTGCTTGTTGGATATCTTGAATTACAAGGTAATGTCATTGTATACAGTCATTTTCTCTCCCCCCCACCCCCTCAGCTGTAAAACAAATAATCATTCTTGCTGAGTCCACAAATAGATTTTTGGCTGGCTATTTGTTTCTAAAGTATCTTTGCTTTTCTTATCCTTAAGATTCAGCAGCTGTTAATGGAATTATGTAGTTCACCGTCTAGTGCTGTAATAGCCTTAAAAGAGTAGAGTCATTATTTTTCCCTAGACAAAAAAGTACTGCATTTAACAGTTTCTAATTAGTCATAAACTTTATAACTACTGCAGTTTATACACGACAAGTCGTCTGTCCTACAAATTAATTCACAAGCTGTATCAATGTTGTGATAATTCATTATTTGGTTTGCAAAAATATTGCCTAAAGATTATTAATATTTGGGAATAAGTAGCTAGCTGTTTAGAAACCTTAAAAACTTTAAGAAAATCCTTTTTCTTTGTCACTGGTAAGTAAATGGAACTATAGCAATTAAAAATCCATTGTGTTGCTACATAGAAATATGTTAAGCCACAAAGTTCCAGTAAAGTACAAATTTTCCCTGTAAATTGTTCTAGCTGTGCAACCTGGCTTCCATTCTGGTCCTGGTCAGATGAGTCCTTAAAATCTGGCTGTTCCCTCAGACCTTGGGTTAGAATGGGTGACAGACCCCTTTCGTGGTCTTTTGATCTGTCAGATGTTTATTGGTTTTCTGGACTTTTTCTTATATAGGTTATGTACATGTTTGTTTTTACTATCTTATTTTGTAAGCTGCCCAGATTTGTGAATACATTGGGACTGTCTATAAATTTCATAAATAATTAATTGAATTTAGATTACAGAGATGAGAGATACAGAGATGAATACCCATGTCTATAGATGAATACCCATGTCTATAGAAGACATGGTACATGTGGAAAGCACGATCATGTTGGAGCAGGGAAACAGACAATGGGGTGGGTAGGATACTGTCATCGCACAAATGCCATCACTTGCATCAGACATAGAGCATTTGCGGTGGTGGCATTTGGGTGATGATGCCATTGCATCCATATTGTCATTTTAATGTCGTCATGTTTTCTTGTGGAGACTATTGAGCAAACTCATGTCCTTGTAAAATGATTCTGCACCTAAGTGATTGTTGTGCCAGTGGGCTTGAGGCTGAGTTATACTATTATAAGACCTGGGGTATATAATCCCAATGCATCAACTTTGACCCGGCTCCCACAGCATACTAAGCTGGCGTGTGATTTGCTTGGTTTTGGCTTAGTGTATATGCAAATTAGACAAGCACAGCTTATTTAATAAAGTATAGTTATGCAAACCTGATGTGTGAACCTGACTAGATTTGCACCATTTGCTAGCCTAAAACATGATTGGCTCATTTCTGGCTCCTTTTTGTACGGACCCAAACAATGTGTTGTTTTCTGGTATAAGGCATTCTGCAAACACAGGCAATTGGATTACTTTAACAAACAACAGTTCTGTTATCTACCGTATATGTTAATGCATTGTGTGAACATGAGGCAATTCCTAATATCTGAGGAAAAACTTTCTCACGTTGTACTTTGTCTAATGGGAGCTAATTTGTCTCAAGAAAGCAGAAGTGGAAGGTTGGCCATCTCTGGCACAATGCAAATGGGAGGGCCTTTGCACAGCTTCGGGTTGTGCATCAGTTATGCCCTTTCCTGGATTGGGATGCCCTTCGAACAGTCACTCATGCCCTTGTTATCTCCCAGATAGACTACTGCAATGCACTCTACATGGGGCTACCCTTGAAGACTATCCGGAAGCTACAGCTGGTCCAGAATGCAGCTGCGCGGGCTATTTTTGGAGCCCCAAGAAGGGCCCATATAACACCGTTGCTCCGCGAGCTGCATTGGGTACCAGTTTGCTTCCGGGTCCAATTCAAGTTGTTGGTTATCACCTTTAAAGCCCTACATGGCATGGGACCAGGTTACCTAAGGGACCGCCTCTCCCCTATGTCTTCAACCCGTCCCACCCGATCACACAGAGAGGGCATGCTTCGGACCCCCTCAGTAAAAGAATTCCATCTAGCAGGGTCCAGAAGGTGGGCCTTCTCTGCGGTAGCCCCCGCTCTTTGGAACATTCTGCCCCCGGAGGTGCGATTGGCCCCCTCACTCCTGGCCTTCCGAAGGGCCTTGAAGACCTGGTTCTGCCACTTGGCCTGGGGTGGGGAGGGAATACTTCAAGCAGGGGGTGGCTAGCCCCATAGTGGCCAGCTCTCCGCAGCTTGATTTGCCATCTGCTTGGATCTTCCTTTCTTAGTACTGTTTTAAATTGTGGATGTTTTATGTGTTTTAGATGTATTTATAGTTTTAATGTTTTTTGTAAGTTGCCCAGAGTCCCCTATTGTGGGTGAGATGGGCGGCGGAGAAATCAAATAAATAAATAAATAAATAAATAAATAAATAAATAAGTGGAAATTACTGGTAGGTTCTTTGATTAGACATGATGATGTACAAGTAGGAAACTAAAGGACAAGCCGGCAGAGTTGGGCTTTAGTTTGTTGTTTTTGTTTTTAGGTTTGTTTTTTATTCTGGAAGAGCAGGACAGAGACTTAAGTGGTTATCGGAAGATCCTGTGGTGCCACTGACTTTCCCAGGATACTTGTGCAGTATCATCTGGAGGTAGGCAAATCATATATGCTCCTTGTAAGGGAACCAAACCTGGGGTAAACACTGGGACCCCTGAAATTAGACTCTTCAGTATATATTGGGCTGTTAATATTTCATGCTTTCTTCGTTCTCATTTAAAGCAAATATACCTTCTGTACATATAAAAGAATATTTTTATTGGATATCTTACTGTGTGATCTGTAGTTTCCATTCATAACATTTCTGTGGCCAGTCCGAATTACCATTTGAGAGAGTTCTGCTTTATACAACAAGCAATGTAGCTTATTTGATAGTGGCTAACAGTATTGTGAGAATCTAGGCAATACTTGTTTATTCAGCAAATCATGGATAAACTGTAGCTTCATACAGTGAGTGAATCCAGTCACCATGTTGAGTGCTTGTACTCAAAATACTACCTTGCTTATATGTGTGTTGAATAAGAGTAGTCACACATCTAACAATCTGAGTACACACATGCTAAACCATAGTATATGTATTTGGAACTTAGCATGTTATGTTGATCTAACCATTGTAGTTGGTAAACCATGATTTATGGCTCAGTGCAACACATGAATCTATTACAGGTAGTCCTCGCTTAATGACCATTCATTTAGTGACATTCAAAATTACAACAGTGCTAAAAGTGACTTATGACCGGTGCCTGAACTCACAACCATCGGAGTGCCCCTGCAGTCACGTGATCTCGATCTGGGTGCTTGGCAACCAGCTTGCATTTACGACAGTTACAGCGTCCCAGGATCACGTGATCACCATTTGCAGCCTTCCCAGCTGACTTCCAGGAAGGAAAATCAATGGGGAACCTCATGATTCACTTAACAACCATGTGATTCTCTTAATAGCTGCTGCAAAAGTTGTAAAATCAGGTTTGGTCATGTGATGATTCACTTAACAACCGCATTGCTTTGCAACCTAAATTCCTGTCCCAATTGTGGTCGTTAAGCAAGGACTACCTGTACTGTTTAACAGTGATTAATAGTATTCTCTTAGCTAGATTATAAAACAATGTTATTGTTTGGTTTGCCTTATCATGGTATATGAACCCAGTCAGCAGTTTTCTTTTGGATGAGAGATTTCAGAATTATTTCATAATAGTTTTCCTCAGTTTTGTGCTTCTGATAAATAGAGGTGTAGCTGAGCCGTTTAAACCAAAAGAGAATGAGTTGCATTGTACTTTTTGATTGTTGAATTAAAGAAGTTCAAATATTCAGCCTTTTTTCATTTAAAAGTAGCACCACTGGTGGATATTTTCTTTATTTATTCTTGCTATGTAAACCTAAGTATGCAAGCCTCTCTCCACCACTGCTTTGACTGTTGATTTTAACTAAAAAAGTCATTCATAAAGGATCGCTTAAATGCCTAGGAGAAAGAATTGGAATGCAGAGTGGGCACAACCTAGACATTCCTGGGGGGAGTGTTGGTGTTTCAGAGCTCTGGATGTAGGAATCTACCCTTGATGTGGTACATATTTTTCATCTCCCCATCCCTTTCAGTCCTCCGAACTCTTTACTAAGGAATAGGTCTATTTCACCTGCTACGTATACCATTTTAGCGAACAAAATAACATATCAGAATAATATATTGTAAAAACGTTCTGAGTTATAAATGTAAATTTGACAATCTTGCTTATGAATACATTACAGAGGTATGTGTTTTTTCCAAGCACCAAGAACAGAGATCAGATTTTGACAACTCCTTTGTATCTTTCTTAAATAAAGCAGTGCATTTCTCTAACATTGGCTTGAGGGAAATAAAACAAAGCAAGAATTATTGGTGTGAAGTGAATGAATTGCTACTTCGTTTGTTCTGTTTAGTGATTAAAACCAGTGCCCGCATGTGTATTGTGCATGGCTTCCTTTGGTTTGGCTCACTCATTTACAAGTATCAATTCTCTAAAGTTTACACATCAGTGAGATTGGGGTCTTTGTCAACAATATATGGGTGGTTGGCTCCTTCTAAATGTTTGCTTGGAGAACTCCAAGCTCACCACCTCCCTTCCAGCAGAGGAAATGAACTGAGGATTTCACATTTACTTAGGTTTGTGCATATCCAAAAAGCTGAGGAGGGAAATGGGAATTCTTATTACAAAATCTTCATTGCGTTTGAAAGAAAGCGAAAGCAATTTGCCTATTTTATCAATTAGCAACTAACTTAGAGTGAGAGGCTTAACTAAATAATAGAATCGACCTATTAATTGGCCATGTAATATTTTATTAGAGACTAAATGCAGAAGAAACAATAAAACATTTGTATTAGGATCCAAAGAAGGGGTGGAATCTAGCTTGAAAATTAAGGCCTGGTTTTAATGTTTCCTGGTTTGTGTGTTTTTTACAATTCATCAAATAAAAATTATCTTTAGTAAAAGTGAAATGGCCTAGGTAGGTCTTTACTTTTCCTAGCTTATGTATTTATTTTTGCAAAGTATTTAATATTTTTATGTTTCCTATATATTTACAGTTCGGTTTTATGATTTTGAGGAGCTGACAAATTTGCTGATGAGAGTATTATTTTATCATTCTATTAATGATGAATTTGTAATGCTTAGGTTAAAAAAAATGATCTGCATTGCTGACGTTTTTATTTTAATCCTGTAATAGCATAATCTAATGGATACCACAATACCAGGAGCATATAGCAATTTATGAAATGAATGCAGTGAAAAAAATCTGCTCCATAACCTAAATCTTGTGCTATAGAGAAAAAGAAAACTTTCTCAAATTTTCTAGTCAATGTGACCAAAGCATTTTTTCTTTATATAGGAAACAGGCCTCCTGACCCTTATGTAGCACCTAACTAATGATTTCCTTCTATTTGTAATATTTTTAAATTCTATTTAATTAATTTAATTAACAATATTAAATATTCTATTTTTAATAAAAGCCCAGTCCATCCACAACAGAGTTCCTCACTATCTGGATATGTGTGCATTTTTAATGTATGGTTCAGACTGCAGAAGAGAAGGAGGGGTTATTGTGAAGTTAGGTCAGAGCTAGCCTGGGACAGAAGTGTACAGTTCTGGTAGTCAGAAGCTCTTCTTAGAATATATCCATTCTGAACCACTGAAAGGAAATTCAAAAAGGAGGTAAGTGCTTGCCATTTTAATCTGAATTATGGTTTAACTCTGTCTAATCTAGCCTATTGATATTTATATAGTTTATGGGGGTTGTATATACTAGCCTCATTTTAAATAGATCCTCTAGCTTTTCTCCTAGCCTGACAGTTGAAGTAGTAGAGCAACATCAAATCATTAACATTATTCTAAAAAATCTTTTAAGGAATTCCCCCCCCCTTTTTTTGACTAGGCCTTATAAGAGCTGAACTTAGTTGGAAGTAATATGTAAATTCGTTAATGAAAGAAATTAATACCTTTTCTGAGGTTAAAAAAATATATAGTCTTACCTAACTAAGATGTTCAGTGGAAGGTAAAAAAGCTGAAAGAACTGTTTTTGCTGAATTATATAAATAGTGTGTTAGTTCAAGTGACAGCTCCTACTAGAAACTCTGTTCTCCTGGTATATGGGCTGCTGATAACAATTCAGCAATTTCATTAGTAAAGCACTGTATAGGTTTAGGTTAGGGGTTTAATCTGGAAAATTTTTTACAGGGTCATTACATTTACAATTGAGAAAATTATGGAAGCTCCTTGCCAGAGATTTGGAAGCACTGTGTTGCTATTTATGAAAAGCTGTGTCTGATAAAAAGCCTTGAAAATTAGATATGACTTATTTCTAGTACCTTTTGTCTTATTTGTTTTATTTAGTATCTTTTGTCTTAAAACAGCTATTAGATTCTTTTATCTATAGAAAGTATCTTGAATGGTTTCTACATGTAATTTTTAAAGAGTTGATATCTTTTTGTCCAAAATCTTGGCTGTTTTTACAACTAAGATTGTACTAAGTTAGAGAATTGTATTACAAATAGTAGACGTTGTTTTAAAGGTGTGAGTATGCAAGTGATCTAGCTGCAAAAGTTAGATACGATGATTTGTGAGATAATATTTGGAAATAAAATAATAGCATTTTATAATAGCATTTTATAGCTTTTAAGGTCATTTTGAAGCTGAATTTTAAAACTGACAGATGAAGCAGACTTGACATGTATCATCTAAAAGAGTTACTCTGTGGAGCAACTAAACATATCAGTGTATTGTCGAAGGCTTTCACGGCCGGCATACAATGGCTGGTGTGGGTCTTCCGGGCTGTGTGGCTGTGTTCTGGAAGTTTTGTTTCCTAATGTTTCGCCAGCACCTGTGACCGGCATCTTCAGAGCGCAGGAGCACAGACAGGAGCAGTTCTCCTAAACATATCAGTATTTTTAGTTCTTTTGGGGGGGGGTTGGGCATTTGCAAAACTCCCCTCTTCCCAGTTTTCCCCCACATATACAGGACTTGGAACGATGGAATTTAATAAGATACTTTTTTTTCTTTTAAGTAGTAGATGAAAAATATCTAAAATAAAGAGAAATTGAAGATACTTTTTGTTTTATTCTTCATATGTATCTAGTTCATTCATTACAAGGATTAATTGCAAGTCAAATGTACTAACCTATATTGAATTCTTTTTAAATATAGGCATAAGCTTTATATAGTTCTATAAAGCAAACACAGAAAAGATTTATATGAATTTTCCATGCTGCCTTCTATCACATGACATGGTTTACGTTATAAATCCCTTTTCTTTTAGATGGTTGCCATGTGTATTGAGTTATGTGAATGATTTAGCTTGAAAGCCTCTACGAATATACTATTTAAAGCATGTATGCTCTTGCTTCAATTGTAAGATTGGCTCTATGCTCTAATATGTTAACCCATAACTGATGCCCTAGGACCCTATTTTATAAATGGTGGCATATTTATGTATCAGTGGTGGCAGCATCTAGGCCAGTGGTTCCTAACCTTTTCTGTGCCCCACACCCCTAGGAAATGTTTGATTAAAGTTTGCAGCCCCTACAAAAGTAATATCATATTTGAAGATGAAGAAGTCTAATTTCTAATGTGAGTGAACAAATTGAACTTAAAAAAATAAGCTTTTAACTCAGTGCATAAAATTGTCATACCCCAGGTTGGGAACCCCTGATCTAGGCAATCTTGAAAACCTAAGTATTGTCAAGCCTGGTTAGTATTTGGAAGAGAGATCACCAGGAATTTACAGGCTGTGGGCTAGACTAGGAAGTCAGAAAACTATTTCCATATTACTGTTTAGCAGTCTACATGGAAGTGTCCGTGAAGTCATCAGGAGTTGAGCCTGACTTGAGGGGAGATTTGACTCACCCGCTATGTATGTACGTATGTATGTATGTATATTTTCAGTGATAATAGTGTCAGTTTTTATTGAAATAGTCACTTCTACTTTGAGGAAAACAATCCCATCACTTTGTACTGTTTTTGGTATCTTCTTCAAACCACAAATCTATCAGCCTGAAAGGACATAAAGAAAAACTTATCATGGAGGAATGTAAAAAATGTACGTGCTTCTTCCTCATAGGAGACTTTTAAACAGAAGACTAGGGAGTGTCAGGACACTAGTACTGAATTGATTCCATTCATTTGACCTCAAAAATAAAGGATGATGAGACTACAGTTGTTGGATTCTGCAGTGTCTTGAGGTGTGATGTCGAAAAAGTGTATTGAGCTTTACAAGTTGCTGGAATGTGTATCCAATTTCCTTGACCAAATGATTTGTAACTCTCCAAAATCAGCCTTGATGATTTAATACCAGAACTCCAGAAATGGAAAAGAATACTCTTGACCATCACCTCACAGATTGTCCATATTGAGGAATCTTCCATCCATGATTAGAAAATATATTTCCTTATTTTGGTTGATCAAATTTACAAGTTGCTTACATCAAGTAACACCATGCAATTTTGTGAGTAATTTCCATTTTCTAAGAGTACCATAACAACATAAATGGAACTTTTGACATATTTTTAAGGAAAAATATTATTTTGTCAGGCATAGTTATTCAATTCTACTTCAAAGGGATAGAATACTCAACCTCTCAGTTATACTCTTTGAGGAGGGAGGAACCATAGGACTCAACTTCATGTTGGGTTAGAAAAGCAATCTTTGTTCCTTAATAAGTTGGGGAATGAATACCCTTTTACTTCACATACTTATTTTTTGTAAAAAAAATTTGTTTGTAAAAATTGCATTAAAGTTTACAAATACAAAGATAAAAGACTAATACAAACTTAGAAAATATAAAAAGTAAAGAAAAGAAAACATAAAAGTGCAGAGGGAAAAAAGAAAAGAAAAAAATAAGAAAAAAGATATATAAAAAAATGACTCCCTCCTCCCTCCAGACAAGTATGAACAACTTCAGTAACTCAATACCTTCTCTAGTATTACAATAAAAAAAACCCTCTTCTTCCCATGTCTTATCTCTTATCAATAAACAGATTGTGAAAACTCATTGTTCAGCTCTAATCAGTAAAAGTCCATTAAGAACTATGCAAAATAATAACATATATATTTTAACTTTCAATAAATCCATTCTGTATTCCAACTTATCACTTTCTCTGAGAAATAAAGCAAAAGAAATCTCTCCCTATTTATAAACAAATCTTTAAAGCCTCAGTTATTTGGTCCTGGTTAAAAAAAAAAAAATCCATTAATAGTTACCAGAAACCACAACATATATATTTTAACCCTGGTCAAATAAGTCCACTTTGTATTCCTTCCGTTTACTTTTAAAATGCTTAATCTTTAATCTCGTCAAAAAATGTCCCACAGATTGATTTCTTATCACTTTCTCTTTGTCTCCTCAGGAACAGCTTCAGTAGTTTAATACATCCCTTTTGTAAATCCAAGATAAGAAGGCTATCCAAGTCACTCTTATGATTTATTATTTGTACGTCCCCTTTAGTTATTAAGACATCAGCCAGTTTCATTTGTAAATCCATTGTGGCATCTTTTTCCATATTACCCTTATAGTCTGTCATTTTTAAATCCATTTTCAAATCCATAGCATCTTTTTCCACATCACTCTTGTAGTCTGGCATTTTTTTAAAACCTGTTTTCAAATCCACATTCAAGTCAGCCTCAGTCTATATTTTGTCCAGTAAAATCTGTTCCTCTTCTGTAGCCTCTGTTAGATCCATTTTTATAGTGGCAGAGAATTTTGAAAGTAATTTCTGAGTACATTGTTGCCAAACAGCTTTAATTTCTTCTATAGTCAGGTAATATTGCTCCATTGTATTAATAGGTCTCTTCTCCTTTAATTGTAATCCTCTCTGGTTCCCTCTAGTCAGCCTTCAAAGTCCCCTCTTATCATATGTTTATTTTCCAATCAGCAAAACTTTCTCACAGGAGGATTTCTTACAGTTAGTTTCAAAATCTTCATATATTCTTTTATAAGATTTTAAACAACCCACAGGAAATATTCTTTCAAGTCCATCTGACCCCTTAACTTTCCAAAATCAACATTCTAATCTCCCTTTTGCTGTTTTCCAAAAACTAATTTTTTTCTTTTTAACTGTTAAACTCACATGAAACTTCTTTCATCCGGGATAGAAGGAAACTCTCCCGGTGTGATGAAACTTGCCCTTCAGAAGGTTCTTAACATCTAAAAAATCAATAACAAGCAATTTCCTAAGTTGGTTAAGAAAGGAAGTAGGTGAACCCAGTGTCAGTTTGAAGGCGTCAAACTGTGGCTGAGGCAGGATGATTTTCCCCCCAGCTTCCAGTGCTTTCAAACCCACCGAAGATCACTGCTTTACAATCTCTTTGTGAGGAGCGTCTGCATGGAGCAAACTTGTGGGCGATCCTGTCCTCTCCTTAATCGAGAGAGGAGTTCCAAGGAGCCGATCCATTCACTGGCTCCTCTTTTCGCTGTTGCCATCGGCTCCATTCTTGTGGAGCCCTCAGTCTGCCATTGCTTCCTCGGAAGTTTTTATTCCACATACTTATTAAGATAGATTTTTTTTTTCTTGTTCTTGGTCCATCCTTCTTCCTTTTAATTTCCCAAAATGTTCTTCTAGTTCCCCTTTTGGGCCCATCTGCTATCTCCTCTTGTTTATATGCATATGTTTCTTTCTCTTTCTCTTGTTCTCCTTCTTTTACAAAGTTTCTGGGAACAAGTGATGAGTTGATTGGTTGTGTAGTAGAAAAGGAAGTTTAGAATAAATCCTGACTGCTTTGTATGTGAAAAGAGAAAGTCTAGTAAACTAGTAACTAAAGTGTAACATCCAAATGTTCGTACTCTGTTCCTTCTTCTGGAGTTCTAGGTAACATCCCTTGGGGGTTATTTTATTCCCAGATCAGAGTTCTGAGATAGATACTGATAAAAACCATGCTGAGGTCATGATAAACACTGCTGATTTGCTTAAAGCCTAGAAAGATGGAAAGAAACTTGAACCTGCTATTCCAGCTTTCTAGATACTGCCACATGTTGTCTGTCACCACTCCATCCATTTTCAGTTATGTTAGTTTGCCTTTGTCATTGTTCCTGTGTGTACAATGGACGCTTGCCAAAAAAGTAAGACAGAAACATTTTAGGGAAGGTAAACTTAGGTCAAGAACATCCAGTTTATTAAAAAGGGAACCAGACTTTCCTGTCTTTATTAGACAAAGCAAGATTTATGCCATTCTGTGGTTTTAGATTAATCATCAGGTAGATCAGAGTCAAATGAAAATATCCAGTGAAACAACAAACCAAATTTAATTAGTAACTTTGGTATGACATAGGCTTTTCCTTCTCAAGCTTTAGTCTTCTATAATTGAACCATGTTTGTTAGAGATACCCTCAAAAAGTCTTGTTTTACTGATTTATTCTGTCAGTGTGATTTACTTTTCTGTATAAGAGCAAGATAACTTTTTTTTCTGTCAATAATGTGATTAAAGAAATTGGCTTGTAGGTTGTTTGAAATTTGATTTGCTTGTTGCAGTATTTCCTAATGTTTAATTTGAAGAGTATCACTCCATTCATTTAAATCAGTATTTATTCATATCTACCTAAATGTTAACCAACTTTCATTGTCTACTCTTCCTTTGGGGTTAGGAAACAATAGATAATCATTTTGTGAGCTGACAAAATGTATTTCAGAGGCATGAAAGCAACAAGGTCAAAATCAAGCTTCACTCTGGAAGTTTGTGTCAGAATCTATGGAACCAAAGCATTTTTCAACTAAGCAGCCTGGTTTTCTTTTGGTGTTTCTGTTCCTTAAAACAAAACTAATGCTGGATATGTTGTTTAAATAATGATTTCCATACTTGAATGACATTCAGGAAGGGAATGAATTCTTTTAGACTACTGCACAATGTTATTGATATGTCTGATTTAATTCTTGTTTTTCCTGGACCAGGTTTGAAATTTATTTACATGATTACATACACTTGTAAACTGTTAAACTATGGCTTAATGTGAATCCGGTCAGTGTTATTTAAGACTGGTTGCCTGGAAAGAAATTGGTTTTGAATAATGGCATATTGTCACTGAGTCTTAACAGGCTTAACAGTCTCACAATAATTAGTATTAGAGAATTTCTCTTCTAAAGAAATGGCACACCCTGCAGAAAGAATTGAGAAGTTGAGACTCATAGCACAGATGCATGCCACAAAGTGTCTCTTATGGGCACTCTTTTTCCTGAAGGCCCACTCCATCTGTAACTACATAGAAAGCTCCATGGTTTTTAGTACATAAATACCTTTCCCCATGTAGGAAAGGCAGAGAATAGTTGCATCTCACCTTTTCAACATTGCCCCCTGCTTCATTTGGCATAGAGAAAGCACTCATTATTCCGTGCAGGGGGAGAAGAGGAAATGGGGCAAGGACTGTGGGAAAGCATGGCTTTATGTCAGTTCTTCTACTATGGGGTACTGTATCCTTCCCCCCCAAAATAAAACTAATGGTCACATTGGTGTTAGAGTTGGGCAAGAAACAAACGTGCCACTTTTCATAATTAAATGGCAATGCATATATCACAATGGTTCTAAGACTTTGCAAACTGTGGGTGGTGGTGTGTTTTTCATTATGACTCCTAAATTGCTTGTGAACTCCTAAGGGGTCCTGACCACAGTTGTCAAACTCCTGCCAGGGCTGTGGCTGAGAAAAATCCAATTTTACTGTAATATGTTTCCCATTTGATAAGGTTTGATGAATAAAAGATAACTTTAACTGCTTCTCTGCAATTAAATCAACTTGGCTGCTTTACATATCCATTTCTTTAAAAAATATTGGGGATAAATCATCTATTTATATTATGGTGGCATTCTTCACACTAAAGAATTGCTTAAATAGGCTGACAAAAAGTTGGGCAGATAACATTTTGGTCACCTGTGTACCAATTTTTTTCTTTCAAATGACGCTAGTAACGAAGCTAAAAACAGATCCTCAGTCTTTTGGGTGAGTGGCTAGATATAACATTTTGAAAGCATTTCCCAGGTTCTCGGAGAACTGGACTGCATGGGAACATGCCCATTCACAAAACGGCTGCACACGGGGCCAGTCCTCGGTCAGAAAGAAAATGATGAAGTTGCTGCCTGTCATATTCCGTAGCTTCCCAAGATACTTTGCTAGCTCCCCAGCTTAACTTTGAAAATGTGCCAACCTCCCCAGAAGATAGTTTTGATTTTCTAAGAACATAACAGAGGACCTTCTTTGAAATCACTATTTTTAGTTTGGTATAAAAAGATAAAAGGCTGTACATTCTTTTCAAGGAGAGTGAGACAGGAGGCGTAGCACGTGGACTCATTGACACACACTGGAAATCTCAGGTGACTAATATTTCATAGAATCATAGAATGTGAGAGTTGAGTAGGGCTTTGGAGAACTTCTAGTCTAACCACCTGCCCAGTGCAGAAATCCACTATTATAGTATTCCTGACAACTGGCCATCCAGCCTTTGCGTCAAAGGAGAATCTCTTTCTTTGTTTTGCAGGTGGACTCATCACCATCGGGAGACTTGAAAATATTTTGAACTGGAATGGTCTGGAGCTTGGAGATATGGATCTAATGTAAACGTACTGGATTTATTGTTCATTTGGAAATATTGGACACTTTTGGCATGAGAAACTTCTCCAAATTGTGTCTTTCTGCTTCAGGAGATTTTTTTTTCTGGGAAATGTATCTTATCTCTTCTTCATGCTGTTAATATTTTTCCCCTTCTAACCGCTTATGAAGGTTAATACTTGCTCTGCAATTGATCCGGAATAAATCCAAGTGACAGAGGGTGTAAACATCCTACACTCTCAGCTGTGTGGAAAAGAAGAAAGCTGGGAGAAGGCTGTTTACTCTCTCTGCATTGGAAAACAGCTGAAGGTGGGAAAATGTGGAATCCACAGATGTTTTCTAAATTCTGTTCTGGGTTTTTATTATGAAGTCATATATTTATATGTTGATACCGGCTTGTATATATGTTGGCCACAACTTTAATTAGAAAAGAATTAACATATGAAGCTTACATTTATTATACACACATACACACAGTACTGTGCAAAAGTTTTAGGCAGATGTGAAAAAATGCTGTAAAGTAAGAATGCTTTCAAAAATATATATTGTAATTGTTTATGTTTATCAATTTACAAAATGCAAGGTGAGTGAACAGAAGAAAAACCCAAATCAAATCAATATTTGATGTGACCACTCTTTGCCTTCAAAACAGCATCAATTCTTCTAGGTACGCTTGCACCCAGTTTTTGAAGGAACTCGGCAGGTAGGTTGTTCCAAACATCTTGGAGAACTAACCACAGATCTCCTATGGATGTAGGCTGCCTCAAATCCTTCTGTCTCTTCGTGTAATCCCAGACAGACTAGATGTTGAGATCAGGGCTCTGTGGGGGCCAAACCATCACTTCCAGGACTCCTTGTTCTTCTTTACGCTGAAGATAGTTCTTAGTGACATTGGCTGTATGTGGGGTCGTTGTCCTGCTGCAGAATAAATTTGGGGCCAATCACATGCCTCCCTGATGGTATGGCATGATGGATAAGTATCTGCCTGTATTTCTCAGCATTGAGGATGCCATTGATCCTGACCAAATCTTGAACTCCATTTGCAGAAAGGCAGCCCCAAACATGCAAGGAACCTCCACCATGCTTCACTGTTGCCTGCAGACACCCATTTTTGTACCGCTCTCCAGCTCTTCGGCGAACAAACTGCCTTCTGCTACAGCCAAATATTTCAAATGTTGACTCATCACTTCAGAGCACCTGCTGCCATTTTTCTGCACCCCAGTTCCTATGTTTTTGTGCATAGGTGAGTCGCTTAGCCTTGTTTCCACGTCGGAGGGATGCCTTTTTGGCCACAATTCTTCCATGAAGACCACTTCTGGCTAGACTTTTCTGGACAGTAGATGGGCGTACCTGGGTCCCACTGGTTTCCGCCAGTTCTGTGCTGATGGCACTGCTGGACATCTGATGTTGAAGGGAAGTAAGCATGATGTGTCTTTCATCTGCTGCGTTAAGTTTCCTTGGCCAACCACTGTGTCTTCGGTCCTCAACATTGCTGTTTCTTTGTGCTTCTTCAAAAAAGCTTGAACAGCACATCTTGAAACCCCAGTCTGCTTTGAAATTTTTGCCTGGGAGAGACCTTGCTGATGCAGTATGACTACCTTGTGTCTTGTTGCTGTGCTCAGTCTTGCCATGGTGTATGACCTGTGACATGAAACTGTCTTCCACAACCTCACCTTAGTAGCAGAGTTTGGCTGTTCTTCACCCAGTTTTAAGCCGCCTACACAGCTGTTTCTGTTTCAGTTAATGACTGTGTTTCAGCTTACGTATGAAATTGATGATCATTAGCACCTGCTTGGTATAATGGTTAATCATACACCTAACTCTAATCCTACAAGATCCCTGACTTTGTGCAAGTGTACAAAGTGTGCAAGTGTAAGAATTGATGCTGTTTTGAAGGCAAAGGGTGGCCACACCAAATATTGATTTGATTTGGGTTTTTCTTCTATTTGCTTACTTTGCCTTTTGTAAGTTGATAAACATAAACAATTACAATATATATATTTGAAAGCATTCTTAGTTTACAGAATTTATTCTCACCTGCCCAAAACTTTTGCACAGTACTGTACATATATGGCATAATTTTATACTACCAGAAAACACATGTACTTACAACGGTTGCAGCATCCTGGGGTCACATGATCACCATTTGCAACCTTTTCAGCTGGGTTCCAACAAGCAAAATCAATGGGGAACCATGTGATTCACTTGACCATGACAAAAAAGGTCGTAAAATTAGGTGCGGTCACGTGATGCCTCAATCGTACCACTTGACAAATTTTCTGGTCCCTATTGTGGTTGTAAGTAGAGGATTACCTGTATTCCCTTTATCAGTATTGATGAAATGAAGATCAAATATCTACGTGTTGAAAAAGTCAAAAATTTCAATGGGGTGTACTTACTTTTTCACATTACTTATATGTAAGCAATAAACTGGAAGAAAGATTAGTACTGGTGTGCAACTTTCAAACGCTAAGGTCATGTTCATGACAATGGCTGACTTGTTGCCGAAAAAGCAGTTATGTAATATCTACAGTTTTTATTGATATTGCCCATTAAAAAAAGAGATTGGAAGAATTTATATTTTATGAGCTCCAATTTGTAAAGGCACTCTTGGGAGAAAAGTTCTTTGTCTTTTCATCTAAAAATTGGGAAATTTCCCAGGAGGCAGCTATATCTGCTAATATCTTCCAATTCTGTCTAAATACAATAGGTTTTTTTTTTTTTTACCTCCTCCAGTGCACATTCATAACTTAAATTATTCTAGCTTCAGTAACTCATGCCTATTTCTCTGAAACTGGACAAACTTCATCCTTTCAGGTACTGAAAAGTGGGTATACATGTGTGTATTATGCCAATAGATTTTGGCCTGCTTACTAGCGGGAGGAATGTGACTCACTTTGTATATGGCCTATGTCGAATCAGTGGCCTCTGATCCATTCTTCTTCACACAGGCTATTTTGTAAACTACTGCCCTGTGCCAGAACTAAACCTTATGAGCAGTGAACATGCCCAATTTGTTTACCAGGAAGCATCAGTGAGCAGGAAGCTTTGAAACTCTGAGAACATCTGTTATTCCTGGGTTAGATCCCAAGTTAGGCAAGTGGAAAAAATATAAAAGGTAGCATTGTCCTCCAAGTGTTAATAGCATAACCACTGATCTAAGCAACATTGAGTGTAATGAATTGTGTAATTGGAATCAAAATATAGAATTTCTGACTTGCATAAGATGGGAAAAAGACTCCCACAAGCCCTGGACGCTTAGCATTAGTGAGTTGTCATCATTGAGTACTACCCCTTGGTTCTAGACCGAGTCCCACAGCTATAGTGAAATACAGCTGTAGTATCTAGAGAAGAAACTTTAACAGAAGCAGTATATTAGCTCTGACCTTCCAATTAACAATTACAGATAATGCTGTCTTCAGAGCTGGATCTGACAGTTGGCTTTATTGCACTGACTTGTAGTTGCCAAGTACATAAAGTAACAAGTTTTGTTGCTTGAGACCCTAGATTGTTTAAACATTTTTAGATTATATGTAGACTGAAATTGAGGAAGAAACTACACATTACTGTCAACTTTCATTATGAAAATTGGGGAGCCCCAATTTTATATGTAAAGCCAGTATTATATATTGTGAATTGTAGAAATGTGAGATATAAATCTGAGTAAAAAATTGAGCAGTGCATAACTACCAATTTTCTCCCCAGCATTTCCTTCTGTAGAAGTTTTATGAAATGCTTTCATTTCATAAATGAGATTGGAACAATTCCAGGAAATGTGCTGTATTATATGAAGATTTGAGGGAAAAAAGCAAGGGAAAAAGGATTAAATGACCTTTGGTAACCACTTGTCTTCATATACTGCCTATAGAAAATTTTCATTTTAAAAAATGTGTAGGGAGTAAGAAAGAGAGCTGCTGCCAGACTATTTTGCATAGTTTTGTATGTCAAATGCAGCTTGAATAGTTAGAAATTGTAGAAGTGTTTTCTTGGCATACAGTGTAGACGATCATGAAAGATTTGTTCGTGCTTGCTTCCATGCAATTCATGGGAAATAAAATAGGACTTTATTAAACTTTTTATTAGTGTTTTAAACTTTAAGAAGACTTAGTCTTACACAGATGCCAAGAGTCTGCATTCTGTTGTGGTGGGATATAAATGTGATGCATAAATGCATAATAGAAAAATGTACTATTTTCTCTGAGATGGCTGGGTGTAAAAGTGTAAAGAAATGTGTGTTTATTAAAAGTAGGCACCCGTTTAAATACTAGTCTTTTGATAGAAATTGGGTTGATCAAAAAATAGGAAATCCTATTACAGTATCCCCAGGGTAGGCAACTTTCAGGCTACCTGTGACCTGTCTGAGGGTTTATGTGACCTTTGTAGCCCATTCTTTATTTGCTCTGAAATGTAGCAGAATGATTTGAGTAATACATTACTTGGAATCAGTTAATACTTTTCTGAAAGGTTGAGGGTTACAATAAAGAAGTTATACTACAACATTGCATAAACTAATCTTCAAAAATATGTTGGATTTGCTTTATATACCTTTGAATATACCTTTTTTTCACAGCTTCCCTTAACACTTCAAGTCGTATGGTGTTTAACAGTTATCTTCACTTGAAGCAATGGTAGTAAAAATCAAAGTGCATGCTGTCCTTTCTGCCAAGGCTGTCATGATCTTGTCTTACTCCTCTAGATGAGCACTGCTTTTTACTGGTCTCTTTCTTCTCTTAAGGGGCTCTCAAGCTTCTGAAGGAATGTGTGCGGATCCCCCTCCCCCAAATAAAATTCATAATTGCATTGGGGTTAGAGCTGGGCAAGAAAAGAGATGCCAGTTTCAATAGCATTTTAATCTGTCAAATAAAACAGTGATAGAACCTTGTAACTTTAATATTTCTGTTGGAAACGATACAGTTAAGACCCTTTTTTGAAATGGAAAAGTTGAGTTTCCTGAAATCTGAGATTCTGCCCCCCACTTTCCCAGGTAGAGCAGGAGTGAGTGTGTAAGCCATCAAGCTACTCTCAGAGCTGGGCTTTGGTCCCTGATTTGCTTGACTAAACCAGCTGCCAGTTTGTCAAGGCAACGCTGCAGATCTATCCACGTGATCCAGGCTGTACTCTCCAGTTTGCCTGGACGAGCTGACAGCCAGCCTGTCTGGATACACTGGAAGTGATTCAGTCAATACAAGCCCAAGAATCTGTACTTGCTCCCTCCTCAAATTTACTTATGAACCTGGGTGGGTTTCTGACCCATTTGAGAACATTTCTGCCTGGGTTCTTTCTATTGTAGCTCATCTTTTTTCCTTCTTGCCCTGAGCACCCCACACACAACTGAATCAAGGTCAGCTCTTCCTGATGTACATTTGAATTTCCCAGTTGCCTAAATCTGCATACGCATACAAACATGCACACAGAGTATAACTTTAGATAAGCAGTATACTTCCTATCGCATTATTTTTATATAGATGTTAATGTTTACATTATCTAATGTGTGAGCTTAGTTTTGTGTAAGTAGTTTTATTTAAGTTAATCACATCAGAGTTTGTCTGGATTCTGTAACTCAAAATGCAGTAAGCTTCCAGGAAATTGAACTTTATTGTATAAAACTCATACCTGATAGATTCTCTAGTTTCTGAATCTATGTGACTTGAGCAACTTTTAAAAATTCCTAGCACTTTTTGAAGCTGAAGTTCATGCCTGATTCTTCTGCCTGCACTGTAAACCATTCAAATGAAAATGTTTAATGGTGTATCTATTTCATTGATAGAACTTTGTGAAATATTCACTACCATTGTTCTTTCCTAGAGTACGTTAAGGAAAGCCATAGCAATGTTGTGCTTTGAACTCTGTATTTCCTGGAGTCTTTGTTGTAGCTGCATCTCTGCAGAAAGGAAATGGGAGTTGTTAAGTTTTAAAAAATACTTTTGATGCATTGAGACAGGAGGGAAATTTCTGGCAGAACTTTTTTTTCTTGTAATATGTACAATCCATTCAAGTAGCTGGGAGGAGGGAATGAAAAGGGAATAATGTTAAAGACAAATTGAAATTGATGCTTGACTTGTTAATCTCGAGTGTCCTGAACAAATTGAATGAAAAGTTTTCACTTAACACTTAGACAAATTATTTTAAAAATCTGAATGGATAGCAGGGTGATTTTACATCCTTCTGTCCAGTTTCATTGCTGGCTTACTGGTAATTCCTTATTTTTGGAGGAGTCCTGGCAGCAGAATAGAAGGGTCCAGTTCACAAGAGAGGCTTTTGCCTAGAAATCTATCAAAAAGAACTCCACAACGTATTGGATGAAAGCTGCATGTCTGAGCAGCTTACATTGTCTTGTAGAAGAATAATGTTTCATAATTGTGTTGTTGTTTTCTACCATGTACAGAAAATTAAGTGCTTTGAAACGTGAAGCTGGAAGCAGTAATGTTTTTAACAACTCTTTGATTTTGCAGATTATACAGATCACAGGGTGTACAGGCCTTGTTTGCTTTATGGGGTTTAGTTTGAAAAACTTATTTTATTCACACTTAGCATTGCGCGTACAGCCATGTTGAAAGCAGATGATATGTATCCTTTGGATATAAACCATCTCTGATCCAGGCATACACGCATGAAATATTTCCTTCACTTGTTTATTGCTTTTGGAAACAATTGCTGTGTTCAGATCATACATTGTTTGAAACCACTGGTGGTACAGTTGCAAGCTCATTCTTTATTCTTAGTGATTTGTAACCACATCCAGGTTGGTGAGGATTGGAAAGGGAGGGGCTCAGGTCCAGTCCCTTTGATTGCTAGCTGGCATTTGGGGCAGCTGAAATGAGATCCTTTGCTCTCAGGGATTTTCTTTCCTCATTTCAAAGGCATTGTGTTCTGCAAAGAAGATGAATCATGCATAGATGATTTGGTACCGCCACCTACATTTTAAAATGTGCAGTGTTGATCTTTGTCGCATTTTTGCCAGTAGCTAAATTCATATTGGCACTGTATTCACGTCTCCTTCCTGGTATATATATTTTCTCTTTCTCCAGAAATATCTGGCTTGGACTGACCTACCATATGTTTGTCTCCCTCCCCCAATAGTACTGAGCAATAGAACTGGGTCAAAATACATTCCTTTAGGTTAGTAGTGATTCAGCAGCCAGCAAACTTGCTCATGGATGTTGGTGTGCCTCTTCTCAAAATGTTGACCTAGCTTTCTCGCTAAGCTCTTTGAAAAAGGCTTAAAGTTTATGGTATATTAGACCAGTGAACCAGGTTTCTGGTTCTCCTTTTAACAGAGGTTGCTTAGTCCTTTCTAAATGGAATACTTTGAGCTTTCCTTGGAATGAATATTGGACAAGATCCACAAAAGCGTCTTCAGATGATAGTGTCACTGCTCAGGAGGCTCCCAAGCATATTCCAGGAGGAGAATTCCTGTCTCTGAATACATTGGACCTTTCTTCTAAAACTCTTTATGACTTAACAATGGAGAGGAAAGAGGATTTTTGTCCAGAGTCGCCATTCATTTCAACAAAAGTCAGTTTATTTATCAGAAATTACCACATCTCCGTTACTAAATATCAAAGATGAAAGCACTGGTAATAATTTAAATGCTTCCAACTGCTTAGAGTTGCTCTAGATGCTTGGAAGTAGTATTTATTTTACACATTTTATTCACTAATGACTTCCTAAATAACTACTGGCCTTTATTATTTTAAAATAAAAAAGTTTGGTACATTACCTACTGTGATTTTTTTCCTAGCAAAATCCTAAACAATTCCCTCACTCATGCTTACGTATACCACCAGAGGGCACTGTAGTTCTTTCACAAACTTAAAATTGAACACAGAAAAACAAAGTTTATAGAATGAGGCCTCCTTTACAGACACTGCTTTCAAGTATACTATCAACATGTGAGGGAGAAGCTGATTGTGTATTCATAACACATAAGCCTGACTTTCAGAGGTGTGGGATTTGGAATTATGCACTACTGCTGGAGATGCAGTGTCAACTATTAAAAATTCATCACAGTTTTGAAGCTTCACACAGTTGACTTTAGAAAAGAAAGTTTGCAGTGCTCCCTACCAGCTTTCATGCTGGAAGGGTTAGATGGTAATCCTGGTTCAAAATAATAGGATTTTAAAATGTTTACAGATAGTCCTCACTTAACAACCACAATAGGGACCAGAAAATTGGTCGTTAAGCGGGGTAGTCGTTAAGTCATCACATGACTGGACATTTTTACAACAGTCATTAAGCAAATCACCATGGTCATTAAGCAAATCATGTGGTTGTTAGACAAATCCAGCTTCTCCAGTTGACGTCTTTTGCCAGAATTAGCTTAATGACTGTGGTGATTTGCTTAACTGTCATAAAAAGATCACAAATCACGATCATATGACTGGGGGGGTGCAACAGTTTGTGACAGTTGTAAGTGTAAGTACAGGTTGTAAAGCACTTTTTCTGAGGCCATCTTAACTTTGAACCATTGTTAAACAAATGGTCATTAAGTGAGGACTACCTGTATATGTTTTTTTTAAAAAAATGGGCAAGCTTTCACAGTATTTTTATTACAGTATCCATCCAAAGGCTTTTATGGTTTGCTTTCAACATTAGTGAAAAAGTTTGTGCATCAGACTGTGCTGCAATATGGCTTGTTTGTTCTTTATCATGGTCTCTATGATTCACACACATGCAATATGTTCCTGTGCAGATCCTTCTAAATAGTCCAGAATTGTTTCTGGGGAATCTTGCCCCCCCCCTCCAGTATCATGCAACTAGGTCTGGCTTCTGCTGAAACCCTTCAGTTTGTTTTCAGCTGCCATGATGGTAGAATACTCATTCTGTTTTTAAGAGTTCTTTATTCCAGAGTAATTTGCCAGGATGTTTTCTCTTCCCATCACAGGCTCTTGATCTGTAGCCTTATAGCCTTTCACAAGTGCCAGCGTTGTGGGAGCAAGCTTCTCCTAGGATGGGCATAAACCATGCCTTGGTGAATGCCATGATGTGTGTAGGTACTGCCAGGCATTTACTAAACCAACTTGTTACAATTGTAATCTGTGAGTCCCCCGGGAGTAAACTTTAAGGGTGGCAGATCTACTGTAGCCGCTTATTCTCATCCAAGTGATTTGTGATGGAAAAATAATAAAGCTGGAAACTGCCGCCCCTCCCCCTTGCCTCTCCTGCAGCAAAATCTTTACTCCCCCCTTCCCCCTGCCTCACTCCCCCTTGCCTTTCCTGCAAACTCTTTCCCCGATTTCCCTCTGCCGTTTCTTGCCCTCCCACTTGCACATGTAAAACAGAATCAGTCCCAAGCTATGGCATGACCATGGGATGACCATGTTTCTGCTGTTGAAATAGCCGTCTTGACGCTATCACACTGAAACAATGGGAGGGCCATTGCCTGTCTGCTTAAGGGTTTGCTGAAGGGGCAACCCCGATAAGGAAATCCTTTGTTAACAAGTGAGAAACCACAGGAAATCCATTCTTCTTAAGAACATGAGCCTGCTCTTTGCAACATTCCATTCTCTTTTGCAATAGATTCCTTGACTCATAGAAAAAAAACCATTTGTCCCCTGTTTAACATCTATCCAAAACTTGCCCACCAATCAGATCCCAAGGATTTCCCACCTCTCAACCCCAAAGCGTATAAGAATCTGTCTTTCTACTGTTCAGGGTCCCTCTTTCTTGGAAAGCAGGCAGCCAATGATCATTGCAATAAACATGGTTCTTCTCAGCGTGGTGCTCCTGTCTTTCCACAACGTATTTTCCCCTCAGGCCTCAGAATTTTTTTTTTAACTTTTTTATTATATTTTCAAAAAGAGTTAAAAATACAGAAATCAAGAAAAGAAAAAGAAAAAAGACATAGAAAAGAAAGAGTAGCTTCCAGCTTTCCTTGGTATAGGGATAAATGTAAAATATATTTGCTTCTTACTCTAATATCTAAAAGTTTACATAATAAAAAATAGTTTTTAATATTCCAAAAAAGTCCTAAAATCAATATATTTCAATAATACAATTTGTACAAGATATTTGTATAAGTGTAACAGTAATCATTCATCGAATCCCAAGATCAAAATTGCATTTTTCTGAGTATCAGGCAAAAAAAATCTAAGAGTGGTTTCCAATTAGAAACAAAGCTAGACAATGCCCTCTCTTTGAACAAAGTAGTCAGTTTCGCCATTTCCGCCAGTTCCATTAATTTCAATATTCATTCTTCAGCTGTAGGTATTTGTGAGTCCTTCCATTTTTGCGCATATAAATGCCTTGCCACAGTTATCACATAAAGAAATACATTTCCATGTTGTCTTTCCATTTGTTTATCCATCGTATCTAAAAGAAAAGTCTCTAGTTTCAATTGCAGGTCTAATTTCAAAATCTTTTGAATCAAAATACATACCATATTCCAATATTTCTTAGCCTTTTCACAAGTCCACCATAGGTGATAAAATGTACCTTGACATTGATTACATTTCCAACAGACATTTGAAATTCCTTTATACATCTTCGACAGTCTATCTGGTGTCAAATACCAATGGTACATCATTTTATAGACATTTTCTTTTAATGTATAATTAAGAGTGAACTTTAATCCTTTATTCCACATATTTTCCCACTGGTCTAACATGTTACAGTGGTACCTCGGGATACGAACGCCTCTACTAACGAACATTTCGGGTTACGACCAGCTTCAGCAGGAAAATTTTACCTCGGGTTACGAACTCGCCTCTACTTACGAACTGGATCTGCGGCCATTTTCCCTGCTGCCACGTGGTCACGGCTTCCTGTGGGCGAGGTCGCGGTAGCAAGGAGACATTCGGTGAGGCTTGTGGTGTGTTTTGCGGTGTTTTGGGAAGGTTTTTGGTGTGCGTGTTAGCATGGCTCCAAAGAAAATGCAGAGCAGGCTTGGCGGGAGTCAGGCTCAAGAGAAAATTGCCTCGGGTTGCAACCAAATTCGGGTGGAGGGCGGAACGGATTAACCGGATTTACATTGAACCCTATGGGGAAATTCGCCTCGGGTTGCGACCAGATTCGGAGGGCGGAACGGATTAACCGGATTTACATTGAACCCTATGGGAAAATTTGCTTCGGGTTACGACCAACTCGGGATACGTCCAGAGTCACGGAACGGATTAAGTTCGTATCCCGAGGTACCACTGTATATCCAAAGCTTTTTGCCCATTGAAGCATATAGTCTTTATCATACTCATCTTCCAGATTAATCTTTAACAAAAGTTTATATATTTTAGCAATAAGATGTTCATCATTAGTACACAAAGCATATTCAAACTCAGCTTTCTCAGTGGTAAATTCATAACTTCTTTTATCTAGTTTAAATCTTTCCAACTGTGCATATGTGAACCATTGGCAAGCATAACCTTCCAATTCTAATTCTTCTCTCTTCTTCAGATTAGGCTCTCCTTCAGAAAATGATAAGAGAATTGCATATGGCAACCATGGTTGCTTAAGTGTCATTTCTCTTCTATAAAAAGCTTCTTGGGGTGACAACCACAAAGGAATTTTGGAGACAATCTTGCCTTGTATCTGTTCCAGATTCTCAATATAGTACATCTGATAAAGTGGTTCTTAAAATCCATATTAACTTTCACTTTGTTGTACCATAAATATCCATGCCATCCAAATCTTAACTCATGTCCTTCTAATTCCAATAACCTCGTTTCGTAAACTCACCCATTCTTTCAGCCATACCAGACAGCAAACATCAAAATATAACTTTAAATCTGGAAGACCTAACCCACCTCTTTCTTTAGCATCCTGTACAAGTTGATATTTTATTCTTGGCTTTTTACCTTGCATACAAATTTAGAAATATCTTTCTGCCATTGTTTAAAAGGTACGTCATTTGTCAATATTGGTATTGTCTGGAGGAGAAAAAGCATTCTTGGTAAAGCATTCATTTTAATTACTGAGATTCTACCTAGCAATGACAATTGCAGTTTATCCCATCTTAATAAATCTTTTTTAATAACATTCCAAACTTTAACATAGTTATTTATATAACATACAATTCATATTAGTCAATATAACTCCCAGATACTTAACCTTTTTTTAAATTTTGAAGCCAGACTTCTTCATCAATAGGTCTCAGAATTTGTTGACGAGCCCCACCCTATTCATCCCTGTGAGGGAGTTCTTTCGGGAAATAGTACAGTTCAGCAGCAAACGGATTGTTTTTTTAATCTTCCCTGTGTTTCCAGGGAGGCTTTTATTATATAAAAATTAACAAACTTTATTTCCTAACTTCTACTTTAACCCCTATTACTAAGCTTATACTACGTTATCCTATTCCTTTCCTATATCTTAGTCTATAACAATCTGTTCTCTTTTGTTGCTTGAGCTTATATCAAAGTCTTAGTCACCATGTAGCCAACTTGAAGTTGGCTTCTGTTGCTGTCAGCTGCTGTTCTAAACTGCCGCTGAAGCATTGACTGCAGATTCTCAATCTGTTCTGGGGTAAGAAAAGGAGGGTGCGTTACCAGCTGCTGGCTAGCTGTAGTTTCTCAGTGTTGCTGCTGGAGTAGTGAAGCTGATGGGCTCTGCTTCTCCTTTCAACTTGTCTGCTGCTGGTTTGGTGAAGTCCAAGCCTACTCCTCCTTTACCATCAATTGCTTGTTGAGCTAACAGCTACTCCACTCCCTCAGCTGCAAAGTCTTCCTTTTTCTTCTCCCCTGTGACACAAATCTTACTCCAACACATCCACACTCTAGTGCTCTGTTTTCCTTTTATAATTGAAAACAGGTGTGGTACTACATTCTTCAGGGTGCCTTAAAGTCTCAGGGGAGAAAACGGGGAAGGAAGAGCTCATATTGCCCACAATTTTCCTTCCACAATTCCCTGCCGTAGCTAATCCTCATCTAACATTATACCTCTGATGCCTCTTCAGTGTTCAGACTTCCTTTGACATCATGACCCAGTGCTCGGCTTGGAAACATTCTTGGCCTGGAATTTCAACAGTCTTCTCAAACAGTAAGAGGACCCCTTATGAAGGAGTAGTGTCTTAAGACTTACATGAGTCCTAATTTCAATGCTTTGAGCTTTTCTGAAGACATCAAGAGACTCCTTCTAAGACTCCTTCCAATCCAGCTTCTATATCATTAACATCTTGCCATGTTGAAAATCTTAGCAAAGAAAATAGATGCCTTTCCTTATTCCAGCATCCATGCTTACTCCACACAGCAGTCTTCCTCTGAGATATTCCACACTGGAGCTATAGCAGGCAGCTACATGACCACAGCCTACTTCTTTCACGCAGCACTACAGACTGAATCTCTGGGGGCAGAGATCCTTAGGCCAACTTCTTTTTGATCATATTATGAGACTTGACCTTGCTCCAGGTATGAAACTTGCTACCCACCCATATAGACCATAATGGAAAAGAGCTAATTAATCAGCTACATCTGCAGTTTTTTGAGTGGTCATCTATGAATTCACACAACTTGCCCTCTTATCCTTCTTGATTTCAAGTGACTTTACTGTTCCTTTATGTCTATTGTATCAGGCTTTGGAACTGAAGAGGTTCAATGGGAGACACTCAGGAACAAAGGTTCTCCGAAACAGTTCTGTAAGCTCTAGAAAGTTCTGAATGGAACTCTGTAGAGGCATGTAACCCATATGTGAATTTGCAGAAAACAAATTGCTCAAAGAACTGCAGTTACAACTGGATGGCTATGTGAATCTAGCCAAATTTGATTTCCTCAGAAAAGTATGGGTAAGCCAACTATGTCTTAGCACAATGTGTAAACCTTTTCATTTGGTAATCTTATAATGGAAATCTTAATTGGTGAAGATCTTGTTTGACATGAGCTGCAGAACTTCTTTTCCAGGTTATAAAATATCACCCAGAAGAATTTGGAATGGTTTGTTCTCTCCTTCACCTATGAGGAAAGAAAAAGGCTCTCCTTCAGAGGTCAAACTAGTGTCTCTGCAAAGCTGATGTTTATATGTTATACAATAAACTTCTGGCAGAGAAGGCATGCTGTGGATCCTGTCTGCTAGAGAATTACATTTGGTGGGTCCCAGGAGGTGGGCCTTCTCTGCTGTGGCACCCGCCTTGTGGAATCTTCTCCCCCCAGAAGTGAGATTAGCTCCATCCCTTTTAACATTCTGCAAGTCCCTCAAGACCTCGCTATGTGATCAGGCCTGGGGCTCCCAGGGGACTGGGGAGATTTTACAATGGCTCCTTTATTAATTTTATCCCGCTCTATTTTGTGTGTGTGTTTATAGCTTTTTATGTGTAATTGTTTTTATGTATTTATTTTTTTAATTGTTATACAGTGCCCAGAGTCACCTTGTGTGAGATGGGCAGCTCTATAAATATGATTAATAAATTAATAATACATACAATAATGTCAGAGATTTTAATACTTGCACATGTGTGTACACACACTGTCTGCTACCTTAATGGATAGAGTCTTGGGATTTTTGAAGGAGGCTGGTGGTGCACATCAGCTGTGTAAGTTCTCTCCCTTTCTGTGATTCCTTTTATAACTGCTCCATCAATATACACGTAAGGTATATGTAGGCTAAATATACAGAAAAGTTGTAGCTGCAGTAATAACACAGAATTGGACATTAGCAGCAGGTCAGTGTAACTGAGTGTGAAATTATGTACATTGTACAGATACTAGTTCTGGTTTATCATAACTACTTGTTTTTAATTTGTCTTCTACACTGACATGAAAACATGTCATGTACATGTTAAATATACATTATAGAAGCAGAGGTCAAAAGAACGTTTCTAGTGGTAATCGGTAAGAGTCAATCTCATGTTTGAAAAAAAATATAATGAAAAGGTTCTGTCAGTCTTCATAGTTGTGTCACCACCTGTGCCCGTCAGTGCCATTGACTTCTTTAGGCAGCACAGCCTGTTCAGTTCTTACTTATCTGCGGTTGCCTAGGTAACTAACATGCAGTCCCAGAAACAGATTCCACACAATGGCAAGAAACCAAAAAGCCGAAAAACACTTTTTTTGTAAAGCACTTTTTTAATGTTAGAAATTATAAGCTGTAAAGGTAGCATCCCATGAAGGATTACAGTGGAAGACCGATGGAACTAAAAAAGGTGGGATGAGATGTTATCTCTAAATCTTGGTCCCTGTGCCCACCCTATGGAATAGTATTACCCTAAGATCCAGATGGCCCCAATCCTGCCTGCCTTTTGTAAGGCTTTGAAGACCCACGTTTCCTCAGGCATGGGGTCAGCGGCCTTGTGAACCGACAGATTGTTTGGTTAGGGTTTTTTATAGACTTAAAGTTGTTTTAATAGTATGCTGCCTTAAGTGGTATGTTGACAGGTTAGCTGTATAAATTAAATAAATAAAATGTTTTGCTTTCATTCTTAAGAAGGTTGAGGCAATTGCTGAGGACTAAATAGGGCTGGGTTGGGCAGTCTGTTTTGGACTTAATTTTCTTTTTCATTTAGAATTTTAGGCAGGGTTATGCAAAAGAGGTTGCATTGATTGCACACGCAGATGACCTGTGGCAGATCTGGGACGGGGGGAGTGCAGCCCTGCTCGATGTCTCTGTTTTGATACCTTTGTTCATAGTATCCTTCTTGACCACTATGGTGGTAGTGCTGGTGGCAGTGGAGGACACTGTTTTGAGTGGTTCTTCTTAAGTGGTTTTCCCAGCTTCCACGTATAGAGCAGGCTGCAATTATGTAAGTCTGTTATAACTTAAATCTGTCTTTCCCCTCCCCATATTATATTTTGAAATATAATAAATGTAAAGTTATTATAGAAATCATATAATACATTATTGTTCAACAATTGTACCATTATTTTCCTTCATGTTCTGGCCTGATGCATACAGTGTGCTAAGCCATAATGGAGTTTGTTTGGCTTAGTTTAGGTACAGTTTGTAAATCATGGTTCATGACTTAGCATGTTGGGCAACTCAACCATGTGTGGTTTAATCATTAAATCATGATTAAATCAACAATTACTTAATTTAATATGGGAACCTATTCATAATCTAATATTCACAAGTAAATCATTTTTGATTAACAGGTATTCTTATGGGCCATTTTTATGCATCTGTAGGAACCTCTTTGGAAAGATGAAGTATAAATTTAGTGAATGAATACAAGAGGTTTACTCAAAAGTAAGTCCCATAATTTTCAATGAGGTATAATTCTTAGCAAGTGCTTACATATATTGATTTAGGAATTGTGGAGTCCTTGGTACTCTCTGAGCTTGGTTGTTTGCTTGCAGATGGTTCATTACCCAACTAGGTAACATCATCAGTGCTAGTGAGTGTGGGTTTGCTCCCTGTTTATATACAGTAGCTTGCCCTGGCAGTGTTGGTAGGGGTGAGGTTTTGTCCTTGGTAGTTCCTTGATTATGGCATTGTTTTCTGCTTGATTGTTTGTCTGGTGTTAATTCCTGCTTATCTGGGTGTGGGCTGCTGGAGAGGATGTGTTCTGGTCTTTTTTGTTTCCTTCTTAGCTTTTTGTTGTCTCTTTTGAATGTGCGTAAATATGGTTTATCTCTATATATCTATCGATAGCTGACTTGTCTGAATGCCAAGTTTCCAGGAATTCCGTAGTGTTTTGGGATTTAGCTTGGTCTAGGATGGTCACAGTTTCCCAAGTTGAAACTGTGGTTGAGTCTGTCCATGTGTTGTGAGATTAAGAAGTTTTCATCGTCTGACTACTAGTTGGCGTTCATGGATGTGCTCTGCTAGTCTTCTGCATGTCTGTCCTACATAGTGGCTGTTACAGTCCTTACACTGTATGTTGTAGATGACTCCTGTTTTTTCTTCTTGGGTTACTGGGTCTTTTGGTTTACTTAAGATGTTTTGGAGGGCTTTAATTGGTTTGTGTGTTACAGTGATACTGTGTAGTTGTAATAGTCTGTTGGTTGTTTCTGAGGTGTTTTTGATGTATGGTAGTGTTATCCTTTTCCTAGTTTGTGTTGGTTGTGCTGTAGTGGGTTGAGTGGTAAGGCACTTTTTGATAAAGGTGCGTGGGTATCCATTTTGTTGAAAGTTGTTATATAGGTAGTCTGTTTCCTTTTTCTGGTGTTCCGGGTTGCTGCAGTGCGTTTATGCTCATCTGAATAAAGATTTTACACAGCTCCTTTTGTGGGAGGTAGGGTTGTTACTTTGCTAACGGAGTACTTAGTTAGCATGGGTTGCTTTTCAACAGATTTGCATTTCTAATTTGCTGTCATTTCCTCTGCTGATAATGATATCCAGGAAGGGTAGTGTGTTGTTGTTTTCTTCTTCCTTTGTGAATTTTATTCCTTTGAAGATGTTTTTGATTGTTTCATGTGTTTCTCTAGCTGTTCCTTTTTTATTATGATGGTGTCGTCTACATATCGGATCCATACTTCTTGTTGTATGTGTGGATGTGCTATAGTTTTTAGATGCTGCATTATGGTCTCTGCTATCCTGAGATTGGTGATCCCATGGGTATTTCTTTGACTAGTTGGATAGTTAGGCAGAAGTTGATGAGGTCCATGATTCTAGGTATTCTGATCTTAGTGGATTTGGCTAGGTCTGGTGTGTTGTGTAGTACTGCTACCATGGATTCTTTCACTAGTTCTGGATCTATGCATGTGAAGAATGCTGTGACATCAAATGCAACCATAATTTCATCTTTTTCTGCCTTTTTGTTTTTCTGTCCTCTATGAGATGACCAAGCTTTTTGTAAGTTCTTTGACTATATTGTAAGTTAGGGTCCCTGGTAATGATACAATTGAACAAAGAGGTATGTTGGGCTTGTGTATATTTGGGTGTCCATAGAAGCATGGGAGGATGGGTCCACCGCTTTTCATCCACCACTATTCTTCTTACATGATTTGACTTTTCTTGGTTAGGTCATTGTGGGTACTCTTGATCTGGTTGTCCAGTTTCTGTATTGGATTGGTGTTTACTGGGATGTAGGTTTATTTGTCCTCTTTGGGTTAATTATTTGGCTTTCTGTATGTATTGTGCTCCATCCATGATAACTGTGGTTCAGCCACGGTTTAGGAATATATGCAGGATTCTAACTATTCAGCATCAACTCAGGCATCTATTCCAAAGTAAGTCCTATTATTTAACAAGTCCTATAACAGTTTTTAAATACCTTATGAAGCAATGGTAATATTTTGAAACATTGGACCAGATTCAGCTGGATATTGACAAGTTGGAACAATGGGCAGAAACTAACGAGCAATTTCAACAGGGACAATTACCAAGTATAGGATGTGATGGTCTGGAACTATGCTGGGCAATAGCATAAGTGACAAGCGTTTGAGTATCTTGGTGACAAGCTGAACATGAGTAGTATTGTGATGCTGCAAATCAACCAAGCAGCAAACACAGTCCTAGGCTATATCAGCAGAAATTTAGCATCAAGTATAGTGAAGTCACTGTTCCTCTCTATTCTGCATTGGTCAGACCACACGTAGAATATTGCATCCAATGTGGACAGCCAGTTTTTGGAAAGGCATTGATAAATAGCATGATTTAGACAGCAATCAAGATTATAAAGTCTCTGGAAGGAGAAACTTAAAAGAAACAGAGGTATTTGATGTGGTAAGCATGCAGAAAAGGAGTCTGCAGTGAGACAATATCTGAAGGCTATAGAAGATGGAGTAAAATTGAATATAGTTGTTTTGACAACATGACAAAAAGCAATGGTTTAAATTACAGGGAAGTTGTTTTTGGCTGAACATCAGGAAACATTTCCTAATAGAGCTGTAGGGACAGATTGCTTTGGAGGGGGGTGACCTCACTTCTCAGAAAGAGGCACCTGTTGCGGGATGCATTAGTAGCAGATTTCAGGCCTGAGTAGGGGATTGGACTACATGATCTCTGACCCTTTCAGGCCTTACATTCCCTGATTTTTCTCTAGCATAGTTTTCTTTAAGTCAGGAAGCAATTTCTCTTAGTTTTTTACATGAACCGAAAACAGGTTTTTGTAGAGTATAGGTAGTCCCCAGTTTAAGGATGAGTTCAGTTCCCAAGGTCTGTCCTTAAATTGAATTTGTACATAAGCCAGAACAGTACTATAATAATACTGTATAAGTAGTATTGTGTAATGAACTCAAACCATTGTGTATTTAACTTGAATCATTGTGCATTTAACTCAAACTTTGCTACAGTAAGCTCCATTCTTAACTATGGGTCATCTGTAAACCAGGTGTTCTTAACCTGGGGACTACCGGTTTATCAGATGGAGTGATCAGATGTCCTATCCTGGCACCTTCCAATTATACTGGGATTGAAACTCCCAGACTACCAGCAGAATATTTGGTGGAGAATTCTTACAGTGGTAACCCCAACACATCTGGAGGGAGCCAGCTTTGCAATAAGTTGAAATAAGTGCTTTGGCCATGTGTCAAGAAGATAAAGCCTGCTAGGACTGTGAATGGGTTATTTACTACTAAGTCTTTCATCCATGAAAAGGAGAGCACCTTTTTTCAGTTCTGCCTAAGGGAATTGCTTTCAGATTGAAGTCCTGAAAGCTTTTTCCATGCCTTTGGCATAGTGGCTATGAAATATGCATTTTTGTGTATGAAATACAGTAGAAATGCTGACAGGCTAGCATTTCTAGCTGCTAATGCAAACTTTCTAATCTTGGGCCGTATGCATTCTGCTGATACTAATGTTCTTCTTGGAACAGCTGGTGTTGCCTGCTGATTCCTTCCCAAAACTTTTGCATGTGTATTTCTAAACATTTTTGGTAATATAATTATTGCCTGAAACAGTGAAATTCTAAAAGCAAGCATTTTTACATGTTTCTAATTGTGATTGTTATTTGTTGCATTAAAAGTTGTTGCCATGTCCTTAAAATGCATGTGTTGCCATAGTGTAGGTTTAAATCCTATCTCTCTCTACATTTGGCATATTTATTTGGCTAAGGATGCTCCCAGACAGATGGCTTTGGTGCTACCAATGAAAAAAATTGTGCAACTATTCTACCTTTTCCTCAATGGTTTTTCAGCAGTAAGATGGAAGGAAAATATGAAAGCATGACAAAGGGAAGATGTGGCCAGGAAGTCCCACCCCCCCCCTAAAATTCCTTGAATGAGATAACATTAAAATCCTGGTCTCTATGTTCCCTAAGAATTCAGTTTTGAAAATGGTCCAGGTAAATTTAATGGATGTGGCATAACAGTTCTTGATAGAGTTGATTGTCTTCAAGATGCAGTAAAGGAGTTAAAATAACATTAATTGTAGATCAGATAGATTTTAAAGTCAAGACTTTGATTTAGTTTGTATAATTTTGGAAGTAGAATCAAATTTGTTCCAAACAAGCTTGCCCTCATATTTCTTGCTTATATTTAACCTTAAAATTTGAGTCCACACAAATGTTTGTCTTTTTTGTATTGACATTTGATGGAGTAAAATGCTTCTGTGCCTTTTAGTTAAATGTACAGCCATACAACTTTCATATATTTCAGCTCTTTATCAAACATTTCGGTTTAGCAATGATGTTAACTTTGCCTTGAAACAAAACCTTTTTTGGTTTTTTTGCTGCTATTGCTGCACTGAGGAACAACTTCCCTGTCCTATTGATGGTGTATGAAAAATGCTGTAAAAAATGGCTTTTTAATCAATTATTTAACAGTAATTTTTTTTGTGGTGGCAAGGGGTGAGTGGATTTGGTAGTGTTTATTTTGGCCCTATTTTTCCTGTTTAAAGAAAAATATTTTTTTCCACCACAAGAGTCATCAGTTGATCATTTCACTTTTTCTTACTAGTCAATCTTTTCTTTGAATATTGGATTCCATACCACAAACTGCAAGAGGAAAACAAGAAACAGGAAGCAAGAAACTAAATCATATGAGGAGAGATTAAGGAAACTGGATATGTTTGGCTTGCAGAAGAACAGACCTGGGGGATACCTGTTCAAATTTATTTTATTTTATTCAGTTTAGGCACTGCCCAACTCTAAAGTGACTCTGGCTGGTATGCAATAAAACCAACAGAATTAAAATTAGAATACAATAATTATGAAAAAAATAGCAAGAAATAACAAGAACTAATGGCGGATCTGACTAACCACACCCACACACATCCAGCAGGGGCCCCAACCACCTTAACCCAAGGGAGGGCGATGAGAATAGCTGGGTCTTTAAGGCTTTCCAGAACGGCAAAGGGTAGGAGTTGCACGAGTATCAGGGAGGCTTGTATTCCAGAGGGCAGGCACTTAAGAGGTGTCCCATAGAAAAGATCAAGAACTGGTTTTTATTATTCCAGTGTACAGGATTAGAATAATGGCTTTAAGTTGTAGTAAGAGGTTTTTGTGAGGCAGTTGGAGTTTCTGCCTGTGCTTTAGAAAGGTAAGCTGCAGCCGGGCAGAAACACTTCTCACCCCATTTCCCTTGTTTCTCTGACTACTCACAAGCATCCAGGCCAGCTTTCCAGCTGCCTGGGATAATCAGCCACACCCTGACATTTTCAAGGATATGCCAGCGTCTAGATGCAGCCTCACCCCACCCAGGATCTTAGTTCAGAAAAGCAAACATTAAGACAGGGTGGAGGTGGAAGTGTGTGTAGAGAGTGCATGTGTAAGAGGAAACGTGACAAGCAAACAGCATACAGATGGGGAAGCGGAGACAACGTCTACTACTATAGCTATTGCGAGCAGGCAAGAGGACAAGTATTCAACTACCAAGACTACAGGTTGTGGTGAGCAGCATATCTTGATGGGAGTCCTGCCTGAAGCTTTGCTCGGAGAGAGGGGGAAGCGGAGGTGACGTCTAAGGACTGGCAGCTATCGCGAGCAGGCAAGAGGACTATCATTCAACTGCCAAGGCCACAGGTTGTGGTGAGCGGCTTATCTTAGTGGGAGTCCTGCCTGGAGCCTAAAGCTTTGCTGGGAGCTCAGTAACAACTAAAAGAGGAACAAACACACTGAAGCAGCACCCTATCTCAACTAGTGCAGGAACATTGGAAAAGGCAAAGGTCGTATGCCACTTTACAGACTTTATATATTTATACAGACTTTATACATTTTATAGACTTTTGCTTGAACAAGTTACAGGACTGTATCACCTTGCAAGTCCTAGATAGGTGAAAGGCAATAGCCTGTGGTTGGGGGAAGGTGTGTGTTGCAATAAAGCATTTTATACAGTTTTGCTACATGGTGGTGTGCCTGGAAAACAAAGAACTCTCACAGTATTCAACCACAGAACTAAGTAACTACAGAGATGAGGGCTCTCCTTTGCTGGATGTGTTCAAATAGAGTTTGAACAGACGTCAGTCAGGAATGCTGTAATCTGGATTCTGCATAGAACAGGGGGTGGACTTGATGGCTTCAAAGGTCCCTTCCAGTTTGTTGATTCGAATTGATATGGGCTAAAAGGAAACCCAAGTGTTTCTGCACTTGCAAGAACTGGGTGAGACCACCAAAAAAAAAATAACTTAGTTTGATATTAACTAACATTCAGTACAGATAGTATAATTACTGGTGGTGCATTTAATAATTTTCTCCCTCTGTTAAATGAAAAATTGCCATCAGAAGATAATTTGGGAGTGAACTCTGGAAGTTGTCCCAAGACGTTAAGGAGCCGCACAAAGTCCTGGGGCCTCAGATTGTCCAAAGAATACCCCAAAAATGGACTTCTTTCTATATTATAGAACATTCCTTTTCTCCTTCATGGCCTCTGCACTCTATGACAGATGTGAGATCAAATTCAAAGACAGAGCAATTCCTTTTCTGTTTTCTTTAGTTGTTGGACGATTGGGTTTGCTTAAGAGGCTTTGAAGGGATTTCGTTGGTTTGTGAGCTACTGTGATGCCTAGCTGCTGAAGATAATGGGAGAATTATTCTTTTCATGGGTTGTGTTCTAGTTGGCTGCATTAAGACAGATAGGACAGGCTGTACACATAAAAAGCTAGTACTTAAGAATCACTGAACATTAATAATGTCTTAGATGCTGAACAAAATTTACTGCACTGAATTAAGGGGAGTACTCCTAGTATACTATATATGAAAACTTTATTTTATTGCACTTGCATGACTGACAGGATTGCTTCGTTGCAACCTACAGAAATGTACCTTACTCTTAATAACTGAAACATCAAAACTCTGGTACAGAGGGCACAATCTGGTTCCAGTTCTGAAAGGAACAATTACCCATGGCTTATCCTCACCTTGAGTCTGCTGAAGACAATGGGGGAAATGGTGAGGAGTGGCAGACTCTCTACTGCATCGGTATTCCTGTTAGGGAATAATCTGGGATAGGACATGGAACCACATGAAGTAACATGTACAAGATACAGATACATGTTCCCTTGGCCCTCTGGCAGGGGTCGGTAGGTTGGATGGCTTCTGAGGTACCCTTAGCTCGAGGCTAAGGAGCTGGGGAAGGGGTGTCCAGGTCAGGTGCAGTGGAGAGTTGGGGTGTTGCTGGGAGCACCAGGCTGGGGGGTGCTTAGTTGAGCTGGGGACTCTCCTTTTGGTTTGGAGGCCTCTTTCACTCTGACTTGGCTGCCCTGACACTGTCAGGGCCTTGTCTCTGGACCTGGGCGCCTGAGCTGGGGTCAGCTGCCCAATGATCTGGGGGTTTCATTACTTACGTGACCTGGTGGATGGTGGGAGATGAGCATAGCCATGGGAAAGGGGCTCCCTGAGAGGACCAGGTGCCTCGCAGCTGCAGAGTGCTGGGAGCAGAGCAGCTGATGGGGGCTTAGGACATCAGGTAAGACCAGGCAGATCACAATGATGATAGTGAGGATTAGGTGCTTGTTGTTGGGTGTGAGTAGATATGTTGAGTGCTGGAAGGTATGGATGGGTGGGCCTGGGACAGAGTGTGGGGGTGGACTTGGGGAGAGAAGGGAGGGTAGATGGTATTAATAGTACAGTGACAGGGGTAGATATGGTGTGAATCTGAGGGTGCGGTGCTTTTGGGGATGCAGGAATCCTGCAATGTCTTGTCCACCCTCAGGACCAGGTAACTGTATTTTTGGTGGCCCTGGATTCTGGCTGCTGCTTTTGAATGAATGCCAGATTGGTGTGTAATAGATGTGTCCTTGTGCACAATTTGATCATGGATGAGGGTGCCAACCTGTGATGGACTGGAATGGAGGAACGGGGGTGAAAACGGTGCTCTCGTCTCCAGAGCAACACTCTGGAGATAAGCGGAGAAAGCTGGCGCATCCCTAAACATTCCAGAAGATAGTAGAGAGTTGTGCCTGGGAACTGCTAGTGAGTCTGAGAAGATTGATGTCAGGCCTAGCCCAAAGAACTCCTGGAGACCATGCAGGTTCAATCAGCAAGGTTTATTTGCCAGCACCTGTTTACAGAATCTTCTCAGACTGACTAGCAGTTCCCAGGCACAACTCTCTACTATCTTCTGGAATGTTTAGGGATGCGCCAGCTTTCTCCGCTTATCTCCAGAGCATTGCTCTGGAGACGAGAGCACCGTTTTCACCCCCCTTCCTCCATTCCAGTCCATCACACAACCTGACATGCATAATTGATACCTGAGTGGCCTTGAGGGGGATGTTTCTCTCTTGGAAATATGTCTACCTTGGTTTCAGGTTTTGTATCAGCAGAGATCCTGAGGGAGTGGGGGTGAGGTGGCTATTATCATTCATGAGTCGTTTTAAGAGTGCTTAAAGGTTCTGTTCTAGACATAACCAGAAGTGAGGCCCTCTAGCTGAAGTTGGGTCTTTAGAAACAGTTGGGATTGATGCTCCCAACTGTGCAGCAGCATCCCTGCTTAAGCTGTTGGATTCCTTTACTGGATTGGTGGTGGAGTCCCCAAGACTAAGTTCCTTGCAGAGTTTAACCTGCCATCTGGCGATGTTGAGTCAGAGGCAGCTCTGGAGTTCAAGGCTTCCATGGCATCTATGGATCTCACTGAGGGCCTGACACATATGGGATATATTCTCTTCTGTTGGTACATATGGGGCAGTCACTTGCTATGTCTGGTTTTTTACACTTGATAGTTGCAGTGCAATTTGGTCTTGGAAGACTTTACCATCAGTCCATTACCATGGACAGATTACTCTTTGGTTGCCCTCAAGCTCAATGGTACCACTCACCCCCATGGGGAGACAGGGCCCAGGTGATTGATGGACCCTTTTGGGTTCTAGGAGGAGCTTGGGGTTTTCCCTGAGGATCTGACTGGTGGTTCAGCTGAGGCCTTGGTTGCAGCCTGGAATAGGTGGGTGAATGAGGTCCTGGACTAGATTGCTCCCATGCAGCTTCTCTCTCTGCACTGATCCCAGGATACCTTGGTTTTGTAAAGAGCTCTGGGAGATGAAATTCCAGAAGAAACATTTGAAACGCCAGGTGTGTCCCGGGCAACTCAAATGGAGTTGGACCTGCCCAATGAGGGTCCAACTCCAAGCAAATCCAGGCAACTTTATCTGCTGGACAGCATGAATACTCGTCACAGCGGCCCTACAGATGGTCCTGCAGCCCACCCCCCAGCAGGAAATGGGTCACTCTAAACAGAAACATCAGATGGCTATTGGCAAGTGCAATTATTGGAAAAATAGCAATGTTTTGCCACCCTTATTGCCACAGTGTAGGCCCAAATTTGGGCTCTTACTCACGTTTGGTCGGATTCATTCTTTGTCTTTCTCTTATGTTGTAAGCTTCCCAGAGTCTTTTGGAGTGGGGTGGTGGTGGTGATGATGATGATGGTAGGATCCAAGAGAGCATGCCTCTGAATACTAATTGGTATGGAATAAGATCTTGGCATAGCATGCATAAATTTTCCCTATCAAATATTTCTTCTAACTACACTTCGAAGCATCCTTCCCTCCTCCGTGCATTTTCATTTTGCGTGAAGCTACCTTTGGGTCCCACTTCTGTGAGTTTATACTTACATGTACTCCTGAAAAGATTTTCTTTTGAAAAAGTTTTCTTAAAATCATGCAGTATTTCCAAAGGCATCTTACCTGCTCTATTCCAATCCCATTGTGAGCAATACAGTGGAGTCACTCCAGCCCAAAGATCTGCTATTATAGGGTTTTGTTTTGTTCTTACTAGCCCCTTTATGCCTCTGAAAGGAAGTTACAACTGCAGTGTTTAAACTTAAAGAGATTATAAGTAGTAGTATGTTGGAAGGTGGTGGATGAAGGGCTCTTGGAACTTCTGCAGGCTTCAGAACAAAAGGAAGGTAGAATGAATACTGATTCAGAATAGGTCTCTGAATGTGGAGACAGCTAAGAAATGTTTGCTTTCAAGGTGGCTGGAAGTGTATACAATTCTTGCCATCATGAAATTATAACTAAGATTCTTGATCACTTCCTGCTGAATGATCTCTTTGAAATACAGCTGGGATATGTTATGAATGGAAACATTGGTTAGATTGGGTGGTCTTTTTATTTTTAGTACAAGAGGTTATCAAGATTTTAGAGCACTGCTTCCTGGCAATTTGGCTTCAGCTCATGTGCAGTTGCCATTTTAAGTTTCAGCTCAAGTAATTTTTAATCTGTTGTTCTCAACAAGTGAGGTTTTCAAAGTTCCACCTGCTAGACTCCAGGGAATCCTGTATCAAAAAGCCATTCTAAACCCTCAAAAAATGAAGTGTGTGTACTTCTTACAAGCACCTCTGAGAATGAAGTAGCATTTTAAATGGTTTCATTTATTCAGTCACATTTTTCTACACATGAGATTTGTGCTGATCTTACTAAATTAGGCTGATTTTTTTCTAGCCCAATTCAAAAGATAAGTAGAAGCAGCCCTTTGCTTTTTTTAAATAAAGATGTTATTTTCGCATGATCTTTGAAATACGCATGTATACATATACCGTATTGTTCCATCTATAAGACGCCCCCATGTATAAGGCCGCCCCCACTTTTCCAACCCAAAATTAAGAAATCAATATTTTAAAAATAAAGCAGAACACATTTTTATTTAGTAATTAGGTAACATTTACCTGATACACTCGGTGGGAGGAGGTCCAAACCATCTCTCTGCAGCTCTATTTCCAGGCTCTTTTGCATAACTGATTACATTCAATCATGAGTGAAACTGCCGATAGCTTGTCTCTGCAAACAGACTTCCTCCAATTGGTTTGTTCAGCATCAGCTGACGTCAGTTACATAAGGCTCATGATTGGAGGAAATCTGTTTGGAGAGACAAGCTATTTCGCTCGTGATTGGAGGAAGCCTGTTTGCAGAGACAAAGTATGGGCAGTTTCGCAACCACGCGGTTCTCTCCTCGGCTTACTTCCTTGCATAAGACACCCTTCAATTTTTAGTGTAATGATTTTAGAAAAAAATATTGTCTTATAGATGGAAAAATATGGTAGTTTATAAGTACTCTGAATATTTTGAAACATTTAAATCTGTTGAACTCTGCACTTGCTGCAATATCAACTTGCATTACTTTTGGTTCATGCACTAGTCAATGCAAATTATGTGCACTGGGTTTTTATTCAAAGACATTTATGAGGGGAAGCAGTCAGAAGCCCCCAAAGTAATGAGAACTAGATCAGTACAGAAAGGATTTAAGTATTTCCCTCCCACCAGGATCTTGGCTGGACTACTACTAGCCAAACCAAATTCCCTTGGGGCCCCAAAACCCAGTTCCAAGCCCATCTGCTCAATAGCAAGTTCAGCTTAGCTTGAAGAATAACTCTTGTAATCCTCAAACAAAGTTGAGAAATTTCAATGGCACTGTCCACATTTAATTCTGTAATATTAATAATTCTTTAAAAACAGTCTTGGGTACAATTTTGGCTTACATGGCCATTATAAAGCTTGTCCATCCTCTGACAAATGGAATGTCAAAACGACTGTTGATTACCGTGGAGACCTATTAAAATGATGGGTGTCCATTGTCCACAGGGGACAAGGGGGAAGAAATGACAGTGCCTGCATGAAGACATAACCACGCAAATGCTGCCACTTTCATACTGACACGCTGATGCAAGTATGAAGGTCATGGCATACGCACAATTAAAATTTGGCATCACTGCAGTTTGCTGCAGATGCTGCTGATTCGAGTAGAAAGATAATCAAACATTTGTTTCACACTGACAAAGGACCACCCCCAAAACGCACCATTCACTTTTGTTCCTCTTGTTGATGTGCACTGAAGTAGGGCTACTGAACCAGTGTGGCAATCAGGACAGATTAGTAAAAGGACTGCAGTTTAACCTCCTTCTAAACTCTTAGAAGTTTTAAAACCAATCGGCAGGACTTTAAGTTGGCCATCTAAGTAGAGGGGCTGCTTTAAATCTCCCCCCCCCCACACACACACACACCAAAAAAGGTGTGGCACCACATTAAAAAGGACATGTATTTGTATAAAATACACGTTTCTTCATATTGGGAATGGAAGTTTTGAAATAAATTACAGGAAACAAGCCAATTTCTCAAACAAATCACTTCCAAATGCATGTTTTCAGTTAATTTACATTTCAATATCACATCATTCAAACCAATTTTTCTTCCATTAAATTATTCCAATTAATTTCCCAACTGCTCAGGCCTTGCTCTAAAATCGATTTCTCTTAAATACTGCTTATGTCACCCATCATATCATCACCTCCCTCTAATTAAGCTTCATTCAGCATCCATCTTGTGCAGGATTCTTTTCAGAAGAGAGGTGTAGTAGGGACTCTTCTTCTGATTTCTGCTTACTTTTAATTAAGTAATGACTAGCCAATAGCTCAGCTGCTGCTGCTTGCTCACTGCTGGGTCACCCAAGAATGGAGACTTCAAATGCCATAGATTAGTGAAAATATATACGGTGGTACCTCGGGTCACGAACTTAATTTGTTCCGCGACTCTGGTTGCGACCCGAATTGGTCGCGACCCAAATCAAATTTTCCCATAAGGTTCAATGTAAATACGGTTAATCCGTTCTGACCCCTACGAATTTGGTCGCCAACCGATTTTGGTCATGACCTAAATCAAATTTTCCCATAAGGTTCAATGTAAATATGGTTAATCCATTCTGAACCATATGTATTTTTTTTTAAACCACAAAAAAATGACACAAAGTACAGTACAGTGCAGTGCAGTATGAAGAGAGAGAACGCTAACCTTACTTGAGGCATGGAGGGCAGGAAGGCGGGTGGGGAGGTGGTTATTGCTTAGAGGGAGAGTCCCCCTCTCTACAGGAAGCCACGACCACATGTCATAGCAGGGAAAATGGCCGCGGATCCCGTTCGTCACCCGATGCGGAGTTCGCGAACGGAAGCAAAATTTTGTGAACGGTGCTGTTCGTGACCCGAGGTACCACTGTATTCTGTTTCCTTTCCAGGAGCATTGTATGGGATGGGGGGGGGAGGGGAGGGGTATCCTTGCCAGCTTGCCTTCTCTTAAGTTAAAGTCACTTGGATTGAGATGGGCGGCTATAGAAATTGCATAAATAAGTAAGTAAGTCAACTCCCGTATCCTGCACATCTGGAACTGAACATATGGAAAGAATTCAGTGTGTTCTGAGCAGCCCTTGAAGTATCATTCATGAAAAGAGGACACCTAGCCACTGACTCAAAATGAACTGGCCACCAGAGCCATAATCTCTGAGCATGTCTTTGGGTCATATATATACTGTACATTAACCATACTGCTTTTCTGGCAGATTGCCTGATTGACTTTTTGAAGCTACATTAAATTGAGTTTTTCTGTTAGTCCTGGCTGACAACATCCCTCCAGGGCCTTAGAGAGAAGATTTTCATCAGACATAATGGTGAATATGGGTAAACTGGAAAGGGTAAAAAGGACAATGAGGATTATCAAAGGACTTGAATCCAAGTCCTACAAAGAGAGATGGAAGGCAAAGAGAATGTTTAGCCTTGAGAAGATGGGATGGGGAAGTGGGTGAGTTGGGTTCAATAGCACTCTACTGGAAGGAGACCAGGATTTGTTTTCTGTCACCCCAGAGTGCAAGACTGCAATAATGGATTTAGAGGAATATTAGAAAATGTTTCTAACAGTAACAACAGTTTGGCAGTGGCTTTTATTCACCTGATGTGTTCAAGGAAGGCTGATAGCCACCCATCAGGAATGCTTTAATTTGGATTCTTGCAAAGAGCAGGGGCTTGGGCTCTAAATAGTGACTTCCACCTCTGATTCTAAGGAAGCTTTTGCATGCAAGCCAGATGTTCTACCACTGCTAGTGCCGTTCCCCTAAAGAGCTGGCCATGATTGCTTCTGAATGGTGTTCCCTAATGTTTTGTTTCAACGGAGAATGATTCTCAAATGTTTGAAGCTCCACTGCATCTATAAAGTGGTTTCAAACTATCAGATGCCTCTGTGTTTTGCTTACTGTTTTCACTGTGAGATTATCATCTGGTGCTCTGATGAATTTTCTAGCTACTTTATAGACAAAATTTTTGTAGTCAGTTCTAGTTCAGAGGCACAGCATGAAGTACTGGACGTAAAACCTATTTCTGTCTATTTGGATTTGATTTTCATGCCTTCGTTGCTCATGAACACACGGGTATTCCTTGTAGTATTTCTGTTGCTAGCAGAAAAATTTCAGAAGATGGTGAAGGTTAATTGCTTATCAATACTATAATGAAACATGGGCCCTGGATGTAGGTAGGTTAAATCTTGACAAGGCTAGTGGTTAGCACAATCATTCATAAAAGTAAGCCTTTCCTGACCATGCAATTTGTGGTGCCTGGAGCAACATATTGCAGAGATAGCCAGAGGGCTTTCCATCAAAACCTATTTTTCTTACTTTTCTAGAGCTAAATACTGATGCAACTCTCCCAGTGCAGAGCATATTACATTTGATTGAATGTGTGTTTTTCAAACACTTGAGTGTTAGGTGGCTTCATCTACTGCTTCAGAAGAATCTCTTGATAAGAATGGCTCTAGGGAGCCATATTAAACTGTAGGGTTATGTAGCACTTTGCATTCATCCTCCAAAAGATGCTTCAGAGTATTTAGGAGTATAAATATAGCACCTGACTATAGGATTTTAAAGCAGCTGCATCTTTTCTTAGAATTGCATGATCCTGGGAAAGATGGGGCTGCTATAAGAGGTTGCAGATATGTGCTATGTTCATCGTACTCCAACGCAGTCAGAAGCACTTTTTGAAGTTTGAATCCTAAGGACTGCCCAGCCCTATTAAATTGTGCAATAACATCTGAACTGGGAGGTTCATATATTTTCTATCATACCCTCTTAGATCTGTTAGATATTATATTGTGGAACTGGATTTGCTGATCACACTAAACCATAATATCACTTCTTTGATTTTGACTCTGTGTTACTGTTTGACAGCTTATTTATTATTTTACAGATAGATGTGTTACCAACTCCTGAATGGCTCTCGGTGGCTTACCAAAACATACATAAGCATAAAAAAATACAGTCAGCACAATAAAGAATGAAACTCTAAAAAGTCTCAATAAAAGAAACATAAAAAACATCTCCTAAAATGTAATAAATTGATGACAAGTCTTATCTCCAACGACAGTTTGATCAGCAAATAGACCTTGCAGTGAAAAAGCAGATTTGTCTACTCTTTTAAATGTATAAAAAAGGTGTTCTGTTGAAAATTTGAGAGTGTGGAGCAGATTATACCAGAGTAGGTGGTCTGCAGGTAACTTGGGGCCTAAGGCATAAAAGATTTATTTAATGAACCCTGCCTCTGTGATTTATGTGAGTCTAATGGTGGCTTACTGTGATGTGTGAGCCCAACCAAGTTCAGACTCCAAGTTCTTGTGGAAAAGCATGTTTTAGTCATTCTATAAAGTTTTCTCTCCTTTGTTGCTTACAAGCTCACTAAAGTGCTTGGTGCTTGCACTGCATGACTATTCTATTGCATTTCTGTTTGAGGCTGGATTTGTTACCTAACCAAAAAATAGGATTCTGATGTTTTCATTGTCCAGACTTAGCCAGATTGGAGTTGTCAATAAATACTGCTAAATAATAATGGACATCTATCTATCTACTGTGTGTGTGTGTGTGTGTGTCTGTCTGTCTATCTTTATTAGAATGTTCCTATCAAATAATGCTCAAGATCATATGACCACTTGGGTAATATAAATGCCAGCAGGAAGACTTGAGAACATTATTTAAATGCATAGATTATTTTAAAACATATTACTAAGATTCACTAATTACTAATCACTTATCCAAACAGTCATTTGTATAGATAGTGAATGTGATAGCAATGTAATGGAATAGGAGACATTTAGTTGGTGTATGTGACTGCTTCGTAGAAGTGGTATAGAAAACATCAGTGCAAATAATTTGGTCTAAGTGGGCCATTTATTATATATATTGAGCTAAAAGTTTTGCTCTAATACTGCAAGTTGCCTATTAGTAAATCTTTTACTGCCTTCCTACATTGCAGAAAAAATCCAGGAACCGAAAGTCTTATCTTCTGACTTCCTATCAGTATCAGAGACTTCTCAATTTTCATCCCTGCAATCAGTTGTCAGTAAGCTTAACATGTTTGGGCACTGGAGCAGGTAGACTTGGCTGAGCAGCAATAAATATGTCTGTTCCCCAAGATAGTAAATGGCATTATCTTTGAAAGGAGAGACTTATTCCAAGCCTCTGTTTATAATTCAGAATCGGAGTTGTCTTCTGTTCCACTCCATTTGTCAGTATCTATAACAGAGTCTCTTGATCCAGAAAGACTGTATTGGCTTTCCAGCTGCAGAATGACAGCCTAGAGGAAATGGGCACATTGCTCTTGACTGCAATGGAGAAAAAGAGATTTAACCATTTCATGTTCACATAAATACTGACTGGGCTGCTGGGGTAAAGATCCAATAATCAAATCCACAAAGGAAGGCAAATCAAATACTATAAGTAAATATAATCTAGTCTTCCTCCTCTTCACATGAGTCCAGGATGGCTTACATCAAAAGAGGTGGAGTTTTGTTCTCCTGAAGCCAGTCTCCTAAATTTGGTGGCACGTCTATGTGACAGAATCCTATTCACATACACATCTAGCTGTTGTCTGCTGTGCCTTATGGCCTTCTGAAGATTATAAAATACGCTTGCAAATGCATCTGCTTTGGACGCAGCTCAGGGCTATTTTAAACAGCCTGGAATAGACTTTCCAGACCTGATTTTCCAGTCTCCACTGCTTCAATCTCATGCTGCTGTGAGAGGCAGATGCATGCTTATTATAGCTATACTTTGCTTTTCCCCCCAAAAGGTCAGTCAGGAGCACACAATTCTCACCCATACTATGAAGCTGGTAAGGTTGAAATGTTGACTGGCTCAGCTGAGGATTTGAATCTTCACTGTAAAGTAAGGCTGACTCTAGCCACATCCACACAGAATCCTAGCCCCACCACATCCCATCCACCAGTCCCAAAATGTACATTTTCATATCTCTGCATGTATTTCAAGGCCAGCCCATAACTTGTGGCAGCCAGTGCAAAACAGAAAGCCAAGCAAATACAAGTTTGAAAGGCTTTATTGATGTGTTGTAATAGCTGTGATCCAGGTTAGTAATTAGCCAGACAGCACTTAAGCCTTTGCTGGAGAAAATCTATCTATGTGGTTGCTAAGAGTCAATGCTGACTTGATGACACATAATCAGAATTTAAGACTTAGAAAGTTCAGAGTCTGTAACTTGCTTTATAACTTGAGCTGTAGTGATCTAGCAAAAGAAAGGCACAGCCAAAAGAGTCTTCAAACAGTCCAGGGTTTGAGGCCCAGAGAATTCCATAAACTGGTTCAGTGATAGGAACTGAGTCCTAGAGTTGTTTGCAACAGAGGGCAAGGGCCTGGAGGCTCCTCTTATATAGCCCCAGCTGCTGCCATGGTTTGATTAGGGATACTGCTGACCTTTCAAGATGTGTTGATCACTTTGTTTCGTTCTTTATAACTGTCAGCATGATCCTGGCCAAGGTGTCTTGCCAGAATCTGGCTCCTCATTATACAAATTAGGTCTCACCGGCTCAGACTCATCAACCCTTAAGCTGCTGATTAGGTGTCTGATTGTCTGCTGACTGAGCAGGCTGATGGTCTGTCTGTGGTGCCTCAAAAGACAGAGTCAGCCTCCAGAGAAGAGATGCCAGTGGATGGAAGCAAGAGGGATGCATCTCCTGTATCCCTGAGTCCAGAAGCAGCCCTGCTGGGACCCTTTTCTGCCAGTGAGAAGGTCTCCCTAGCAGATGTGAATGCCAGGTGGTGTGAAGATATGTAGAGCTGACTCTGGGGATAGGGAAGGAATGAATGAGCCACTAAGAGGCTGGAGGTGGTGGTGGTGACTTTCCGAAAAGATTACACAGTCCTGAGAAAGAGGAAAGCATGAGATAAACTCAAAATGCCCCCACCTTGATTTTGTTAATACAAGGTGGGGCAGAAGAAACTTTGTCAGGCTTTCAAGATTCTGTTGTTCTACCATACTATGAGAAAGAGCATTCCTGGAATCCCTGAAGTCCCGTTTCTTGATCTGGGCTGCCTCAAGGGGCTGACATCATCACAGAAAGTTTTGTTACTAGAAAATCACAGTTCTACATAATCAGTTGTATTTTAGCAAATAGTTGATGTTGCAAAAATAAATGTAATGAAACCTCTCACAAAGTGAGCAAAGTCATCATCAGCAACAACTACACCCAAGCCAAACAGGACAGTTTTTATTGGAAAACAAGGAAATTAATGACTATCCATCACGCACTACACTTGAAGTGACATTTACAGATTATACATACTAGAAACAGAGGTGGTAGAGAACTATTGCAAATAAAACAAACTGGAAGAAGAAAAATATAGAATGATTACCTCAGGAAAAATAAAGAGGGTCTGCTTTTGGAAAATTGTGAGGAAAGACTGCTGACTGGAAATCCCTTACAGACTTTTTGCATGAAACGGAAAAAAAAAATGAACTTATGATTTATGGTTTTGATTATTAGAAAAAATAGATTATAGAAAAAAGAGGGGAGTCGTAACCACAGAGTAGGAGGTAATTTTGTATTTGTACATATCATTACTGTAGAGAAAATCAGAAGGTACTTCTATTTCTTTTCATTCTTTCTTTTTTGCACTTTTGGCTTTTTCTTTGTTTTCTTTTTTTTTCTTTAGATTCTTGTTACTTTTTATCTCCTTTTAAATTTTTTAATAAAAATTATATTTAAAAAAAGGAAAATTATAAGGAAAGATTCCTGAAAACAACAGAAGCTAAATTAAAATACAAGAAAGTAATTCAAAGTAGGATAACATCTATAAAAACAACTCCATGGCCAGAATACACACGATACTGAAGGAAAAGCAGATCAACATGTACCATGATTGTGTTTGAAATCTGGAATGCTTACAAAAGAAATTGGGGAAACAATCACAACAGTTTGGTGATAAGACCTGGAAACCACTACCACCAAAGCCAATACTGAATGTATTTCCAACACTGCCAAATGCCAAGTATGTAGAACTAAGAGCAAAACTGTAGATCCTCCTATTAAAGGCCGCAATAAAATTACAGGATTGCAAAAACTGTCCATTGGAATGTATGTAGAACATTTGGCATCATTGTTTGCCAAAACCACTGGGACGATGTGCCTGAAAAGGTTTTGCAAAATGAGATCAGAATTTTGTGGGATTTCAAAATTCAAATGGGTAGGTACTTAGAGTGTAATGCAACAGAGATTACTGTTATGGAAAAGAAGAAAGTGTGGTTCATGGATAGGCAACCCCTGGAGATAATCAAAACGATGAAAAACAGATGGAGAAAATAACAAAATGTCATGATCTACAGATAGAGGCTGAAAGATTTTACAGGGAAAAGTCAATTCTCATACTGATTATAAACCAATAAAAGGTAACAGGCTTTTTTCTCAGCTGGGTACTTCTCAAATACCTTTTTCTGAGGATACGTTTGCTTCAGAGTCAACGCCAAATGACTGGTCAGTAGGACCACTTTGCTTCTGTACTCCAGCACATCATGAAACAGCCAACCATCTGGCTGATGAGATTGCACAAACTGAAAAGGTAGCTACCCTGGCGGTCAATGTAATTTTTTCCTCAATCTGGAGTAGCAAATGGTGAACAAGATGAGGTAGATGAACAAGAGAACAAGTCTTTGGAATCATGGAAGGATGAATTGGCCTGAAGCAAGAAGAGGTTACATGCTACTGTCAAGGTCATAGTTTTTTTCCCTGTGGTGGTCTGACTGATAGATGCATAGCTTAGACACATAAGCAGTGCAGAGAAAATGAAAGTTTCAACTCTTTAGAATCACCTGAAACTTAACTATAGAAATACTTTGTATTAACTTTTTAAATATTTTGTGCTGATATAGATTTATTTTGTAGTTTTTTAAAATATTAGAGTAAGAGGTGAATGTATTTTATATCTATAGCTGTACCAGAGAAAGTCAGAAGTTTTTTTTCTTCTGTATTTTCTCTTTTGCTGTTTTCTCTCATATATTGTAACACATGAGTACTGACAAACAACTTCTAGGAGAGAGATGGAGAACTTTTGCAGAGCTGACAATTGTGGCAAAGTCCAAGGAACTGGTGAGTAGACCATTTCCTTGGAACCTCTTCATATAAGGAGAGGATGGCAGATCATCCACATGTGCTCTGGATGGATGCTCCTCGCAAGGAGACTGCAGGACAGCAGTCTCCTGTGGATTTGAGTACTAGGAGACTACGGGATCAGCCATCTTGCTCGCAACCACAGCACAGCCTTTTAAAGGACACTAGGTTCACAAACTTCACTTTCTAATCACCTTTGGATATCACCTATTAACCTTCTTAAAGCTATTAGAGACCTTTGGAACAAGAAGTTTGAAAAGTGTTAATTGTTTATCTTCAACTTTGTTGAAGTGTTCAACTCTGAAGTGTTAAGTGTTTATCTTCAACTCTGAACAAAATAAAAATGAATTATACGCTTAAGAACCTAAAAAAATTGAAATAAACAGCAAAAAGCTAAATAAGCTTTTGATCTAAGAAAGTTATAAATTGATTCAGCATCCAGATAAATTTGGAATATTGACTTTTACTATAAGATTTTGGAATTAACTATAAAAAATAACTTCTCATGGGCAACAGACTTATTTTGGCTATCCTGGCTATTGCAAATCATAACAAAAGATAAGTGATGATTTTAGAAACTGGACACTAGAGAGGACTAAAGATTTTAAGCAGAAGAAAAAAAAATACAAGCCTATTCTTGATGTCAGTTAATACTGGGGCTTACAAAATGACACAAAATGTTGTAACATTGGAAATATTAAAGATCTTTGAAGAATGGAGCCAGAAATAAGTAACTACAATATCAACACTGTCAGTAATTATATCTGCTTCTATGGATAGACTATGTCTAAAAGATGTTATTGAAGGAACGACAGATGTGGAACAAATTTTATCTGACAAGACAGAGAAAGTACAAAATGTTGAACCTCAAATGTCAGGCCAAAAGAATGATTTGGAAAAGGATGCTTTACTGGATATACAAAAGAAAGTGGCTGAGGTTTTAAAAATTAAGAGGGAAATACAAATGATAAACCAAGAGAAAACATTAAGAAAATGTTTTCTAATTGGATCACAAAAGAGGCTTTTTAAAGCCTTGAAGAAATCTATGTGAAGGGATAAAGAAGAATTGAAGAGAAATCAAATCCTATGACAATATTTGAATTAAAGATTAAGATTAAGGAAGGAATATAAAGTTCATTTCTTTCATCAAGGTTAAAATAAGACATTTTTTGCAATGTTCTGGCAACCCTTTATTGAACTGAAAAGTTGATGCTTTATGGATTTGCTTATCGATAAGGGATGGGATATGGGATGAAGTAATATCTGTTTAACCTTATAAGGGGCGAAAACTTATTAAATGTGGGTGTACTTGTGATGAAAGTTGGAAGTCACTTTATATATTTCTTTTCTTTTTCTTCTTTCTTTTTCTTTTTTCCAGCACTTTTTATTCTTTCCATTCTCTTCTCTTTCTCTAAGTTTAGTTTGTATTAGTTTTTACTATTGTAATCAAAATTCTTAATAAAAAATATTCAAAAAACAAAAAAAGATGAGTACTGACAAACTTGTTTCACTATAGGACCTAGAAATCATATTGATAATGTGTTTTGTGGCAGAACGAAGAGCCTTGCTAAAACTATAACTGAAATGGCTACAAAAAAACCCTGAGTTCATCATGTGTGGAGTGAGGATACCAGCTGAAGTCAGTACCCTACCTGAATAGTGAATAAGCTCATCAATCAAAATGTCAAGAAGGCATAGGAATCCACAAAGAAACCAATAGAAACATCCTCATATTTTTAAAAAAGCAAAGAATATTAAGAATTGTGGAAATTGCAAGCCAGAGGGAAAGATAAACCTCAGGAAATTGGCAAATATTCTTGACCAAGAAAGTGAACCTGAAAAAGGCCACCACAATTGTGGGATAAGGGTGCTGGAAGGCCAACAACTGGTCATAAAAGTCAAGACCTGATCCAGAGGTCCCAGAGTGATTGAAGAGGTAGACACGTGGAATTGGTAATACACTTGAGTAGCTGTACCAGTTCAAGAGAGCAGCCTTGAAAAAACCACAAAGAAAACGGAAAAACTCATTGCATAGCCCTAATGTGGCACTTACCAATTACAGTGCTTTCTGCCCTTTACAAGAGGCAAATAATTTTGTTTGTCATCCACAACCTGTCACAAATAAGCTAGTGTTCTTTAATTTTTCAAAGCTAAACAGCTATCTAACTCAATTTGACCCCAAGGCTCATTCCCTCCATCTTATTCATTCTTTGTTTTCATTGAAAAGAACAGAACAATGGTTGATTATCTACTTCTTAAAATAATCTAAACTGATCAACAGTAACATTTCCTTCACACAAAGTTACTAAGGAGGTTTTTAGACTGAAAGCTGTATTTGCTCCTCAAAATATCTTAATACCCCTTCCTCCCTCCCCCCCCCATTGCACTCCTTCAAACCTATGGTGTCACCTAATGGACAGCCAAAACAAGTGAGGACATTGGACATTTTGCATAAGGAAAAGCAACTCATGGTTCCTGCAAGGTTGGGAGTTTTTCCTTCTAATGGTTCTCCCATCCTTTAAGCTAACCCCCAAAATACACTGAGAAGGAATGTTGAAAATGCTGACTCTACTACCCAGATAGCAAGTGCACCCCACCCACTCTTTTCTTCTTGCTATGGGCTCTGCCCATTCCCTAAAAGAAACAGGAGGGAATATAGATTTTTGGGGCTCTTAAAAACTTGGCAAACCTCCTTTTCCATTCATATTACTTCAAGTATCTCTATGGAAACTGCTGTTGTAGCAAGCTCTTGTAATGGTAGTGTTTTAAATTATGAAGCAGGGGTTTTAGATTTGATTAATAGTTCTGATCAACATTTCATTCTGTTTCTAATACCTTGGAAAATTGTGGGCTGGGAAAATAGCAGGATAGAAGCCCATAAAAATTAATTTATAAAGTATTTAAATCCTCCATTTTAACTTCAATTTGGGCAACCCAAATCCAACATGATATTTGTAGAGGGTAAAGTTATTTTGAGGAATGAAAAGAGGATTGAGTTTATTATAACTCCATTGTTTTCTGGTTGTATTGATTCCTGTGTTAGGAAACCATTTGTTTTCTATATTAACCTGATAAGGGCAGACCAGGGGATTATAACTGTCCAGTCAGAAAAGGAGATGAATAATCATCCCCTTGATCTTATCTTTCCTGACCCAGTTGGTGTTATCCTGGATAATCTAAACAGGGATTTGTGCAACCTGAAAAGCCAAGAAATTTGTAATCTCATTTCTAATTTGTGGGACTCAGGAAGGATAGGAGAAGTAATAGATAAATATGATCCAACATCAGGTAGCAGCAGGAAATGCTCTTCTGCCAACTTAATTTCTAGAAACTCAGCAGCAAGGGAAACATCCCTCTTAAGGAGACATTTATGAACACAATATTGGGTTACCTGGCAATGAACTGCTAACAGGTCATGTAATTCAAGAAGCCCTAATAACAGAAACCACCCATTTGATTCCATGGACCCACACTGAGAGATTGTATCCATTAGAGTTTGACAAAAGCCGAAGTTTGAAATTGCTTTTCAAACAGGTGAGCAAACAGGGAGAGCAACAAGGTTTGGTGGCAGAGGTCAAGGGGAACACAACTTTTCTTTTTTTTCTCTTGTATTTATTTAACAATATTTGTAGTCCACTCCAATCCTGATGGATTCTGGACAGTGAACAACAAAGAACAAAGGACAAACTGAACAAAACAAAGCAGCAAAGTAATCAAACTTTCTATGATAAGCCCTCAGAATCAACTAGGGCCAAAGAAATGCAAGGAGGGTTGGGATCACTCGTACACGTATGCATCTTATTTTAGGGATTCTTACTAGGACTGCATCCACTATATACTACTTTTCCTCTTTCCCTCCTTTTTCTTTGATACGCAGGCTTGAATTGCTCACACTAGTGTTCATTACCAGGACTTAGTACCTGCTCTCCCAGCTGTAGGGTGGAATGTACTTTTTCCCTCAGCCTGAGCTCTAGTCCTTTTTCAGCCCCCCAGGATTGGCTGCCTTGTTTGCTGGCTGGTGTTTTCTAGACTTTTTGCAAGTTTCTCTTGCTCTATCTTGAGCTGCTGTGGAGACTTTGGCATCTCCCAGTTTCAGCTGGAAGGAGAAGTTTGTTACAAAGCTGTTGGTGCTGCTTTAGAGGTTAGCATGGATTCAGGGCTCTGTCTCTGCTCAGTTTGCAGTTGCTGGCACTTACAAACCAACTTATGCTTCTTCTGTGCCTCCAGTTGCCCATTATTCACGGGCTCCAGTCCCATTCACTCACTAAGCCAGGTTCTTCCTGGGAATCTTGTGTTTTGCTCTGCTCTGATTTGCAATTTTGATGGATTCTCCTTTCTCATTTTCCCCAACACACACACTTTCAATGGGCAATTTCAATTATCTTGACATCTGCTGGAAGTCTAAATCTGCCAAGTCAGATGCCCAACACATTCTTGTCCTCTCTTGCCGATAACTTAATTTGTCAGAAAGTGGAAGAAAAAACAAGGGGGTCTGCCATCCTGAATGTAATCCTCATCATCAAGGAGGAGTTTGTTGAAAAATTGGTGACTAATATCTTGGGGGGAAGTGGTTGTTTTATCCTTGAATTCATGATATCAGTGGAGGAGCTGAGAGGAGTCAGACCAGTATACTGCATTTCAGAAGAACAGATTCAGACATACTCCAAGGGAAGATAGGTCAGATTCAGTGGCTTGTAGAAATACAGCCAGGAAGGGTGGGAATTCCTATTAATATGCTGAAGGTGCAATTGCAAAAAATCTTCACAAGAAAGAAAATGAGAGGAATTTGAAAGCGGCCACTGGGGGTGCATGCAGAGCTCTCTAAAATGCTGAAGAGGAAAAAGGAGATGTACAGGGAATGGAATGAGAGGAGCATTGCCAAAGAAAGTGTGGCAATCTCCAGAAACAGTCAGGCTAAGGCTAAGCTAAGGCTTGCAAGAGATACTTAAAAACAATGAAAAAAGGGATACTTGGGATATATTGGAAGAAAAAGGAGAGCCAAAGAGGATGTTGGTGTATTGCAAGGAGAAAGTTGTGAGTTGATAATGAGTGGTGGGAAGGCAACATTATTTTGAATCTGTATTCTCTCAAAAGGGAAATGGAGCCCTAGCTCCCCCCCCCACCTCATTATGCTATGGGGTGGGGGAGGAAGTGGCTGCAGCTTAGATTAGGCAAGGAGAGAGTATGAGAGAATGCCACTATTTTAACTGAATTCATATCTCCAGGGCTACATGAATTATAGCCTAAGATACTGAAGGAACTTAGTAAAGGTGACTGCAGAATGGCTCTTGGTAATCTTTGAGTGCTCCTGGAGGATTGGCAAGGTCCCTGAAGATTGTAGGAGAGCAAATCTTGTCCCCATCTTCGAGAAGGGGAAGAAGGAGGCTCAAGGAAACTGTAAACCTGTCAATGTGGCTTCTATGCTGGATGAAGCCCTCAAACAGATTATCAGTCAATGGGTTTGTGATCCCTTGGATAAGCATGATGCAAAAACAAGCACCAGAATAGGTTTGTCATAAAGAAATCATGCCTGACTATTCTGATCTCCTTTGATAACTATCTTAGTAAACCAAGGGAGTGCAGTAGACATCAAGCACATGGATCTCAGTAAAACCTTTGACAAAATGCCTCACAATATTCTCCTTAGAAATTGTAAAATATGATATAATATGACTCTTAGACTCATGATTGGCTGACTGATTGCATCTAAAGAAGATTCATTAATAGCTTTATTTCAGCTTGAAGGAAGAATTGAGTGGAAGGCTCTATCGATGTGCTGTTCTACATTTTTATGAGAGACTTAGAGGAGAGGGTTAAGGGGCTGCTTATCAAGTTTGCAGATGACACAATGTTGGAAGGGATGGCTACACCAGAAGGGAGAGATTTCAAAAAGATCCAGATAGACTTAAACAATGGACTGAAATGATAAATATGATGGAATTAAGAAAGAGAGTTCTGCATCTCAGGAGGGGGGGACATCTGCCTTGGCAATAGTCTGTGTAAAAAGAATCTGGATGTTCTTGCAGACCGCAAGTTAAACATGAGCCAGAGGAATGATGCAGCTGCTGGAAAAATAAATGTTGCGTTGGGGTGCATTTACAGGACCACAGAGTTCAGATCATGGGAAGTAATTGTTCCATTCTAGTCTGCCCTGTTGCATCCAGTTGTGGGCACCACAGTTCAAAAAGTATAATGATAAATTGGAGCAAGTTCAGTAACAACTGAGAGTAGATATGATAGTAGTCTTGAAATATCCAAAATATCCCTCTTATATCATATATTGGCTAAAACTACAAGAAAGTTGGTTTGGACTAAATGTCAGGAAAAACTAAAGTTGGTTTGGACTAAATGTCAGCAAGTTTACAGGTTGCCACATTAGGTGGTGAGTTTTCTTTTATTGGAGGTCTTCAACAGAAGCTGGATAGGCCTTTGACACTCAAGTGAATTCTATACTTAAAGTTAACCATGACTGTTTCTTTGTATGTAATGAAAAAATACCCCACAAATTATTAAAATGATCTTATTTAATTAAAGTCAGTTGAATTACAGTACAGAGGACACATTGTTAACTCTTTTTGTAATATTAGGTCTCATTCAGAACAATTACATGTTTAGCACAAGTGTCCCAAAGAGTTCCCTTGTCGGAATAATATATAATACTAGATTTTGATATGAGTATTTTTCTTAACAATCAGAACATGACAGAGATTTCTGACTCACAGTCTGAAATTGGTGCAAGTGTTTCATTTTGTCATGTGGTATTTGATTCATTAAGAAAACAAATCTCTGAAAAGAACAGGAGAAATGCCACATGCAGGTTGATAGAGGAGACAATTTGTGTGTATGAAGTTGTATTCACACACTGTACTCCCATAAGGACATTTCCATCAGGGCAGTCACGTGCAGGGAACCCCATATGTTGGCAATGACCACTCATTAAAGGCCTGCAAAATACTTCTAGGTAAATAGACTAGCAATCAAGGGAGCTTTGTTTAATGCTTTAAGTGAGTGCATGGATATGTAATTGATGCAAGACAATGTTTAAAACAAAATTTCAGTTCATTTTCACATACTGAATTCAGGATAAAGAGAGCTCTATCTTTATCAGATTATCTTATTGTGGCAAACCTAATATACAACATCAAATACAGTATTAAAATGTGTGTGTCCATAAAGCTATTGTTGAACTTTATTAAAATGTGTTGCAGTTTCAGTCTCCTCTGGAATTGGCACAAACCCCTAACTCAGAATTGCTCTAATAAAAATCTCTAAATCTATATAAAGTGCATTTGGAATAAGAATTTATGGAATAAGGAAGTTCAAAAATTACCTAAAGTAAATCCAATATAAAATGGACCTCTGTTTATTCTATAAATCTGTTTTTATTAAAACCCTCAAATTAAAATAGTGAAAAGGGATCACTTTGTACAAACAGAAAATTGCTCAGTGGTGTTATTAATAGCATAATATTTTTATACAGAACATGATTATGTTATATCTTTTATACAGGAAGGACTTCAGCTTTGCATAAATAAAACTCAAGAGAATGGAACATTTATTACTTGAATCCTGAACATTGTACAGCAGGAATAGTAAAACTACAGGAGATAAAACTCAAGACAGCAACCTTTTTAAAAACCAAAACAAAGCCAAATATACTAGTTGGATTAGAGATAGCTCCACAACATGAATGACATTGGGTTTCCTTTGTTTCTGAACAGTAAGACTTTGAGCTAAACATGATTCCCAGACTCTGAATGCCTGACAGTATTACTCTGTTTACCCAGAATTGGGTCTTTCTGTTGTCAGTGAGACTTTGTCTCTAGCATGTGTGTAGCAAAATGCATCTATGGGCATGTTTGCTGACTTCAGCATGCTGTGTAATGCAGGAGTCAAAAACCTAAATGTTAGAATATACTTCTAAAATTGTGAAACAGTTCTAATTATCTTACACTATTTGGACCAAATTAATTTAAACCAAAGAGTCTGCTTCTTCCATATGAATAAAGCATACTTGTTTCAGTAAAAGCATTCTTTTTTAATGAACAATATGTATTTTTCTAATGGTGGTACACTATACCATAGTATGAGCCATGAGACAACTTATTACTAGGAAAGTGTGAATTGTTCCAACACGGAACAGCCAGTTGCTTGGGGGGGGGGGGAGGAAAGTGACCAGGTCATTGGGAGCAGTTAAGGGGAGGTAGGGAAAGGAAAGTGCTGGGAAGATCAGCAGTGGGCCAACATATAGGCCATGCAGAAGAGACTGATAGGTGGGGCACAGTAGTTTTGCCCAACTTGCTTCATAAGAACCCTCCAGATTGTATTTGGCTGAAACCTGGAAGAATCAAAATGTTCTGAGTTTTGGTTCTCCCAAACCACAGCCTACCAGGAACCATTTGGCAAAACTCCCAAAATACAATGGGTTGAAAACAAAGCTTTGTGTGTGTGTGTGCGTGTGATGCCCACTTCTACTTACTGAAATATATTATTATCAAGTAAGCACAAGATGCATATATAGCAATTGAAACTTGAGTATCCCAATACTCAAAGGAAAATCAAAAAGCCCCTGAGGTGTCATGCTCCTCCTGGGGGATTTCTTGGTAGGATTTTTTGATTTTTGAATCATCCCAAAGTCTCATCTTCCACCAGGGGTTGAGGTACTGGTGGAAGAAAATATACCCACCCAAGCAGAGAAATACTTCTTGATTTTTAAAAAAGAAAATTTGAGTTCTAGTCATTGCATTTAAATGCATGGGCCAGAAAAGCTCATGTTGTTGTTGCAGATATTTTGAAGTGTAGATATCTTTCCTGTTACCTATTGCATTTTTCCCCAATTAACTCTCACCTATATTTAAATCTCTCTTTAATGCCAAAGTGGTTGTTGCAAATAAACAGAACAAAGCTACTTAAATACTAAAGGTAAACAAACTGAATTCTCAGCATCAACACAAAAGAAATCAAAATAGTATTTAATGAAAATAAAGGCTTTGCACTCTTTCCATCCCCATGCCCAGAACAGACACAACATTCAGATACAACATGCCAAAGCTTAGGTGCCATCACTATCAAGGAGACCTGTTTCTGGCTGCTGCAACACCAGAATCACAAGCTGGCCTGACCTTAATTGATGTGTGAGCCACACAGAAGAAACCCGCCTTCAGAAACGGGGGACAACAGGTAAGATTTTAAAACTTAAAAATCAGCATTTGAAGCCTGGGTTTAAATGAGTAACTCACAACATTGAGCCAGCAGAGATTGAAAATGGGATTGTGTCACTTTTTCTGTACATGTAGGGGCATGTGTCTGTGACAGAAAGAGAGAGAGATGTAGTACTTCATTACAAAGTAACTTTAATATTCCTCAGTTTAAGGAACCTTGAATTGTGCTGGCATCTTTAGCATGGACACTTCTTGTTAGCCACTGCTGCATTGAAGGGAAGCCAAGTGCAAGAGGATGAAGCATTCATTAAGAGTGACTTGGTTTTACAAAAAAGGGGTCTGCAAGCTGCTTCGTGGTATATATGCTTGGCAAATGCCTCAGCCACATGTATATCATCTAGAAGGATCACTACTAAAGCAGAATTTGTACCAATTCCCCACCTCCATGCCATATGCTTGGAAAACATCATCTAAACCAGATCAAAGACAGGAATACAATTTTAATTATACTTTTGACATTAACAAGACAAAAATCAATCTGTACATCTTTAAAAATCTGTACATTTCAAAAAGGTAGCATTACTTATATTTAAGGAAAATCTTAGAAACAGCTGCCATCCCAGTGATCCAATACTGTTCTATTAATGCATGTATTGTGCAAGCTTGCAGACATAGGACTACCCAGTCACAGTTGGCACACAGCAGTCAGTGTTGGTAGGATGGGAACAACAAATAATACACAAAAGCTTCATCTGAAATTGTTTTTGTGTTTCTGTGCATCATGCAGACGGGAGGAATAAGAAAGATATGGAAGTATTCTCAGCACAGGCCCACAAAATCTTTGCAGGTACATATTGCTGCTCACTGAATTCCAATAATTGACAATGGTAGAGTAAAAAAGTTTTCTTAAAGCTGCATTAGAATTCTTTTAACAGAAGATGGTGCCAAAAGCAGAAGTTTCTGAAGTGGGGGAAAATCTAGCTTAACAGCACAGTCCTATTACTTGTGAGCATATTTACTTTTTCTGCTAGGCTAGGTGCTTCAGGACTGATGAGCCATGTTCGCGTCGCACAATTTACCCAGTCTAATGCTACCCTGTGTGAATTTCCATAAGCCAGCAGCAGATTACCAGTCAGGCAGTGAGTCACCAACTTTGTAGGAAGTCACAGAGGTGGCTGAGAAGCTGCTTTTTTAAAAAACTTCAGTAGCCCAACTGCAGTCAGGGTTGGGAGAGGCTTCTCAACCCCATCTCCTTTCTGTCCATTTTTTCCTACGTGGCTGCAGTGTGAGTGTTAGGGGCAGGAAGAGTAAATATAAGCAAAATAGGAAGTTCCTAGAATGGCCCTGACAGTGTTGGCAGTAGGAAGAGACATGCAACTTTCTCTTCCATGGCCACACTACAGCACTAACTTGGAATACCTATTTTAACACAAAACGGATGTGGGACAGGTGGATAGGGCTACCAATCTATTATCCGCCTCTCCACCACCACCCCTTCCCCCCTTATTCTAGTTCAGCATGTCATACAAACAGTCCTTGAGATTGTGGGAGAAAAGTCCTAAAGCTCTTTTCTCCTCTTAACACAGACTAGTATTACCCACTGAATAAACCCAATCACATGGACAACCATTTTATTACACCTCTGCTCCTTTCTTCTACAAAGTCTTTTGATTTTGGCAAGGATAATTAACTGTATATAGTGAGGGTGTCATTAAGGCTTTGATAGAGAGCAAGATTTACTCACTAGGAGGCCCTGTGCCTTTGAAAAAGAGTACTTTCTGGCTCTGGCAAAGTCTTAGTCCTACTCATTTATAAACTTCACCTTTTAGTCATGTAACTCCTTCCCTGGGAATACGTCATGGACCAGAGGGGGAGAGGGGGAGAAGCAAGCAAGAGAACAATGAGATTCATTGTGCAAACATCAATATGCTTAGAAGGTTTTCCTTCTGTAGAGTCCAACAATGAAAATATTGGTAGGAATTTTCAGGAAGGCTGGGAGAAAAATAAGATGAAAGTTCCTCTCTATAAAGGGATTTTAAATCCATTCTGAAATTATAGGAAGAACAGATCATATTTAAAATAGTGGTTTTTTGCTTTAGTAGCTGGGTAGGCTTTTTTTTTTCTTTTGGTCTTTCCAACGTTTAAAACTCCTGTGTTTTATATTAAAGCCTCTATATACAGGAATGAAACCTCTCAAGTGGAATCATTTCCTCCTACCAGTGATTGCTCCAGATACGGAAGCAAACTTGGACAAAATGCTCACCTTCATTCTCAGAGGTGTGTAACTCCATGCAAAGAACAACAACAAAAAAGGAGGGGGATGAATTGGGATAATAAATAATGGAAAGTAGACAGCATGCAAGTAAAGTACATTTTATCCCATTTTACCTTCACAAGAACTTCGGTGATGTATCATCAGGATAAATGAATATCACCTGTGCAAAGCTTCATTGTGACTATCATACCTGAGTCAGGGTTATTCATTTAAAACATTTAAGTACTGTATACTCCCTTAACAGTTCTGAATGCTATTTTGCCAAGTCCAACACTTCATTCGGTACATTGTATCAGAGGAGACATCAAGAGAAATGGTAGTAACAAAAATGTAAGTATGTTGGGGCAAAGGGTGCTGGGATACAAACTGTAGTGATTTGCTACTTTGCTGTATTTTCTCAGAATAACCCAGGGAAATTAATTATTCCTAATAGTCAAACTTGGAACTGAGGCTGAATTAATATAGCTTGCCCAGTGTGATTCAAGGCTGTGCTTGCACTTTAGCTCAAGTCTCGGAGGTCCACTTTCTGTGTTAAATAAGAATGCAGCTTTCTTCCAATTTTTAAGCACTCTAAACATTAGCACAGTTATCTGCTGAAGAGACACTCTGACTTAGCTCCTTGAAAGTCTATCTGGCACCCATAGTTTGAAAGAAAAAAAACCTTAAAATTAATTAGAAGAGTTTAAATAAAATGGATGATAAAAATCAATGTTAGATATTTATGCATAGAAAACAGATTTAAAGGAAGTTTTTTCTTAGGCTTAAGCATTATGCAGTTTGTAATCTTAATACACAGCTGTGGGAAGTACAAACCATAAACAATTTAAAGAAGCCATAACCCCACAGAGGCTAAGCTGATATAGTCAGCACTGGACCCAGTATCAAGACCTTCCATTGCTTACCAATTTTCTACAAGTGAAAAACCATTTTGTTATATTCAGTAGAAGATTTCACTCTTTATTTCTTACAGATGAGCTCACCAGGTTTTTATCCTTACATATATTGTCTTGCATATCTGCTGATATATTTGTTGAATCATTTTTATTCTCACATGAATCTTTTTCTATATCTTCCACATGTTTGCAGTCTTGGCTAACATTTTCCTTGTTTTTCCCTTTATGTTTTTTTAAATGGGAAATAGTCTCCTTCTGATTCAAAGGCTCAGCAATGTCCACTTTAGAGTTGTGACATTCAGCACTGCTGTTTTTTACCATACTGCTCTGCTTAACAACTTCAGGGGGGCTGTGTTTCTTACTCTGATCACTATCTGTACCATTTTTAATATGCTCTGTCTTTTTCTCATCATTTGTTTTATTCCTTGAGTTACAAATTTCAGATACATTCTTGGAATCTTTTGTCTTTTTATGTCTACAAGTTGAGTTGTTGCGAAGGGACACTGGCGAAGCCAGCTTTTTACTTGGTTTGCTTCCCTCCAACTTCTGTTTCCTTGGTGGCCCCCATATGAAATGGTCAGAGGGCGTGTAGTGCTGTTGGGCAAACCGTAGAAGTTTCCTCCTCTCTCTTCGATCTCTAATGGTATACACAAAATATTCCAAAGCACTCTGTTTAATGTTGGGGATAGTTTCTTCTACAAGAGCCTCATGAAGAATCAATTTTACAAGAGGAGGCTTGAAACTCTCATAACCAAGTTCACCAAGGCTCTTCAGAATTCGGGTGATTCTCAGATAATTATGTTGGGATCTGCAAAGAAAGATAAACCAGACTCAAAATGACAGGAAGAAAAATAATTATCTCAGAGAAAAAAGAGTGGCTGAAAAGTCATCACTACCTGTCCTGTTGACAGGAGGAGGACAGGATGTCAAGTATCAAATGAAAGTTCGCACCCTGATAGCTAAATTGCAATAATCTGTTACATATGTTATGAAATATAAAAACTGACAAAAATAGCATTCCTACCTTGAATCCTCCTCTTCTCTGATTGATGGTCACAGACCAATAATCACCAAAAAGAGAACTTAAAAAGTACATGGTAAACTAGACCTGAAACAATTAGCAATAAAAAGGGGATACCAAGTGAATTTCTGCAAGCTGTAGCTACTGCTAAAAACTTGGTAACCTTTTTAGTGGTTGCCATATTTGGTCTTGTAGGAGGAAGTCTGCAACCTTTAGTCAAATGACTAAGATTTCTGACAATCAGTTTTTTGCCAAATGCTATGAGTGATATAACAGACAATTTAACTGAACATAACTTACTGACTCAACCTCTGTATCTGAACATACACAAGTGTGGTTATCATATGGAAGACTAATATATCTGCTTGTTGTCATAATGGGTAATACGTCAATTTAGGCTAATGTAAAAAAAACTCCTGTGAGGAACATGTAAAATGGTATAAAAATATCTAGGAATTGTCCAAGAAGGATCAGCAATTGCACGATAATGAAAATGACTAACTTTGGCACTGCCATTTTGAAGATTTAAATCCCAAATCCTCCATTTACATTCAGCCAAGGCCTTACCTGGTCCAAAGGATGATATACACTGTAGCAGGGAGGGAAAAGCCACAATATGCCAAATCAGAGTAAAATTGCCTCCCCATGGATGCTCCTCAGAACATTATTTTCAACCAGAATCTGAGATGGCAAAGTCTCAGGCAGACCCCAAGGAAGATACAGCCAAGCTCTAACCAAGTAAGGGCTTTTGAGGTTGAGGGAGGAACATGAAGTGCAGTTTTAGAAGTCTAGATTGAATAACTTCCAAGAGAGAGGTATCCTTGTAAACACATAGCTGGGCACCATAGAGCAACAAGCCCAGAATTTTGGTTTTATATAATTTAATTGCTGCAGGAATGTAATTATTGCCTTTATTGTTTGTATATTTAAGAATCATGTTGGAGGCTTTGGGGGCTCTTATACAGCATTCACGTAATTGATTATTCCAACAGTGGAAGTTTGGAAATGGATGCCTAGATAGTTACATACCAAGTCCTTAATTTGGTCAAATGCTGTATTATTAATTTTCCATCTAATTAGAGACTGAAAGCACTTTATAGACTAAAACCTTATTTTTAAATAGTTAATTTCAAGAGATTTCCTAAAACATGTCACCAATGCTGCCAAGCATCTATGGAGCCCATTTGTGTTATGGATAGGATGGCTGCATGATCTACAGAAATAAGAACGGAAATAGATCAATGGGCAAGAGTTGGAGGATAAAATTCTAGCTCAGCAAGAGCCATGACTATGGCATTAATATAGAAATTAAACAATAAAGTGTAGAGATAGGAGCAGTTAAACTGGATGCTTCTGGAGAACATCCTGGTCCCTGAACAGACAGAATTCAGATCAGGATAGGTCAACTTGCAATTCTACACCATTTAGCTGAGAAATACTTTAGCCCTTCTAAAGGCACCTTTTATGCCGTTGCTGAGTCAAGGACAACCTTTGACTCTATTCTTCCTAAGAGACTTTAGAGAAAATTAGTTTCAACATCCATTGACTGTTGCCTTCTCTCTGATATGTACTACCTCTTGAGCCTGCTTTCCAACATTTGTTTATCCTAGGAACAGCCAATGATGCATAGACAAGCAAAGTTTATGATACTGATATCACTGTTCAAGGCAAATATTATTATAAATAAATGAGAGGAGAGGGAGAAGTAAACATGGAAACAATCCTGTGTTTCCCAGAACTGCCATTCCATTCTCGTACAGATATATGCTATGCAATTATGTAGTATGTGTCAGTGCTACATTCATTACATTCTTGTGTCTTGATAAAACTGATAATATCATATCTGCACCTCTTTCTAATTTATCTCTTTTTTAATGTGGGAGAGAATGTTAGCATGTGAGAAGAAGAGAGATAAGAGAGTAGGATTTCTGGCTTGGATTCAGAAAAAGGGGGAGGAAACAAGATAGCTCTTGCCCACTGTGTATACTTCTCCTGCTTTTGGTATCACTGAGCATCTATGTATGAATATAAAGGAAATAAATGTATAACATTAGGTATCTCACTGACCATCTGGGGACCTACAATATGAATTGAACATGCCAATTTGAATTTTACACAGGTGCAGTCCAAATACTGGGTCCATATTTTGATGACTGGAGATGCTACAGGAGAGAAAAGTATGATAACTGCTTAGAAAAACAAATCTGGAGAGAATTGTCTGATTTGGATTCTGACAGTTCTCAAGCATCTTCTGCAAGACCTTACTTACTCATTCAAGTGCTGGAATCTTTCTTGCCAGTTAGCAGCTCGTGCTACATTCCCAGTTTTATCAATCAATTTTATCCCAAAAAACTCCAGCATCATTTTGTAAGCTAACAGGAATCTTCGAATTGCTTCTTTTGTTTTTTTGAACTCCTGTAACACATTTTTACAAGAATGCACAAACAACAAGAGCATTACACATACAAAATTATTGTAGTTTAAATAATTAAATATTAGCATTACATTATGAATTAGATGCTTTACCTCAATTTCACAGGTTGTCAATTCTTTTGCATAGAAATTCAGTCCTTGTTCTCTAAGTGGAAACAGCCTACATTTGAAACAGATGTACAAGTTTTTCTGAAACTGAAACAACTTTAACCAGATTTAAAACAAATTAAAAAGTAAAAGATACCAACCATTGTATGTAAGTGTGATTGTGTTCCAACTTTTCATAATCTCCTTTCCATTTATTCAGGACCTCTTCAATATAAACCCCTATAAATATATCAATGAACATACACCTTCTAAATACTATTTAGAAATTCAGCATAAATGTAAATAAAAGTGGTACAATTCTTTAGATTAGTACTTATTGTCTAAAATGAAATATATTGATATTTCTCCATTGTTTGAAAGACAAGGAAATGTATGAGATTAAGTATCGCCAAAGATCAAACAATGAGCCCTTGGCCCTTCTTTACCTGGTGAAGTACATGGACTCTCAGTGATGCAAAGCTAACTTCAGAATCATGGTGCCTCAAAGACCCTTCAAAAAAGCATGAGATCTCCTGAGGCTTCTAGAGAACCTAAGCTTTGTCACATGATTTCCCACCTCTTTCCTCCACCATGTAGGACAACAAATGCTCACTGCAGCCATACATATGGATGTTCTAAGTCTTAAATTCAGTGTAATGTCTCAAGGCCCTGTTTTCTTGGGAAAGTCATGATGAGAACCCTGGCAAACAAGGTGAAGGAGAAATAAACTCAATTTAGTATGTCTTACTTCTATATCAATATGCATAAGATAGAGCTGTGAAACCAAATGTAAGGTAGAACTAGTTTGACCATCTGATTTACATAGATCTGAAACTGAACAATAAATAAATGGTACTTTGGCTTATGCTACGGATTACTTACCATCAGGTTTAAAGGGAATTTTGTTCTTGTAAAAGCGGAGGTTGCACAAATCATTCTGATATCGCAACTCTTTAAAGTTCTGCTGAGCAGAAAGGAAGACAAATGCAAAACATTATCATCCAAACAAGTTTGTAAGAAATACTCTGTAACTGAAATTATTACCAGTATGGTTTTAATAATTTCAGAGTGCAATTTGGATTATCCAAAATTTGATCTCACATAGATATCATAGATAAGCCAATAAAATGAATATAGTAATAGTAAATGTATAGTAAGTGAGTTATTAGGATAGTTAAGCTACCATCCTATAGTCCCTCACTTAGAAGTGAGTCTCACTGAACTGAGCAAGACTGACTTCTGAATAGACACTTATGGTATAAAACTGCCCTGTTCAGCTTTAAGTACAATTTAAACAATCTCTTAAACATATATCTATATGATCGCTAGGAGTTGAAAATGACTTGATGGCACATAATCAATCTTAAACATGTTCAGATAGAATAAAGAAACACTGAAGTCACAGAAAGCTTGCTGTCAAGTGAGTGTATATATCTCAAGTAATTAATTCATAAAGTAAACAATAAAATGATTACAAGCTTTTTTTTAGCTTCTCCTCAGTTTGCATTTTTTGGATTTCCATATGATATGTAACAGATAAAAACTTTAATAATCTCACTGTAAGTGTTATGTTATATCGTTCAGTTCATTTCTTAACTTCAAACCTTCGGCTTTTCTACAATAAACTTCTACAATAAACTTTTTTTTAATCAACATGGAAGCTACAGTAAGCTTTTGTAACACAAAACCTAAGAATTTGTAACTTTTGTATAGTTCTCTATATAGCTGTCATTAAGATAAACAATTCATCAATAAACATTTGAAATAAAATATACTTGTATTTTAATAATACTAATCATAATGGCAATAATGGGAGCCAGTAAAGGACACCAATATCTCCCATTACCTATCTTCTAAGGCCACTATATATATTTTTTTAAATTTGAGGTCTCCACTGGAACTGCAAAAGTCTTCAAGGACTTAAGTTTAGTATAGTTCTATTTCAATGAAAGCTCCCAGATTACAAAACGCTCTTACTGGATATTGATGACGATATTTATATAAGTCTCTTGCAGCATAAAAACTTCTCTTTGGTTTAGATGTCACATCAATTGAATCATCCCCCTGAAAGAGCAAAGATTTCAGTGAAAAGCGGCAGAATGAGCATAATCATTATGTTAAATCTTCATATACGGAGCATTTGGCAGCATGAACTTATATTATTTCTACATCTCCCTCCTTCCATCCCCCCCTTTCTTGTTTTTCAGATCCTTTCCAACCATGACTCCTTACACCCTTCACCCCAGATCTGAAGCTTGGAGGATCTTCCAAAATATCTCTACCTGATGTCTACAGAATCCAGGGATAGCTGCCCCAAGAAAATATGTTAATGAACATCACAAGTAGGCAACATGTAAGTTTTACCATCATGTCAATCAGTAAGCTTTTCCGAGGAATCTTATTTGTTTTCAAGACCGAGACCTGATATCTCCCATTCTCTGGCTCTGATAACAAGCAACGGCACTATTCAGCTTGGTTATTCTCTCTCAAAGGGTTAAGTTTATACATTGTGCTAAGCCACAATTCAAAGCTTATAATGACTAATTCAAAATGTAACATGCTAAGCCAAACACTGTGGCAAAGTATACCTCATGAACTTAGTTTTTATATAAACAGTGGTACAGCTGTAAATGACATAGATTTTATTATGGTGTTTCTACTTTTTGAAACAGTTGTCATTATGGAAATCAGAGGAGCTGTATGTATCTAATGTAGGAACTATCAAATACACATTGTCATACAATTTTCATATAACTGTGGCTTTGCTGAAAACCTGAGGTAGCCCTGTAAACTCCTATGGTGATTAAGTTAGAACAGCTATGATATATAAATATGCACCAAATTTTGTGTAATCAGTAACCAGCTATATTAACAAAAGAATGAAACCACTCTATATTGAAAATTTTAAAAATTCAAAAACATGTAAGAATTATGTAGCATTCTTATGGTCTTAGCTCCAAATCTGGAGTTTTCAAAATATTGGATAAATTGCTACTTTTATGAAACAAGCATTTTAAATCATGTGGTTTATCTATGTAATTTCTTTCTTTCTCAACTCTTCTAGTATATTAAGATACTTAGAATTTTTGTCTAAAATCGGTTAGTTACTAATAATTATTCTTCATTTGAGGGGCCATTAAATGACCATTTCTGGTCCTGAAGCAGCATAATAAAGCTAACTAAAGTAATCATTCATAGATAGCCAAGTCCTACAACTTACATTAATTTAAAGGAGCTCTGTGATCTGTGTGACTGCAAAAAGGAAAGTGTCATTCAATGCCTCCTCATAACTAAGAAATTTTAGACAAGACTCTAAGTACCTTAATAACCTGGAAATATGACAGAATTGATGCTATCAAATGGAATAACAGGTAGTTGCAACTGAAAACAATTATTATCCATGGAAAAACCATACATTAATAAGTTAAAAGATAGGAAGAGATTCAGTGAATTTTTTCTGCTGATGTTTGGTTTGTGTCAAAAGAGCAATTATCCTTTCTCTTGTGCTTTCAAAATCTGTTCTGGAGGTTTGCAGACCCTTCAAGACAGATCTCAGAAGATATGGGGTGGCTAACAAAGAGAGGTCAGGAGGAGAAATCACATTGTGCATGTACATTATATTGGAATAAACTTAACTAAAAAGTTACAGGGTTTGTAAAATTGAATCTCAGTTGAAGAAACAGATAAATATTAGTATGAAAGCCATGGGAAGTAATACTGCTTTTGTGCCAGGCAATGGCAAGAGTACAGCTGGACTTCCTTATCTCCACTGAAAACAATATTCAAATATATAAAGTTGGCTATGAAACCTCAGAATAATCTTTGGAACTTCATGGTTTGCCATACCAGCAATTACTAATCAAGTCACATAGTCTGAGCAAATACTTTAAAAATGTTGGAACTGTTCACATGCAGAGAACTATTATGAGAACAACTCCTAAACTATTTTTTTTTTTTTGCACACTAAAGGATATAAGCTTCCATTGAAGAAAGCTTCACAAAATTCAACATAATACACTTTAAAATAGCAGTGTAGAGTTGAATATTTCAAGTCTATGTTGAAACACACACTTATTTCTGGAGCAGGATGAATGCAAGTTTAGAGGGGAGTATAGAGCATGCACCTTGAATCACAGAACTGCAATGTACATTTGTGCACTTGCTCCCCTACTCATAGCTAACTTGAATAAACTGTCACACAGCATAAAACAACAGGTACAAGCCTATTTGCAAAGGAATCTCATTTTCTCATTATGGTGGGGACCTCATTTTAACATGTACAGTAAGTTGTGAGTGTAGGACTGAGACACTGGACCAAAACATTAACTATAGCAATTCAAAACCAATTCAGTTGTTCAAAGTTTTTGCACCATTAATTTCCTATTCTACTAAAACAAACAAACAAGACACACACACACATGCACACACACACGCTGTGTCTATTAATATTAGATCCACATTAATTTTTGTAATCATGTGGTTGTGGTCGCCAAATATTTTCCTTACAGTATCTACAGAAGAACAAACACTTTAAAAATAGATGTCTTTTCTTGAGAGTCTGCTTAAAAACTTGACGCCACTACCATCCTGCACTTGGCTGATCTTAAAAAAAAAAAAAATCTAAGCAGGATTTGACCTGGTTAGTTCTTGAACAGGAGACCACTAAAAAATAGCAGGGTTGTAGGCTAGACTGGAAAATTAAAAATCCATCCCAGAAGAAGCCAGTGGCAACCAAGTTATGTACAGTTGCCAAGAAAATTACATTAATGTGTCCATGAACTCACCAGTGGAGTTTGGTTCAAAGTAACTTTTCCTTTTAACAAGTATGATGTGACACATATCTAGCCAGAGGAAAAGATCCCTAAAGAAAATAAAGCACCTTAAAAGTTCTAGTGACTGAATCCATATCCTTGCCTATCTTTCATACAGAGAATGTGGGTCTGATGATTTACTTATTTATTTATATTTCAAATTTGTCACCGCCCATCTCACTACAAAGCAATGATGTCACAATCAAATTAGCTAAACTATTAGCTATTCTGATGGCTTCAAGGGACTAATTAGATATGATGTGCATGGATATATATAAGTCTTCCTGGTGCCCTAAACTGACACTGTAGTCCAAGAAACACTTTGAGTGAAATATTTTTAAATATTAAATACCCTTGAATGAGGATTTTAAACGATGAAAATAACTTTTTATGAAAGGTTAAGAAAGAATATGCAACTGTATACCATTTCCAAAATCAGGGCTGAGTTGTTCTGCTGTAAGTAAATAACATCCACACAGATTTCAGCTGGGGTTTGGTTCAGAGTTGCAGATTAAGGAATAATAAGCACTCTTATAGTGCAATCCTACATACGGTATATCTATTCAGAAATCAGTCACATTGTTTCAAGAGGGCTTACTCCCACATAAGTGCACACTGGCTTGCATCCATTCTGCTTCAGTGGCTCTTCTTTTCATTAGTCATACATCTATTCTTAACCACATTGTAACAGATAAAGCACTTTAATCACTTTCCATCATTTTTTAAGATTTGGAGCCTCCCAGAGATCCAGAATAAAGCTGAGAGAGAGACAGCAATTTGCACCTTGGCATCTCCACAATATCTAGCTAGTCAGGAACTTTACCAACTACATAAGAAGATATACAATATTGTAATTGTATTGTACAGTGTTGTAATCTTTTCTATTTCTGTAACAACTTAATTAGTCTTTACAATTAAAGTAAGACTATTTTGCTAATTATGTAGAGTTGTTGGGAGTTGGGCAGCGTTGAATTAAAATATTTATCTATCTATCATCTATCTATCTAATAAACCTTGGAATGAAGCCTGCTTTATGCATGTTTTTAAAACTTTCCTGGGGATGCATCTTTTAAGAAAAGATATAGCTATTACTAAAGACATAGTTAATACCTCAGTATCTCTGGGCAGTGGTTACCTTCAGTGACCAGTTTTCTACTGGCATCCTGCCCCTTAGAAACTAGCATGTAGTAAGTGAAAGAAATGAGTGAGGAATCCAGCGGTATGATTCTAGTACCATTAACATTATGTAATGGATTTTAAATAATTAGTGAAATAGAAGTGTGTGCCAGGAGAAAGATAGCAAATTTATAGTGCCAGACTAACTTTTGCCTGAATAATCCCAAAGTCATTGAGCCTAATGCAAACACAGTCCCACAGAATGTTTGGTACAGTCAAGTCATTTCAAGTCAAATGCAAGTTCAGTTCAAATCATGGACTCATCCATACAGTTTTCTCAACAGTAACTGTAATTTGATTTATATCCTGCCTTTCTAGCCATAATCAAAAGGTGAACTACCTAAAGCAACTATAATGTTAAAAAAGGATGCAGTAACTTTAATGCACTGATATTGTGAAGTAGGGTTAAGAGAGGTATCTGTGTTGCACAGGAACTCATAATTCAGTGTAAAAGCTATATTTTCAAAGCATTAAGTTTTCCTAAACCTAAAATTCAAATTTAGAAACTACATTATAGTTTGAAAATTGCATACTGTTATCATTTTCCAGTTTAAAAAAACAGAAACCAATCTAGATGTGGACAGAAGATAGGACTTCTGGAAAATAATTATTAAATAAAATAGTGAAAAATTTACAGTATAGCCTATGTAGAATTTTTCTTTCCAAAATGTGTTCCCCATGTTTTAAGAGAAAATAGTAATCTGAAATGATACAGATTTGTTACTATACATTTTAGTCCTTTGCTAAATTCCAGAAATATTTTAATTAAAATATATATTTGTCCAAAAGACATCATTTATGCATATGTCCATTAAATTTAGTGGGACTTCCTGTTGAGACATATATAGGATTGCACCGCAAAGCACTTATTGGAATGCTCTCAGAAAACAAATACAGGCCGATGTGCAAACAGAATATACACACAGAATACACACACATACACACACACACACACACACATTATATGGTGTA